>NC_051855.1:10132785-11332785 GCF_905115235.1 Hermetia illucens | reverse complement strand
GCACTTCACGAGAAACTTTTTGGACTTTCCGACCAAGGTAAAGTGGAAGGCCAGCGTCTTGTTGCAAGGTTATGACACAGTATTCTTTACCGACGAACCAAAGATGATCCGTGGAGTCGGTGCGGGGGTTTTCTCGAATACACACAGTGTATCCCAAGTTTCGCCAGTGTATTCCAAGCGGAAGTACTAGCGGTATTGAAAGTTTCTCGCTGGCTGGAGCGTAATCCGAACCCCAAGTGTAATATAGCTACTCTGACCGGCAGTCAAGCGGCCACCAAGGCCTGGTATTCAATGACGGCATCCTCCAGGCTGGGGGCCAGTGCAGAGACGCACTGAACAGTCTAGGCGGTACGCTCAAAGTCACCCTCCTCTGGGATCCCGGGTAAAAGAGCACAGAGGGGAATGGGAGTGCTGACGGATTTGCCAGACGCGACTCTGTTTTTGGTAGTCCTTCGGTGGGTACAGTCACTGTCTCGCAGGCGACTGTCAAGGGCAGAATCTACTCGCACTACTTAGCAACCGCGGGTCTCAGATGGCGGAGGCTTATCACCTGTGCCAAGTCAAGGAGGATTTGGCCGGCTTATAACGGTCACGAGAGCGCCTGTGCCAGACAGGTGCAAATGCATTCAAGATTACGGCAGTCTGCACGAGGCCCTGGCCCATAGGGGACCATGCCGCCAGGCTCGACATAGCCTACAGTTCGTATTGCGGAAGATGCGGAGAAGGAGAGGAAACCCTCATGCTAGAATCAAGCTACGGGCACTGGACAAACCATTCTTTGGGGACTCCACAGAGATTTTTAGCTACAGGGTGGGAGAGCTTTCTTTTCCTTGATGAATAATACGGGCTGGCTCTGAAAATCCGAGCCGGCTGCACTCTGCCTCGCTCCTCTCATCATAGCACTCACAGTCTAAGGAATTTGTGGCATCAAAACGGCGCACCATAGTGCTAAATCAACTCACAGGTGGGGCGGAGTTGAACGTGAAAACAATAAGCATCCCCATAACACCATTTCTTCTCTGAACGCTGCAACTAAGACCGTTGTGGTCAATATGAATAAGGAGCATTCGATTCGGGCATGCGATCGTTTCCGGACCCGGATCGAGGACGCCACTGCAGCAAATGGGCATTTTATTGAAAAAATGAAATATAGGAAACGATACTTACCTTAACCTGTTCGAATATCTTCAAAATCGGCCACCATTTCGAGCGGCAATCATCTGCAAAAGTAGGAATTCATGCAATTGACAAGCCGTCTCCTGGAAAGTTTCACCGTTTTAGTTCTTATCACGCCCCCTCGATTGACTAATCTATGAAATTGAATGCAAGCGCTTGTTGGGGTTTTATTCCCCAATTGTTATTATTTCAATTCAAAGTTTTATTTTTCTACACTTCACATTCTTATTTTAGATATCACAATTTTTTTCTTTGTCTTGTTGTTCCTTTATCAAAAATTTTCTTCCCGCAAATGTCAGTTATGACTTCCAGCCGCTACCAGGACACCTATCGTCTTTCCGGCGGAAGTGAATTCACAATGGTACTCCAGGTTCGCGCCTCCGCTGCACCGTCACATAATATTATCGAGTCCACAGAAGTAATTATAAAGCTATTTTCACAAGACGCTTTATTAAACTGTTTTTTTGAGAAAGCACTAAACTTTAGACTCCGATGAGGTGCTCCAGGTTAAGGGTTGGATAGGGCTGACAAGCCTACACGGAAAACCAAAGTTACGAATCCGCGGAAGCCAGCTTCGGACAGGATGGACTTCAAAACGACGAACCCGGCAACGAAAACGAAATAACGATTTGCGCATTTTCTCATGGAACGTGCGCTCGCTGTACAGATCGAATGCTGCTGAGCAGCTAGCCGATACCCTGTCCCAATATAAGGCTGAGGCGGAGATGCGCTGGACAGGGACCGGTCTCCTGGAGAAGAGCCACTACACCATATATTATAGTGGCCATTCAGTAAACCATGTGCTCGGAGTAGGTTTCTTAGTCAGCCAAAAAATGAAACCTGCTGTTATCGGCTTTGAAAACATAAGCGAAAGGCTATGCACTCTGCGTTTGCGAAGCAAATTTAGAAATATAAGCCTCATAAATGTTCACGCCCCTACAGAGGAGACTGCAGAACCGGAGAAGGATACCTTCTTCGAGGCAGTTCGGCGGACCCTCGAAGCTTGCCCCAAGTATGATATCAAAATCATACTTGGAGATTTCAACAGTCAAGTAGGGACGGAGCCCGTATTCAGGCAATACGTTGGCTCCCATAGCTTACGTAGGGATAACAATGATAACGAAAAGCGGAAGGCGGTCCACAAACATAAGTGAGCCTCTCTGGACGGGACCACTTTCAACCAAATTGACCACGTGCTGATCGAACGTCGCCACCTCTAAGCCTTGATGAACGTAAGGACATATAGGTGGGCCAATATAGACTCAGACCACTATCTCGATGGAATAGTGCTCCAAGCTCGAATTAGGACACCACCTACCAGCCCACCAGCCTCTGACAATCAGATTAGAGTGAATACTGAAGCCATTCACAACACAGCCCTCCGTAACACAACCGCACCTAACAGGTGTCCTGAAGACAAAGCATCATCGCGGGCACGCGCAGAGACTTATCATGAACTCCTTCGAGCGGAGAAGCGACGTCACAAACGGAAAAATTAAGCCTGGGAGAACCAACAAATCTGTGAAGTAGAAAATTACAGGGAGCAACCGCACCAGTCGCAAAAATAAGTACATGGCGGTAACGTCAACGCCAAAACCAAAGAATGAATAACATCGAATCGCAGTGTTGTTTGATCAATGGAGATAGGGAGACTACAACTTTGAGGCCGTTGAAAATTTATCCGATCTAGGATCGAAAATCACAACCGATGACAGCTGCGACGACGACATCCGGACACGGTTGTCAGAGACAGAGTCTTTTTCAGCTTAGAAAAACTGTTTCGCTCGAAACGTCTCACCGTAGGGTCAAAGCTTTTACTGTACAAGACAATGATCTTGCATTTCAAGCACGAAGAGACGAACCCTGGTTGGTGGTGCTTTTAATGCCAGAGCTCTTGAATGGGCCATGCCCCAGTCAGACTCCAGAAGGAAACGGATTATGGAAATGGCGGCGAGAACCGGGCTCGTCGTTTTAAACACCGGATCCACGCCAACGTTTCAGCGCCCAGGCTATGAAGGAAGCATTCCTGAAATCACTTTTGCGTCGGAATCCCTGGCATCATCGGTGGACGGGTGGCGAGTCCTAGAAGACTTCTCGGCAAGTGATCATCATTACATCGAAGTGGTTGACGCTACTTGCCGGCGAACACCAACACGACGCTCCCCTTGCGTGTGGAATGTCGCGAGAGTGAACATCGGGAAGTTCGTCGAAGCTCTTGGAGCAGGTAGGGGCGCGCTGGGGAACACTCCGGGAGGTGGTAGTGTCGCAGCTGACACCGTGGTAAATTCAGTGATGAACCTGATAACAACGGCGTGTGAGGTTTCCATGTCCCGGAGGGGCCCCAGGCACGACAAGCCTTCTATGTACTGGTGGAGGACAGAAACTACCGACCTACGGAAGGAATGTCATAAGCTCCGCCATTTGGCACAACGTTTGCACGACAACGAGGAGGCATGTGCCGTAAAGGCACAATACAGATCAGCAAAAAGGAGACTCCGCATCGCTATAAATAAAAGCAAAGCTCGCGGCTGGCAGAACCTTGTTAACGAGGTGAATGAGGACCCGTGGGGACTTGGCTATAAGCTTGTCACCCGGAAAATCGGGGCTCTGTGGAAACCTTGCGTACAGATGGACCGCATTATGCGGGCATTGTTCCCCACACACCTTGTACGGGTTGATGTAAATAGCGCGGAAAGCGTCGTGGATTGCCCCCCCCCCCCCCTTTCACAACGAGAGCTCGAAGAAGCGGTTCTCACTATGAAAAACAGGGAGGCACCAGGTCCTGATGGCATCTCGGCGGAAGTTTACAAACTGGTGTTCCGCCAACGGCCAGAATTGCTGCTTGAAGTGTTCAACGCCTGCTTGAAGGAGGGCATTTTTCCTTGTCGCTGGAAAGTGGTGCTCAGAGGTGGCGGCGAGGAAGATGGGGCGGCAACCCTATCGGCCAAACCAAAACCAAGTGGCCGAGGAGAACCTCCATAGTGGTGGCACCGGGAGACGCTGTACTCACTTTGGTTTGCCGGCCGTGATGCAGTAGGCGAATGCTCCAAAGGCCTAATCAAGGCGATCAGAGCCGAGTCTGCACGGGGACTCATCTGAAGTGGCAATTACTCACGAAACCTTACCAGGGGTATACTGGTACCATGGGAACCGGGATAGCCCCTGGACTCTCATACTTCAGATGAACTCCCGTTGCATGTGAATACAGCTCCGGTGTTTGCGGTTGGCCCCCTAGTGGGAGTTTCATGGGGGTTGTGGTTATGCTCAAGCGAGAGGAGACCTTCGGGCCTCGGCGTGGTGTTGCGTTTCAGCACGGGTGCCGTACTCCTTAGTTCGGTAGAGATTTAGGTATGTCTTGCATCCACCAGAATGAAAGCCATGTCCTTGATATAGACTGGTACCGTTGTTGTTTGTCACAGCGGGACTCTGATTGTGGTCACAAAATCAATCCGTGTCTTGAGAAGACTGCGGGATTAGGTCCTCCTGACAGGTACTCACGTAAAACGACTGACTGTAAGCGCAACTGAAGTCGAGGAGGCAATAAAACGAATGAAATCGGGAAAAGCCACAGGACCTGACGACATCACATCTGAGCTCTGGAAAGCGAAGAGCTGGGACCCAACACTGTGGCTCAGTGAATTCTTTAATTGGGTTATTCAGGAAGGAAATACACCATCTGACTGGCAAGAAATTACCACTGTTCCAATATGGAAAAAGAAAGGTAGTCCAGCAGAATGTTCAAATTACCGTCCGATCCGGTTACTTTCCCATACCATGAAGATTTTTCAACGCATTCTTGACAACCGTATTCGCGAAATCGTTGAAATAACCGTGAATCAAGCCGGATTTGTCAAGAACTGCGGAACTACTGACGTAATAGACGCTGCGCGGTTACTCATGGAGAAACACCGTGAGAAGCATCGCCCTCTTCACATTGCCTTTCTGGATCTAGAGAAAGCGTTTGACCGTGTACCACACGAACTCAGCTGGTATGCCTTACGACAACACTTAGTGCCAGAAGAACTCGTGCGCTGGGTTCAATTGCTCTATCACGATCCGAAAAGTAAAGTTCAAAACCGCTTCGTGTCTCTGTTGGAGTTCATCAAGGAAGCGCCCTCTCACCACTCCTCTTTGTCCTTGTTATGGACACCGTCACACGGGATATCCAACGTCCAGCGCCTTACACACTGCTTTATGCAGATGATGTTTTCCTAGCATCTGATAGCAAAAATGATCTCGAGCAACTTGTCCAAAAATGGAATGATCGCCTCATGCAACACGGTCTCAGATTGAACCTAAACAAAACTGAATTTTTGACGACCGATCTCCATGAAACAGGCACAATCACTGTAAGTGGCAGTAATCTGCCCAGAACTGAGCAGTTTAAATACCTCGGGTCAACGCTATCAGGCAATGGAGAACTGCGTTATGAAATTGCTTCACGCATTAACGCAACCTGGACGAAGTGGCTTTCCACAACTGGTGTTCTTTGTGATCGACGTATCAATGAACATCTTGAATCGAAAATTTACCGCAATGTTGTCCGTCCTGTCGTTCTCTATGGTTCTGAGTGTTGGCCAACTATAAAAGACAATGAACGACGTTTTGCGGTAATCGAGACGAAGATGTTACGTTGGACTAGTGGCGTCAGACGTTTTGATCACATCCGGAATGAGGATATCCGCGATCGTTATGGGGTTGCACCGATCGTGGAAAAGTTGCGAGAGAGGCGTCTTCGGTGGTATGGTCATGTAATTCGTGCTAACGAGAATTCACTTGCCAAGATTGGTCTGAACATCGAAGTCGATGGTAAAGGACCAAAAGGGATTTAAAAGCCTCAAGATTGCACCCAGATCAGGAATTCGATAAAGCCAAATAGCGAAACCGATCACGACAAGCCGACCCCGCTTGTGAACGGGAAAAAGGCTGAAGAAAAAGAAGAAGGAGAAGTCTCACCGTAGGGTCAAAACTCTTACTGTACAAGACTATGATCTTGCTAGTTTTTACGTATTTCTCGAAGACCTGGGCTCTTAGCAAAAGAAAATTCCCAGGGCAGAGGTGAGGCAGCGTCTGATGAGTTGCCTCTGCCCTGGACGAAACTGTCAGTCAATTTTTGATTTTTTCGATTTTTAATGCTTCGAGTGCTACGCTCCAAACTAGGGATCCAAGGACTAAAAAACGCGGGAGTAAGTTGCTCCTCATTTAGTCCGGTCCACCATCACGTGGATGTGGACTTAGGATCCCGGAGATCCTAAACAACAACCTAGTTTTAGCCTTAGTCTAGCTTAGACTACAACGACTGGCGTTTTAAGCCAATATAATTCCCAACCTTGTCGTGTTTTTGCGATGATAAAAGGGAGCGTCTTTCCACCTGTTGGCACTTTTGGTCACGCTGCTCCCAGGGCAAAGGTGAGGCAGCGTCTGATGAGTTGCCTGTGCCCTGGACGAAATCGTCAGTCAATTTTTGATTTTTTCGAAAAGAAAATTCGATCCCTTGACTGGGTTCGAAAGAAGAATCCTTCGAGTAATTTTTCACCCCCGAAATGAGGATGGACGATTCCGTAGCCTACATAACGACGAAATCTATGAGCGATATCACATCCGTATGGATGAAGATGATCCAGCCCGAAAGTCTGTAAGGGCAATATCTATGGTAGAAAAAGAAGACGAGGCAGAACCTGACTGAGATGGAGTGATGCCGCAGGTCAGAACGCTAGACAGGGACATCGAATTGGTGGACCTCGACGCAAAACCGGGGTGTCTGGAGTTCCTTATTAAGGCAGGCCTAGACCGAATACCGGTTGTTGCGCCGTTGATGATGATGATAATGATGAGAAATAGAGGATTCTAAGTTTTACCCAAAATTAAATTGATCTGAGTATGGGTTTTATAGAACTTTATATACAAAAAACACAACTAAAATAGATTATAATAAATGTAAAAATATATAATATGTTAATTAAGGAGAAAACATATTTTAAATCTAATAATATTCAATATTAAAGTTCAGTAGATCGACTATTCGGCCTGAAAATTCATCTTGAATTTCTGAATATTTGCAAAATTTCAGGAAATTATAAATTTAAAGAAAAAAAAAAAGTGTCATTCATTGAATTCAAAAGATTATGTTTCAATTTAAATTTTTTTTTATCAACCATTCATCCATATTTTTGCATTCTATATCTTCCAAGCGAACCTTCTCATTCATACAGAACCAAACTTTGGAGTCATTAATTATTGAGGATCATAACAGCTCCTTTAGTTTCAGCCTTTCATATCCCCCTCCCCCTGAGATCTCACTCTTATACTGGCAACATAATATCGTCTCGATCATGTGAACTCTTTTTTTTTGTTTTTTAAATTTTCAACTATAATACGGCGCATAATAGACGCTAGAATTCTTCAAAAAAAAAATAAAAAAAAATAAAAAAAAAATAGAAATCTCCAAAAAATTCTCGGAAAAAAGGAAAAAAAAGCAAATTAATTCTGGAAAAATATTCATAGAGAACTCAGCCTTGAGAAGACAAAAAGAAAATGTCCTGGAAAATCGAACACCACATCACAGATACGAAAAAAAAACACATGAAACTGAATATGCAAAAGAAAGCAGGAGAAACATCTTTGAGATGATTAAAAAAAAATGTGGATTATGAAAGTGAAAATTGAACAACGAAATTCATCTAGATACGTTTTTAAGTCATATATAAATGAGAAGGATTGAAAATGAAAAAAAAAGGTGAATTCACGGCACTAATTAAGGGAGTACCTTAAATGAAATATGGAAATTATGGAAGAACGAATAACAACAAAGATAAAAAAAAAAGATATTTCAATTCAGACAAAAATATGGAAATGGAGAATCTCGAAGATTTTTTTCAATTTAAATTTTATTTTGCAATAACATTATCTTTTCATTTCATTTTTTGCATGTTTTTGTGTAATATATAAAATATATAATTTAAATTTAAATACTTGAATATACTGAGCTCGTCGAAGTTGTAGTTACTGTTGTTGTTTTTACTGCCTTTTTTGCTGATGATTATTATGTTTGCCTAATGAAGGTGTATCCGTTTTCCTTCTTGTTATGATTCAGGATCCATTGTTACGTTCGATCAGAATCATCTGGAAAATGTAAGCAAATGAATAGAAAGATTACATAATCTGTCGTAATTTTGTTAGTTCTATTTCTGTATAAATAAATTAAATTCCATTTCTATATAGAAAAACAAAAAATAGGAACCCAACCCACGCCCAAGTTATTGAAAGACGTCGAACATGTGCAATGCTTTTCCAAAACCATACAAATTCAAGCAATGCACTCGGAGACGAAACTCTTGTATGAAGTCTCCTTGGTGTGTATGGGCATACTGCGCGTTAAGTATGCATCAAAATATAAAAAAAAATGCGAAACTAAACTCGTTTTCATCGCTCATGACTCTCTGTTACGATCATTGTAAATGGCAGGCTGGTTAATCAGGCGGAGGCACATCTCCGAAATACTGAGAGCCAGGTGATTACACCCAAGAAGGGAGAAGTTGAGACGTCAAGCAGTGGATCCAAGGTTAACATTGGTATACTGTGTGGACAACGTCATTGCTCAAAACACAGGGACCAGCAAAAGTACGTCTGCGATAAATATATCAGACGTCAGGAAGGAGACAGGTCCCAGTGGCGCAGGTGTTAAATGGTATCTGCGCTATCTGAAGAAAGGCCTAAAACCAGAAGAGGCTCTTGAAAAGGCTCAGAATAGACCTAAGCCATTTCTACCAGAGCCGAGAAAGCGGAGAGCAGCAGAGATCAGCCCGCATAAAGGGAATGCTCCCAAAAACTCCAAACCTGAACACAAGGGGGGACTCAGGAAGCCCGCCACTAGCTATACTAGCACGGCCAAGGATATTCGACTGACCATACTGCCAAAAATGTTTCCCCAGCAAATACTCACTCGTGAGGAGCAGGAAACCATTGATGACCTTGTCGTCAGGCAGATGTGCAACGGATGGACTTCGAAACTTGTCTCCAACGGGATACGCTTTCGACCAGGCCTTATACTGGTGAACTGCGCGACGGAAGACACTGCAGTGTGGATTAGAACCATAGTTCCTAGATTGCCAGGCTGGGAAGGGGTAGAACTGTCAACATATGCTGGGGATGATATACCAGGAACCCACATGGTGACAGTTTTTCTGCCAAAAGCCGCGACAATAGAAACGGAAGGCTGCATCTGCGGTAATTGCAAGGGCACATTCAAAGGAGAACATTGGAATAGTGGGTGCTCAGGAACCCTGGGTGTACCGGGGGCAAATTCGCGGTCTGCAAGGAGGAAGCATCAGGTAATTTGGGACTCCTCTTGTGAAAAATCAAGAGCTTGCATATTCTTAAACGTAATTAAAAAAACATATGTCTTTCAGAGTTACTGACCGGGGAACTTATGGCTAACTAAGTCTCATTGGAAGCCGGGAGGAGGACTCGAGAAGCAGTCGCGGCATCGGGATACTTTCCAGGAGACAAAATCCGGTCTTCACCGAACAACGAATAAAAGGAGAAGAAAGGAGAACTGGAAACTAGCAAAAGAGGTATGCTCAGAAGCTAGGTGGAGCTAAGGTGGAGAGTGGGAAATTTTAAACTACTGAAATCTCTCGGAGTAGATGCCATTTTCCCAGTACTAATCCAGAGAGGCCTAGGAATTACCTTAGAGTCTCTTTTTAGGGTGGTAAGGGGGAGCATAGCACTGGGATACATACCAAGGGCATGGAGACGGGCAAAAGTGGCCTTTATTCTGAAAGCGGGTAAAAAGGATCCTTTTCACCCTAAATCTTTCAGACCAATTTGACTGACATTGTTCGTACTCAAAGCGGTAGAGAAACCACCATAGTACCATTCACTAGGAGGCGTAAGCTTGATCACTTGACGGCCATAAGATTACATGATATGGAGGTGAAACGAGAAACAGAGATGAAACATGTCGGAAACACTTGTGGGAAAACCACAAGGGCTCTGATGACTTGTAGGTCTATAGCAGGAAAAAAATGGGGTTGCAGCCCGAAGATACTACTGTGGATATATACTGCAAAAGCAAGGCCAATGTTTACCTATGGAGCGATAATCTGGGCAGAAGGAACCGAACTCAGCACACAAGACAGGAAATTACATAAGCTCCAAAGACTGATTATTACTTGGTACACTGTCGGTTCCCTCACAGCAGAGGGAGCGGTTGCCGGTGTCATTGGTCCAAGGAAAATGTACTTTGGGCCAATGGGCAGGCACACTGGTATGTTCCAGGCGGATATATACGCCATCGACAGATGTGCCTCCTTTAATTTCCAAAGGAACTACAGGGACCAAAACATAGCTATTCTCTCGATAGTCAAGCAGCGATCAAGGCAATTAGGTCCAACCAAGTGAACTCTAAACTGGTGTGGGAATGCCTTGAGAGACTGAATACACTCGGCTCGTCCAACAAGGTCCGGATAGTTTGGGTTCCAGGCCATGCTGGGTTCAAAGGCAACGAGGCAGTGGACGAACGAGCCAAGAAGGGAGCAGGGACGCCTTTACACGGACCAGAACCCTTCTGTGGAATCAGAAACGGTTTCATGGCTATGACTCTAAGAAATGAAGATGAACGGTTGAGGGAACTATACTGGGTGGGCCTACGAGGGGCGGAGCAGTCCAGGGTCCTTATTGGGGGATACGAACCCATGCGCACAAAGAATTGCTTAAACCTCACCAAAAAGAACCTCCAAATCATAGTGGGAATTCTCACTGGTGACTGTCGGCTGAACTATCACCTAGGGAAGCTAGAGATATCTGTGGACACTGCCTGCAGGTTTTGTAAGGAGTGTGACGAAACCTCAATACACGTCCTAGGACAATGTCCGGCACACTTGTGCAAAGTTGGTCGAGGCATCTGGGAGAACAATTAATATCAGATGTTAAGTTGAAAGATCTGGAAGTAGGGAACATACTAAAGTTCCTGACGGTTATAGGCTTGCTTGAGTAAATGGAGCACAATAGTTCTTTAAGGACGCGGTGCGGCCTTCCCTTAACAAAAAAATAATAAATGGCAGGCGTAAACCATTACGTGACACCATCTTACAACAAGTTCCTTACGTTACATAACATTTTATTATCGACCTTGTAAATCATACCAATTAAGTGAAAGCCAACATGCTTGTCAGTGTAGAAAATCCTGTGTGTCTACGCCTATGTATCTATAGAATGAAACAAAAACCTATTCCATCTTAAGCTAGCCTTACAGTAAGGAGAGGGTCGTTTGCAACCATGCTAAGACAATTCTGTTCCCTGGACCTTGTTGCGATCAACTTGCAATACGAGGTTCATGGTAAGAGGAGAAACGTGATAGTTGCCTCTGCTTACTTAGCCTATGATTCTTTGTGTCCCCCACCGACGCAAGAATTAAGGGATCTGGTAGTGTATGCAGAATCAAGTGGCCTTAATAGGTTGTTACATACGGAGTCCCACGTTGGACGTCAACTCTGTTACGTGCGCAACAACTATGGCCCCACGATGGGCGCCAATTCTGTTATGAGAGTCCAGAGTTGCATCATCTTGGTGACCATTTTGGTGCCGAAGTGATGGGACACTGGACTGGCTAGCTCAATCGGCAGAGCATGTGACTTTTAATCGGGGGTTTGAGCCCCACGTTGGACGCCAACTCTGTTACGTACGCAATGACTGTGACCCCACGTTGGGCGCCAACTCTTTTACGTACGCAACAACTGTGGTCCCACATTAAGCGCCAACTCTGTTACGATGAGCCTTGATGACCATGTTGGTGCCAAGGTGATGCAACACTAGACTTTCATCATAACAGAGTTGCCCGACTAGCTCAGTCGGTAGAACATTAGACCCTTAATCGGGGGTTCGAGCCCCACGTTGAGCACCAACTATGTTACGTACCTAACAACCGTGGACCCACGTTGGGCGCCAACTCTTTTACGTACGCAACAACTGTGATGACCTGTTGATTCCAAGGTGATGCGAGACTTCCAGGCTGTACAGAGTCCTTAATAAGGATAAGTCGACCAAGTTAGATTCTCTTACAAAACCGGATGGTACTTTCACGAACTCCAGAGTTGAGTCTATACAGACGGGAGAACAGGTCTCAGAAGTGAGAGCGAGAAAATTGGCGGTTTCTGCAAACCTTTCAACACGAAGGTGTTGCAAGGGAAATCGGGACACTGCGATAGTGGTTGTTACCAATGAAAAAGCCAGAGCTGCTACCCTATCTTTTGAACACTTCAAAGCACCTGGCTTGGATGGCATCTACCCAGGGTGTTGACGGAGGGTATGGAGCACTTAAAGTAACTTCTAAGACATATTTTTCAAGGTTGTCTCACCCTGGGCTTCATGTCTCCCTCTTGGCAGACGGGTAAAGTAGTCTTCATACCTAAGCCTGGGCAAGACGACCATTCAAATCCAAAGACATTCAGGCAGTTTAGTAACATTTTCGCTAAGAGAGAGACTGGTTGAGGGTGACATTCGCGCGAAGGCGTTAAGGTCGCAACCACTAAAGCTTCATCCAGACCGAGTCAGATCTTGGGGTGCATATTAATAAAGGCAAGACGAAGTACATGACGACAATGTGAAAATCACAACCGATAACAGAGATGACGATGGAATCCTCGCACGGTTGTTGGCAGCCAACAGAGCCCATTTCAGCTTACAAAAACTATTCCCCTCGAAACGTCTCACCATAGAGTCAAAGCTCTTACTATACAAAACTCTGATCTTGCCAGTCCTTATGTATTCCTCGGAGACTTGGGTCCTTAGCAAGAAGAATTGCGAACTCTTGGCTGCGTTCAAGAGGAGAATCCTGCGAAGAATTTTTGGTCCCCTACATTCGTAGCCAACATAACAACGAAATCTACGAGCGATACCACGACCGTCTGGTTATGGATAAAATTCGGCTCAACAGGTTGCGATGGGCGGGTCAGCTCATCCGTATCAATGAGGATGATCCAGTCCAGAAAGTCTATAAAGATAATATTTATGGTGGAAAAAGAAGACGATGGTTTAGGCCAGGACGCCAAGCAGCTTTTAGGGATATCGAATTGGTGGATCTCGGCGGGGGCGGGGGATGGCACAGAGCATTGGAAGAGTTAATGGGAGAACCGAATCCAGTTTTCGCTATACCTTCTGATTCTCGGCAGAAGGCGGTAGAAGATATGAAGTTATCTTCAAATGAAGAGAAAACTGGGACGAACCAGAAGAATGCGTATCAGGGTATAATGACGTCTTCTACCCGGATGGCTCACAAACAGAACAGGGTTCTGGAGCAGGAGTCTACCTCTCGAATAAAAAGGAGAAATGGGCTTTCCCCTCCCCACAAAAATAGAACAGGGTTTTAGAGTAGGAACAAGAAGTGGACTTCTCCCTTGGGACCATATTCAACGGTCTTTCAGGTTGAAGTGCAAGCGATCCTAAAAGGCGATGATTGCAGAGCGACTGAAGGCCAAGCGCATCGCAATCTGTACCGATAACCAACCTGCATTGGGGGCGTTGAACCATCCTTTGGTCACCTCGAAAATTGATGAGGAATATAGAAATCGATTAAACTATGTTTCTAGGTTCAATGCGGTGAAACTACTCTGGGTACCCGGTCTATGTGGTGTAGAGGAAATGAAATCTCGGATGGTTTAGCAAAAGGAGGGGTCAATTTCTCCCATACCTGGAACAGAACTAGCAATTGAGATGTCAGTAATATTGGATAATGCTGCTATCAAAAACTGGGAAAACGCTTCCCATAAGGACAGGTGGCTGAACCTTCATGTCGCTAAACACATTAAACTTTTCCGGTCAGAACCAAAGAAACATACGACAAAGGTTATCCGGTCGATAGGCAAGAACACTTGGAATTATCCAAGATGATACCGTGTCCATCCTGTAATGAGGAAGCAGAATCAACGAGAGAGTCTGAATGCTCAGAGGCTTTGCCTCTCCCCCACCTCAACAAACACACACACACACACAGCCACACATACCGATACTGAGAGCGACAACCTGGGCGATTGACAGTTTTGGGGGCGGTAACCAATCCCTTTATTGCTCTGGATCTAGATCGAGGGAAATGAAATCTCAGATGTTTAGCGAACGGGGGAGTTCAATTTTTACTATGTCCGAACCGCATTCAGCAATAGGAGTATGGACAATGGAGAAGTTATGGAAGAAGATGATTCCTCCTGGGCCCACATTATTATCTTGAGAAATTTTAAGGGAAAACGCCCAGTTTCTTTTTGTTATGGCCCCTGAATCTTGTAAAAGATTAATTGATTGCTTCTGGGCCCAAATATTTATCTTGAAATTTTAAGGGAAACCGCCCAGTTTTTTTTTTCTTATGGCCCCTGAATCTTTTAAAAGATTGATTGATTGTCCGTGGGACCAAATTATTATCTTGGAATTTTAAGGGAAGCCGCCCAGTTTTTTTTTCTTATGGCCCCTGAATCTTTTAAAGGATTGAAAGTTGGATTAAGGTCCAATACCACCTATAGTAGGCTAAGAGTTCTTCAAGAGAAGCAAAGATCAAAAGGAAACGAACCAATTCTTGATCTAGATTTAATACTATGGAACTATTGTGGGTACAATGGCATCGAGGGAGATGAAATCTCAGATGCTTATCAAACGAGGGGTTCAATTTTTACTATGTCCGAACCGCATTCAGCAATAGGAGTATCGACAATGGAAAAGTTAGGGAAGAAAGTGATTGCCTCTGGGCCCACATAACTATCTTGAAATTTTAAGGGAAAGCGCCCAGTAGCTTTTTGTTATGGCCCCTGAATCTTTTAAAAGATTGATTGATTGCCCCTGGGCCCACATTATTATCTTGGAATTTTAAGGGAAAGCGCCCAGTTTTTTTTCTCATGGCCCCTGAATCTTGTAAAATATTAATTGATTGCCCCTGGGCCCAAATTTTTATCTTGAAATTTTAAGGGAAACCGCCCAGTTTTTTTTCTTATGGCCCCTGAATGTTTTAAAAGATTATTTGATTGCCCATGGGCCTAGATTATTATTTTGAAATTTTAAGGGAAACCACCCAGTTTTTTTCTTATGGCCCCTGAATCTTTTAAAAAATTGAAAATTGGATTAAGGTCCAATACCACCTGTAGTAGGCTAAGATTTCTTCAGAAGAAGCAAAGATCAAAAGGAAGCGAACTAGTTTTTCATCTAGATTTAATATTATGGAACTATTGTGGGTACAATGGCATCGAGAGAGATGAAATCTCAGATGCTTAGCGAACGGGGAAGTTCAATTTTTACTATGTCCGAACCGCATTCAGCAATAGTAGTATCGACAATGGAAAAGTTATGGAAGGAGGTGATTTCCCCTGGGTCACATTATTATCTTGGAATTTTAAGGGAAAGCGCCCAGTTTTTTTTTTTATTATGGCCCCTGACTCTAGGATTAACGTCCAATACCACCTATAGTAGGCTAAGATTTCTTCAAGAGAAGCAAAAATCAAAAGGAACCTAACCATACCCTCCCAATATGGTAATCAACTAATTTCTAATCCACTTACCAGTTACACGAGAAGTTCCCTGATGATTCGACTGAGCGCTTTGACAAACTACAAATTCATCGTTACTATTGCCAACGCTTGTTTCGACTAGACTATTTGAAGACACCGGACCCTCATTACATTTATTCGAAAGAGGGTTCATATTATTATCTCCTACAGCAGATATATTCCTAGACTGGATAGGATATATATACGATGGCGGAGCATTTAAATCTCGTGATGACAGAGAAAGAAGAGTACTATTAGTGATCGTATTAGAACTTGTAGTAGCTAATGTTGATGAATGAGAGTTTTTATCTGGACTTGGTACAAATTCACCTGGAATAATAACCACGAAAAAAAATATGATCATATCAATGGAAGGATATGAACTCTAACTTTACACACACATACACATAGTAGGGTTTTATTTGCTCCCTTATTCTATGATGACCATGTTAGCTTATGACTATGACCTAGGTATCAGGAAGGTGGGACTTACTTGGGTGCAATGTCTTCTGGAATTTCTCCAGCTCGACAAAGTGTTTTAAACGTAATTCTTCCTCTTCTATGTGTTGACGATGTAGGAGAAGCAGGAGACGCTGTTGAACATTGGGCTCGAGAGGAACACTTTGCAAACTGTGACGTATACGATCCAATTTATGCATAATATCCTGGAAGAGAAAAATGAGAAGAAAAAAAAGAAAACAAGGAGAATCAATAGAATACAAGGAATTAGTCAGTGTGGGAATGGAATAAATACGTGAAACATTTATGTATGTGGGAAGAAGAACAAAGATAATGGATACCAAAGAGAATGGACAAATGATTCCAATGTTATTTTTGTTTCTAATCCCTTTTAAGGTATTACTTAAGAAGACCTCCTACCCATCCAATTGTCAATATGATTGTCACATGCTAGCATAGTTCATCTTATATCTAAAATTACTGATCCTTGACCCAAAATTCTTTCAAAAATTGAATGAATTTCGGGGGTTTTTTTTTTTTGCTGGACCCCTGAGTTGCTGAGCAAGTTTGGAGCCTTACCAGACTATTGACCAGAAGCTGTCTTCCACGATTTTCAATATTCAGTATCCGGAACTCTGGTGTCATCTACCTTGATCCCCTGTTCACCTTAACAACACATGCTACTACTCATATCCATGCCTTATACTACAGTATCTCCTTCATAAGACCCTTTCAGGACTTTCATCACTCCGACGGTATTCTGTCTGCACACCAACCATCCATACATTCAAAAAAATCTAGCGTTGGTGAAAAACGTTGGTGAGGACTTTCATCACTCCGACGGTATTCTGTCTAGCACCAACCATCCATACATTCAAAAAAAATCTAGCGTTGGTGAAAATCGTTGGTGAAAACAGATCACCAACGAATCCTCAACGAAACAACGATCCTAATATCCTTAGTATCAAATTAATAAAAGCCTAAGATAGTCCTGGAATCGTTTTAGATTTATGTCAAAACTTTGCTTCAACAAAGCCTTCACCGTTTCATCAATGTTTGAATGACAAAGGATTACGCGTTAAGGCCAAGGTTAATGACATGAAATTGGTATTAAAATAGTGTAATTAAAGCTATGATAAATAGGACTATGAAGGGATTGATGAAAGGACACAAAAAATGCGGAGAAATTTAAGGAAATAAATGAAAAGACAAAAAAAAAGAACATGATATTGTGGAATCGTTATAAAAGACCGATAGGAAGTTTAAGAGCTGTTGGTGTATCTTCATTTTGCTGATAGAATCTTCAGATAAAATAGATCAAAAACACCAGACAGATAAATTTTTCTACAATGATTTTCGTACGTAGTATTGGATGAATTGATGTATGTGCTATCGATGCAGGATATGCATTTTTTTTTTTTTGTTTTTCTGTTTCATAATTTCTTACCGATGATTCAATTGTCCATGGAGACGAGCTATGAAGTGATGTAAATGGCAGCATCGTTGATATTGGTGTTGTTGATAATGATGATGAATGATGGTGGGATACTTGTGGTGGTTGTGATGATGAAGAATTTATTGTTGTTGACGATATCGGAATACCAACATTAGAGTTAGCTAACGGCCATGAGTTATTCAATTTCCATTTCGTTGGTGTAGAACATCGGCTACCATCTGATGTATGATGGTGATGATGATGATGATGATGGCAATTCTTGGCTCTGGACTGGAAACGTTTTTTGAAATTCAGCAAATATCGTTTTGGAGATGACAACGACCACTCTATCAAGGACTTTTTATTTGGCATTGGTGTAACTTTAGCGCTATTCCACGGAAATGGTGACTTTTTCTCCATCAACTTTGATTCCATTCCCGACTGATGTGAACAGCGTCTTTTCGAATGACTTAAGGATAAAGTCGACGAAGCTAGTGATGAAGTGCCAAAGTAAGCTTCACCAACGTCCTCATCCTCGTCATCCTCTTCATTACCTCCATCATCACCAACATTACTATGATCGTCATCGTCATCATTGTCTGCATCACCATCATTCTCCTCCGGTTCATCATGCCTAGAAGACACTGAATTAGATGAAGATACATCACTGGCTTCACCAGATTCACTAGTGTTGAAATTCAAGCTGTCATCTGTCTGTACACCAGCATAATAATCATCGAAATCAGCGCTTCCGTATAATCGACTACGATGTCTTGATCCAAAATTAAAATTATGACCAATTGATCGATCAATAATTCCATGATAAGTCAGATAGTTTCGATCAGCAGGTTTAGGTGACGTTGACGCGACATTGGTGAAAACACCCGATGGCATCTTTGGTAATAGATTCGTTGCTTGGGTCCTTGTATGCTTTCTGGTTCTATTTCGTTGCATAAGGAAATTATCGAGGCTAAGACTGCTAGCTCGAAGATGATCCAAATTGCGATTCACCAACGCGGGAAGCGGCGCATGGTGACGTTGGTGTAACGTTGGTATTGCAGGTGCAGTATAACTAGGCATTATTGACGGAATGCTATTATTTCTCTCAGATCTTCGTCGTGAGCTGACAATATTTGATTTTAGATATTTCGTACGAGACGAGACAGTCTCCAAGCTCGTCCATGGTGACCAGACATTCTGCTGAGATTGGTAGGCAACGCCACTGTTACAGTCAGCAATTTGACGTATTATTCGATTGATGTAGGTTTCATGCGAGGCTTTCTTGATCAGCTTTTTATTTTCAGCCAACACGCGAGGTACAGATAATTCTTTATCACTTTCTGTCATAGTTGTTGATGATTTCTCATCCAAGCTATTCGATCGATTGTAGAAGGCCCTATGTCGGTGGGTATTGTGATTATACATGATACTACCCGATTTCATCTTACCTCCTTTAGAGCGCATGCTACCGACTTTCTCACCCCCACCAACATCCCCGCCAATAGCATGATGAATACCAGATAATGGAGTCAACTCACTTGTGGAACTATCCAAGCTTTTATTCAAGAATTTTTGACTGGAATTCCGATTGACACCAGCATAAGACGTTGACTTACTCAGTGGTAGCATGTTACGACTCTTTTTGAATTTTGAATCGATCAGAGCTTCTGCAATGTTTATGGAGGTGGTATTCAATTGGCTAGTGCTTCCTGCTGTATTTTTATTATGACCGGGGGTTGTAAAACTTAAATGTCGGGTAGATATTGAACTGCTGGTATTGGCTGTAATCGTTCCAATTAAATTCTGTGATGATCCACGTAATGAAATTGACGAGTTTGGAGCCTGTTGTTGAAATATTTGCCGCAATGATTGTGATAGGGATTGTGATTTTGAACAAAAGGAGGAAGAAGGGGTAATATTTGATGTTGTTGTTGAAGATCCAGATACATCAATTGATGGTATTGAAACTACTGGTGTTGTTGTTGTTGTGGTTGTTGATATGGCGGTTATAATGGAAGTCGTGGTGATAGTAGCCTTTTTGGTAACCTTTTAATTTGCAAAGTTTTGATTTGGTGGTTTTAGTGCTTTTTGTTCTTTTTCTTTGCTTCCATAAGTTCTTTTCGTCAAATGAGGTGAGATAATGACTAAATCCCAGTTATTTATTCTTAGCTAACATCTAGAGTTTCAATTCCACTAGCCTAGAACTATCTGATGAGCACAGTTAATAACTAGAGAGCTTAGATATCAAGAGCAGGACAGTGACTCAAGACCGCTTGAAATGGATTCAACATCAGAGGTAGGAGACTCAATGGCGCAAGAGAGGAATTCCAGACCCAAAAAGAGAGTCTTTAAGATCGGACGAAAGAGGCTGCAAACCGTTGGAAAGGGGCTCATGATTGCAGGGAAGAGACTCAAGGCCGCAGAAGACTGTAGAACGTAGGAAAGAAATTAAAGACCACAGCAAAAAAACTGAAGACCGCTGAAAAGAGACCCCAAGGCCGCTGAAAAGAGACCCCAAGGCCGCTGAAAAAAGACCCCAAGACCGCTGAAAAGAGACCCCAAGGCCGCAGAAAAAAGACCCCAAGGCCGCAGAAAAGAGACTGAAAGCGAATTTACAAGAACTAAAAACAAAGGACCCGCTAAGGCAGAATAAAAAACATGCAACATACCAACTAAAAACGCATTGAAAATATGAATAACCCAAGTCAAGAGCTTTTCTCTGGAAGAGACCCAGATGACATTAATAATAAATTTAATGTACGAAATCGCCCTCAGGGGTCGCCTGAGGGTCGATCCTCAGCATGTCGCTTACGATAGAGGGATTGGCGTCCCCGCGGTACCGGAGCATGAAGTTCTGACCCCCTAGCTGGCAGTAGCCTCGAGATCGTTTCTCGGTGATGATCGATACACGCCGGGACACACTGGCAGTCCCCGGAGCTGTCAACAACTCTTTGTCGACGTCAATGGGGTAATGTGAGCCTAGTTCGACCAAGACGGTAGTTGTGACCTGTATCAGGAGCCAGCTCCTTCGGGACCCTGGTCGGGTAGTGTGCACTGAACCGATATTAGTAGACCGCATTGCCCCAAGCGAATGCTGATCCGTCCGTAAGTTCCGGGATCAGCTAATCGTAGGTCAGGCCGCAAGGAACTGAGGTAGGGGCTTTGTCCCCGAGGGTATATCCGTTCCGACTATTGAAACTGATGCGCTAGTAAAAAAAATTAAATGACAAACACAAACAATACGAACGAGGAGATAGTGGAAATGGAGAGTGAACTGGCAAAAATGCGTCGCTCGCGCCAGGGAAGGACCCAGCAAGAACCCGACGGGATACGCAAACAAAGAAGAAGACTCACAAAACGATGCGACACCTGCAAAGAAGACGGCAACCCAGACAGTACTATGCAGTGCTATAGTTGCGGAAAGAGGCACAGTGGAAACTGCTGAAATTAACCAAATAGTTTCAAACATAAGCCGAGTAGGAGCGCTGTCGACTACTCTGACGAAAGATGATGAGGAAAAGCTTATTAAGAAATGCGCGGCAGCTGTGAAGCGCATACGATCTGCGATGCTGCTCCAAAAAAATGTCAGCAATGGGGTGAAAAACGGGCTGATGGAGCTAGAAGAGCTGATGGACAGAATTTCATATTAAAGGCTGACATGGAGAGTAAGAAAAAGAAGAAAAAAACCGCGGGAAGCAGAAGCAACTGCGCCTTCCGCTGAGAACACTGCGGGAAGCAGAAACAACTGCGCCTCCCGCTGGGAAAACTGCGAGCGTCAAACGGATCGTAGACAGCCCGTTGCAGAGCGAACTGGGAACAAAACGAAAGGAGGAAGAGGCATCTGTAGGAGACGTCACTCAGCTACTCTCCAGGGCTTAAAAGAAGAAGACAAAGAGGTATTATACAAGAGGCAACAACACCCGCGCCATCAGAAAAACCTCTACTTAAAATTAAAGCGGACACGAAGGATAGAGCACCGAGAGAAAAAGTGGGAAGACAAAGGAGGACTAGACTGCCAGCTCCGATTACTAAGCTGATGGAAGGCTAGACATTTGCGGAAATCCGTCGCAAAATCAAGCCCAAAGATACCGGAGCAGAAGTATCTTCCATTCGAAAAACGAAGGATAGTGGAGTCCTAGTCCTCCTAGCCCGAGGACAACAAATAAAGTTACGTTTTGTGAAGCAGTCAAGGGGTTTCTGGGAGAGGAAGTTTTGGTTTCCACCCTGGCACTCTGGTGCTCTCTGGAAATACGAAACCTTGACTGCCTTACAGAAAAGAACGAGGTAGAAGACGCCATCAAACGTGAATGTCCAGAGGTAACCAATGTCCGGATTGGTATCCAAAGGTACCGGAGCAGAACTGTCTTCCATTCGAAAAACGAAGGATGGTCCTAGTCCTCCTAGCCCGAGGACAACAAATACGTTTTGTGAAGCAGTGAAAGGGTTTCTGGGAGAGGAAGCTTTGGTTTCCACCCTGGCACTCTGGTGCTCTCTGGAAATTCGAAACCTTGACTGCCTTACAGAAAAGAACAAGGTAGAAGACGCCATCAAAAGCGAATGTCCAGAGGTAACCAATGTTCGGATTGGTATCCCCTCTGCGAACTCCCCCGGCCATAGACTCACTGTGGTGGAGAAGTTGTGGCGAGGAAGCTTCTAAGGAGTTGAAAACTCCAAATTCAGTTGGTAGTGTGTAGAATAAGAACCCGAGCCGCCGCAACCAAATGTTACAGATGTTTGAATTATGGACACGTCTGCGACTGCAGCTTGTCGGGGACCTGACAGAAGGGCAACATACCGCAAATGCGGTCAGCCA
Organism: Hermetia illucens; assembly: GCF_905115235.1. NCBI lineage: Eukaryota > Metazoa > Arthropoda > Insecta > Diptera > Stratiomyidae > Hermetia > Hermetia illucens. Next base: position 11,310,380 of record NC_051855.1, on the reverse strand, counting down.
GGCCATAAAACGAACATCTGTAACGAAAAGGAGAGCTGCGTCCTATGCAGGGACCGTGACGTGTCTGATGAGAACGCATACTCCGGACTCGGGGCGGTGTCCAGTCTTCAGAGTAGAACTTTAAAGAGCTAGGACGCGGTCAACATGATTCGCATCTTACAAATCAATATGCACCGGAGTGCAACCGCTCACGAGTTGCTAGCGCAGTTCGAAGCGGAGACCAAAGCTGATTTAGTGCTCATCAGTGAGAAGTAAAGAAACAGGGACCCAGCTTCATGGCACCCTGACATATCAGGTACTGCTGTCATCTGGGTTCGGGACGACACCGTCCTTAGGGTTTTGCCCAAGGTGAAGGGGACGATTTTGTTTAGGGATAACGTTCTTCAGCGTCTATCTTACGTCGAATGAGACGTTGCCGCATTTTCGACGCAGACTTTATGCTCTGGAGAAAACTAATTTGGGCACAGAGGGGCGGATCTTAGTCAGGGGTGACTTTAGTGCTAGGTCACATGAATGGGGCAGGCCTCACTCAGACTTCAGAGGAAAATGAATTCTCGAAATGGCGACGAAAACAGGACTGATAATTTTAAACACCGGATTCACCCCCACGTTCCGGCGCCCAGGCTGTGAGCGAAGCATTCCAGACATAACCTTCGCGTCGAAGTCACTGATGCCGCTAGTGGATGGGTGGCGAGTTCTGGAAGACTTCTCAGCAAGCGACCATCAATATATTGCCTTCGAAGTGGTTATGAACACAAACTCTCGGTGTGCACCACCCCCGCGGCCTTTCTGTGCATGGAACGTTACGAGGGTGAATACCGGGAGGTTTGCCGAAACTCTCGGAATAGGTGAGGCCAAGCTGGAGGGTACTCTCCTGGGGGTGATGGTACTCCAGCTGACACTGCCGTAAATTCAGTTATGAACCTGATAACAATCGGCTGCGGAGCTTCCATGCCCAGGAGGGCTAGCTCTCTGACGATGAAGAGGTATTTAGTTGGTAGTACGACGACGTACCGTTGTTGAAGTCCAACAATCTGTGTGTAAATGCGTTCACCTACCCCACCCAAAAATAAAAATGTAGGAATTCGTCATGAATAAGCTGAAAGCAAGACCACAAACTCTACTCTTTCGAAAGCAAACAAGTCGGGAAATCGGAAAGTGGACTTTCTCCCTCGACGATCACCTACCTTGCGATGGTGAGGGAGCTCAGTAAGCAAGATCCTGTAGGAAACAAAGAATGACACCTGAAGCTAAGCGGTAGTCAAATTCCCAAGCCAAGGTGTGACTACCGTGCCGAGAGCTGAATGGTCACAGAGGTTAAGATGTGGCCGTGAACGATAAACTCTGGGTACCAGGCGACCCTCTGTTTCAACTAGCCTTGTCTCGGCAAAAAAGGGACTCTACCGAAATCGACTTACTTTTCCCGAGTGAAAGGGCAACCCGAAGCTCATCGATGGAGAACTTGAGTCTAGGCTCAGATTCTCCATTTGCTCACGTGGGAACCAATCTGATTGGAACCCAGGCGAAGCAGGCCCCCTTTGTCAGCACTCCTAGCCCCGGGCTCCAATCGCGCCACCTGCTGGGGCTAAACTCTTGCCCATGGGTAACTATTTGTCCTTGGACAGCAAACAGCTTTCGCCTCCGGGCAAACTGCCGCCTCTGAATAAATTACAACAGCTCCCCCCAATTAAGCACGGAGAGGTTAAAATCTCCGCAGAGGTAGAAAGAGAGCGAAGGGAATTTTTGACGCTAAGGAGTTCCGACAAGCTGTCAAACAAAATTTTTCGTACAGGTGGGAGGGGCTAATACAAGGGACATAGATACAAGATCCTCCGGAAGACACGGAGGACAATACAATCGTATGGTGAGCCAGAGGAGGAAAAGATGATTTCCTCGCGAAGTTGATCTTTAATTGCAATTAGGACTCCACCACCAATCGACTTAAGCGACGCAGCGGAAAATGAAGTACTCTTCGGGGAGCTCGAAGTTCAGTATATTATCATCAAACCCGGTTTCAGCAATACAAGTTACATGATGTTGCTGAGCCAGTGCGGATAGATTGAAGGCCCCCAGCTTGGTTCTTAGACCCCTTACATTTTGATAAAACAGACGGAGATTGAACACAGAGTTAGTTACATTGATCGGCGAGGCAGGCGAAGTACCCTGAAATTTATTCACGGGCTGCTACGCTGGTACGGCTTAATAAGCACACCTTCAGGCCTCGCTTTCTCTCTGCAGATTTCAAAAAGCAATCTGGAATTTCAGTCAGGATTGTTGTTGATGATGATGATGATGATGTTGAATTATACATGTTGCTTCAGAAATATCAATCCGTGGTAACGCCTATGCCGGTCGTTAGAAGTTAAATAGAGCCTTTGACAAAACTAGGTTGATTATAAAATCACACAAGGGACCTTTCGAGGCAGAGGATTGGATACTTTTTTTTAACTTTACTTTGGCAATCCGCTATGGAAGCAAGGATAATACCAAAGGGTACGACTGAGGTTGAGGTAAGAAAGGCTATCATTTCTGGATCTCTTTTAGTACTACTGTAGGTGGGGCTTTTAATGGATTAAACGTGATACACTTCCGGAGTTTCTAGAATAGAAGGTCCAGTCATCAGTAAGGGTGATGCAAGAGGTCCTAATTCAGTGATACATAAAGGTAGCCGTAACTTATAGGCAAGAGGTCAAGCAGTGCACTGCAGGATAGACTGACGCGGAACATAACTCCCTGAGGCCAACCTATCTCGCTCTGAGGATGAGCTCTCTCCCCTCTGGGGCGGTGCGTGGCTTTTGAAGGGCCAAGCCTCTCGTCTACCAAGACCGTTAGTGAGTGGTGATAGCCACACCCTGTACGAGGTGACCTTACTATTAACAAAACGCTACGGATCTAGACTGGGGAGTCGAAAAACACCTCCCCCAATCCAGAGTGTTATGCGAACCGTGCCCATAGGATAGTTTGCAGTCGGGGGTAACTGACTGTATTGGAACGGAGCCTTACAGATACCTGGTCGCCTCAGCAAGTAAGTTAGACCTTACCGTGCTACGGGGGGAGGGGGGCGGTCTATGGCAATACCAATGATGCTGATGATTTTTTTTTTGAGGTAGCTCGTCTGGTTAATGAGAAAGTTTCCTTTTTGAAATCCTAAACGCAGAATACCATATTTGGGCTCATTACTCACCTCATTTGAGAATTTGACATTTGACTTAAAAATACGCAACAATCGAATATTTCTAATCTATTTAAGCACAAATACAGATAAAAGTTGACATCTTTCTCTAGATTTAAGTATTGAGAAAGCCAAGGTCATTTACAACCCAAATTTCTAGGTCTATTTTATATTTTAGATTGCACAGAGAAGGAGATGTATGAAACGTAGGTCCTTTTTCCTAACTTTAATTTTATTGCGTCTAAAAGCCTTTCGATTTTGTCATACCCTTCTAGGACAGTCTATTAGGAAGCACACTATGCTCTATACAAACTAGGATGTGCAGGAAGACAACAGAACTAAGTGTGTACAGCCTTTGAGAGAAGGGAGGGAAAAAACTTAAGCCTAAGAGATACTTACCGAGTGCACCATCGAAGTTGGGAATACATTCGAAGCATGTGTAGTAGTTGTGGTTGTAGCTACTGCTGAAGAAACTGTTGACTCATCTATTGCCGAAAGCTCACCACCCTCAGTCTCAAAATCTAAATTACAGAATTTAAGCGGGATCATTGGTAAACAATAAGGACGGAGACAAGGTATGGGGGTTTTTTTTTGTCGAAACAGATGAGGAAGATTGAATGAATTTAAAAAAAAAATGGAAGAAGTGGCAAAATATCAGACGTAAGTAAACTGGAAAAAAGCACAAACATACTGGATTGCTGTGACCGGAAACCTTGCGCTGGCATGTCAATCGAGACTGCACCCTTAATTGTATGGATCTGTTGCTGGACAGGTAAGATACTAGCATTGATGGCACCAACCCCGACAGCAGCTGGAACATCTTGAGGTGGAGTAGCAAGGATCGGTTTTTGCTGATCGACTGTGGTCTCACCAACAGAACCGCCAATAGGAAGGGCCATTGTTGTATTCACCGAAGGCTGTTGGTGAGATGCATAGGTAGTAGGTGTTTCACCAGTTGAGACACTTGTTAATGAAGAGGTCTTGGCTAGCTCATTAACAACGCTCACTTGGAAACGCGAGATTTTCCGTTGCTTCTGAACACCACCAACAGCAGAAGCAACGACCCCTGCAGAAATGTTGGTATTATCTGAGCAATCTCCAACTGGCACGCTAGTTGTAGCCGACGGAGTGGTAATTGTTGTAGTAGTGGCCGAAACAGAATGCGAAAGCGTTGGCTGGGGTTGAGTCAAACCAGCAGCAACAGTGGCATTACCAGTGCTATCCAAAGCATTGGTGGCACAATTTGGCATCGTTTCAGCAATCATACTTTGTTGATTCACCACTATTGGTACCGTAGTTGTTTGCTGTTGATTCTGCTGGTTTTGCTGCTGTTGTTCTGTCACAAGGACATTAACACGCTGGTTCAATTTCGCTAATTCCACCTGTAGATCAGCCAGTTGAGTAATTTTAGTTGAAACTTTGGTCGCCATTGATATTGACTGTTGTTGCTCAACCGAAGCGATAGTAGAAGGCGGCTGTTGATGCACAAACACTGGTTCAGGTAGATCAACACGTATCGGAGATTGGACAATTGACGAAGGGGGTGGTTGTTGCTGCGACGATGAAGGATAAGCGGTGATTGGTGAAGCAGGACCCTGAAGAAACAAACGGAAACAATTCGGAATTGATTTTTTTTTTTATTCACCTGAAATCTTTTAGTCGAGTTAGATTGTTAGGAACAAGCTGGTATTGTCTCGGCACTAACTCGAGAAACTTCTATGTCTGTGGTATCCCCAAAAAAAGCTGTTTTTGGGTATAACGACGACTCGATAGTGGATAGGCTTCAAAGAGGATAAAATATGGGATTTAAACGAACGAAGCAAACGAAGAAGAAAAACCTACGAAATCTAGAGAGGACCAAAAATAAGCAACTTCTACAATTACCTAGAATAACCTTTCTGAAAAGGACTTTAAACCAAACAAGAAATTCCTAAAATGTTCAGATAAAAGATAGAAAGTAAGGCTGGAAAAAATAAGATGGAATAAGAGGATAAGTCATCCTATTTAGTCAGGGAATCGACCCTTTCTATAATAGTGAAGATACAGTGACTTCAAGGATTGAAAAAAAACTAGAGGAAACACTATAGAACAAACGGTTTCGTCCAGGGCAGAGGCAACTCGTCAGACGCTGCCTCACCTCTGCCGTGGAAGCAGCGTGACCGTGAGTGGCATCAGATGTAAAACGCTCCTTTATATATTTGGAAAAACACGCCATTGGATGTAATTCGCACCCTTGGCGTGTTTTTCCAAATATCTAAAGGAGCGTTTTCCATCTGATGCCACTCACGGTCACGCTGCTCCCAGCACAGAGGTGAGACAGCGTCTGACGAGTTGCCTCTGCGCTGGACGAAACCGTTTGTCCTATAATTTTTTAATGCTTGGATGCCACGCCCCAAACGAGGGATCCGCGAGACCAAAGAGACGTGGGAGTAAGTTGCTCTCCATTTGGTCCGGCCCAACAACAAGTGGTTGTGGACTTAGGATCCCTCACTTATCCTAAACAATTAGAGGAAGCACTTCCGATTTAAGACTAAAATATTTTCGGACGTTTTTCAGAAACCAACTTTTCTCGTCTTCAGTGTGCCTTTTTCTAGAAAGGAGGGACTAGTTCGTTATCTAAGTCACATCGGTATAAAGGTATTCTAAACAAATCCATACAAGACAACGCTATCAGCCAATGGAGAACTGCGTTATGATATTGCTTCACGCATTAACGCAACCTGGATGAAGTGGCGTTCCACAACTGGTGTTCTTTGTGATCGACGTATCAACGAACATCTCAAATCGAAAACTTACCGCAATGTTGTCCGTCCTGTCTCTCCCTATGGCTCTGAGTGTTGGCCAACTATAAAAGACAATGAACCACGTCTTGCGGTAATGGAAACGAAAATGTTACGTTGGACTTGTGGCGTGACACGTTTTGATCACATCCGAAATGAGAATATCCGCGATCGTTATGGGATTGCACCGATCGTGGAAAAGTTGCGAGAGAGGCATCTTCGATGGTATGGTCATGCAATTCGTGCCAATGAGAAATCACTTGCCAAGATTGGTCTGAACATCGAAGTCGACGGTAAACGACCAAAAGGCAGGCCTAAAAAACGGTGGCTTGATACGCTGGATGGGGATTTAAAAGCCTCGAGATTGCACCCAGATCAGGCATTCGATAGAGCCAAATGGCGAAACCGATCACGACGAGCCCACCCCGCTTGTGAACGGAACAAAGGCTGAAGAAAAAGAAGAAGAAGAAGAAGAAGAAATACATACAAGACACACTGAAGTGTGGAGAAATTGTTTTCTGGAGTATGTCGAAAATATTTTAGCTAAAAATGGACAAAACTTCTGGTATTTTTTCATCCCTTAACCACTGACTAGAAATCGCTGCATACGTAGGACAACAACCTATATTGGATCAGGGTCTTGAAGTGTGTCAGAGGACTTCACTCAAGACCGTAGCGGCACACTAGGAGGCAATGTGGTCAACATTGTGCACGCCCAAAATTATTACCCTAATTTGGCTCAGATACTCATTCACCAGCTGAGTCGACTGGTATCCGACATCCAGTCACGATAACAAACCCCTCTGACACCAGTGAGATTTGAACCGTGACCTTCCGCTACGACAGCCCAGTGCTCTAACCACTTGAGCCATTTGGAAACTATAAAATCAAATGGTGGACGAAAATAAGGAAAAACATCCAAAAAATCCCACTTACCTGTTCGCTTCCAGCAGTTCCCGGAACGATATTTGATTGCTGTTGTTGTTGTTGATTCGACGAAGTTAACAGTGCCAATTTCAGCTGTAAATCCGCTAAGGATTTGTTAGTGCTGGAAAAACAAAAAAAAAAAACAAAAACTGATAATTCTTTTTACCAAACAAATGAAAGACCAGCGAACTTACTCTTGTTTATCAACGCTAGTTTGTTGGGATAGACGCTTCGTTATATCAGCAGCTGTAGTGGTAGCATTGACAATAGCTTCACCAACACTAACACTAGGGGTTTGAGCCAAATTAATTGGTACACCCCCACTACCCAAAGATGTTGAAGTCATAACTGATCCACCTGCAACATTTGGTTGTTGTTGGTGATCAAAAACTGCTTGTTGTTCTTCAGTAATACTGATTGCCGAAGTACCAGCTAAGTTATTCAAATGGGCCAATGTGGCTTCACCAATGCCATTATCAAGTGAGGTACGGCGTGAACCGTATAGTGACGATGATCCACCAGCTCCACTGGTTTCAGCCGATGTTTGCTGTTGCTGAGATTGTTGGATCAATTGTTGAACAATTTGATTTTGTATTTGTTGATGAAGCTGTTGGTTGATTTGCTGAGGAAGCTGCTGTTGATCGTCTAAACTGGTTGGTAGGATTGTAACATCAGTGAGTGGAACTGGAGCAGATGATCCAGTTTTTTGTGTTGATGCAAGGGATGTAGCTTGATCATGGGATTGAGAAGTTGGTAGCTGTGGTTGCTGTTGAACGCTACCAACTTGTGGAACTATTGTTGAAGTCTGGGTCTTGATAGTAGTTGGTACATGAGCATGGGTTATATTTTCTAATCCGATTTTAAGTTGTTCTAGGGTGTTTATATGCTCTGGTCCAACAGGTTTCGCGGTATGTCCTTGTTCACCAACGACACTTTGAGCCGGTATTGACGGAACATTTGACAGTTGAGGTGGTATTGCAGCTGAAGGATGTACGGCCGGAGGAGTGGCTACTTGTGGACCAGCAGTCATTGGCATTGGACCACTAGCCGGCAGCATTGTGGGTAGTTGCTGTTGTTGAGACATCATTGTTGCTTCTGTAAGCCCTGATTGAACGTGAAATGCTTGTTGTTGAAGCTGACTAGTGTGTGGCATAGAATCACATGAATCTATTGCTGGAGTAACCGATGGAAGTAGGGAAGCTGGCTCATCAATTGGTATTATCAGATTGGGTTGTGAAGTGGGTGGTATAGGTTGATTTGGATCAAACAACTTCGGAGTTTCTTGTTGTGGCTGTTGTTGAATTGGTTGAGGTTGCTGAACAACCTTATCCTGACCTGGCTGTTCCAAGCCAGCCATAACTGGGCTTACCAGAAAACGTGAAATTTTACGTACAGCTTTTGGTTTCACTGCATTTCCAGTAGCCGTAGTAGTATCATTTGATTCTGTACTAGCGGCTGTAGTTTCTCCAGCTTGACCTTTTGGAGTGGGTTCACTGCCAGGTTTTGCATTGACGTCATCAGGTGCGGTTGATGGCATTGTTATTACAACCGAATCAGTCATTTGCTGAGCTTGCTGTTGCTGTGATTGTTGTTGCGGAACAGCACGCAAGACGCTAGGATCTGATGCAAGTATGGCCGACTTGACTGTTTGATCAGAGCCCACCAATTTTTTTGACATTTCACCAATGGTTGATGGTGAAGACGATGTTGTATTTTCAGGGGTATAATCTGAGGATAGCGATGTATATTCTGAAGCAGTGCTTGTTTTACGAGATACTGAACCAGAATCCATACATATCTCGCTCCCACTACCACGATCACCAACACTTGATGTCAATAGTGGTGGATTGATTGTTGTTGGTGGTGGTGTAGCCGTGCGATGTGTTATAGAATCCGCAACAATACCTGATTCTCCCATTTGTAGATGATCAATTGAATAGATATCTTCATAATTGATTTTTGTATGATCATCAATGCTTCCGGTCTTCGATGGGGTCGTCGTTGAGGTTGTCGTTGATGATGAAGATGATGATGAAGTTGTTGAATTTCCCAGTTGATCTTTAATGAACTGCTTTGATAGAGCAACGCCTGATGGTAAAGCTAGTGGCTCTAAGCAGTAGATAGTTGGATCAAACATTCTTGATATAGATGATGTCTCGTCGCGCTAGGGATTTATATTTAACACTTGTTAATCCGTGATGGTATTTCAAATTCAACGCATAAAGACTGTGAAATTATTTTAAGGATAACACCAACCACATGCATTCACACTTTCAGAATAATGAAATCGAAAGGAGGAATGGAAATGGTATTGAGTTCGAGGAATATGTACATTTGAAAAGGAGCAATTGGAGGAACTTCTACCTAATATGATCGTTCTTAAAGAGGTGATTTGAGATTTGAAACCACCAAATCAAGCAAGTCCTTTTTTGTTAGAGGAAAATGATTTTTTTAAAATGAATTGCGGAAAGGATTGAAGGCTGATGAGGTTTGCTAGATTAGAATAGAGTTTATAAGCTCTTAAACCATGCGCACATTTATATTAGAGGCAATCATAATGAGCTAGTGATTACTGTACGATTAAAATGAATGAAACAAATGAAAAGCGATGGAAAATGTCACGTGTTTCACTTCTGGATTTTCCAAGAATGAAACTAGAAAACGAGGCTGAATGTAATTAAAATAAAATTTGAAATATACTAATTTTCGGAAAGTAATTTCGTTTTGTTTTTCTTTTTTTTATATTATTTTTTTATTTTTTTTAATTTTTTTAATTTTTTATATTATTTTTTTACACGGTCAGTTTGACACCGTCATTGAAATAGCAAAGAGCTTACTCTTTCATTATCGAAAAGATAAAAGTGCCAACTTTTTTAGTTTGAAGACCAAGACCAGTTTTTTTTCGTATCTGGTATTACAGTATTTTCAAGATGCAATACGTTTAATGGGGTCGTCAAAAAGACCTCAATCAATTTTTGACAGCGCGGTCCAAATATTTTATGATTGTGGGATACCACTGCCAGGAAGGTGGCCTAAAATATTCGACTAAAATGGCAAAATCTAGCACGAATCCGGAGAATATATAATTCAATATGATATTGGATATAAGAAAATTATCTTTTATTTTATTTATTATTAAAAAAAATAATCGAAATTACCTTCTGAAAACCCAAGTTTTTAGTTAAATATTTTTTTTTATTTTATTAATATTTAAAATTCATCTGAAATTGAATGAATAAGGCTAGAAAATTAAAGAAAATAAAAGCATAAAACCAGTGAAAGTACAAAAATGCCAACCATTAGTTTGAAAATTAGAAAGAATTCTAGAAAAAATTCACTTAACTTCATAGAAAAGGATGAATTTTTGGTTATTATTTTTTTTCAATAAATTATTATTCTCTCATATAAACTTACAGATCGATGTCTTTGATGAATTTTAAACACGGAAGAACGTTGACGTGTTAAAGACGCATGCCGAACCTATATATATATTTTATATATAAAATACTTTGGTGCATAGTGTAGGGACTTTTTATCAATTTTTTCAATATAAATTGTTCCATTACAAAGATAGAAACAAACCAAAAATAAACAAGAGAAGAACACAAAATATAAAACTGTGGAAAAAAAAACAGAGAGACCGAACGGTAGGGTAGTTTTGAACGCTCCCCGCCTTTCGCCCGAAGATTTCAGCGCCTTTTTTCCTTGATATGTCGAAGAACCAACGGTTGATATGAAGTAGGCTAAACAGGGAGAGCCCAAGGATAAACTAAAGCGAATATAACTTCTCTGAGCTGTAACCTCTCCTTTACAAGAACAGGATAATATCATCTGTCTGTTTGAAGAGCAACAATGAGGGGAGGAGGGGGCAGGTTGTACTTACATCACTTCCCATATCGTAAAAAAATGGAAGACAGTACCGGTCTACCAAATACGGCCATGTCAAAAGCGAATGGAGAAAACTGCACAATAACGAAAGGGGGCATGCTAGAAAGTTGAAGTTAAACGGACAGTGGGGACCATCAAACGACTGAAATCACCCGAAGCGAATGGCATTTCCCAGCGTTAAACCCAGAAATCTTAGGTTGTTGCAAATGAAATGTCGGATTTTTCAATGAAGTGAAGTTAGTTATGATTTTAATGTTTAAAACTGCCGCAAGGTGACTCTGGTGGTATGGGATAATTGAGTATAAATAGTCGTTCGTTCGATCAAGGAGTCATTTCAGTTTCAATCGTCATTGAAGTTCCAAGTAAAACTCAAAGAAAAAAGCATGGAAGGGAGTCAAAAACGTCTACTTTTTCTATATGAATTTAAACTTGGTCACAACGCAGCGGAGGCAACCAGAAACATTTGCAGAGCATTTGGAGCTGACGCAGCAAACGAACGAACGACACAGCGGTGGTTCGAAAAATTCCGATCAGGCGACATGACCCTCCAAAGTGAACCTCGTGGACACCCAGGACCATCGATCGACAACGACGAGTTGCGTTTGATAGTGGAATCTGATCCCCGATCATCGATTCATGACATTGCAGAGAAAATAGGCGTACACTATTCGACAGTATCTCGGCACTTACAACAGCTTGGAAAGGTGAAGAAGCTTGATAAGTGGGTTCCGCATGAACTCAACGAGCAAGACATGGCGCTGCAAATGGAAATATCCAGTTCTCTACTCAACCGCAACAGGAACAATCCCTTTTTGCGCAGAATAGTGACATGCGATGAAAAGTGGATATTGTACGACAACCGTCGCAGATCAGCGCAATGGCTAGATGCCGATCAGCCTCCACAACACATGCCAAAACCGAGCCTTCACCCGAAGAAGGCAATGGTAACTGTTTGGTGGTCTGCATCTGGAATTATTCATTATTCGTTTTTGGAGCGTGGTGAAACAATTAATGCAGAGAAATATTGTGCCCAACTTGATGAAATGCACGAGAAATTACGTGTTCAGCGGCCTAGATTGGTCAACAGAGATGGAGTGATACTGCTCCATGATAACGCCCGACCTCATGTTTCCAGAATGACGGTCCAAAAATTAAATGAATTACGATATGAGACTCTTCCTCATCCACCATATTCACCCGACCTCTCGCCAACCGACTACCATTTTTTTTAAGCATTTGGATCACTTTTTGGCGGGGAAACAATTCAGCAATGAAGTAGCTGTCAAAAGTGCCTTTGAAGAATTTCTTAGCTCTAGAAACCCAGACTTTTACGAAACTGGAATAAATGCCCTTGTATCTCGTTGGGAGAAGTGCATTGAAGCTGCTGGTCCTTATTTTGACTAATAAAATTAATTTTCATAAAAGTTATAGTTTTTTGAAATTTTACTCAAATATCCGACATTTCATTTGCAACAACCTAATACTTCCCGAGTCCTGTCCTAAAGGTAGTAAGGGGCAGTGTAGCCCTCAGCTACACACCGAAACATTGGATCGAAAAAGCCGGAAAACTAACGAAATTAGGTAGGTATCACTGGCCGCTTTGATGAGCCCAATTAGCGCTGTAATGCACGGCTTTGATGCCACCAATAACTAGGCTACGGAGGGAAGGGGGCAAGGGAAGCGCAATCCAGCTGGTCCAGATCTTCCGAGTCAGCATTTACAAAGTATAAAAGCTCCCCCACTTTACAACCAGAAATCTCTTTGAGGTCCCTAAAGAATTATTTAACTAGTAACCATGCCCTGATCCTAGCTAAAGCTGAGAAACCGCAAAGGAAGCGCCTGCCAGTTTTTTCCCCTCTCCACAACTTCTACAATGCACATTGTAGGCTATACTTTGCCGAGTCTGGCGCATGGTCTTCTATACGCCAGTGACCCATGCAAAATGCCGCAATCATGTACAGTTTTGCCCAAGTCTGGACCGAAAATTCTCTCGATCGAGTCTTGTTAGAGGAGGATCAGATCCTTCTAGTAACTCGACTACGGAGAGGGGAAAAAAGGAAGCGGAATCCAACAAGTCCCAGACCTTCCGAGCCAGCCTTTACGAAGGATAGCAGCTCCCCAGAAATCTCTTTGAGGTCCCCAAAGAATTATTTAACTAGTACCCGCAGCTTGATCCTAGCTGGAGCTGGGTAATCGTAAACAAACCGCCTGAAGAAGGTTTCTTCCTCCTCTCCCCAACTTCGACAATTCACATTGTAGGCTATGCTATCCCGAATCTGGCACATGGCCTTTTATGACGCAATTATGAACACATTTTACCAAAAAACTCTCTCGATCGGGTCTTGTTATAAAAAGTTCACTCGCCACTCACTCCCCATTTGACAGCAGCTGAACAAGTCAAGGAAGGTAGATAGGTGTGTATCAGTGACCGCTCCGAGAAGCCCAATTAGCGCTGTGGTGCGCCGTTTTGAAGTCACAAACTCCTAAGACCGCGACTACTGTTATGAAAACAGAAAGCCAGAGTCCAGCCAGCTCAGATTTTCAGAGCAAGCCCGTAGAATTCCCGAAGAAGAGCAGCAATCTTTCTGAGGTCCACAAAGGATGGTTTCCTCGCAGAGGAAGTGCCTGATAGTCCCTTTCCGCAGCTTCGGTAATATGAAGTGTAAAATAGGCGAAGCCTGGCGACATGGTCCCCTATGGACCAATGTACCGTGCAGACCGCCGTAATCTTGAATTCATTTCCTGGCGTCTGGTGATCGGACTATGTTATAAGCGGGCCAAATCTTCCTCAACTTGGCATAGATGGTAAGCCTTCGCCATCTAAGGCACGCGATTGCTAAGTAGTACGAGTAGTTTCCACCCCTGACAGTCACCAGTGGGACACCAACTGTACCCGCCGAAAGACTACCAAGAGCAAAGCAATGCCTCTAGGTTTCTATGTCCGGGAACCCAGAGGAGGGTGACCTTGAGTGTGCCATCCAGACTATCCAGTACGTTTCTGCTCTGCCCCACTGGCCTGGGGGATGTCGTCGCTGAGTACAAGGCTATGTTATGCTTGGGGCTCGGATCATGTTCCAACCATCGACAGACTTCCAGAATCACCAGTACTTCCGCTCAGAATAAACCCATGAAACCTGGGAGACCATCCGATTCGGATACACTGTGTGTATTCGAGAAGGCCCCTGGACCAACTTCACAGACCATCTTTGATCGATCGGTGAAGAATACTGTGTCATAACCTTGCAACACGCCGCCGTTCTTCCACTCTGCCTTCTCGTGATATTCAGCTTGCGTGTGGCATACTCCATGGGTAATGCCCAGATTTCCCGAGGTACTTCGTCTAGGATGTTACTGTGAGCGTAGGGCTTCGCTGTCCTGCATCCGGACTTACGTAGTCTGACGGCACTGCACGCTACAACGTATTTAATATGGAGGTCTAGGGGAGGGGATGCAGGACTACATTAAGGACATCTGCTGAGCTGGACTGCAGAGCCCGAGTAGCACTTGCACACCTGATTCTTTGAATGCACTGCCCTTTGCATCTCCATGCGTTTTGATCTGGTCCAGAATTCTTCGATTTTTAAACGACAATAAATACGGAAGAACCTTTTTCAGCTTTTCGCTCAAAACGGCTCACCATAGGGTCAAAGCTCTTACTGTACAAGACTATGATCTTGCCAGTCCTTATGTATTCCTCAGAGACTTGGGTTGAGAGAGATTGCGAACTGCGCGTGCGAGAGAAGAATCCTCAGATTTTCAGATGTGCTCTCTGCGGAAAGCCATGGAAAATCTATGAGTGATACCACGATCGTCAGGTTGTAGATAAAATCCGGCTCAATAGGCTTCAGTGGGCGTGTCACTTAATCCGTATGGATAAGGATGATAAACCCGGAAAGTCTATAAGAGTAATATCTATGGTAGAAAAAGAAGACGAAGCAGAACCTGCCTGAGATGGAGCGATGACATAGGTCAGGACACCAGACAACTTTTAGGAATATTGAATTGGTAGACCTCGGCGCAAAAACAGGATGTCTGGAGTTCCTTACTAAGGCAGGCCTGGACCGAATACCGGTTGTTACGCCATTGATGATGATGAACAAATATGAAACTGAAACAAGGAGGCCAAGCAGAGTTAGGAGCGAATTATGGGGTAAGGCCAAACATCAATAAGCCGTAAAAGTTCGCTTCTGGACAACGTGCAAATTTTGAAGACTAACGGAATAAGAAAAGGGCGCGCGAGTTATGGGATGAATTAACAATATATTCGGCTCCAAAACTGAATACTCTAGGGAAGCCAGAGAAAGGAACAGAGGGAAAGTTAAGAGGCAGATAAGGACAAGAAACTGCTCTCCGGGACAAAAAAAAAACGCTAAGCCCGGAGAGGCGTCAAACTTCTTCTTCTTTTTCTTCAGCATTTGCCCCGGTATTATATGTCCTTAGTTCGTATGTGATCAAAACATGTCACGCCACTAGTTCAATGTAACATCTTCGCCTCCATTACCGCAAGTCGCCGTTCATTGTCTTTTATAGACGGCCAACACTCAGAACCATAGAGAACGACAGGACGGACGACATTGCGATAAATTTTAGATTTAAGACGTTCGTTGATACGTCGATCACAAAGAACACCTGTTGTGGAACGCCACAAGTTCTTGATGCGAATACCCTTGCAAGAGGACGTGAAAGACGGGGAAACCATTTACTGGACTAAACTGAGTGGTTATCTGCCAAGCTTCCTATAATCTGGAATCGTTCAAGGCCGAAACCATCCCCGAGAACACAACCCCAAGAAAGACTTACTAGATCCAACCAAGGAATCATCTCTCTTCATTTTTCTGATAATTCGAAAAAATTAAAAGGGATCAGCGTCCAAGAGATTACGCCCCAAGAAGAGGCCATAAAATTTAAGAGGCTGAGAGGAATTGGGGGTAAACCAAAACGAAGATCTGAGAATATTGTCCAAGGACGAACTTAAAATGAAAAATTAAAAAACTCTTACCTTCTCAAATGTCCTTCGTGTTACCGTTGGTACTGGTATCTGGTTAGGATTCAATTTCACTTGCCTTACAATGTCCTTGATCATCTCAACAAATACTGTACTTTGATTTTCTGACAGTAGATCTTTGGAGACCTGTACAAAGTAGAACAAAAGAAAATGACAGAGTCCTTCAAAGCTCCCACCAACTTACCAAATCCTTTGTTACATCAATCGGATTAACGTCAGTCACATCAAATTTAAATGTGATAGTTTTCGGTTTATTCTCCATTTGGCAATCCACAACGGTACCATTTTGAACATTCAGTACAACAAGCTTGGGAATCCGTTCGTTACCACCCTTATTGGAACGACGGGATTTCATTTGACGGATCTTCTGCTGAGCTTGAGGTTGTTGTGGAGGAGCTTGAGACTGTTGAATCTGTGTAACACTACCAGGCATAGTTTGGGAAGACAATGGTTGAGATGATGCCAATGGTACTGATGGAATAGGAGCAGGTCCTGCTGGAGGAGCTGAGGTCGTAGTAATATTTGATGTAGCTTGAATTGGTGTAGGAAGAGATTGGGATGGTGGCACAGATTGCTGTTGTTGAATACTGATCTGATGTTGTTGCTGCGATGGAAGCGATTGTTGATTGGATGTTGGTAAAGCTGCTGGCATGGCCTGTTGTTGGGAATGTGTTGTTGGTTGTTGTTGCTGCGGCTGCGGGGTAGAAGGAACTGTAACGTATTGGGCTTGTTGCGGTTGTTGTTGAATGGGGACCGGTTGTTGTTGCTGAAGATGATGGATTACACCTGGATGCGGTTGCATCACCGGTACAGCAGGTTGTTGCTGATAAACAACCCCTGGCTGTTGTTGCATTTGCATATTCAAACCAACTGAAGTCTGTTGTTGCAGAAATAGTGCCTGCTGTTGTTGTTGTTGGTGTTGTAATGCAGCAGCTGTTTGAAGATGTTGTTTTAAGGCAGCCTGTTGTTGCTGATGCAACTGCTGCTGGGCGACTTGCTGCACCGCTGCATTATGGAGTTGTTGCTGCTGAAGCACTCCTTCTTGCTGAGCAGGGGCACTTACTACTTGGGCTGAAATGAAATTAGGTGCCGCAGCAGCTACTGGCACAGGAGCTGCAGTACCAGCTGAGGGCTGCTGAGTCTGTTGCATATTAATGACAACTTCCTGGGATGGCTGCGACTGCTGGGGCGGTTGTGCTGGTATTTGCATTCCACCTTGCATTGTATGGAACTGAGAATCTTGCGTATAGACGCTAGGAACTTGTTGACATTGATTACTAGCCGCATAATAGCCAGCCGTATTTTGGGACATTTGAGGCTGTTGTTGCAGTGGTTGTGATACCATCTGGGGTTGTTGTATTGTCGGCGCCATAACGGGGACATACTGGGTTGAGGAGGGCGGTTGTTGAATATAAGTTTGTGGTTGTTGTTGCTGCGGCTGTGATGCATAAACCTGCGGCTGTTGTTGAACCAACTGAGAAGGGATGTGTGATGTCGCAGACTGTTGTGGTGTTGGCTGCATTTGTGGCGGCTGATAAAACTGCTGAGGCTGTGAAATGGATGATTGCTGAGGTGCCTGAATCTGTTGAGGTTGTTGGGATCCTTGATTTGGTGAAATCACAAATTGGCCGGGCACGGCTGATGATTGAGGCTGCTGTTGTTGGCCTGGGGCTGCCAGTCCCATCGCTTGCTGTTGTTGCTGTTGGAGCATTTGTGACTCGTTCAGTAGTTGATTTTGTTGCTGTTGGTGATCAAACTCTTTCATAGCCTTCATTGTGAGCTGCTCTAGGCGAGCTTTCTCCTGTTCCAACTGCATTTGAGCCAATCGCTCTTTACGCTCCTTAAGCAAGGAAGTTACTTGAACTTTCAGCAATTTTGCAACAGCTCTCGAGTCCTCCTCGGATGTTATATTAGATTTAAACATATCACTGGCAATATCATCTGAATTGTCCACATTTACATCGAAATCAAATTGAATCGCTTCATTCTCTTTATGCTTGTAGATTCGTTTCTTTGGGTCTAGCAATCTTAAACGGAATTCTATCTTACTTACGTCTGGATTATTGATGAAAGCATCTTTAGATATGGGCTCCAATCTTATGCCGATATCTTCGCCGAAAAATTCGGAATTCAGAAGATCCTTACAGCTCGGACGATCAGCCTTGTTCAATTGTATACAACGCTCGATAATTTCACGCACTTCAGGATTTTCAACTTTATCAAAACTTTGCGGTTTAATACCAGAAACAACCTTTTTATAAATTTGAGCCGGTCCAGAACATTCATTATATGGATATTCGCTGGTTGCCATCTCTAACATGCACATACCAAATGCATAGACATCAACAGCTTCATCATAATGTTCCTCATACATTTCAGGTGCCATAAATTCCGGCGTACCAATTACAGATTTGGCAAAACTTCTATTTTTCAATGTAGCTAAACCCAAATCACCTATTTTAACGCTACCCGTTGTACCAGTTATAAATATATTATCACACTTTAGATCACGATGAATAATGGGCGGAGAGCGAGAATGCAAGAAATGCAAACCCTTCAAGATTTGTCGACACCATGACTTCAATACTTTTGGATTGATTTTTTTGAAACGTCGCAAATAGCTAAAGATGAAAAATGATTTTACTAAAGAGGTCCCTAAACTCAAGGGTAAAAGGCTGGGCAGTCTGATTTTGGACGGGAAAAGTCTGAATTTGAAATGGAAAATTTTGAAATTGACTTGAAAAAGTCTGAATTTGAAATGGAAAATTGTGAAATTGACTTGAAAAAGTCCGAATTTGAAATGGAAAATTTTGAAGTTGACTTGGAAAAGTCTGAATTTGAAATGGAAAATTCTGAAATTGACTTGTCAAAGTCTGGATTTGAAATGGAAAATTTTGAAATTGACTTGAAAAAGTCTGAATTTGAAATGGAAAATTTTGAAATTGACTTGGAAAAGTCTGAATTTGAAATGGAAAATTTTGAAATTGACTTGGAAAAGTCTGAATTTGAAATGGAAAATTTTGAAATTGACTTGAAAAAGTCTGAATTTGAAATGGAAAATTCTGAAATTGACTTGGAAAAGTGTGAATTTGAAATGGAAAATTTTGAAATTGACTTGGTAAAGTCTGAAATTGACTTGAAAAAGTCTAAAAATCTAAATCTAAAATTGTTTGCAAAAATTCAGAATTTGATTTGAAAACCTGGACTGACAAAACCTATAACCTAAATCTGCCCAATCTTTTTTTTTTGGAATCTATTTATCTATCTTTCAATTACTTACGATTTTAAAGTTCCAGATAGCATAAGCTCAGTGACTAGTACAATGTTTTTCTTCTTTGCAACGCTCGTCTCCCAATAATTATAAAATCTCACAATATTTGGATGTTGAAGTTTTTTCAGCATATCTGCCTCCTCACGAAATCGCATCCGTTCAGCCTTATTAACCTTTTTATCCTGGATGATACCAAGGCGATAACGAAGACAAAAAAAAAAAAATAGAAAGTTAGAAAACAGGCGAGCATTTGAGGAATATATCGCACATCCAAAGAAGTAAAGGTCACGTTAACTCCTCACCCCCTGGTTTTTTAGGGAAGAGGGCGTAGTTCTAGCACTTAATCGTACCCCTTTTGATCGATGACGCAACAATCTAACATGGATCTAGGGTTTGAAGTGATTTAAAGCACTTCTCTTTGGTACCTAAGGGCACACTAGGAGACAATGTAATCGACATTGTCCTCACCTGGAATTATAAGCCTGGTTTTACTCAGGCACCCATTCCCAACGGAGTCGCCTGGTATCCGACTTCCAGTGAGATTTGAACCGCTACTGTAGTGACAACCTAATGCTCTAACCACTAAGCTGGCTCAAACCCGAGGTAAATGACCGAGATTCTG
This sequence comes from Hermetia illucens, assembly GCF_905115235.1. Classification (NCBI taxonomy): domain Eukaryota; kingdom Metazoa; phylum Arthropoda; class Insecta; order Diptera; family Stratiomyidae; genus Hermetia; species Hermetia illucens. Next base: position 11,290,715 of record NC_051855.1, on the reverse strand, counting down.
AAGCCGAGGCACGGGTATCACCCCGTCCCTTACTTCCTTAACTAGGATATATCAAATTATAAAACAACACTTACCAATAGTTCGCACCAAGCGACCGCTACTCCGGTCTGCGTGTCAAGTCCTCGAAAAACAGTCTTGAACGATCCCCGACCAACTTCCTTATTATATTTGAAAAATCGGCCGCATGGTGAGACACCTATCGGTTCATCTTCATCATCATCCTTTTTCTGTTGTTTGAGTTGTGCCTCAAATTTTTGCGGATCAAATATCGGACCATAATGAACTAATTTCTCTTCAGCAGTCTTATTGAATTGCTCCTCAAGATGTTCAGCTTCACGACTCAATATCTCAATATTATCATCAAGATTACGAGGATATTCGGTCTCAATTTCCGAATCAAATGGAAGCTTTGAATAGTAAACGGTCGTATTATCGACACTTTTACGTACAAATCGGATATTGGATGGTCCAGCGAACATACGTTCTACGTTTGATCCGAATGTACCACTAACTCCAGTGCCACGTGGTGAGGTATTCGCAGCAGAACTTTGAACACCACTTGTCGTACCACTTCCTGTGCCTGTACTACTTGCTGCCGAAACCGCTGGCACAGTCGATTGAGCCTGTTGCTGCTGGGATGGACGACCAGCTTGCTCAGCATCTCCTACTGGTGAACCCTCCATTTTGTTGGCGCTAGAAGTTTCTGCCTCTGATTCTTTCCTGGATTCGTTTTGGTCCTGAACTTTTGTTCCTGCTTCGTCTAATTCCAGATTATTAAGTAATTCGTCGATAATAGGTCGAACTAGTTCCGCTGATTCACTGTTACTTGTAGTTTCACCCACTACTGGTGTATTGTCTTTAGTCTGTGATGCCGATTTTGATGTAGTCGTAGAGTCTCGGTCTTGATCTTTCACAGGAACAGTTTTAGTTTTCCATTGATCACCGCGATCTGCAGGTTCAGAAGGACTATCTAGTGATGCTGATGATGAAATCTCTGAATTTTTTGATTGTAACCGCGATCTTGTTGATGTTTTCCTATTTCTAGGTTTCCTTTCCACTGGATTTCCAACTGTCGATGATGATGATGATGGATTTTGTGGTGAACCCTCTTTTGAAATGGTTGCAGAGGTAGTAGTGATATTACCACTGGACACTAAATCTGCTGAAGAAGTTCGACTGTCTACAGATGGAATGGATGATGAACTTGATACAGCTGTTGTTGATGGTTGTGTAGAAGAAGTAGCAACTGTTATTGTTGATGTTGTAGTTGACAATTCCTCACCACTGGCTCCGGAATCACCAATTGAATTGGAGGTCTGTGATGGCAGGCCGGCAGAATGTGCTGTTGGTAATATAGGGGCAACTGCCTTACTGACTGTCGAATGTTCTTGCGATTGCAGTTGTTTTTGTTGCTGACATTGGAACTGAGATGACAAGTTAACAGCCCCTACTTTTCTTTGACGCGTGGCTCGTGCGCAAACGGCCGAAGTATTCTGACCCCTTTTTTGCCAAAAGGGAAAAAAGGAAAACCAAAAGGGGTTAGTAACGAATATTAAGAAAATTTATAATAAAAATAAATAAAACCCTTTCAATTGGGAGAACTAAAAGGAAGACATTTTTTTCTCTTGTTTCTTTCTATGATACTTAACTATAACATGCAAATTTTGTAGCCAAAAGGTTTAAAAATGTTCAACTAATATCACTTTGTAATGAAGGGAAAGCCTGCAATATTCGGTACTAAAGCATTCGTCTAGCCAACCAGCAATTTTACTTGAAGAAGAAGCTAGTTGAATTCAAATTCGATACTTAGAAAAATTTTTATGTCCCTGACGAATTCATGGAGCCGGTTCAACATTCGCCGAACTACAAACAAAATGCAATTAATCTGGACTCTTTACTCGAAGGAAATCTCCTATTGTGGACCATCTTTTGAGATTATTTATTTTCAGAATTTAAATAAATAAATAAATATTTTAATGAAGAAAATTAGGCATTTTAGGCCAAATTTAGTAATTTTTTTATTTAAATAATAATTGCATGACACGCCTTTATTCTGTATCAAACCAATTCACTCTGGAGTCAACATTTTCTTTTGACTACCAATGCCAAACTACATTTTGAAATTTAAAACAAGTAAAAACACATTTCCACTAATTTTTCTTTTTTTTTTTTGGTTTGCAACGAAAGAAATAAATATTTAAGCCTTGTTACAAATTTGTGCTCAGTCAGTAACGGTTACTTGATATAAATACAAAAATTATAATTTAATAAATTTTATTCACCAGCGGAAAAAAAAAGAAAATGAAATGAGTTGAGATTTGGGTGTGTCAAATGTTAAAAAACCAAAAGAATTTTCACAGACCAGGGACCATCTAAAAATTAAGAAAAAAATACACATAAAAAACCAAACAAAATACTAAACAGGAAAATCAAAAAACACAAAAATAATGAAGTTTCTGAAGAAATGATTTCGATGACAGGAACGACGAGAACAAACGCAAAATGCAAGTAAATAACCATTTTTTCGAAATGAAACTGATATTCCTTGATATTTCAAGCCGATTTTTTTTTCGAAATATTTCTGCATTCGCATGATTTCATTCACTCACAAATGCACACTGTCTGAACGTTAAAAAAGGCTTTAAACTCCAGAGACCAAAAATATCTAAATGAGCGCTATCATCCGGGAAATTTGTGTCCAACACCGTCCATAGACACATACCTTTCACAATTAAATTAAATTAAATTAACAAAAAAGTTACAAAAAAACTTGAGAGGAAGACAGACTCCCCCCTCAAATAAATTAAATTAATAGCGAAGAAATCTTTCTATTCAAATCAAAAATCAGAGTACGCCTTTGAATCGCCTAAGGAGGGCCTTTCAATTAACATCTTTGTATTTTGAGGCCTAGATTTTGTGTAGGTCCATCATTACGATTTTTTCTGAGAACGAGAGCTGTTACAGTTTTCGGGCACACATTTTGAGCCCTCAGTCCTTTATGTTTCTTGCAATATCAAAAATAGGATCAGCTTCGGAAAGTACTAATCGAGCTCATTCATTTGATACCCCACATGACCATATTCTGTGAAAAAAATGTATACCCCTTTTCGCATGTATGGACGGGCCCCCTTAAACTCAACTCAAAATGGCGCCACTCGCTATATGCAAAGGGATTCACAGAACACATACTCTCACCAAATGTCGTAACAATAGCTTCAGCCGCTTCTGGATACATCTAATTTACTACTAATCGTGGCCATTCATTTGACACCTCACATGACCATATTCTGTGAAAAAAAATTTATACCCCCTTTCGCATGTATGGAGAGTCCCCCTTAAACTCAATTCAAAATGGCGCCACTCGCTATATGCAAAGGGATTCACAGAACACATACTCTCACCAAATTTCATAACAACAGCTTCAGCCGCTTCCGAATACATCGAGTGTGCCAGTCAGAGAGACATATCTGCGAGGAGTTGCCAGATCTCCCACCAGGCGCGTCCCTTCGTACGAATAAGGGGATGCTCGGCGGATACGAATGAATATGCACTTGTACGCATGCGAAGGTGTCGGGTAGGTGGGAGAAAAACACCTACCCGTGGTACAAATGGCTATGGAAAGGTCACCTAGAACAATAAGCCAATATGAACGATGGGAAGGTGTATAAACTTACGGTGCTGGGGCTCAGAACCCCAGTACCGGCGTCTTTTTGGAGTGAACAAGCAGGCTGCCAGTCGTCGATATCCCTCGACTGCAGTCGTGGCATCTAATGCTATAAGCAGCTTAGAAAAGGAGGAGTTAAAACCAAGCACATCGCTCCCTAGAACACCCATAACAAACGAGCGGAAGGATGTGCCCAAGGGAGAACGGTGCTCGTTACAAGCCGCAATGACACCAACCGCATCCGAGGGTAAAGAGTTAGTGGAGAGTCCTCAGTATCGAATGCTCGATCCGTTTAGGATAAGCTCAACAATTATAAGATCTCCTCCAATATTCATTGCGGAAGAGGACCTCCGCGACAGGAACCCCGTTAAACCCAGAAAGTGTACGGAAAAAGAACGGAGGCTTTAGAGCAATGCGACCTGGAAGAGTCATCCTTCACTTTGCTTGGAGCGAAAATTGTTGAGTTGTCAAAATTCATCAAAGATAAACACAATGTGCACCAAGCAGTCAAGCATATGGTGAGAGCCATCAGGGTTCTATATAACAAATCCTGGGAAGATGAGATGAGAAAGGCCCTTCTAGCCCAGCCCAGCCCTAAAATTCAGTCGCAATCAACGCAGGTGGCACCCAACCGTATACTCGCAGATACGCATAGGTGAAAGAGGCTTCGCAAAAAGGAAGACAAACATTCAGAAAGTCAGCAGGTTCCCAGAAAAACAAAAAGATATATCAGGTATCACTCGCTTTGAAGAAGTAGCCTAAAACCTCGGTAGACGCGAAAATAATGGCTAAAACACTAGCCCCACCAAAGGAGTTGATGTCTCAAAAGGTACACGACGGTAGGACTCAGGTTGGAGCCAAAAAAGGAGAAGAATGAGGACCCGTCCTGAGGCGATCATCATTTGAAGCGGGGGGGGAGGGGGGGGGATGTAAGCGGAAACCGGAGGAACCACAAGAGAGATCTCATGCTGGAATTGAAAAGGTCCGAAGATAGCAAAGTCGAAGGCTTCCGCAGCCAAGTCAAAAATTTACTTGGAGAAAATGCTGCCATGCATGCTCAAAAGCATGACACCACTGTACAGTGGACCTAGATAAGGTCACTTTTAACGCTGAAATATGTTCTACCTTAGCAGAGGAGTTTAAACTGCTAACTTGCAGGAGGCATCATCCATTGTAAGCCTTACATATAGAGACAGCGACCATCCGGCTACCAACAGAAGCAGCGCGCAAGCTGCTGGATGTCGAGAAGGTCCGTTTTGGATGGGCAATCCCTCCCCATAGAGAGCAAATCTCATTTAAAAGATGACATCTAGCGAGAGTGTGCACAAGTGAAGTTGATCGGTCTGACCGATGCAGACGTTATGGACAAACGGTCACATTGCTCGGGATTGTGACAAGGATCCCAAATACATGGTGTGTGATGGATAGGAGGGGCTGGACAGCGGGCATATTGGCGAAAGCGGTCCTAAGTTAAACAAGTCGGGAAACTAGACTGGTGATATCGGCATTCAAGGTCTTGAAATTGCGAAGAAGTGACAACTTTGATCTATTATAACTTTGTAATAATGCCATGCAATGGGTCCGTTAAAAAAATGATCACTTTCAACGGGCCACACTCCCCACCTTTCCAACAAATGTCAAAATTAAGATCGGCTTCGGAAAGTACTAATCGAGACCTTTCATTTGATACCCTGTATGACTATATTTGGTGAACAAAAATTTTACACCCCCGTTTTGCATGTATAAGGACTCCTCCCCCCCCTCTGAATTAGACGTCAAAGGATGTTACTCACTGTATGCGTGAGCCTGCACAATGACCACCTTTCCACCAAATTTGGTGTTAATCGCTATAACCGCTTCCGAGAAAAATGGGTGTGACGGACAGACAAACGGAGGAACAGACAGACAGGCAGTAAACCAATTTCAATAAGGTTTTGTTTTACACAAAACATTAAAAAGACGCTAAATGCAATGAGAAAATGAGGCTGATCCAAATCAACCTCAATCACTGAAGAGTCCCTCAAGACGTGCTCTCGCAGACTACCCACGAATCAAAGGTCCAAATGACTATAATAAACGAACCCTATAGAAACCTTAACAATAATGCATGGGGTGAGGCGGCCTTGTGGGCATGGGGGGACGAAACCATACAAGAATGTATGAGGCAGTCCACAAGTGGGTTCATATGGGCAAAGATAGACGACATATAGGTCTACAGCTGCTATGCTCTTCCAAGCCTGACGTTGGTTGAATTCGAGGACATGTTGGACAGATTGGTCTTGGATGCAAAAGGACGGAAACCAAAAGTCATCACCGGTGACTTCAATGTATGGGCCACAGAATGGAGAAGCTCACTGACGAATGCAAGAGAGCATTGCCTCCTGGAGACTTTCGCGCAGTTAGATATCATATTCGCTAACGACATCAGGTCAATACTTACCGGAAAGGGGTATCCGGATCGGTTGAAATCTAACCTTTGTTAGTTCTTCACTAGCTCGCAATATGCCCTGGAACGTCAGTGAACAGTACACCCACAGTGATCACTAGGCAATAGTCCTTGACCTGAAGAGCAAGTCAACTGACGAGCAAACATTGATAGGTATGGTTTTGGACCAAGGCACTATACCAGGTACACCCTCGGAAAGAGTACTCCATATCACGGAGTGTGTCGCGAAGGTATACAACTCATCGATGGCGAGACGTTATACTTTCCTCAGTAGAGGGCCCAACTGCTGGTGGAATAGTTAATTGTCTGATCTTCGATCGACATGTCATCGGGCCAGACGAGCGAGCCAGAGAGCAATGGGCAGGATTGACCAGGAGGTCAAGAAGCGAGCTCACAAGGACGCTCGAAGAAACCTGAAGCTGGCCATACAGCGAAGCAAGAGGGACTGCTTCAAGCAACTCTGCACCGAGGCGGATACAGGCCCACGGGGAAGCGCCTAAAGGGTTGTGATGGGGAGATTTAGAAGTCAGGCAGCTCCGCAAATTACATGTTCCGATCTCCTATCCAATCGTTCAGAGTTAGTTTCCTCAGGAGTGCGGTTACAGTCCATAGATATCTGTAGATATGGTTGCAATATTGTGGGGACAAAACAAGTACTGGGGATTCGTAGTAGTAGGCTGGGAGACAACAAAGCACCGGGCCTTGACGGCATACCAAACAAAGCCCTTAAGCTAAGTCGAACCCAGAGCAGATCAACTGTCAACGCCATCAAACTGGTCACTGGCTTAACTGAAAATGCAATGCACGAAAGTTGTGGTTATAACAAATATTGTGCTGTTATTACCCTTGATGAAAATGCGTTCAACTAGGCCAGTTGAAACCTTATAAGGATGTCTCATTGGCGACGATCGGTGTACCCAGTTACTTAACTGCGTTACTCGAAAGCTATTCAAGAGATAAAAGGAGAGGATACGGCAGGTCCTGAATTCATGTACTAGATACGTATTTCTCCTTTGCCAGAGACTATTTCCCCTTTCGACGGCGGTGTCACTCCTTACTCGTATGCTTATTGGGCCCCTCTACGTCCAAACTTACGAAAAAGCCTTCTATTTCAACTTTCAGATTTCCCACTATTTCTTACATTTTCAATCTAATTCCCAACCCCAGATTTATCCGTGAGATCTCACACACCAAACTGTCAAAATTCTTACATTTCCTAAATGGCTGCAATCTCCTACTCCGCAGTATCTGCAAGCGGTACAGCGAGGTTTAACCTGGTGGAAACATTGAGGAATAGTTCAAATTGAAGTTACAGAAATGTACTTCTTAGAGACACTGATCCCACAAGCTATGGGATACACGCAGGGCCGTAGAGGGAAATCCGACAGAAGTGGAGAATCCGAAAATTAGAAGTGTCAAGCCCTCTTGACACCTACACTATCCAAAGATTCTAAATTGAACATTAAATGAGAAACTCCCCTCCCCTCTTGTGAAAATTCTGGGCCCAGTAGAAATCACGCCTTTCTCCTCTACTTTTGAAGGAACTGGCCTATACACATCACCCAAAGAATCCTTGATTCACCACAAATTGAAGAGATAAAACCAGTTTCCACCCCACTCAATCTAAACAAATTTTTTACACAAAATAGTGCCACAAAGACATCTTAATGCCATTTGCATGAAGTTGACGAAATTCCACGAAATATTATTTAGGCAGGACATGTTTCACCGGATTCCGAATACTCGTAGAAGTTCAGAAATAAGTAACGCGGGGTTATCCCATCCTCATTAAAGTCATGTCGAGGAAAAACAATAAATGGTGGCATAACCAATGAAGCAAGCAAGGTCTGATGAGAAGAGAAGGAATAGGGGATGATTCTCCCCAAGCGCGACAACAAGGCTTTAAGGAAATAAAAGGATAATATGAGAATTCCCACAACTTTTCCCCGGTGGTGCTTTCCTTCCTAAATTGGACGTCATAAGAACCTAATTCGAGACCTTTGTGCGGAGTTCTTTTTCATGGAACTTGCTGAAAACCGAGTCGAATTTAACTTCCTTCAACCGTAATTCCTCTGAAAAAGATAATTCAGACAAAGGCTTCAATCGTCCTGTCAAAAGAAGCAAGAGGCCCCACTCTGAATAACTTGAATCTGAACCTGAACTGTCACTTCAACCTGAATGCGTTGAAGTCCAATTACTCTGGGGACTGAGGAAAACGAAACGTAAAAAAGAAGACCATATAAGCCGGACTGACAAAATTCAATAGTCATGCTCATGCCAGACCCCAAATACGACGGCCAACCCCCAACCAGCCGACAGCCAATTCTGGAAGAACGGCCACTAATTGAACTCCGGTGAGAAGGCCCTGAATTTTAGATCCTAAACAAAGCAACAAACGATTCACTTAAGATTAAACGTACCTTCAATCAGTAGGACTTCTTTTGACAATCCTCGAGGCTGATTAATTGAAGGATGATAACGAAAATACAATAGTATTTTTACCGAAATGAAACTGACAGACACAATGACAACTGGTAAAGTAAACCTCCTAAAAAATATATCTCTATCTTGACACACGAGGAAACGAGAACGTTGAAATATCTTCGCTGAATCAAGACTGAACTGACAGGACCTTTTTTTGACAGACATGATAAAGGTATCCTTGGCAACATGAGACTCATAGCACTCTATGTTACTTCAAGAAATTTGAATTCGCTATGCTACTTCGATTGGAAAAGGTTCAACGGAGCAAGGTGTCTTTCGTGGCAAATTTTGAAAGGATTTGTCAGCCTTGCACTGATACATGTTATGTCCTGGCACGGTAGCAAAGACTACATCAACCACGATCACGAGGCAATCATCTTTGAACTGAGAAGGAAGCCACAGACCAGGGAAACAGGATACCTAAAGTCGAGAAGGGCATCAGGTTGGTATGTAAAATCATTGGACAATGGAAGATTCCTGGAAGTGCGCCTAGGCCAGCCTGCTAAGGCAGACGGTCCCACGGAGGGAGCTCTCCATGTCACACAATGTATCGCCCAGGCATGTAATGCATCCATGCCTAGGAACTGCTCATTCCCCAGTAGAAAACTCAACTACTGGTGGAATACTGAATTGGTCAGCCTTCGATTTGTCTGCCACCGAGCCAGATAAACAGCTCAGAGGGCGGTAAGTAGGAGTGATCAGGGACAAAAGGAGCATGTGTACAAAGTAGCCCGCACGAACCGAAAGTTTGCACCCAGCGGAGCAAGAGGAAATGTTTAAAGAGCTCTGCTCAGAATCGTGATGGGAGAGGACGGTCATCCCCACAGATCACGTGATCTTCTCTACTCTCTTCTTGAAAATTATCCAGGGGTTATTCCCCAGAGAGGGGCACTGACACATTTCAGAGATCTCTGAATGTGAAGCAATTCCAACACGGGCGAGCTATTGGGGATCTGCAGCAGAATAGATGATAACAAGGCTCCAGGTCTGGACGGCATACCGAACAGAGCCTTTAAGCTCGCCATCGAATCCAGATCGAACATGATCGCTGAATTGTTAGAAGCCTGAATGTCCGAGGGAATATTCTCTAGAGCATGTAAGCGGCAGAAATTGGTACTGCTGGATAAGGCTGGTAAACCTCCAGGTGAACCATCCTCCTACGGAAATGTTGGAGCTGGTAATTTACAAAAGATGACTTCTGATCGTCGAGAGCCAAGGACCCCTTTCAGGTCGCAGTATGGGTTCGAAAATATAGTTCTCGGAAGGGATTGTACCAACAAGTGTGGTGGTGACCCTGGACGTGAGGAATGCATTTAATTCGGCCAATTGAAACCTTATACGAAAGTGCCTGACCACGATTTGTTAATAGCTACCTGCGAGAACGGACACTCTAGTATGGTATCGATGATGGCCCCAAGGAGTACATTGTCCCAGCAGATGCCTCATAGGACTACGTACTGCACCCGCTACTGTGGGCCACGGCGGGTTACGCCGATAATACAGCATTGATTGTAGTCACATCTGGAGAATGCTAAGTTATACTCTTGCGAAGCAGTCAGTGCTATTAAGGCCTGATTAGAGAGCGCTGGACTGCCACTTGCGGAGGAAAAAATGGAAGCGACCCTCATCACAATTAGAATCGGCAATCGCATCGTCACTTCCCAGCCGCCCATCAAATACTTGGGAGTGAGGATAGATACGAAGTTAAGTTTTAAACACATGGAATATGCTTGTGACAAGGAATCCACGGCGAGTATGACCCTGGCAAGGATAATGCCGAATGTGGGAGGGTCGCTGTATATTCGTAGGCTATTTATTGCCAGGATGGTAGGCTCGATCGTGCTTTATGCCACCCCTAATTTGGGGGAAAAGCATTTCGCATACCATGTAATGCTCATAAAATGAGTGCGGTCTATAGAAGGACAGCCCTAAGGCTGTGTTCTGCCTTCAGAACCGTCTTAGATGAGGCTGCATTCGTCATCTCCGGAATGATGCCAATTTACATCTTGGCAAATGGAAACGAGTATATACAATCTAAAGTCAGTCTCTCCTTTGTCGCAGACGAAGAACGCCGGACAAGAGAGAGCTGAAAATAGATGACAGGAGCATTGGGACCACTCGGGGAAAGGGCAGGTGGATATACAAGCTAATCACTACCATCAAGGAGTGGCTGGGGAGACAACATGGGTAGAGTTTCTGGCGAGGCATGGGGGAAATCGCTAGTACCTCTACAAATTCAAATTGGACAATTCGCCCAATTGTCCAAACTGCGAGGGAGTCCACGAGGACCCAGGTCACATATTCTTCCACTGTCCGAGATTCAGGGATGAGAGGAGAAACTTAGAGGAAACTTTGGGTGAAGCATTGATACCGGAAAATATGATGAGAAGAATGCTAACATCGCAGTAGGATTGGGATGCAATCAACTCAATGATGACATTAATTCAGGGTAAACTGCGAAAAGTGGAAGAGGTGAAGAAGGAACGGTTACGAACGTCGCGCATAGAAGATAGGACAAATAGCCAAACTGAGCAAACTCTGCCCCGTGATATAATAGGTACCTTATGGTTCCACGAGGCACGGGGTGGTTTTAGTGGATAAAAGTCACCTTCTCTAGTGTGTCCAAGCCAGAGTTTTTTGAAGACTTCTACCCCCTTACAAAAAAAAGACACGACAGACACGAAAGTAAACCCACTTTTTAAAAAAACCTTCCTTTAAAAACGAACTCTACTAAACAGGCATAGGCGGAAAGCTTGAACGAAAACCTAGAGTCATGGGGTCCACTGAAACCCAATTGACGAATTCCACACTCCATACTCGAAACCGTATGTACCTATCCTTAAGGGACATATGGACCCAGCTTCGGAAAAATCTGAGAGAATCGCAGGCAGGAGTAGGTTTGAATAAGCGATCCGAAGGTCAGTGCAGCGAACCTGATTGCTTGGAGCTGTGCTGCCCCTAGTTTCAATCTGCATAGGGAGAAATAAAGTCTGAACATTATGGAAAGTAATCATCAAGAACTAACGATTTACATCAAACCTTGTCAAACCAACTAAACGTTGACGGCTCAGTTACTAGTCAATGATAGGCCTTGAGACCAATTTATGTCACAGATTGGACAAAATAGCATTTTAGGCGGAGGATTTAGGACCAACTCAATACCCAAACCATCTGTAAACGATTTTAAGGAGGAAGGTGCGCTCATTCCTGATTACTACATTAAACTGTCAAAATTCTTGCATTTCCTATATCGGTCCTACTACGTAGGATCTGCAAGTGGTACACCAAAATTTTACCTCCTGAGGAATAGTTGCAATTGAAGCCACAGAAACCTATTTCTTGGCGTTACAGATCTCACAAGTTTTGGCATACATACAGGGTCGTGGAGGGAAATCCGGACAATCTAAAAAACAAACATCCAACACTCTCTCGACACCTACACTATCCAAGGATTCTAGATTCACCATTACATGAGGAACTTTTCATGGAATCTGCTGAAAACTGCATCAAATTTGGCTTACTTCAATCGGCGAACTGAAAACTTGAAACATGCTAATCAGGGCACAGAGAGGCTTATGGGTGAATCTGACTGGGAAATCCCGATCTGTAAAGATACATCCTTGCTGCACGGAAGACGACAAGAGGCAAAACAGAAATCTGTGAGGAACTGAATTAAGGGAATAGGAGGCTTCAAACGTCCTGTCAAAAGAAGCAAGAGGCCTCACTCTGAATAACTTGAATCCGAGCCTGAACCGGCACTTTAGCCCGAATGCGCTGAAGTCGACATATCCCGAGCACTGAGGAAAACGAGACGAACAAAAAGAAGACCAGCTGCACTGACAGAACCCCTGCCAGACCCCAAATACAACAGCCAACCACCAACCAGTTGACAACCAATTCTGGAAGAACGGCCACTAATTGAACTCCGGTGAGAAGGCCCTGAATTTTAGATACTAAACAAAGGAACAACCGATTCACTTAAGATTAAACGTACCTTCAATCAGTAGGACTTCTTTTGACAATCTTCGAAGCTGATTAATTGAAGGATGATAACGAAAATACAATAGTATTTTGGCCGAAATGAAACTGACAGACACAATGAGAACTGGTAAAGTAAACCTCCTAAAAAATATATCTCTATCTTAACACACGAGGCAACGAGAACGTTGAAATATCTTCGCTAAATCAAGACTGAACTGACAGGACTTTTTTTGACAGACAAGATAAGGGTATCCTTGGTAACGTGAGACTCATAGCACTCTATGTTACTTCAAGAAATTTGAATTCGCTATGCTACTTCGATTGGAAAAGGTTCAACAGAGCAAGGTGTCTTTCGTGACAAATTTTGAAAGGATTTCATCGACACCCTCCTCTCCGCATAAGCGATACGGCTACCCATTTAGAGTTGTGACTGGTCGGTTGAGGTGAACATTTCCAGGCTTCGGAGTCCAACACGCCACTTTGTCACAATCCCGAGACGGGTGAATCGCAGTTTAGTGAAGGGTAGCATACCCTGAACTAGGGGAAACACCTGAGTTAGTTCAGCTAACTCAGGAGGTGTGCAAGGGGAACTATTACTGAAAGCCTATGGAACTTTCGGCGGCTATCTACTGATTGCTAGGTGGTCAGTTGTCAAAGTGGAAAGGACAGCTGGGTCAATAGGAACCCCTATGGAGCACAGAGCTCGCGGGAGGCGAAAACCTGGTGACGGTTGTGTTCCATGGACGCAAGCCAGTGCCTGAATTTGAGGCAAATACCCAAACAAAAATATGGATGAAAGAAACGAAAGAGGATATTGATGCCATTCTTGTTGATTATGGGACCATCGAAGCAGATACTTCAACAAGTGATAAGCGGGAAGTAACGAACCTGGATTCCTCTAAGCGAAGTGGTAAAATGCTACGCTCTCCACCCAGGTTTGCCAAGATGGGTGGACGACCAGGTATTGATAATGGCAAAGGCTGTACCGGGCCCAGCAAGGAAGAAGCGGTGCATGCCAACGACGAGACAATTGATGGAGTGCTAGCAGAAGTACTCAGGGTGAAAAATTACCTCAAGGAGTTTGGGGTTACCCTGAACATGTTGTATGAATTCGTCAGCCGAAGCACCATTATATTAAGGTGGTCGTTCGAAACCATAGACACCTGCGAAACAGCCATGGGTGAGATAGGTTCGACGAACCAATGCATGGAGAATGCAGGACAATTACAAACTCCTACGGTGACCGCCGTTGCCACAGGTACCTATTGCCTCGAAAAGGATGGAGCGAGCAAATTGTTTGAGTAAAAAATTCCAAGGTGGAAGGTTGTAGAAGGCGTAAAGAGGAGCAAAGAAAGAATGGAGGATACTGATGTAAAGCTTCCAACACCAAAGGAAAAGCCGAGTGTTCAAAGAACCAGGAACGGAGGGAGCACAGCTTGCGGACCTCAAATAGACTTCACAAATGAAATTCCAAAAAATTGGAGCAAATGTTTGGACAGCTGTAAAGCCAAAGTAAAACGAAGAAAAACCCGTCCGGATGCAATTATTGTCGAAAGTACGCTGAGATCCTCTGTCCTCTGTCCTGAGTCCTCTGTCCTCTGTCCCCTGTCCCCTGTCCTCAGTCCTCTGTCCTCTGTCCTCTGTCCTCTGTCCTCTGTCCTCTGTCCTCTGTCCTCTGTCCCCTGTCCCCTGTCCCCTGTCCCCTGTCCTCAGTCCTCTGTCCTCTGTCCTCTGTCCTCTGTCCTCTGTCCTCTGTCCTCTGTCCTCTGTCCTCTGTCCTCTGTCCTCTGTCCTCTGTCCTCTGTCCTCTGTCCCCTGTCCCCTGTCCCCTGTCCCCTGTCCTCAGTCCTCGAGGAGATTCGCCGGTAAGCGGCCTGGAAGACAATGCCACATGGATCAGAAGAACGCAGTAGGGAGAACTACACCTGGAGGTTCGAATGCATATTGTGTAAAGATGCAGGTTTTGATGGTAAAGGCTACGCTGCAGGAAGCGGAAAACGTTCCCTGTCAAGGACGTGAGGCCGCACGTTAAGCTCTTGGACTGACTGGCTCAAAAGATCGTCTTTTCAGCCAGTCAAAAGATCGTCTTTTGAGCCAGTCAGTCCAAGAGTTTGACGTAGACATGACGATTATTAGCGAACCTGGCGGGTCAGTAAACACTACTGGCATGGCGACCATGAATCTATACTGTTTACTGTAGTGGAGAATAGGACAATAGAGAGCATCCGAGACACATAAAGTCATGTCGGACGAAGCCGTGGAATTCAAAGATGTTTGACGAGGAAATGTTCACTAAGATATTTAACGATAGTTCCACCCCAGCAGGTACAGCGAGAGAAAAATCTAAGCCAATTGTCAGAAACATGGTCACAGCCCCTGATGCCTCTAAGCCAAGACCCAGAAATATCGCTCACACATTACCGAAACCGTGGTGGAATGACAACTGCGTGCCGTATGCCTGCAAGCGAGAAGGATTTACCAACGCGCACATGATGGGCAGGGAATTGCTCAGAGATACGCGAGGTCCAAAACTAGTCGAAGAGATCTACGGAAGGCGTGAAAGTAAACGAAATTCCTGTAAAGAACTCTTGGATGAGGCCGAAATCACCCCGTGGTTAGGAGCCGATAGAGCGGTAATGGGTAAGTTGAAAGGAAGCAGGACCCCGCAGATAATGTTGCCAGTTTTATAGCGAAGAATAGTGACCAGACTATTCCTGCAGCAAAGAATGCACTATTGCGGTCGAGAGAGACAGAGCATCTCACAAAGGACATCCCAAGTATAACAGAAAATAAGCTTACCAGTGCCTGCAAAGTGGTAGGGGCTAAAAAAGCACCCGAGCTGAACGGAATACCGAACATGGCTTTGAAGGTGCCGGAGTGGTACATTTCCACTTTTAAGACCTGCTTGGAAGAGGCCACCTTCCCGGCTCAGAAGAAATGGCAAATACTGATGCTGCTACCAAAGAGTGGGAAACCACCTAGAGAGCCGTCGTCGTATCGTCCCATTTGTTTGCTTGACAGTATGGGAAAGTTACTGGAGCGCATTATATGCAACAGGCTACTCCCAATTATAGAGGAAGCAGGAGGCATGTCCACACAACAATATGGTTTTCGCGCCGGCGGATCAACGGTGGATGCTATCAACGCAGTAGTCAATCAAGCAAAAGAAGCAATTGCAGGTATAAGGTGACAGGGCGGTACGACAAAATACTAAGCCATCATCGTCCTCGACCTGAGGAATCTTTTCAACCCAGCGCAATGGCAGCATATACTAAGATCTTAAGCGAGCTGGATGTGCCCCTAGCTGAATATAGGCCATCAGGAATTATTTCGTGGAAAGAACGCTCTTCTATGACACCCGATGTAGGCCCAGTTGAATATTTGATAACTGACGGCATGCCCAAGGATCAGTGCTGGACCCACCGTTCTGCTGTTGTAGAAGACAAAGTCCTGGCGGATGTTATCTGGGCATGTGAGACATGGGTTAGGCTGATCAAGGACTGGTTTTTTTATCACATGGATTGGAGTTGGCGGAACACGAAACTGAGGCTCTACTGGTCGCAGTCGTAAACTGAAAAAAATTTTAGGGTTCCGTGTAGGACAGCAAGTGATACGAGTCCAAACCTTTCATCAAAAACCTCGGCATTATTTGGATCATCGCTTGACCTACAAGGAACACTTGTTAACTGGCACGATGCCCAACATTGAAGGACCCAAACTAACGAAGAAGTTGTTGCTAGCGAGAGTATGTTCACCCTTTTTACTGTACGCAGCACCAGGCTGGACAAAAGCCCTTAAGGTTCAGGCGTATAAATTATCTTCAGTATATCGTCTGAGTGCATTAAGGGTCGCTAGCGCATTCCGAACAACGTCAGACGAAGCAGATTTCGTAGTCGCGGGAATGGTGCCCAGTGATATTTTGACTGAGGAGATGCGAAGACCGAATGCCGCAGATCGACGAAGAGAAGAGAGAACGTGCACAATCACGGTGTGGCAGAAAGGTTGGGATAATTGTCACAAAAGGAGGTTGACGCACAAGTTGATTCCAAATATCCAGCTTTGGATTATGGACGTCCACTATAAATTGATCCAAGTTGAAATGAGAGGGACCAACTTCAACTTCTCTTGACAAGACCCTGACAAGTGGAGCGATCATTCCGCAAATGCTCGAATTCCGAGAAGTATGACATGCAGATAGTGACACCAGAAGTTGTATTCAGGAGGAGCTTCGAAGATTATAGCCCTTACGAAAAAGCAGCAGGGAGGGAACAATTCTCACCGCAGGAGTAAGCCGGTAGAACTTTTTGTGCGGAGTTCTTCGTAAACTTTTCAAGAAGACACAAACGAGTGGCTCAAGCGGTACTGCTCCTCCCTCAACGATGTGTGGGAGGGTGCGCGACTAACCATGAAAAAAAAGGCTCCCATCTTTCAAAAAGTGCTTCCTCTGACTTCCACAAGATGCGTAATGGTAGTGGGGTTCTGGAATAACTTGGTGTCTAGAATAACCTCAACACCTCCAGCTGGATGCTGCTAGACAGCAAAACAGGAGAGAGAATCGATAGTCCGGGAACTTTCCTTACTATCGGCGTTCCTGAAGCCTCTGCAAACGTCCTATGGAATCTGCCGAAAACCGGGTCGAGTTTGGCTTACTTCAACCATAATTGCTGTAAATAAGGCAATGCAGACAGAGGCGTCGAGTGCTGAAAACTTGAAACATGCTAATCAGGACACAAACAGGCTTACTAGGCGAATCTGACTGACAAATCCCGATCGGTAGAGATGCGTCCTTGTTGCACGGAAGACCGCAAGGCATGCATAGGATATGTTCGTAGAGGCAGAATTAGGCAAAATGTCAGTTTAAACGAACAAAGATCGGTGAAGGACCGAATCAAGGGAACAGAGGGCTTCAATTGTCCTGTCAATTATGAGGCTCCATTTTGAAAAACTCGCTTGCGAGCCTGAACCGTCACGCTAGCCTGAATGCGAGCAAACTGAATGATTCCCAGGACTCATAAAAACGAAACGAAAAAATAAGACCAAGTAAGTCGCTCTGACAGAATTGGACACTCATGCTCATGTCAGGCCCCAAATACCAGAAACATCAAATGAACTTATTTACAATCCAAGAACTGCCATTGATTTAACTCCAGTGAGAAGGTCCTGAATTTCAGATACTAAAGAAGGGAACGAACGGTTCAGTTAAGATTAGACATACCTTCAATCAGTAGGACTTCACTTGACAGTCTTCGAAGCTGATTAGTTGAAGGATGGTTACGAAAATACAGGAGTATGTTTGCCGAAATAAAGCTGACAGACACAATGAGAACTGGTAAAGTAAACCTCCTAAAAAATATAACTCTATCTTAATACACGAGGCAACGAGAACGTTGGGATATCTACGCTCAATTAAGACTGAACTGACAGGACCTTTTTTGACACATAAGATAAATCGGGCACAATGGTATCCTTGGTAACATGGAACTCACAGGGCTCTATGTTATTTCAAGAAATTTGAATTCGCCCTGATACTTCGATCGGAAAGCATTGGACGAAGCAACAAAGTGACAAATTTTGACAGGATCTCATCAACCACTGGTTTTTGTTGAGTAACCTTTGGCGGGGAGCAGCAGAGATCAGCCCGCATGAAGGGAATGCTCCCAAAAAACCCAGACCTGAACCCACGGGAGGAGAAAACCCGGGCAGGTCAGGAGTGAAGGCAGGACCCAGGAAGCCCGGCATTAGCTATGCTAGTGCGGTCAAGGGCATTTGACTGGCCATACTGCCGAAAAGGTTTCCCGAGCAAATACTCACTCGGGAGGAACAGGAAATCATCGAGGAACTTGTCGTCAAGCAGATGATGAAGGGTTGGACGTCGAAACTGGTGTTTACCGGGATACGCTTTCGACCAGGCCTTATACTGGTGGACTGCGCGACGGAAGGCACCGCAGAATGGGTTAGAACCATAATTCCTAGATTGCCAGGCTGGGAAGGGGTGGAACTGTCAACATGTGCTGGAGATGATATACCAGGAGCCCACATGGTGACAGTTTTTCTGCCAAAGGCCGCGGCAATAGAAACAGAAGACCTTATGAGGAGTCTCATTGCTCAGAATGAAGATCTCCATACTCGACTATGGAGAGTCTTCAGAAGCAAGGTGGAGGGAAAGGGTAAACTCCTCACGATCGGGGTAGATGACCGATCCCTAGAGACAATTAAACTTCGGAGTTGCCATATCAACTACCGATTTGGCAACATACCCGTGCATGTGCACAAGGAGAAGCCAAGGAAAGAGACCTCGGAGGAGGCATCGGGTGGAAAACTTACCGAGGTCCCTGAAGAAGTCGCGGAAGCCATAGAGGCGGAAAGAACTGGATCAACCAGGGAAATAGACCTGTTGCCCAGTGAAGAACAGAAGCTGGACAACCTAGACCTAGGACTCCTAGGGCTCGGAGTGGACAGCGACGCGCAAGAAAGCGCCATGTCGGAGGAGGAGGGTGACACTCCGACAGTGGAGAAGAGCTCCAAACAATAACGGAGCCAATGGCCAGCACTAGGATAGCCCAGATAAACCTCCACCATGCGAGAGCTGCATCTGCAGTGATTGCAAGGACAAATTCCAAGGAGAACATTGGAATAGTGCTGGCTCAGGAGCCCTGGGTGTACCGGGGGCAGATTCGCGGTCTGCAAGTAGGAGACATGCAGGTAATTTGGAACTCCTCTTGTGAAAAACCAAGAGCTTGCATAATTCTCAAACGTAATTTAAAATACATATGTCTTTCAGGGTTCTTAATCGGGGACCTTGTGGCTATCCAAGTCTCATTGGAAGCCGGGAGGAGCACTCGAGAGGTAGTTGTAACATCGGGATACTTCCCAGGAGACGAGAGCCGGGCTCCACCGGAACAAGTCGCAAAGCTGACGGAGTATTGCGAGGAGAGGGCGTTACCACTTCTTCTCGGCTGCGATGCCAACGTCCACCATGAAGTGTGGGGAAGCAGCGACACTAATCGTAGAGGTGAGTACCTTCTCGAATTTATTCTTAGTAATAAGTTAGAAATATACAACGTAGGGAACACTCCAACATTTGTGACCAGCACCAGACAAGAGGTACTAGATATAACTCTAGGAAATACCCTAATGAACGGGATGGTCAGCAATTGGAGGGTGTCGGATGAACCCTCAATGTCTGATCACAGGATAATCAGATTCGACATTGAGGGTAACTCCGAAATGAAAAGAATAATAAGGAATCCCAAGAGAACGGATTGGGAATCCTACACAACGCACCTGAGCAACAACATTGCCTACCTTCAAGGGGGCGGTGACATCAGGAGCGAATTGGAATTAGAAACGGTGGTGGAAGACCTTAACACAATCGTCATTGACGCATATGAGGCCAGCTGTCCGGCCAAGACAGTCAAGTCATCAACGGATGTACCATGGTGGAACAGGAACTTAGCCAGAATGAGAACGGAGGTACGAAAACTCTTTAACCGGGCAAAACAAACCGGGGACTGGCGGAGATATAGAAATGCACTGACTGCGTATAGCAACGCGATCAGGGAAGCGAAACGGAACAGCTTTAGGGAATTCTGTGAAGGGATTGAACAGATCACAGAAGCAACCAGGCTGTACAAGGCTGTAACCAAAGACGGGGGAATATCCTCTGTCTGCTTGAAAAAGGAAGATGAGACATTCACCGAGAATGAGGAGGACAGGGTACACCTGCTTCTCAGAACTCATTTCCCGGGGTCCTACCCCTCGGCGGCAGGCGACAATAATCTGCCTGACACCCCAACAACGAATAAAAGGGGAAGGAAAGAGAGCTGGAAACTAGCAAAAGAGGTATGCTCAGAAGCTAGGCTAAGATGGGCAGTGGGAACTTTTCAACCAATGAAATCTCCCGGAGTAGATGGCATTTTCCCAGCACTTATCCAGAGAGGCCTAGGAATTATCTTAAAGTCTCTTCTGAGGGTGGTAAGGGGGAGCATAGCACTGGGTTACATACCAAGGGCATGGAGACGGGCAAAAGTGGACTTTATTCCGGAATACAAGTCCAGGGCTACGCGGACGACATTGTTCTTATCTGTAGGGGCAAATATGAAGACACCCTATGTGATAGAATCCAAACTGGATTAAGGGTTACTAGCGCCTGGTGCAGGAAGGTGGGACTGCGGATCAACCCAACCAAAACCACCATAGTACCATTCACTAGGAGGCGTAAGCTGGATCACCTGAAAGCCATAACATTACATGATATCGAGGTGAAACAACAAACAGAGGTCAAATATTTGGGAATCACGCTAGACCAAAAATTACTCTGGAAGACACATGTCGGAAACACTTGTCGAAAAGCCACAAGGGCTCTGATGACTTGCAGATCCATAGCAGGAAAAAAATGGGGTTGCAGCCCGAAGATACTACTTTGGATATATACTGCAATGGTAAGGCCAATGATTACCTATGGAGCGGTAATCTGGGCAGAAAGAACCCAACTCAGCACACAAGCCAGGGAATTACATAAGCTCCAAAGGCTGGCTTGCGTGTGTATCACTTGGGCAATGAGGACATGCCCAACGCCATCCCTGGAGGTCCTTCTGGGATTAACCCCTCTCCATCTGCACATACAGATGCAGGCAAGGAGATCAATATTCAGGATGGCCGGTAGTATGAGTGAGGCGGGGAGCTGCCTAAATCGAAGGAAGATTGATATCCTTTCTAGGCGGTATCCCGAATTACTGATACCGAGGGACAACATGACAACGAGGTTTCACTTCGATAAGAAGTTTGAAACACGTTGGAGTAACAAGGCAAACTGGGAGAGCGTGGCTGCGACATACGGCTTAAACCAGCAACTGATTACTTGGTACACTGACGGATCCCTCACAGCAGAGGGAGCGGATGCCGGTGTCATTGGTCCAAGCCAATGGGTAGGTACACTAGCATATTCCAGGCGGAAATTTACGCCATAGACAAATGTGCCTCCTTTAATCTGCAAGGGAACTACAGGGGGCAGAACATAGCTATTCTCACCGATAGCCAAGCAGCGATCAAGGCACTTAGGTCCAACCAGGTGAACTCTAAACTGGTATGGGAATGCCTTGAGAAACTGAGAGAGAGAGCTCGTCCAACAAGGTCTGGATACTTTGGGTTCCAGGCCATGCTGGGTTGGAAGGCAATGAGGCAGCGGATGAACTAGCCAAGAAGGGAGCAGGGATGCCTTTACACGGGGCAGAACCCTTCTGTGAATCTAAGAAACGAAGAGAAACGGTTGAGGGAGCTATATTGGGCGGGCCTACCAGGGATGAAGCAGTCTAGGGTGCTTATTGGGGGATACGAACCCATGCGCACAAAGGATTGCTTAAACCTCACCAAAAAGAACCTCCGAATCATAGTGGGAATTCTCACTGGTCATTGTCGGCTGAACTATCACCTCGGGAAGCTAGGGATATCTACGAACACTGCCTGCAGGTTCTGTGAGGAGGAGGACGAAACCTCTATGCACGTCCTGGGACAGTGTCCGGCACTTGTGCAAAGTAGGTCGATACATCTGGGAGAACACTTAATACCAGATGCAAAGCTGAAACTTCTGGAAGTGGGGAAACGAGAAGTCAATAAAATGGTTTTATTCATGTGAAAAATATGAAAAATAATACACAGAAAAAGGAGGAAGGCCAGAAAAAATAAAAAAAAAAAGGAAAGGCGTAGTCAGCGTAAAATGGGGGAGACCAGGATACACCAATAATTTAATTAGAAGATAAAACCGAGAGTCAAAAATAACATAAACTTATTTATGCGTTAATTCATCACACAATTTTCACACCTGTTACATTGCTGATGACTTTGATGATGAATTATTTGGCGCTTGTTTGACATAATTGTTGTTGATGATGTTGCTACTGATGTTGCTGGTGTCGTTGAAGCAAATGTCGTTGTTGTAACGATTGCAGCACTTGTTCCAGTTGTTGTATTCGTTATTGAAAAGAAGCTACCAATTGTATTACTCATATTACGTCCAGCTAGAAACGTTGATGCAGTAGTCGTTGATGATGCATGTCGTTGATGATGAATTGATGAAGCGTATTGTTGAGAAATTGATGGTGTATTAGCAGCTAAAAATTCAGTACAGCGACTAACAAGATGCGGTCGACGACCGGTTGGTGTAATGAAATTACGCAAATGTAATCCACCAGAACGTGATGTAATTGTTGATGATGGTGAATTTGTTGTTGAACTATCAGATTTTCCTCTGTTGATGTAACTACCACCCATCGATGAAAAGCCAGTTGTACCAAATTTACGTCGAAATTGACGATTGTGTATTGGTTTCTCATCAGACATTGGTGTACGACCACTTCCCATTACTTCAATGATTGTTTGAACTTGTGCAATACCGTCATGCGATGCGGTCACTTCATCAACAACTTCATCAGTACCTTTAGTACTTCGAATATTGGTGATTGGTGTTTGGCTTGTTATCTTATCAGGATTCAATCGAAATGGCATGGATGCATCACCATCGTTTGGACTTAAATAGATACCATCAAGTGTTGTTGATTTACTTATTGATGAAGTTGATATTGTGGTTGTTCCTGTTGTTATGGTTATTGTTGTTGATATTGTTGATATCAAAGATTGAGGTGAAGCTGATACTGGTGGAGTTCGTCCGGTTGATTGACATGCAATCGCTGTTACCTTGGGGAAAATCGTAGAAACAGCCGGTGGTTCACTTTCCACCACAATGCTACCAATATCGGAATGTTGTAGCGATTTATTATCGTGATGTTGATGAGATTGGTGAACACGGGGTTGTTGTTGAAGAACTTGTAGTCGTTGTTGGTGATTTCTTGAAAATTCATTCAGATTATCGCCATTTGAATTATTTGCATTGCATTTTCTAATTGATGTGTTGTTATTAAGCGATTGTTGTTGTTGTTGTTGCTTTTGTTGTTGAAACTGTTCTTGTTGTTGTTTTTGATCTTGCAAATCGTGAAATTTAAGCGATTTTTGCTCTACATTTTGGTGCAATTGTTGCATTTGCGATTGCATAACATTTTCTTGATGTTGTTGAACATGATCTTGTTGTTGTAATTGTTGTTGATGTTGGCGTTGTTGAAAATTTCTCTCAACATTACTATGATTTGAAAGTTTTTGATGATTTTGAGATGTTATTGTATCAAGCGATATTGATGATGGCATTGATGATGATGATGATAATTGATGTTGTGATGGTAATATTGTTGGTGAATGGTCTTTTACACCACAAAAATGTGATTTTGATATTAAATTAGTACTGAAATGGTTGTAAGCTTGTTTTGGGTGTTTTTTATGTGATTTATGATAGCGTTCATGTTTATGTTGTAATTGTGTCTTGTGTTGAGCTTGCTCGTTGTTGAATTCTTGATTCTTAAGGGTTTTTTCACCAATGCTAACATCATCATCACCACCACCACTGCTACCACTGCAATTATATTTCATTTGATCATATGAAAATGAATGTTGTTGGTCTTGTTCATGATCTTGATTGTGTATCTGTTGTTGGTGTTGTTGCTGCTGTGGTTGTTGAACATAAACATCACTACAACTGTCCAGAAGAAATGACGGTGGAACAATTTCCATTTGAATGCTCTGACTATCTCAAGTCAAGATTTTTATGAGGAAATTTAAAAGAATTTCAACGACGATCCAGTCGACAGTTGATGGAAACAGACATGGGAAACAAGAAGGAAGTATGAGACAAAGTATTTACATATTAATTGGCATCATCTAAACGCAGCTGGCTTTTTTTGAACTATTGAAAGTGGATTGAAATAGCAAAAGCAATCACCTGGTAACATATAGAATAAAAGGTAAAATGCGACATAAATAAGCAGATATAACCTGAAACTTGACAAGAATTTCATACATTGATTATTCATATATTAATCAGGGGATAAGCAGCACATTGGTGAAAGGCTTTTGACAAAAGCAGTAATTTCTTATGAAAATCATGAAAAATTCAAGAAGCAAAAGAGACACAATCGACCTAAGTTGGTGATACTAAAACAGAGAGCACGAAATGACAGAAAGCAAATCAGCAAAAAAAATAAAAATTCCTAATCCCTATTCACCAATAAACTGTCAAATGGGCATACCTCAGTGTGCACTATATTCACACGGGTGGTCAAAACAGTCCTAGATGGTAATTTAAGAGGTCGAACCTAATTCAGACGCCTCCACTTCCATATTGAACAAGAGGCCTGTAAAGCCTTCTATGCCTGCAAGAGACCGTTTGGAAAAAAATGGGGTCTCCGGCCGAGGATGGTTCTCTGGATGTTCACCGCTGTAGTGCGTCCACCCCTAACGCACGGCTCTATTGTATGGTGGCAGGCTTTGAGCAAAGACTACAATAGAACGAAGCTTAATAGGATCCAAAGAACGGCGTGTGCAAGAGCTACCAGGGCCCTGCCCGGCAAATGCTCTCAATGTACTCCTGCATCTCCTCTCCGTAGACCTCCACATCAAATACGTTGTAGCGTGCAGTGCCGTCAGACTACGTAACATCCTAGACGAAGTACCTCGGGATATCTGGGCATTCCCCACGGAATATGCCACACGTAAGCTGAACTTCACGAGAAAGTGCAACAAGGGCAGAGTAGAAAACCAGCGGTGCGCTGCAAGGTGATGACACAGTATTCTTCAGTAATAGATCAAAGATGGTCTGTGGAGTCGGTGCAGGGGCTTTCTCGAATACACACAGTGTATCCGAGTCGGATGGTCTCCCAGGTTTCACCAGTGTATTCCAAGTGGAAGTACTGGCGATACTGGAAATCTGTCGATGGTTGGAGCATGATCTGAGCCCCAAGCGTAACATAGCCAACATAGACGGACAGCCAAGCGCCATCAAGACTTTGTACTCAGCGGCGACATTCTCCAGACTGGTAGGTCAACGCAGAAACACCCTGAACAGTCTGGGCGGCACGCTCAAAGCCACCCCCCCCCCCTGGGTTCCCGAGCATAGGAACATAGAGGGAAATGAGCGTGTTGACGGATTGGCCAGGCGTGGCTCTGGTCTTGGCAGCCCTTCTGCGGGTCCAGTCTCAAGAGTCTACTCGTACTACTTAGCAGCCGCGGACCTCAGATGACGAAGGCCTACCAGCTTTGTCAAGGCAAAGAGGATTTGGCCCACTTATAACATAGCCCGATCACGAGAGCTGCTGTGCTACACACATGCGAATGAATTCAAGATTACGGCGGTCTGCAGGGGACCATGCTGCCAGGCTCGGCATACCTTACAATTCACATTGCCGAAGTTGCAGAGAAGGGGGGGGGGGGGGGGGTCATACACTTTGTCTGCAATTGCGCAGCTCTAACTACAGTCAGGCTCCGGGCACTAGATAAACCATTCTTTGAGGACCTCAGAGAAATATCTAGCTGCAAGTTGGGAGAGCTGCTTTCCTTTGTGATTTCTACAGGCTGGCTCTGAAGATGCGCGTGCATGGACATGATTGTGCGCAGGCCATTTAGATGGCGAGCAAACGCCAATCCGTAGATAAAAATTTGTCTATGGGAAGGACATCCAGAAATCTCACCACTTATGAAGGACAAGAAAGGGAGTTTACTTACGGTGTAGGGCTTCGGAAACCCAATACCGACGGACCGCAAGTACCGGAACGCATAAATTCGTTGCGGAATATCCTTAAAATATCAGGGCTCTGATACGTGGCATTAAGTATTCCTATAATAGGGCGGTGAACGAGAAAAGCGCCCCAGCGTCATGTGACAAAGTCACGCACATCCATAAGGTAAGTAACAACGCGGGCAAACGGAATAGGGACGGAATAAGTGGTGACCAACAAGCGGCCAAGAAGAAAAAGAACTCCTCACAAAGAAAGATAAGCCGGAGAAAGTTTAGGGTAGTTCTTCGACTATAGCTCCGACTTTGACAAAGGGGAAGGGTCTACAACTCGTAAGCCCGAACAATAGACAAAGGTGGGCGGAAAAGAGCGGCACAAGGAGAAAAGGAAAATTTGTCCGGAAATAATCATTGTTTCTAAGAAAGGAGATATGTTTTACGCCGATATCCTTCGGAAAGACAAAGCCGATCCGGAATTGACAGGCCTGGGTGGCAGTGTGAGTCGTATCCTGCGTACATAGAAGAGGGATCTGATGCTGGAGCTAAGGAAATCCAGCGAGAAGACGGTGGATAGTTTTCCCGGCCAGATGGAGAAGGAGGTAGGTGAGCACGCTGAAGTAAAGTTGGAGAGCAACAGATAGTAATCAAGTGCTAAAACCTAGACGAGGTCACATCATGAGAAAACATGATGGAGGTACACAAACCGCTATCATTAGCTTGCCGGTTGAATTCGGGATTAAACTGATTACCGCGAACAAGGTAAAAATTTGTTGGGTCGTGCGCCGACTTAGGGAGCAATTATCTCTCAAGGGATGTTTCGAATACCTCGATTACGGTCCCTTCACAGCAGCATGTACTAGTGAACACGATAGGTCAAGATGGTCCAGGAAGTTTGGTGATGGGGGCCATCGTTCTAAAGACTGCACTCGCGATCCACGATGTATGTTGTGCAAAGGGAAAAAGGGAGTACGGTACGCTTCAGATGGGGGCAGGTGAGCGGCATACAGAAGGGAAATAAATCGTAGGGCTCAACCTCAACCATTGCGAACAAAGGGGGGGCAAAACGGAACAGCTTCAGGGAATTCTGTGAAGAGATCAAACAGATCACAGAAGCAGCCAGGCTGTACAAGGTTGTAGCCAAAGAGGGGGCAATATCCTCTGTCTGTTTAAAGAAGAAAGATGGGACATTTACCGAGAATGAGGAGGACAGGGTACACCTGCTTCTCAGACCTCATTTCGCAGGGTCCTACCCCACGGTGGCAGGCGAGAAAATTCTGCCTGCCACCCCAACAACGAATAAAAGGGGATGAATGGGGAACTGGAAACTAACAAAAGACGTATGCTCAGAAGCTAGGGGAAGGTGGGCAGTGGGAACTTTTGAACCACTGAAATCACCCGGAGTAGATAGAATTTTCCCAGCACTAATCCAGAGAGGTCTAGGAATCATCTTAGAGTCGATATCGAATTGGTTGACCTCGGCGCAAAACCGGGATGTCTGAAGTCCCTTATTAAGGTCTAGACCGGATACCGGTTGTTGTGCCGTTGATGATGATGATGAACCAGTGATCAAGGCACTTAGGTCCAGCCAGGTGAACTCTAAACTGGTATGCCTTGAGAGACTGAATACACTCGGCTCGTCCAGTAAGGTCGGGATACTCAGGCTACGTTGGGTTCATGACTATGAGATTAAAAAATGAAGAGGAACAGTCGAGGAAACTATACTGGGCGGACCTACCAGGAATAGAGCAGTCCAGGGTCGTTATTGGGAGATATGAAGCCAAGCGCACAAAGGAGTACTCATAGTAGGAATTCTCACTGGTCACTGTCGGCTAAACTATCACCTAGGGAAGCTGGGGTTATCTACGGACACTGTGCCCGCTCTGGCTCTTCTAATCCTTTTTGCATATCCGTGTAGAAACAAAAATACTATACTCACGCGTAAAAGAGATAGTAGATGAGACCTATAATTGCAACAGGATATTATACTGAGCGGAAAAAGTATCTTAAGACCACTCTGAATATAACAATGAAACACTAACGATCCACTGTAGATTGAGTCTTGAGTTTGCTCAGTTTAATTTCAAATCGTTAACTCTACCTGCGTCTGAATAAATACTCTTTAAAGAAAACCAATTATTATTGTTATTTGTTTATCTATGATGTTCTCTGTTTGGTAATCTCAAAGCGAAGAATGATGTTTACATATCACACCATATTTTTTCATAAGAAAAGAGACCAAAAAACCATACCAGCATATGGCGAGCATCCAAGCAATGATATTCCAGCAATTTAGTCCACATAATCATACTTGTGTAGTCCATGATGCAGAAATTTATGTAGAATATTGCAAATCTGCCAACTCTTCAGTAATAAATTGGATTGGATAATTCGGGGAAATCGTTCCGAAACGAATAGATAAGTGGGACTAACCGAAAATCGAGTAACTATATAGCAAGGGCACAGTGCCCTAGTCTAGACACTTGGGACAGCAGTTTTGTGATCTCGACCTCGGGCCCCCGGTTCGAATCGCACCCACGGACGTTGATGTTTGTGATTATCCAAAGAAGATACATTTGAAAGCAATAGAGATAAGAATTCTTCTACACCAATCAAGCAATTGTAAGATGCACGTTGATGCAAGATCGTCAACTACGAAGGCAGACCTATTTCACAAACTGAACAAGTGACGAAACTTGATCATGCAGGTCAGCCGAACAGGCCCTAAATCCAGTTCCACTGAAGTAACACGTTACCCACTTTTCTACCTCTACGCTAGCCAGCGTCAGGAATGTGGGAGGGTCCTTTGGATACCTTAGCTATTTCTGCTAAAGAACGATGAGAACTTGGTGGACTGCAGATCTGTCAGGCTTCGACCATCAGTGGTAGCTTCTGACAGCTACCGAAAGTTGCGGTCTCTTGACCTGCGAGCCGGTTTCTGACAGACTTCTAACTGCAAGATTCCAGTCCAGGTTAAGGAGCATCACAATTGTACAATGCTACGCACCAACGAAGACTTTCGGTAGAGTAGATGCTTTCTACGAGCAATTAAACAGAGTTCAGGGGAGGCTTCATAAAGGTGGCATTTTGACCGTGATAGGTGATCTGAATGCCAAGGTAGGATCTGACAACACCTTACTCAGATATGTGATGAAAAACACGGTCTTTGCGACCGCTTCGATAATGGTGGAAGGTTCGTGGATTTCTGCAACTTCCATGGTCTCGTCATTTGTGGCACATTCTTTGGGCACAGAGCCTGCCATAAAGTCAGTTGGGCTTCAACTGACCGACGCCACACGAGCAATCAGATCGACCTCTTCGTGATCAGCGGTAGATTTAAGAATTGTCTGGAAGAGCTTCAAACGTTTAAGGAGCTTTTAGAATTCCTTGAGGTGCGGAAGCTTCTAAACCAGAAAATAAGGTGCAGGCGACCAAAGGTCAAGAGCAGGGTAAAACAGTAAAGTTGTGTCATGAAACAGTTCTGGTGTGGGAGGTTCTCCAAGTGGAGCCCAGAACATAGACCAAAGCCGGTGCAGAAGGCAAAACTCTCTCTAAAACTGTAGTTTCGGGGAAGATTAACATGGTTCTTGGGCTGACGTGTTGGGGCAACTGTATTAGAAGCAGTGTTGCATTGGCCATCGGGGGTGCCAATTGCGCAACGGACAAAATTAAGTTGGATTCTATCTGGGAAGGTGGCATGCATAAACATATCCAGTGTTGTATTTCCGAAGTGGATTTTGGGGAGGAACTGCGTAAATTCTGGGAAATTGACGTGGTTGAGAAGGAAGCACCGCTCACTTGAGAAGGAGAGATGTAGCGATGGTGTAGGCCAGGACGATAGACAGCTTTTAAGGACATCGATTTGGTCAACCATGGCGCAGAACCGGAATGTCAGCAGTTCCTTAGTAAGGCAGGCCTAGACCAGATACCGGTTGTTATGCCGTTGATGATGATGATGATGGAAAGGTATCGAGTGAACTATCATCATAATCAACAGCGCAACAACCAGTATCCGGTCTAGGCCTGCCTTAATAAGGAACTTCAGACATCCCGGTTTTTCGCCGAGGTCCACCGGGGCGTTTCAATGCGCCCTGACATATCAGGTACCCTTGCCATCTGATTCCGGGAAGGCAGGGTGCCTTAGGGTTCTTACCCAAGGCCGAGGGGACGGCTTTGTCTGGATTCGGTGTTCAGGGATAACGTTTTTCAGTGTCTATCTTACGCCGAATGAGTCGATGCTGGACTTTCGAGGCAGGCTTAATGCTTCGTAGGACGTTATCTTGGGCACAGATGAGCGGATGTTGGTCAGAAGGACTTCAATGACAGGGCACTTGAATAGGGCATGCCTCACACAGATCTCAGAGGGAAACGAATTCTCGAAATGGCGGCGAGAACAGAACCCCAACGTTCCGGTGCCCAGGCTGTGAGGGAAGCATTCCAGACGTAACCTTCGCGTTGGTGAGTTCTTCTTCTCGGCAAACTACCATCAATACATTGCCTTCGAAGTGGTAGATACAAACTCTCGGTGTGCGCTCTTTCTGTGCATGGAACGGTGAACACCGGAAGTTTTGTCGAAACTCTTGGAACAGGTGGAGCCGCGCTGGAGGGTACTCCTAGGGGTGGTGGCACTGCAGCTGACATTGTCGTAAATTCAGTTATGAACCTGATAACGACGGCTTGCGGAGCCTGCATGCCCAGAAGAACATCGAGACGTGGCAAACCTTCCATGTATTGGCGGATGGTGTAAATTGCAGAGTTCCGGAAGGCACTGGCTCCGCCGCTTAACACAGCGTCTAAGCGGCCGGGAGGAGGCAGGTACCGTAATGACGTAGTACAAATCAGCCAAAAGGAAACTCCATAGCACAATAAACAGGAACAAAGCTTGCTGCTGACAGGATCTGGTCGACGAAGTCAATGGGGAGCCGTGGGCACTCGATTACAAACTGGTAACCTGAAGAGTCGAAGCTTTGCAGCCCTGTTCCCTTAAAGCCGAGCAGAAGGACCCCATTGTACAGACACTATTTCCTGCGCACCCCGTAGGGAATGATGACGACGGCGCGGAGAGCGCCGAGGACTGTCCTCTTTTCTCTATAAAAGAGTTGGAACAGTTAGTCCTCTCTACGAAAACCAAGAAGGCGCCAGGACCCGATGGAATTCCAGCAGAGGTATACAAACTGGTATTCCAGCACTGGCCAGACCTATTGCTCGGCCCATCGAACGCCTGACAGAGGGCATTTTCCCTTCTCGTTTAAAGGTGGCGAGGCTTACGCTAGTCAGCAAAAGGAAAGGCCACGGCGTAGCGCTTTCCGAAGACGAAATCCCAATTTCTGGTGGAATTCAGAAATTGAGGAATGTCGGGAAAATTGCCTCAGAACTAGGAGACGCTCCCAGCGCAGAAGAAATCAACCTGAATTCCGAGGAGCTCTGCCCGCGATGTAGGCATAACCTGTAGTGGTAGAAGAGGAAATTTTTGATGCAGCAAGGAAATTCGCTGAAAATAAGACCCCAGGACCAGATGGAACCCGAATATCACCCTGAAAGTGACAGCCAGGACAGCACCAGGTATGTTTGCCAAAGTTTTTACGACATGCCTTAGAGAAGGAGAATTCCCCGAGCAATGGTAGCTGCAAAAGTTGATACTTATTCCGAAGCCAGGTAAATCATTGGGTAACCCCTCCTCATATCGACCGATATGTTTGGTCAATACCATTGGTAAACTATTTGGACGAATATTATACAACAGGCTGCTCGCTGTTGCGGAAAAGGAAGGAGGCCTAGGTTTCGTAAGGGAAGATCAACCGTCGATGCAATCAACATGGTGACTGGCCTAGCTCGAGCTACAATACAAGGTGACAAATGCCTCAAATGACTCGGACGATGGACAGAAATTATTTCCAATGACGTGCGGCATACCACAGGGGTCTGTCTTAGGTCCCTTACTGTGGTTAATTATGTACAATGGAGTGCTGAGGCTACGCCTTCTTAATGATCTCGATGATACTACCGAACATTGGTGAACCAAGACAAAATCGACGTCGTCTTATTTCAAGGGTAGTTAGTTCCGTGCTACTCTACGCAGCTCCAGTTTGGGCAACCGTTCTGGAAAACAAATCAAACTGCGGAAAACTAGGAATGGCGTATCGACTAAGTGCACTCCAGGTAAGCAGTGCTTATCGAACAACTTCAGGAGAAGCAGCAGGGACAATCCCCATAGACATTTTGGCGGATGAAGGTCGGCGCCTCTACGACAAAATCTAGGCTGGAAGCCATCGCAGACAGGCGCTTAACACCTAGAAATATAGTGGTGTTTATGTTGGAATCCACGGAGGCTTGAAATCAAGTGGTAATTGAGCTGAACATGATTGATCAACAGCTAAGGCATGAAGAACTACGAAGAAAGCAAGAAAGGGACCGAACAATAATGCGCCGCAGTTAAGAACTGACCCAGCCTCGCGATGCAATGCTTATAGCAGTCCCGTGGGGAGAGTGGAAGAGGTGGTTTTAGCGAGCAAGAGTCTCACGCAACTGCATGGCAGGAGCCAGCAGTAGGTTTTGAACCTTTCCCCCCTCCAACGATGAAAAAAAAGACAACATTGTCGAAGAGTTGCTGAGGAGTGCTAACAGGTGGAGCCGTGTTGCCCATTACGTTCGGGCCCTGAGCTCGACCGGTGGAGGAGCCGGATGGGAGGGGGTTCCTTGAACTGACAGTTCCCTTCCCCCTCTCTCCCACCGTTGGTGGAAGGAACTCCCTGATTTGAAGGCTTCGCAATGTGGGAGAGTTCGGGGACTAGCCCGAAGTAGCAACCTTAAGAAGGCCATTCGGAGAAGCAAGCGGGAATGCTACCAGAAGCTCTGCATGGAGGCTAATACGAAACCGTGGGGTACAGCCTACCAAGTTGTAATGAAGAATATCCGCGGGCGAAAATCACCTCAGGTGACATGCCCACGGCTCTTGTTGCAAATAATTACAACTCTTTTCCCGCAGCAGGAGCAGGACAAAAGAGAACCCCAACTGACAGCTCAGCAGGACGTCTTCTCGATCCCTGATGTTACCGAAGAGGAACTTTGGGAAATCTGCAGACGTATTAGGGACAGCAAGGCCCCGGGATTGGACGGAATTCCGAACAGGGCTCTGAAGGTGGCGATCAAGGCCAGACCAAGGTGGTTCGCAAGCACATTCGAATCATACATGGCGGAAGGAGTGTTTCCCGCCCAGTGGAAGAGGCAGAAACTGGTGTTGCTACCGAAGCCCCGAAAACCACCCGGCGTGCCCTCTTCATATCGCCCTATTTGTCTCTTAGACACCATGGGAAAGATGTTGGAGAGGGTGATATACAACAGGCTGCTCCCGTTCATCGAGCTTGCGGGTGGCCTTTCGGAGCGGCAATATGGGTTTCGGCGAGCCCGTTCTACGGTCGATGCAGTAGCAAAGGTCGTGGAATTGGCTCGAAATGCAATGGCCATGGGCAAATGCTGTGTTCTGGTGACGCTGGACGTCAAAAATGCTTTTAACTCAGCCAACTGGGGCTGGATTAAGGGCGCTTTGGCCAAACTGGGTGTTCCTAGCTACTTGGCTCGGCTCATCGAGAGTTACTTTTCGGACAGACTCCTCTGGTACGAGACGGACGACGGGCCGAAGGAGTACATGGTGACAGCAGGTGTGCCTCAAGGTTCTGTATTGGGACCGCTGCTATGGAACATAATGTACGACGGAGTGCTTGACCTTCGCGTGCCGGAGGAGGCAACGCTGATTGGTTTTGCGGACGACCTAGCGGTACTTGCAATTGCAAAGCATCCCGAGGACGTGGAGCTTTATGCAAATGAAGCCATTCATACCATCAAGTCATGGTTACGAATGGTCAAGCTGGACCTGGCGGACGAGAAGACGGAGGCGGTCCTTATAACCAACCGTAGGAAGAACAACACGGTTACCATCCAGGTTGGTAATCGTGAGGTCGTCTCAAAATCGGTTGTCAAATACCTGGGGGTGATGATCGATGCCAAGCTGAGTTTCAAGGGACACTTGGATTATGCGCGAGAGAAGGCAGCAAATGCCAGCTCATCCCTTGCAAGGATGATGCCTAACGTGGGAGGGCCGAAGTATAGTCGCAGGCTACTCATCGCGGGAGTGGTGAGGTCGATCCTGCTATACGCGGCCCCTGTCTGGGCGGCAGCGTTGAACCACGCTGTCAACCGGAGGAAGATATGTTCGGCATACCGGCCAATTGCGCTAAGGGTGTGCAGCGCATTTAGGACGGCGTCGACGGAGGCAGTGTGTGTTATCGCAGGAATGATCCCTATAGATCTTCTAGCGAGCGAGGCACACTGGCTCTACGAAAAACGGAAGGCAAATCCAGCCGAGGTGAATGCGGATTTCCGAAAAGCCATCAGGAGAGAGTTGTGTGGCAAGTGGCAACAACGATGGGATAACTCCGACAAGGGCAGGTGGACCCATACATTGATCCCGTGTATCGAGAAATGGGTCAACCGAAAGCACGGAGAATTGAATTACCACCTGACACAGTTCCTTACGGGACACGGTGGCTATAGGAAGTACTTGCATCGCTTCGAGTTGGACGAGTCTCCCAACTGTCCTGAATGCGGTGCTACACTCGAGGACCCGGAGCACGTTATGTTCCATTGTCCCAGATTTCTGCAGCAGAAAAGTAGGTTGAACAGCATCTTAGGGGCGGACATCGAGCCCTCCAACCTGGTGGAAGAGATGTTGAAGTCGGAGGAAAACTGGATGGCGGTAAATGAGGCAGTAGCCGTGGTGCAGATAAAACTCCTGGAGTTGGATCAAGCTCGGAAGGCGGCGCGACGGAGACGTGACATGGACGAGCTGGTATGGCGAACCAGAGCCTCCCCCGCGAAGTAATACTTCATGGTGGTCCCGCGGGGAGCGGCGGAAGAGTGGGGGTGGTTTTAGTGGGTGTGAATCCCACACATTGCTGCAACCTGGCGCAGTAGCGTCTTTCTAAGATTTCCACCTCCATCCATAACAAAAAAAAAGCCCGAAGTAGTGTGACAAACGATTCCAGGCTATCTCTCTGACGACGGAGAGATGTTTAATGTTAATGCATTCACCTAAGCTTCCTCAGAGAGTAATATGCAACTTGTGAGAGGCGGGATGGGATTCGTGAGTAGCTCTATTTAAATACAGGGATATCTCTCTCTCTCTCTCTCCAGACAACATTATCGAGGAGATGCTGAGGAGTGCTGACAGGTGGAGCCGTGTTGCCCATTACATTCGGGTCCTTCTCGTTGCAAAGAAGATAGAGCTCTACCAGTGGAGAAGCCGGATGGGAGGGGATTCCTTGAACTGACAGTTCTGTTTCTCCTATCCCCTCCAGTTGGTGAAAGGAATTCCCTGATTTGAAGGCTCCGCAAGCGGGAGAGTTTGGGGACTAACTCGAAGTAATATGACAAACGGTTGCAGGCTAGCTCTCTGACGATGGGGAAGTGTTTAGTTGGTGGTCCGACGATGTACTTTTGCGGGAGTCCTACAGTGTGTGCGTAAATACATTCACCTACCCTTTGAATTGAATTGTTATGGAAATTGTTAATGGAAAAATCCGGGACTCAACAAAAAACCTTTCACACGTATTTAGTTATAGCTCACTAGATCCAATTCTTCATTTCATTCGATGTGGAGCAACTATCCAACTAACAGATATATCAGTGATTTGTTTTGGGTGTGTTCTGTGTTATTTTGTCTTAAATGGAATGTTTTTAGTAGAATATTTCATGAGTTGTGTGCTAATGCGACATAAGACAGACGAAAATCATCTACTGAATATGGTCTTGTTAGAATAAATATATACGCTTCTAATGGGTTTCTGTTCTACGATAAAATTTGATATTTTTTTAATTAATAAAAAAAATAGTAAAATTAGCGAAAATTATAAATAAAAAAAAATGATTATTGTCTGTTTCCGTGTCTGTGCATATGAATGAGTGAGTGTATTAGCATACACAAGCCAAACAGAAAATAAATCAATTCAAGGAATTTTTATAATTTTTAAATCTTTTGGAAGAAATAAAAATATCCAAATTAAAATCTAATTAATTTTGATTATATTATGGATTTTATATTTTATATAAAATACTAAAAAGGAGCGCAATTGCTAATAGCATATAAATTAATTATGAATAATATGCCAAGAGATTGTAGCCGACATCGCAAAAATTTTGGAAAATTAATAAAATAAATTAAAATAATTTAAAATAAAATAAAAAAATAAAATTCCGTATGTTCGCCGACGACACAAGAAATATGTAAACAACTAACATAGATTGATAATGTAAAGAATTATCTTTTACTTTTCAAACAAAAGCAACAACAATTTAAACAAAATAGAGACAACATTCTCAAAATGTTTAAAATGGTTTATTTGTATAATAAAATCACTAATCTCCAAGACATTCTATAAGACAGCATGAATTAATTAAATGCAACTAAATTAAGGCTTATTTTAAAAATAATTACTTATTTTAATTAATTATATTGCCATTCATCCAAATTTATATAATTTTTTTTTAGTTTGAATTTAGTCAGTTCAATAATAATTAATCTTTCATTCGCTCGGGAAGGGTGGTATTAGGTTGTTGCATATGAAATGTCCCCCTTAAATAAATGATCACTTTCAACCCCCCGCACTCCCCACCTTTCCTGCAATTGTCAAAACTAAGACCGGCATCGGAAAGTACTAACTGAGACCTTTAATTTGATATCCCACATGACTATATTTGATGAAAAAAAATTGTACATGTATGGGGACCCCCCCCCCCCTTAAATTCAACGTAAAAGGATGTAACTCCACTGTATGCGTGAGCGTTCACAGTTCCCACCTTTCTACCAAATTTGGTGTCAATTGCTATAACCGTCCCCGAAAAAAATGCGTGTGACGGACAGACAGACGGACAGACTGTGAGGAGTGCCCAGATCTCCCATCAGGCATGACCCCAGCTGGTGGACTGGGGCATACCTATTGATGTGCAAATATGTGTTCATGCACTTTCCTTTTCTGACTGTGCATGGGCTAGTGTTTGCTCATCTCTGGTGCGTGGACCAACATGGCTATGGGAGTCCATGGGAGCTCAGTAATTGAAAAAGGCGAAGGAGTCATTAAAAGGAGTAATCTGGCCAAGACTCACGGAGAACAGAACCCTGACCCAGAAGAACTACCTTTTATGCAGCTTGGGACTAAAGTAGTTGAGCTGTCCGAATTCATCAAGGACAAGCACAACGTGCACTAAGCCATTAAGAACATGGTGAGAGCCATTAGAGTCCTTTAAAATAGGTCCCAGGAAGAAGTAAGAAAGCCTAAGGAAAAGCCGGACATCCCAGCCCCAACAGTGTCACAGGCGACCCAAGTGACACCAAAGCACAAGGTCATCAATCTTCGATCAAGTAAGCGAGTGCGAGACAAAGAGGGGGAAACTTTGGGGAATCAACAGGCACCAAAAAGGAAAAAAAAGAGTCTTGACCAGTCCAACAAACGGAACTAAAAACTTCTGGCATGCGAAGCACTCTCTGGCCCAGGAGTTTACGTCCTTATTCATGGAGGACCAGAAGTATTTTTCGGTGATTAGCCGATTTGCTGTCCTGATGCCTGGATACGATAAGTCGTGAACCGCGTGGCAAGAGGTGGCTGAAATGTATGGCCAGGGTCCCTTTTCCGAGTCTTCGCAGCAGAGAGAGAGGTTCGAGCTGAAGATGGGCAACTCCCGGGATTAGTATTTGGGGTTGGATTTGAGACTCTGAAGCACTGTGTCATCCTCCTGCGCCTTGGCAATAGCCAAGAAGTCGAGTGAGGCGGAGATGTAGAGGAAATGCCAAGAGTGTAGCGTCAACCAGTTGTTGTCGGGATTTATCAAACGCGCGGACAACCTCTTCAGACCACACAATCTCTCGTGTGCCTTTTATTTTGGGGCCAAACAAGTACGCGTTCAAAACGGACTGGTGTTGGGCGGCCTTGGGCAGGAAACGACGATAGAAGTTTAGCATGTTTTCGGACGCGTGAAACTTGTAATTGCTTGCACCTTGTCTGGGTCGGGCTGTATTCCGTCAGGGGAAATCGAATGGCCGAGGAATCTCACCTGTGTTTGAAGAAAATTGGATTTCTCAACGTTTAGGACTAAACCGGCCTCAAGGAGACGTAGGAAAATGCACTCGTGGTGGGCTAAGTCCTCAGACTCAGTGGAAGAAGCGACCAAAACATCATCCAAATACACGAAACAGAAGTCGAGGTTTCGCAAGACCGAGCGAATGAACCTTTGAAAGGTTTGCACCGCGTTGCACAACCCGAAGTTCATCCGGGTGAACTCGAAGGGTCCAAAGAGTGTGTATATTGCCATCTTTCGAATGTCTTCTGGAGCTACAGGGATTTGGTGATATGCCTTGGTTAAATCCAAGGTCGAAAAGATGCGATAGTTTGCAGGAGCATCACCACTAATTGGAACAAAGTAACCACGATTTAAGTCTCCGCCGAGCGGGATCAAACTACCAGATTCTGAAGCACAGGCTAAAGCAGGTTAAATTTGCATGATTCGGTAAGTCCTCACATCACCTCCTCGTAGTAGGCGCTGGAAACCGTCTTCGGGCGGGCCAAGAATGTGTAGGGCCGGGCTGGGAGTAGGCTCATCCAACTGACGAGGATCTGCTTGTCTGCTGTTGTGTTAGGGGCAAGTAAATCTGGCGGGGGGATGGACCGAAGGTACTAATAGGACTCCAAGCCAAGATGGAACAGCATACGCCGAAGGCTGCGTGGCCAATGGGGAGCTTGATCTTTCGTATGCGAACTCTGAATACCTTGGGCACCTTCAGTTTCAAATAAGACCCTTACCCTGATGGCCGGGCCAGCCAGGGTAGACATTCTTCCCGGACAACTCGTGGGACCAAGACATGGACTCAATTCTCAAAAAATGAAAACAAAAAACGACGATGGAAGAAGAGAGGGTGATGCCAGGCGCGCCAGGAGAGAGTAGCCGTCGAGAGCAGTACACTCGGTGCCAGCCGTAGCACCGTTGTGCTGAAACCAACCGCAGTGACCTCCCGGAGCGAGGCGGCAGACGGATTATTGGGTACCAGCTTGGAATCCACTGCCGTCAAGCTGGGTGTAGCGAGCACCAGATATAGTACTTCTAACCCGAAA
Organism: Hermetia illucens; assembly: GCF_905115235.1. Taxonomy (NCBI): domain Eukaryota; kingdom Metazoa; phylum Arthropoda; class Insecta; order Diptera; family Stratiomyidae; genus Hermetia; species Hermetia illucens. The sequence goes on along the minus strand of NC_051855.1, from coordinate 11,251,374 downwards.
CCCTCAGCGTCGGGGGATCCCTTGAAAGCGAAAACCGACAAGAATGTCGGTCGCCAAAAACCGGCTAAAAAGCGATGATCCACTGGTGTCCTGCTCAAGAGCCAGTACCAGAAGGCCATGCATATTCTCAGCAAGATTACTAAGAATAAGGAAGCAGGCACTGTCGACGAGCAAGATGAAAAAGACCTCGCTAAATACCAGGCGATTCTTGATAAATACAATAGCAAACGCCTGACTGACGAGCAGAAGGCGAAGCCCATCGCTCTGAAACGCAATCGATCTCAAGCCGAGGTCGAGCAAGATAAAAAGCGAAGCAGAGTGGGCAAGAGCACAGACGCGAAGCAACATCCGAAGGAAATTGCCCAGCAACCCTCAGCCGACGGGCCACGAACTACGAGGTCCTTCAGCGACGTGGCCAGGAGCCACTTACGTGTGGCGCTGGCAGATGGCAATTCTGCAAACTAGCGCTGGAGATGTGGACCAGTATTGAGGGCAGGTTGCCGAGCATGGTCTATGAGCATCTCCTGGACACCGGAGGCAAACACCCGGGACTCATCCCCCACTTTGATTCCTCTCAGGTGGTCCGTGGGTTCCACGTAATAGCTTGCATGGACCAGTTCTCTAAGGACTTTCTCGGTTCGTAAGTCGCTAAGATCAGCGACGCCTGGGAGGGCGTAAAGCTCAAGATCATCCCTTACAACGAGATTCCCAGGAGAGCAGTCGCTCGCATCTGGTTGCCGAAGATCCAAGGCTCTGCTCTTGGCAGTCCTTCGGTGAAGACAGTCGGTGTTCCGCTGGCGGCTGTCGAAAGCTGAGTCTACTCGCACTACCTTGCAGACGCCGTCCTGAGTTGGCGAAGGCTTGCAAGCTGTGCCAAGTCAAGGAGAATTTGGGCCGCTTATCACGAGAGCTCCTGTGCCAGACGCGTTCAAATACATTCAAGATTACGGCGATCTGTACGGGGCACTGGCCTATAGGGGACCATGCCGCTAGGCTCAGCATACCCTACAACTCGCATTGCCGAAGCTGCGGAGAAGGAAGGGAAACCCTCATGCACTTTCTCTGCGATTGCCCAGCCCTGGCTAGAGTCAGGCTGCGGGCACTAGGTTAACCATTCTTTGGGGACCTCAGAGAGATTTACAGCTGCAGGGTGGGAGCGCTGCTTTCTTTCGTGAATGCTAAGGGTTGACTCTGAAGATCCGAGCCGGCTGGACTCTGCCTCCCTGCTCCCATAACAGCAGTCACGGTCTTAGGAGTTTGTGGCATCAAAACGGCGCACCAAAGCGTTAATTGGGCTCCTCGGAGCGGCCACTGATACCTACCCTAAGCAGAAGCTAAAAGAGGAGATTGATGGAGCAGTTACATGCTCCATGGTTGTGCCGGAGGCGGTGGGTTATTCCGCGTAACTCTGGCAGGGGTAATAACATGGATGAAAAGGAAGAAGAGAGGAGAGGAGTGGAGATCAATCTACCTTCGTAAGCCATCTTTGGACAGTGGACAAGTGTCCGAGAAGTTGGCGAAAGGCGGTCGCACAAAGAGGCGGTGACACTCCAGCAGTAAGTTCTTCCGTATAGAAGTTTTGAACGTAAATTACAGCTTGTAAATTTTTGAGCCAACTAACTTAAACATAGAGATAAAGTAGACCTAACAGTTAGTCAAAACGTTCCGTTAGGACTGAAATGTTAAAAGTAGGAATGATGAAGGAATAAGTGGTGGCGGTGGTTAATTTATTGGTCTTGCAAATACCGATATTTCGGGAACCACTTGTTCCCTCCATCATTGCTAACAGTAACCCGATGGTATCCCAGCAGAGGTATACAAACTGGTATTCCAACACCGGCCAGACCTACTGCTCGGCACTTTCAACGCTTGCCTGAAAGAGGGCATTTTCCCTGCTCGTTGGAAGGTTGCGAGGCTTGCGCTGATCCATAAGGGGAAAGGCGACCCCGAATTGCCGTCTTCATACCGCCCACTATGTATGCTTGACACTGCTGGGAAAGTGCTCGAAAAGCTCATCAGAAGTAGACTCGCTGAGGCGATACGCGCTGCCGGAGATTTATCTCCCCGACAGTTTGGTTTTAGAGCAGGAGATCCACAGTTGATGCTATCATGCAAGTCGTGGACGCCGTTCGACGAGCAGAGGCACATAGCCGCCGAACTCGACGCTTGACGTCAGAAACGCCTTTAATTCCGTAAGATGGAAAGACATTCTAAGCACACTAGACAATACTTTCAAAGTGCCGAACTATCTCTTACGGATATTTAGGGACTATCTGAGGAACCGCTCCCTGCTCGATGAATCACTAGAGAATCAAAGGCGGATGGAGGTCACGTCAGGGGTAGCACAGGGATCCATCCTAGGTCCGGACCTCTGGAACGCTACCTATGACAGTCTACTTAAACTCGACATGCCAGAAGAGTCGCGCCTAGTCGGCTATGCAGATGATGTCGCAGCGCTTGTTGCTGGACGCACTGTCGAACAGGCGCAAAGCAGACTCGGCATATTGATGCGACGGGTAAGCGGATGGATGACTACTCATGGTTCCAACCTTGCACTGGAAAAAAACCGAAGTAGTCATCCTGACTAAAAAGAGAATTCCGACCCTGCGTCCCATATTGTTCGACGAGTCGAAAATCGAGTCAAAATCAGCGGTAAAGTACCTCGGGTTGACTCTTGACTCAAAAATGAGCTTTTCTGAGCAAATCAAAGCAGCAGCGAACAAGGCTACGGCTGGAGTTTCGACGTTAAGTAGGCTAATGGCAAACATTGGGGGTCCTACGTTTGGTAGGCGACGTCTCCTAATGAGTTCAACGCAGTCTGTCCTGCTCTACGACGCAGAGGTATGGGCTGACGCTCCTAACAAGGAGGTATATTGTAAACACCTCGCGCAAGTACAGAGACTGGAAGCTTTGCGTACCGCACTGTCTCTGAACCAGCCGTGATGATGATCGTGGGAGTGATCCCCGTTGCTCTTTTTGCTAAGGAGCGTCAGGCCATATACAAGCGCAAGGGAGATGCGCCAAGGGAGGTGGTCGTGAAGAACGGTAACGCACTCTAGACGAGTGGCAGCTCTCGTGGCAAAATGAAACTAGAGGCAGATGGACTGCATGGCTCATCAGCAATTTAGGTGCGTGGCTGAATCGGAAGCATGATGAGACTGACTATTTCCTTACCCAATTTTTAAGTGGACATGGAAGTTTTCAGTCTTATCTGCACAAGATTGGAAAGGCGCGATCTCCGGATTGTGTGTTTTGCAATGGAGTTGTGGACGACGCCCACCACACTTTTTGTTCTTGTGGAAGGTGGGATGGGGTTCGTCAGCAGCTCTATTTAAACACAAGGGATCTCTCTCCAGACAACATTGTCGAAGAGATGCTGAGGACTGCTGACAGGTAGAACATAACGTTCGGGCCCTTCTCGTTGCTAAGAAGATAGAACTCGACCGGTGGAGGAGCCGGATGGCAGAGGGTTCCTTGAACTGACAGTTCCCTTCCTCCTCTCCCTTCGCGTTGGTGAAAGGAATTCGATGATGTGAAGGCTCCGCAAGGCGGGAGGGTTCGGAGACTAGCCCGAAGTAATGTGACAAACGGTTACAGGCTAGCTCTCTGACGATGGATGGAGGTGTTTAGTTGGTTGTCCGTCGACGTACCGAATCAGGAGTCCAACACAGTGTGCGTAAATGCATTCACCTACCCTACCCCCAAAAAAAAAAGAATAACAAAGACTTGTTAGCACTGATGAAGGGAATAAGTGGTTCCCGAAATGTCGGTATTTGCAAGACAACAAGTCTTTGTTGCTGTTAGCACTGATGAAGGGAACAAGTGGCTCCCGAAATATCGGTATTTTCAAGACAACAAGTCTTTGTTGCTGTTAGCACTGATGAAGGGAACAAGTGGTTCCCGAAAAATCGGTATTTTCAAGACAACAAGTCTTTGTTGCCGTTAGCACTGATGAAGGGAACAAATGGTTCCCGAAAAATCGGTATTTTCAAGACAACAAGTCTTTGTTGCTGTTACCACTGATGAAGGGAACAAGTGGTTCCCGAAAAATCGGTATTTTCAAGACAACAAGTCTTTGTTGCTGTTAGCACTGATGAAGGGAACAAGTGGTTCCCGAAATGTCGGTATTTGCAAGACAACAAGTCTTTGTTGCTGTTAGCACTGATGAAGGGAATAAGTGGCTCCCGAAATATCGGTGTTTTCAAGACAACAAGTCTTTGCATACCTGCATAATGGTACAGGTTGAGACATGGCGGACAAATGGGAGAAATATTTGAAAAATTAAAATAGAAATTCGTGAGGAACTGACAAAATTCAAAACGAACAACAAAATAGAAGCATAATTTTTACAAAATTTAATTTTTGACAAGACCTACAAGCTCTCTACACTTTGCTACTTAACTCACAGCAAGTATCGAAATTTGAATAAGATAAAATCAAAAAAAAAAAGGTAACTACACTGATTTTGTCTCGTGGAATTATTACCAATAAAAGGATATATGAAGGTTAATTTATTTATTTATTTTTTTTTATTTATTTTTTTTAAATATATATTACATGCATAAACTTACCGTATAAAGGGATTTCCTTTGGCCGATGTCGTCGTCCCGGCGGTAGTGGCTGCACCTCTTTGTGCCGCATTGTTGCGGCGACCGTTCGTCTCACCCTGTCGCTGACCCAATTCGCACAGATTTTGACCAATTGTTAAAAAAGAATCTTATACCGTTTACACGTACACAATCTTTTATTGAAAAAAAAAAAAATTAAAACACTGATTTCACCGTATGATATACACAATTCCCTTTTATAGTTTTTATAGGGGCTCGAAATTATAATAATAAAAATTAATATTAATTTGAATTTTTTTATGTTGATGTATGGCCTTTTATCTATTTATATAAAAAATGGAAAGCAACTATCAGAATTTAATTGTTATATTCAAGAGCAAAATCTAATGATTTCGTTTTTTTTTTTAAATATTTTTTAATTATATATTTTTTTCGTTAGTATTTATCGCGTCACTGGTGGTTTTTTTTTCGTTCTATGACGACGTAGTCTCTCCAGGCTCAAGGCATCAGAAGTTTTCACAAAGCAAAACCAGATAATTGATCGATTAATTACTAGATATTTTCACATTAAATGTTTTTTTTTTTAATTATATCCACTAGACAACAGTGGATGTAAAATTGATTATTATATACCTCCCTCCAGTTTCTCCTTTTTACTTTCGTTCATAACCAAACAATCATTTGATTTATATAATTTTGTGGTTATTATTAGTTTATAATTGTTACTAAACAACAAAGTGGTTTTCAGATCTCAGTTCTTCTATTTCTTCACAAAACCAAGAGGAAAAGAAAAAAAGAATAAGCAGAGATGAAAATATTAGGATTTAAATTGACTGCTTTTGTATTTTCAAGATTAGTTTTAAGTTTTGTTTGTTATATATATAATATGTATTAATATTGACTTTTATTTTATAGACAAGAAACGTTGCAAATACACTGGTTCAATTCATCAACCTTTCGCTTTATTATAATCATTATCACATTTCACTGTTAAAAAAAAAGTGATCTATAAGTTTTATAAATGGTTTTTATTATAATTACGCTCGCGACGCAGTCTGCACTTTAATTTTTCATTATATTTTGTATTATTATTTATATATAAATACTCAAAGCTCTATTTTTTTCGTTTTATTTTGATTCTATTAATTTTTTGCTAAATATTCAATCAAATTTCTGGGTTTATAGAAAATAATTTTCAGGTTACTATTATACTATTAATTCAGTTCCATCTTCATCCACCTTCACTTAGTATAATATATAAATTCATACATCAATGGATGTTATATTTTCATGCTTTGTTTTGTTTTTTGTCATAAAAACTAAGAAGTTGGCTAATTTTTTTATTTACTTCAAAGTTTTATTTTATATTTGCAAATTACTAATATCTTGACTTGTGTGTTTTTTATTTAAGATTATATTTAATTTTTAACTGAGTATCACAATTTTCACGTTATTTTATCATATACATTATATAATACAATTTAGAGGATATACGGTCGCCAATAGTGAATGAATGAATAATTTCAGACGTGAGAAAATTAAGAAAAAAAAAGAAAAAAACGTTTAATTGAAAATTAAATGAACTTAAAAGGAGGTCACTGAACTATTTTTTAAATAGGTCTTATTGAGTTTTGGAAAAGAACTCTTAAAAAAAAAAAGTCTTATTCAAATTCCATTTCCCTTTTTAATTTCTATTATAATTTGAAAAGTTATCTTATAAATCACCTGATGAGTGTGAATATTTATACCTTCTTTCTCCGTAAAATGATTATCGAATTTACTTTTTAGAAAGTCGGCCTAAAGAGAACAGACACAACAATCCAACACAGCAAATGTTATATCAATGAATTAATATTTAATTGTATTATTTTTATTTAGGAAATGATTCTTGATTTTAGGGGACGCCTTGATTTTCTATCAATTATACAGCACGGGATTTTTTTTCCACAATTAACTTTCGGTATTTAATCCAGTTTTATTATTAATTTTCTCCTCATTTCGTGATGGCAAAGAACGGGAAGGTTAGAGCAAAAAAAAAAAATGGTATATTTTTTACAAGAAAAGTCACAGCACTTGACGAATTTCAAAGTGAAAGGATTTAATAAAATTAGAGCTCAGAGTAGATAAAAAGTCACCACCTTGATATTTATTTATTTTATTATAATTATTAATTCCTCTTATTCTCCTGGTGTCAATATTACTATTTTTATTATTATTATTATTCGATATTATCATGCTCTGCATTGATGATATTAAACTAAAATGGTGTTGTTGAGAATAGAATTTATCTTGTCGGTTATAAGCATTAGATTTTATATTAGACAATGTCTTAGCATTAGTTTTCCCATTGGCCAAAACATCTAAGTCTGATTTAATTTTTAAAGTAGCTTCTTTATTATTTACTCCGCGATTTGGTTCGGGAGCTTTGATAGCTAATGAAATCGAAGAACAAGCTCTTTTGATCGACTTTGCTAATCGGTATATTCTCTCTTGTATGCTATAAAATTCTCCCTCGTTCGTGAATTCTAATTGTGAAGATCCCAAACAAAAGTAGGGACGTTGGATTCCAAAAAATGATTCGTTCAGCTCAAACATCTGTAAGAGAGAAATATAAATTAATTTAATGCAATACTATTTTTTTTTGGTCGCAAATTATCATCAAATTACAGTGGAAAAAAATTAAAACAAATCGGTTCATATTTATTTTTATTTATTCAAAAATATTTCTTGGATATAAACGATGTCAATACAAAATATTTTATTAAAGCTAAATATGAAAATGGAGGGGGAGGGCCAGTTTCCGAAAATGAGTCCTGTCTCACTTTAAGTGTGTACATTTTGACTCCTTACTCGTGCACGTCACTACAATTCACGTGAAAACTAATAACAGTCTCGGAAAATACTAGTCGAGACCTTTCATTTGATACCCTACACGACTATATCCGGTGCAAAAAAAAAAATAAATCCCTCCTTTGCATGTATGGGGAGCCCCCTCTAAGCTCCACCTAAATTTCGTTGGACTTCTTTGTTCCCATGTGTCCACCAAATTTCATTCGGATCGGTTTAGCCGTTTTGGAGAAAACTGCGTGTGACAGACAGACAGACATACAAACAGTGAATCAATTTTAATAAAACTTTGTTTGACATAAAACCGACTCGCAGTTCGGATCTGACAACACGTTCAGAAGCTCCACTTGTGTTAGCGCGATCCGCGAGACGGTCGGCCTCCGAAAGGAAAATAAGAAGTTGGTTACGAAACTCGAGAAAACCTGATACTCTACACGACTATATCCGGTGCAAAAAAAGACCATAAATCCCTCCTTTGCATGTATGGGAAGCCCCCTCTAAGCTCCGCCTATATTTCGTTGGATTTCATAGTTCCCATCTATCCACCAAATTTCATTCGGATCGGTTTAGCCGTTTTGGAGAAAACTGTGTGTGTGACAGACAGACAGACAGAGAGTGAATCAATTTTTATAAAGTTTTGTTTGACACAAAACCGACTCGCAGTTTGGATCTGACAACACGTTCAGAAGCTCCACTTCTGTTAGCGCGATCCGCGAGGCGGTCGGCCTCCGAAAGAAGAAAACGAAGTTGTTGACGAAACTCGAGGGAAACCGACAAGAAGACCGGATTAAGGAACTAACTGCCGTGATCGTGTCGCGTACTTTCGGGGCACCCAACCCAACCTCGATGCCAACCAAGCAAAGCTAGGAAATGGACACAACCGTCCACGTCGAGCAGGCGCCACTTGTCCTCCCTACTGGGTCCCAGCCCGAGACCTTCCCCACGCTCAACGAAACGAAGAAGCTCGGCCAAGCAACCTTCTTCACCTAAACAACCTCATCAACCTCATCAACCAGCCGCTTCGAACAACAACGCAGCGCCATCAAATAAACAGGAGGTAAGTCGGAAGATCGCTCCACTCGTGGTCGTAGAGAACGAAGAAATTTTTGATTCAATTAAGCAATCGAATTCCCGTGCCCTCCCTAACAACTACCTGATAAAGAAATCAAATAGGTCACACCAAAACAGAAATGCCGGAAGATTACTCTACCGCCAAGCAGATCCTAGCGGAGAACCATAATAAGTTCTTCACGTACACTCTCCCGTCCCAGAGGACTACCAGCCTCATTCTCCAAGATTTAGATGCGACGAATTAAAGGCTCAAGAAGTCTACAGCGCTGAGCGCTAAACGGTTTACCACGACCTAGCCAAAGAACAATAATATAAACCTCGACTTGTAGTTGGTCACTTTTGACGCGACTTTCAGTGAAGGTCAGTTAAGCAACGTCAACGCAATGCAGCACATGATGGTTCACTTCGAGCAGATTAAGAACAAGCAAGTGCAGCAATGTAAGAATTGCAAGCGTATCGGGGACGCGGCCACCAACTGCCATCTCGCATAAAGAAGCGTCAAGTGTGACCAGCTTCATGGTTCAGGAGAATGTGCCAAAACGGTTGAACAGGTACCTAAGTGTGTTAACTGCGAGGGCAAAGACACCCCGCAAATTACAAGAAATGCCCTCGGTTTGTCCTGGTGGTGGCAAGGTCCCTCTGATCGCCCAATTACAAACCCCGCCTTCATCCGTCCGTCCATGTCCTTTGCAGACGCCGCACGAAGCGGAACCTTTCCCCATGTACCTACCCGTATAAACCACTCCACCACCACTCCCAATCCAGACTTTCTTGAGTTCGCCAGAAAATCGCAAGAATTCTTGAAGATGTTCAACTCAATGGTCGGTATCTTGGCATCTATCAATGGACGTTAAGATAGTCGAATTGAACATCAACTGCATCATGGGCCAAGCTCGCAGACACGAGTTCGAGCTATTCCTTGGGGAGCGCAAACCCCATATAGTTCTTCTATGTGAAACTAGGTTGAACTGTAGATAGAATCCTTCCTTTCCCAGTTTCAACCTCTGCCAGGCTGACAAAAGACCAGCGGTGGAATGGCCGTCCTCATCTCCGAAAAACTCCCAGCCACGTAAATTCACCCACTTCATAACAACTTCAAGTCGATTGAAGCCACCCTCATCTCCTTCCAATCCCAATCAACCTCGATCTTCGTCGCCTCCGTTTATTGCCCTTACCAATCACTCGACACACACCACTTCCTCCACATCAAGTGCTTCCACGTTTCTTAATTATCGGTGGAGACCTCAATGCCAGACACCTGCCATGGTTTAATGCATGATCGAACCAGAACGGGGAATAGCTCCACCAGTTCCCCACAACCTCCCATTCCACCATCAACCAAGCCCATTTCAGCAAAGCCCTTCCAACCTTCAACAAAAGCTACTACCATTCCTTCCTAGACCATTTCCTGACTAGCAGTAACCCAACTGTTATTCCCAATCGAAATACCTTTCCTTTCCTCGAAACAGTTCCTGGTATCAGCGACCATGATGCCATAATCTTACACATCAAGCTTCCAGACAGAGTCATTCGTTCTGCCCCACCCTCAGTTCCCCACTTCCAGGCCCTCACAACTAAACTTCAGCCCCTCCTACTCCCATCCAGCAGTACAGTTCCAAACGACACCATTGAGGAAACAATCCGTCAATGCACCGAAGCAATTCGGCAAGTATGTGACGAACTGATCCCATCCCGTCCCTTAAACTACCGCAACCTCGTTACCCTCCCTTATGACATCCTAAACGACATCGAATATAAAAAGACCCTCAGGCGGAGACTATTTAGAAATAGATACTCTCCGCAATCTTCGAAATCCGTGAACTGGGCAGGTCCATCCGCTAAAGAGTCCTCACCCTCTACACCAAATACCTCCATAACCGCCTCTCCAACACCGAACTGAACCCTGGTGCATATAGGGCACTCAGGAGAACCTGCCCGCGTTTAGGCAAATCTGTTCAACAAAACGCGACCCTACCCCAAAACACCCCCCCTTCCCACAGAAAAGATGAACGTCCTCGCCGAACGCTTCCTCCAACCACACCACTGCACCTTCCACTTCCGTGAACCACGTTTCGACAACGATGTAAGCGGAAAGACCACCCAACTCCTTTCCTTTCCTTCTTTCCACATTCCCCAACCCACACAAAATCCCTTCAATAAAGCTCCCGCCGACCCAACTCAACGCGAAAATATCCTTCCCATCCACTGTGTCAGTTCAAACTCGGCATCATCCATCGCCTCTTCAAAAAAAAAAATCGGTTGGACTTGACAAAATTCTCTCCATCGTCCTAAAGAATTGCGCTCCTAGTATTGCTCCCATCATGTCCTTCATCATCAACCTGATCAATGCCAACTTCCCAACAGATTGCTCGGATAGTTCCTATCCCAAAAAAGAACCAGAATCCTCTAAATCCCGATGGCTACAGGTCTATCTCGACCCTTTCATCCTCCGCCAAGATCTTCGAGCGAACCATAAAACCCATCATTAACGAGGGCCATGACCTGTCTCCTGGATATAAAGAAACCTTTTGACTGCGTATAGCAATACTAACTCGTTTATAAGGTTTCCGAAGTCCTCCATTTCCATCCGCTAATTCTTAGCTTTCTTGACGGGCGGAAGTCCCAAGTCCAACCCCAAGAGCACCTCTCTTCTCTCTATTCAAGTCCGGCTGGCATCCCTCAGGGATCAGTCCTCCCCGCTATCCTGTTCTCTCTGTTCACCGCAGACCTACCCAAACCAACTTCATGCCCAAACCCAATCCGATTCCTTCAATACGTGGATGACCTCATCCTTTACGTGAAGCCCGCCTATTTCCTATTTGGACGAGCTTTACCGGTACTTCACCCGCTGGAAACTCTCCCTAAATCCACAGAAATGAGAGACTATCGCCACAATCCCAACCGTAAATGAAGTCACATACTTTGGGGTGGCTATGAATTGTCGTTTATCCCACCTCCCACATATCACGAAGACACTAAACCATGCAACTGGTGTCTTTGATTTCTTTTACCCAATCCTGAAACACAGCAGCCCAAAACCTTCGAAGTGTTTCCGAAGTTGTCCGTCAAGCGCTGCGGTAGATGCCTGGAATTTGGCCACATAGCGACGAAATGCACCGGTGACTGTGATAGGTCGAAAAGTTGTAGAGAATATGGAGGAGAAGGTCATATGTTCAGGGAATGGAAGGCTGAGCCTGAATGTATGCTTTCTTCATCATCAACAGCGCAACAACCGATATCCGGTCTAGGCCTGTTTTAATAAGGAACCCCAGACACCCCGGTTTTGCACCGAAGTCCACCAATCCGATATCCCTAAAAGCTGTCTGGCGTCCTGACCTACGCCATCGCTCCATCTCAGGCAGGATCTGCCTCGTCTTCTTTTTCTACCTTAGATATTGCCCTTATAGACTTTACGGGCTGGATCATCCTCTTCCATACGGATTAAGTGACCCGCCCACCGCAACCTATTGAGCCGGATTTTATCCACAACCAGACAGTCGTGGTATCGCTCATAGATTTCATCGTTATGTAGGCTAAGGAATCGGCGTGTATGCCCAGCGTTTAGGAGAGCCTTGAATGCAGTAAAGAAATGGGGTTGATACTAATCAACCTCAACGACTGCCAGGTGCAAGATCTTCTCTCGCAGACCATCTATGAGAAGGGAAGCTGCCATAATCAACCAGCCTTACCGCAATAATAAGAGCGGTGCCTGGACTGCAGATGTAGCTAGCAAGGCGGCAATATGGGCATGTGGAAATCAAGCTATTCATGAAGCGATGGAGTTCCCAGAAGTTGAATTCGTCAGGGCAAAAAGCCGAAACCCCAATGATCATAGCGGGTTATTTCGACGCATTGGAACACCAGGGACCATATCCTGCTCGAAGTTTTCGCGGAGCTAGACCTGGTTCTTGCAAATACGGGAAATGTTTCCACTTTTCGTGAGGCAGGGTCAAGCTCAATAGTCGATCTGACATATGTGAGTACCACATTAGCGAGGAGAATGGCATGGTTTGTCAGTGCCCATGATACTCATAGCGACCACCAGGCTACCTCCACCTCCAGATCGAATATGGGCCATGCGGTGATGTGGGTTCCCGCGGAGCTGGAAACCAGGGCTGGTGCGTGAAAAAGTTTGAAGGGTATGCATTCATAGAGATGCTATTGGGAGGCCACAATCCCGGTGGCGCGGCTACAGAAGAGGTAAAGCAAATAATGGGACGCATATCGAGAGCATGCGACGCTGCTATGCCAAGGCCGCAAGTCCTCGCAAAAAGGCGGCCAAACTATTGGTGGAATGAAGATATCGCGGAGTTACGGGATGCATGTTTTTGAGCTTGAAAGATCTGCCAACGAGCTAGGGGAAGACCAGACTTCGACGAGAAACGGCAAGTATATATGAACCTTCGAGGTAGGCTTCAAGGAACTTTGCGCAGAGGCAGACGAAGCCCCTGAGGAACAGTGTACAGGCTGGTTATGAAGAATATGAGAGGGCAAACACCACAACTGACCTGCCTGCATCTTCTGCTCAATATCATGATGGCGATCTTCCCCCTGGATAAAGGGGAGCGCAAAGAACTCAAGCAAGCATTGGACGTCTACACCATACCTGCGGTAACTGAGAAGGAGAGAGAATTGGTGATAACAAAGCACCCGGTGTGGATGCTGTTCCCAATAGAGCTCTTAAACACGCTGTTAAGACCAGACCCGACTGCTTTATCAGCATATTTCAAACATGCATGGTAGGAGTTTTGCCCGACCGATGGAAGAGGTAAAAACTAGTTTTGCTTCCGAAGAGGACATTCGGAGGAACAACAAGAACTCCTTCAAACCTTGGCTCGCCTACAGAGTGGTAGTGAAAAGGCTGCAGAGATCACTCCAAATGACTTGTACGCACCTCCTAAAACAATTTGTTACCACTCTGTTTCCTCACCACGAAAATAGGGGGAGGCAAATGGTTGTCCAGCTAAACGAGGCCATAATACCTCCAGTGTCTGTGGAGGAGCTGCGGGAAACATGTGGTAGGTTCGGTGACAACAAGACCCCAGATTTGGTTGGCATCCCCATCCGAGCTTTGAAACTGGCAGTGAAGACTAGGCGCGACTTTTTCGTTAACACCTTCAAAGCGTGCCTAAAAGAAGGAGTATTCTCTGTCCAGTGGAAAAAGTAAAAGTTGGTGTTGCTTCCAAAACCTGGCAAGCCACCTGGAAACCCAGCGTCGTATCATCCTATCTGCCTGCTGGATACAATGGACGAGATGATGGAGAGAGTCATCTACAACAGACTCCTACACATCGTCGAAACCAGCAATGGTTTGTCGGAACGCCAATTTGGTTTCCGACGTGCCCACTCTACGGTGGACGCAATTAATATGGTAGTAACTCTGCCAAAAAGTGCCCTGATTTCTGGCGGCTGCTGTGCCGTGTAAGCGCTGGATGTCAAAAATGCATTCTACTCGGCCAACTGGAACATAATTGACATAGGTGTCCCCGGATATTTAGCGAATTTGGTGGAACACTACCTCTAAGAGAGGACTCTTTAGTACGGGACGAATGAGAGCCGAATGAGAGTACGTTGTCACAGCCGGGGTACCACAGGGATCGGTACTTGGTCCCCTGTTGTAGAATATCATGTATAATGGGGTACTTGCTCTTCCCGTCCCAGAGGGGACTAAGATTGTCGGCTTTGCTGATGACCTAGCTGTAGTTGTTACAGCCAAACACCCAGAAGACGTAGAGGTCAACGCGAAAGAAACAATAAGAGCGGTAAAGTCCTGGCTAGAAAGAACTGGGCTGACCTTGGCGGACGCAAAAACGGAAGCGGTCTTAATAACGAACCGCAGGAGAAATAGCACTGTGAAAGTGGAAGTCGGTGGATATACGGCTGTATCAAAGCCAGCTACCAAATACCTGAGGATGATAAATGACACCAAATTGAGCTTTAGGGAACACCTAGAATATGCACGTCAAAAGGCAGCCAATCCCACCGCAGCACTTGCAAAAATGTTGCCGAATATTGGTGGGCCCAAAACACTGTCGGAGGTTACTTCTAGCCGGAGTGGTGCAATCCATCCTGCTTTATTGGTCACCTGTGTGGCCAGAGGCGCTTGCAAACTCTCAAAGACGGAAGTAGGTCAACTCAGTTTATGGCTGATGGCTTTGAGGATTTGTAGTGCTTTTAGAACCACATCAGATGAGGCAATATTGGTGGTGGCAGGCTTGATCCCTGTTGACATTCTGGCTAAAGAAATGAGTGAGTGAAATGAGCGTAGAAATGCGGCAAGGTCCGAGTCGCATGATCTCTGGCAACGCAGATGGGATGAGTCTACGAAGTGGACGCACAGGATCATTCCCAACATTAGGGTGTGGCTTAAACGGAAACATGGGGACACGGTGATTGCTACAGGCAGTATTTGCACCGCTTCGGGTTGGATGATTCTCCGAAGTGTCTTAAATGCGGTGGCATACCGGATGTTTCGGAGCATGTGATTTTTCACTGCCCAAGATTTGCAATGGAGAACAGAAACCTGAACCAAGTTTTGAGCAGGAGCGTGAGCCCGGAGAACTTCGTTGCAGAGATGCTGAGGTCCGAGTAAAACTGGCTTACGGTCCACAATCGTGCAAATACAGAAGGACTTGCTGAAGGAATAACAAAAAAAGGAAAACCAAAAGGAGGAGAAGGACCAGTACCTAAGGACAAACCTACCTACCTCCGTGTACGAACAAAAAAAAATCTTGCAGTCCCAATTTGGGGAAAAGCGTTGCATGTTTTAGGCAATGCACATAAACTGAATGCGGTCTTCAGAAGAACAGCCTTAAGGGTATGTTCTGCCTTTAGGACCATCTCAGATGATCTAGCGTTCGTGATCTCGGGAATAATGCTGATTGACATCTGGGCAGACGAGATGATGAACTCATATAACATCAGGTCCATCTCGCTTTCATCGCGGGTGAAAAAAGCCGAAAGGCAGAGATCCATCCCATTAGAAAAGAGTCGTTGGACTTACAGGTTGATCCCTTTCATCGGGGAGTGGCTGGAGAGGAAGCATGCGGAGATCAATTATAATCTCACCCAGTCTCTCACCGGCCATGAAGGATACCGTCAATATCTGTACAGGTTTAAATTGGACACCTCACCTAATTGTCCAAATTGCGGCGGTGTCCCAGAGGACTCAGCGCACGTATCCTTCAAATATCCCAGGTTTGTGGAAGAAAGGAGGAACCTAGATGAAGCTCTAGCTGAAATGCTATCACCAGAAAATTTTGTCCGCAATATGCAGCTTGCCTGGAAGTCCCGAATAAACTGCGAAAAGCAGAAGCAGTGAGGAAGGCACGGCGAACCTCGTGGGTAGACGGAAAGAGACCTAGTTAAAGTGAGCGAACCTCCCGTAAAATCTAAAAGTGGTTTCACGAGATATGGGGGAGTTGGGGGTGGTATTAAGGGATAAAAATCACACAGTCTGGCGTCCCGAGGCCAGTTTTTTGAAGATTTGCACCTCCTTAAAAAAAGGCAGACGAACAGACAGACAGACAAACATTGAATCGATTTTGATAAGGTTTGTTTCACGCAGAACCTTAAAAAGATATTTTGTGTTTCCCTTTAGGGCGGTATCTACACCTTTAACTTTCTTCTGCTCGAAAGTAAGACCTAAACAATCTGGCTTCCAAAATCAGGATTCTCCGAATGGACTGCTCTCCTGTGAATTTCCAACTTCTTAGGCATGTTCTTTTTGCTTTTGTACTTAGACTCTGCATATAGCTCCGTCTGCATTCCTTTGATTAACCCGAAGTCCCCGACGAATGGCCTCTTTGCTGGATTAGGAAATGTGCAGTCGTTGATTATTATCGGTTTTTAGGACCTGGACCATGGTCCGAGGTCTATGGAAGCAAAAAGGAGGTTGATTAATATCTGGGCACAACACAGTACACAGTAATGACGAACAAGTTCCAAAAATTAGATTAGTATGTTATCACCTATCACATCGTATCATATAGTATCACCTATCGCATTCCCTTTAGATTTTACGTTATCAAAGATAGTGTCACGTGATAAATACTCACTAAGGCTGACTAAATCACGGCTTCAAGGCACAAGCCCGTTCTGATATAGTTCACTGAGCAGTGCTCAATCTCCTAGAAAGGTCTAGTCTTCCCTCCCTCTCAAGCTTCAACTAAAACTGGTCTCAGCCTCACACTACTGTTTCACGAGTTTGACCCGGATACACCGAAATTCAACTGTTAAACAGATTCTGCATCAAATCCCTCCCTCATTCGATTAACGATGGCAAAACGATTAAATGAAATAAGCTTCGTAAATTTGAAGAAAAATTTTGTTGAAACTACAAAAGACCTAAAAATGGATACTCCAAACGAGCTGTCTTCACGGCATCTACTGCCTATTGGGCTACATCCCTCTAAATGATATTCACAACAGCTTCGGGGAGCGTATGTGAAATTTAAATATTTAACAAGGCTTAATTATAAAATTGCTCTGAACAAGAGGTCATGTTTAGATCAAGTTATTGTTATAGGTCGGGGGTCTTTGTTTTGTTTGAGAAGGCAACCATAACAAGAGTTTTTTTAGGTACCGTAACGCGCACGTGTATCTTTAATTCAGTTTTAGAAATTGCAGAAAATGTAGTTCAAAATATTAACATTTATACATGGCTCCACGGAAATTAGCATAAGAATATGTTTGAAATGTTTTGTCATTTTATCTTGAGCGATACACGGTTTTCCATTCTTCCAAATATATCTCCATATTCATGACAAGGGTCGAAAAATTACCCCAGCTCAGGCAGCTAGACCCCGAAAAAACAAAGCGCTAGAAAATCCTGCGCGCAATATCACCTACGTAGCGGAGCCAAGAACACAAATTTATTACGAAGTCATAACATTATAAACTACTTAAATCCAAGAATCCGTATCACCACCCGAACTCATTTTCTAGCCCAAAGCCAGCCAAAAGAGCAGACAACTGCCACCAGTTGTACTACGAAAAGGGGTGATGTTTTGTAATGTAATATCACGTTATAAAAAATCATAATCACTTTGGTAATGCGGTGATGTTAGGTAACGTGATGATGTTAAGTAAAGTGGTGATGTTAGGTAATATGTATTTGATAATGTTCGGATCGCGCTCGGTGATGGATAGAGACTGACCTCACAGCAACGAACTTTGGCTATTGATTTCTGGAATGTGCAGACGCTCCTCGATAACGGTAGCGAGGATCCCCAACATGTTCGTTCCAACTTGAGCGGGAATTCCAGCGATATAAGCTCGACGGGGGGGAAGTAAGATGGTGGCCCTCTGGAGAGTACTCCTCTCCCCCCTGTGGCAAAATGCTTTTGAAAGCTGTAAAGCCAAGTAGTAGCAGACCCTAATCCGGTGTCGGGTTGCTTTTGACTTCTACCGCGAGGTGCGCTCTCTTGACCAGGGACCGGTTTCTGACAGACTTCTAATTGCAAAATTTCGGCCCAGATTAAAGAACATCACAATTGTACAATGCTACGCACCAACGGAGACCTCCGATATAGTGGAGAAGGATGCTTTCTACGAGCAATTAGCAGCAGTTGAGAGGAGGTTTCATAAAGGTGACATTGTGATCGTGATAGGCGATTTGAATGCCAAGGTGGGATCTGAAAATACCTTGATCGGTGGGGAAACCCGGTCTTGGCGACCGTGGCAGGCTCGTGGATTTCTGCAACTTCCACCGCGTCGTCATTGGTGGCACATTGTTCAAGCACAAAGCCTGCCATAAGGACGCCATACGCACAATCAGATCAACCACTTCGCGATCAGCAGTAGATTTAGGAGTTGTCTGTTGGATGTTCGTAACAAGAGAGGCGCTGACATCGGCCTCGAAATGGATCACCAACTGATGGTCGATTACGTCCCGAAGGAGCGTCATAAGATCTGGCTGACTGCGGAATCGTGGAAGCACATCGATGAACGGAAGGGGGTGAATCCGAGACCTTTCCCATAGAGTGGAAGAAAGGGATGATCGTCAAGATCCCAAAGAAGGATACTCGTTTTGAGTGTCACGATTGGAGAAGTATTTCCGTGCTACCTGCCGTTGCAAAAATAGAATTAGAACGCATCAAAGAACATCTCGAAAGCTTATTCGGCGGAGAACAGGCTGGTTTCTGCTCCGGATCCTGCTACATTGACCATTGCAACACCCTACGGATCATTTTGGAACAGTGCGCTTTCGATAGCGTAAACAGGGAGTGTATCTGGAGTGCTCTACGCAGGAGGGGCATTCCAGAGAAACTAATAGCTATTATCAGAGCGATATATGCTTGCACAAAATGTCACGTGCTGCACCGAGGTAAAATCTCGGACGATTTTGAGGTCCAAAGCGAAGTCCGCCAAGGTTGCATCCTGTTACCGATATTATTTCTTCTTGTTATCAGTGAAGTTTTTCATGCTGCGTTCTCCACGGGACATGGATGAGTCCCATGGACAATGACATCTTTCCTCAAACACTTTGACTACGCGAATGACATCTGCTTGCTCTCTCACCGGGTCATAGATCTTGGACAGATGGCTCTGGATTCGGGAAAAGAGGCAAGTAGAGTTGGACTCAAGATAAACACCAACAAAATGAAGGTTCTCATTCTGACGGGTCATCTCCCTATCTGCATTAATGGGCAATCTCCCTATCTGCATTAATGGGCGGAGCATCAAAAGCGTCGATTAGTTTGTATATCTAGGAAACGTGGTTTCTGCGAACGGAGGCATCGAACTGGATGTTGCCCGAGGCATTAGCAACGCTAGATCCGCTTTCGTTGTCCTGTCTAAAACAATTATCCCAACACTGAGATCAAGTTGAGACTATTCTGTGCTAGTGTGTTCAGTGTTACCCAAAAGCTTTAAGTTTTCGTCAATACCTATCTGCGTCGTATCATCGGAGTACGCTGGCCTGACACTATCTCAAACGAACAACTTGATCGGCACACAGTCTTGGCACTCGTATACGATTTGATAAGACGACGGAAGTGATAGTGAATAGATCACACATTGGGGAGGAACGACAATTCACCCCTCCAAGACGGCCAACGAGTGAGTCGCCCCTACACTATCATCGATATTGCTTTCTTCTCCACAACTGAACGCATGTTACGAACCATATTTTCGCGACAGGACGATCAGGCCCGAGTCTGCACGGGGACTCATCTGAAGTGGCAAATTGGTCACGAAACCTTACCAGGGGTATACTGGTACCATGGGAACCGAGATAGCCCCTGAACTCTCATACTTCGAGTGAACTCCCGTTGTATGTGAGTACAGCTCGGTTATTTTCGGTTGTACCCTTAGTGGGCGTTTCATGGATGTTGTTGGTTATGCTCAAGCGAGAAGAGACCTTCGGGCTTCGGCGTGGTGTTGCGTTTTAACACGGGTGCCGTACTCCTTAGTTCGGTAGAGATTTAGGTAGGTCTTGCATCCACCAGTATGAATGCTAAGCCATGCACTAGAAAAAGGGAAACTTCCGCTAACGAAGTGGGCGACGAATTGCCCAGAGGTTCTAAAATATATTGACGAAAGTCACCGAATTCGTTCATATGTTGAGGTTGATAAGGCAGATGGGTATCTTGAGATCCTTGGCCTACACTCTAATCCCAGGGATGACTGTTTTCTGTACAGTATCAAGCCAAATTTATATGTTGGGTATACCAAACGAAGAGTGCTGAGTATAGTCGCTTCTATTTTCGATCCTATTGATTGGCTGCTTCCAGTTGTAATAAAGCTGAGAATAGAAATTCAACCACTATGGCAGGATCGTTACGACTGGGATGACATTATTGAGGAACCGTCCCGAAGGCAACTAGAAAATGTGTTCTCGTCCCTAGAATACGTGAATGAAATGAATACGTGAATGAAAAATGAAGGATGAAGAAATGGAGCTAGTAGACTTCAGCGATGCATCCGGTGATGATTACGCCGCGGTCATCTATAGCCGACGCAAAATCAAGACGGGATACATCGTGCGGTTGATCGCAGCCAGAGGGCGCGTTTAAAGACACGATCGAGTATAAGTTCCAAAGCATGCACGATCCCCAAACTTGAATTGGAAAGTGTAGTACTTTTAACGGAATTGTCCAACGACGTCCCTAAAAGCTTAGGGACTAGCCCAGTAAAGTTCACAGCGTATACCGATTCGGAGGTGGCTCTCTGCTGGATACGGAATCGGAAGGGTATCGACAACAAATTGGTTCAGCGACGAGTAGCCGCGATCCATAAGTATCTGTCACCCACAGATATCCACCACGTTAGGTCAATCACTAACCCTGCAGATTGTGTATCCAGGGGCATGTGTCCCCTGAAATTTGTAGCTCACGAGTTATGGTTCCATGGACCTAAATTCTTGCAGGGGAACTCCCTCGCACGGAAGTCGTCAATTCTGGCGCTGAAACAGTGACTCATCTAGCAGAAGTTGGTCACGCCTGCACCTGAACCAGATTTCATTCAGCGATTCTCAAGTTTACCTCGATTGATAAACATAATCGCGACATGCCGTCGATGGAGATCGGGAACTTCCGGGACGTTTTCAGCTCAGGAGTTGAAGCAAGCGGAGTGGGCAGTCATAAGGTATCAACAAAAACTACTCTTCTGGGGGCAAATTTCCAGAATTCAGAAGGGATCGAATACTGAGAAAAACTATTGGCTGTCCACGCTAAACCCTTTTGTCGACGAGGTATCTTGGGTTCTCCGAGTGGGAGGAAGATCAGAGCAGGCGCTCATTCCGTTTGAGCAGAAACACTCTATAATTCTTGGGAAATGCCACCTAGCTGACCTCATAATTCAACAGCTTCATAAGTTTTACCAACATTGTGGGACAGGACTCACAATGACTATCATTCGAAAAGTCTCCGGAAAGAGCTAAAGTGTTCTAATCGAGGACACTTTACACGCGCGGTTGTTCTTTAATTTGCCTTTAGATTATATTAGGTTGGGAAAAACGTCATGTCGTATTTTGTCAATAGATGGCCATACTTAAAAATATCTTGTGTTGTACTTATCGCATCGGGTCATACTATACGACAATTTGAAGACGACAATCTGGGCTATGTCCGGATGGTTAGAGCGCTGGACTGTCGTAGCGGAAGGTCGCGGTTCAAATCTCACTGGTGGCGGTGAGATTTGTTATCGTGACTGGATGTCGGATACCAGTCGACTCAGCTGTGAATGAGTACCTGAATCAAATCAGGGTAATAATCTCGGACGAGCGCAATGCTGACCACATTGCCTCCTACAGTGTACTGTAGTGTACCGTTACGGTCTTGAATGAAGTGCTCTAACACACTTCAAGGCCCTGATCCAATATTATTATTATTACATGAGGATGGACGATTCCGTAGCCTACATAACGACGAAATCTATGAGCGATACCGTGACCGTCAGGTTGTGGATAAAATCCGATTCAATAGGTTACGGTGGGCGGATCACTTAATCCGAATAGATGAGGATGACCCAGCCCCGAAAGTCTATAAGGACATTACCTATGGTAGAAAAAGAAGACGAGGCAGACCCTGCCTGAGATGGAGCGGTAGCGTAGATCAGGACACCAGACAGCTTTTAGGAATATCGAATTGGTGGACCTCGGCGCAAAACTGCGATGTTTGGAGTTCCTTATTAAGACAGGTCTAGACCGGATACCGGTTGTTGCGCCGTTGATGATGATGTCGCAGGAACCCTGGGCAGTCAATGACTGTGTCAGAGGCTTAGCTGGTGACATGCGGGTGTTCACTGCTAGGGGGTCAGCCAAGACGGCCGTTGTCGTTAATGATACGCGTCTAGATTGCGTCTATGTTGAGAGTCTCACTAATGAGTGGGGCGTATGTGACTCAATCACGGGGCCTTTAGGACGGTGGTACTGTTCGAGTATGTACTGTCCACCGACAGACGACCTAGAGCTGTATATCGCGTAGCTGAATGAGATGGTTCCGCGTATTCACGGAACGCCATTCATCCTGGGCATAGACCCGAATGCGGTCTCCCCTATGTGGCACAGCAACATTGCCTTGCGCACATCTTGCCACCGTGCTATACGTAGGGGAGAAGTATTGCTTAAGCACGATTTGTTCTTTCTGAATGTCCGCTCAAGTGTTTCCACCTTTGAAAGTTCCAGGGGCGTTAGTGATATTGATTTTACGTATGGGATTGTTGCAGCAAAGGCGTTTGTCCAGTCCTGGAGAATGTTGTCTGGGTGCAGTGTTAATGATCACACTCCTATTGAGGTCGTGCTGGTCAATAGGGATGCGAACGTGAGTGTGAATCCCCCGTTTATGCCGGCGCGTTGGAATACGCGTGGGTGTAATTGGGGTGAATATTTTGCTCGGATGGAGGAGTTAGCCGGCCGCTCACCCCTCTGTGAGTTTTCCCTCCTGTCAGTGGATGAAAAGATTGAACTGTTGAATGAATGGATGTGTTGTGTCAATGATGACATGCTTACGAAGCCTGAATGAAGGCCTCTGAAGCATGTCACGTGGTGGACGAATGCTCTCCGTGTTAAACGGAGGGAGGTCCGTCGCCTGAGGAAGAGATTCCAAAAGACGCGTCGTCGAGGTGATGTCAATTCTGTTATTGATGTGGACCAGCTTGGGCTCGCCTATAGGCGAGGTGTCTCCTCGTATAAGGAGTTGCTGAGACAGTCGAAGGAAGACGACTGGAGGCGATTCGTCGGTACTGCTGCAAACCGATTTAGTAAGGGTTGATCAGGTGGAGGGGTTAGGACCGCTTGCGATCAAAAGGCTGTTAACTGAGAGTGTCACATCTAAGTGGCAGCTTAGATGGGATGAATGTGGCAAAGGTCGGGTCACATATCAGTACGTTAGAAACGTGTCTGCCAGAGGAAGTTCCGTCGTAGACTTCGGACTCGAGATGGGATTTCTCCTGACGGGGCATGGTAGCTTGAATGAGTTCCTCTTCAAGCGCAACCTCGCTTCCAGTCAGGGCTGTTTTATGTGGAGCTGACTCGGAGGACTGGTTACATGTTCTCTGTGTCTGTTCGGCGTACTGTGACATCCGCAATTTAAACGACATGGGCGTTCACGTATTGAACGGTACCTTCGATGTTAGCCACTGCTTTGCTAGAAGTGGGACACTTAGATGCCGAACGAAGGAGGGAGCTCGTCGACGCTGTTTCACCTGCAGTTGATGGGCGATTGGCCTAGTGGCCGCGATGGTCAGCCACCAGTCTTGCGTGATTGGTGTTAGTGTCGTCTTGTGATGTCCTTTGTGTTGTACGCAGAGCGGTAGTTAGGTGGTGAAAGGTTCCTTTGCGATTCTCCGCCTCGGGCTGATTTCAACTTACCCCTTGGGGAGCTCCGTACCCACGTCCTCGAGGAGGGGGATCAAACCCGAGTCTGCAAGGGACACATCTGAAGTGGCTCTGCCACGAAACCTCACCGGAGGATATCTGGTACCATGGGAACCAGGATGGCCCTCTGAGAGCATATACTCCAGGAGAATATGTTCTCGGCCCGGTTCTTTGCGGTTGGCCCCCTAGTGGGAGTTTCATGGTGGTTGTGGTTATCGCGGGCAGAGCTCCTCGGAGCTCAAGCGTGGAGTTGCGCTGTACAACTCGGGTGCCGTATCCCTTAATTGCGACAGAGGTGTTAAATAGGCCTCGCATCCACGTATCCATCGAAAAATGACCTCCGATTTAAGTCGGTAAAATATGATCCAAATGAAAATCTCACCAAGCGGAAGATATTTTCGAATATTGCAGCGATCTACGATCCTTTGCAGTGGCTTGCACCCATGACGACAGAGATGAAAATCTCCATGCAGAAGATTTACCAGTCAGAAATTGGCTGGGACGACCTTCCCATGAATCCCATGAAATCGAGCTTCCAAAACTGGAATCCATTCGTTGCCGCGCTGGATCCATTGTTCTCAGAAATACCGTTGCAAGCTTCATGGATTTTGTGATGCCTCCGAATCAGCCTATGCAAGGGTCGTTTATAGCAAAGCAGAAGATAGTCTTGTCCGGATAGCTGAGTAGTTAGAGCACAAGGCTATCGTACAGAAGATCGCGGTTCAAATCTTACTGGTGGCAGCGATATTTGTATCGTGATTTGACGTCGGATACCTGTCGACCCAGCTGTGAATGATCCTTGCTTTGTGCGAAGACCCATGTGAAGCCATTGAATAGGTTCACACTTCCAAGGTTGGTGCTGAAAGGTGCCACCCTTTTAGCAGAGCTAATAGAAAGGGTGATTTCTATAATGGACCTGAAGCAGGTAGCAGTCTACTGCTGGTGTGACTCAACGATAATATTGGAATGAATAAAGAAGGATCCAGCAAAGTTGGATAATGATGTCAGCAAGGGGGTGAACCAATTGAAAACTCTTGGAGGACATTCGTTGGGCTTGGGGCAACGTCAGATCAAAGGACAACCCAGCTGATAGTACTTCCAGAGTTATAAGTCCTCGGAGTTTGGTAAATCATCATTTATGGTGGAAGGGCCCGCAATGGCTGTCGGAAAAGGAGATCACTCAGGAGGTCGTCAGCTTCATCAGTATCATTGACCACTTTGATTAGTTGGAGCGGTTTTCAAGTTTTTCAAAGCTGGTAAGGGTTGTGGCTTATGCTCTCCGGTTCGCCATGCAACTGAAAAGTCAAATGTCCCCCAAAGAATACGAACAGATTCGACTTCAGGTTCTTCGGTTGGTACAGAGGACTGAGTTTTCTAAGGAAATCGAAAATATTCTAAAAGGGAATTCCAATTGAAGAGGTTCGGGAGACGCTGTGCGAACTGCGGCAGAAGAAGCGAACTAAGGAACGCTTTGAAACCGCGTGGAGTGACGTCCGGCAGATCTAGTCAGAACTCATTGCAGATCATAAATGGCTCCTATATGCTGAATCCATCGACAGACTTCCGAGAGAATAAACTGGGACTCATGCAATCAGTCTATTTGAAAGCAAAGGAGCTCGTTGAGAGAGTTCATCCCTCTCTTATTCCTGAGGAGAGGCAACCAGAGGCCACCCGTTACATAGGGAACAAGCCCCAAAACCCCGGAAAAGACCCAAAATTATATTGATCCCGGTGAGGGAAGTTCGAATAGGGGGGGGGGCGTCCTAAGACACGTCGAAACAGAGTCATTAGAACGGGACTTGGGCAACTCCAAGGAGTTCAAGCAGGTGTGAAGTTGCGTTCGGAGGGGCGTTATACAGATAGACGATATTACCCAACGTGGAGAGACGAACCGCGTTCATCTAATCATGGGCCCTTCCCCACCCAAATATGACTGGACTAGTTACTAGACCCTAGTCAGCTCCGGCCACAATATTTGCGGACTCCTGGGCCAAAAAGCTCAGAGTCCTTCTTGGATCCCAGCCAAACCCGGCCAAACCATTTTTTCCCCTGGAACTGAGGATATCGTTTTAGACCCACCCCACCAAACCCAGATATTCCAATATTCATTCAGTGTTGAAATCAGTGAATACGAAACACTCAAAAGCCTTTTTAACTCCGTATAAAATGGTTCTGAAATCAGTTTTACGGAGCGTTTAATGATGCTTCGGAGCAAGTTGAAAAGCGATGCAAAACGTGTAATCGATCATTTAGGGATCTACGGAGAGAATTTCCAGCAAGCATGGGTTCTTCTCGATCAAAGGTACAGTAATCGACGGGCCTTAATAGAAAAGGAATTTCAGGCGTTAGTTGACTTACTCAGATAAACCAAAGGGAAACCGCGTTCGAGAGAAGAGTCCTTCGAAGAATTTTTGGCCCCCTACATGAGAATGGACGATTCCGTAGCCTACATAACGACGAAATCTATGAGCGATACCATGACCGTCATGTTGTGGATAAAATCCGGTTCAATAGGTTACGGTGGGCGGGTTATTAATCCGTATGGATGAGGATGATCCCACCCGGAAAGTCTATAAGGGCAATATCTATGGTAGAAAAAGAAGACGAAACAGACACTGCCTAAGATGGAGCAATGGCCTAGGTCAGGACGCCAGACAGCTTTTAGGGATATCGAATTGGTGGACCTCGACGCAAAACTGGAATGTTTGGAGTTCCTTATTAAGGCAGGTTGTTGTGCCGTTGATGATGATGATGTTGATGGAATTGTCACGTACTTTGCTCCAACGAGAATTCACTAGCCAAGATTTGTCTGAATATCGAAGTCGATGGTAAAGAGACCAAAAGGCCGGCCGAAACAACGGTGGTTTGATACGTTGAATAGGGATTTAAAGGTGTGGAAATTGCATCCAGATGAGGCATTTGATAGGGCCAAATGGTGAATACGATCACGACGAGCCGACCTCGCTTGTGAACGGGACAAAGGTTGAAGGAAAATAAAATTAAATACTGTCTTGATCGTGTTTTCTTAGGGTGGACTAATTTGACTCAATTTTTTTCATATTTTCTTTTTGTACATGTTTTTTTTTTTTTTGTATGTTATAACCCATTCTTGCATAATAAACGAATTGTTTTCCTACATTTCCCGTGGTATTTGTTGAGCGTTGTTGACAAGCTGTTTTGACCACTACAGTTCTTCAAACGACTGAAAAAAATCATGCAAAAGCATCATTTATGGAATATAATTTTCTTCGTAAAAACACATCCATGACAAACTTGTTTATTACTTAAAAATTGAAATAAATTGATGGGAAAAATCGTTGAAACAAGTCGAAAATTCATGTCACCGGTGGTGTCAGATCTGTTTATTGTTTATTGAACAATATCAAATCAAGTTTAATGAAATCCTAACCCAGTCATGATGATCGAAATTAAATGATTACACAAAATTAAAAGAGACTGACAAACAAATTATAACATGATGGGATAATATTAGTCTGTCACACTGTGCAGCAGGGGTTGGAAACAGTTTTGATGGAATCATACACAGTTCATCGTTTGAGAAATGGCATGAACTTTGGCTTGGAATTAACACCGACACCGAAGGGGGTGAGTGTCTTGCTCCTTAGACTTTTAGGAGCGCATTAATGTCCACTTACTTCTATTTAGGCTAAACTTATCTGAATGTCTATTGCAAATCACATGGGAAATCCTGGAGATTTCCCCACAGTGTATATTCACCCCACAGCTGACATCCTCTCTACTTTCGCTTGTGTGGCTACATCGTCGCTGGTACATTGGACACAACCGCACTATTTATTGCTGCATTTCGTTTGCTCCAGAGTTTCGTGGTCTTAGACATGGTGATTGCAAGGAACCCAGGAAATGGTCGCTGTATTCCTTCCGAGTGTCAGAGACAGCTGTTCTGTGTCAAGGGAACTCCTCTTGTTTGGCTTTGGCTGCTGGTCCTTGCAGTCTGGAAGCTTTGATTAGTCCATCGTGATCGAGGGCGTCCCGGACGAGGTTCTGGACAAGCAGGGTTTGTTTTGGTCTCCGGGTGCAGGTAGAATTCCGTAGCTCCAAAGTTGGGGAGTTAGGCTCCTGTTGTATTCCATTTCTTCCTGTCCAGCCTCCTGACTGATGTTCAGGCAACCTGCAGGTCGATTAGTTGGGAAGGACAGAGTGATAATCACGCATGGTTCCTCCTCTGGGGTCCTCACGGCAAGCGAACTACCAAAACTTTCAACTCTTGACGTCTCTGCACCGATTGCCGACCAACTTTAACTACGTACTCTGCTGTCAGGAAAGTACCGCCACCCGCTAGCCATGTCCCAGGCATTCTCCGTGCACCGTTCGGCCAACTTTCAAAACAACACTCATCATAGTTAGCAAAACTCCACGAAAATCAAACCCACACTTCCGGAAAACCACAAGAATCAATTCTAAGATGACAGGACACTACCACTGGCGACCGAACAGTCGGAGAACCGCAATCGGTCCCACGGGAACAACGAATTCGAACGGTCAACGGGAGGGGCGTGGGAGTCCCAATGGTTCGCGAGCCCGCGGAGAGACGGATAGGCTGTGAAGAAGAAAAAAAAACACACACAATATCAGCGCGGGGCTCGAGGAATTGTGAGCGAGGCTCAAACACGACGGGCCCGCCGCTGCCAGGCAATTATTCTACTTATTATGCGTCGTCGCGACACTTGTTCTTCACACGACCAATTCGATTTTTCAAGCAAAATGCCCCCGAACAGGAAAACAAGTAAAGGTAAACGCACCACAAAAACGTTGAGAAGAATTTCATTCTGCTGTGCTGCTGCCACTAGAAAATTTCTCGTTTGTCACGACCACGACGGGCTGTGCGCTCTCGGTTCTGTCGCTGATGAAAATTTCACGCGAGAAACATTTCAAGAAAGAAGCAAAAAAAAACACACACAACACCTTAGACACGAAATCGACAAGACCGAAGACGACGACGGCTGAGAATTGTTGCGAACGCGAAAAGCTGCGGCTGCTGTCGCTCATCAAATCGCGCACTTAGCAAACCAGCCGCGAAATGCCATCCATTCGTATCGCATACGACCGCATTCGGACCAATGTTTGCATGGGATTTTGCTATCGTAATTTAATAAAAACTAGTCGACGACGTGCAGGGTGTTTGGTACGGTCTGTCATTCGAATTAAATGTGGTGTAAGAGGATAGCAAACGACAGAGGACGGAGGCTTATACACGCAACCATAGTATATCGAATTGGTCGACACGACAATTGGATTGGTCGACACGTACGGGATGCAAAACTTCATATGACGACTGTCAAACGCATGCGTACGTTCTGAAAACATGTTGTGGTTCGAGTATTGGATAAATGTTCTGTTGCTGGATGGATGATAGGATAGGAATTACGACATTATATTTCCTTTGGACGATTTTTGAAAACAGAAATAATTTTTGGTAACTAGCAACATACCACCGATAAAAGGGGAGGGGTTTGTTCTCCAAGGATAACTAGAGCGTTTGTGCAATTATTGCTGCACGTGGAAAGATGTGAAGATGCAAATATACATAAAATTTACCGATATCGGCATAGAATTCACAAGTTTTCACTTTTTCCTAAAAAGGAAGCTTTTTTTTTTCAAACCTACTGAAACAGAAACTAGAATATAAAAGTAAAACCCCAAAGATCTTAGAACTTTACCAAATTACATTTATTTTAAGAAATTACCAGTCTTTGGACTTCATTGACCCTTTCATCTTTTTCGTCAGCCTTTGTCCCGTTCACAAGCGGGGATCAAATGCCTGATCTGGATACAATCACGGAACTTTTAAATCCCCATCCAGCGAAAAAAGTCACCGTTGTCTTGGCCGACCTTCTGGTTTCTTACCATCGACTTCGATATTCAGACCAAACTTGGCAAGTGAATTCTCATTAGCGCGAATTACGAGACCATACCATCGACCAATAGCTTATCGCCCCTTGTTGCACCAGAGATTCGTCGAGCGTTTCCCGCAATCCGCGCACGTGACTGTCCAGCGAGTCGCAGACCAGTATCACTTTATTACTCGTAGCGACACAATCCCGGCCACCACCAGGGAACGTGTTCGACTTGACCTCATCGGGGAATTTGGTGACCGAGAATCGATGGCTGCATCAAAAACATCACACTGCATTGCAGGCAACAGTTTCAGTATTCGCCGAAGCACTCTTCTCCACCGTCCAGCTGAGGTTTCCGCTGAGGTTCGGGATGAATTCCAAAGAGCGTGTATAGAATTCTCAGATATGAATCCTTTGCATAGACCGGATATTCCCAGGCTCTATGCATCTCCAGCAACTCCGGGAATTCTATTTCAAGTCAATGATGAGATTGACATGCTGCTGCAACTACAATCACTATGGTGCAGTTGCGGCTATCAGATTGCACGGTCAGAAGATTCGCTTTCGTGTTATTGATTTGAGTGACTGAACAGATCCACCATGGAAAATTCGTCTCGAACGTCGGCGGAGCTCACTAAGGCAGAACATTGCTAGACTGATTCAGATCAGCACTGGCAATGCCAGCAGACGGGTGAGAAATAAAGTGCAGAGAGTTCACCGGAACTATGCCATCCTCAGTGAGACACCCGTAGTTGAAATTCTGGACACACTAAAACAAAAACTTTCTGTCATAAAGTCATTCCAGACGTGTCCAGAATGCAACATACGCGAGGAACCAACGGAGCTTTTTCAGATCTCTCAACGAATCCCAACAAAGCGTCCAGACAGTGCAGTATTCGGTAACAAAAGCGAAAGAGTATTGGGGTGGACTTTGGAGGTAACCCAGCATGCTGAGTGGAATACCGTCGAAGGCACCCGCCATTCCAATACGCCTGACATGAATTTTGCGGATGTTACCGAAGAGGAAGTTCGACGAGCCATAAACAGCGCGAAGAACTGGAGGGGCCCAGGTCTGGATCGGATGCAGAAATTTACCAGCGTACACAGTCGGTTGGCACGCAATATAAATGAGGTCGTGAGTCGAAACGGAGGAATTTCCACCATTCCTCACTGCGGGGATTACCTACCTTATCCCTAAGAAGGACACAGTGCAGGACCCCGCAAACACAAGACCGATTCCTCGCTAACCAAGCCTCTACAATTTCATAACATCCATTATTAGTGGAAGGGTCAATGGGCACCTCGAGACCAACAACATTCTGTCCGAGGAGCAGAATGGCTGCCGAGTTGGGTCAAGGGCTAGCAAAGAGCAACTCATTATCGACTCGGTAGTTGTAGGACAAGCAACTAGAGACCAAACAAACCTCTTTAGTTGCTATATCGATTATGCCAAGGCTTTTGATAGCGTTCTGCATACCTAGCTAATCGATATCCTACATCTGAGGGTGCTAGTACCTCAGAGCCCATACGTATACAGAGAGGCATCTTCCAAGGGGATTCGTTGAGTCGTGGATTGGACAAATTTCAATGAACTTCTTGGCGACAAAGTTGAGCTCCCTGGGCGACTAAGAACTCCTTTGGCCATAGAAGATCAATTGGAAACTCTGAATTGCACATTATTAGAGTGCTTTGAAGAGGCTTGTCCTATTTCCCGTGGTCAACGTGGTAAAACGGTTCCATAGTGGAACCGAGAACTGCAAAGATTCAGGAAATCAACCAGACGACTTTTAAATCGTGCTTGCAAAAGCAATAAAGGTGAAGACTGGTTAAACGTCCGCAACTCACAGCATCAATGTAAGAAGCTCGTAAAACGTTCGAAACGAGACTCTTTTGGAGCATACCGTGGGGAACTGGAAGATGAAAGGAAGGCTTATAGGCCGTGCAGAATCCTTGATAAAAATGAGTCGGTTAAGTTAGACTCTCTTAGAAAACCGGATGGTGCTTTCACGAACTCCAGAGTTGAGTCTATACAGCCTCTACTTGAAGGTACACCACCCAGAAGAACAGGTCTTAGAAGTGGTAAGGGTTTCAAACCCTTCAAGACGAAGATGTTGCAAGGGGAATTGGGACACTGCGAGAGCGGCTGTTACCAATGAAAAGACGAGAGCTGCTCTACTATCATTTGAACACTTCAAAGCCCAACGATGCTAAAGGAGGATATAGAGCACTTGGAGCAATTTCTGAGAAATATCTTTCGAGGATGTCTTGCTCTGGGCTACTTGCCCTCCTCTTGGCAGTAGGTGAAGGTAGTCTTCATACCAAAGCCTGGGAAAGATGACTATTCAAATCCAAAGAATTTCAGGCAAATCGGCTTAACATCATTTTCGCTGCAATGTCTGGAGACACTGGTTGAGCGTCACATTCGCGAGAAGACGTTAAGGTCGCACTTACTAAATGAAAACTAACATACTTACCAAGGTGGAAAGTCCTATGAGTCTGCTCTTCATTCTTTGGCTTCAAAGATATAGGACTCAATTCTGAATGGCAATGGGGGTGTTCGTGGACATTGCTGGGCCTTCCAAAAGCTCTGTGATGCCACCAGAGAGCATGTTGCGTGTTGACGAAACTCTAAAAAAGTAGACCTTCGCTATACTAACGCAGAGATTGATGTATGCTGAAGTGGATGTTGACCGCTACCTAACAACGGAAGCGACGAAAGGCTTCAGTAAATCCAAATAAAACCACAATGGTATTATTTACAAAAAGGAGGAGACTGAATGGTCTTTGCCTTCCAGAGTTGAGGGGTACAACCCTTCAACTCTTCAAAGAAGTGAAATATCTGGGAGTTATTCTAAACGAGAAGCATCTTTGGAACACAAAAATAAAGATAAAGATGCTTATGGGCTGTGTAGGCGGATCTTTGATTCGACTTGGGGACTTAGTTCTTAGGTAGTAATGTGGATATATTTTACTGCGTAGTGTGGAAACAATGGACGTGGGGGGCATTGGAAGAGTCATTGGGAGAATTGAATCTAGTTTTCGCAGTGCCTTCTGATTCTCGGATCCCCGTACATCCGTTTGGTAGAAGATATGACGTTATCTTGAAATGAAGAGAAAACAGGGACGAACCAGAAGAATGCGTGTCAGGATATACTCACGTCTTGAGCACCGATGACGCAAAAACAGAAAATGGTTTTGGCACCGGAGTCTATCTCTCGAATAAAAACAAGAAGTGGGCATTTCCCTTGGAATAATCCGATCTTGCGGGCTGAAGTGTATGCGATCCTAAGGGCTGCAACCTGGATAATTGACGAGCGGTTGAAGGGCAGGCGCATCGCAATCTGTAGCGATAGTCAAGCTGCATTGAGGGCGTTGAGTAGTACTTTGACCGCTTCAAAAATCGTTCAGGAATGTAGAAACCGTTTGAACTCTGTTTCTAGATTCAATACAGTGGAATTACTCTGGGTACCTGATAATTGTAGAAGGAAATGAAATCTCTCTCTTAACAAAACAGGCTTCAACTTCCCCCATGCCCAGACCGGAACCAGCAATTAATACTGCTAAGCACCCCAAGCTTTTTCTGTCAGAACCAAACAAACATACTGCAAAGTTTAACCTGTCGAAAAGCAGGACGACTTTGCAGAAGTATTGTGGATATTATGACTGGACACCTAATTCACTAGCTGGGCATATGTTTAGAATAGAAATTATCCAAGATGATACATGTCCATCCTGTAGCGAGGAAGCGGAATCCACGAAACATTTTCTATGTGAGTGCCCCGGCTGTGCTCAAGCTGCAGCGGGTAGCATCACATCCACTAACGGAAATCCTGCAATACATAAACAAACCCGGTATATTCCGTTACAAGAGACTATCAAATCGGTAATTACCGAGGATAGGATCGGCTGGGCTATAAACAGTTTCTCTGCTTACACACATCACGCTGCTCCCAGGGCAGAGGTGAGGCAGCGTCTGACGATTTTCCTCTGCCCTGGCATGAAACCGTAAAGCCGTCAACGCTTGACACCTATGATACAGTATTCTTTACGGACGGATCTGGAGTCGGCGCGGGGGTTTTCTAGAATACACACGGCGTATCCAAGTCATATGGTCTCCTAGGTTTCGCCAGTGTATTCCAGGCGGAATTCTGTCGATGGCTGGAGCGTGATTCTAGCCCCAAGCGTAACATAGCTATTCTGACCGACAGCCAAGCGACCATCAAGGTCTTGTACTCAACAACGACATCTGCCAGGCTGGTGGAGCAGTGCAGAGACGCGCTGAACCGTCTGGGCGGCACGCTCAAGGTCACTCTCCTCTGGGTTCCCAGGCATAGGAACATAGAGAGGAATGAGCGGGCTGACGGATTGGCCAGGCAAGGCTCTGCTCTCAGCAGTCCTTCGGCGAATACAGTCGGTGTTCCGCTGACGGCTGTCGGGGGCCGAGTCTACTCGCACTATCTAGCAGCCGCGAAGGCTTACGAGCTGTGCCAAGTCAAGAAGAATTTGGCCCGCTTATAACATAGCCCGATCACGAGAGCTCCTGTGACAGACGCGTGCAAATGCATTCAAGATTACGGCGGTCTCCACGGGGCACTGGCCCATAGCAGACCATGCTGTTAGGCACGGCATACCCTACAACTCGTGTTGCTGAAGCTGCGGAGAAGGAAGGGAAACCCTTATGCGATTGCCCAGCTCTGGTTAGAGTCAGACTGCGGACACTGGGTAAACCATTCTTTGGGGACCTCAGAGAGATTTCTAGCTGGAGAGTGGGAGAGCTGCTTTCCTTCGTGAATGCTACGGGCTGGCTCTGAAGATCCAAGCCGGCTGGATTCTGCCTCCCTGCTCCCATAACAGCAGTCACGGTCTTAGGAGTTTGTGGCATCAAAACGGCGCACCAAACGCTAATGGGGCTCCTCCGAGTGGCCACTGATACTTACCTACCCCATATAAGCTTTCCATTCATTCGGAAAGCATGCCCTCTGCAGATTTCTCCGGACATGAATGCGATAAGGGCTCCCAAAATCTGTGCTTGGGCCACGACATGATCGCGGAGGGATTCGAAGGCTGTGACTCCTTGTTACTCAGAGTGTTCATGTTTGGACACCCTTACGTGTGGTAGTAAACTACTGTAGACTCCTCCACCACGATAAGGTGGTATCCGAGGGGGATTCGGGGAAATGGCTAAAAACTACACAACTTTGAACGCTGACACCTCCTCCATTGCTGAAAATTTAGAAGAAAAGAACAAAAACTCGAGGTGAATTTTAGCAGAATCTCTTCTATATTTAATACAACTTTTTGTCCATCATCTGGTTTTCTAACAGGTAATCAGTTTGAAGAGGGAAGAGAGAAAAAAAATGACTTAAACTCAAGAAAATCTCACTTAAACCTAAGCTTTGTAAACAGAGACATTTAACCGTCGATATTGCTTAAATATACAATAACGTCTGGGTCCCCTGTCCGCCTCAAACATCATTTATTCATCAATAATACAATAATAAATATTAGGATCCACCAACTTAGCTTAATGCTAATTAATGTGGCAAAATACTATGCGTCATAACTGGATATGAAATGATCGGTTGGGTTGCATTTGACATAGCCAGAGCAGCTTGTGATGTATTTATTGCTAAACCCATTGATGGTGGCGGGGCGACCGGTGTTAATGTTATTTGTGAAGTGCCCAGAATCTGTTGGGCATGTGTCGGCTGTAATGCTTGCGATGTACTAGTTAGCGACGTAATACTTTGTTGGGCGGCAGCGATAGCTATTTGCTGTTGTCCTTGTGATGTATTTGCAGCAGCAATAGCAAGCGGTGTTGCACTGTTTGCGGCTATAATTTGAGTTTGTGGTGTTGCTATGCTAACAATTGGTGTGGCTTGAACTTGAACGGGTGCTATTGAAACACCACCGATAACTTGTGGTGCCGTTTGTGATTGTGGCTGTGATGTTGTCTGCGTCACAGTCACGGGATTCACCACTGTCGAGCACTGTTGATTGCTAAGACGAAGCTGCGCCATCAGATATTCATTCGAAGCACGCAACTCAGCGATTTTTATCTCGTTGGCTTCGACACGTCGACGAAGTATCGATTGCTCCTCCTCGAATCGTCGTATGACCTGCATAATATCCAAGCGCTCATTGTCCTCGCGGAATCGCTTGAAGGTACTGTCCACTATCGAGTCGACTGTTTCGCGGGGCGGCCGTTTAATCGCCTGGAACTCTTCGCATTGATGGAATACAGGCGGAGGAATTCTGTCTACTGGGCGGGACAGGCAAGATTATTCCGAGAAAGGTATCATTTTGGGTACTCACCGTTTGTCCGATACATTTGCGGATGATCGTTCCAATTATGCGTATCATATCTGCTAAGCCGACCACCACCCACGTTGTTGCCGTTCCCGGCGAAAGGGTCACGATCGTGACGCTGAAATGCAGCTTGTGAGTAAGGCGGGGGCTGGTCCTTAGGCAATGAATTCTGTGGGGCCATCATCCCAGGTACATGCGGGCCGCAACCGCCGTTCATTGGCCCGCAATTGTTATTCTCCATTTGTGGGAACTCCCCATATTGCCGGTAATACTCTTCCTCCTGGAGTGTGTAGTGAAGAAACCTTTTGGTCCCCCAAGGAAACGAACGAAAGGATTCATTACAAAATTCCACCTGGATTTACTCAAACAGAAATGGTTTTCACTCACTTGCAATTGACGCGCGGACACGTTGAATTCTGATAGTCGTGACAGAACACAATAAGCTCAGGCGACAGGACATGCGGATACTGTGGACAGAGGAACAGGAGATTGCCATCAGCGCGGCAGTAACAGATTTCAACAGAAATTTCTTACCCGACAATTCTTGCGACGGCAACTACCACGCACAAAATCACGGCATATTCGACTTTTATTTGCGTACGATTTATCCACACCGTTTAAGTTTCCATTTGTTGAGCCATTCTGATTTCCATTTGTTAGATTTGAGACGGAAGAGGATAAATTTCCCGACAATCCACCCGCCTGGGAAGTTTGCTGCTGTTGGCTCATTTTATATTCGAATATTTAGCGCGATATCACTTGGATCATACTAATTAGCCTTAGTTTCACGAAGGTAAGATTCTCCTCTGCTCTGCTCACCTGAATTCAGGTGAGAAAGAACGCCACCGCAATCGAAACTGAAGACTCAACCGATTTATTGGTTTTTTCCCACGACCCAGAATGGAGGCATTTTGCACAGCAAATATTACACAATTCTCGGTCAAGAAGGGAGGATTTCGAATAGTCTAGGACGTGTTGGAACAATCAAAATCCTAATCACCGGCACCAGCAGTTAAATTTAACACAAGCGGATGCGTTCACCAGTAATTCGCGAAAATTTCGCTGACAAAAACTAATAAACTTGACAACCGTGTTGTAGGCCACAGATTGACAACGGAATATGATGCTGCCAAATGGATAATGGTCAAAGCACAATGTTCGCGAGAGAAACGTGCTAGAGCACTAGGTCGCGGTTCAAATCTCCCTGGCGGGAGGGAATTTGAATCGTGACTTGACGACGGATATCAGTCGAGTCAGCTGAGTCAAGTCAGGGTAATAATCTCGGGTGAGCGTAATGCTGACCATATTTGTTTGTCCGTGAGTTTCGTTAAGTAAAGTTCAGTTCAGTCGGGACAGCGGTCACGGGCAGAATCAACTCTGGTTGGCAGTCAGCCGCAACGGATAATAAAAATAAAAAAATTCATCGACCGACGTTAGTTGGCGGTCAAACGGTAGTATAGGCCCCAGGACGAAACGTGGATTGGGCATAAAACCTGAGAAACGCCTGCTGACCCAACACCAACTGCTCTACTATCAAACCCTATCTCCACCTCCACGTAGAGTTCCTTTTTAATGATAAATTGCAGACGGAGAAGGATGAAGGTGAGTATCCAACGCCTAAAAACGAGATAAATTATGCCAACTGGTCCTGCAGGTTGCGTAGAGTTGACAAGCCTACACGGAAAACAAACCATAACGAAGCCACAAAATGAGCCTCGGACAGGACTGACTATACAAAGACGAACCCGGCAACTACAACGCAATAACGATTTTCGCATTGCGGATTATTCAGTTGGCAGTATCGCGAAGATATCTTGCTCTGGGCTACGCGACGAAGCCTGGGAAAGATGACTATTCTAATCCAAAGAACTTCAGACAGATCAGCTTGACTTCATTCTTATTGAAAGGTTTCTAGAGACTGGTTGAGCGCTACTTTCGTCACTTCCGTGGAGTATGCTGATCGACTCGCTACTATGCGAACTGCAAAATTTGCCAATACTAGCTCAAGCTTATGCTGATGACGTGGCTGTCCTTGCTATTAATCGGGATCTTGGAACGGTGTGTAGAAATATACAACGTGCCGTTGATTTGATAGACAATTAGTGCCTCAGACATGGTCTTTCAGTTAATCCAAATAAAACCACAATGGTATTTATGGTAATTGGAGATACCTGCGTGCTCCCTGTCATCGCAAAACTAACAGATGAAATAATCCTGGGACACATCAGAACATCTTGAATGCTTGATCGACAGAGAACGGGCTGATTTCCGCTCCAGATCCCCCTGCATCGACCACATCAACACCCTACTGATCATTTTGGAACAACATGCGGAATTTAGATGTTCGCTGCAGCTGCTTTTCATCGATTTCGAAAAAACTTTCTATAGCGTGAACAGGGAGTGTATCTGGAATGCTCTACGTAGGAGGGGCATTTCGGAGAAACTAATAACTATTATGAAAACACCATATTGTGGCACGAACATGAGGTAAAATCTCGAAGGATTCTGAGGTCCAAAGCGAAGTCCGCCAGGATTGCATCCTGTCAACGATATTATTTCTTCTTGTTATCGATGACGTTCTTCATGCTGCACTGTCTGGAGGATGCGGAGGAATTCAATAGACGATATCGTCTTTCCTCAAACACCTCGACTACGCTGATGACATCTGCTTGCTCTCTGACCGGTCGTGGACCTTGGACAAATAGCTCTGAATTTGCAAAGTGAGGCAAGTTGAGTTGGACTGACAAACACGAGCAAAACTAAGGTTCTCAGTCTGACGAGTCATCACACTCTTCTTATCTATACTAATGAGCAGAGCATCGAAAGCAATGCTCTAACGCACTTCAAGACCCTGATCCATGTGGATTGTCACGCCAACGAGTATAATCATTCGATTTTGGACAGTTTTTTAGGGAGGGGTGGCAAGGATTAGAATAGGTGAATGCGTTTACGTGTGGAGTGTTGGACTCCCGCATGAACTACCAGCTAAACACCTCCCTATCATCAGAAAACTAGCCTGGAACCGTTTGACACGTTACTTCCGGCTAGCCCTCCCCCTTTCCCAGCTTCGGGAGCTTTCAAGTTAGGGAATTCCTTTCACTTACGGGAGGGGACGGCCATTCCACCACCGTCCACCAGTCGAGCTCAATCTTTTTCGCAACAAGAAAAACCTGAACATAATGAGCAACACGACTCCATCCGCCAGGTCTCCTCAGCATCTCCCTGACAATGGTGTCTAGAGAGAGCTTCCCTGTGTCTGCATAAAGCTACTGACGAAAGCCGTCCCACCTTTCACAAGAGAAAAAGGTGTATTCCGCGGCGTCCGCCACATCTTTTCAAAAAACACAATCAGGAGATCGCGCCTTTCCAATCCTATGCAGTCGCGCCATTTTGTGAGGCATCCTTTCTATTTTAGCATCTCGGTAGCATATCGAGTATTCCAGCCATCGTTGCCTCTTTCGTTGGTCGATGCATATTTGTGCTGCGCCCAAAACGCAGACAGCTCCTCCTCCCTTCTTGATATTTCATCGATATTTTTTAGTATTATGGTTATTCTCCATGGAAATTTCACCAGCGCATCATGTATAAGGGAGTGGGCCGTAACATCCAGGAACGGGTGTACCCCGAGGACAGAGCTCCTACCGTAGTTCCCTGATGCCTGACCTATGCTTAGCTGATCTCGGAACTCACGGACGGATCAGTGCTTGCTCGGGACAACGCGGTCTACTAACACCGGTTCAGATACACGTCACAACTGCCACCTTGGCAGAGCTAGGCCCACATAACGCCATTGACGCCGACAGAGAGCCGTCGACGGCCCAAGATAACGCCGATAAGGAGTCGGAGGCGAAATTAAATGCGCAAATTTTGGCTAGCTGGGTCACCTAGTGAATTTCTTCAAATGTCCTCGCAAGTTGAAATCAATCCAACGTAAGGAGAGAGCTAAAATTG
Organism: Hermetia illucens; assembly: GCF_905115235.1. Classification (NCBI taxonomy): domain Eukaryota; kingdom Metazoa; phylum Arthropoda; class Insecta; order Diptera; family Stratiomyidae; genus Hermetia; species Hermetia illucens. Next base: position 11,211,433 of record NC_051855.1, on the reverse strand, counting down.
TACCGCACTCCCGCCCTGATCTGTTCTCCCCCCGCTGCTCGTGACCCTCAGCCTGGCCTTCTTCCTCATGCCAACTGGACCGCCCCTCCCTCACTGACCCCTTCTTACATCGCAGTTGCTAGGGGTCGAGTAAGACCCGTAACCCACAGCTATTCCTAGCCCCTACACTCTTTCAATCCTAGTGGCTTCTTCATGGAAGCCAGGTCCCTTTTCAACATGTCATTCTCCCCCCTCTGGAATACAATCTCTGATTTCTATCACAACTATCTTCGTCTCCCCCCTGAAGATAGACCCCAAACGTACTTTCAATTTTTCTTCAAATTTCTAAACAATCAAAATGAAGGTGATGATGGTGGGAAAGCTGCCAACGTTAAACTACACCTTCCCGAATACATCACATTCCGCAATGGCGCGGGCAGAGGCACAACCGGGACTAAGAGCAAATACCATCCCATCGAATGAACTTGCCTCAAACTGTCTGCTAGCAGTAGTCAGACTACCTGTTAGGGGCGGAGGCGTCCTGCGAGTCCTAATAGGCTCTTTCTACTCCCTGGGCGGTACAGGTCGCCACCTCATCCCCATTCTGTCCGAACTTTGGGAAATCGCGCCAGCTTCGACGCTCTTCTGCTCAGCGGTGACCTCAACGCCAAGGGGCAACTCAGTTAAGCTCTCTTCAATTGGTTCCAGACAGGCACATTCATTAGTGTGGACATCATTAACGCGGGAGTATCATACTCGAGGGGTCTTCCTTCCTAGTCGGCTTTATAATCTCGTCCAATTTCTCAGCAAGTGTCACTAGCTGCTCCTCACTGGTAGTTCACTCCGACAAACATGCGATGGACTTCGTTCCATCGATTTCCCCGTAGACTCAGGAGTTCCTCAGGGCTCGATTCTAGGCCCCAAACTTTTTAACATCTTTCTCGACGATATCCCCCTGCCTCTCTTCCCGGCCCTGTTTCCTGCCACTAAAACGCTAATTCGATCAATCCTGATCTATGGTTTCCCAGTATGGGCTTCCATGCCGAAGCGCTCCAACGAAAGACAATCCTCAGGAAATGCACGGTCAAACACCGATGGCCGAACCTAAAATTCCATAAAAATTCTCTCCTGTACGTACTCCCCGGAGTTTGTTCGATAATTCCGTATATTACCAAACTGTCACGTGTTAGACTGAAGAAGCGGCTGTCCAACCCCATCCAATGATAAAAAGTCTTTCTACGCGTGACACCTGGGAGTTGCTACGTATCAGGGCTTGCCTTCCTCTCGGGCGGTAATTCTTCTCTCAACCATCACGCCTCCTCTCCCTCTTTTATCCCCTTTTCTTATCAAAGCTATTCTCCAGACTTTTAGAGAAGCTAATCGCGTCGGGCCAATCCTCCGACAGTCAATCCTCGCGCTCAATAAATAAGTCTGAAATTTAGTACAAACAAGGGGTCAAACAATGCACTGCAGGATAGACTGAAGCAGAACATAGCTCCCTGAGACCAACCTATCAATCAGGCGGAGGTACACCTCCGAAATACTGAGAGCCAAGTGATTCCCCACCTTAGAAGGGAGAAGTTGGGACGTCAAGCAGTGGATCTAAGGTTAACATTGGTATACTGCCCTCTTGTTATCATATCGTTCCTTTAGTAACTTCCACGCTTCATTATTCTTCATAATTATTCTCGGTTAGAGGGAGGTGGCGTTTCAATTGTTCTGCCTCGCCGTTGACCGACGCGCGGAGATATTGAGGCTTCTGAACACCATTTAACTTGTTGTTGTCGTGCACCATGACCCTTGAATATGTCATGGAATGCTGCCCACTGAGTGTAGTCGCCGCCGCAGCTGGGTATTTTAATCCTTTCCAGCTTCACTAGGTTCTCGCCTGCATTTGGAGCCTCTTGAACTGCTAGACGTTGACTCCTCTCCGCAGCTATGTTGACAGAATACCACCGAACATTCGCCCCAGGCATCCTCGACCTCCTCGTACTCTTTCATATACTTCGCAAGCAGTGCGACATCCTGAGCCCTCACCGCCTTCACCCTGCCGTGCAAGGCTTCGCAGTTCGCCCATGCTCGCTGTAGCGTTTCCTCTCGATATTGGAAATATTGTAGGTTGTATCGTGTCCTCGAATCCTTCTTGAAGTTCCGAATCAGACGAAGAATCTTCTCCAGATTGTGTCGCTGCTCGCTATTTAAAGATCCAAACCAATCGGAAGTCATATTTCGATTAACAACACAATAACAATTGCATTACACCCAACTTATCATCAGTTCAGCCAGTCTGAGAGTTTTTATTTGAAAATTTAAATTTTCATCATTTTCATGCCATAAAAATACACTAGCTAATCAGTTTGCCATCATTTCAACATTCAAATTGGCGCCAAATTGATCGTGCAAGGTCACCCATTGTGTTTTAAATTGTCCCATAAAATTGCGTGTAAAGAATTTCACTTGACAGTTCGTCCCCAGCCATTGTACATTGACTATAACGCGACGAGGCATTGCCAGGTGGCTGTCAGCTCTATTGACGTAAAATTACTTTTTCAGGCAATCGATCAAGTCTCATATTTTGCTTTGACTATTGATTTTTCAAATTATAGCGATTGATACAGATAATAATTCAGAGGAATCTGTAATTACTCATTCTTTACTTCGCAATTCATGTAAAGTAGAAGCTGAGCAGATAAAATTGACGCGTCATAGTCCGGCCAGTCTCGTTGACAGTCCAGTTGTCACATTAGTGGGTAAATGTCAATACGATTGAGTGACAAAATGGTTGGATGCGCATGTCGGGAAAACTAAATTCAATTCGTAGTGGTCTGCGCGATCGATTAGCGATATTTTAAGAGTGGGATATAAATTTGCATAGGTTCGATATCAAAGAAAGGTGTACGGATGTCCAAGTGTTCCAATTAAACCGCGCCAGTTAAAATTCGACGTCGGTGTGATGGCTTCAGAATCGCTTTCGGGTTTGGTTTTCGTGGAAAGATTTTGTGAATTTGGTGTGATTTTTTGCAAAATTTAGGATTGTTTATATTTATAAATGGGCTGGTGGTGTATGTGATTGGTTCGCGATAGTTATATTTCGGGTTTTTGTTGTGATTGCTCGGTTTTATTGGTGAATTGTTTGTGAGGTGCGTTTCCGATTGGGATTTGTCCTTCTGGTGGTTTTGTGAATAATATCGCGATGGTGATACGTTAATCGATCAAATTTGTTTATTCAGTGCTATCAGTTTGTGTAGAACTTGCAGCACTTCACTGCAGTGGATAAGAATATGGAGCAGGTATCTGGCTTTGAAGGTAAGTCCCATTCCGAATTTCCATGTCTTATTGCAGCCAGAAACCTGGACCTGGCTTCAGACGGACAAATAGTCCTTTCTCGTGTATCCAAGCAAGTGTTACGCATTTGTTGACGTTTCTATGCGGTTCCAAGAGGCGCAAGTCAACCAAATATTCTTTTTTCTTCTATATTTCCACAGACCCGGCCTTGTTGAACGCAAGCAGTGGCAGCGGAAGTGGCGGCGTGTTGTCAGCAAGCGGGAATAACAACAGCGCGTCCAATATGAGTGTGGAGCTGTGTTTAGTATGCGGTGATCGTGCCTCAGGACGTCATTATGGTGCTATTAGCTGCGAGGGATGCAAAGGATTCTTCAAACGATCTATACGCAAACAGTTGGGCTATCAATGTCGCGGGACCATGAACTGCGAAGTAACCAAACATCATCGGAACCGTTGTCAATTCTGCCGATTGCAGAAGTGCTTAGCCAGCGGCATGAGAAGTGATTGTAAATTTTAAAGCAGCAGCAACACTTACAGAAAACAAATCCTTTCTAATCTGTCCTGACGCGCTCTTTCTCACTTTATATTCCTTTTTGTTTTTTGGGCTATGTTTCTTTCCCTCATTTTTTTTTCCAGCTTTGGGTCCTTTTTAATTTGGGCGCATGTTTTTGTTCAAGAGGTTTGAGCCTCTCCTACAAAGTGAGCTTCAAGTTGAAGGGACTGCAAAGCTTGCTTCCTCATCTGTGCTTCCACAAAGTCATTTCTTCCTCATTTTTTTCGCAACTGACCATCAACTCTTACTGCTACACATAGGAACCGTCTTAGCTCCGGTGAACTCTTCACCGATTGCGTGATATCGCGGAAAGGTCAATGTATCAGGGCTCAGTCATAGCCAGTCTGTCGGCTTAGAGGGGGCGACATTGTAGGCTGCACAGACATCAGCATTGTTCGTTTTTTTGGTTGATTGTTGGTTGCATGCATGTTGGTTTATGCCAGCCCAGTTTCACGACCTTGACATTTTCCAGTTAATATATTTCACGGTCGAACTTTTCGTTTTCTGTTGCCTCTTTTGATTCTCGTCTCTGTCGACTGGATTTCTTGTTTTGGTGATTTTATGGCATTTTTAAATGATTTCTTGCAAAAGGTCACACGATGAATCTTGTAAACTGAATTTGTTATAGAAGTTTTTAGGTGGGGTCGCGTTTATCTGCCGCAGTCCTGGTGGAAAGACTCATGGTTTTACCTGGGTCATTCTTTATGAAAAAATTTTACAAAGCAGCCGCCCACCAGCCCTTTTTCCAGAATGGTTTTTGGAGAGGCTCTGCGGCACTCAGTAGAAGTGCAACAAAAGTTAGCTTGGAACAGGATAAAAAGCAGTTTCTTAAACTGCATTAGTCATCATCATCATCAACGGCGCAACAACCGGTATACGGTCTAGGCCTGCCTTAATAAAAAAAAACTCCAGACATCCCAGTTTCACGCCGAGGTCCACCAATCCCATATCCCTAAAAGCTGTCTCGCGTCCTGGCCTACGCCATCGCTTCATCTCACGCAGGGTCTGCCTCGTCTTCTTTTTCTACCATAGACTTTCCGGGCTGGAACATCCTCATCCATACGGAGTAAGTGACCCGCCCACCGTAACCGATTGAGCCGGATTTTATCCACAACTTGACGGTCATGGTATCGCTTATAGATTTCGTCGTTATGTAGGCTACGGAATCGTCCATCCTCATGTAGGAGGCCAAAAATTCTTCAAAGGATTCCTCTCTCGAACGCGGCCAAGAGTTCGCAATTTTTCTTGCTAAGAACCCAAGTTTCCGAGGAATACATGAGGACTGACAAGATCATTGTCTTGTACAATAAGAGCTTTGACCCTATGGTGAGACGTTTCGAGCGGAACAGTTTTTGTAAGCTGAAATTCTCTCTGTTGGCTGACAACAATCGTGTGCGGATTTCATCATCGTAGCTGTTACCTGTTGTGAGTTTCGACCCTAGATAAGGGAAATTATCAACGGTCTCAAGGTTGTATTTTCCTATCCTTATTCTTCCCGTTTGACCAGTGCGGTTTGATGTTGGTTGGCTGGTATTCGGTGCTGACGCTGCCACCATATACTTTGTCATGCCTTCATTGATGTGCAGCCCAAGATCTCGCACCAATCACCGCCTGCTCGATCTGGATGAAGGCAGTTTGTAGGTCTCGGGTCGTTCTTCCCATGATGTCGATATCGTCAGCATAGGCCAGTAGTTGAGTGGACTTAAAAAGGATAATACCCCCCCGCATTTACCTCAGTATCACGGGAGGTGAGAGGAGGAAGGGAACTGTCAGTTCCAGGAACCCTCTGCCATCCAGCTCCTCCACCGGTCAAGCTCTATCTTCTTAGCAACGGGAAGGGTCCGAACGTACTAAGCAACATCGCTCCGTCTGTCAGCACTCCTCAGCATCTCTTCGAGTGTGGTGGGCGTCGTCCACAACTCCATTACAAAACAGACAATCCGGAGAACGCGCCTTTTCAATCTTATTTATTTATTTATTTATTTAATGAGGACAATACACAGAAAGCAAATTTCTTATTACATATTGTCCTCAGAGGGAGGAGCAAGTAAATGGCATATTTTGCGCTTAAAGCTAGAGAGGGACATAGAGTCAAAGGAACCAAGCTGTAGGGCATTGTAGGACCGGCAAAACCTCGGGATCGGAGAGTGAAAGTAAATCTCGAGCTTGGCGAAGGACACATCAAAAATGTCCGCATTACGTGTGTCATGAGACGAAGCGATACGGAAAGTAATATCCGAGTTGGCGGAGCAGTCCATCAGACCATTGCAGAGTTTGGAAAGGGTACACATATCAAGGAAAATACGGCGTTGCTGTAGAGAGGGGAGATTGAGGGTGCGGAGTCCTGACGGATAATCACTCCGTGGAGGGTTCTTTTTGTAAAAGAGGGTCCGGGTGAGTTTGCGTTGTACAGCTTCAAGAGCGCGGCCGTCACGGATGCGGTAGGGGGACCAGACTACACAGCAATATTCAAGGATGTTTTTGACAAGGGAATTGTCGTTGTTTATCGTCGAATATTACACCCAGGTCTTTGAAAGAGGTCAGTAGTGAAAGGGGTTGACCACTGAGAGAATAGGAAAAGGATGATGGGGAGGGTTTCAGGGAATAGCGCATCCAGTGGCATTTGTTGACATTCAGTGTTAGCTTGTTGACCGAACACCAACGGGCTAAATTATCAAGGTTGGATTGTAAGAGAGCACAGTCCAATGGAGACGAAACAGAGGCAAACAATTTAAGGTCGTCTGCGTAAAGCAAATACGGACAGGTGAGGATGGAGGCGAGGTCATTGATAAAAAACAGGAAGAGTAGCGGGCCAAGTATAGAGCCTTGGGGAACACCAGAGGAAGGAGAGAAGGAACGAGATGAGTGACCATGAAAAGAAACTTTGCAGGAACGGTATGAGAGATAGGAGGAAAGCCAGGAGATGACTGAGGGAGGGAAGTCTAGCGATTAAAGTTTAGAGAGGAGAATGTTATGGCCAACGGTGTCAAAGGCTTTTGAGAAATCAGTATAAACAGCATGTACCTCCTGTCGTGAGTTCAAGCGTTTAGCAACAAAGTTGGTAAAGACCAGAAGATTTGAAGCCGTTGATCTATGTTTCACGAAACCATGCTGCTCTTTGACAATGAGGTGACCGAAGTGCGCGGTCAACCAGTCGTTGACGTATCTTTCCAGGATTTTGGAGCAAGAGGAGAGAAGGGAAATGGGGCGGTAGTTCACAGCAAGGGAAGGGTCTCCGCTCTTGAGGATAGAAATGATAAGGGCCTCTTTCCAGAGACGGGGAAAGTAGCATTCGTCTAGACTTTTGTTGTAGATTATACACAGGGGGAGGGAAATGTGTTTCCTACAGTTAAGGAGGAAGAGATTAGGAAGCCCATCGGGGCCAGGTCCGACATTGGGGTCAAGGTTACCAATGTGGAACTCAACCAAGGAAGGCGTAAGGAGAGGAATGGCTAGTGATTCGGAGGAGTCTGTGGTTATGAAAGGTGTAGAGGGTGAAGGGCACGAGGGAGAAAACACTGAAGAGAAGTAGGTGCAGAGAAGGTCGCAGGATTGTTGTGGGGAGTTGGCAGTGGAGTCAGCGAAGCTGATAGAAGAAGGGACAAATTGAGTTGGATTACGAGAGTTGCGAGCGTGAGACCAAAAGGGTTTTAAGTTACCGCGGGCAGGGGCGGCTTCGACGCTCAATAGGTACCTTTTACGCACCTTTCTGACCATTGACTTCACAGTAGATCGTATAGCTTGAAAGTAAGCAAGGTCGGCGTCATTTTTAGAAGCACGAAATTTCTTCCTCAGTGTATGTTTCAAGCGAATGTTAATATGAAGTTCCGTTGTGAACCAAGTTGGGTAAGAACGTAGGCAGGGAGGGGAAGAAGGGACATAACAGGAGAGGAGATCAGAGAGGATATTGTAGAAGGTGTTAAGAGCTTGATCACACGATGAATTACTTAATATATGAACCCAGTTGAAAGACGCTAAAGCTGAGTTCAGACCGTCAAAATTGGCTTTGCGGAAGTTGAACTTAGTGGGTTTACGCTTGTACAGGTAAGACTGAAAACTGCATGCCCACTTAAAAATTGGGTAAGGAAATAGTCAATCTCACCATGCTCCCGATTCAGCCTTGCACCTAAGTTGCCGATGAGCTGCGCAGTCCATCTGCCTCTAGTTTCATTTTGCCAAAAGAGCTACCACTCGTCATTTGGTTGGGGCGGTCCGGATCGATCAGTTCCATTGTCATACAACAGGCCAGCATGTTGGAAGTTTAGACCCCTGACCGTCAACATAGGCCAGTAGTTGGGTGGATTTAAAGAGGATCGTACCTCTTGCATTTACCTCAGCATCACGGATCACTTTCTCGAGGGCCAGGTTAAATAGGACGCATGATAGTGCATCCCCTTGTCGTAGACCGTTGTTGATGTCGAATGGTCTTGAGAGCGATCCTGCTGCTTTTATCTGGCCTCGCACATTGGTCAAGGTCAGCCTAGTCAGTCTTATCAATTTCGTCGGGATACCGAAATCTCTCATAACCGTGTACAGTTTTACCCTGGCTATGCTATCATAGACGGCTTTAAAGTCGATGAACTCAATTGATGTCCATATTCCAACAGTTTTTCCATCGCTTGTCGCGCAGAGAAAATCTGATCTGTTGCTGATTTACCTGGTTTGGTAGTGGAGCTGTTGGTGTTGGTTCAGCCACGTTTCGCCCTGGGACCTATACTGTCCGTTGACCGCCATTTTGAGGGGCTTGGGTCAAAGCTATCTGCCAATGGAGAACTGCGTAATGAAATTGTTTCACAACTGGTGGAGCGAACGTCTCAAATCTAAAATTTACCGCAATGTCGTCCGTCTGCCGCTCTCTATAATTGTGAGTGTTGGCTGACTATAAAAGACAATGAACGGCGTCTTGCGGTAATGGAGACGACGATGTTGCATTGGATTGGTGGCGTGACACGTTTTGATTACATCCGAAATGGGATATCCACGATCGATATGGGGTTGCACCGATCGTGGAAAAGTTGCGAGAGAGGCGTCTTCGATGGTATGGTCACGTAATTCGCGTTAACGAGAATTCTCTTACAAAGATTGCTCTGAACATCGAAACAACGGTGGTTTGACCCCGCTTGGGAACGGAACAAAACCTGGTTAGACCCTTGAGTAGGATGTCGTTGTGTACAGCATTGGAGCTAATTTTGGCTGATGCATCAAATACGACTCTAACCTTCGTCGTGGTACTATCTGGCTTGACGCAGTGATGAGGTAAATAGTAGGGCAATGAGCCAGCCTAAGGAAGTACAATATTTTGAACGATAGGAAGGTTGTCGCCAGTTGCTAACATCAATTTATCTTGAAGGTTGAGCAGAAACTATGTGAGGCAGTACAAATGCTCGTACTCTTGTTGAGAATGCTATCGCCTGTGATTTTTACAAGAAATTCACTCGTGCTGTGGTGTGGCTGATGTTCTCTAGTATCATGTATTTGGTCCTTGGCTGTAGTATTCTAGTTGGTAATGTTGCCGCTTCGGCCGTTGATTGTTTGAGAAGAAAGTGACTGCTCTTGGAGGCCTTGGAAGATGCAGTTCAATTGAATTCCCGCAGTGATATCACTATGAGTTGTCCTCTTGACTTGACTTCATTGCTGGTTCCTCGACTATCTCTAATGGGCAAAGCAGGCTCAAATGTTGGCTATTGAGTTGTAGTAGCCGCTGGTGAAGTACTCGTGCTGAGACTCGACGTCCGGCAACTGTTTGATTGCAGTATCCGTCTCTTCGAATGTTCTCCAGGATAACTCGAGCCGTTGCAAGGATCTCTTGGTACTGTTTTTCGTATGGTGTAGGCTGAAAATAGCAGGAAAGGGATCCTAGATCGATACTTCCCTCGAGAGGAAGACCTATTGTAGCGTTGCTGAACTTGCCGAGTATCCTGCTTGATCATAGTTGTTCCTTGGAAGTTGTTTACCAGGATCATGTTTGCAGCAATTTTCTCTTATCCTTGGCACGTTCTGCTAGTCGTACAGGTAGAGTTTGCGCTCTGCAACGATCTCTTCGCAATTCTTGGTCGTCAATGTTCCAAGAGCTGTTGAGTTTGGAAAAGCTTGTAAATAAGGTAGGGATACACGGAATCGGTGCTGGTGATATCACTTTCAAATAGGCTGAACGTATTGAGTAATGTTAAAGTCGTGTGTGATATTGAGGCTTCCTGTTTTTATCTTTGCCTGGCCTGATTTTATGACTATTATCTGGGAGTTTGTATGGTCAAAGACTTGAACCCTGTCGACTATCAGGTGGAGAACGAATTTTCCAGACTCAGTAATAACGATTGTATGCAACGGTTTCCTGCCTGCATCTGGGTGTTAATTTGGAGCCTAACCTCTTGTTCCTTTTTACAAATATTATATCCCCAGCGCTATATTCCTTTAGGGGTGTCCTTGTTTTGTTATGGTATGTGAGGTCTTCGCTTTGTTTGGATTTGTCTTACAATATTTTGCGATCGTTGAGGGATTATTCGACCGAAGTACACCTCCATAGGTTTCTTACCAGAAATAGAGTGAATGGTTAAGTTATATTTGTTTACCGATCTCTGAAGAAGTTCCTTAAAAGAGCGGTGAGGATCATCGTCGATCTCAATGAGAGTGAAGTGAGGGCCTTCAATTTGACCGTTTAATTTTGAAAACTTTTATCTGAAGGTGATCCTCTATCATGGACGAAAGGGAAGCCGATCTAAGTGCACCTTCATTGTCTATTACGACGTTTTCAGGTACACAGGAAAAGAACAATATGTCCCTTAAGGGACGGTGTGCCCTGGATAGTTCGGAGTGGGAGTTGGATTAAGGAGGGGTTTGTTTGGATGTCTCCCATGCTTATTTTCCTTGTATGTTATGCAACGAGAGACGTCGATGTCCTTCGACGCAAGTGTTTTCCTCAGTTTAAGGAATGTATTTAAGGCAGCTTTGTCTAGTGTGACAAGTTTGTTTTTTGAAACGTGTTTGAACACTCGTCCATCTTCCCCCCTTAAGCGGGATGTCCGGGGTTTCGCAAGTTTAGCGTAGTCGCGTATAAAACGACGATAGCACCCTGACAGGCCAAAAAATGATTGAAGGCCCCTTAATGTTCTGGGAGACGCAAATATAGCAATGGCTTCCATTTTCTCTGGGCTTGTTTTTATGCCATCGGCGCTAACAGTAAAACCTAGGCATTCGACGTCCCTTTTAAGGAAGGTGCTCTGCTCCGTTTTTTCCAAAGATCATATTATTATCGATGTAGACGTAGCAGCGTGTCCCAATATGCGCAAAAGGTGGGAAAAGGTTGACAAAAGCGTGGTGCGAAATTTTGACTTCTCCCCCTACGGAGTTAACGTTAAATGATTCCTTGTCTCTGATAGGGTTTTTTATGAAGCGAGGTTGCAAATAATTTTTGTTCGAACCGAAATTTTAGCGCTCCATCGCCCTTGGTCTGTTGTTGCCCAGTGGTCTGTTGAGTACGATAATCCATGTTCTGGAGTTTAAGGCAAAGGTGGAGCGCTTGTGGTAAGCCTCCTGACAATCGTCTTATAAAGGTGTCCAGGGCCTTATCTTGGTAACATTGAGTCATATTATTCCGGAATCTTATCTTATGTTCGTGGGGGGGGGGGGGGGGGGGATTCTTTCTAAATTGCTGACAGAAGCTCCCAAAGAAAGTTAGATGACAGAATATAAACATATTCGAAAAAAAAACTACGGAAACGATCCCAGTTCAATGTTCAATATCTTTTCTAAGACGTCGTCCCTCGGTCGGCCAGAAGTCTATTGAAGCAGGATCTCTCAGTGGCTGCCCACAGGGAGGGGTTCTCTCTCCACTGTTATGGCTCTTGGTAATGGATACCCTGCTGTGGCTCCTGAAGGACAAAAAAGTCTTCGCACAAGCATTTGCGGACGACCTAGCCGTAATAATTGCCGGCAAGTTTGCGGACACAGTATGTGACCGCTTGAATGCAACTCTGCATGTAATCCACAGCTGATGCCTCCGCAATGGACTTACGGTGAACGCTAGGAAGACTGGACTAGTTATGTTCACTAGGAACGTCAGGTGAGGCAGCTATACGCTAGCCATCTTACCAGGGGCGGAAACCAGATGGCGCAAACAGTGAAGTACATTTCGAGTCCATGTTAACGTGGAAGCATCATATCCAGGAACAATCACAAATCCTGCAGATTGCTCTGGTGCTGTAAGAATGCGATAGGTAAGACCTGGGGCGGATATACTGGATGTACACATCCATAATAAAACCCATTTTGATGTATGCATGCATCGTCTGGTGGCCAAGACTGAACTTTGCTAACAGCAGGAAGCTGCTAACGCAGATTCAGAGACTTGGTTGCCTAAGTATTACTGGAGCAATGAGTACTAGGCCGACTGCGGCACTTGAAGCTATCCTAAATTTACCCCCACTTGGAGGTGAAACGGAAAGCAGCCAACGACGCATATAGGCTCGATACCATTGGGGCGTGGAAAGGCGGCCAATCACACGGTCATGCGTGTATCTGAAAATTCCTTGAAAAACATCCGGTAGCCCTGGTGCCGACCGATCATATGGTTTCCAGATTCGTCTTTGAAAAGACATACACTGTCGTAATCACTGAAAGAGAAGAATGGTCGACAAGTGGCCATGAGTCTTTTCAAATTATAGACCTAATAATCTTCACCGACGGGTCAGTCATGGAGGATGGATCGGGCGCGGGGGTTTTTTCAGAGAATCCGATTATAGAACTGGCCCGACCCCTCAGAAAAATGACGACCATATTCCAGGCGGAGATATATGCCATTTCATTGGCAGCAGAAGAATGTCTGCGACGAAAATGGAGGAGGATTCATTCGAATCTGTTCCGACAGTCGGGCGGCATTATCAGCACTAAATGGCAAGAACATATCAAGCCAGTTGGTGTGGAGTTGTCATCAGGTTCTGCTGAAACCTGGCCGACTGAACGAAACATTCCTGAAGTGGGTGCCGGGGTACTCTAACGTCGCCGGTAATGAGGAGGCTGACAGACTGGCTCGCCGGGGTCTGCATCCACAATGGTGAGGCCAGAACCAGCTCTTGAAATCCGACCATCTACTGTCAAGTCTACTCTGAAGGATGAAATTGCAAGGATTCACGCAACCGAGTGGAAAAATTTGGACTCTTGCCGGCAAGCGAAAATCCTTGTGAAAGAGCCTAGGGCTCCCTTAAGAAGTGGGACATGAAAACCCTAGTAGGGCTTTTGACGGGACACTGCTCCTTAAACTACCATATGGAAAAGATTGGGGCAGTGGTTTCGACTATGTGCAGCCAATGTGAGGAGGAGACGGCCCCGCAGTTTTTATGCCACTGCCTAGTCTCCTAAGATCTCAGACGAAGAGACCTTGGCAAGGTTTTCTTCAATGAAGAATCTGCACACTCTCTGCCTCTGGAGAATGTTCTCAGATTCGCTAAAGCCTGCGAACACCGTAGGCGGGAAGCCATTGAATAGGCAGGAAAGAAGACCCAGTGAGGTTGTCGTTCCCGACTGGACGAAGTGTGTTTTTTCAGATGGTATGTGTAGCGGACGCTTAAATCCAAAATTCCTTCCGTTTTATTTCCCACGCTTCCTTCTCATTAACTTCACAATTTCGCTTATTATAAGAAATAAAGTTTAAAGAATGTAGTTTTGTATTTATTTTCATCTTATCCACTTTACAAATAACTTGCCAATTTACATAAAAATCAATTCACTTCCAATTAGCTGTTCAACATGAGCGTAAACCAATTGTCGACAAAAAGGAACATCCGATTGCGACTAACACCATCAGTACGGTTGCTACAAATTCATCAACAACCAACAATAGCGGTAGTGGTACCGGAAATTCACTTTACCATCATACTTCCTCGACTGGATCAAGTCATCATCGTAGTAAATTGTTCAATCATTCAACGAATTCGGGAACGACTGCGTCGTCAATTGGGGGTCCTGTAGGGGTATCAGCTGCAGCTGCTGGTGTGGCAGTAGCCGCAGCCGCTGCGGCTGCAGCAGTTGGTGCATCGCCTGATACCTTGAGCAGTGCTGTGTTTCCTGTTGGTTTTAATTTCGCTGATTTAACACAAACATTGTGTAAGTAGATTGAATTTCCAAGGAGCCTGAGCTCTTCAGGTGTTTAAGATTTAAACTGTTTTTTTGCTTATATAGTTTTAGCTGCGACTCCATACCAATCTCAGACCCAACAGCATAGTTCTCAGCAAACACAAAAATTGGATCCAGGTCGAAGTTTTGGCTACTCACCAGGTCCTCATAATGTTGATGATGATTCCCTTGACAACAGTACAACGGGTGACGGTGCAACGTCTGCGGGTCTATCAGACAATCTTCATCAGTCGACTCCAAATCCAACAACTGCCGTTTCTTTAATACAAAGCTCGTTTGAGAAAAATCTTATAAATGAGTCATTAGAAATGATTGCTTCCATTCAACAACAATACGATCATCGCAACAGCTTAGTCAATAACTCCAGTGGTAATAATATCGCTAATAATATTCAGAACAATGTTCCTAACCAGTCATACAATTTCAACACCATCATAAAAGAGGAACTCATTATCGACGATCAAACAGATACTCCTCTTCATGTGAAACAAGTTTCAGACGATTCAAACAATGGAAATGGGATTGATCGGGAGACCAATGATCGTGATGATCACAGCTTTACATCTGGACTGTTCGATGCACCGATCCTTTCTGAGGCTAATGTTGCATTTAATTTACAGAGTCCAACACTAGTTCCACCCTATCTCAATGTACATTATGTTTGTGAAAGTGGTAGTCGTCTTTTATTCCTTTCCGTTTATTGGATTAAGCGAATCCGAACGTTTCAACAACTATCTGAAGATATTAAAAATCAATTACTAAAACGACACTGGGTAGAACTGTTTGCAGTTGGCCTAGCGCAATGTTCTCGATCATTATCGATCTCAACGATCATGTCAACTTTGGTTAGTAATATTTTACAATTGTCTGAATTTGATAAAGTAGGACAAGCTAGCGGACAGAGTGGAGGCCAAGCACAGAAAATTCTTAAACTTTCTGAACATGCATTTCAGCTTAATGAGTTCGTACAGAGTGTACAGTCTATGGCAATGGATGAACATGAATATGCTTATGTTCGACTTATCATTATATTTAGTCCTGACAGTTTGAACATCAAAGATCAGTCAAAGCGAGCGTTGCTTGAGAAATTACAGTATTATGCACTCAAGTGTTTGAGAAATCATTTGACTAGTATCAACTATCCCGATGTAAATGAACGCTGCAGCAAAATATTGTTGCGTTTAATGCAACTACGATCGCTTGAGTCGTCGCTCATTGAAGAGCTATTCTTCTCAAATTTAATAGGCCATGTTCAAATTGAGTATATGATTCCATATATATTGAAATTAGGCGGTGCTGGAGCCTGACGAAACGTTTCAGTCGAAAATAGTATAAAATAGAGGAGATAAAACTTTTAGGTAATGTGAATTTGATCTTTCTGTTGCTGATGCAGCGACTTCTGGTTAAAGACAAAGCGATAACGCGTGCTGCTTGTACTATAGTAACATCGATGAAGCAGGTTAATGATAGGAAGATTAGGATAGCTCGACTGACAGAAAGACTCTTTGTAGATTTCAGTCTTCTAAAACGTATCCTTCCAAAGATTTCCGTAGACTTTTTAGGCCCCAAAATCTATGTCCATAGCTCTTCATTTGTAAAGATAGTCACCTAATGCCAGCAAAAAATCTCAGCTGTGCGTTTTTCAGAAAGTTTCGTCCGTCTTTTGATTTCAAAATTAATATAAAGTGCCTTGTAAAATTGTGATTAATCTTGAAGGTTCTATGAAGAGTTAGTTGTATATAAAACTTTATATAAAGATCATATATTAAAATCAGGTAGGTTAATAATGATTTGTAGTATTTCTAAACGAGTATATGCTTTGCCAATATTCTTAAAAAGTATCCCTTAGGAAAGAAGCAACGGTATTAGTATCACGTGTTTTTTATATATAGCAAAAAAGCCCACGAATCCTCTTTCCGGCGAACCGAATCGAGGACCGACCAACTTAAGGATGGGCTGAAGGGAAAGCCCAAAGGCCGGATGATGCGTTTTAATGCAAAATGTTCGCGACCATGCGAAGATGTATTGCAAATATTTCAAGCAAGCAGTTACAGGCTGGTTCTTAGCTACAGAAACATTTAGATGATATAGAATAAGCCCCACTATCGCCAAATACCACAGGCTACAAGGATCATTGTTTTTTGCATCTCCATATCTAGTCCGGATTTTTTCTTACTGTTTTTCAATGTTGTTTTGGTCCAACGGTACGCCTACATCTGTAATATTTTAAAAGTTTTCTTTTTAGTGTTAACAATGCATTCATTTCGAAACAAGATCAACAAACGGATTAATCAAAATATCGTCCATCGTTGGTTACAACATTTTCCCATCTCTCAGGCAGTTTTCGAATTCCATCACGAAAAAAAAACTTCTCGTCTTTGGAAGTGACCCAAGTTTGAAGCCAAATTTCGACTTCTTTGAAAGAAGTTAACCAATTACCTGCCAAATCGCGTTGCATCCATCGGAACAGCCAGTAATCGGAAGGAGCAATGTCTCGCGAAAAATATACCTACATGAGGCCGAGCGTGATCATGCAAAATAATAACTTTGTCGTGCCTTTCCTCGTATCCTGGCCTTTTTTCTCGTAACGCTCTGTTTAAGCAACTATACCGATTGCCCGTAATGGAATCACCAGGTTTCAGGAGCTCGTAATACACAATTCCCTTTTGGTTCTACCAGGTACACAGCATGATCTTCGAACAATGGTTATTCGGCTTTGGTGTTGATGTTGAGGTCGATGGCAAAGGTTGACCGGACCTGGCGTAGTATTTTTTCTTCTTGGGATTATCATACAACAAAGTATGGACAATCCGATGCAAAAACCTTTTCTTCTTTGTATTTCAAGAAGTTGCTCGCAAATTCACAATTGCCTTTCCACATCTCTCGGTTTAAGTTGATAAGGTATCCACTTTTCTTGCTTGTGGATCAATCCCATCGATTTTAGTCGTACTGAAATTACTTGCTGTGTCACTCCCAATGATTTTGCAAGCTCATCTTGCGTTTGACTCGCATCTTCATCTTTTATATGTCGGTCAAATGTGGAGATTGATCTTCGACTGATAATTTTATTTGTACACTCCACGGCACCCACACGGAGCACTACACGCTCTCACTTGCGAGCTGATGATGTTAAGATTTTAAAGCGTTTGCGACTAGTCGTATAATTCAAGAGACGAAAGAATAGCGGAAACCGTAAAGCCGCCATCGATTCACTTTTTTGAAAAGTTTGGGTGCAAGCCCTAAGTGAGGGTGCGTGGACCAGGAAAGAGGGAGTAAGTTGCTCCCCATTTGGTCCGGTCCAGCATTAAGTTGATGCGGACTTAGGACCCCATCATTCTCAAAACGAATAGCGGAAACGTTTTCAGAAAAAGGTCGCCCGTGGCCGTCTTCGGTCAAAGCTGGAGGCAGAAGAGACCGGTTGTTCTCCATGCGGTCCCTCTGCCCCCAACCAACGGCACTTTTCACCGCCGGCTTTCCACTCCTGTGGCGAGTTCTAAAATGCTTGGAGAGCGCCGGTGGCGTCATCTGATCACCCACATTCACAACATTCAAAATAAATTTCAAATGCCGCGAATCCTGCTGCGTCACATCACTCCGCCGCCAGATGAAACCCTTCCGACCGAATCCGGAACTGCGTTCCCCATCAGTCCGCGAAGCGAACGCGACGTTGCTTAGGGGCGCACACGGGTTTCATTCTGGACAGGGAGGCCACCTTTTTGCGTCCGCCGATCTCGAGCTGGAAGAAATGTTCTCCCCGCTCGAGAACGCGGCACGGGCCTTCATATGGAGGCTGCAGGGGCTTCCGGACGGTATCCGTCTTGACCAGGACGTGCGTGCACGTGTCCAGTTCCTTGGGCGCACAGGCAGGTGCGGACGAGTGCCGGGTGGGTGGTGTGGCTTTGATGCGACGGAGTTTGTCCCTCACCCCGACTCTGTGAGACCCGATCTCTTGTCGAAGACCGGATCACTTGGAAGTCTCGGGTTCTTCTCCATGCGGTCCCTACGTCTCCAAACCAGCGAAATTTTTTCACCGTCGGCTCTCCACTCCTATCCTAAGTTCGAAAAAACCGTGGAGAGCCCCGGTGGCGTCATCCATCCGCTCGTATTCGAAACACTCGAAATGAATTTCGAATGCAGCGAATCCTGCTGCGCCACAAATGTTCTGCACTTGACGTTTTTTAATTGGAAGATTCATTTTCGCTACAACTTGATCAGCACTTAGTCGACTTGTTGTTGCTTCCGTCTTTATTGGGGCGTTTTCGCGTGAGTTTATCTTAGTATTGTCTCTCGTAGGCCTTCTTACGCCCTACCGCTCGCCCATTTTCAACAAAGTCCTAATGGCTTTTTCAGATCTCAAAAGCGCGTCAGCCTTACGACGATTAGACCAACCTATTTCTTTGTACGTATGCACTTTTATCCTTTCTTCATTACTAACGAATTTCCCGCGACTCATCTTCAAAAAACGCTTTTTCTTTTAAAATGATTGATAATTTTTTTCTAAAGAAAATAAGGAAAATACGCCAGTCTCACGATGGGACACAGAAAAAACAATAAAATTCAATCACCACACGAAATTTCGAATGCTGCCAATCCTGCTGCGCTACATCACTCCGCACCCAGATGAAACCTAGGGGTTTCAGCGACCTCCAGCCTTGACGGCACACAGTCAGTGCTGCACGCTCGACGCTTTTATAAAAAAATTGTCAAGCGATTTATTGATTGAGGTAATAACAATTAAACACAGTAAGTGATTCCGCTAGCCGGGCTAGTTCTTGTCGATCGTATAGCACTGACTGTCCGCGTTCAAGGCTGGAGACAGAAGAGACCGGTTGTTCCCCATGCGGTCCCTCTGCCTCCAACCAGCAGCATTTTTTTACCACTGGCTCTACACTCCTGTGGCGAGTTCTAAAACGTGTGGAGAGCGCCGGTGGCGTCATCTAACCACTCGCATTCGCAACATTAGAATAAAATTTCGAATGCTGCCAATCCTGCTGCACCACAAGACGCTGTCTCACCTCTGCCGTGGGAGCAGCGTGACCGAAGCGACTCACAGATATTATATGCCCCCTTTTATAATTCGCAGAACATGACAAGGTTGCAAGTTATATCCAACGTAAATCCGTCCACATTTCGGACCAAAGCTTAGCCGGAGCTAGACAATTTTTGTTTAGGGATTGAGGAGTCCTAAATCCACGTCCACTTGATGTCGGACTGGACCAAATGGAGAGCAACTTATTTCCTCTGCGCTGGTACGAAACCGTAGCCACCTTCGTCCCACTTTTGATTTTTGATCTTTAGGTGGACTAGGTATGGCAGATTAAAGGCCAGTTAAGGTTTTATGGCTAAAAATCGCATTCTACTTTTTAAATGCGTTTTTCTCGAAACTGCATATTGAAAATCGGCTGCCACCATAGCCAAAAATCTATCCAACGAACTTCTTTGAAATTTTCACGACTTATTCAGAACATTTTTCTGCGGGCCGCAAGCTAGGATAATTGGGATTCATTCAGTAGTTTTTTTTTATTCATTGAAGAAGCCGGCATTCACACGGGATGACCCCCTTAAGCGTTTCAACAAAATTTTACTGGAAGGCGCCTCTTTAACAACACCAAATACTTCGAAGAGAGCCAAATTCAAAAAAAAGATGAGTACGAAGGGAATACGAACTACATAGGTCTCCGCATACAAGGAGCAGTCTCAATGAAGCCACAAAGCAGCTTAAATTGGCACTTATCAGGAGGATCAGGAATCTAATATTCAACGATCCTTGGGTGGGGTTTTTGCTTCTGAGTCCAGTGACTATTTTTTAACTTTGTAAAAAAAAGCCAAAAAAAACGGCCTTCACACGGTATGACCCTCTTAATTATAACTTTAAGTTCTTAGAAAAAACACCCTATACTTCAATGCAAGGTTTTGAAGAAGAAGAAGAATATTGAAGGCAAAATTATGATGACTGCCCAACGTCTGGAACGCGGATGTTATGTTCCGGATGGTCTTCTCTTCACGATTGCCTAACCTATAACTGGAGTTGGTGATTGAAGAGTCATGAAGGATATATCGTTGACAATTTTTTTGTTGGGAGTGAATCATGTTCGCAAACACTTTGCGTTAAAAGGCATCATCGCTGTGATGTGGGTCTTTGGATGTTGTCTTCAGCCCATCCTTAAGTTGGTTGCCCTTCGGTCCGGTTGGGCGGGAAGAGGATTCGTAGGCTTTTTTCCTATCTCTATATATATATGTAACTAAAAAATACTAAATTTCGTTTCGAGCTTATTTGAAACAATGAAAATGATCTAGATAGAAACGATTTATATTTTTTTTTTTTGTAACAGTCACTACAAGTGAAATTAATCAGGCATTTATTTAAGACTTTGAAAAAATTGTATTACAGTAATAGTAAGCATTTTTTTTACAATAATTATTCTCACATATTAATACTTTCAATGTATTTACATTTAATAAACAAATAACTTATTGAATTAAAATATTACTGTTAAGCTTAAATGAGTTTTGTTAAGAAGAGAAAAAGAACTAAATTTATTTATATATATGAATTGCAACAAGAGTTACTTTTTTAAAAGTTCACAAGTGGTTTTTCTCGGCAGATTTGCTTCCTTTTTCATTGTCTTTCCCCAGATATTATCGGTTTTTGTCTTTAGCATGAGAAAAAGTTCGCTCTTAGCATTGAATACAAACTCTATACCTTCATGTTATACTATATGAATCCCTTTTTCTACATCTTCCCTAGTCTTATCCCTTTTTTCCTTAATTTGTTTCCGCCTTTTCATGAAGCCACGGGCGAAATATTGGCAACGTTGAAGGATAATGTGTGTCCGGCTTAAGTACCGAATCAGGCCAAGTATTTGTTACATCAGCTCCAGAATTTCTAAATGGATATGTTCCTAACATTATTGGCAATTGGAGCTTTATTTGTTTCTCTAAGGATTTAGGTTCAATTAAAAAGAATACATCATATTGTATTTTAATTAAATGGCATCCACGTAGATTTGTTGGTGGCAATGGAGGAACATATAGTGTTTCATTTTGCCATTCGTCTTTATCACCGGGACGAATTTTATTACGTGATATAACAGCTAGTTCGCGTTTTTCAACTTGTACGACTTTTCCTCGGGCCATATATTCAATCGTCTGAAAGGGGCTTGAAAATATTAAAGAACAAACAAATTGGGTTGGTTTTAAATTACCTCTGTAAGTGCGGCTTTCGTACGCTTGATTGTAACGTTACTGCCATTCGAAACGAAAGCATTTACTGATATACTCTCTCCGGGTACGTATCCACCACGATCGAGTGCAACGCGACATTTGACTGTACCTCCTCCAACACAGGCTACTCCAAGTTTATGTTCTACATCGCACTTGAATGGTTGCTAGAGGAAGGAATCGAAATTACTACATTATTACATATAAGTTACTGCAAAACTAAAAATATAGAACAATATAAGCGTAGGGACGAGAGAACCCGCAAAATGGTATATGGGGGTAAGTATCAGGTACTTTCATATAAAATATCAGGGTTCTTGTCAGTCTTAAAAGTGCTTCCATGGTGAACAGACGTATTTGCTGTGAACTACTTGCTCCAAAATCCTGGAAAGATACGTCAACGACTGGTTGAGCGCGCACTTTGGTCACCTCAAAGAGCAGCATGGTTTCGTGAAACATAGATCAACGGCTTCAAACCTTCTGGTCTTTACCAACTTTGTTGCTAAATGCTTGAATTCACGACAGGCCATAACAGACCATAACATCCTCCCTAAACCTCCCTCCCACAGTCATCTCCTGGCTTTCCTCCTATCTCTCATACTGTTCCTGCAAAATTTCTTTTCATGGTCACTCATTTGGTTCCTTCTCTCCTTCCTCTATATTTGGCCCCCTACTCTTCCTGTTTTTTATCAATGACCTCGCCTCCATCCTCACCTCCTTTACGCAGACGACCTTAAATTGTTTGCCTCTGCTTCGTCTCCGTTGGACTGTGCTCTCTTACATTCCAACCTTGATAATTTAGTCCGTTGGTGTTCGGTCAAGAAGCTAATACTGAATTTCAACAAGCGCCATTGAATGCGCTATTCCCTTAAACCCTCCCCAACATCCTTTTCCTATTGTCTCAGTGGACAACCCCTTTCACTACTGACCTCCTTCAAAGACCTGGGTGTAATATTCGACGATAAACTTCGTTTCAATTCCCACTTCTTTGACATCAATAGAGCTTCCAAAATATTTGATTTTATCCTACGTTCCTCCTCCGACTTTACCTCAATCCAGCCCTCCTTAACACTCTTCAATTCCCTTGTCAGAAACATCTTTGAATATTGCTGTGTAGTCTGGTCCCCCTTCCGCATCCGTGACTGCCGCACTCTTGAAGCTGTAAAACGCAAATTCACCCAGACCCTCTTTCACAAAAAGAACCTTCCCCGGGTTAATTATCCGTCACGACTTCGCACCCTCAATCTCCCCTCTCTACAGCAACGCCCTATCTTCCTTGATATGTGGACTCTTTTCAAACTCTGGAATTGTCTGATGGACTGCTCCGCCAACTCGGATATTACTTCCCGTATCACCTCGTCTCTTAACACACGTAGTGCGGACATTTTTGACGTACCCTTCGCGGAGCTCGAGATTTACTTCCACTTGCCGGTCCTACAATGCCCTACAGCTTGGGTCCTTTGACTCTATTTCCCTCTCTAGCTTTAAGCGTAAAATAAGCCATTCACTTGCTCCTCCCTCTGAGGACAATATGTAATAAGGAATTTCCGAGTGGCAATTTTTGCTTGGACAATGAACCACCTGGTCAACAGGGTAGCAGCGTTGATGACGACGAACTGCGAGCAGAAGTTGAGTGGAATACATCGATACCAACACAATGCCTTGCCGAGACCTTCAATGTATCAAAACCAATCATTGGTCGCGTCTTGAAGAAATTGGAAAAGTGAAAAAGTTCAGTCGATGGGTTCCTTCCTGAAGACAAAATGCTCTGAGTTGAGGTAGCCTCTCCATTGCTGATGTGACATAAGATGGAACCGCTTTTGAGGAGAATTCTAGTGGATTCTCTGTGATAATCGGAAACATTCAGGACAGTGGTTAGATCGCGGAGAAGCTCCCAGAAATCTAGCAAGAGCGGAACTACACCCCGAGAAGGTAATGGTGGTTGTTTGGTGAACTTCCGAAGGCGTCGTTCACTATTCTTTCCTGAATCCCATCGAAACGATAACTGCGGAGTTCTACTGTACATATTTGGACGAAATGTACACAAAATTGCGTTTAAAATAGCCTTCTCTGGTGGATAGGAATGGACCAATTCTGTTATACAATAACGCATGACTGCATATATCCCGTTTAGCCGTGCAAAAGTTACAGGAGTCGCAGTACGAAGTTTTTTTGAGCAAAAAAATACTTGCATTGCGGGAAGTGGTCCACAAATATACGTGGGCCTCTCCAGACGGGATCACTTTCAACCAAATTGACCACGTGCTGATCGAACGCTGCCACCTCTCAGCCTTGATGAATGTCAGAACACTACCTCGTTGGTCTAGTGCTCCGAGCTCGAATTACGACGCCACCTACAATCCTCTATGACAATAAGGTGAGAGTGAATACTGGAGCCATTCACAACACAACCCTCCGTAACACCTATGAGAGGGAAATGGAGCCATTCACAACACAACCCTCCGTAACACCTATAAGAGGGAAATGGATCCGATGGAAGGAAACGGAACGGAAGAATGTTGCATACCGCGTAATGTTGCATTTTCAAAGACCGCGGGCACGCGCAGAGACTTATCACGAACTCCATCAAGCGGAAAAGCGACTTCACAGAGGGAAAAAGGAAGCCTGACAGAACCAGCAAGTCTGTGAACTAGAAAAGTACAGGGAGCAGGGGATTTTACCAACAAGTCAGCAGGATGAATCCCCCCTCATTTCCGACAGAATGGACATATTGGAGCGATGGGTTGAGTATTTTGATGAATGGTCTTCTCCACTACACATGGTTCCAAAGTCCAATGGCGTTTGGGGACTTTGTGGCGATTACAGACCTCTCCAGACCGTTATCCGACTTTGCGCATAACCTTGCTAACTGCCATGTTTTCACGACCTTGGATTTAGCCAAGGCATACCATCAAATCCCTGTAGCTCTAAACGATATTCCGAAAATGGCAATATGCACACCCTTTCGACTCTTCGAGTTCACACGGATGCCTTTCGGTCTATGCAATGCGGCGCAAGCTTTTCAGAGGTTCATCCACTATTTCTTGAGACACCTTAACTTTTATTTTGTGTACTTGGATGATGTTGTCGACGCCTCTTCTTCTGAGTTTGAGCATTTGTAGCATTTCGAATGCATTTTTAAACGTCTCCTTGAGGCCGGTCTCGTACTTAACATTGAAAAGTGCAAATTCCTTCAACAGCAGGTGAAGTTTTTAGGCCACATGATTTTCCTTGAGGGAATCCAATCGGATCCAGACAAGGTTCAGGCCATCATAGACTTCTCATAAACTAAGACGGTTAAGGATCTGCGAAGGCTTTTGGGCATGCTAAACTTCTATCATCGTTTCTTACCCAAAGCCGCACAACATCAAGCGATCCTCAATGCCTACTTGTCTGGACAAGACAAGACCAAAGACTCACGTGTGATTGCGTGGTTTACAGAGGCCGTCCAGGCTTTTGAGCTAGTCAAACGACAGCTAGCTGAGCTACACTCAGCACTTCTGGCCAACATTTCTGCACAATCGTGCGCCAAAGCCCTTTGTCGTAAATGGATCCCACCCTTTGGAGTTCCAGCTAAAGCCTAAAGGCTAAATTACTGCCCAGGGATTGCAGTTCGAGTCTAACCTGTTCTCGGAGTTGGGCAAACTTCTGGGCTTCAAACGCCACCGGACGACTGCGTACCACCCGCAATCCAATGGGATGCTGGAACGCTGGCATAGGACACTGAAGGTCGCTATAGTGGCACACGATGACTCCTCGTGATCGCAAGTGTTGCATTTCGTGTTACTTGGCCTACGTACAGCCCATCGCGAGGAGTTTGCCGCCAGCTCCGCTCCGGGGAATTTAAGACTCCTCGGCCATCGTGTGTTCAATACCAGGTCGGCCATTTCCACGACTGGCTTTTTGCGTTCCCTCCGGACCAGCATGGCAAGATTAAAATCACCCCCACCATCCCGTCATTCTTCGACGAGGGCTGATACCCCCAGAGACCTGGATGTCTGCATACACGTCTTGGTTTGCGTGGATGCTTCACGGAAGCCCTTGCAGTAACCATATGAGGGCCCATTTAAAGTGCAGAACAGAGGGAAGCACTTCTTTAAACTAGCCGTCGGTGACGGGCGCAAGAACGTCCCAGTGCCACACACCGAGTAATGCTGCATTCTCAAAGGACGCAAGAATAGTAGCACAGAACATTCTCAACTTGACCTTGGTATTCAGATAACTGCATTGCCAAATTTTAGAAGAGACAACATCCAGCTCGGTGCTACTCTCGGGAGAAACTACGCTTCCTAGATATACAAATTCAACGACACCTTCGATGCTCTGCAAGTTAATGCAGATAGAGAGAGTGCGATGACCAGTCCGACTGAGAACCTTGGTTTTATTGGCGTTTATCTTCAGTCCACCTCTACTTGTATATCTTTCCAAATTCCGAGCCATTTGGTCAAGGTACATGACCCCGAGAAAGAGCAAATAGATGTCATCAGCGTAATCGAGTTGTTTGAGGAAAGATGTCATCGCATTGATTTCCTTCACGTCCTCCGGAAAAGGCACCATGAAATACGTCAACGATAAGAAGAAATAATATCGGTAACAAGATGGAACCCTGGCTTTCTCGAAATCAATGAACAGAAGGTGAAACAAATATCTAAAGTTCCAAAATGATCCGTATTGTGTTGATGTGACCAACCCATGAGGCTCCGGAGCGGAAACCAGGCTGGTCTCTAATGATCAAGCTTTCGAGATGCTTTTTAATGCGTTCCAGGATTATTTTGGCTGCTATTGCAACGGTTGGGAGCGGGCAGATATCTTTCCGATTATCACAATGAAAACGGGTTCCTTTCTTAGGGATCTTGACAATCATCATCTTCTTCCACTCTTTGAGAAAGGTCTCGGATTCCCAAGATATAATTACAGATCAAATAGAAGATCCTTTTCCACTCTCCACATGATATTTGCGAAAATTGTGCTTGGATTCTTGAGAGTTAAATTTTGATATAGATTGGCTTCTATGGGACAATTCCGAAAAACTCATGCGCACGTCTGTGCTTCTGCGCTTCCAATGGAATAGCATTTCAATCTTCCTGGGACAATTTCCAGCATGGGGGAAAATGAATAGTTGTGGCGTTCATCAGGAACCAGCCCCTTCCGGACCCTGGTCGGGTAGTGTGCATTGAACGGGTATTAGTAGACCGCGCCGCCCCGAGCAAGCCCTGATCCGTCCATGACTTCCGGGATCAGCTAAGCGTAGGCCAAATCTCAGGGATCTGGAGTAGGAGGGTATACCCGTTCCTGACTATTGTGGCCCGCTCCCTTGCACACGATGCACTAGTAAAACTGGCGAATAAAGAAAATATGTGTGTCCGGATGGCCCAAGTGGTTAGAGTAGCGGAAGGCTGGGGTTCAAATCTTCCTGGTGGCAGAGGGATTTACTATCGTGATTGAATGTCGGACACCAGTCGACTCAGTTGTAAATGAGTACCTGAGTCAAGTCAAAGACGCAGCAAGGGCTGAAATACCCGACGGGATATTGGGATGCGCAAACAGAGAAGAAGACTCGAAGAGTGATGCGGTATCTACGACGGAGACGGCAACCCAAACAGCACCATGCAGTGCTGCTGCCGCGGAAAGAGGCACAGTGAAAACTACTGAAACTGACCAGACGGCTTCGAATATAAACTGTGCGGGAGCGCTGTCGATTATTCTTGCGAAAGCCAAAGAGGAAAGGATTATCAAGATGTGCGTGGTAGTTGTGAAACGCAGGCGCTCTGCGAAGTTCCTCCAGAAAAACGTCAGCAAAGGTGTGAAAATGGGCGGGTGGAGCTGGAGGAGTTCTTGGACACAATTTCCTATTGTAGGTGGACATGGAGAGTAAGAGAAAATTCGCGGAAAGCAGAAACAAGCTCCCCCGTTTAAGAACACCGCAAACGCCAAACGGATCGCAGACAGCCCGTTGCAGAGCGACTTAGGGAAAATGGAAAGGAGAAATAGGCATCTGAAGGAGACTTCATTCACTTACTCTCCAGGGCTCAAAAGAAGAAGACGAAGAGGGACAAGAGGCAACAACACGCCGCGCGACTAGACCACCAGTTCTGCTTATTAAGCCGACGGAAAACAAGACCGTTGCGGCAGTCCTCAGCCTTATAGGATCAAGCCCGAAGATAGGAAAACGAAAGTATTGTCACGCAATTCGCGCTAACGAGAATTCACTTGCCAAGATTGGTCTGAACAATCAAAGTCGATGGTAAACGACCAAAAGACAGGCCGAAATAACGGTGACTTGATACGCTAGATGCGGATTTAAAAGCCTCGAGATTGCACCCAGATCAAGGATTCGATAGAGGCGAAACCGATCACGACGAGCCGACCTCGCTTGTGAACGGGACAAAGGCTGAAGAAAAAGAAGATCACTCTCAAGACCATTCGACATTAACAACGGTCTACGACAAAGGGATGCCCTATCATGTGTCCTCTTTAACCTGGCCCTCGAGAAAGTGATCCGTTATACTGAGGTAAATGCAAGAGGTACGATCCTCTTTAAGTCCACTCAACTATTGGCCTATGCTGACGATATCGACATCATGGGAAGAACGACCCGAGACGTACAAAAGCAACTCAGCTTTGTCACCTCTTTCCTGTGTGAAGCTGACGAAGGATGACTCTCCTGACCGAGTGATAGCTTCCTTCAAAGTGACATATCCCCATGACTTCGATGCTATCGTCCAATCCTCCTTTTGGCCACAGGGGGTCTTCGTTAAGCCTTATCAGAGGTCTAAGATTCGTGAAAATTTCCGGCCCGCCCGCCTGCCTCGCCGAACTTGAATGATACCAATAACTATACGCTATTTTATCAAAATTTAAGGGGTCTAAGGACCAAGCTGTCGGATTTCAAACTGTCTGCCTTAGCATTCCAACATCATGTCATCTGCATTTCTGAAACCTGGCTGGATGACATGATTTTAGATTCTGAGCTCCTCGAAGGTTACTCTGTCTTTCGTTGTGACAGAGACTGCGTTGCGCTTGGCAAGACAACTGGCGGAGGTGCTCTAATAGCTGTTAAGTCCCCTCTCTGTGCCGAAATTATCTTTTCCTTCTCCTCCTCCTCCTACGATTCTGTTACCATACGTGTCCTTCCGCCAAACGTATGTCCCTTTATCATATCGTGTGTATATTTTCCCTGCCTAAACCCGCCTTCTCTGTACGAGGATTTCTCCGACAGATTATCAGAGGCCCTAACCGTTTTGTTTCCCTCACTTCCTTTCATCCTCTGTGGTGACTTTAATCTTCCCATGCTTTCCTGGCCCATTACACCTGGCCTTCCCTCCCTCTATAATAACTCGACCCACCCTTCCCTTCCTCTATCCACTTTCATGTACACCTGTGGGGCCCTCCAATTTAAACTTTCTAGAAACCAATTAGATCGCACTCTTGACCTTGTCCTCTCTAACCTTCCTGTACGTTATCTTTCCCAATCCCTTCATGCTCCGTCTTACGTTGCCCCTGACGCCCATCATCCTGCTCTCGAGTTCGATGCTCAGATATCCCGACTCCACTCTCCTGTCGCTCGCAAGTCTACCAAGTTCAACTTTCGTAAGGCGAACTTCGAAGGTCTGAACTCAGCCCTGGCGTCAATCAACTGGGTCTCCCTGCTCTCTCCATTTATATGTGACCAAGCACTCAACACTTTCTATACCATTTTATCTGATCTTCTTCCTTGTTACGTTCCCTCCTCTCCTAAGTGCTTATGCTCTTAGCCCGTCTGGTTCACCACTGAAATTCACAAAAAACTACGTCAAAAACAGACTGCGAGAGAGAAGTTCCTGTCTTCTAGAAACGTTGCTGACTTAGTTTTTTTCAAATCCCTTCGTTCCTCGGTCAAATCTTTAATACGCACAGTCCAGACACGAATATTTGTCCAGCGTGGAAGACTCACTAAAGCGCGGAAACCTGAAACCTTTCTGGTCCCACATTCGCAACTCCCGCTGCCCTGCCCAGTTATCCCCTTCGTCCATTAAATTCTCTGGTTTCTCTGCTAACTCCCCCCAACGATCTTGTGATTTACTCTGCCGCTACTTTTCGTCAGTCTATGTTCCTCCTTCTTCCTCCGAATCCCTCCCGATAGTAGATGTAGCCTGCCCCGCATCGCCTACCATTTCCCTTCTTACTCCTATCCTTGTCGAATACCTCATTGGCGAACTTGATGCCAAGGTCGGACCTGGCTACGATGGTCTTCCAAATCTCTTTTTGATCAAAACTGGTAAGTCCATCTCCCTTCCCCTATCACTTATTTTCAACAAAAGCCTTGAAGAGAATCATTTTCCCAGCTTGTGGAAAGAGGCTCTCATTATTCCCATTCACAAAAGTGGCGATCGTTCGCTTGCCGAGAATTACCGTCCCATTTCCCTCCTCTCTTCGTGTTCCAAAATCCTGGAAAGATATGTCAGCGACTGGTTGTCCGCCCACTTTGGCCAACACATAGTGAAAGAACAACACGGCTTTGTTAAACGTAGATCCACTGCCTCCAACCTGCTTGACTTTACCAACTTTGTCGCCAAATGTCTAAATTCACGGCAAGAAGTGCATACCATTTACACTGACTTCGCGAAAGCCTTCGACACTGTAAATCACAAGATACTTCTATCCCAACTCTTGTCCCTAAACGTTCCCATACCACTTGTTTTATGGCTTGCCTCTTACCTTTCCAACCGATCCTGCCGCGTCTCTTTGGACGGTTGTACTTCCCGCTCCTTCTCCCCCTCTTCTGGCGTCCCACAGGGGTCTATCCTGGGTCCTTTGTTATTTTTATTTTTTATTAACGACCTTCCTCCCCTCCTTACTTGCCCCTGTTTGCTCTATGCAGACGACCTTAAGCTGTTTTTCGTTATATCGTCGCCTATGGACTGTGTTTCCCTTCAGAATAACCTGGACACTCTGGCTCGTTGGTGCTCGACTAATGGTTTAGCGCTAAACGTCAGAAAGTGTCACTCTATTTGCTTTTTCCTAAAATCCTCATCCACTTCTTTCTCCTACTCTCTTAACGGGCATTCCTTATCCTGGTTAAATTCCACTCAAGACCTCGGAGTCACTTTCGACAATAAGTTCCGGTTTGACACCCATTGCCTCGATGTCATCAATCGAGCAGCAAAATTGTCAGGCTTTATTCTTCGCTCCTCCTCTGATTTTGACTCCATCCAACCCTCCTTAGCTCTCTTCAATTCCCTTGTGAGGAATACCCTCAATTATTGCTCCGTGATCTGGTCACCCTCCCGTAACCCCTTGAAAATGTGCAACGTAAATTCACCCGTTCCCTCTTCTTTAAGAAAAGCTTCCCTCGTGTGGATTACCCCTCCCGCCTCCGCTTTCTAAACCTTCCCTTCCTACAACAGCGTAGATCCTATCTGGATCTATGAACATTCTTTAAACTTTCCTCGGGTCTGATGGACTGCTCCGCCGCTGACGAGATCACCTGCCGTCCTGCGTCTTATAACACACGTAACGCAGATATTTTCAACGTGCCCTTCGCGGATCTCGAAGTCTATTTTCATTCCCCGATTCCCAGGCTTTGCCGAAATTATAATGCAAAACAGCTTGGTCCTTTTAACTTCCCTACTTTAAGTAACACATCGTTCAATAAGTCCTGGGACTAGCGTAGAGATGGCGCTAATAATGCCATTTATATACCAAGGTTCAGAAGTACCAACCTTCAGATAAGGTATGTCAAAATTTGATGTAATTCGAAACATAACCAAGAAAGCTATAGTGGTTAAACTGACGCTACCTTTGCAATCGTGAAAAAATGTACCAAAACAAGTTTCGTGTGTTGATAAAACATTGTTTACTAATGGGGGAAAAACACTGTTCAAGCTCAGCAATGGCTTGAAAAGCGTTATCCGGACTCTACTCCGTCGAAAACAACCATTTGTCTGTGGTTTTCGACGTGAAACGCGGTCGTGCTGATACAAATGATGCGGAACGTTCGGGTCGGCCAAATGAGGGAGTAACTCCCGAA
The DNA here is from genome assembly GCF_905115235.1 of Hermetia illucens. Classification (NCBI taxonomy): domain Eukaryota; kingdom Metazoa; phylum Arthropoda; class Insecta; order Diptera; family Stratiomyidae; genus Hermetia; species Hermetia illucens. The sequence goes on along the minus strand of NC_051855.1, from coordinate 11,180,258 downwards.
AACACCAAGCAAGCATTGAAAATAGTGATGGGTGACCGCAAAATGAAAGTGCGCGAGATAGCTAAGATAGTGCACATATCAACTGATAGTGCATTTACTATTTTGCACCAAAAATTGGGTTTTTTCCAAATGGCTGCCGCGTTTGCTCACAATGGAACAAAAGCAACAACGTATCAATGATTCGGAGAGCTATTTGGCACTGTTTACTCGCAATAAACAGGATTTTTTGCGTCGATATGTGACAGTGGACGAAATATGGATTCACCATTTCACTCCGGAGTCAAGTCGGCAGTCAGCTAAATGGCGTACGACCGATAAAAGCCGCCCGAAGCGTCCAAAAACGCAACAGTCGGCCGGCAAAGTGATGGCGTCCGTATTCTGGGATGCGAATGGTATAATTTTCATTGACTACCTCGGAAAAGGAAAAAACCATCAATAACGACTACTATATGGTGTTATTGGATCGTTTGAAGGCCGAAATAGCGAAAAAACGCCCACACATAAAGAAGAAGAAAGTCATCTTTCATCAAAACAACGCACCGTGCCACAAGTCAATCAAAACGATGACCAAATTCAACGAATTAGGCTTCCAACTGCTTCCTCATCCTCCGTACTCGCCGGATCTGGCCCCCAGCGACTGCTGACTCTTTGCGGATCTCAAAAAGATGCTCCACGGAAAAAGATTTGGCTCAAATGAGGAGGTGATCGCTGCTACTGAGGCTCATTTTGAGTCAAAAAAGACAAATCGTTCCACAAACAAGGCATTGAAAAGTTAGAGAAGCATTGGAATGATTGTATAACCCTTGAAGGAGATTATGTTGATGGATAATAAAGAATTTTGCCGATAAAATGTTGTTTTCATAGTTAGTCCCGGGACTTATTGAACGATGTGTTAGTTTTAAACGTATGATAAGTTTTTTGCTTTCTCCTCCTCCTGAGGACAATAATTAACTGGAATTCTCTCTGTTTGTTGTCCGTTAATTAAATAAATAAATAAATTGCCTTCATCCAGATAGAGCAGGAGCCCGGACGTAGGTCAGGACGCCAGACAGCTTTTAGGGATATCGAATGGGTGGACCTCGGCGCAAAACCGGGATGTCTGGAGTTCCTTATTTTGACAGGTCTAGACCGGATACCGGTTGTTGCGCCGTTGATGATGATGATGAAGTCAAGTTTTTCTCTTCTGTACTTGCTAACTAATCCACAGTTTATATATTAAATAGAAATTAGAATTCCACAAGTCCATCAACGATTACCATAAACGATCAGTTTCCCACAATTTTGTCATACTCACTGACGCCAAACTTATGAAAAACTGACCGTGTATCACCCACATCAGTATTTTCGTTGGGTCATTTTTTGTGTGGGAATAATTCGGTATTACACATTCAAACGACTGAAATCTTGACTCTAAAAATGGTAGTAGCTATGCTGAAAAGCGCCATAGCTTTGTTTTTGGGAGTAAAAAGATAGTTCTCTTGGTACACACCCAGATCAGGGATTAACTCCGCCTTAGTCCTGCTTCTTATTAAATATCTACCACCGTTTATCTATGATCTACTACTCACCGATAATATTGCCTGTTCCAAATTCAGATCGATCGGATTCATCACAATAAAGACTTGATGATTTTTATGTATCAATCCTGTTGGCTCCCTCAATGCCGCCTTACAATAGTATTGTATCCAACCGTAACGCCCCAGGAATGTCGAAGGCAGACCAAGTGGTAGACCCAATTTAAATGGAAAGCTATGAATTCCCGGTGATAAAACTGAAGGTCCTTGATCAGCATCTCCCAATAGTTTCATTCGAAAATCAATGTAATTCTCCTTATCGTAGGTTCGCTCCTGACGGGCCGATCCAACACGCACCACCCCTTCACCAACTACATGAAAATGCAACCCCAACGCTGGAGTATCATCTTGCAATTCGAGTAATACACGTCCTGACAAAAACTGTCCAGGGAAGTAAAGAAGGGATGTGTTATCAAAGATTATAAGAAACTTGAGAAGTTTTCGCGGCATGGTTCCTAGGGTCCTAGGCTGGATTTTGGTCTATGAGATCGGGAACGATAGAGATGGTAAATAGAAGCTCATAGGCGTTTTGACTAGGTTCGTATGTCCTTGACAGTATCTAGACGTTGTCTTGAAGAGATGACACTGGTCAACCTACAAGCAATCGGTAATGCCATTTACTACTATGTTCAGCTTCAGCATCCTGGACGCAAGGATCTTTAAGGTAAATTGCGTATGGTTTTCTAGTGAGCCTTGTTCCAATGTCGTACCAGCCTAACCAGGGAGTTGCTTCATCTAACCATGCATGAAGTAAGCCGCAATCGCGTAGGTATTACGAAATTCCAATGTTTCGTCTCATTTCACCTGCTGATCAGTGCACAGCTAGTCGACGGATATAGTTTATTGCAATTCCGAATGTTGTTGATACGAATTTCAGCTCCTTTTTCTATGGCAGATCTCTAGGAAAGTTTTCGGTATCCACTTGGCCAGATCACATAAATCCCTTACGCTCACCAGCAAACTACACCACCGAAACTTTGTTAGCGTTTTTTATCTTTTCTTCAATGCACACTCAGAAGATACAAGTAACAGAGCGGTAACGCGAAAACATTCAAGCGTGCACGACACCACAACTGGAATCTCGGGCTGCTTCGCTCCAAAACTTACCTGTTGTCTTAGCTCGCATGTGTTAAGTCTTCTCCTACCTTTTCCACCTCTTCACTGTTTCATACCATGATCGGTTTGATCCGAAGGTATTCAACTAGCGATCATGACCATCAAGTTGCTGCTAGTGGAGTATAGTATCGATTCTTTGTTATGAGGAATGAAAGAGGTTACAGAGAAGTTTCAGTTTATGGAACTACAATGTCCATTTCAGAGTACCAAGTAGACACGATCATCACTGGTCTTCCCAATAATGAGATCATCTATCACTCAAGAGAGGTTCATATAACTCACCTCCATTAATCGTTACCTAAAAGATCGATGTCTAACTTCATCGATGGACCATGCTACTAACCATTTGACCATAGTCGCATAATTATCTAAAAAAAACCTCTGAGCTCTGTGGCACGATCCATCGATATTGCTCAATCCCCGATTGAGCTGCAATCATGAGGACCTGAGCCTATATAAGGTAACCTATAATGTGAACATTTATGATACGTAGAAGGTCAGTTACGGATGAAGCATGTTACACGAAAAATGAGATCATACCAACGATCTATCTGTTAACCAAGATCGTATAGTCATCATATGCACTCTTGGATGCCGACAAAATGGAGACTCCGAAGAGCATCTTTCGGGAACAGATGGATTTCTGAGAATTATGTCTTGCTTGAAATGTAATTAGTGTATCTTACCTCAGATGCAAGATTTCAACAAATGAGGAATGTTTAAGTTTAAAGATAAACCGATCAACGCTTCCACAGATGAATATATCTTTTTGTATTTCAGATAAAAGCCAGTGACCTTCAATTGGTAGTGATTTACACCTCCTGATATATTGAGCTGCGATTATACAACACCCTGAAAGCATTTACTTCCAATTAAGAATACTCGTGAATTTATCTTTTACTATTTATCTTTATTTAACCATATCTTTCTCTAGATATATCTGCAAAGAATTAGGAATTTAATTTCCATTGAGTGCTCGTAATCATTTAGTTGCGATAAAAAAAAAAAGTCTGAATAAAGTTTCTTGGAATAAAATAAAACTCTATTCAGACAAAACCTCATTAAAATCGGTTTACTGTCTGTCTGTCTGTCTGTGGTGGAAATCTTCAAAAGACGCTGGCCTGGGTACGCCAAAATGTGGGATTTTTACCCACTAAAACCACCCCCAATTCCCTCTTACCCCGTGGAACCACCTTTAGATACTACATTGTGGCGCACTCAGGGTTAAAAACATTCGAAATTTATTTCGAATGTTGTTAATTCGACTGTCAGATGCCACCAACGGTGTTCTCCGTGGCGGAGTAGGCTTGGAAATGAAATGTGAAAAATAATTGAAGTTTAAAAAGAAAAGTTGACAATGAATTTTCAGTCAAGCTAAATGAATTATTGAAAAGTTTTAAAATTTTGACTTGGAGAGAGTCTCGCTAATTATTCTTTAACTTTGAGAGAGTCTCGCTAATTAAAAATTAACTTTGAGGGAGTCACGGTAATTATTCCTTAATTTTGAGAGAGTCTCGCTAATTATTCCTTAATTTTATATCAATAAATTTATATAAGCTGTGATTTCTAAGTTTATTTTAAAATGTCAAGGCTCCGAATCGAAAGCAGTTGCTAGCGATATTCATATCCAATATCTGAAGAATCTAGAACAATCAGGTTGTATTAAGCCCAAAACATCATGGGGCGGGGTTAGTTTACTTTAGCTAGGCCTCCTTCCGTCTACCCGCGGGGCTCGCAACAGCGCCTTCGTCACTTCTTCTGCTTTTCACAGTTTATCCTGGATTACTGCAATCATGGAATTGTTCGAATCCCAGTCTTCCTGGCAAGCTACCATTCTCCGGACAAAATTTTCCGGTGATAGCACTTCATCTAAAGTTTCCTCTAGGTTCTTGCTTTCTTCCACGAACCTAGGACATTGGAAGAATACGTGCGCTGGGTCCTCTGGGACCCCGTCGCAGTTTGGACAAATAGGTGAGGTGTCCAATTTAAACACAAAAATGCATCGTCCACCGCAGCGATCAGCGAAAGACGCGGCGAGGACTCCCGATGTGATACCGGGGCGCCCAAATAAAGAGGAAGCCTTATTAAATGGCGCGACTGACCGTGCGGAGATGGCAAATCCAATACCTTGTAGTGCCCCTGTTTCGAAAGAATCGCTAGTCCTGAGCAGATGGATTTAGACACAAACCGAGTGGAACTGCAGTCGACCGTCCTAGCTAGAGCCGAAGAGAAAAGGCTCATCGGGATATGCGCAGCAGTGGTGAAGCGTATGCGTTTGGCAACGTTCGTCCAGAGGAATATCAGCAAAGGCGTCAAAAACGAACTGATGGAACTGGAGGAACTAGTGGACCGCATCTCCTTCTACAGGCCAGCGTGGAGAGCAACGGAAGACAATTGGAGAGCAGAAGCAGCCGCACTCCTCGCTGAGAACGCTGTTTGCGTCAAACGGACCACACATAGCCCACTGCAAAGCGAACTGGGGAAAAGCGGAAAGAGGACGACGCGCCCGAAGGATACTTTATCGAAGTAGTTTCCAGGGCCCAAAAAAAGAAGGCTAAGAAGGAAAAAGAGAAACAACTGACTCCGCCGCCAGAGACACGTTTGTCCAAAGACAAGGAAGCTGCCAACCAAAAGCCAGTAGCAGGAAAGACGAGGAGGCGAAGAAGGACTAGACCGTCGGGTCTGCTGACTAAGCTGACGAAAGGCAAGACATTTGCGGAAGTCCTTAGTGGAATCCGCTACAGGATGAAACCCGAAGGCAACGGAGCAGAGGTGTCTTCCATACGGAAAACGAGGGAAATGGGGCATGCCTCAGTCAGACTCCAGAGGGAAACGGATTCTGGAAATGGCGGCGAGAACCGAGCTCGTTTGAAACATCCGATCCACGGCAAAGTTTCGGCGCCCAAGCTTTGAAAGAAGCATTCCTGACATCACTTTTGCGTCGGAATCTCTGGCATCAGCGGTGGACGGGTGGCGAGTCCTAGAAGACTCCTCGGCAAGTGATCACGAAGTGGTTGACGCTACTTGCCGGTGAGCACCAACGCGACGCTCACCCTGCGTCTGGAATGTCGCAAGGGTGAACATCGTCGAAGCTCTTGGAGCAGGGAGGGCCGCGCTCCGGGGGGTGGTAGTGTTGCAGCTGACACCGTCGTAAATTCAGTGATAAACCTGACAACGATGGCGTATAAGGGGCCCCAGCAGCGACAAGCCTTCTATGGCTTGGTGGACAGCTGATATTGCCGACCTGCGGAGGGAGTGTTGTAAGCTCCGCCGTTTGGCACAACGTCTGCACGCCAACGAGGAGGCATGTGCATAAAGGCACAGTATAGATCAGCGAAAAAGAGACTCCGCAGCGCTATAAATAAAAAAAAAGTTCGCGGCTTGCGGAACCTTGTCAACGAGGTGAATGAGGACCCGTGGGGACTTGACTATAAGCTTGTCACCCGGAAAATCTGAGCTCTGCGAAGGCCCCGCATACTATCATAAATACCGACCAGATGGACCGCATTGTACGGGCATTATTCCCTAGACATCTTGTACAGGTTGATGTCAATAGCACGGAAAGCGTCGAGGATTTCCCTCTTTTCACAATGAGGGAACTCGAAGAAGCGGTTCTCACTGTGAAAAACAAGAAGGCGCCTGGCCCTGATAGCATCCCGGCGGAAGTTTACAAACTGGTTTTCCATCAACGACCAGAATTGCTGCTTGAAGTGTTCAACGCTTGCTTGAAGGAGGGATTTTTCTTTGTCGCTGGAAAGTGGCCAGACTCGCGTTGATCAGTAAAAGAGACCCAGAGCTCCCGTTTGCATACCGACCGCTGTGTATGCTTGATACGGCCGGAAAAGTGCTCCAAAACTCATCAGGGGTAAAATCGCTGAAGCGACCCGCGCTGCCGGGGACTTATCCGCAAGGCAATTCGGGTTCAGAACAGGAAGATCCACGATGGATGTTATTATGTTCATCGAGCCGAAGCGCACAGCTGCCGATCTCGGTAGATACTGCTACTCATAACGATTGATGTCAGAAATGCCTTAAAATCCGTAAGATGGACAGATATGCTAGGCACATTAGAAAGCTCATTCCACGTGCCAAGATATCTCGTGCGAATATTGAGGGATTATATGAAAGGCCGGTCCCTGCTCTATGAGACGCTAGAAGGCCAGAGGAGGATGGAAATCACGTCGGGAGTAGCGCAGGGATCCATCCTACGGCTGGACTTTTGGAACGCTTCTGATGATAGTCTGCTGAGGCTCGATATGCCCAAAGAGTCGCGCCTGGTCGGTTATGCAGACAATGGGCTGATACCCTTGACAGAGAGGTGCATCGTAAGCACCTTGCTCAAGTGCAGAGACGGGGAGCTTTGCGAGTGGCGTCTGCTTATTGTACTGTCTCCGAACCAGCGATGATGGGAGTGATCCCCGTTGCACTTGTCAAGGAGCGCTCAGCTACCTACCGCCGTAGGGGCGAGAACTTAAGAGAGATGGTTGCCCATGAAGACCCTTACCGAGTAGAAACTCACTCTTGCAAAATGAGCCGAGGGGCAGATGGACTGCGTGGCTCATCGACAATTTAGACCAACAATTTAGATTGATTACTTCCTTACCCAACTTCTAAGAAGGATATGGAGGTTTTCAGTCTTACCTGCACAGGAATGGGAAGGCGTGATCTTCTGATTGTGTGTTCTGTAATGGAGTGGCGGACGACGCTGAACATACCTTTTTCTTTTGCGAGAAGTGGGATGGGTTTCGTCAGCAGCTTTATGCAGACACAGAGGAGCTCTCTCCGGACAACATTGTCAGAAAGATGATGAAGAGCGCTGGCAGCTGGAGTCGTGTTGCGCATTATGTTTGGATTCTTCTTATTCCGAAGAAGATTGAACTCGACCGGCGGAGGGATCGGATGGTAAGGGATTCCCTGAACTCATAACTCACTTTCCCTCCTGTTGGTGAAAGGAATTCGACTTGAAGGCTCCCGGAGCCGTGAGAGCAGGAGGGCTAGCCGGAAGTAATGTGTCAAACGGTCCCAGGTTAATTCTCTGATGACGGGGAGGTGTTTAGTTGATTGTCCGACAGCGTACTGTTGCGGAACTCCAACACTCTGTGCGTAAATGCATTCACTTACCCTACCCCCCAAAAAAAACCTCCATGGCGGTGAGAAACTGGGTGAGATTATAATTGATTTCCCCATACTTTCTCTCCAGCCACTCTTCAATGGAAGTGATCAACCTATAAGTCCTACGACCCTTTTCTTACTGGTCCCATTGCTGTTGCCATCTGCTTATTGATCTCTCCCTTTCGGCTGTTTTCACCTGCAATAAGGGAGAAATGGACCTGATGTTATAAATGTTGGTAAAAGAGTGTATAGTTGTCGGAATCATTCAAGTTCGGCGAGGCAGGCGGGCAGGCCGGAAATTTTCACGAAACTTAATCCTCTAATAAGGCTTGACGAAGACCCCCTGTGGCCAAAAGGAAGATTGGACGATAGCATCGAAGTTGTGGGGATATGTCACTTTGCAGGAAGCTATCACTCGGTCAAAAGAGCCATCCTTCGTCAGCTTCACACTTGAAAGAGGTGACAAAGTTGAGTTGGTTTTGCTTCTAATATAGGCCGGAATTTCATCGGACGTGGTGGAGTACGCTAGCCTTGACATGAACAGCTGTTTTGGCGGCGAGGCAACGTTCAATTAGGGGCCGCTTCAGGTTCAGCGGTGGTGGTCGTCGATGATACACAGGAGTAAGCCTGTGGTGGTGCTAATGCAGCGACTGTAGGACGATAGCGCATTCGATGCTGAGTTGGGAATATGTCCCTCAGATGGAGGACGATTTTTCAGTTGGCGAGCGGACGTCGTCGAGTTGAAACAATCTTTTATAGACGCACTGGAATAGTCTGTCGCAGATAGAGGCAGAGAATTTTGACAGTTCTGCCCCTTCCCAGCCTGGCAATTTAGGAACTATGGTTCTAATCCACTCCGCAGTGTCTTCCGTTGCGCAGTCCACCAGTGTAAGATCTGGTCGAAAGCGTATCCCGTTGAACACAAGTTTCAAAGTCCATCCCTTGCACATCTGCCAGACGACAAGGTCTTCAATGGTTTCCTGCTCCTTACGAGTGAGTATTTTCTCGGAAAACATTTTTGGCAGTATGGCCAGTCGAATGCCCTTGACCGTACTAGCATAGCTAATGGCGGGTTTCCTGAGTCATGCCTTCACCCCTCACCTGCCCGGGTTTTTTCCCTCTTCGGGTTCAGGTTTGGATTTGTTTGGGGCATTCCTTTCATGCGGGCTAATCTCTATTGCTCCCCGCTTTTTCTGCTCCGGTAAAGTCTATCCTAAGCCTTGTTAAGGGCCCCTTCTGGTTTCAGGCTTTTCTTCAGATAGCGCAGGTACCATTTAGTACCTGCGCCACTGAGACCTGTTTCCTTCCTGACGTCTGATATATTTATCTCAGACGTGCTTTTGCTGGTCCTTGCTTTTTGAGCAGTGGCGTTTGTTGGGTGTTGTCCACGCAGTATACCAATGTTAACCTTTGATCTTGGCTTAACGTGCTAATTTCTCCCTTCTCCGGTGTAATAACCTGGTTCTCAGTATTTCGGAGATTTGCTTCAGCATGATTAACCAGTTTGTGTGCGGTACGAGGCCCCGCTTTATTGGTTTTCGTTTTTTTATCTTTATTGCTGATACTCATTTGATTCCCGCGAGTATGGGGGTTAGGAAGTCCGCCGTGCCATAGCCCCACGTAGCACGGTAAGGTCTAACTTACTCACTGAGGCGACCAGGTATCAGTGAGGCTCCGTTCGAATACAGTCAGTCACCCCCGACTGGAAACTATACAATGGGCACGGTCCGCATGACACCCTGGATTGGGGGAGATGTTTTTCGACTCTCCAGTCTAGATCCGTAGCGTTTTGTTAATAGTAGGGTCACCGCGTATAGAATGTGGCTATCATCATTCACTAACGGTCTTGGTAGACGAGAGGCTTGGCCCCTGAAAGCCACACATCGCCCCACAGGGGAGACATCATCCTCATAGAGAGATAGGTTGGCCTCAGGGGCCTATGTTCCGCGTCAGTCTATCCTGCAGAGCACTGCTTGACTCCAATGAAACCCTAATTTTTTCATTTTATTTCTAAAGAATGGATAATAAGGGAAAATTAGAGACATGAACCGAATATTCCCTTTTTTACTTAATTATGTATATCCTAAGTTAATTACGAAAAAGGTAAACAGACGAATACTTTTTTGACAAACTGTACTTGACGGCATTGCCAGAAAAAAGAAGCTAATGTTCGTTTTGAAATCATTCCTCTGAGGAGGTTAGGGCACCTCGAATTGGGGTTTTTATTCCACTTTCCGCTAATGCGTCCTAGCCTAGTTTGTATTTGCGAACCCGATTTGTCCTTTATTTATATAAAGAGTGAATGGACGAGTTTGTGGCATTTTGGGGAAAACATTGAGAATTGCTCCGCGTTAGAATTGGAACTAAAAATGGTTGAGGATATTTTAGGAGCCGCACATTATCGTGGGCATATGTACTTCTTTTTTGTATGTGGGTATGCTTGACGGGAAACAACTAATTGCACAAAGAACAAAAACCTCCCTCTTGTCATCCCCGGATCAATGACAAGTTGCCCGCTAGAGGACTGGGTGACAGTTCCTGACATTTACCGCAATGGAAACGTATTAGTCTGGCTTTACCCCAAAGCGTCCCAGTCTGTATATATAAAAAACCTACATCGACCATAGTCCCAAAAAGCCCATACTAAATTTCAAAGTCTTGGGGCATTGTTTACGAGTGGAAATATTTCTGCGCCACACTGGAACTCGCGCGGGGGAGGGATTTGCACGCACGCACCCATCTGCATGCCGTGATCTCGTTGTCGTCGCGTCCGGGTCGGGTGGTTTTTTTTAGTGCGTCGTGGTTTATACAGACGATTCGTGGCATCCTTTATGTGCCTGGGAATTTCCTTGCCGTTCGTACGCACCAAGCCAATACACGGGACATGTCGACTGAGCCAAAACAAATATTATTTTCGCCTGCCAAATTCGTCTGAATCGTAATATCGCGTCCATTGTTTTCCCGACAAAAAGACGGTGTTACTCTCGAAGCCTCGGTGGTGGCCGCATATCTTTGCGGGTGGCTGCCAGCTCTCTCATCGTATGCCGGAGGATGGACGAAAAAGTTTCTCGTTGCTAGCAGGCATCCGCGACAGTGCAAGTGAGTGAGTGTTTCTGAAACGAAAACCGAGATGACCGGAGAGAATGCGAAATCTCGGTTTCTGACTTATCACGTAACTGCCTAAAGTAGCGTTCAATATTTACTCAGCGCCGCGGTCCTAGCTGGATGCCGACTAGTTTTCTGTATCTTAACAAATAGTGAAAAGTGCATGTGTCGTGCGTGCCGATCCTGAATCTGACTTGAAAGGGAAAAATAGTTATTCGCCCAGCTCAAAGGTGTGCGAGTCCCGAGTGAGATTGCCTGAAAAAAGTATTGACCGAAGAACTGGAAAAGAAGCTGAATTTCGATAAGTTCCGAGCCGCCTGGATGTGTATGTGTGTGCGTGACTTTTCAATCAGACATCAACAACAACAACAACACTTCGAGCCCAGCTCAGGCTGCAGGACCATCGTGGTCAGCTGCTGCTGACCAGCGCCTCGATGCTCGTGCGTTGCAAGGCGCCTCATCGCATCTCTGGAAATCAATGTTGTGACGCGGTTGGAAGAAAGCTTAAGGTAGGTGGTCAGTGCATATCTAGCTCAGGTGCTTGCTAATTCGCCAGCGGTAGCCGGGTGAGGATTGGAATCATGAAATTATGCGGGCCGGTACCGGACCATTGCCGCCTGTGTTCCGGATTTTCGTGGATTTTGGTCAGAAACGGCGCGCAAGGGATCATGTTGCATTCTAGGAGCCTTGACGGCAGCTCCTAGTGAAACTTAACTTCTCAATGCAGCTCATAACGAACCGGTATTAACTTTTTAATTATATGAACCTGATCTTGAGGGAACCTCATTTGAAAACACCTTCCTTACAAAACTCTGGGAAATCCTCTTAAATATATCGACATCAAAGACTTCTCTCCCTCCTGTACCAGTCCAGGAAACACCTGCAACTTTAGAATGTCCACTTCACATTAAACAAGGAAATTCTACGACGGACTTAGCGATCTCGACTTCATCCTCCGGGTTCGAATCCAGGCCATGGTCATCGATGTTTAACATTGTCTAAAGGGGCTCAAAATGTACGATGTGAGTCTCGCAAGGGACCAATAGTTAGTTTAGTTCAGTCGGGGGAACCGCAGTTCCAAGCACTCAGACCTTTGCTAGGCCCATTGTACTATCCTCGGAGATCATTCGCAGGCTTTCGCGAATCTGAGAACATTCTCCAGAGACAGAGAATGCTGAGACTCTTCGCTGAAGAAGACCTTATCAACGTATCTTCGTCTGAAGCCTGAGGAGGCCGGGTAGCTACCTGGATACGAAGCAGCTGCATACGAAGTGCCGGGTCGTCTCTTCTTTCTCCTCGCATTGGCTGCATATGGTCAACTTGAATGATTCCGATAACTATACACTCATCATCATCATCAACGGCGCAACAACCGGTATCCGGTCTAGGCCTGCCTTACTAAGGAACTCCAGACATCATATGGGACAGGCTTTGAGGGTTCGTTCTACTGCCTCGTAGAAGGTATCCTTCTCCGACTCTGCAGTCTCCTCTGTAGGGGCGTGAACGTTAACGGTCCCTGTCCAACGCATCTCCTGTAACGCTGTTACATCAGCCCTATATTGGGACAGGGTATCGGCTAGCTGCTCATCAGCTTCATCTCTGTACAGGGAGCGCACGTTCCATGAGAAAATGCGCAAATCGATTTCGTCGTTGTGTAATCCGTCCAGTCCGAGGCTCCTGTTGTGGCTTTGTAACAAGTTGTTTTCCGTGTAGGGTTGTCAGCCCTACCCAAACCCCCAATCTGGAGGACCAGTTGATACAATTTGTCCCGTTTTTAGGCGCAGGAGGCTCGCCTTCATCCTTCTCCGTCTGCAGCTTTTCGTTAAGAAAGAGCTCCCAGCGGTCACCACGTGGAGGTGGAGATAACGTTTGGTAGTAGAGCTGTTGGTGTTGCTTCAGCAGGCATTTCCCAGGTTTTATGCTCTATCATGGGTATCAGTCCACGTTTCGCCCTGGGATCTATACTACCCTTTGACCGCCAACTATACTCCATTACCAAAAAGTAAGGGGTCTAAGGACCAAGCTGTCGGATTTCAAACTGTCCGCCTTAGCAGTACAACATCATATCATCTGCATTTCTGAAACCTGGTTGGCTGACAGGATTTTAGATTCTGAGCTCTTCGAAGGTTACTCTGTCTTTCGTTGTGACAGAGACTGCGCTGCGCTTGGCAAGACAACTGGCGGAGGAGCCCTAATAGCTGTTAAGTCCCCTCTTCTTGCCGAAATCATTTTCAAGGAAAGCAGCTCTCCCAATCTGGAGCTAGAAATCTCTCTGGTATACCCAGAGGGGTTCCCCCTTTTCCGCAGCTTCGGCAATGCGGGAATTGTAGAATATGCCGAGTCTGGCGACGTGGTCCTCTATGGGCTAGTGCTAGTAAAGACCGTTGTAATTTTGAATGCATTGGCAGGAGCTCTCATGATCGGGCTATATTATAAGCGGGCCAAATCCCCAAAAACTCCTTGGGCCGCACTCTCGATCTCTTCCTTTCTAACCTCCCCGAGGACTACCTCTCTTTATTTCCGTACACATCCCGTATGTTAAAATTGACGCTCCCCACTCCGCGGTTGAATTTGAAGCGGAACTCCATCGTTCAAAATCCCCTTACGCTCGCGATTCTCGTAATCCATCTCAATCTCTCCCTTCTTATATCAACTTCGCTGACTCCACTGCCAATTCCCCACAACAATCCTGCGACCTTCTCTGCACCTACTTCTCTTCAGTGTTTTCTCCCTGCAGACTGCTCCAAATCTCTAGCCATTCCTCTTCTTACGCCTTCCTTGGTTGAGTTCCTCATTGGTAATCTTGACCCCAATGTCGGACCTGGCCCCGATGCGCTTCCTAACCTCTTCCTCCTTAACTGTAGAAAACACATTTCCCTCCCCTTGAGTATAATCTACAACAAGTCTAGATGAATGCTACTTTCCCCGTCTCTGGAAAAAGGCCCTTATCATCCTTATCCTCAAGAGTGGAGACCCTTTTCTTGCTGTGAACTACCGCCCCATTTCTCTTCTCTCCTCTTCCTCCAAAATCCTCGAAAGATACGTCAACAACTGGACCGCCACTTCGATCACCTCATTGTCAAGGAGCAGCACTTCTAGTATCGGAAACCGGCGAGGCGGCGAAACCTGGGAGACCACATGACCCCGATATACTGTATGTATTCGAGAAAATCCCCGCGCCGACTCCACAGACCATCTTTGATCCATCGGTGAAGAATACGGTGTCATAACCTTGCAATAGGCCGCCGGTCTTCCACTTTGCCCTGGCTGGGAAGTCATTAGCAAAGTTTCTCGTGAAATTCAGCTTACGTGTGGCATAGTCCGGAGGGAATGCCCAGATTTCCCGAGGTACTTCGGCTAGGATCTGAGAGAAATGACACCTCATCTACGGTTCAGATGAAGATGCTGTGGTCTGCATGTGATGGTCACAAGCCCCTAGTAAAGCCGGTAGCCCGTTTCTTTTCGAACCTTCTTGATATCCCGTTCAGGAACGCCGATAGTGAGAAAAGTTCCCGGCCAATCGGCTCTTCCTCCTGCTTCGCTACCTAACAGCATCCAGGTGGAAGTGCTACCTAACAGCATCCAGGTGCACCTCAACACCATTACGCTCCTCTTCTGGAAGCGAGAGAAAGCACTTTCTAAACAATGGTAGTTCGGAAACCCTCTACATGGTCAGTCGCGTAATCTCCCACACATCGTTGAAGGAGGAATACTGTCTAAGCCTCTCATTCATGCTTTCGTCGACAAAGTTTATCCGTAGCATTTTAGGATATACAGCTACCGGCTCAAAACGTAGTGTAATCCCTTGGAAGGATGTAGTCCTTACAGCTGAAAAAAGTTTCCTCCCAAGCTGCTCACACTGCTCTGTATCGTAGCACTTTCCGGGCCGTGTCAAGCACACACAGCGGTCGGTATGCAAACGGGAGCTCCGAGTCTCCTTTACCCTTGCTGATCAGCGCGACTCTGGCCACCTTCCAGCGACAAGGAAGTTCTCCTTCAAGTAAGCGTTGAACGCCCTCAGCACCAAGTCTGGTCGTTGGCGGAACACCAGTTTGTAGATTTCCACCAAAGTCTCCTTTTTGTTGGTCTATACTGTGCCTTTAAGGCGTATGCCTCCTCGTTGGCGCGTAAACATTGGGCCAAACGACGGAGTTTATGATATTCCCTCCGTAGGTCGTCCATCAGTACATAGAAGGCTTGTCGCGGCTGGGGCCCCTCCCGGGCATAGAAGCTTCACAAGCCGTCGTTATCAGGTTCGTCGCTGAGTTTACGACAGCTCCCTGCAGCGCGACTCTGCATGTTCTAAGACCTTTGACGAACTTGGCGATGTTCACCCTCGTGACATTCCAGACGCACGGGCAGCGCCGGCCTGGTGCACGCCGGCAAGTAGCGTCAACCATTTCGTACAGGATGTACTGGTGATAACTTGCCGAGCAGTGTTCTAGATCTCGCCACCCGTCCATCGATGGTGCCCGAGAGTCCAACGCAAAAGTGATGTCAGGAATGTTTCCTCCACAGCCTGGGCGCCGAAACGTTGGTGTGGATCTGGTGTTTAACACTACGAGCCCGGCCCTCGCCGCCATTTTCAGGATCCGTCTCCCTCTGGAGTCTATCCAGATCAGGCATTTGATATGGCCCAATGGCGAAACCGATCACGACGAGTCTACCCGAACTTTCCCTCTGGAGTCTGGCTGAGGCATGCCCCATTCAAGGGCCACCATCTACCAGGATTCGCCTCCGTGCTCGAAACGGCGTCCTCCAGAGCATCAAACCGGCGCCGAAAGTCCGGCATCGTCTCATTCGGCGTCAGGTAAATGCTATAAAACGTTATCCCTAAACATCGAATCCAGACAAGCCCATTCTCTCGGCCTTGGGCAAGAACACGAAGTCGAACGTCGTCCCGAAACCAGATGGTGGCGGTGCCCGATAAGTCGAGATGCCATGAAGCCGGGGGTCTGTTTCAGTATTGCTCGCTGATTAGCACTAGATCAGCATTTACCTCCGCAGCGAACTGCGCTAGCAATTGATGAGCGTTTTCTCTCCGTTGCATGTTAATTTGTAAAATGCGGATCATGCCATTCGTGCCCTGGCCATTTCCAATTGCGCCCTAGAGATTGGACACCTGTAGAGAATGCAACTTTCACTTTCACTGCAGGTCTTCGCTTGGTGACCTACCTGGCCGCATCTCCCGCATGCTGTTCTCCCGTCCGGTCCCTTGCAAATGGCTGACGTGTGTCCATATTTCAGACACCTGTAGCGCTTGGTGGGGACTATCCGCATTCGTACCTTGCATACTACCCATCCAATTTTTATTTTCCCGCTGCTAAGGAGGTTCCTTGCATATTGCTCGGGGACTTCCACCACGGCGAGTTTTTGGCCTCGAGCATTTATAGAGGTGATGCTTATCCGGGCAGTGGTTGCCTCTGGATATTCACGCTTTATCGCCTCCTCCATTTCGACCTTTTCTGTGAGGTAGTCAGGATTCCGGATTTCTAGAGAGCACATGCGCTCTAGGCTAGAAACAGGAGCCTTCTCCCACAATAATCGCTTGACCGATTCTCAGAACGTACTCTTGCTAGTCGTCTTCGGGCCTAGTGAGACGAGGACTCCACCCCCTCCCCCTTCGTTTTCCGCATGGAAAACACCTCTACTCCGTTGCCTTCGGGTTTCATCCTGGACTTCCGCAAATGTCTTGCCTTCCGTCGGCTTAATGAGCAAAACCTAGTCCTTCTTCGCTTCCTCGTCTTTTCTGCTATTGGCTTTTGGTTTGCAGCTCCTTGTCGTTGGACAGAGGGATCTCTGGTGGCGTAGTCAATTGTTTTCGTTCACCCTTCTTCGCTTTATTTTTTTGGGCCCTGGAAATTACTTTCATAAAGTCTCAATTAGGCACTTCTTCTTTCTGACTTCCAATCGTCTTTCGCTGCTCTTCATGTTCGCCTATAGGAGGGGATGCGATCCAATAGTTCCTCCAGTTCCATCAGCTCGTTTTTGACGCCTTTGCTGACGTTCCTCTGGAGGAACCTTGTCGACCTCATAGGATTCACCACTGCCGCGCATTTCCTGATGCACCTTTGCTCTTCGGCTCTAACTAGGACGGTCGACTGCACTTCGACTCGGTTCGTGTGGGAATCCACCTGCTACTTTTTTCGGAACAGGGGCACTACATGGTATTGGAGTTGCCTTTCCCGCATCATCAGCCGCACCACTTGATCAGGCTTCCTCTTTATTTGGGCGTCCCGGTCTTGCATCGGATATGTCAGTCCTCGCTGCCTCTTTCGCTGATCGCTGTGGTGAATGACGTATTTTTGTGCTCCGCCCAAAAGCACTCAACTTTTCCTCCTTCTCTGCTTTTTCGTCGATTTTTTTTTATTGGTTTTTGTTTATTCTCCATGGAAAACTCACCAACCGATCGTGTGCAAGGAAGCGGGCCGCAATAGTTAGGAACTCCCAGTGTGTTCCGATGTGTATTACTTGTTATTCGCGACTCACTCGTCACCAAGAGGTTTTCTCAAGGCTACTACCTAGGGCGCAGGTATACTGTCAGGTGGGGGTCACCTCGGGGTCGTCACACCCCCAATTGTAAGCGACCCCTTAGAGGTAGCTGACGATCCCTAAGGGCTCTTACCACTTGGAGAGTTACAGTCCTTTGGTTCCATCTTCATGTGTTTTTTGACACCCTTAGTGTAGTAGTAAACTACCACAGGCTCCCTTGGTTCCAACAGGACGCTGCAATTCTGAAGGAAGCCTTTGTCTTAATCTCTCTCTCTTTCTCTCTCTCTCTCTCTCTCTCTCTCTTTCTCTTGGTGATTTGCACTGGGTGGCCAGATTTCTCAATTCAACCATTTCGGGTCACGGGTGTGTGTCAATGAGCCTCAGAACCTGTCGCCCGAAGTTCTGGCAAGAGTGGTGGAGAATGCCATAAAATGGGCCCGTATGGTCATCAGCCCTGGTGGTGGCCACTTGGCTGATATCATTTTCTCGATTTCATAAAGTTTTTCATGAAAAATTACAGGAAGAGAAGATCGGATGATTACTTTAGCTCCACCTTGTACAACGTTTGGTTGAGTTATGAATACGGAACCCAGTGTAAAATGCAATATATTATCTTATAAAAAGTCTATGACTCTTTTTTTCTGTGATAAAAGGGCTTTTATCTTGGCATATTTGAGAGAATTACTCATTTGGATATGATTAAGACATGAACACTTTGTTCGGTTATCATCTCTGGCCGATTTTCTTTGCTTTATAAGAAGGTTTTAAAGTAAAGGCAGACCCCTTGTCCGATGTTTGTATGTAAATGTTATACGAAGTAAATATAAGAACCGCGATTTATACGCAGTAAGTATAAGCGGGTCAAGGTCAAAATCTTAATGTACATCAAACAACACCAAACGATCACCAGTGTTGATAATTACTACGTTTGATACTAGATTCAGATTAGGATTTCTATTTGATTTAAGCGCTCTCACCAACTATTTATCATGTTCATCATTCCGGGGTTGAATGATCCACAAAAAAAGCGTAGAATCAGAAGTGAAAATTCTCGACAACACTGTTTCATCTGTATATGCAACTCAGTACAGTCGTGCGTACAACCACTGTCACAGCAACTAACCTACGGGGATGCATGATATATTTCGATTCGGGCTGCCTCTCAACGCATCAGCCGGCATAAACGCAACATAGAATCACCGATTTGCATGATGATTACCTGCTTCCAATACCACATCACCTGTCTGTGAAGCTCAACACATTTACCGCCCGCCGCCACCTCATGGTGATGGCGGATTGAAGGTAGCAAGTATAGTTCTAGATTCCTGCTGTAGTCATACTCTGTATGCAAAGAGGCCGTGTGATACTTTTCCCTCCTCGTGAATGCTAGCTGTGTATGCGTACACAAAGTCTACCGAATGAATCTCTGCACACAGCGCGCAGCAACGATGGCAAAACCTCAAGAATTAGAGTATCTATCTACGAATGTTTAAAAATACAGTAACTAAGCATTAAAAATAAAACTGAAAGTCACACATACAAAGAATTTTTTTGGCATTCAGCCGACCTGCTTTGCTTTGCTTCGCTTGTACAGCGCTAGCGATGCTGTAAAATCGCAACATCGAAATTCAGAACTCATATCAGCCATCTCCGTTCACTTGAACTTCTAGAATTGTATAGCATTCTTCAATCCATGCATATTTGGTGAAAACTTTCCAAAGGTGGTGTAGTATTTCCGTCAAGCCTTTAAAACATCAGATCCAGGTGCTGAGTGATTGCTTCTTAAAATGCGGTAGCCACGAAGTCTACCCTGATACAAAGAGAACTCTTAGACAGGTTCAACTCAACCCCTTCATCGATGAGAAGACAATGAAGGATACTTTTGCTAGGATTTCCACGTTTGTCTAACCTTTTTAATGAAAAGAATGGAAAATGGGAGGAGCGAGTTCCCATACATAAACTTAACAAACGATTTTTGGATCGCCAAACTGACCCTTCAACCATATATGTAATATTACAAAAGTGTAATATCACCTTAATATCACTAAGTGCGAAAACATTACAACAGCATCTAACATTGCCGCATTATCTAACATCATCACATTGCCAAAATGATGATAACATTACTTCTGTGACAGGTGATATTTTATAATGTGATATCACATTACAAAACATCGCTAAACATCATCGCCCTTCGTAGTACAAGAGCGCCTGTTCTTTTGGCAGGACACGCACTGAAGTCGGGCTAGAAAATGATTTCGGGTGAATGTGAATATCTGGAATACAGATCCTTGACTTTAAATACATAATTGATCGGTAATTTTATCGTTTGGTAATGAATGCCGACGTTGGTTTACGTAATATTTCCTAGTACCCCAAATCGAGCCGACTGTCGAGTGCATACAATTATTTCGGAGACCACGTGCCCCCTCCGGAGGAAGAAATAAAAATATTTACAGGATAAGGAAAAACACCTAGTTCTTTTCTTAACTTATATATCAACTGTAAAAAAAACATGGATATCAATTTCAACTTAGTATGGTCAAAAGGATGGTGTCATATTTTTTACTTTTCGGTGTAGATTCCCTATCCTCCTCCTCCTTCTATCCATTTATGCCACCGAAAAATATTTTCTAGATTTCTTTTCGAAATGATCACCTTCATTTCACTTTCGTCGGAAAATTTTCGTCTACTTAATTCCTTCGTTAATTTCGAAAAAAGGGAAAAGTCGCTAAAAGCCATATCCGGACTGTAGGGTGGTTTGTGGTGATGGTAGGGTGGTCATATTCTGTGAGTCCCGTAGCTTTTAAGGTAGTCCTCGCAACCTGAGAGGTGTGATCGGCTGCGTTGTGTTGCAGAAACAACACTCCCCACGCTAACTTGCCACGTCTCTTCTGTACGACTGCTTTACGTGCCTGACCCATTAAATTAGCATGGTAATGGCCGTTATTTGTAGTCCCTTGAGACAAGTACTCAATTAGTAATATTCCTCCGCCATCCTAAAAAAAATCATCATCAACGGCGCAACAACAGGTATCCGGTCTAGGCCTGCCTTAATAAGGAACCCCAGACACTCCGGTTTTACGCCGATGTCCCCCAATTCGATATCCCTAAAAGCTGTCTGGCCAACAATTCTTCGGAGGATTCTTCTCTCGAACGCGGCCTTTTTCGCAACAGCGAGCAGCCTGTTGTATAATACTCGTTCAATAGTTTACTAATATTGACCAAACCTATCGATCGATATGAGGAAGGGTCACCCAATGATTTACTTGGCTTCGGAATAAGTATCAACTTTTGCAGCTTTCATTGCTTGGGGAATTCTCCTTCTCTAAGGCATACCGTAAAAGCTTTGGCAAATATATCTAGTGCTGTCCTGGCTGTCACTTTCAGGGCGATATTCGGGATTCCATCTAGCCCTGGGGTCTTATTTTCAGCGAATTTCCTTGCTGCATCAAAAATTTCCTCGTCTACCACTATAGGAATTTCGTCCGGGTTTACATGGACTTTAGGCAGATTTGTGTAGTTTACATCCTCTGGGAAAAGAGTGTCCACTATGTTTTGTAGTAATTTAGGACACCTAATCGGTGGGGCGCGGGAAGTTCGGAAGACAATAGCCTGTTGATAGCTGTGTGTGTACTCTTCGCTGACATGCCACTGGAAGGCTTTAATAAGGGTGCCAGTGACGAAAGTGAGGTCTACTACCGATTGTAATTCTCCCCTCCTCCTTCTGATTTCTAAACACTGGGCATTTACTGCTTCCTGCAATGTGGGGGCTGTCGCTATTTTTCGTTTCGGCTTTACGTCGCAATCCTTCGCATAATGGCCTTGTTCTTTGCACTTGCGGCACAGACTAGATCTCTTTTCTAAGCTGGTACAGGCTTTCGCAATCTGGCCGAACTGCCAGCACTTAAAACATTTATGCACTTGACTCCGGTTCCGGCAAACCACCCATCCAATACGAACTTTACCTGCTGCTATCGCCTTTTTTGCTGCTTCGACAGGAAGACTTATCGACGCTATCTGTGTATCCCTGTACGCCTTCCTAAGTCGTAGCACGGACCTGGTGGCGACTTCATCCAAGTCCTTACATTCTATCACCACTGAATCTCTGCTCATTTTGATGGCCGCCGTCGCGCCTAGTGACACTTCGATTTTTTTCCGTAGGTTTTCGGCTAAATCTTCACCAGCTTTAAGCTCCAACAACAGATCACCTTTCTGCGTATGTCTGATACGCGTAACATTACCACTCAGTTCAGGCAGGGAGGTATCTGCTTTTAATTTACTTAAAATCTCCGCGTACGTCAGCTCGTTGGTTTTTGTTATGATCAGCGCGTCCGGCCTGGCTCTCCTTTGTAACCGTTTCTTACTTTCTACTTTAGTCTAGGTAGATTCTGCGGCGCGGTTTGTGGCCTTTTCCAGGTGGGCCGATAAGTTTCCGGCGCCAGCATTGGTTTCTTCTTTTTGCGTTTTGCTGTTCATTGAGGTGATTGTACCTCTTCGTTGGGATCTCTTTGTCGCTTATTGCCCATTGCTGAGATGTCCCCTTCACCTTGGATACTTTCTTTATCAAAGAGCCTCTTGGGAAGAGATATTTTCAGCATAGTTTGTGTTGCTACGGTGATCATCACTTTCCGTTGGCTGTTATTTCGCTGACCAACCTACTCCATCAGATTTTGGATCATTGATCCCAGCTGTGTGAACGCGCCAGTTTCATTTAAAGAATTGACTTCATCGCTGCTGCTCCTTTGATGCGACATCCGTTTCTCACTCGATTTCGCTGGAGGCGATCGCACTAATTTAGTGCTCCGTCTAAAAGGATCATTAAGGCTAAAAACCATCAAAGGCGACTCCCCACTAGCAGTTTTGCTATTGGGAAGCCCCCCGAAATTTTCGGTTTCCTACACTGTCTGGTGGTGTCTTTCTGTCCATCTGTCTGTCACAACCGATTTATTCGGAAACGGCTGGACCGATTATCACGCAAATTGGTGAGAACGTGTCATCTGTTGTTCCCTTTACATACACCAATTGGCGCCATTTTGTGTTAAGCTTAAGGGGGGCTACCCATACATATGAATGGAGGGTGTAACATTTTTTTTAATAGAATGCAGCCATGTGGGGTATCAAATGAAAGGCTCAATTAGTACTTTGGTTTCATATTTGATATCGAGTGAAACATAGGAGAGTGAGGGGCTCAAAATATGACCCACAAAAAGTGTAACAGGTCTCGTTCTCAAAACCTATCCAACCCAAAAATTCTGAAAAAAAACAGTGGTACACCTCTACGAAATCTAAGCCTCAAAATATATCCGGGCCCATACCTGCACAAATAAAGTTAATAACAATATATTTCCACATTTTAGAAATTTACCCGTGTGAGACCAAGGACGCGGAGTTAAATGTGACAATTGTTAACTCCATAAACTCATTAAAAGTTGAGTAGCGGCGAAATATCGCTGTTCATTTATTTGGGCCGAAGCGAGCGTTTCGACTAAGTTTCTGAAGGCCAACTTGTTGCCTTGAGGAATTTGAGGGGCTGCAGTTCTAGGAATAGTATTCCTAGCTGCTTGGGTAAGAGGAGTTTGGGGGGCTGCAGCTCTTGGAAGAGTATTCCTAGCCGCTTGGGCGTAAAAAACGCCTGGTTGGGTCGAGCTTTGTGACACCTTAGTTACCGCCTGTTTGGCTCTCATGGCCTCAGCTTTTTTGCCCTGCCAGCTTCCCTTCTGGCAACCATGTCCTTGTATGCGGGGCATCCGCGGTATTTGGCGGGATGTCCGGTCTGGCCGCAATTGCAGCAAGTTGGTGTGTCTGCCGTGGGAGTTGGGCATTCCCCTTGCACATGGGTTTTAGTGCACCTCACGCACCCGTGCACGATGAAGCAATTGAGGGCGATGTGCCCGAAGTTTTGGCAGTTGTAGCACTGCACTACCTTCCTCGTCCTTCATATTTGGTTTCATTGCCCATGGTGGGTAGGTAGGTATCAGTGGCCGCTCCGAGGAGCCCAATTAGCGCTTTGGTGTGCCGTTTTGATGCCACAAATTCCTAAGACCGTGACTGTTGTTATGGGAGCAGCGAGGCAGAGTGCAGCCCGCTCTCTGAGGGCTCCAAAGAATGGTTTACCCAGTGGAGGTCTAGGGGGAGGAGATGCAAGAGTACATTGAGAGCATCTACCGGGTAGGACTGCGGAGCCCCAGTAGCACCTGTACACGCGGTTCTTTGAATCCTATTAAGCTTCGTTCTATTGTATTTTTTCTTCAAAGCCTCCCACCATACAATAGAGCCGCAGGTTAGGATCGGACGCACTACAGCGGTGTACATCTAGAGAACCATCCTCGGCCGGAGACCCCATTTCTTTGCAAAGATTCTCTTACAGGCATAGAAGGCTATACAGGCCTTCTTAACCCTTAGTTTTATGTTCAATCTCCAATTTAGCTAAGAATCCAGGATTACACCCCTGTCCAATGTACGTAAAATTTTGTCCATTATTAATAACCAGAGCACCGGTGAGATGGCGCCACCCTGCGGCGTGCCTCTGTTCACAGCTCTGGTCAAGGGGTTGCCTCTCGATCCCGTTACGACTGGATTATCCTGGTACATAGCATAGATATAATCCAATGCGTGAGATACTCCTCCAATCCAATACCAGTCAAGACTTCCTTGATGGCGTTGATACTGACTTTGTTAAAAGCTCCCTCTATATCCAAGAAGGCAGCAAGGGTATACTGCTTGTACTGCAGCGACGACTCAACCGTGCCAATTACCTCGTGGAGGGTGGTTTCTGTGGATTTTCCTTTGAGGTAGTCATGCTTGGACTTAGAGAAAGGCGTTCTCTCCATAATCGTCCTTAAGTGAATGTCCAGGACGTGTTCTAGGGTCTTCAGCACGAAAGAGGTCAGGCTGATTGGTCGGAAGTCCTTCGCGGACTCATGACCGCACTTGCCCGCTTTCGATATGAAAACCACTCGTGCGCGCCTTCAGGCCTGCGGTATCTCAGCAAGCCACGGCACAATCCTTTCCTGCTGCTTCTGTAGCATGACTGGCATTATGCCATCAGGACCTGGAGATTTGTATGCGGAGCAGCTGTTTATAACTCAGCCGACCCTATCCTCGGTAATTACCAATTTGATAGTCTCGCACAGCTGGGGTTGCTCACAGCCCTCCTCGCTGGTGAGGAAGTACGTTTGCACCAGCAGCTCCAAGGGTTCACCATAAGATTCCGTCCAGGAGCCCTCCGACTTTCTAAGAAAGGATGAGCTCTTATGTTCCTTGGACAGAATTTTACTGAACCTCGCGGATTCCCTTGTGCTTTCGATGTTCTGACAATAGTCCCACCAAGACCGCTTCTTGGCGGTCCTGATGGCCGACTTGTACTTCTTCAGGCAGTCCTTGTATGCCAGTATTTTTGCTTGTAGCATATGTTGGAGATTTCTCTGGTCAGCTTCCTGAGGCTAGAGAGATCTTCATTCCACCACGGTGGCAGGGTCTTTTTGCTGTACTTAGGTGGTATTGAATGCCTTTTCTAGAGCCCCGACCTTTGACTCCAGTTCGTCTGTCGTGTCGATCTTACCAATTTGCACACCGAAGAGTTTGTTCTTAATTATTTGACCAAACTTTCTCCAGTCGATCCTCCTGGGGTCTCTAAAGGGCTTGGAGACCTCTGCGGCGAGATCTAGGCTGAAAAGTATCCAACTATGATCAGAGAAGGATCTCAGGTCAGACACTCTCCAGTCCTCCGCCCTAAGAATCCCATTGTGGGTTATTAGGGTGATATCAAGGACCAACCGTCACAGTTCTCCGAGCAGGGGAAATAGAAGGTTGGTGTACTGCCCCTGTTACACACCGATAGATTTGAAGTAATAATAAAATCAAAGAATGACTCACCTCTTTCGTTGATTTCGGAGCTGCCCTAAAGCGTATGCCTTGCATTGGCGTCGCAGCCTATCAGCAGGTTGGCTTTCTTTGTTGCTATGATGTTCGTCAGATGTTGTCGTTCTTCTGGCGGAGCTGATCGGCCGTGAGCCATGTAAGCCGAGGAAATATGCACGTTCTCTGCCCCCGCCTGTTCCAGCTTGACCACGACTAGGTCGCTGGAACTCAGGTCCGGGCACAGGAAGGCGTGCAGACTCTTCCTCGCAAGAATACATGCTCTTGGTCTATCCTGATCAGCGTCTCCTGTGCCGTTGAATAAATTAAAAATATTTGCTTTGGAGCCCTTTGATGGTTCTGTTGCCTCCGATCCAGGGCTCCTGTATTAGTGCGATGTGGATGTCTTCCTCTGGAGGAAGACAAGCAGATTAGCCGAGGCGCACTTCGAGTGCTGCAGATTTGTCTGCGTTACCCTCAGGATGATCTACTTGCGTGGGAGGCTCGTCAGTCCCCGTCGGACCGTCGATCGTCATCTCATCCAACAGCTCGTTCGCGGCGTCGATTGGGTCTAGGTCGTCGTTCGGTTTTGCAGAGCGGAACATTTTTGCCTTTGCATTCCTGACTCCGAACCACATTTTATAGTCGGCCTTCTTCAGTGCCTCCAGGCACGCCTCGTTTATACGGAGTAGTACAGGCTGGCTGTTTGTCTGACGCTCTTCCTCCTTGATAACAACCCAGTCGTCCATGGGAATCCCGGGGTTATGAAGGCGCAGGAATTGGACGAGCTTGTTCTTATCTATGCGGATCTTCGGCAACCAGATGAGAGCGACCGGTCTCCTGGGAATCTCGTCGTAAGGGATGATCTTGAGCTTTACGCCCTCCCAGGCGTCGCTGATCTTGGCGATACACGAACCGAGAAAGTCCTTAGAGAACTGGTCCATGCAAGCTGTTACGTGGAATCCAGGGACTACCTGGGAGGAATCAAAGTGGGGAATGAGTCCCGGGTGTTTGCCTCCGGTGTCCAGGAGATGCTCATAGACCATGACCGACAACCTGGCCTCAACACTGGTCCACACCTCCAGCGCTAGTTTGCCGCTAACAGAGTTGCCATTCACCAGCGCCACACGTAAGTGGCTCCTGGCCACGTCGCTGAAGGGCTTCGCAGTTCGTGTCCCGTCGGCTGACGGTTGCTGCGCAATTTCCTTCGGATGTTGCTTAGCCTCTGCGCTCTTGTCCACTCTGCTCCGCTTCTTATCTTGCTCGACCTCGTCTTGAGATCGATTGCGTTTCAGAGCGATGGGCTTGACCTTCTGCTCGTCAGCCAGGCGTTTGCTATTGTATTCATCAACATTCGCCTGGTATTTAGCGAGTTCTTTTTCATCCCGCTCGGCGAGAGTACCTCCTCCTTATTCTTAGCAATCTTGCCTTATGCAATACGGTCCCAGAATGAATTTAAACAAAACTGAATTTTTACGACCGATCTACGAAACAGGCACAATCACTGTCAGCGGCAGTTATCTGCCCAGAACTGAGCGATTTAAATACCTGGGATCAACGCTATCAGCCAATGGAGAACTGCGTTATGAAATTGTTTCACGCATTAATACAATGTGGATGAAGTGGCGTTCCACAACTGGTGTTCTTTGTGATCGACGTAGCAACGAACGTCTCAAATTGAAAATTTACTGCAATGTCGTCCGTCCTGTCGTCCTCTATGGTTCTGAGTGTTGGCCGACTATAAAAGACAATGAACGGCGACTTGCGGTAATGGAGACGAAGATGCTACGTTGGACTAGTGGCGTCACACGTTTTGATCACATCCGAAATGAGGATATCCGCGATCGCTATGGGGTGGCACCGATCGTGGAAAAGTTGCGAGAGAGACGTCTTCGATGGTATGGTCACGCAATTCGTGCCAACGAGAATTCAATTGCCAAGATTGGTCTGAACATCGAAGTCGATGGTAAACGACCAAAAGGTAGACCTAAACAACGGTAGCTTGATACGCTAGATGGGGATTTGAAAGCGTCGAGATTGCACCCAGATCAGGCATTCGATAGAGCCAAATGGCGAAGCCGATCACGACGAGCCGACCTCGCTTGTGAACGGGAGAGGGAGGGAAACGCTGAAGAAAACGAAGAAGAAGAAGATGGTGCATATTGTAGTTTCTGACGCTACATTCTTTGGAGAATTTTTAATGTTGGACGTACGAGCAGATCCCCAAAGTGGTGCACCATTAGTCCAGATTGGCTGCTTTGTATATTACCACTTTGAATTCCATAGGCACCTTGGAAAATTTGTTGAGTAGCAGTACAGGTTTTTGAATCTTAAGTTGACCTGAGTTTTTCTGTTCTCACTTAGGCTTATCGGTCTATAGGACGTGACGAGCGTAGCATCTTTGCCTTCCTTCGGGATCATCGTTATTTGCGACAATTTCCAGCATTTCAGAAAGTAACCAAGGCGTGAGAAATCATTAAATATGTGTGCCAGTTCAGGGTATGCAGATCCCGACAGTTATTGGATCATTTTACCCGTAATAAGGTCGAAACCAGGAGCCTTTTTGTGATCAATGTGGCTTTGCGAGAATCTTAAGACTTCGGAAATTTTGGTCGGTTGGTGGGGGGGGAATGGAAAGTGATAATTCTTCCTCCGGCATATGTGGGTTTGGTTAGAAAACGGTTCTGAAATGTTAAACAATAATATTCATGACGGTACTTCTTTCTGTCTATTATTCAACATTGTGGCCATCCAGAAGGGCAGGATGTTTCCAACCTCCTTGCGGATTAGCGCATCTCGAATCTCTGTGTGCGATGTGTTGTTGAACGCTTCTTCGATGTCGTAAAACACACAATGGCATCCCGTACAACATCCGCCAGTAGATACAGGGCAGTTTTGGTTGATCGTCTTGCCCGGATGTAGGCGATTGCGTATGACAACGTTGATTCTAATATAGTTGCCTATGACCTTCTCTGCTGTATTAAATACGAACTATGTCAAGCAAACTGGTCTACAATATAAAAGATAAAAAGGATCCCTTTTACCCGCTTCTACTCACGTGGTACATATCTCAAAGCTATGCTGCCCCTTGCGACTGAGAATTGAGCCCATGTCTTGGTTTCACGAGTAGTTCGGGAAGCATGTCCACCATGGCTGGTCAGGCCACCAGGGTAAGGTTCTTATTTGAAACTGAAGGTGCTCAAGGTATTCAGAGTTCGCATACTAAAGACCAAGCTCCCCGTTGGCCACGCAGGCCTCGGCGTTTGATGTTTCATCTTGGTTTGTGGTCCTTTTAGCACCTTCTCCGGTGCAGGGAGGACGATCCCCGGACTGTTGCTTCGGTCCATCCCCCCGCTAGATCTACTTGTCCCTAACACATGACCAGCAGACAAACAGATGCTCGTCAGTTGGATGAGCCTACTCCCAACTCGGTCGTACACTTTATTATTATTTTGTTAAGGGAAAGTCGCACCGCGTCCTTGAAGAACTATTGTGCCCCTTTTACTGGTTATAGTGTACCTGTTGATCATAGTATCTCAAGCAGGCCTGTAACTTTAGGAACTTTAGTATGTTCCCCAATTCCAGAAGTTTCAGCTTTGCATCTGGTATTAAGTGTTCTCCCAGATGTATCGACCTACTTTGCACAATTGTCGGACACTGTCCCAGGACGTGCATAGAGGTTTCGTCCTCCTCCTCACAGAACCTGCAGGCAGTGTTCGTAGATATCCCTAGCTTCCCTAGGTGATAATGACCAGTGAGAATTCCCACTATGATTCGGAGGTTCTTTTTGGTGAGGTTTAAGCAATCCTTTGTACGCATGGGTTCGTATCCCCTAATAAGCACCCTGGATTGCTCCATCCCTGGTAGGCCCGCCCAATATAGTTCCCTCAACCGTTTCTCTTCGTTTCTTAGATTCATAGCCATGAAACCGTTTCCGATTCCACAGAAAGGTTCTGACCCTTGTAAAGGCATCCCTGCTCCCTCCTTGGCTAGTTCATCCGCTGCCTCATTGCCTTCCAACCCAGCATGGCCTGGAACCCAAAGTATCCAGACCTTGTTGGACGAGCCGAGTGTATTCAGTCTCTCAAGGCATTCCCATACCAGTTTAGAGTTCACCTGGTTGGACCTAAGTGCCTTGATCGCTGCTTGGCCATCGGTGAGAATAGCTATGTTCTGCCCCCTGTAGTTCCTTTGCAGATTAAAGGAGGCACATTTGTCTATGGCGTAAATTTCCGCCTGGAATATGCTAGTGTACCTGCCCATTGGCTTGGACCAATGACACCGGCACCCGCTCCCTCTGCTGTGAGGGATCCGTCAGTGTATCAAATAATCAGTTGCTGGTTTAATCCGTATGTCGCAGCCACGCTCTCCCAGTCGGTCCTACACACTCTTGGCCCGCCCGAAGACGGTTTCCAGCGGCCACCACGAGGAGGTCGTCTGAGGACTTGCCGAATTATGCAACTTTAACCTGAAGCATAATTAGACCAGGCCGGCTCGTTGCCCATACTCGCATGCTTGTGCATGCCCATACCGCATCCACTGAGCCTGATGGGAGTTTTGGCAACTCTACACAGGATTCCTAAAGGGTAGGGTTCAGGTTCATAGGCAAACTTGAAAATATCCCAAACTTGTAGTAAAATAAGAACTGCTCGATGGCATCATCGCGGCAACACTGCAGCAATGGCTAGTATATAAGAGTAGCTCAAGTTGACCGTGTGGATTGGACATGCTTACTTTTAGATGCATCTGTGTATATTAACTGTATCTTCTAATTATATATATTTTTTCTCTCAGCACCCGCCAAATTTCAAGTTACTTAGATCTGCCTCGGCGGGTTTGGGCCCGAATTCACTAAGTGGTTTTTGTCATGAATATGACGTGTTTGAAATGTATATAAGGAGGGGGCGGGGAGGGCAAACAACACCTAGTAACCACTTGGGTCTGATGAGTTGCCTCTGTCCTGGACGAAACCGTAAATCGGCTATTTTAGCCAAATTTATTTGTATTTGACGAGATATTTCCAAAATCTTGACTTTACGAGGAATGTGTGAGTTCCCTCGTCTCGTTTTCACGAATCTTGACGAAACAATGGTGGCGAAAAAAACGGACACTCCGGGGTCCGTTTTATTTTCCTCGGTCTAAACCCGGACATTGCCTACCGTGCAGATACTGCAAATTAAATGGGATTAAGAGCACATACATGAATTGGCGGTGGGTCAATAAACACAAATACATTTAAAGAGCCGGGAAAGGGATATTCGTTTCGGACAAGGCTCACTCGGTCCGTTTCTGGCACGGGAGGAATTTGGCCAGCACAGCAGGCGTGTGGGTGTACATTGAACAATTGAGGCTTCATTCTGTTAAGGCCAAAGGGGCGGCGTGGGGGAGAGAGCCACGTTTGTTCGGTTTTGCACGCAAATCTTTAGAGCAGGGAATGGATGATGTACAATGGACGGAGGTGAAGGCCATTTGGACGTAGACGTTCTGAATCCGGCTTGCAATATTCACGGTAACTTTTCAGGGTACCCAAGGCAGTGCCAGCAATTCGGCACACCAGGCAACGACCTAGCACCCGCCGCGCCATATCTGCACGGCCTTGCCAGCAGTGAGTCGGGCCACTTGCGAAAACAAGCGGTGGCCGCGCTACCAAGTCCATTTTATCTACAGCAAATAAATCCGACCGCCATTATGTACGTCAGTGCCTACAGCACGCCGCCGCACCAGCCGCCGACCACTAGGTGTGTATTGCGTACATAAGCATCAGCCACTGGCCGACCGTCCGATGTACACAAGCCGAAATTGCCCATTAGCAGCCCACACACAACAAACACATAGCGCGGAGCTGACAGGGTCAAAGTAAAAGTTCGGGTGAGATTTCAGAACAAAAAAAAAAAATCATTAATTAAACAGATGCCACTTGCGAGAGCGCCTTGTGAAAGCTGTGCCACCCCGGCCTGACGCGCAGAGTTCGTGCGAGCGGCCAAACTGGGCTGCGGGTTCCAATCCGAGCACGGAGCCAAGTTCACGCGATTTCGTGCTCACTCGCTCGACCCAATTTATTTTCGCTAACTTGCAACATTTACTCGAGCATGTTTTCCACTTTGCTTTCAGCTTGAGTGGGAAGTGTCGTCGTCGTCGTTGCCGTCGCCGTCTCACCAGTGCCAGCAGGCAGCCAGCTTGCCAGCGATATTAAGGTTCCCCCGTGTGTCCGTGACCGCATCGTCGCTGCGGACCGCCAGCCCTGTTGCCAGTGCGTGCGTGCCGTACGGAGGACGGGCGGTGTTATTTGCATGTGGTGAATGACATGCGGTTCCATAGAAAAAGTCGCAAAACATAAACAAACAATAGAATTTTGACAATTCCCGCATCCGAGCGTGGTGTGTCAAAAGTGACGTGCCATCGCGCGTGTTGCAACTGTTCCTTGGGATTTCGGAATACGCGGGCCGGCAACAGTGGCCGAACAGGGCACACTAACACACCAAGCCATCGTCCGGATGATAACAGCGTGTCGTGGAGATTGCGAGGCGGCAGTGCAGCTGAACACGCGCAAAACATTTGCAAGATTGGGAGATATCTCGGCGTCGATTTGGTCGGAATTAGTGCGGCCGGGATTTCCTGAATTACGTAGTGTCGTTGGTCATTGGACGCGAGTGAGTTCACCGCGAGATTTACAATACTTTGCTCGCCTGCAGGCCGGGAAATTGACGCGATTCGTGCTCGAGACCGTCGACGGATTGCAGTGCTAGTGTACGCGATAGCCAGGCGAGCGGAGGATCGTGACGTGTTTACAAACTTCAGTTCGCGGGCACGAAGGAATTCCATTTGGTTGAAAGCGAATCCGGGGGCCTACTTCTGCGTAGCCAAGCAGCATCCGACACCCTCGGTCAGCCGTCAAAATGGGCAATGTAAGCTCCCGTCTTTCCCGAAACTGATACCTCACCATCATATTATCTTCTATCTTTGCAGACAATGTTGTGCGTTATTAATGGCAGCGGCAGAAAACTCTTCCCAGTGAGTGCTAGGACTGTCATTCATTAATCGCTCGTCCTGAAAAGTATGCACGTTCCCAGTTCGTATTGTGAAACTCGTCAACCTTCCGCTGTTTTATTGGCTAGCATGGACTCGTCAGGTGCAAGTCCAGCGCTGTCTCCTGAAGCCCCCACGGTGAATATCGCCCCACAGTCAGCATCACCCCTACCGTCACTTGCCTTACGACAGTCGCTATCGCCGTCAGCAGGGCCGTCTCCTCATCAAACATCCAATCCCGAAGTGGAATCCCCCATGGAAATGGAAATCCCCAACGCATCCAAAGCACCACCATTCGACGGCTCAAGTACAAGTGACCGGATCACAATGGAGAGTAGTGATAACCGCAGTAACTCGCGGTCGGCATCACAATCACCAACTTCTTCCCCAAGCCCCCCAGCCTCATTGCGATTTAGCTCCGTAGAGGCCCCAGTAAACACACCAAATCCTAGTCAAGAGATGTGCCAACCAATTGACATGTCTCAACCGCTCCCTTTGGCAACAAGTCCAAGCTCCAGTCCAAACAATGAAGCTGCCAGTCACCAACAGCAGCAGCAGAACGAGCCCAATCGTACTTCCATCGGAATACAGGGCATACACAGTCCCATGTTTGAAACGAACCCACAATTCTCGGAACGAATTCCTACACAAAATTCAGGTTGTTGCCCAGGCTCACAGGATATTGAGTCGATGGCCGAAGATTTGAAGACTGAGATTCATTCGAAGCTACCTTCGTACGAGTCGATGCCACAAAGCAATAAAACATCGAATAATGCCGACGGGAATAGTAGCCAAACGAGTGGTAGCAAATATCCTTCCGAGGATGAAAGAACTTACCTGAGACAGGATTCACACGAGGCGATGAATGTCGACGACGATGAGAAATCCGGCGGCAATGTTACGAGAGAGGTTGGCCTAATTTCAGCACAACAACGCTTTAGTCCATTTACAGTAAATACTTGTGATAAACCTGACAACAGCTGTAGCAATACGAATTCCGTTTCAACGGAAAATGCTACTGAAAACCCTGGGCCGTCCGCTGATAATAACGATATCGAAGTTCAGAATAGGGTTCACGATTCAAACGGACCAGATTCACATCAAATTTCTATTGACGATCAGCAGGAGCAAGCGATCCTTCCGCAACAACTTCAAAAACAACCAATCCACGGTGGTAACTATCACTCAGTGGCATTGGAATCGAATGGAAATACTCAGCCGTCAATGGAAGACGAACGAAATACTCAAATGCTGTGTAGTCCTCACAATCTTCCAATACCGACAAATCTCAGTGATATAAACCAGTTACATTGTGTTCAAATGGACATGATGGCCGTCCACCAGCGTCAGCATAATCCTCAACAACCACAACGTCAACAACAGCAGGCACACCAACAGCACTACAACGAACAATTAGGTCAATTTCATATGCACGCCGAACAAGAACGCAATCATCATCATTCGTTTCATTATCAACAACTTGAACCGCGCCAATTCCACATTCAACAGCCAACGACTATAGGGCAACATAAACATCATGATGTTGATGGCCACCTCCATCATCATCATCAGCAACAAAGACAGCAGTTTCATCAGCACTTTCCGATGCACTCGTATCATCATCATCAACAATATCACCTGTCACCGATGCAACATGGCATGCAGGACGAACACCACCAATCGGAAGAGCATCATCAAGCTCATCGTCAGCAGCAGCTCGATCGCCAGTCGCATCATTTAACTTGCATAGATGAGCTCATGATGGACGACGACCATGATATGGAGCATGCCAACCGATATAAAATGTGAGTACTGGACTTTTCCCCTCCTTCCTGTTCACAATTTAATTATCTTTCCTTCAGGCTATCACCCATAGTTAAAAGTGAGAATCAAGACGACGGCTACGAAACAAGTGCCGGCGATGTCTTAACGCCCAATTCGCATACATCCTCCTCATCGACGTCATCCTCATCACAACAACCATTAACTCCACGATCAATGCAGCATCCCGCTCAACCGTCTCTGGCGTCATCCTCAAATACCTCGTTGCACAGTCACCATTCAAATTCAGGACTAGTACCAAAACTCGAAGCACCAACACCGCAACCATCCAATTCGTCCGTTGAAGATCCTTACAACTATATGGAAGATGAACTGAACAACAACGTCCATATGATGTCACCAGTGTTAGCAGCAAGCCCGATATCCATGCGCCATCAAGGATATACGCATCATTCAATTGGGCCACCTGGTAGTGAGCCAAACGGTTGTGGGAATGATGGCGGCAATATCACATCTTTAGGAATTATGAGTGGCAATACGTTAGTTTCTGTTGGGAATGGTGCTGGTCCGCCAGGTCCTGATGATAGTGGCCAAATGATTAATAGTTCACCGTCTAATGCAATGACGGCTATGAATACAACTGTGATTCCGGAATTAACACCAGCTAAGAAGCGTGGACGTAAGAAGAAGATTCGAGATGAAAATGGGTAAGGTCATCCTCTTCCCCCATATATTAATAAAATCTAGGCTATTTCATTAAACCACGTCTATCATTCTATTCAGGACAATTGTCAACGGCATTCTAAAACCGGTTACAGTGCATAAGGAGCGCAAAAAACATGATCGTTTCAATGGAATGCCAGAAGAGGAGGTTTCCAAGCGTACTCTGCCCGATCATCTGACTGATAACTTGGATATCATAATCGTGAGTGTAATTTCATTTTGGATCTTTTTACCCAATTTCAGACAGTATTGCACCAATTTTATATTGACTTGATACTATTCGCCCTCCAAAATTATCATCGTGGTCCTACAGCCCCACGTCGCGCACTAGGCGCCTGGATCATTGTCCTCCAGGGTCCTGGAGCATCCGCTTTAATTCTGATCCAGTTGGCCGAGCTGAATGCCTTTTGGCATCCAGCGTCAGCACGGTACAGCAGCCGCCAGAAATGAATGCGTCTTTTTCCAGGTTCACTACCATTCTTATTGCATCCACCGTAAAGTGGGTACGCCGGAAACCAAACTGGCGCTCCGACAAGCCATTGCTGGCTTCGATGATTGGTAGGAGTCTGTTGTAGATAACTCTCGCCATCTTCTTTGTCTTCAATCTTTTTCCCTTTCACAAGCCGGGTCGGCTCGTCGTGATCAGCAGGATCACGAATATCGCCATCGATTTGGGCTACTTGTATGGGAGCGCCATTTGTCCGATTTAGAAGCGCTCCAAAATAGGAACCCCAGCGTTTGTTGGTGCTGTCGGTTTTGCGCCGAGGTCCACCAATTCGATATCCCTAAAAATTGTCTGGCGTCTTGGCCTATGCCACCGCTACATCTCAGGCAGGGTTTGCCTCATCCATAGAAATTGCCCTTATAGACTTTTGGCGCTGGATTATCCTTATCCTTACGGATTAGGTCATCCGCCCACCACATTCTATTGAGGCGGATTTTATCCAAAACCTGACGGTCATGGTATCGCTCATAGATTTCGTCGTTATGTAGACCGTAGCATCATTTAGGCGTTTATCAGCCGATTTTGGTGGGGCTGATTCCCGATTGGTGTACTGAGGAGATACTGCACGGATACGTTGTCTTCACCCAAGTATATTCAGTACACTGCACGCCTAATTAGGTTGATGGTATATGCATCTGGCGATTTCCTTGGCTGTTTGTGGATGTGGCGGTGGGGGAAGCATGTGGGGCATACGACAAAATTTCTATTGCTGGCGAAGTCAATTAATCGACCGTTATGGTTGCATTTCTCATGGAGGCGGTGTCCTCCAGTGGTTCCCCGATGCCAGCTTTTGTCTCCGATTTTCGCTTTGAATTCCCCCAACAGGTGTGTTTGTTGGGAGTGAGTCAAACAGTGTCTCCAGGCGTGTATAAAACTCGTCTTTCATTGCATCTTCCTTGACTTCAGTCGGGGCGTGCACGGTGATGACCTAGAGGTTGAAAAAACGAGCCCTGATGCGAATCGAATACAAACTTTCGTTGATAGGTTTGAAGTCAATGACGTGCCGCTTGAGCTGTTTCCTCAGTGTAAATGCAAGTCCAAATTCTTTGTGATCCGATGGTTTGCTATTTCTGCAAATTGTGTGCGTTTTCATATCGCTTATTTCGCTGTCAAACCAATTTGTTCCCTGGACTGCAATCGTGTTCAGTTTGAAAAATTCCAACTTTTGAAAACAGGCCTAGATCACCCCTGATTTGTTTAGGGAGCGTACATTCCAGGATCCGAAAGAATAGTCCGTTAGACGTTTGCTTGGTCGTGGTGATTTTTTTGACTTCCACTGGGACGACTGCACCTTGATTTCCGCGTCGTAGTCATAAACCCAAGGCTCATCGCATGTAATGACGGTTTTCCAGCAGTTTCCATTAGCATTGGCCATTTCCAAAAACTTCTGACAAACCTCTAGCCAGTGTGCGCTTTAATCCTCTGTCATCAGTCGTGGAATGAACTTGGCTGCAACCTTTCTCAGCTGCAGTTTTTGGGTCAAAATCTTCTGACATGACCCAATTAGATTTCGCACTCCTCTGCCACCTATTGAACCGTTACTTCGGCCACATGGGAGTCGTCAATTGAGGTTGGAGGCCTTCCTGAACGAGGGTCATCTTCTGTTGATGTTCTGCCTCCCGTGAACCACTCGTGATACCGTGAATGACTCACCACTTTATCACTAAAGGCTCACGCAAACACGTTGCTACTCCTTCACGCTCATGATAAAGAGCGCGGGAAATAAACAGACTTCACTCGCTCACAGCTGAACAATCGGTTTGGAGAAGGTTAGAGCAACAAAAGAATTGGGGATTACTCAGCTATCCCTGCCCCCTTTCTCAGTCATGCCTTGGGAGAGGCTACGTCGGAGTTGCTCTTCAAAATATCTAGACATAAATTCCACAGCGCTAATACTTGCTGTAATTATTTTTTTAATAAATTTATTTACATTCCTTTCAGATTGGTATTAATCCGGGTTTATTTGCCGCATATAAGGGTCATCATTACGCTGGACCGGGTAATCATTTTTGGAAATGTTTATACCTTTCCGGTTTAATACATGAACAAATGACTGCCGAAGAGGATTATAAGCTTTTAGATTTCGGTATTGGTTTTACCAATATGGTTGAGCGGGCAACAAAAGGATCAGCCGACTTGACAAGAAAAGAAATTAAAGAGGGCTGTCGTATTTTATTGGATAAACTACGTAAATTTCGACCTAAAATAGCTGTGTTCAATGGAAAATTGATATTTGAAGTATTCTCGGGAAAGAAAGATTTTCATTTTGGTCGACAAGATGATTTTGTCGATGGCACTAATACGGTGAGTGTTTACAATTTTATTATTCTTATATTACCTGAGTTGCCCATTAGTTCCAAGCTTTTGATAGCAGTTGTGTCCTTGTTTCCTTCCT
Organism: Hermetia illucens; assembly: GCF_905115235.1. NCBI lineage: Eukaryota > Metazoa > Arthropoda > Insecta > Diptera > Stratiomyidae > Hermetia > Hermetia illucens. The sequence continues at coordinate 11,142,568 of NC_051855.1, read as the reverse complement.
CCCTGTTCGATCAATCCGAATAATTTGAGAAGGAAATCGTATTAAATTATCCTTATCTAAAATTTTTCCAGTATATGTGGGTGATGCCGTCATCATCGGCTCGATGTGCTCAATTACCACGTGCTGCTGACAAAGTACCATTTTATGCGGCACTAAAAAAATTTCGTGACTACTTAAATGGATTAATACCGCATATCGAAGATACCGAGTGCGTTTTTAACGATCCAAAATATAAAGCGTGCTGTGAAACCGAACCAAAAACAGAGAGCTTAATTTATAGGGACATTACAGACTTAAGTAATTGTAATTTAACTAATAATGTTAGTAGCAACAATAGTAATACCTTGATGATAAGTAAGAACGGTCATACTGGTTTAGATTCAGACAAAAATACATTAGATAGTGGTATAATGGGGGCTGATATTTTGGCACCGCCTGGCAAAAAGAAACGTGGTCGTCCAAAGAAAATTAAAGGTCTCGATTGTCCCGGTAATGGAACAAATCCCGCTACTGTAAATAATGGTATGGCGGGTGATAATTCGAATGTTTTAATGAAATTACCGCCGTCATCGTTGCATTTAGGGCAACCCAATGGTAATGGCAACGGCACTGGGATTACGGATACCAATTTAATGAATTCTGCTATGATGCCTAAGAAGAAACGTGGTCGACCTAAGAAAATCAAAACCAACATTGCGCCGATATCAAATAGTGGCAATACATGTAGTGAGTTAATGATGAATAATAACAATAGCGTTGGTGGACAGCTTCTAAGCCATAATAATAATATTATGAATAATAATAGCTTGGAAAATATGAATGGCATGGAAATGAATCATAATAGTCCGGCAAACGGTATTGCTTCCCAAGTGGGGGGTGTTAATCAGATGAATTCCAACAATCTTTGTGGAAATACTCCGAATCAGGGGCGCCTTTTCTCGCCAATGATGCATTCACCAAGCACGGTCAGCAGTTCCTATTGTCCTTTTGGCATGAATATTACTGCTCCGCCGTCAACGCCACCAATGAACTTCAACCCCAATTCAAATATAAACAGTTACCATCACCAACACTCACATCATCATCAAGTACAGCATCACAATACGTATCAGCCATCGTATGGACCGCATTCGGATCTTTCATCTGAAATATCTGCCGCTATATCTGCAGAACATCTTGGCGATTCACCGACATCGGCCTCGCCGAATGTTGCGCCGTCTGGTTATGATTCGGCAACAGCAATGCAATCGAATGAACCAAACCCCAATGATATACGATACTCAAGTCCATCGAACATGAATGATCATCATCAACAGAAGCATTTACAATTGCTTGGTAATAACTACCCCGCCTATAATCCCAGTCCGGAAAATAGCTATTTATCATCATCTGCTAATGCGAATAGTAATTCGAATGAAGTGAATCATAATGATCGCTATATGTCTAATCAGCAAGCCCAGAATCCGGGTAGTAATCAACAACAACAACAGCAGAAAATGCCTGATGTCTCGTCGAAGAGTTTATCTGGATTGGAGTCGTTGGTACATCAGATACCTACAATGTCAGATTTGTCGAACTCTTCAGGGCAGCAGCAGCAGCTGTCTAATACTTCGTCCCCTTCAGTAGGGCACATGCAACAATCTGGTGCTTCATCTAGCGACCATTCGAGCGTGAATAGTGATCAATACAATACAAGTTGTTTGTATAATGAATATGGCGGTCCAGTCCAACATCAGTCATCCTCATCGATCTCTCCTGCTCCTACGATAGTCTCGGCGGCATCTTCTGCCGCAACATCAATTCTTCTTTCACCCCACCATCATTATACCGGCTCCATGGGTTCATATTCGCCTAGCACGCTCAATACATCGAATCCGCCTATATCTGCATCCATATCATCACCATCGTCTGCATCACCGTCGCCTTTATCTACGTCGGTTTCGAATAACAACGGCAACAGCAATGCCGGCTCCAATCCTTTCAATTATAGCAGTCTTGTGTCAAGTAATTTCTCAGTGAGTAGTCTTACTTCTAATAATATCTCTAATACATACCGGTCCAACTTGATGAACACATCCTCACCATCGTCTTTGTCACATCATCAGTTGAATAGTAGTACGGCAGGAAGTAGTAGCGGGTCGGCAAGCAACAGCCCAATGTATATCGATCAGCCGCAGATGCTTCTGCCTGTCAGTCCGCTTTATCCCCATCCTCATCATCATAATCCTTATGCTCAGCATTCGGTTTATACAGGATATGGTGCAGGACCACCTCCATTATCTACAGGTACATCGACGTCAGCAACATCTTCACCATCACCGGTACAATCACCGGCTCCCCAATCGCATCATCCTTCTGTACCAACGCATCCGACCATACATATGCCAAGTCCTAATTATCCCTATGGGTATAGCAACGTTGGCGGTTATGCGCAACCTCATCATCCCCATCATCCTGCCGTTCATCATCATCATCATCCAAGTGTACATCATCCTGCTGCTGTTCATCATCCCGCTGCAGCAGCTGGTTATCTTTCTACGCATTCATCCATGTTTGATCGTTTGAAATCGGATTTTGGTTATGGCGGCTTCTGATTATCAATAACCTCGCAATTGCTACGAAGATAAATTAATTTCCTACAGTAAAAGTACAGATGATGTTGTAGGCCGTGATTTATTATGGGTTGGAGTTGATTCAGAGAGGACCAATGGGGGTGTACAGCAACAGATATAAATGGTTATCCTTTACGGGTTTATGTAAAACAAAAAAATGGCTCTTTTGAAGTCTTCCTTTTTTTTTTCTAATGTGAAATTGGGGGTTTCCCCGGAGAGGCGGGATATGTTGCGATGAACTGCGGTTGCGACATAGTCTTGAAAGGGTCGGTTTCGCATGGACCGCTTATATATGTAGGGAGGAGGACTATTTTGACTATTGGGTTGTGAGAAGGATGTTTTTTTTGTTTTGTTCTTGTCGGATGCTGTTGTAAAAGCATCGAAAAAAGTGCCGACTTGATTCGATTGTATCGCTGACGTCGAAGATGATGTACGCAGTCCGGATCAAAGTAGCATTTATAGTTAATTCATTTAATATGGACGGATATATCAGCTGATAGTCGAATTCCTTGTGAATTCATATCCATTGGCCTACATTCACATCGCTAAGGATGAACGAGAACGTCCGAGAAAAAAATATATCTAGGTAGAGTACTATTACAGGCGTATGTTAAATTCATAAGTGTAAAAAATGCTCATTGGATTCTTTTAGCTAAAAACAATAAGAATATTAAAACACTTATACTAAAGAATTTCATCAATGGCTTCGTAATTTACCTATAATGTGACTATTTTGTGATTTTTAAGAATCTCAACATATCTACGTGCAATCGAAGCTTGATGGAGGTAGAAAGGATAAATAATTATGCTTTTAAGGCAGTCTCGTTGTGTTTGTTATAATACTACTACTATTACTTGAATAGGTTGTTTTATCTTTTTTATTTTCTTGAATTTACCTAAGCCCAAAAGGGGTCTTCAGTAAGCTGTCACAAAAGCAGGGATCAATACAGCTGTGCATATAAAGTATTTTTATAATTTTTTTCGCGAGAACGCATTGAATTGAGTTCTCCCAAGTGTGTTATATGACATTTTTTTTAGTGTCAACGCTCAATTCGCCTCTAGTTCCTCTGTTATAATAAAACAAAATGCAATGCAATGGAAAATCAAAATAGGTCAAAGGGTTTATCATACCTTAGAAGACTCCGAATGGAATTATTTCGCAACTAAAACTACTGTACATTGATATATACTTCTTCCGTGAGAGGTTGTTTTCATATTAAAAAAAGAATTTTTTTTGTTGATGCTTGTGTTTTAGGAATTTAAGATGAAACTATTTCCTAAATGTAAAAGAATTGAATCTTGAAACTATTAAAAAAAAATGTAAAATCTCGCATCGGTTTGAATTGAGTGCAAGAATATTTATAAGAGATAAATTCATGTTGGAATAATTTTACTCAGAAAATAGTCATAGGGCAACATGATATCACACTTTACAATGTAAAAACAAGTAAATACAGTAAAATATTACTAGGGATGAAGTCTCTGAACATGAATCTTCGTAATTAATGAATTTATATTTCGAGAAAAGATAAAAAAAACGATGTATCCTTTTTTTTAAAACTAAGACTAATAATAAATATATAAACTTTATTATAAATGTGACTATAAGAAATTTAAAAGAAAAAAATAAAGTCATCCATGAATCTAATATTAGCCACGCCACACTACAAGGGAGAAACGTTATAGACAAGGAAAGGATCTAGACATAATTAGGCTAAAAACAATGCTATAATCTTCATGAAAGTAATTTTATTGCGAGTCGAGAAAAGAAATACCAGAGAAAGAAGTATATAAAGGAATTTTGCAGAAATCTTCCTCGAAGCAACCAGAAAGTTAAACATAAAAAATAAAACAAAAAAAATATATAACTGTATGTACACTGACATTTACCGTTTTAATAAGAGCCATTCAACTTCACTACCATATATCATCTTGGCTTGGTTTGTATCGAGCACATATCGTTCTTTTTTCAAAGCTATCGAGTTCTTATTCTCTACTTGGCAGTTAAATATCTTTGTACATTTTTAGTTTTTCATTGTTACATCTCCTTTAATTTCTTCTCTAAAATTTTTAGTATCTCATTTTGGGATTTGATGTGCAATACTTTGATCATGGGGTAAATTATAAACGTGTCTATAAAACTAAGTGAAGAACAGAAACAGAGAGAGAGAGAGAAAGAATATATAAAATAATATACGGATAAAAAGAGAAAATTCACTAAAAAAGTATCGACAGCATAAAAAAAAGTGAAGTAGATTTTAATTAATTTATAGACGAAGGAACAAAATCCAGTAAATATTTCTCAATATTATGGATTTTAACTTAAAAACGATCTAAAACAAAAGAAAATTATACATTGATTGTGGAAAAATTTTATTGATAAAGAGCTTAAAAATGAGTGAAAAATACACAACAAATAACTAGACAATAATTTACAGTTTCTTTACCAAAAAAAAAAACCAAAAAAAGAAAAAAAACGAAAACGAAAACTACTAACGTTCCGATTTTGAAAATCCTTGAGATAACACATATCTGTTCTGTTTTTTTGATTAGGTTGGTTTTCAATTTAGAATTCTTATCTTAAAATCAAATCCATATGTACGCAAAAATTAGATGTAAGGTATGTGAAGCTTTGGCCGCTACCCCTTACTTCTCTGGGATCATGGATATTTGGCTGAACAATATTCAAATTCATCGTGGAAAATGGTTCATAGCTACATCAAACAGAACTGCTGAAGGCCGAGGGCGGTCCGATAAATACTCAGCCCCCAAAAGATAAACGAAAATTTATTCATTTCCCAACATAGCTCGATACATTTGATCCAGCGATACTTCAACTTCTTTAACTCGTCTGAAAAATACTCTTTTCGTTCGAGGTTTCTGCAAAGTAGGCTGTGTTTATAGCGCGATAAAGGCTCTTCTTTCCCGCTTCTAAAGGGCTGGATGCTCCTGATGGTCCAACACTCAGTAAATCTCTTTCTCAAGATTTACCTGGAAATCTGTCTGTAAATGAACTGTTTTACCTTATTCCTATTATATTCAAATCCACCATGGGAAGTAGGCTGGAACAATCAAAGTAGGCTGCCAAATGGCTCTTGGTTCATAGTTACATCAAACAGAACTGCCGAAAGCCAAGGGCGGTCCGATCAGTACTCAGTCACCAAAAGATAAACGAAAATTTATTATTTTCCCAACATAGCTCGATACACTTGATCCAGCGATACTTCAACTTCCTTAACCCGTCTGAAAAATACGTTTTTTTCGAGGTCTGCAAAGTAGGCTGTGTTTATAGCGCGATAGAGGCTCTTCTTTATCACTTCTCTAAAGGGCTGAATGCTCTTGATGGTCCAGTCCTTTAGGCCGTTTAGGTACTAAAATTTAAAACGACTGGAAACCTTCCAAAAATTTATTTATTTAATCAAAATAGGTGCCAGTCGATTCAAAACACTTCTCCCAGCGAGATTCAAGAGCATGTATGCCAGTTTCGTAGAAGTCCAAATTTTAAGTGTTGACAAACTTGTCCAAGGCAATTTTCAGGTCTTGATAAATTCGTCGGTTGTTGATAGATTCCTCGAAGGCAATTTTGATGGCCTCTTCGTTCCCAAATGTTTAAAAAAGTGGTAGTGGGTTGGCGGAAGGCCTGGTGAATATGGTGAATGAAGCAGAGTCTCATACTGCAATTCGTTCAAATTTTGAACCGTTCTAGAAACATGAGGTCATGCATTGTCGTAAAGGAATATCACACCATCTCTGTTGACTAATCTCGGCCGTTGAATACTAAATTTTTGGTGGATTTCCACGAATTGGGCACAGTATTTTCTGTGTATTTATCGTTTCTCCAGGTGCCAAAAAAGAATAGTGGATAACTCCAGCTGTAGACCGTCATTACCTTCTTCGGATGAGGCTCGGTTTCGGCATATGTTTCGGTGGCTCATCAGCATCTAGCCATTGTGCTGATCGGCGACGATTGTCGTATAATATCCACTTTTCATTGCATATCACTATTCTGTGCAAAAAGGGATCGCTTCTGTTGCGGAAGAGTAAAGAACTGCAAATTTCCATTCGAAGCGTCATGTTTTGCTCCGTAAGACATCCGGAACCCATTTGTCGAGCTTTTTCACTTTTCCAAATCGTTGCAAGTGCCGGGAAACTGTCGAATAATGAAAACCCAGTTTCTCTGTAATGACGCGTGTCGAATTCGACCAGCAAACGCAGCTCGTCCTTGTAAATCGATGGTCCTGCATGTCCACGTGACCCATTTTCAAGGTTTACGTCGCCTGACCAGAATTTTTCGAAACACCGCCGTGTGGTTCCTTTGTTTACCGTATCAGCTCCAAATGCGTTGTTAATATTCGTTTTGGGAATGATGAGGTCCTAAGTCCGCTTCAACTTAATGCTGGACCGGACCAAATGGGAAGCAACTTACTCCCTACTCCTGGTCCACGTACCCCTCGCTTAGGGCTTGCACCCAAACTTTTCAAAAAAGTGAAGCGATCGCGGCTTTACGGTTTCTTACCAGGGCACCAGGGGATTTGCCTCTGCCCTGGTAAGAAACCGTAAAGCCGCCATCGCTTCACTTTTTTGCGTTGTTAATATTCCTGGTCGCCTCCACTGCTTTATGATCGAGTTTGAACTCATACAGAGAAAGTATACGTTCTTGGTTCTTAGCCATCCCTTTTCCCTTTTTATGCACTGTTATCACAACGATGGTCAAAACTGAAACGACTTCTTGATCAAATGTAGGAGTATTTATACTTCATTATCCGACACCAACAGCGCCAACTGGTGGTGGTTTGATACAGCAAAATCACAATTAGCTTCACTTGATTGCCATTCATGTGCAACGACCTAATACCTTATTCCTTGTCTGCTCCCTTTAACTCTCCCTGTTCCTCTGTACACTGTTATTACAAGAAAAACCGTGGTTTTGTCTTTACATTAACTTTCTTTTTTAACTGTAACTGTAAGTCTGACTGTCTTTGGAGGTGAACCACTCAGTGAGCCATTTCCCCAAATTTTCGTACGAGTCGCTCTAGCGCTTCTCAGAAAGTGCGTGGCTCAACGAGACAAAGAGGTGGTAATCCGATGGGGTCAGGTCGGATGAGTAAGCGGCATGGTTAAGCACCTCCCACTTGAGTTTTCCCAGTGTATCGCGAACGACTTTCGACTTATGCGTTGGTGCATTGTCGTGGAGCAAAATCACCTTCTTCTGTCTTTCTCGATATTCTGGTCGGTTCTCCGCAATCGCTCGGCTTAAATCTTTCATTTGTTGTTTGTAGCGAACGGCGTTCCCAGTTTCACTAGGTTTCAGCAGTTAAAAGTAGATCACACCGGTCTGGTCCCACGACACACACAGCATGACCTTCCGACCGTAACGATTTAGTCATGCCGTCGATGTCGATGCTTCACCTGGACTCACCCACGATTTTTTCCGTTTAGGGTTCTCCATGACAATCCACTTTTCGTCGCCCGTAACAATACGATGGAGAAAAGACTTTCTTTTGTACTGTTGAAGCAGCATTTCGCACGTCACTTTTCGGTCCTCCATTTGTCGTCTCTCGGTCAGTTCATGCGGCACGCACTTTCCACACTTCTGAATTTTTCTCATGGCCTGCAGACGTTTCGAAATTGCTTGCTGTTGAACTCCCAACGTATGTTTTTACGTGGGAAGAGATAAAATGGTGGAATTGACTGGCCACTTGCACTAACAGATAAAGTTACGTTCGTTCCTCTTTTTGCAGAGATTTTTGAACCGATTCCCTTTTAATCTTCTCTCTAATGACTTCCACCATTTTTATCGGCACCGTGGGTAAGCCACATTCATCCATATTCCAAATTTGATAAGAAAAACACAGTTTTATGGTTTGAAATACACTTTATTATTCAGTATAGTCTACGTGAACCACAATACACTTGTTCCAACCAGATTCCAATTTATGAATTCCATCCCTGAAGTGAGAATCTGGACGGACTGAAAAATGCGCTTCCACAGTTGTTATGACCTCATCATTTGATGAAAAATGCTTTCCACGCATGTTTTTTTTTAGTTCTGGAAACAGATCGGCTAGGCACCAAATCTGGTGAATACGGCTGATGCTCCAACAATTTGAACTCGAATTCATGGATTTTAGCCATTGTCAAAATGCTCTTGTGACACGGTACACTGTCCTGATGAAAAGGAATTGTTTTCTTCTGCAAACTTCGACTTTTTTCACGAATTTTTTTCGTTTAGCTGGTCTAAAAGGTTACAATAATATTCAGAATTTATCATTTTATCAGTTTGCAAGTAATCCACAAACAAAACTCCTTTAGCATCGCAAAAAACTGATGTTGACATCTTGTTGGTCGATTTCTGGACACGAACTCGCTTCGGAGCCGAAGAACCAGATTCACTCCACTCTTTGCGTCTTGTTTTGATTCAGGATGATGATGATGATAGACCCACGTCGCGTCCATAGTGATAAATTGACTAACAAAATCCACTTTATCCCTTTGAGAACGCTCTCAATGTTGCTGAGAAAGTCGCATTCGAATGTGTCCTTGTTCTAGTGTTAGCAAAAGCGGGACCCATTGTGCGCACAACTTTCTGGACCTACTAGTACAGAAGCCCTGCTGCCTACTCCGTGAATGCTGGGATAAAAGGAGCCAACAGCTAAAGGGATCCGAGCCCACGTTCGACTCTAGTTAAATCAAGGAAGAAGGGCAGGGGAAACAGGGAGTATGGTTGGGGGGGCAGGATGTATGGTAGCTGAAACCGCCAAGAAGCGCTGGTAATAACAGCAAAAGAGGGGTTGTCCTATGCTTATATTTTACGAAGCGTTAAGGCAGGTCTTACGCTGAAAGAGATTAGCGACAATGTAACGCGCATTCGGCGAACACAAAAAACGAGGATTGCTATTCAAATTATCGTAGGGAAAGAATGATCACGGCAACTTGCAAAGGAACATGGAGGCTTCACTCAGCCAACAAGGGACTGTCCACGTAAGTCGATAGGCTGTAAAGATCTTGACGAGGTCACTATCAAGGAGGAAATTTGTTAAGTGTTCAAACACCAACTGAAATTGAAGGACGTGCAGGAAACGGACATCAAGAGCCTAGGGAGAGCATACGGTGGAACGCAGACAGTCACCCTAACTGCGTCTATGACTTCAGCTAGAAAAGCACTGTCTGCGGGTAAAGTCTGCATCGGAATATACACATAGCGACCACCAGGCCATCATTTTTGAAATCATATATGGTACACGAAGTGGTCCCAGACGTTAGCTAAAAGGTGGGCAACCAGTAGCAGGGATGACGACAGGGAGTGGCAAGGGGGGATTCCTCCAGGGGCGGAATGGAAAAAGTGATAATAAGGTAGGAGCACCTTCACGAAGACATGTTGAGAAGTTAGGGTAAGGCCAAGCCAATTATCATAATAGGTATCCTAAAATTGGCCTGAATGTCGAAGTAGACACAGAAGAATCTAAGGACCGACCGATATGACGATAATGCGCCACGGTAGTCAATAACCTTATTATTCCAGTTTGCAGAAAGAAACCCCGATTCAGACGAGCCAACTTTTGGCGGGCTGAACAAAGGGGGCCAATATAGACTCGGATCACTATTTCGTTGGCATGATGCTCCGAACTTGAAAAACAACACCACCCAGAATCCTCTCTGACAATCAGGCGAGGGTTAACCCTGAAACCAACCACAACACAGCCCTCCACGAAACCTATAAGAGGGAAATGGATGCCGCAATAACCGCAGTCAACAGAGGTCCTGGAGATGAAGCATCAACAAAAGATCTTCACAACCACCTGAAGAACGTTATCATAAATACGGCCTGAAACATACTTGATCCCAGCCACAAAGGAGTCGGAACGGCTGGTTTGACGATGAATGTAAGCTAGCAACGGAACGGAAGGAGTAATGTTGCATTCTCAAAGAACGCGGGCACACGCGGAGACTTATCACGAAGTGCGTTGAGTGGAGAAGCGACTTCACAGACGGAAAAAGGAAGCCTGGGAGTACCAACAAGTCTGTGAACTAGAAAAGTACAGGGAGCAACCGCACCAGGCGTGGAGGCTTTGACCAATACAACCTTACAGGGGGATTTCAGCCTGCTGTGTACTTATGTACACATCCTTTTCTGAGACAGAGCAGCAGATTGGTACTGGGACTACCACCAGTCTGTCAGACGAATCGAGTGGACCTCTTTTTGTGAGGCTCTTCGCCAGGAGTTTAAGGATTTTCTAGATAACTGGGATATCGTCAAACTCATGAGAGAGCGCATGCAAGGTCCATCCGAAGATTTCGATAGTTACTGTAAAGCTGTGCGTTCGCTACCCAATAGGCTAGAAAATTCCTTAACGGAAGACAAGTTGGTAGAATTGCTATGTCGTGGGCTGAGACCCGACGTTCAGAGGCAACTTCTCTATTTTCCGACTAGTACGGTTCGCGAATTGCGTAAGTTAGTGCAGCAGAGCGAAATTTTAGAGGAGCGTCTCTCAAGCAGGCTCTTTCACCAATTACACAGCTATTCTGCTGAATCTGAAGAGGGTGTCGAACATCTTAGGAAATCCTCAGTCGGAGATTCAGAATAATGATTTGGACTTGGTCTGCTGGAATTGTCGACAGAGTGGACATTTGCTTGAAGACTGTTGGGAGGATCCGAAAATCTTTTGTTTCGGTTGTGGGAGCCCGAACACTCGTAAGCCCGTATGCCCAAACTGTTGAGTTCCAGAGCTCAGCCCCAGTCACCAGGGCGCTCCTGCATTGGACGCAGGGACATCCTCAAAAGACAAACTTGCCTGAGGATGTCAAGGAAGGATGGAAGCCTCAGGGACCGCGCCTCATTCAAGATCTGAGCCGGAAGAGACAATAATCGGGACTGTGATCTGTCGTGGATCTTCCCCTCCTTGATCGCGGCACTTGGGTCCGTTTTTTTTATTTTTCAATTTTAGCTCGCGTTTTGGCCGTTATTCGTTAGGCCGTCGCGAATTCCCTTGTAATGTCTATTTTGGAATCCGGTGCGAACCAACGCATCGGAATAGACACGTTAATTTTGTAGTAATGAAGCGTGAGGGATCAAAGTGCTTAAAGGAACTCCCACATTCCCGAGCCTGGCTAGCACAGGGGCGTGCAAGAACGAGTCGACCGAGCACTTTGATGGAGCTTCAATCTTTGCGGGTGGACCTTCACGGTCAACTTAGCCATGTTTTTTTTTTAGGTTTCTGGGATAGCCGTGCGCTCGAGGTCGTTGTCGGCCACTTAGGATGATCGCTCTGAACATCCTACCCCCCTAAGTTCATTCCATGGCTTTAAACTCTCCCAGGAACTCCGGGCCACCGTACATACACAGTTCAGCTCTAGGCCTTTATGGTGCTTTTTGAGGTTTTGTGTAAAACGAAACCTTATTAAAATCGATTCAATGTCTGTCTGTCTGTCTGTCACACGCATTTTTCTCCAAAACAACTAAACCGATCCGAACGAAATTTGGTGAACAGATGGGAACTATGAAACCCCCCCCCCTTTTTTTATATTTGATGTTGGTTAAATTGTTGGCATTTGCTAATAATATTAAACTCAGAGTGTGAAGCGTATGAGGTTGACCATTATCAACACAGGGCTTTCCATCAAATGATTTATTTAAATCGCTTTCTAGAAAATAGAGGGCAATGGAATTTTTAGCTATATTACACGGAGCCGTCACTCGCTCCTCACATCTTTTTCTTTTTCTTCAGCCTTCAGTTCACAAGCGGGGTCGGCTCGTGGTGATCGGTTTCGTCATTTTATTTTATCAAATGCCTGATCAGGATGTAATTTCGAGACCTTTAAATCCCCATCCAGCGCATCAAGCCACCATTGTTTTGACCGGCTTTTTGGTTGCTTACCATTGCTTTCGATGTTCTGACCAATACTGGTTGTTGAACTCTCGTTAGTGTGAATTACGTGACCACACCATCGAAAACGCCTCTCTTGCAGTTTTTCCACGATCGGTGCAAACCCATATCGATCGCGGATATTCTCATTTCAGACGTAATCAAAACGTGTCACGCCACCAATGCAATGCAACATCTTCGTCCCCATTACCGCAAGACGCCGTTCATTGTCCTTTATAGTCCGCCAACATTCAGAACTATAGAGAGCGGCAGACGGACGACATTGCAATAAATTTTAGATTTAGGACGTGCGCTGATCCTTTGATCACAAAGAACACCAGTTGGGGAATGCCACTTTATCCAGGATGCATTAATGCGTGAAACAATTTCATTACGCAGTTCTCCATTGGCTGATAGAATTGAATCGAAATATTTAAATCGCTCAGTTCTGGCAATGGCAGTAAGATGGGAGGCGTGCGGGAGAGGGATGGGAATTAAAAGCTGGGAGGGGTGCTAATGATGGGAAGGTTTAAAAAATTGGGAGTCGGAGTAATTGCCTGTGTAGAAGACTACTCTACCTAGGGAATCGAACAGACGGTTCTGGGACTGGAGGGATAAAAGGATCTGAGGGAACAGATGAGTCCGGAGAAGGTTATCTTCAACGATCTCGATCTGCATGGCATTGGCAACAAGGGGATTGGGATGGGCTTGGCACTTGGCCAGGAAGTTGAGGGCAAGACGAGCAAGGAAGGCGTCGATGCGTGGAGTTTAACAGGATTCATAGAGGATCTGATTGGAAATGCACAGTCTGTTACATAAGAGCGTGGTCACTGTTAAATAATAACAACAATTGATTTTTCGAAAATTCGCAGATTTATTGATAATTTGGTCGTCAATACTCAATGCAAATACCTCACTAGCAAGTCCAATCTCCTGCATTGTCAATTATGGCCTGGCACCGTCGGGGCATACTTTCCACTAGTTTTTCTGCATATTCTACCGGAAAAGACCTCCGAATTTTCCGAATTTGTCGAGAAAGTTGATCTAAATTACATGGCTTGCGTCTGCGAAGCTGCGTTTTCATCAGAGCCCACACATTTTCTATGGAATTCACATCCGGTGACTGAGATGGCCAATCTAAAGTGACAACTCCGTTTTGCGCCTTCCACTCGCTACACGCTCGACTCCAATGTTTCGGATCATTGTCCTCTTGAAGGATCCAGCTTTCATTTTTCTTGATATACCATTGCTTAGCAGATGGTAACAAAGCCTTTTGATATATTTTATTCATTTTTTTGGCATTTAAATTCTCGGTAAATAAGAACAAAGTACCGAAACCTTTGTTTGAGAAGCACCCCCAAACATGGACCTTGATGGGGTGTTTAACAGTCCGTTGAAGCATCCTACTGGTGGAAGTTGTCCAGGCGTGTTTGATGCTCGGAAATGCCCAGAAGGAGGATTCATCAGAAAAAATTATGTTGCTCCAATCGCGGTCCAAGTTTTCCTTCGCCCATTCCACTCGTTTTTCAGCGTGTTTTGCACTCAACATTGGTTTTTCCAAAGTACTGCGATATTTCAGTTTATTGGCAAGCAAGTGCCTGCGAATCGTTCCGTAAGATACGTCAACACCTTTTGCTTTCAATTTCACAGCAGCTCCACGTAAAGTCAAAGTTGGATCTTTCGAGAACCATGCGAGAATCTTTTTTTTTTGTCTTTTTTTGAGACTTTGCTTGCACTTCCGTGATCAGGAAAATCATCAACGTTACCGACCTTTTTATAGCGATTTATCCACTTGCTAACGAACTGCTTCGACTTTCCCATATATTTCGTAGCAGCAGTTTGCGTTAATTTGGGTCCTTTTTCATGCAAACATAGAAAAATTGCCTCAAAGCGAGAGGCGTAAACAGCACTCATTTCGAAAAATCACTCAATTGAAGACTAAATTTGACAGAGAGCTGACTTTTTACAAAAAGCATGAAGGACTCAGGTGCCTTCTATGTCATAGAAAAAGAAACTGGACGCTCTGATTTTTTATCTACGTGTAACAGTGACCACGCTCTTATGTAACAGACTGTACTTGGAGCGGTCTTCGTTCTTAAAGATGTTGGCGCAGTGGCGAAAGATCCTGCGCTCTCTGAGGCGGAGTCGCTCCATTTGGGATGGGGAGCAATCGGACCAGAAAATGAAGCCGAAGATGAGGAGTGGGCGGATAAGCTGTTTATAGGAAAACAGCTTAACCTTTCTTGGAGTCGGGGTGTTGTATTTAAGGATAGGATACAGGGACCGGAAGGCACCAGTTGCACGGCCTAGTGCCTTCGTTATGTGAGGTACGTGGGAGAGGCGGGAGTTCATTGTCACCCCGAGGTAGGTAACTTCTTTAACAGTAGGAATGGGCTGGTCATGGATTGTGAGTGCTAATGATCTTGTGTCACTCCACATCTTCGGAGTCATCGTCATGTCTCCATGGAAGACGATGGTCTCACACTTGTCGGGATTTAGGGAAAGTTTCCAACGGGTGAAATAGTGGTAAAGTTCGTCTAAATAAGTATTCAGACGCGCTTTACCACGGGAGATGTCTTTGGTGGCTGTGTAGATGATTAGGTCATCCGCGTATTGGAGGATCTGGATGGGACACGGGTGTGGAGGTGGTTTGGGGATGTCTGCGGTGAACAGCGAGAAAAGGGTTGCAGACAGGACTGAACCCTGGGGAATGCCGGCTGGGCAAGTATAGGACGAGGAAAGGTGAAGCTGGATGCTCACTAAGGCTTTCCGCCCATTTAGAAAGCTAAGTATTAGCTTACAGAGGTGCGGATGGAAGTTGAGGATTTCGGAAAGCTTGTACGTGAGTCCGTATTGCTATACGGAGTCGAAAGCTTTCCTTAGGTCAAGGAGACAGGCTATGGTGGGTGTCCTCCGATTGATACCCAGGAGGATATCAGTCTTGAGGACAAGGAGCGCGTGCTCAACCGAGTGTTTAGTTCGGTTGGCGAATTGAAATTCTGGTAATGTGTTGTTGGAAGTGCAATGTTCGTCTATGAGGGATTTGATAATCCGCTCGAAAATTTTGGTGGAGGAAGAAAGGATAGAGATAGATCTGTAGCTATCGGGATTGAGTGGATTAAGGTTCTTTTTTGGGACGGGAACTATGCGAGCATTTTTCCATTCGGTGGGGAAGTGAGCGTTGAGGATACAGTGGTTGATGATCGAGGAGAGTGTGGTGGAAATGTTGGGGGCGGACTTTTTCAAAACTATGAAGGGGATTTTGTCGAGACCCACTGATTTTTTGTTCTTGGAGGCTGCAATTGCAGCTTCCACTGAACTTGGGCTGACAATGTGGATGGGAGAAATATTGTCATGTTCATCGGGATGAATAAGGGGTTGAGTGAATAGGGATAGGTTGGAACTGGATTGGTAAAAAGTTGGAGTGGATATATGCTCCTTACATAGGGAAACACAAAACCTTTTATACCTGAAGCGTTAAGTTTCCGGTTTCCCGACTTGTTTTTTTGTTTTAGGGTTTCTTGGTGATTTCTTTGGTGTCATAACCGAGCGATCGATGGTTTACCGCTAGAAATCAAAGCATTTTGTATAAGCATTCCAGTAGCCAGGGTACTTCTCTCATCGTCGAGTGGCAAGCGAACAGGAAAGTCATGCGTGCTCTGTTTGGTAGGAATTGAGAAGGGTTGAAGAGGTTGATTTTGTCTGTGTTAAATTTGCAAAATTTAGACGACGCCCCCCCTCAAGTGTCATGTTCAGTGTTGCCACCACCAACTAGTCTACTATATTTTAAGTCCTTCACGTCAGTTGTGCAATCTACTGGAAATACGTAATGAAATTTGCTTAAAAGATACATCTTTACGTAACTTGTATAGAGTCTATATGCATGTAATTGAATAAATTTTATATCTCCATGTAATTTATCAATATTAAGCGTTACTAGCGAGAAACTATAGGCATACAAACGAATATTGGTAAAGTAAATTAACTGGAAAATATAGAAAATATCTAGTCTAAGCGATAGTGCATTAAGTTGTGTCCATGATTTCTAACTTACAAACAATCAAGTCGAAACAATGAATTAGTGCAATCAATTTATATGAAACCAAATAAAACTGAAACAAGCCCCAGGAAGCAGAGATACGGATGGAAAGATAGAGGACAAGAGAGGATAGGAATAGGCTCCAGAACGGATTATCGAATAAATGTTTTGAACATTTGCAACCAATCCCAATGTATTAAATATCACTTTCCCCCCCCATGAATACGGGGATTCCCCATAAATCACAATTGTAAAAAGTCGCCTAATTTTTTTTTATCATCATATTCGAATTTGATAGTGCGTGATTGATCGCGAGAGTGCAAATTTGTATTTAGAATAATCTTAAAAAAAATTTAAAAAATTAAGGAGAGCTTGTAAAGCCACTTCAGATGGTGTGATTTCCGAAGTTGGGACATATTTATCTTTTCATCTTTGTTCTCCCCCTTAAAATGCAGATGAAACTGTATGAAGGCAACAGGAAATGATATGATAATTATCCTTGGTTAACAAGAGAGTAGGACATAAGTTTAAGGACTAATGATTGTGGAATATTGAATCTAACAATTCTTGAGCTCTCTGCAAACGACTCGTCTGAAATGTAAAATATGGTAGGCATCATCCTTCCGACTAAAAATTAAAGAAAAAATGATTCAAAAAACAAATAAACGAACTTAACTTTATTAAGTAACTTGTGAATGGCTTTACGAAAGTGCGTGTGTGGTGTAACATGTGTGAATTATCCAATATATAAATCAATATTGGTGCAGAACTGGAAGATTAGATGAAAGAAAAAGAAATAAAATAAAAACGAAAAAGTTGATTTTAAATAAAAAAAAAAAAAGAAAAGAAAATTGAGACAATTCCTATCAGTGTTATATATAGAAATTGACTAAATAAAATGAACACTTTATCTGTTATCTTACTGTGCGTATTTTTAATGTTAATTTTCTCTTGATATGATGATGTAAAACTAATACATTAGCTTTTATTCTATTCTGAAAATTCATCCTTTTTACTTAAAATAAATGACGAATTGTGTTTTGTAAGTATGTTCCTAAGGTTTTATTCCGAATGAAATATAATTCAAGCGCAGGTATCTCAACGGAAGTGTCCCACGCATCCATTTTTCATGCTTTCGTCGGTGGAAAAGTATCCAATCCACATGAAAGGGTAATCTCCCTTCAGCAATCCCATTTCCATTTGGAATTTAACTAACACTAAGATCCACGCAGCCCAGACTCCGTGAACCTGGCAAGGATCCTAGCCGACGACAATGGAAGGCACTGCGAAAAAAGGCGAAGTTTCTTGGGAATGAGGACATGGTCCTTGCTATACCACCAAGTGCGGCGACATCCAGAGAAATCGGACGCAAAAAAGCGGAACTTTCGGTGGAAGCTGACGAAAATGGGAGAAAAGCTGAAAAATCCCTTTTCGAGGGTTTAGACGTTAATTTCTCGCTTAGTACTTGTGTGTGTGTGTGTGTGTGTGTATGGTGGGGGAGAAGCTACAGCTTCTGAGCACCCAGGCCGTGTTGGCCCATTCCGGATTCGTTCACGTATCGCAGGATTTCCGTTAGTGGATGTGATGCTACCCGTCGCCATTGGAGAAAATCGGCACCAAAGATCTGATGCCTGGATGCGTCCATAGGCGGGGCATTCACATAGAAAATGCTCTGTGGATTCCGCTTCCTCATTACAGGAGGGACACGTATCATCTTCAGTAAATTCCTATTCTGAACATATGCCCAGCTAGTGAATTATGACCTGTTAGAATGCCCACAATACACCTGCAAGTCCTCCTGCTTTTTGACAGGATAAACTTTGCGGTACGTATGTTGGGTTCTGGCAGGAAAAGTTTGGTGTGTCGAGCAGCATTTAGGCTATGCCACCTGTCATTATGGGAAACTTGTTCCCAGTTTTTGAAAACAGATTTAGCCAATGTCACTGATACTCCAATTGCTGGCTCCGGTCCCGGCATAGGGGAGATTGACCCCTCTTTCGCTAAAGCGTCCGAGATTTCATTTCCCTCTATGCCACAGTGACCAGGTACCCAGAGTAGTTCCACCGTATTGAATCTAGACATAGAGTTTAAACGGTTTCTGCATTCCTGAACGATTTTCGAGGTGATCAAAGGACTGCTCAATGCCCTCAGTGCAGCTTGACTTCAACCGCTCGTCAATCACCCAGTTCGCCACCCTTAGGATCGCATAAGCTTCGGCTTGAAAAACCGTTGCATATTGTCCCAAAGGAAAAGTCCACTTCTCGTTTTTATTCGAGAGGTAGACTCCGGCTCCAGAACCCTCTTCTGTTTTTGAGCCATCGGTGTAGAAGACTTCCGTATATCCCGCCACGCATTCCTCTGGGTCTTCCCAGTCCTCTCTACGCTTCAGGGTAACTACATATCTTCTACCAAACAGATGTATGGGGACACGAGAATCGGAAGGCATTGTAAGAACTGGATTCAGTCCTCCCAGTAACTCTTCCAATGCTCTGTGCCCCCACATCCGTTGTTTTCCCATAGATCTAATCGAATTAGCCTATGAGCTGCTCTCATTGCAGTGCTTTGAATAAATATATCCAGGGGCTGCAAATTGAGTAGTACATTCAGAGCTGCGCCGGATGTCGTGCTCATGGCACCAGTGATATCGCTAGTTTACGGTGAAAACCTTTTTGTCTCACCTTAACCCACCACACTACGGATGCATATACGAACATCGTCCTAATGATGACAACGTATATCCACATTACCACATGAGGCCTGAGTCCTCATATCGAGGCAAAGGTCCGTCTGCACAGCCCATAAGCTGTGAGAGCTCGTTTCATCTTTACCTCTACATGTTTGTTCCAAAGAAGTTTTTTTTATCTAGAGTGACCCCCAGATATTTCACTTCTTCGGAGAGTTGAAGGGTAGTACCCCTCATCTCAGGGAGACAAAGTCCATCCAATTTTCTCCTTTTTGTGAATAAAACCATTGTGGTTTTATTTGGATTAACTGACAAACCATGTCTAAGGCACCAGCTGTCTATCAAATCAACGGCACGCTGTATATTCCTACACACCGTTCCAAGATCCTGATCAACAGCAAGTACAGCTACGTCATCAGCATAAGCTTGAGCGTGTATTGGCAAATTTTGCAGTTTGCATAGCAGTGAGTCGATCAGCATACTCCACAGAAGCGGCGAAAGCACACCTCCTTGGGGGCAGCCCTTCGTTGCTTCGGTAGTCAGGTAGCGATCGACCCCTACCTCAGCGCACAGCAATCTTTGCGTTAGCATAGCATGGATTCACTTAATTAAAGCATCATCAACACCATGCGCTCTGGCGGCATCACAGTCAAAGGCCCCTTCAATATCCACGAACACCCCCATCGCGTACTCACCATTCAAAGTTGCATCCTCTATCTTTGTGACCAAAGAATGAAGAGCAGACTCACAGGACTTTCCACGTTGTTAAGCATGTTGGTTTTCACTAAGTGGTTGTGACCTAAGTGCGTTTCCACGAATGTGACGCTCCACCAGTCTCTCCAAACCTTTCAGCAAGAATGAAGTCAAGCTGATCTGTCTGAAGTTCTTTGGATTAGAATAGTCATCTTTCCCAGGTTTCGGTATGAAAATTATCTTAACCTGTTGCCAAGAAGAAAGCACGTAGTCCAGAGCAAGACATCCTCGAAAAATATTTCTTAGAGGTCGCTCTAAATGCTCCATACCCTCCTTGAGCATTGCCGGATAGATGCCATCCATGCCGGGTGCTTTGAAATGTTCAAAGGACAGTATGGCAGTTCTCACCTTTTCATGGGTAACAACCGCTTTCGCAGTGTTCCAGTTCCCCTTGCAACACTTGCGATGCAAGAACCGTCAACTCTCCTCCTACCACTTCTCTCACCCGTTCTCCCAGGTGGTGTACTTCCAGGAGGGTCTGTACTGAGTCCAGTCTGGAGCTCGTGAAAGTACCGTGGGGTTTTCTAAGAGAATCCAACTTGGCCGACTCATCCCTTTTGAGGACTCTGCACAGCCTTGACGTCTCCTTTCGCCTTCCGGTTCCTCACAGTACGCTCTAAAGGGGTCTCGTTTCGAGCACCTCACGAGCCTCTTATATTCACGTTGTGAGTTCCTGAAATTTAACCAGTCTTCGTTCTTGTTAATTTTGCAAGCACGATTTAAAAGTCGCCTGGTTGATTTTCTGAGTTTTTGCAGTTCTCGGTTCCACCAAGGAACCGTTTTATCGCTTTGGCCTCGGGAAATAGGACAAGCCTGTTCATAGCACTCTAAAAGTGTGCAGTTCAGAGTTCTCAATTCATCTTCCAGCACCAAAGGAGTCCTTAGTCGCCTAGGGAACTGTACTTTATTGCCAAGAAGTTCATTGAACTTTGCCCAATCCGTTTTCCTAGGGTTCCGTCTTTGTACTGCAGACTGTTCGCCCGCAATAGTCAGATTGAATTCTAGATATCGGTGATCTGACAGTGAGACCTCGTCTAGCACTCGCCAGTATGTAATCAACTCTAACAATTTTGGGGTACAGATTGTTAGGTCAATTACTTCGCTTCGCTTCTCGGTCCCACGAACGTAGGGGCGCACCCTACGTTTGCAGTCATAAGACCAGCTGAAGTGATGAAATCGAATAGCTTCTCTCCTCTTGGATTGCATTTGCTACTGCCCCAACAAATATGTTAAGTATTCGCATCGCAACCTATTAAAAGTTCGAGACCACTTGATTCTGCATACGCCACCAGATCCCTAAGTTCTTGCGTCGGTGGAGGATACAACGAATCATAGGGTAAATAAGCGGAGGCAACTATGAGGTTGTTGCTATACCACCAAGTGCGACGATATCCAGAGAAATCAGACGCAAGAAAGCGAAACTTTCGGTGGAAGGTGACGAAAATGGGGGAGAAGCTGAAAAATCCCTTTTCGAGAATTTAAATATTAATTTCTCACTTGGTACTTCCAAAATAATTAAAAGGAACTTGCTTTGTGATCTTGAGATCTGAGGGCACAAGTTGCGCATTTCTTCAGTACCTGATTAACTAAGATATTAATTCCTATTCTGATCTATAAATAATAAATTTAACATTCATCATCATCTTCAACGGCGCAACAACTGGTATCCGGTCTAGGCCTGCCTTAATAAGGAACTCCAGACATCCCAGTTTTGCGTCGAGGTCCACCAATTCGATATCCCTAAAAGCTGTCTGGCGTCCTGACCTACGCCGTCGCTCCATCTTAGGCAGGGTCTGCCAAATATTAATTCATAATTTCCTTTAACCATACACTACCGACTATACCGGTTCAAGTGATGTCATCAGGAATTTGACGTTTCGCATTGGTATTACCATGTCCAGCCTGTGTACACTGCTATAAACCCATCAGACGCCATATTGTTTGTCTTCCACGAAGTATAAACAAAAGGCCGGCGACAGTCTCATAGTCCGGTGGCGTTTATTTGTAAGTTATTTGTGGCGAATTGTGCAGATTAAACAGTTTCTGCTTTGCGTGAAAAGACTGTGCAGAGACATTTTTGTGGGCACTGAAGCACTTCGAATTGCTCACATCTCATTTGAATTCAAGTTTCTAGAAAAATTCAAACCGAGCACAATGCCCGGGACTATACTGGAGAATTTAAGTACTCGTAAATTATCAATTTTGGTTACATGTTTACTTATATGCCAGGCACTCTGTTTCCTAATCGGAGGATTAATTGGTAAGTGGAATTCCCGAAATTAATTCTGAATTATGTTCCTATTATGTCCCCAGCACCATTGCCTGCAAATCATCAAAATATTCTTGGGATGGTGTGTAAGGACATCCCCGGGTCACAGAATGATACAAGTGTTTGGCTATATACCCGCGGCAAGGGTAAGTGTAATGCCGTAAGTCAGGAAGAGATCGAGCAACACGACGTGAAAATGGCAAATCAAATTGTTTTCGTGTTTCAGGTAAGCGCGTACGGAGTGATCTATGTAATTTTACCCCCGTTTAACTATATACGAAGTTAACTCTTGTTTTATTTAGTCAATGTACATCAGGCTAAAAGCTGCACTCTAAAAAATATTCATCTGTTATGAAAGTGAAATTATTCTCTGATGTATTCCGGGGATCTACACTATAAATGTGGCGTATTACTGCCGGTATTTTCGCTCATGTTTTCTGTAAAACCTTCGACACTGTAAATCACAAGATATTTCTATCCAAACTCTCGTCCCTAAACGTTCCCAAACCACTTGTTTTATGGCTTGCCTCTTACCTTTCCAACCGATCCTGCCGCGTCTCTTTTGACGGCTGTACTTCCCGCTCCTTTTCCCACTTTTCTGGCGTCCCACAGGGGTCTATTCTGCGTCTTCGCTATTTTTATTTTTTATTAACGACCTTCCTCCCCTCCTTACTTGTCCCTGTTTGCTCTATGCAGACGACCTTAAGCTGTTTTCCACTATATCGTCGCCTATGGACTGTGTTTCCCTTCAGAATAACCTGGACATTCTGGTTCGTTGGTGCTCGACTAATGGTTTAGCGCTAAACGTCAGAAAGTGTCACTCTATTTGCTACTTCCTAAAATCCTCATCCACTTCTTTCTCCTACTCTCTTAACGGGCATTCCTTATCCTGGTTAAATTCCACTCAAGACCTCGGAGTCACTTTCGACAATAAGTTCCGGTTTGACACCCATTGCCTCGATGTCATCAATCGAGCAGCAAAATTGTCAGGCTTTATTCTTCGCTCCTCCTCTGATTTTGACTCCATCCAACCCTCCTTAGCTCTCTTCAATTCCCTTGTGAGGAATACCCTCAATTATTGCTCCGTGATCTGGTCACCCTCCCGTAACCCCTTGAAAATGTGCAACGTAAATTCACCCGTTCCCTCTTCTTTAAGAAAAGCTTCCCTCGTGTGGATTACCCCTCCCGCCTCCGCTTTCTAAACCTTCCCTTCCTACAACAGCGTAGATCCTATCTGGATCTATGCACATTCTTTAAACTTTCCTCGGGTCTGATGGACTGCTCCGCCGCTGACGAGATCACCTGCCGTCCTGCGTCTTATAACACACGTAACGCAGATATTTTCAACGTGCCCTTCGCGGAGCTCGAAGTCTATTTTCATTACCCGATTCCCAGGTTTTGCCGAAATTATAATGAAAATCAGCTTGGTCCTTTTAACTTCCCTACTTTAAGTAGTTTTAAACGTAGGATAAGTTTTTTGCTTTCTCCTCCTCCTCCTGAGGACAATAATTAATTGGAATTTTCTTTGTTTGTTGTCCGTTAATTAAATAAATACACCTCGACATAGTAGGGTCTTTGCGAGACTCGCACGGTTACAAATATTGCCTTAAAATCACATCGACAGGTTTACGCGGTGGTCTGAAACAATACCTCTGAAAGACATTACGACGCAATCTTGTGCCGAAGCCCTCTGTCGAGAGTGGATACCTCGCTCTGGCGTCCCTGCAATTTGAGTCCACCCTTTTCTCAGAGTTAGGCAAACTCCTGGGGTTTAAACGCCAGCGGACTACTGCATACCACCCGCAATCCAATGGGATGCTAGAGCGTTGGCACCCGACGCTCAAAGCCGCCATAATAGCACGCGACGATCCGTCCTGCACCCAAGTCTTGCCTCTCGTCCTAACTCGGTCTACATACAACCCGCCGAGAAGAATTTATTGCCAGCCCCGCGGAGCTGCTATACGGGGAGAACCGGAGACTCCCAAGTGATCCGTTCTTCGAAAAGAGATCGGGTCTCACAGAGTCGGGGTTGGTGTGTCTGCTGACGCATCAAGGCTACACCTCCCACCCAACACTCGTCCGCACCTGTCTGTGCGCCCAAGGAACGTGTACGCATGTCCTGGTCAGGACAGATGCCGTCCGAAAGCCGCTGCAGGCTCCGCCCGCACCGCGTTCTCGGGCGGAGAGAACATTTCTTCCAGCTCGAGATCGATGGACACAAAAAGGCGCTCTCTCGTGTGCGCTCCAAAACAACGTTACGTTCGCTTCGCGGACTGAGGGGGAACGCAGTTCCGGATTCGGTCGCTGGAACCCCCCTAGGTTTCATCTGGGGGCGGAGTGATGTGGCGCGGCATTCGAAACTTATTCCCAGTCACAGTTTTGAAAATTTTCCATCTAGCAATTGCTTTTCACGTAAATTCACATTTTTATTGAACTTCAGATGCCGATACCACGTGAGGGACATGTTTTAGACTACTCAAGATGGCAACAAAACCTAATTGGTGTCCTGCAAGTCGATATCGCTTACGACAATGATGTCCTAGTTGGTAAGATTTATCCTTTTATTTCATTGGCTTCACTAAAAATTTCATATCCTGCCTTCCTCTTTCTTCAACTAGATTCCCACGCAGTTGTAACTATTGACGCGCGATTGGCGTATCGCAATAAAGAGGACAGCGATTACGATTGGAAGCTGTATGCAACGTCCCTTGAGCGACGCTATTTGGATTGTCAATCTATTCACGTTTCAAATACCGAGCGACTTTATTCATGTGAAACGATTCCACTATTTGAACTGGGCTCATTGCATCACGATTTCTATCTCCTGAACATTCGGCTGCCTGTGGATACCGACATGAAAATGAATTTAGATGTTGGGCACATACATGACCTACAATTGACAGCAATATACCAAAATGGGGGTTTTACAAAAGTTTGGCTTTCATTGAAAACGATCTTCTTCCCAATTGTTGTGGCCATAATGATTTGGTTCTGGCATCGTGTTCACCTACTACAACGCTCACCTGCCCTGATAGAGTACATGCTAATCTATCTAGGTTTAGCATTGACTTTTTTAAATAGTGAGTTTAGAGCCAGCATACTTAGAAGTCTCTTTCAAAACTTTCTCCCTTCCAGTGCCTTTGGAATATTTAACGCTAGCCTTCGATATGCCATTCATGCTTTTGCTAAGCGATATTCGACAAGGAGTTTTTTATGCGACCCTTTTGTCTTTTTGGTTGGTGTTCGCCGGAGAACACATGCTAGTAAGATTCAACATTTTTCCAGTTGCACACTTTTTACTCATCTTTATTTTTATTTAGATTCAAGAAACAGGCAAACGAAGTGCAGTGAAGAATTATTGGAAACATTTAAGTGCCGTCGTTGTTGGATGCATATCCCTTTTTGCATTCGACGTGTGTGAGCGTGGCGTTCAACTACGTAACCCATTCTATTCAATTTGGACGTCACGTGTTGGAACCAATCTCGCATTGACTTTTATTGTTTTGGCGGGGATTTCCGCAGGCGTCTATTTTTTGTTTCTTTGCTATATGATTTGGAAAGTTTTCCGTAACATCAGCCTAAAACAGTCATCGTTACCCTCCATGTCAGCTGCTCGCCGCATTCATTATGAGGGAATAATTTATCGTTTTAAATTCTTAATGCTTGCAACTCTAATTTGTGCAGCACTAACAGTTATTGGTTTTATAATGGGACAGATAGCCGAAGGTCATTGGAAATGGGACGAAAATATTGAGGTGCAGTTGACTTCCGCATTTTTGACTGGTGTCTATGGAATGTGGAATATTTATATTTTTGCCCTCATCATTTTATACGCACCCAGTCATAAGCAATGGCCAACCGAATTGAATTCCTCAAATGGTAGGTTATTTTCTGTAGAATTTTTCCACGATAAAGTGCAATATTGATTCTAACTATCAAAATGTATCTTCGCATGATTTTTTTCACAGAGCGCATAGCCAGTGAAGAAATTGAATTCAACAATTTACCATCCGATTCGAATCCGAGTGAAATTTCATCATTGACTTCTTTCTCTCGAAAAGCAGCATTCGATTAAGCCAGTGGCAAACGTGTGATAAAACTGAACCCAAGGAATAAGGGATGCATTCTTCATGAAGCCGACCAGCGTTTTAGAATATTTTCTAGAATAATTATAATTCTTGAGTTCAGCGACTTTACTATACTCTCCATTTTGATATACAGTAATCTTGCCATAGAGCGTTTAGTTGATCTGAAAATTTTAATTATATAGCTCATGCTCGTTGCTATCTAAGCTTTAAGTTGGTCTTTTTTTTTTTTAACTTTCCACAAGCAGTATTATGAATAAGAAGGGCACTGATCACTGCAATTACTGTATATTTGGAAAGTGGTAACAGTGTTAGTTTAATATTGAATTTTTATATTTTAGGTAATAGCAACAGAACGTGCAAGTGCATTACTCAAATAATTTCATTTGGTTCTTCGTCCATTCCATGAATGCAGTACCTTCTATTATACAATCTCAAATAATATTTATTGTTTTCATTGTTTTTTGTTTACAAGAAAAGTTCTGTGTTCTTTTTTATCCACAACCCTTTGTGCTAGTATTTTATAGATATAAGATAAAGGGGTCGTTTTTAATTTGATGCCATACGATAGATGAATTTTGTCAAATCTAAACTCCTTTTTTTAGTTAAAAAAACTTGTCTCTCCTGAAGCTACTCAATATTTTCTCCCTAACAATTTCGAAGTTCCTGTCGGCGACCATACCACCACAGTGGTACGTGGAAAATGGCAAGATTACACAAAATTGGATAGCTACTTGCCGAAACCTGCGGCAGCTATATCATTTAGGCTAGTGAAGAAAACAGCGCAAGCAACCAGGAAGACATCATGCCCCCTCTCATTGTACAAACGAATTTTAGACTAGTACCGAGCGGAATACCGCTTTATCACTGGTAGCGGCGGTATCCTGTTCGGTACCAAAAAGCAATCACGACTTGAAGTCATCACGGTAGCTAATGACCGCTCGTACCACATTCCTTTGCCTATACTTTTCACAGATTTTTCTCCACTCTTCAGAAAACGAAAGAATCTCAAGGTGCTTCCTCTTTTGCCTTGATAACTATCAAAACATTTGTTGCGCACTTCATCATTTTCATTTTTCAAATTAAAACCACAAATTTCAAAACACTCCTCAATAAAATCTTCGCAACGATTTTCAAACCGAA
Source organism: Hermetia illucens (assembly GCF_905115235.1). NCBI lineage: Eukaryota > Metazoa > Arthropoda > Insecta > Diptera > Stratiomyidae > Hermetia > Hermetia illucens. The sequence goes on along the minus strand of NC_051855.1, from coordinate 11,115,121 downwards.
ACGGACTACTGGATAATCACGACCCAAGTGACGCCATCCAATTCAAATATGGCGGACATGATGTTCGGATGATATTAGCTTCTCTAGTCTGTGTACACTGATTGCATCTCTATTGTCAAAACAACTGTGCGTTTGGCGTTCACAAGGTTCTTGAAGGATTCCTTGAGGGAACACAAACCCTTTACATTCGCGCTTAGACAAAAGCCCGACAAACTGTCCCCTCCCCAACTTACGCACTTGAGTTATATCAGTCAGTTTACGTTTTATATTCAACACGTGTCTGGTAAAGACAATGCTATTGCAGACGTTTTGTCTCGAATTTCGGAGTCGGTCACAGTCCCCACCACGGTCGATTATACGGCAATCGCCAAGACACAAAAAGACGACACGCAGAACTTCAGAGCCTGAAGGCAAATTCCAAATACAAATTCAAGAAGTTTCCCATTTTCGGCTCAAACTTTTATTTACTCTGCTAAGCTATCATTGGCGATGGTGTATAACTCTCGCTTTGCTAAACGAATCCAAACTGGGGGAAGCCCCCAACGTTAAATTACATGCTCCCGGTTACAGTACGTTCCGCAACGACGCAGGCAGAGGCACAGCTATACTAGTCAAAGCGGGACTAAGGGTAAATAGTATCCCATCGGCTGCACTGGCGTCGAAATGCCTGTTAGCAGTAGTCAGACTTTCTGTCAGGGGTGGGTGGCGCCCTCCGAGTCCTTATCGGCTCTCTCTACTTCCCGGTCGTCACCTCACTCCCACTTTGGACAAACTCTGGGAAATCGCGAGCAATTTCGACGCCTTCTAGCAGCCCACTCCGACCATCATGCCCTCAGCCTCTCTCTACATTTACAGCAAATTCTCCATTCACTCCACCATCCGGACAAATGTAGATATTTCAATCTGACAAACTGGGACGATTTCCAACGAGACTTAGACAGCGTGCTGGGCCCTTCCCTCGCATCCACCCTAATGTTGAGCTAGATACATACATCCGGAAAGTGAACTCTGCCTTCGAAACTACAATCGACAAACACGCCCCAGTTAAAGAACCTGATTACTACAAATACGGGCGCCTTTCCCCCTCAACCCTCCTCTTAGTCCGCGATAGAAACAGACTACTGCAGCGCAGGAAACGTTTATTCCACCGATCACGGAACAGATGCAACGCTGACTACCGTCTCCTCTCCGAGATCATCAAAGACCTGTCCAACAAAATCAATGGAGCTATTCGGTCCGAACTGAATGCATCTTACAAGAAACTCCTCAAATCCCTCAAACCTGGCCCACAAGTTTGGAAGAAAAAAATATACTAACTTCCACCAAACCCCGATAAAACTAGGTAACCTCCAGTGTCACTCCCCCGAGGAAAAAATATCCGCCTGCGTAGACTATTTCAGCCTCTTATTCAGAGTCAAATGCCAGCGGACCCCATCTGGAAAGGTTGAGCTTGGAAGGATCTTACCTTTGCCCCTTTTCTCCCAGATGCCCGGCTGATACAGTCAAAACGCCCGTTCGCTTCCTTCTTTATCTCCCTAGAAGAAGTCGAACTTGCAATGTCCCGGCGCAACAATGAAAATCATCGGGCCCTGATGATATCTCTTACTTTGTTCTGCGGAAGTGTGCGCCTACCATCAGTGAACGTCTCCCCATCCTCTTCAACAACTGCCTGAACAACGGCCACTTCCCGGTATCTTGGAAATCCGCCCTCCTCATACCTATCCCTTAGAAGGGGTGCTAGGGCGATCTCAAAGATATGAGGCCCATCTCTCTTCTTTCCAATATTGGAAAAATCTTTGAACTTATCCTACTAAGTCACCTCAATAGACATTACTCCGCCATCATTCCACTTAATCAATTCGGCTTCGAAAACCTCAGATCCACCGAGCAGGCAATCATGTACCTGCAAGACCATATCCTCAATCAACTGGAAAACAGGCATTGCACCGTAGTCTGCGCCTTAAACCTCGAAAAGGCGTTTGATTCAGTTTGGAAAGAGGGATTGCTCTACAAACTAATCCAGTCCAATTGCCCCCTCCCCTTCTTCAGAATCATCGTAGACTTCATTTCCAACAGAACTTGCCACGTGCGTTTCGATGGACTACGCCCCAGCGACTTCCCGGTAAACTCAGGAATCCCTCAGGGATCTATTCTGGGCCCCAAACTTTTTAACATCTCCTCCTCCACGATATTCTCCTCCCTCCCGTAAACTTATCCCCCACGACACCGGCAACTCAGGCCGCCCTTCTCCCGCCCTCTTCCCCCCAACGACAATGGTCCTCCCGCGTCAGGAGGGATCCTCTTCGCTGATGACACCATCCTATATGTGAGTGGTCTCAGGCCCTAAATAGCCTCCCTCTCTCTCAATATCCTAACCAATAGGGTCATCGCTTATTTCAACCGGTGGGCCCTTAACGTAAATTCCCTTAAGTCTGAGGTTATTTACTTCAGAAACCCCAGTGGGAAGTGCTACTGGCGCACAGTACCAGAAAGCAAAAACCTGCATTTACGCATTGCTAACCACACACTCAAGCCGAAATCAACTATTAAATATCTGGGAATCTCCCTCAACAACAAACTCAAATCAAACCCTCACGTAAGATCTGCTATCGCCAAGGCCTCTAAGACTTCAGCTGCCTTAAAAAACCTCCTCTCATCCCGGGCCCTGTTCCCTGCCACCAAAACCCTTTTATACAAAACTCTCATTCGTCCAATCCTGACCTACGGTTTTCCAGCATGGGCTACCATATCACCGAAAGTAGCAAAAGTCCTCCAACGCTTTGAAAGGACGATACTCAGGAAATTCACGGCCAAATACAGAAGGCCAAACCTAAAATTTCACCAAAACTCTCTTCTGTTCGACCTTTCCCGGGTTTGCCCCATAACTCCGCACATGATCAAGTTGTCGCGCATGAGACTGAAAAAGTGGATGTCCCACCTTGATCCGTTGATAAAAAATCTCGCTAAGCGCAATGCACTGTTACGCGAGCAGAGGTACTACGTGTCAGGGCTCTCGGATAATAACTCTCCTCTCAACCATCACGCCTCCCCTCCCTCCTTCATCCCCTCCTTTTATAAAAGCTCTTCCCGCGACTTCCACAGAGGCTAAACGAGAGAGAACTAGCCTGGAACCGTTTGACACATTACTTCGGGCTAGCCCTCCCGTTCTCCCGGCTTTGGGAGCCTTCAAGTCAGATAATTCCTTCCACCAACGAGAGGGGAGGGGAGGGGAGGAAGGGAGTTGTTGTTAGTTCAGGGAACCCCTTACCGTCCGATCCCTCTGCCGATCGAGTTCAACCTTCTTCGTAGTAAGAAGAGCCCGAACATAATGCGCAATACGATTCCAGCTGCCAGCGCTCTTCGGCATCTCTCTGACAATGTTGTCTGGAGAGAGCTCCCCTGTGTCTGCATAAAGCTGCTGGCGGAGGCCGTCCCACCTCTCGCAAGAGTAAAAGGTGTGTTCAGCGTCATCCGCCATTGTATTGCAGAACACACAATCAGGAGATCGCGCCTTCCCAACCCTGTGCAGGTAAGATTGAAAACCTCCATGCCCACTTAGAAGTTGGGTAAGGAAGTAATCAATCTCACCGTGCTTTCTGTTCAACCATGGGTCTAATTTGTCGATGAGCCGCGCAGTCCACTTGCCTCTTGGCTCATTTTGCCAAGAAAGTTGCCATTCGTTAAGGGTGCGTTGACGTTCTTCACGGGCAACCACTTCTCTTAAGTTTTTACCCTTACGGTGATAGATAGCTTTGCGCTCCTTGGCAAGGGGGGCAACGGGGATCACTCCCGCAATCACCATCACAGCCGGTTCGGAGACGGTGCGATAAGCAGACGCCACTCGCAAAGCTCCCCGCCTCTGCACTTGAGCGAGGCGTTTACGATGCACCTCCTTGTCAAGGGCATCAGCCCATACCTCCGCACCATAGAGAAGGACGGACTGCGTTGCTCCCATGAGGAGACGTCTCCTAGTTGATATAGGGCCGCCGACATTCGCCATTAGCCGACTCAAGGCCGCGACTCCTGCTGCAGCCCTGTCCGCGGCTGCTTTGATTTGCTCGAAGAAGCTCATCTTCGAGTCGAGCATTAAACCAAGGTATTTAATCGCTGGTTTTGACTCTATAGTCAACTCGCCGATCGATATGGGACGCAAGGTCGAGATTCTCCTTCTGGTCAGGATGACTACTTCGGTTTTTTCCAGCGGAAGGTTGAATCCGTGAGCAGTCATCCATCCGCTTACCCATCGTATCAATATGCCAAGTCTGCTTTGCACCTGTTCAACAGTGCGTCCGGCGACAAGTGCCGCAACGTCGTCTGCATAACCGACCAGGCGCGACTCTTCGGGCATATCGAGTCTCAGCAGACTATCGTAGGAAGCGTTCCAGAAGTCCGGCCCTAGGATGGATCCCTGCGCTACTCCCGACGTGATTTCCATCCTCCTCTGGCCCTCTAGCGTCTCATAGAGCAGGGAGCGGTCTTTCAGACAATCCCTCAATATCCGCAAGAGATAGCTTGGCACGTGAAAGGAGTTCTCTAGTGTGCCTAGCATATCTGTCCATCTTACGGAATTGAAGGCATTTCTGACATCAAGCGTTATGAGGAGCACTATCCGTCGAGATCGGCGGCTGTATGCCCCGGCTCGATTAAACGCATCTACGACCTCCATAACAGCATCCACAGTAGATTTCCCTGTTCTGAACCCGAACTGCCTTGCGGATAAGTCCCCGGCAGCACGGATCGCTTCAGCGAGTCTTCCCCTGATGAGCTTCACGAGCACTTTTCCAGCCGTGTCAAGCATACACAGCGGTCGGTATGCAGACGGGAGCTCCGGTTCTCCTTTACCCTTACTGATCAACGCGAGTCTGGCCACTTTCCAGCGACAAGGAAAAATGCCCTCCTTCAAGCACGCGTTGAACGCTTCGAGCAGCAATTCTGGCCGTTGGCGGAACACCAGTTTGTAAACTTGAGAACTGCTTCTTCGAGTTTTCCCATTGTGAAAAGGGGGCAATCCACGACGCTTTCCGCGCTATTTACATCCACCCGTACAGGGTGTCTGGGGAACAATGCCCGCACAATGCGGTCCATCTGGTCGGTGCTCAATATGCAGGGCTTCCGCAGAGCCCCGATTTTCTGAGTGACAAGCTTATAGCCAAGTCCCCACGGGTCATCGTTCACCTCATTAACAAGATTTTGCCAGCCGCGAGCTTTGCTTTTATTTATAGCGCTGCGGAGTCTCCTTTTTGCTGATCTATATTGTGCCTTTATGGCACATGCCTCCTCGTTGGCGTACAAACGTTGTGCCAAACGGCGGAGCTTATGACACTCCTTCCGTAGGTCGGAAATTTCCGCCGTCCACCAGTACATAGAAGGCTTGTCGCGCCTGGGGCCATTCCGGGGCATGGAAGCGTCACACGCCGTCGTTATCAGATTCATCACTGAATTTACGACGGTGTCAGCTGCGACACCACCACCCCCCGGAGTGCCCCCCAGCGCGGGCCTTCCTGCTCCAAGAGCTTCGACGAACCTTCCGATGTTCACCCTCGCGACATTCCACACGCAGGGGGAACGTCGTGTTGGTGCTCGCCGGCAAGTAGCGTCAAACACTTCGAACGCAATGTACTGATGATTACTTGCCGAGAAGTCTTCTAGGAGTCGCCACCCGTCCACCGATGATGCCAGAGATTCCGACGCAAAAGTGATGTCAGGAATGCTTCCTTCACAACCTGAGCGCCGAAACGTTGGCGTGGATCCGGTGTTTAAAATTACGAGCCCGGTTCTCGCCGCCATTTCCAGAATCCGTTTCCCTCTGGAGTCTGATTGAGGCATGCCCCATTCAAGATCCCTGGCATTAAAATCACCGCCAACCAGGATTCGTCCCTCCGTGCTCGAAACGGCGTCCTCCAGAGCATCAAGCCGGCGCTGAAAGTTCAGAATCGACTCATTCGGCGTCAGGTAAACGCTAAAAAACGTTATCCCTAAACACCGGATCCAGACAAATCCGTCCCCCCGGCCTTCGGCAAGAACACGAAGTCGAACGTCGTCCCGAACCCAGATGGCAGCGGTGCCCGATAAGTCCAGATACCATGAGGACGGGTCCTTGTTTCGGTATTGCTCGCTAATCAGCACTAGATCAGCATTTACTTCCGCAGCGAACAGTGCTAGCAACTGGTGAGCGGTTGCACTCCGGTGCATGTTAATTTGCAAAATGCAGATCATGGCGTTCGCACCCTAGCTCTCTCCAATTTCGCCCTGAAGATCGGACACCGTTCCGAGCCCGCAGTGTGTGCGACGCTTTCGCCAGACGCGCCCCGATCCCTGCAGAGAACACAACTCTCGCTTTCCTTGCAAGTCTTCGCTTGATGACCCGCTTGGCCGCATCTCCGGCATGCTGTCTCCTGTCCGGACCCTTGCAAGCTGCTGACGTGTGTCCATAGTCCAGACACCTGTAGCACTTGGTGGGGACTATCCGCATTCGTACCCTGCATACTACCCATCCGATTTTGATTCTCCCGCTGTTAAGGAGTTTCCTCGCATATTGCTCGGGGACTTCCACCACGGCGAGCTTTTGGCCTCGAGCATTTACAGAGGTAATACCTCACCTATGGACATTCACGCTTTAGCGCCTCCTCTACTTCGGCCTTTTCTGTGAGGCAGTCAAGATCCCGTATTTCTAGAGAGCACATGGGTTCTAGGCTGGAAACAAGAGCCTTCTCCCCCAATAGCCCCTTGACCGCTTCGCAGAACGTGCTCTTGTTGGTCGTCTTTGGGCCCAGTTCGGCGAGAACTCCACCACTTCTCGTTTTCCGTATCGAAAATACCTCTGCTCCGTTCTCCTCGGGTTTCATCCTGTAGCGGATTTCACTAAGGACTTCCGCAAATGTCTTGCCTTCCGTCGGCTTAATGAGCAGAGCCGACGGTCTAGTCCTTCTTCGTTGCCGCCTTGGGTCACTGTCCTCGCACAAGTCCAAATCGAGCAAAATGTAGCCCTTTCTCAGAATGCTGACACCATTCAGAAAGGACTGCGCTTTACTCCAATTCCGTTGATCAATCCTGTCCACCGGTGCCTAAAAAAAACTGCCTTTTTCCCGTTTTCCAGTACGGAGTACTATTTTGTGTTATGTTTGTTTAGTTGTAAGTTCTAAATTATTTTTAGGTTTGAGCACATGATATGCCAAATGAGCACTGACATGCACCACCTTTTTACTTTATAACATGTAACCGGCTAGGTCGGATGTCTCCGTAGGTTAGCGTTACATACTTAATTAGGCTAATATTCCTTTTGTACCGCACATGTATTTCTTTTCTTTGCTCAATAAATAAATCTGAAATCTGCGTACGGTCCACAGCCTCCCTCATCCGCACCGGGTATGCATCTAATTGTATTCCGAAGCTGTCATCAAACCCCCCAACCGCGTCACTGCGGGCTGAACTGTCATGGCGTATTCAAATGTTTTTAGCGAACTTAATTAATTGCAACAAATGAAATTTCGAGCTAAGGCTCCCTGAAATTATAATCGATACAGTGAGTTGGTATTTTGCGGAACCATACCGCCATCATCATCCCTTCATTTTTATTCTACTGTCAAATTGACATACAGGACTAGGGCGGTCCCAAAACAGATGGGTTGTGGCGTGTCAAGGGCGGTTGTTTTCTGCGAGCTCTCAGTGGAATGCGATTATTAGCATCAATAAAACCATCGACCGGTGACTAATGACTCGGGTAAGGTCGTCAAGTAATTTTGTGTTGATTGTTTACAGAATTTTCGTCTGTAAGTCAAGTTCCCGCTACAGTAACATAAGAATGTGAACTAGACGACCCATTGTGGATAGATTCATAAATAAAGTGCTTAAGAATACTTTCCGGCGTACTCCATTGACAGGGACAAATGGAATATTGCCGCTGAACAGGTAACTTCCCCAGGATTCTTTCACAAGTTTGCAGATAGCCTATGTCGTTCTGTGTTAAGGTGGTAGTGCTTTAGCTGTTTATGCCAGATTGCTTCTTGTCCGGATGACGGATTCGCGTTTGAAATCACTTCAGTGTTCGTTTTGAGAATTTTCAGCTCTGGCCAAGCTCTTGTCAATAAGGCGGATTTGCGCTCAATATAATTCGTAGTCATGTCGTGTTCAACGAAATTATATAAAGGACCATTCAACATCTGCGAGCCGCTATGGTCACGTTGCTCCCAGGGCAGAGGTGAGGCAGCGTCTGACGATTTGCCTGTGCTCTGGTAAGAAACCGTAAAGCCGTCATCGCTTGACTTTTTTGACCACTTCAGTGATTGTATAAGTATCTGTTTTTTTGTTCCATTTTTATGCCAGTTCTCTAATGCATCTTTCACTCTCCATGCTCTTAGGCCACAACAAAGATTACCGATCCTTGGGACGGGTAATGGGACTAGTAAAAACCACGGATTGATTATGACTAGTCTTGGGCTCTTCCGAGTGCTTAAGGATCCGAATGTAGATCACAGCAGCGATAGTCGTTCTCGATGCGTCATAAAATCCATGTAATTCGATTCGGTCCTTGGAGGTAGTGCCAATCCATCTTGGCACTTCAATAACTCGAAGATTTGTAATTTCCGCTCGATATATATCTGCCATTCTTGTGCTAATTTTGGCGGTAGCTCGTCATCTCATTCCAGTTTCTGAAGCCATCATTTTTGCATAAAGACCTTTCCTCTGATCATAATGGGCTGCAACCATCCGAGTGGTTCAAATAAAGATACGATCGTTGATGCCACTGTCCTTTTACTTGGTCCACCTGTGGATAGGGTCTTTGCATGAATCATCATCATCATCAACGGCGCAACAATGGGTATCCTTTCTAGGCCTGCCTTAATAAGGAACTCCAGACATCCCGGTTTTGCGCCGAGGTCCACGAATTCGATACCTCTAAAAGCTCTCTGGCGTCCTGACCCACGCCATCGCTCCTTCTTAGGCAGGGTCTTCCTCGTCTTCTTTTCTTTTTGACCCTATGGTGAGACGTTTCGAGCGGAACAGTCTTTGTAAGCTGAAATAGGCTCTGTTGGCTGACTACAACCGTGCGCAGATTTGGGTTGCAATTTTCGGTTGTAATTTTCGACCCTAGTAAGAGAAATTATCAACGGTCTCAAAGTGCTATTCTCCTATCCTTATTCTTCCTGTTTGACCAGTGCGGTTTGATGTTGTTGGTTGATTCGTCTTCGGTGCTGACGTTACCACCATATATTTTGTCTTGCCTTCATTGATGTGCAGCCCAAGATCTCGCGCCGCCTACTCGATCTGGATGAAGGCAGTTAGTACGTCTCGGGTGGTTCTTCCCATGATGTCAATATCGTCAGCATAGGCCAGTAGTTGGGTGGACTTAAAGAGGATCGTACCTCTTGCATTTACCTCAGCGTCACGGATCACTTTCTCGAGGGCCAGGTTAAAGAGGACGCATGATAGGGCATCCCCTTGTCGTAGACCGTTGTTGATGTCGAATGGTCTTGAGAGTGATCCTGCTGCTTTTATCTGGCCTCGCACATTGGTCAGGGTCAGCCTAGTCAGTCAATTTTCGGTTTCTGAGCATCCTCTTCTCGTGCGCTTCGTACTTCAGAATCGCAGCCTTACTCGATGGTGCCAGGTTTGTCCTTGGGTCAGCTTTGAGTGGTAGGTGCAATTCGAATCGTCCATCTTCCAATCGTTTGGTGGTCGCTTGATAGTGCGCTTCACATTCCTCTTCTTCCTTACTAAGCATCACTCTGGGAACTACCTCTTCCTGAATCCAGAATTTTTCAAGTTTTTTGTCCAAATCCTTGGTATTTACAAAACTGATGCTAATATTGTCTCCTGGTGAGGCTGTTATCGGACCAGAGAGAATCCATCCGATCTTTGGGGTTCCGTGAATAATTCCGTCCAATAGAATATCCCCGTATATATCTGCTCCAAGGAGAAGATCGATTCTGCCCTTAGTTCTGTAATCTGGATCAACTAGATCTGCGGGGGTCAACCCAATGTCACCATCATTGCATATCGTCGCAGAACGAAGAGGCTTCGTGATAGTATCAATGGTTAATGCGATGGTATCTATTTTACCATTTGACCATTTTTCCGTCATGGTTATTGGTACTTGTCCTCTACATTTCCTGGTTAGACTTCCAATTCCGGGTATGATCACTGAGGCACGCTCTCGTTTCAACCCCAATAAATTCTGGGAGCCTTGGTCTATTAGCGCGCGCAGTTTGATGAAGTCGCCGTTGACATTGCGCAGCTCAATTATTGCGGTTGCCAATAGCACCGTCCATATGTTTTCCCCGATTCACGAGCTTGCTCTGGGACTGGTCAGAATGGTTCGGGTTTGACTTTTTCGGAGCTTCCGACTTGTCCGTAATCGTAGGATGCAGCATAGAACAATATGGATCCCCACTTTCGTGGACTTCTTAGAGGAGGAGCACCTGTTAAGTTCTTCAATGATGTGGCACTGGATTTATAGGCATTCTAGGAATACCTCTAACTTAGGTACGTCCCCTGTAGCGCCAATTTTCCGTTGCCATTCTGCTCTGGACTCTGGATCAAGCTTGCTCTGCAGAATGAATATCATGACTGCGTCGAATGGGTCAACCTCCAAGTCTTGGAAATTCGTTATCAGCTCGTTGGTCGTATCAATCATTCTTTTGATACCTTCGGCATTTACCACAGTTTTCATGTCCCAAAGCTGGGCCAAAAGTGACTGGGTAATAATGCGCTTGTTGTCGTATCTCTTCGTCAAGGGATCCCAAGCTTTCGAAATAGTTGGCATCCGACATATTAAGATGCCTAATTTGCTGAGAACAGGGAAGCAGACTCCAGCCGGCTCGGATCTTCAGAGCCAGCCTGTAGCATTCACGACGTAAAGCAGCTCTTCGACCTTGCAGCTGGAAATCTCGCTGAGGTCCCCAAAGAATGGTTTACCCAGTATCCGCAGCCTGACTCGAGCCAGAGCTGGGCAATCGCAGAGAAAGTTGCATGAGGGTTTCCCTTCCTTCTTCGCAGCTTCGGCAATGCGAGTTGTAGGGTAAGCCGAGCCTAGCGGCATGGTCCCCTATGGGCCAGTGCCCCGTGCAGACCTCCGTAATATTGAATGCATTTGCACGCGTCTGGCACAGGATCTCTCGCGATCGGGCTATGTTATAAGCGGGCCAAATTCTCAGCTTGTAAGCCTTCGCCATCTCAGGCCCCCGGCTGCTAGGTAGTGAGAGTAGACTCGGCCCCCGACAGCCGCCAGGGGAACACCGACTGTATTCGCCAAGGGACTGCCAAGAGCAGGGCCTTGCCTGGCCAATCCGTCAGCCCGCTCACTCCCCTCTATGTTCCTATGCCCGGGAACCCAGAGGAGAGTGACCTTGAGCGTGCCGCCCAGATGGTTGAGCGCGTCTCTGCACTGCCCCACCAGCCGGGAAGATGTCGTCGTTGAGTACAAGGCCTTGATAGCCGCTTGGCTGTCGGTCAGAATGGCTATGTTGCGGTTAGGGCTCGAATCACGCTCCAGCCATCGACAGACTTCCAATATCGCCAGTACTTCCGCCTGGAATACACTAGTGAAACCTGGGAGACCATACGACTTGGACACACCATGTGTATTCGAGAAAACCCCCGCGCCGACTCCATAGGTCATCTTTGATTCGTCCGTAAAGAATACCGTGTCATAGTCTTGTAACACGCCGCCGGTCTTCCACTTTGCCCTGGTTGGAAGGTCCACAGCAAAGTTTCTCGTGAAGTTCAGCTTGTGTGTGACATAGTCCGTGGGGGATGCCCAGATTTCTCGAGGTATTTCAGGACTTCGCTGCCCAGCATCCGGACTCACGTAGTCTGACGGCACTGTACGCTGCAACATATTTGATGTGGAGGTCTAGGGGGAGGAGATGCAGGAGTACATTGAGAGCATCTGCCGGGCAGGACTGCAGAGCCATGTTTTCTTATTTTTTACTATGTCATAACTAGCATTCTAATGGATTTGTTTATTTCATGATATTTTTCAGATGCCTATGGTGACATTGCAGGCTTAAATTTTCATTTTGTTGGATTGCTGGCGTTAAAATTTGCATCGAGTGCTCATCATTCATTTTGGCAAAAGCTTCTGCACGCCAAAAATTTCCTTTTGATTCTTTCAAGGCGAGATGGGCCACGACCAAATTGATTTGATCGAGGCTTATTTTGCAGCACTGAACCCTATCGCACGCAAGATCCACAACGACATTAGCTCAACTAAGTCAACATACGATCATCTTTGGAATGAACTCAAGACTCACGAACAGTGTGACCTTATCAATGAAGCTTTAATTAAACCGGAGATCACTTTGCGCTATTTCAACAGCTTCTCAACATCAATTTCGGCTGCTTCAACAACTTCGTCAGCTATTTTAAACGAAGAAAATGATGGTCATGATGATCTTCAGCGCTTATTGGACTCCGAAAAGGTGAAAGGCACCGCCAACAATGTTTTCTCATTCGATGGAAAGAATCTCAAATTATTCAACCACCAAAAGACTGGCCAGAAGCTCATTCATGACGATGTGATAGGGTTATTTCGAGATGAACATTCGGCGCCGTTCAGTTTTAAAACCAAAAGTCAGTTAAATTTGAATCTGTTCAATAGTCCATCAGACGACGAGAGCATGGGAGCAACTGCGGCATTTAAGTCACTAATGAATCACCAGAAGAAAGTATCTCCAAAAGTAGGCGTGGAAGTCAATCCGGCTGGTCCGCGATTATCACCTGTAACGGTCAAAAGTTCCCATAACGAATATGAAGAAATGTCCGCTGCTAACTCAAATTTGATATTGTCGGCTAAGAACTTCAAAAAATTTACCCTCGAAGACAGCGATGACTGTAAATCGGTCGGTTTCTTTCGAAATTTCATTTGTAAAGATAATTTAGTTTTTAATGCGATTGTTGAAAATAATTCCCGTGAAAATATTGAACAGGGCGGTAAGGATGGTAAGAATACCACTAATAGGGATAGCTATGAGAGTAAAGCCTCAATGGCAGGCGATCCAAATATTGCACAAGAAGACTCATCCAATTCACTACTATCTGAAGAGGATGATGATAAACATGTGTATGAGGAATCCAGGCTTTTACTGGATACATCAGGTTATGATTTGCGTAAGGGTTTTGAGTTTTTAAGTAATTGGTAAGCTATTCGAATTAAAACGGAAATATTTGTACTTGAATGTGTATAAGAAATAAAATGGAAAATATACATTTTCTTAGGCGACATTTTGCCTACGGATAGACCAATCAGTTTTTTTTTTCTATTTTCAATTTGCCCTGCTAGTTGGGGCTGAAGCATACCCTCAAACCAGGTTCGAAAAGGGATTTTTCAGCTTTCCTCCCATTTTCGTCACCTTCAAAACACACGCTATACACTTCCCTCAGACGCTGCAACCCTGAGATCTCAAAATCACAAATCAGGTTCCTGATCATTATTTTGCAAGTACTAAACGAGAAATTAACATCTAAATCCTCGAAAAATGATTTTTCAGCTTTTAGCCCATTTTCGTCATCAAAAAATCAAAGGCTATAACCTTGCTTTCTGACGCTGATACCCTAAAATCTCAAAATCGCAAATCGCATTTTTTTTTCATTATTTGGAAAGTACTAAACGAGAAATTAATATCTAAATCCTCAAAAAATGATTTTTCAGTTTTTAGCCCATTTTCGTCATCAAAAAATCAAAGGCTATAACCTTGCTTTCTGACGCTGATACCCTAAAATCTCAAAATCGCAAATCGCATTTTTTTTTCATTATTTGGAAAGTACTAAACGAGAAATTAACATCTAAATCCTCGAAAAATGATTTTTCAGCTTTTAGCCCATTTTCGTCATCAAAAAATCAAAGGCTATAACCTTGCTTTCTGACGCTGATACCCTAAAATCTCAAAATCGCAAATCGCATTTTTTTTTCATTATTTGGAAAGTACTAAACGAGAAATTAACGTCTAAATCCTCGAAAAATGATTTTTCAGCTTTTCCCCATTTTCGTCATCAAAAAATCAAAGGCTATAACCTTGCTTTTTTACTCTGATACCCTAAAATTTCAAAATCGAAAATTGGATTTTTTTTTCATTATTTGGAACGTACTAAACGAGAAATTAACGTCTAAATCCTCGAAAAATGATTTTTCAGCTTTTACCCATTTTCGTCATCAAAAAATCAAAGGCTATACACTTGCTTTTTTACTCTGATACCCTAAAATTTCAAAATCGAAAATTGGATTTTTTTTTCATTATTTGGAACGTACTAAACGAGAAATTAACGTCTAAATCCTCGAAAAATGATTTTTCAGCTTTTACCCATTTTCGTCATCAAAAAATCAAAGGCTATACACTTGCTTTTTTACTCTGATACCCTAAAATTTCAAAATCGAAAATTGGATTTTTTTTTCATTATTTGGAACGTACTAAACGAGAAATTAACGTCTAAATCCTCGAAAAATGATTTTTCAGCTTTTACCCATTTTCGTCATCAAAAAATCAAAGGCTATACACTTGCTTTTTTACTCTGATACCCTAAAATTTCAAAATCGAAAATTGGATTTTTTTTTCATTATTTGGAACGTACTAAACGAGAAATTAACGTCTAAATCCTCGAAAAATGATTTTTCAGCTTTTACCCGTTTTCGTCATCAAAAAATCAAAGGCTATAACCTTGCTTTTTTACTCTGATACCCTAAAATTTCAAAATCGAAAATTGGGTTTTTTTTTCATTATTTGGAAAGTACTAAACGAGAAATTAACGTCTAAATCCTCGAAAAATGATTTTTCAGCTTTTACCCATTTTCGTCATCAAAAAATCAAAGGCTATACACTTGCTTTTTTACTCTGATACCCTAAAATTTCAAAATCGAAAATTGGATTTTTTTTTCATTATTTGGAACGTACTAAACGAGAAATTAACGTCTAAATCCTCGAAAAATGATTTTTCAGCTTTTACCCATTTTCGTCATCAAAAAATCAAAGGCTATACACTTGCTTTTTTACTCTGATACCCTAAAATTTCAAAATCGAAAATTGGATTTTTTTTTCATTATTTGGAACGTACTAAACGAGAAATTAACGTCTAAATCCTCGAAAAATGATTTTTCAGCTTTAACCCATTTTCGTCACCAAAAAATCAAAGGCTATAACCTTGCTTTTTTACTCTTATTTGGAAAGTACTAAACGAGAAATTAACGTCTAAATCCTCGAAAAATGATTTTTCAGCTTTTACCCATTTTCGTCATCAAAAAATCAAAGGCTATACACTTGCTTTTTTACTCTGATACCCTAAAATTTCAAAATCGAAAATTGGATTTTTTTTTCATTATTTGGAACGTACTAAACGAGAAATTAACGTCTAAATCCTCGAAAAATGATTTTTCAGCTTTTACCCGTTTTCGTCATCAAAAAATCAAAGGCTATAACCTTGCTTTTTTACTCTGATACCCTAAAATTTCAAAATCGAAAATTGGGTTTTTTTTTCATTATTTGGAAAGTACTAAACGAGAAATTAACGTCTAAATCCTCGAAAAATGATTTTTCAGCTTTTACCCATTTTCGTCATCAAAAAATCAAAGGCTATACACTTGCTTTTTTACTCTGATACCCTAAAATTTCAAAATCGAAAATTGGATTTTTTTTTCATTATTTGGAACGTACTAAACGAGAAATTAACGTCTAAATCCTCGAAAAATGATTTTTCAGCTTTTACCCGTTTTCGTCATCAAAAAATCAAAGGCTATAACCTTGCTTTTTTACTCTGATACCCTAAAATTTCAAAATCGAAAATTGGGTTTTTTTTTCATTATTTGGAAAGTACTAAACGAGAAATTAACGTCTAAATCCTCGAAAAATGATTTTTCAGCTTTTACCCATTTTCGTCATCAAAAAATCAAAGGCTATACACTTGCTTTTTTACTCTGATACCCTAAAATTTCAAAATCGAAAATTGGATTTTTTTTTCATTATTTGGAACGTACTAAACGAGAAATTAACGTCTAAATCCTCGAAAAATGATTTTTCAGCTTTTACCCATTTTCGTCATCAAAAAATCAAAGGCTATAACCTTGCTTTTTTACTCTGATACCCTAAAATTTCAAAATCGAAAATTGGATTTTTTTTTCATTATTTGGAACGTACTAAACGAGAAATTAACGTCTAAATCCTCGAAAAATGATTTTTCAGCTTTTACCCATTTTCGTCATCAAAAAATCAAAGGCTATAACCTTGCTTTTTGACTCTGATACACTAAAATTTCAATATCGAAAATTGGATTTTTTTTTCATTATTTGGAACGTACTAAACGAGAAATTAACGTCTAAATCCTCGAAAAATGATTTTTCAGCTTTCACCCATTTTCGTCATCAAAAAATCAAAGGCTATACACTTGCCTTTTTACTCTGATACCCTAAAATTTCAAAATCGAAAATTGGGTTTTTTTTTCATTATTTGGAAAGTACTAAACGAGAAATTAACGTCTAAATCCTCGAAAAATGATTTTTCAGCTTTTACCCATTTTCGTCATCAAAAAATCAAAGGCTATACACTTGCTTTTTTACTCTGATACCCTAAAATTTCAAAATCGAAAATTGGATTTTTTTTTCATTATTTGGAAAGTACTAAACGAGAAATTAACGTCTAAATCCTCGAAAAATGATTTTTCAGCTTTCACCCATTTTCGTCATCAAAAAATCAAAGGCTATACACTTGCCTTTTTACTCTGATACCCTAAAATTTCAAAATCGAAAATTGGGTTCTTTTTTCATTATTTGGAAAGTACTAAACGAGAAATTAACGTCTAAATCCTCGAAAAATGATTTTTCAGCTTTTACCCATTTTCGTCACCAAAAAATCAAAGGCTATAACCTTGCTTTTTTACTCTGATACCCTAAAATTTCAAAATCGAAAATTGGATTTTTTTTTTCATTATTTGGAACGTACTAAACGAGAAATTAACGTCTAAATCCTCGAAAAATGATTTTTCAGCTTTCACCCATTTTCGTCATCAAAAAATCAAAGGCTATACACTTGCCTTTTTACTCTGATACCCTAAAATTTCAAAATCGAAAATTGGGTTTTTTTTTCATTATTTGGAAAGTACTAAACGAGAAATTAACGTCTAAATCCTCGAAAAATGATTTTTCAGCTTTTACCCATTTTCGTCATCAAAAAATCAAAGGCTATACACTTGCCTTTTTACTCTGATACCCTAAAATTTCAAAATCGAAAATTGGGTTCTTTTTTCATTATTTGGAAAGTACTAAACGAGAAATTAACGTCTAAATCCTCGAAAAATGATTTTTCAGCTTTTACCCATTTTCGTCATCAAAAAATCAAAGGCTATAACCTTGCTTTTTTACTCTGATACCCTAAAATTTCAAAATCGAAAATTGGATTTTTTTTTCATTATTTGGAACGTACTAAACGAGAAATTAACGTCTAAATCCTCGAAAAATGATTTTTCAGCTTTTACCCATTTTCGTCACCAAAAAATCAAAGGCTATAACCTTGCTTTTTTACTCTGATACCCTAAAATTTCAAAATCGAAAATTGGATTTTTTTTTCATTATTTGGAAAGTACTAAACGAGAAATTAACGTCTAAATCCTCGAAAAATGATTTTTCAGCTTTCACCCATTTTCGTCATCAAAAAATCAAAGGCTATACACTTGCCTTTTTACTCTGATACCCTAAAATTTCAAAATCGAAAATTGGGTTCTTTTTTCATTATTTGGAAAGTACTAAACGAGAAATTAACGTCTAAATCCTCGAAAAATGATTTTTCAGCTTTTACCCATTTTCGTCATCAAAAAATCAAAGGCTATAACCTTGCTTTTTTACTCTGATACCCTAAAATTTCAAAATCGAAAATTGGATTTTTTTTTCATTATTTGGAACGTACTAAACGAGAAATTAACGTCTAAATCCTCGAAAAATGATTTTTCAGCTTTTACCCATTTTCGTCACCAAAAAATCAAAGGCTATAACCTTGCTTTTTTACTCTGATACCCTAAAATTTCAAAATCGAAAATTGGATTTTTTTTTCATTATTTGGAACGTACTAAACGAGAAATTAACGTCTAAATCCTCGAAAAATGATTTTTCAGCTTTTACCCATTTTCGTCACCAAAAAATCAAAGGCTATAACCTTGCTTTTTTACTCTGATACCCTAAAATTTCAAAATCGAAAATTGGATTTTTTTTTCATTATTTGGAACGTACTAAACGAGAAATTAACGTCTAAATCCTCGAAAAATGATTTTTCAGCTTTTACCCATTTTCGTCATCAAAAAATCAAAGGCTATAACCTTGCTTTTTTACTCTGATACCCTAAAATTTCAAAATCGAAAATTGGATTTTTTTTTCATTATTTGGAACGTACTAAACGAGAAATTAACGTCTAAATCCTCGAAAAATGATTTTTCAGCTTTTACCCATTTTCGTCATCAAAAAATCAAAGGCTATAACCTTGCTTTTTGACTCTGATACCCTAAAATTTCAAAATCGAAAATTGGATTTTTTTTTCATTATTTGGAAAGTACTAAACGAGAAATTAACGTCTAAATCCTCGAAAAATGATTTTTCAGCTTTTACCCATTTTCGTCACCAAAAAATCAAAGGCTATAACCTTGCTTTTTTACTCTGATACCCTAAAATTTCAAAATCGAAAATTGGATTTTTTTTTCATTATTTGGAACGTACTAAACGAGAAATTAACGTCTAAATCCTCGAAAAATGATTTTTCAGCTTTTACCCATTTTCGTCATCAAAAAATCAAAGGCTATAACCTTGCTTTTTTACTCTGATACCCTAAAATTTCAAAATCGAAAATTGGATTTTTTTTTCATTATTTGGAACGTACTAAACGAGAAATTAACGTCTAAATCCTCGAAAAATGATTTTTCAGCTTTTACCCATTTTCGTCACCAAAAAATCAAAGGCTATAACCTTGCTTTTTTACTCTGATACCCTAAAATTTCAAAATCGAAAATTGGATTTTTTTTTCATTATTTGGAACGTACTAAACGAGAAATTAACGTCTAAATCCTCGAAAAATGATTTTTCAGCTTTTACCCATTTTCGTCATCAAAAAATCAAAGGCTATAACCTTGCTTTTTTACTCTGATACCCTAAAATTTCAAAATCGAAAATTGGATTTTTTTTTCATTATTTGGAACGTACTAAACGAGAAATTAACGTCTAAATCCTCGAAAAATGATTTTTCAGCTTTTACCCATTTTCGTCATCAAAAAATCAAAGGCTATAACCTTGCTTTTTTACTCTGATACCCTAAAATTTCAAAATCGAAAATTGGATTTTTTTTTCATTATTTGGAAAGTACTAAACGAGAAATTAACGTCTAAATCCTCGAAAAATGATTTTTCAGCTTTTACCCATTTTCGTCATCAAAAAATCAAAGGCTATAACCTTGCTTTTTTACTCTGATACCCTAAAATTTCAAAATCGAAAATTGGATTTTTTTTTCATTATTTGGAACGTACTAAACGAGAAATTAACGTCTAAATCCTCGAAAAATGATTTTTCAGCTTTTACCCATTTTCGTCATCAAAAAATCAAAGGCTATAACCTTGCTTTTTTACTCTGATACCCTAAAATTTCAAAATCGAAAATTGGATTTTTTTTTCATTATTTGGAACGTACTAAACGAGAAATTAACGTCTAAATCCTCGAAAAATGATTTTTCAGCTTTTACCCATTTTCGTCATCAAAAAATCAAAGGCTATAACCTTGCTTTTTTACTCTGATACCCTAAAATTTCAAAATCGAAAATTGGATTTTTTTTTCATTATTTGGAAAGTACTAAACGAGAAATTAACGTCTAAATCCTCGAAAAATGATTTTTCAGCTTTTACCCATTTTCGTCATCAAAAAATCAAAGGCTATAACCTTGCTTTTTTACTCTGATACCCTAAAATTTCAAAATCGAAAATTGGATTTTTTTTTCATTATTTGGAACGTACTAAACGAGAAATTAACGTCTAAATCCTCGAAAAATGATTTTTCAGCTTTTACCCATTTTCGTCATCAAAAAATCAAAGGCTATAACCTTGCTTTTTTACTCTGATACCCTAAAATTTCAAAATCGAAAATTGGATTTTTTTTTCATTATTTGGAACGTACTAAACGAGAAATTAACGTCTAAATCCTCGAAAAATGATTTTTCAGCTTTTACCCATTTTCGTCACCAAAAAATCAAAGGCTATAACCTTGCTTTTTTACTCTGATACCCTAAAATTTCAAAATCGAAAATTGGATTTTTTTTTCATTATTTGGAACGTACTAAACGAGAAATTAACGTCTAAATCCTCGAAAAATGATTTTTCAGCTTTTACCCATTTTCGTCATCAAAAAATCAAAGGCTATAACCTTGCTTTTTTACTCTGATACCCTAAAATTTCAAAATCGAAAATTGGATTTTTTTTTCATTATTTGGAAAGTACTAAACGAGAAATTAACGTCTAAATCCTCGAAAAATGATTTTTCAGCTTTTACCCATTTTCGTCATCAAAAAATCAAAGGCTATAACCTTGCTTTTTTACTCTGATACCCTAAAATTTCAAAATCGAAAATTGGATTTTTTTTTCATTATTTGGAACGTACTAAACGAGAAATTAACGTCTAAATCCTCGAAAAATGATTTTTCAGCTTTTACCCATTTTCGTCATCAAAAAATCAAAGGCTATAACCTTGCTTTTTTACTCTGATACCCTAAAATTTCAAAATCGAAAATTGGATTTTTTTTTCATTATTTGGAACGTACTAAACGAGAAATTAACGTCTAAATCCTCGAAAAATGATTTTTCAGCTTTTACCCATTTTCGTCATCAAAAAATCAAAGGCTATAACCTTGCTTTTTTACTCTGATACCCTAAAATTTCAAAATCGAAAATTGGATTTTTTTTTCATTATTTGGAACGTACTAAACGAGAAATTAACGTCTAAATCCTCGAAAAATGATTTTTCAGCTTTTACCCATTTTCGTCATCAAAAAATCAAAGGCTATAACCTTGCTTTTTTACTCTGATACCCTAAAATTTCAAAATCGAAAATTGGATTTTTTTTTCATTATTTGGAAAGTACTAAACGAGAAATTAACGTCTAAATCCTCGAAAAATGATTTTTCAGCTTTTACCCATTTTCGTCATCAAAAAATCAAAGGCTATAACCTTGCTTTTTTACTCTGATACCCTAAAATTTCAAAATCGAAAATTGGATTTTTTTTTCATTATTTGGAACGTACTAAACGAGAAATTAACGTCTAAATCCTCGAAAAATGATTTTTCAGCTTTTACCCATTTTCGTCACCAAAAAATCAAAGGCTATAACCTTGCTTTTTTACTCTGATACCCTAAAATTTCAAAATCGAAAATTGGATTTTTTTTTCATTATTTGGAACGTACTAAACGAGAAATTAACGTCTAAATCCTCGAAAAATGATTTTTCAGCTTTTACCCATTTTCGTCATCAAAAAATCAAAGGCTATAACCTTGCTTTTTTACTCTGATACCCTAAAATTTCAAAATCGAAAATTGGATTTTTTTTTCATTATTTGGAACGTACTAAACGAGAAATTAACGTCTAAATCCTCGAAAAATGATTTTTCAGCTTTTACCCATTTTCGTCATCAAAAAATCAAAGGCTATAACCTTGCTTTTTTACTCTGATACCCTAAAATTTCAAAATCGAAAATTGGATTTTTTTTTCATTATTTGGAAAGTACTAAACGAGAAATTGACGTCTAAATCCTCGAAAAATGATTTTTCAGCTTTTACCCATTTTCGTCATCAAAAAATCAAAGGCTATAACCTTGCTTTTTTACTCTGATACCCTAAAATTTCAAAATCGAAAATTGGATTTTTTTTTCATTATTTGGAACGTACTAAACGAGAAATTAACGTCTAAATCCTCGAAAAATGATTTTTCAGCTTTTACCCATTTTCGTCACCAAAAAATCAAAGGCTATAACCTTGCTTTTTTACTCTGATACCCTAAAATTTCAAAATCGAAAATTGGATTTTTTTTTCATTATTTGGAACGTACTAAACGAGAAATTAACGTCTAAATCCTCGAAAAATGATTTTTCAGCTTTTACCCATTTTCGTCATCAAAAAATCAAAGGCTATAACCTTGCTTTTTTACTCTGATACCCTAAAATTTCAAAATCGAAAATTGGATTTTTTTTTCATTATTTGGAACGTACTAAACGAGAAATTAACGTCTAAATCCTCGAAAAATGATTTTTCAGCTTTTACCCATTTTCGTCATCAAAAAATCAAAGGCTATAACCTTGCTTTTTTACTCTGATACCCTAAAATTTCAAAATCGAAAATTGGATTTTTTTTTCATTATTTGGAACGTACTAAACGAGAAATTAACGTCTAAATCCTCGAAAAATGATTTTTCAGCTTTTACCCATTTTCGTCATCAAAAAATCAAAGGCTATAACCTTGCTTTTTTACTCTGATACCCTAAAATTTCAAAATCGAAAATTGGATTTTTTTTTCATTATTTGGAACGTACTAAACGAGAAATTAACGTCTAAATCCTCGAAAAATGATTTTTCAGCTTTTACCCATTTTCGTCATCAAAAAATCAAAGGCTATAACCTTGCTTTTTTACTCTGATACCCTAAAATTTCAAAATCGAAAATTGGATTTTTTTTTCATTATTTGGAACGTACTAAACGAGAAATTAACGTCTAAATCCTCGAAAAATGATTTTTCAGCTTTTACCCATTTTCGTCATCAAAAAATCAAAGGCTATAACCTTGCTTTTTTACTCTGATACCCTAAAATTTCAAAATCGAAAATTGGATTTTTTTTTCATTATTTGGAACGTACTAAACGAGAAATTAACGTCTAAATCCTCGAAAAATGATTTTTCAGCTTTTACCCATTTTCGCCATCAAAAAATCAAAGGCTATAACCTTGCTTTTTTACTCTGATACCCTAAAATTTCAAAATCGAAAATTGGATTTTTTTTTTCATTATTTGGAACGTACTAAACGAGAAATTAACGTCTAAATCCTCGAAAAATGATTTTTCAGCTTTTACCCATTTTCGTCATCAAAAAATCAAAGGCTATAACCTTGCTTTTTTACTCTGATACCCTAAAATTTCAAAATCGAAAATTGGATTTTTTTTTCATTATTTGGAACGTACTAAACGAGAAATTAACGTCTAAATCCTCGAAAAATGATTTTTCAGCTTTTACCCATTTTCGTCATCAAAAAATCAAAGGCTATAACCTTGCTTTTTTACTCTGATACCCTAAAATTTCAAAATCGAAAATTGGATTTTTTTTTCATTATTTGGAACGTACTAAACGAGAAATTAACGTCTAAATCCTCGAAAAATGATTTTTCAGCTTTTACCCATTTTCGTCACCAAAAAATCAAAGGCTATAACCTTGCTTTTTTACTCTGATACCCTAAAATTTCAAAATCGAAAATTGGATTTTTTTTTCATTATTTGGAACGTACTAAACGAGAAATTAACGTCTAAATCCTCGAAAAATGATTTTTCAGCTTTTACCCATTTTCGTCACCAAAAAATCAAAGGCTATAACCTTGCTTTTTTACTCTGATACCCTAAAATTTCAAAATCGAAAATTGGATTTTTTTTTCATTATTTGGAACGTACTAAACGAGAAATTAACGTCTAAATCCTCGAAAAATGATTTTTCAGCTTTTACCCATTTTCGTCATCAAAAAATCAAAGGCTATAACCTTGCTTTTTTACTCTGATACCCTAAAATTTCAAAATCGAAAATTGGATTTTTTTTTCATTATTTGGAACGTACTAAACGAGAAATTAACGTCTAAATCCTCGAAAAATGATTTTTCAGCTTTTACCCATTTTCGTCATCAAAAAATCAAAGGCTATAACCTTGCTTTTTTACTCTGATACCCTAAAATTTCAAAATCGAAAATTGGATTTTTTTTTCATTATTTGGAACGTACTAAACGAGAAATTAACGTCTAAATCCTCGAAAAATGATTTTTCAGCTTTTACCCATTTTCGTCATCAAAAAATCAAAGGCTATAACCTTGCTTTTTTACTCTGATACCCTAAAATTTCAAAATCGAAAATTGGATTTTTTTTTCATTATTTGGAAAGTACTAAACGAGAAATTAACGTCTAAATCCTCGAAAAATGATTTTTCAGCTTTTACCCATTTTCGTCACCAAAAAATCAAAGGCTATAACCTTGCTTTTTTACTCTGATACCCTAAAATTTCAAAATCGAAAATTGGATTTTTTTTTCATTATTTGGAAAGTACTAAACGAGAAATTAACGTCTAAATCCTCGAAAAATGATTTTTCAGCTTTTACCCATTTTCGTCACCAAAAAATCAAAGGCTATAACCTTGCTTTTTTACTCTGATACCCTAAAATTTCAAAATCGAAAATTGGATTTTTTTTTCATTATTTGGAAAGTACTAAACGAGAAATTAACGTCTAAATCCTCGAAAAATGATTTTTCAGCTTTTACCCATTTTCGTCATCAAAAAATCAAAGGCTATAACCTTGCTTTTTTACTCTGATACCCTAAAATTTCAAAATCGAAAATTGGATTTTTTTTTCATTATTTGGAAAGTACTAAACGAGAAATTAACGTCTAAATCCTCGAAAAATGATTTTTCAGCTTTTACCCATTTTCGTCACCAAAAAATCAAAGGCTATAACCTTGCTTTTTTACTCTGATACCCTAAAATTTCAAAATCGAAAATTGGATTTTTTTTTCATTATTTGGAAAGTACTAAACGAGAAATTAACGTCTAAATCCTCGAAAAATGATTTTTCAGCTTTTACCCATTTTCGTCACCAAAAAATCAAAGGCTATAACCTTGCTTTTTTACTCTGATACCCTAAAATTTCAAAATCGAAAATTGGATTTTTTTTTCATTATTTGGAAAGTACTAAACGAGAAATTAACGTCTAAATCCTCGAAAAATGATTTTTCAGCTTTTACCCATTTTCGTCACCAAAAAATCAAAGGCTATAACCTTGCTTTTTTACTCTGATACCCTAAAATTTCAAAATCGAAAATTGGATTTTTTTTTCAATATTTGGAACGTACTAAACGAGAAATTAACGTCTAAATCCTCGAAAAATGATTTTTCAGCTTTTACCCATTTTCGTCATCAAAAAATCAAAGGCTATAACCTTGCTTTTTTACTCTGATACCCTAAAATTTCAAAATCGAAAATTGGATTTTTTTTTCATTATTTGGAAAGTACTAAACGAGAAATTAACGTCTAAATCCTCGAAAAATGATTTTTCAGCTTTTACCCATTTTCGTCACCAAAAAATCAAAGGCTATAACCTTGCTTTTTTACTCTGATACCCTAAAATTTCAAAATCGAAAATTGGATTTTTTTTTCATTATTTGGAAAGTACTAAACGAGAAATTAACGTCTAAATCCTCGAAAAATGATTTTTCAGCTTTTACCCATTTTCGTCACCAAAAAATCAAAGGCTATAACCTTGCTTTTTTACTCTGATACCCTAAAATTTCAAAATCGAAAATTGGATTTTTTTTTCAATTATTTGGAACGTACTAAACGAGAAATTAACGTCTAAATCCTCGAAAAATGATTTTTCAGCTTTTACCCATTTTCGTCATCAAAAAATCAAAGGCTATAACCTTGCTTTTTTACTCTGATACCCTAAAATTTCAAAATCGAAAATTGGATTTTTTTTTCATTATTTGGAAAGTACTAAACGAGAAATTAACGTCTAAATCCTCGAAAAATGATTTTTCAGCTTTTACCCATTTTCGTCACCAAAAAATCAAAGGCTATAACCTTGCTTTTTTACTCTGATACCCTAAAATTTCAAAATCGAAAATTGGATTTTTTTTTCATTATTTGGAAAGTACTAAACGAGAAATTAACGTCTAAATCCTCGAAAAATGATTTTTCAGCTTTTACCCATTTTCGTCACCAAAAAATCAAAGGCTATAACCTTGCTTTTTTACTCTGATACCCTAAAATTTCAAAATCGAAAATTGGATTTTTTTTTCAATTATTTGGAACGTACTAAACGAGAAATTAACGTCTAAATCCTCGAAAAATGATTTTTCAGCTTTTACCCATTTTCGTCATCAAAAAATCAAAGGCTATAACCTTGCTTTTTTACTCTGATACCCTAAAATTTCAAAATCGAAAATTGGATTTTTTTTTCATTATTTGGAAAGTACTAAACGAGAAATTAACGTCTAAATCCTCGAAAAATGATTTTTCAGCTTTTACCCATTTTCGTCACCAAAAAATCAAAGGCTATAACCTTGCTTTTTTACTCTGATACCCTAAAATTTCAAAATCGAAAATTGGATTTTTTTTTCATTATTTGGAACGTACTAAACGAGAAATTAACGTCTAAATCCTCGAAAAATGATTTTTCAGCTTTTACCCATTTTCGTCACCAAAAAATCAAAGGCTATAACCTTGCTTTTTTACTCTGATACCCTAAAATTTCAAAATCGAAAATTGGATTTTTTTTTCATTATTTGGAAAGTACTAAACGAGAAATTAACGTCTAAATCCTCGAAAAATGATTTTTCAGCTTTTACCCATTTTCGTCATCAAAAAATCAAAGGCTATAACCTTGCTTTTTTACTCTGATACCCTAAAATTTCAAAATCGAAAATTGGATTTTTTTTTCATTATTTGGAAAGTACTAAACGAGAAATTAACGTCTAAATCCTCGAAAAATGATTTTTCAGCTTTTACCCATTTTCGTCACCAAAAAATCAAAGGCTATAACCTTGCTTTTTTACTCTGATACCCTAAAATTTCAAAATCGAAAATTGGATTTTTTTTTCATTATTTGGAAAGTACTAAACGAGAAATTAACGTCTAAATCCTCGAAAAATGATTTTTCAGCTTTTACCCATTTTCGTCACCAAAAAATCAAAGGCTATAACCTTGCTTTTTTACTCTGATACCCTAAAATTTCAAAATCGAAAATTGGATTTTTTTTTCATTATTTGGAACGTACTAAACGAGAAATTAACGTCTAAATCCTCGAAAAATGATTTTTCAGCTTTTACCCATTTTCGTCACCAAAAAATCAAAGGCTATAACCTTGCTTTTTTACTCTGATACCCTAAAATTTCAAAATCGAAAATTGGATTTTTTTTTTCATTATTTGGAAAGTACTAAACGAGAAATTAACGTCTAAATCCTCGAAAAATGATTTTTCAGCTTTTACCCATTTTCGTCACCAAAAAATCAAAGGCTATAACCTTGCTTTTTTACTCTGATACCCTAAAATTTCAAAATCGAAAATTGGATTTTTTTTTCATTATTTGGAAAGTACTAAACGAGAAATTAACGTCTAAATCCTCGAAAAATGATTTTTCAGCTTTTACCCATTTTCGTCATCAAAAAATCAAAGGCTATAACCTTGCTTTTTTACTCTGATACCCTAAAATTTCAAAATCGAAAATTGGATTTTTTTTTCATTATTTGGAACGTACTAAACGAGAAATTAACGTCTAAATCCTCGAAAAATGATTTTTCAGCTTTTACCCATTTTCGTCACCAAAAAATCAAAGGCTATAACCTTGCTTTTTTACTCTGATACCCTAAAATTTCAAAATCGAAAATTGGATTTTTTTTTCATTATTTGGAACGTACTAAACGAGAAATTAACGTCTAAATCCTCGAAAAATGATTTTTCAGCTTTTACCCATTTTCGTCATCAAAAAATCAAAGGCTATAACCTTGCTTTTTTACTCTGATACCCTAAAATTTCAAAATCGAAAATTGGATTTTTTTTTCATTATTTGGAAAGTACTAAACGAGAAATTAACGTCTAAATCCTCGAAAAATGATTTTTCAGCTTTTACCCATTTTCGTCATCAAAAAATCAAAGGCTATAACCTTGCTTTTTTACTCTGATACCCTAAAATTTCAAAATCGAAAATTGGATTTTTTTTTCATTATTTGGAACGTACTAAACGAGAAATTAACGTCTAAATCCTCGAAAAATGATTTTTCAGCTTTTACCCATTTTCGTCATCAAAAAATCAAAGGCTATAACCTTGCTTTTTTACTCTGATACCCTAAAATTTCAAAATCGAAAATTGGATTTTTTTTTCATTATTTGGAAAGTACTAAACGAGAAATTAACGTCTAAATCCTCGAAAAATGATTTTTCAGCTTTTACCCATTTTCGTCATCAAAAAATCAAAGGCTATAACCTTGCTTTTTTACTCTGATACCCTAAAATTTCAAAATCGAAAATTGGATTTTTTTTTCATTATTTGGAACGTACTAAACGAGAAATTAACGTCTAAATCCTCGAAAAATGATTTTTCAGCTTTTACCCATTTTCGTCATCAAAAAATCAAAGGCTATAACCTTGCTTTTTTACTCTGATACCCTAAAATTTCAAAATCGAAAATTGGATTTTTTTTTCATTATTTGGAACGTACTAAACGAGAAATTAACGTCTAAATCCTCGAAAAATGATTTTTCAGCTTTTACCCATTTTCGTCATCAAAAAATCAAAGGCTATAACCTTGCTTTTTTACTCTGATACCCTAAAATTTCAAAATCGAAAATTGGATTTTTTTTTCATTATTTGGAAAGTACTAAACGAGAAATTAACGTCTAAATCCTCGAAAAATGATTTTTCAGCTTTTACCCATTTTCGTCATCAAAAAATCAAAGGCTATAACCTTGCTTTTTTACTCTGATACCCTAAAATTTCAAAATCGAAAATTGGATTTTTTTTTCATTATTTGGAACGTACTAAACGAGAAATTAACGTCTAAATCCTCGAAAAATGATTTTTCAGCTTTTACCCATTTTCGTCATCAAAAAATCAAAGGCTATAACCTTGCTTTTTTACTCTGATACCCTAAAATTTCAAAATCGAAAATTGGATTTTTTTTTCATTATTTGGAACGTACTAAACGAGAAATTAACGTCTAAATCCTCGAAAAATGATTTTTCAGCTTTTACCCATTTTCGTCATCAAAAAATCAAAGGCTATAACCTTGCTTTTTTACTCTGATACCCTAAAATTTCAAAATCGAAAATTGGATTTTTTTTTCATTATTTGGAACGTACTAAACGAGAAATTAACGTCTAAATCCTCGAAAAATGATTTTTCAGCTTTTACCCATTTTCGTCATCAAAAAATCAAAGGCTATAACCTTGCTTTTTTACTCTGATACCCTAAAATTTCAAAATCGAAAATTGGATTTTTTTTTCATTATTTGGAAAGTACTAAACGAGAAATTAACGTCTAAATCCTCGAAAAATGATTTTTCAGCTTTTACCCATTTTCGTCATCAAAAAATCAAAGGCTATACACTTGCTTTTTACTCTGATACCCTAAAATTTCAAAATCGAAAATTGGATTTTTTTTTTCATTATTTGGAACGTACTAAACGAGAAATTAACGTCTAAATCCTCGAAAAATGATTTTTCAGCTTTTACCCATTTTCGCCATCAAAAAATCAAAGGCTATAACCTTGCTTTTTGACTCTGATACCCTAAAATTTCAAAATCGAAAATTGGATTTTTTTTTCATTATTTGGAACGTACTAAACGAGAAATTAACGTCTAAATCCTCGAAAAATGATTTTTCAGCTTTTACCCATTTTCGTCCATCAAAAAATCAAAGGCTATACACTTGCTTTTTACTATACCTTGCTTTTTTACTCTGATACCCTAAAATTTCAAAATCGAAAATTGGATTTTTTTTTCATTATTTGGAACGTACTAAACGAGAAATTAACGTCTAAATCCTCGAAAAATGATTTTTCAGCTTTTACCCATTTTCGTCATCAAAAAATCAAAGGCTATAACCTTGCTTTTTTACTCTGATACCCTAAAATTTCAAAATCGAAAATTGGATTTTTTTTTCATTATTTGGAACGTACTAAACGAGAAATTAACGTCTAAATCCTCGAAAAATGATTTTTCAGCTTTTACCCATTTTCGTCATCAAAAAATCAAAGGCTATAACCTTGCTTTTTTACTCTGATACCCTAAAATTTCAAAATCGAAAATTGGATTTTTTTTTCATTATTTGGAACGTACTAAACGAGAAATTAACGTCTAAATCCTCGAAAAATGATTTTTCAGCTTTTACCCATTTTCGTCATCAAAAAATCAAAGGCTATAACCTTGCTTTTTTACTCTGATACCCTAAAATTTCAAAATCGAAAATTGGATTTTTTTTTCATTATTTGGAACGTACTAAACGAGAAATTAACGTCTAAATCCTCGAAAAATGATTTTTCAGCTTTTACCCATTTTCGTCATCAAAAAATCAAAGGCTATAACCTTGCTTTTTTACTCTGATACCCTAAAATTTCAAAATCGAAAATTGGATTTTTTTTTCATTATTTGGAACGTACTAAACGAGAAATTAACGTCTAAATCCTCGAAAAATGATTTTTCAGCTTTTACCCATTTTCGTCATCAAAAAATCAAAGGCTATAACCTTGCTTTTTTACTCTGATACCCTAAAATTTCAAAATCGAAAATTGGATTTTTTTTTCATTATTTGGAACGTACTAAACGAGAAATTAACGTCTAAATCCTCGAAAAATGATTTTTCAGCTTTTACCCATTTTCGTCATCAAAAAATCAAAGGCTATAACCTTGCTTTTTTACTCTGATACCCTAAAATTTCAAAATCGAAAATTGGATTTTTTTTTCATTATTTGGAACGTACTAAACGAGAAATTAACGTCTAAATCCTCGAAAAATGATTTTTCAGCTTTTACCCATTTTCGTCATCAAAAAATCAAAGGCTATACACTTGCTTTTTTACTCTGATACCCTAAAATTTCAAAATCGAAAATTGGATTTTTTTTTCATTATTTGGAACGTACTAAACGAGAAATTAACGTCTAAATCCTCGAAAAATGATTTTTCAGCTTTTACCCATTTTCGCCATCAAAAAATCAAAGGCTATACACTTGCTTTTTTACTCTGATACCCTAAAATTTCAAAATCGAAAATTGGATTTTTTTTTCATTATTTGGAACGTACTAAACGAGAAATTAACGTCTAAATCCTCGAAAAATGATTTTTCAGCTTTTACCCATTTTCGCCATCAAAAAATCAAAGGCTATACACTTGCTTTTTTACTCTGATACCCTAAAATTTCAAAATCGAAAATTGGATTTTTTTTTCATTATTTGGAAAGTACTAAACGAGAAATTAACGTCTAAATCCTCGAAAAATGATTTTTCAGCTTTTACCCATTTTCGTCCATCAAAAAATCAAAGGCTATACACTTGCTTTTTTACTCTGATACCCTAAAATTTCAAAATCGAAAATTGGATTTTTTTTTCATTATTTGGAACGTACTAAACGAGAAATTAACGTCTAAATCCTCGAAAAATGATTTTTCAGCTTTTACCCATTTTCGCCATCAAAAAATCAAAGGCTATAACCTTGCTTTTTTACTCTGATACCCTAAAATTTCAAAATCGAAAATTGGATTTTTTTTTCATTATTTGGAACGTACTAAACGAGAAATTAACGTCTAAATCCTCGAAAAATGATTTTTCAGCTTTTACCCATTTTCGTCATCAAAAAATCAAAGGCTATAACCTTGCTTTTTTACTCTGATACCCTAAAATTTCAAAATCGAAAATTGGATTTTTTTTTCATTATTTGGAACGTACTAAACGAGAAATTAACGTCTAAATCCTCGAAAAATGATTTTTCAGCTTTTACCCATTTTCGCCATCAAAAAATCAAAGGCTATACACTTGCTTTTTTGACTCTGATACCCTAAAATTTCAAAATCGAAAATTGGATTTTTTTTTCATTATTTGGAACGTACTAAACGAGAAATTAACGTCTAAATCCTCGAAAAATGATTTTTCAGCTTTTACCCATTTTCGCCATCAAAAAATCAAAGGCTATACACTTGCTTTTTTGACTCTGATACCCTAAAATTTCAAAATCGAAAATTGGATTTTTTTTTCATTATTTGGAAAGTACTAAACGAGAAATTAACGTCTAAATCCTCGAAAAATGATTTTTCAGCTTTTACCCATTTTCGTCCATCAAAAAATCAAAGGCTATACACTTGCTTTTTTGACTCTGATACCCTAAAATTTCAAAATCGAAAATTGGATTTTTTTTTCATTATTTGGAACGTACTAAACGAGAAATTAACGTCTAAATCCTCGAAAAATGATTTTTCAGCTTTTACCCATTTTCGCCATCAAAAAATCAAAGGCTATAACCTTGCTTTTTTACTCTGATACCCTAAAATTTCAAAATCGAAAATTGGATTTTTTTTTCATTATTTGGAAAGTACTAAACGAGAAATTAACGTCTAAATCCTCGAAAAATGATTTTTCAGCTTTTACCCATTTTCGCCATCAAAAAATCAAAGGCTATAACCTTGCTTTTTTGACTCTGATACCCTAAAATTTCAAAATCGAAAATTGGATTTTTTTTTCATTATTTGGAACGTACTAAACGAGAAATTAACGTCTAAATCCTCGAAAAATGATTTTTCAGCTTTTACCCATTTTCGCCATCAAAAAATCAAAGGCTATACACTTGCTTTTTTGACTCTGATACCCTAAAATTTCAAAATCGAAAATTGGATTTTTTTTTCATTATTTGGAACGTACTAAACGAGAAATTAACGTCTAAATCCTCGAAAAATGATTTTTCAGCTTTTACCCATTTTCGCCATCAAAAAATCAAAGGCTATACACTTGCTTTTTTGACTCTGATACCCTAAAATTTCAAAATCGAAAATTGGATTTTTTTTTCATTATTTGGAAAGTACTAAACGAGAAATTAACGTCTAAATCCTCGAAAAATGATTTTTCAGCTTTTACCCATTTTCGCCATCAAAAAATCAAAGGCTATACACTTGCTTTTTTGCTCTGATACCCTAAAATTTCAAAATCGAAAATTGGATTTTTTTTTCATTATTTGGAACGTACTAAACGAGAAATTAACGTCTAAATCCTCGAAAAATGATTTTTCAGCTTTTACCCATTTTCGCCATCAAAAAATCAAAGGCTATAACCTTGCTTTTTTACTCTGATACCCTAAAATTTCAAAATCGAAAATTGGCTTTTTTTTTCATTATTTGGAAAGTACTAAACTGAGAAATTAACGTCTAAATCCTCGAAAAATGATTTTTCAGCTTTTACCCATTTTCGCCATCAAAAAATCAAAGGCTATACACTTGCTTTTTTGACTCTGATACCCTAAAATTTCAAAATCGAAAATTGGCTTTTTTTTTCATTATTTGGAACGTACTAAACGAGAAATTAACGTCTAAATCCTCGAAAAATGATTTTTCAGCTTTTACCCATTTTCGCCATCAAAAAATCAAAGGCTATACACTTGCTTTTTTGACTCTGATACCCTAAAATTTCAAAATCGAAAATTGGATTTTTTTTTCATTATTTGGAACGTACTAAACGAGAAATTAACGTCTAAATCCTCGAAAAATGATTTTTCAGCTTTTACCCATTTTCGCCATCAAAAAATCAAAGGCTATACACTTGCTTTTTTGACTCTGATACCCTAAAATTTCAAAATCGAAAATTGGATTTTTTTTTCATTATTTGGAACGTACTAAACGAGAAATTAACGTCTAAATCCTCGAAAAATGATTTTTCAGCTTTTACCCATTTTCGCCATCAAAAAATCAAAGGCTATAACCTTGCTTTTTTACTCTGATACCCTAAAATTTCAAAATCGAAAATTGGATTTTTTTTTCATTATTTGGAAAGTACTAAACGAGAAATTAACGTCTAAATCCTCGAAAAATGATTTTTCAGCTTTTACCCATTTTCGCCATCAAAAAATCAAAGGCTATACACTTGCTTTTTTGCTCTGATACCCTAAAATTTCAAAATCGAAAATTGGATTTTTTTTTCATTATTTGGAAAGTACTAAACGAGAAATTAACGTCTAAATCCTCGAAAAATGATTTTTCAGCTTTTACCCATTTTCGCCATCAAAAAATCAAAGGCTATACACTTGCTTTTTTGCTCTGATACCCTAAAATTTCAAAATCGAAAATTGGATTTTTTTTTCATTATTTGGAAAGTACTAAACGAGAAATTAACGTCTAAATCCTCGAAAAATGATTTTTCAGCTTTTACCCATTTTCGCCATCAAAAAATCAAAGGCTATACACTTGCTTTTTTGACTCTGATACCCTAAAATTTCAAAATCGAAAATTGGATTTTTTTTTCATTATTTGGAACGTACTAAACGAGAAATTAACGTCTAAATCCTCGAAAAATGATTTTTCAGCTTTTACCCATTTTCGCCATCAAAAAATCAAAGGCTATACACTTGCTTTTTTGCTCTGATACCCTAAAATTTCAAAATCGAAAATTGGATTTTTTTTTCATTATTTGGAAAGTACTAAACTGAGAAATTAACGTCTAAATCCTCGAAAAATGATTTTTCAGCTTTTACCCATTTTCGCCATCAAAAAATCAAAGGCTATACACTTGCTTTTTTGACTCTGATACCCTAAAATTTCAAAATCGAAAATTGGCTTTTTTTTTCATTATTTGGAAAGTACTAAATGAGAAATTAACGTCTAAATCCTCGAAAAATGATTTTTCAGCTTTTACCCATTTTCGCCATCAAAAAATCAAAGGCTATACACTTGCTTTTTTGCTCTGATACCCTAAAATTTCAAAATCGAAAATTGGATTTTTTTTTCATTATTTGGAAAGTACTAAACGAGAAATTAACGTCTAAATCCTCGAAAAATGATTTTTCAGCTTTTACCCATTTTCGCCATCAAAAAATCAAAGGCTATACACTTGCTTTTTTGCTCTGATACCCTAAAATTTCAAAATCGAAAATTGGATTTTTTTTTCATTATTTGGAAAGTACTAAACGAGAAATTAACGTCTAAATCCTCGAAAAATGATTTTTCAGCTTTTACCCATTTTCGCCATCAAAAAATCAAAGGCTATACACTTGCTTTTTTGCTCTGATACCCTAAAATTTCAAAATCGAAAATTGGATTTTTTTTTCATTATTTGGAAAGTACTAAACGAGAAATTAACGTCTAAATCCTCGAAAAATGATTTTTCAGCTTTTACCCATTTTCGCCATCAAAAAATCAAAGGCTATACACTTGCTTTTTTGCTCTGATACCCTAAAATTTCAAAATCGAAAATTGGATTTTTTTTTCATTATTTGGAACGTACTAAACGAGAAATTAACGTCTAAATCCTCGAAAAATGATTTTTCAGCTTTTACCCATTTTCGCCATCAAAAAATCAAAGGCTATACACTTGCTTTTTTGCTCTGATACTCTAAAATTTCAAAATCGAAAATTGGCTTTTTTTTTCATTATTTGGAAAGTACTAAATGAGAAATTAACGTCTAAATCCTCGAAAAATGATTTTTCAGCTTTTACCCATTTTCGCCATCAAAAAATCAAAGGCTATACACTTGCTTTTTTGCTCTGATACCCTAAAATTTCAAAATCGAAAATTGGATTTTTTTTTCATTATTTGGAAAGTACTAAACGAGAAATTAACGTCTAAATCCTCGAAAAATGATTTTTCAGCTTTTACCCATTTTCGCCATCAAAAAATCAAAGGCTATACACTTGCTTTTTTGCTCTGATACCCTAAAATTTCAAAATCGAAAATTGGATTTTTTTTTCATTATTTGGAAAGTACTAAACGAGAAATTAACGTCTAAATCCTCGAAAAATGATTTTTCAGCTTTTACCCATTTTCGCCATCAAAAAATCAAAGGCTATACACTTGCTTTTTTGCTCTGATACCCTAAAATTTCAAAATCGAAAATTGGATTTTTTTTTCATTATTTGGAACGTACTAAACGAGAAATTAACGTCTAAATCCTCGAAAAATGATTTTTCAGCTTTTACCCATTTTCGCCATCAAAAAATCAAAGGCTATAACCTTGCTTTTTTACTCTGATACCCTAAAATTTCAAAATCGAAAATTGGCTTTTTTTTCATTATTTGGAAAGTACTAAATGAGAAATTAACGTCTAAATCCTCGAAAAATGATTTTTCAGCTTTTACCCATTTTCGCCATCAAAAAATCAAAGGCTATACACTTGCTTTTTTGCTCTGATACCCTAAAATTTCAAAATCGAAAATTGGATTTTTTTTTCATTATTTGGAACGTACTAAACGAGAAATTAACGTCTAAATCCTCGAAAAATGATTTTTCAGCTTTTACCCATTTTCGCCATCAAAAAATCAAAGGCTATAACCTTGCTTTTTTACTCTGATACCCTAAAATTTCAAAATCGAAAATTGGCTTTTTTTTCATTATTTGGAAAGTACTAAATGAGAAATTAACGTCTAAATCCTCGAAAAATGATTTTTCAGCTTTTACCCATTTTCGCCATCAAAAAATCAAAGGCTATACACTTGCTTTTTTGCTCTGATACCCTAAAATTTCAAAATCGAAAATTGGATTTTTTTTTCATTATTTGGAAAGTACTAAACGAGAAATTAACGTCTAAATCCTCGAAAAATGATTTTTCAGCTTTTACCCATTTTCGCCATCAAAAAATCAAAGGCTATACACTTGCTTTTTTGCTCTGATACCCTAAAATTTCAAAATCGAAAATTGGATTTTTTTTTCATTATTTGGAAAGTACTAAACGAGAAATTAACGTCTAAATCCTCGAAAAATGATTTTTCAGCTTTTACCCATTTTCGCCATCAAAAAATCAAAGGCTATACACTTGCTTTTTTGCTCTGATACCCTAAAATTTCAAAATCGAAAATTGGATTTTTTTTTCATTATTTGGAAAGTACTAAATGAGAAATTAACGTCTAAATCCTCGAAAAATGATTTTTCAGCTTTTACCCATTTTCGCCATCAAAAAATCAAAGGCTATAACCTTGCTTTTTTACTCTGATACCCTAAAATTTCAAAATCGAAAATTGGATTTTTTTTTCATTATTTGGAACGTACTAAACGAGAAATTAACGTCTAAATCCTCGAAAAATGATTTTTCAGCTTTTACCCATTTTCGTCACCAAAAAATCAAAGGCTATAACCTTGCTTTTTTACTCTGATACCCTAAAATTTCAAAATCGAAAATTGGATTTTTTTTTCATTATTTGGAAAGTACTAAACGAGAAATTAACGTCTAAATCCTCGAAAAATGATTTTTCAGCTTTTACCCATTTTCGTCACCAAAAAATCAAAGGCTATAACCTTGCTTTTTTACTCTGATACCCTAAAATTTCAAAATCGAAAATTGGATTTTTTTTTCATTATTTGGAAAGTACTAAATGAGAAATTAACGTCTAAATCCTCGAAAAATGATTTTTCAGCTTTTACCCATTTTCGCCATCAAAAAATCAAAGGCTATACACTTGCTTTTTTGCTCTGATACCCTAAAATTTCAAAATCGAAAATTGGCTTTTTTTTTCATTATTTGGAAAGTACTAAATGAGAAATTAACGTCTAAATCCTCGAAAAATGATTTTTCAGCTTTTACCCATTTTCGCCATCAAAAAATCAAAGGCTATACACTTGCTTTTTTGCTCTGATACCCTAAAATTTCAAAATCGAAAATTGGATTTTTTTTTCATTATTTGGAAAGTACTAAACGAGAAATTAACGTCTAAATCCTCGAAAAATGATTTTTCAGCTTTTACCCATTTTCGCCATCAAAGAATCAAAGGCTATACACTTGCTTTTTTGCTCTGATACCCTAAAATTTCAAAATCGAAAATTGGATTTTTTTTTCATTATTTGGAAAGTACTAAACGAGAAATTAACGTCTAAATCCTCGAAAAATGATTTTTCAGCTTTTACCCATTTTCGCCATCAAAAAATCAAAGGCTATACACTTGCTTTTTTGCTCTGATACCCTAAAATTTCAAAATCGAAAATTGGATTTTTTTTTCATTATTTGGAACGTACTAAACGAGAAATTAACGTCTAAATCCTCGAAAAATGATTTTTCAGCTTTTACCCATTTTCGCCATCAAAAAATCAAAGGCTATAACCTTGCTTTTTTACTCTGATACCCTAAAATTTCAAAATCGAAAATTGGCTTTTTTTTCATTATTTGGAAAGTACTAAATGAGAAATTAACGTCTAAATCCTCGAAAAATGATTTTTCAGCTTTTACCCATTTTCGCCATCAAAAAATCAAAGGCTATACACTTGCTTTTTTGCTCTGATACCCTAAAATTTCAAAATCGAAAATTGGATTTTTTTTTCATTATTTGGAACGTACTAAACGAGAAATTAACGTCTAAATCCTCGAAAAATGATTTTTCAGCTTTTACCCATTTTCGCCATCAAAAAATCAAAGGCTATAACCTTGCTTTTTTACTCTGATACCCTAAAATTTCAAAATCGAAAATTGGATTTTTTTTTCATTATTTGGAAAGTACTAAACGAGAAATTAACGTCTAAATCCTCGAAAAATGATTTTTCAGCTTTTACCCATTTTCGTCATCAAAAAATCAAAGGCTATAACCTTGCTTTTTTACTCTGATACCCTAAAATTTCAAAATCGAAAATTGGATTTTTTTTTCATTATTTGGAACGTACTAAACGAGAAATTAACGTCTAAATCCTCGAAAAATGATTTTTCAGCTTTTACCCATTTTCGTCATCAAAAAATCAAAGGCTATAACCTTGCTTTTTTACTCTGATACCCTAAAATTTCAATATCGAAAATT
Source organism: Hermetia illucens (assembly GCF_905115235.1). Classification (NCBI taxonomy): domain Eukaryota; kingdom Metazoa; phylum Arthropoda; class Insecta; order Diptera; family Stratiomyidae; genus Hermetia; species Hermetia illucens. Next base: position 11,076,434 of record NC_051855.1, on the reverse strand, counting down.
GGATTTTTTTTTCATTATTTGGAAAGTACTAAACGAGAAATTAACGTCTAAATCCTCGAAAAATGATTTTTCAGCTTTTACCCATTTTCGTCATCAAAAAATCAAAGGCTATAACCTTGCTTTTTTACTCTGATACCCTAAAATTTCAAAATCGAAAATTGGATTTTTTTTTCATTATTTGGAACGTACTAAACGAGAAATTAACGTCTAAATCCTCGAAAAATGATTTTTCAGCTTTTACCCATTTTCGCCATCAAAAAATCAAAGGCTATAACCTTGCTTTTTTACTCTGATACCCTAAAATTTCAAAATCGAAAATTGGATTTTTTTTTCATTATTTGGAAAGTACTAAACGAGAAATTAACGTCTAAATCCTCGAAAAATGATTTTTCAGCTTTTACCCATTTTCGTCATCAAAAAATCAAAGGCTATAACCTTGCTTTTTTACTCTGATACCCTAAAATTTCAATATCGAAAATTGGATTTTTTTTTCATTATTTGGAACGTACTAAACGAGAAATTAACGTCTAAATCCTCGAAAAATGATTTTTCAGCTTTTACCCATTTTCGTCATCAAAAAATCAAAGGCTATAACCTTGCTTTTTTACTCTGATACCCTAAAATTTCAAAATCGAAAATTGGATTTTTTTTTCATTATTTGGAACGTACTAAACGAGAAATTAACGTCTAAATCCTCGAAAAATGATTTTTCAGCTTTTACCCATTTTCGCCATCAAAAAATCAAAGGCTATACACTTGCTTTTTTGCTCTGATACCCTAAAATTTCAAAATCGAAAATTGGATTTTTTTTTCATTATTTGGAAAGTACTAAACGAGAAATTAACGTCTAAATCCTCGAAAAATGATTTTTCAGCTTTTACCCATTTTCGCCATCAAAAAATCAAAGGCTATACACTTGCTTTTTTGCTCTGATACCCTAAAATTTCAATATCGAAAATTGGATTTTTTTTTCATTATTTGGAACGTACTAAACGAGAAATTAACGTCTAAATCCTCGAAAAGGGATTTTTCTGCTTTTCCAGTGCAGTGCTCGCTGACTGGTGGTGCTAAAGGACAGAGAGGGAGTTCGTCTGGCCAGGGTTGCCACACAACTCCTTTTATTGAAAAAAAAGCGATTATAGTTTAATAGATTTTTATATTTATTGTTTATGAATTTCCATGGATACAGGGACTTGATTTATTTTGTTTTCTTCTATAATCATTCCATTATAATTTTTTGTTGTTCTTTTGCTCAATGATATGAAGTGATATGAAGTGATGATTGTGCGATTAATGACAAGTATCTACAATGTTTGATTGTTTTTTTTTTTTCTTATTTGTTATTTGGTTTGTGGTTGGTTTTCTTCCGTCAACCGTTTCCGAAACAATCGTATTTTGATTCATACCTTGCTAATTTTTATTTGGTTCAAACTGTTTCCAAAGCACTTCCTTTACAAACTCAATTAGAGCGCTCTTAGTTAGTTATAATATTTATGTACATATATTTAATATAGGCACATGAAAATAGGGTTAAATAATCTCAATAAAACTTGGAAATTATACAATCTGTTGAATTATTTTATTAGAAACCTTAAAATCCACTTAATCAAACTCACGATAAGCGAGGGGTATTTTTAACTATAATATTTTTGAGCATATAAACTTCTGGGGGTGCGTTAACATAGTTTGGCATACAATTATATAATTATTGTTAATTATATAATGAATTACCACTTACATGGCATGGCGAATAAACCCTTGTAACAGGTATCCAGGGTGATTCTGTCCATGCGATCGATATTTGCAGATTTAACATTGGTCATTTTAATGATATACGTGGGCACACTCGCGGTAATACTTACTCTAAGCTAGTTGGGGGGAATTCCTTTTCTATATTAAAATATAAAATCGAACTCGTTTATTGGATGCTTTTGTTTTTATTGTGTTTTCATTTTTGTTATGAATTGTTTTCTTGAGTGTATTTTGTTATCATTGGCGTTTCTCATTTTTTTTTATATATGTTTTGAATTTGTTTGATAAATTATTCTGTTTTAATGTTTCATTTTTATCAAATATTACAAATTTTTCGTTTTTTTTTGTGGATTTAGTTGGGGGGTGTGTGTAAAAGTTTCTTTCCTGTTACTAATCTAAGAAAATATTAAATGAACAACCTTCCAACTCTAACACAAAAAGAAAAGAAAGGTTTATATGATTTTTGCCATAACTTTATTCATTTATTTATTTTTTTCTGGGTTTTTTTTTTCTGGTATTGTAAAGGTTTATATTCTCTGTGTTTTATCACAGAAAAGATTGTGTTTTTTTCTCGTTTCTTCTTTTCCAATCATCTTCCTCAATATTTTATAATTTATTTGCTTTATATATATATAATACATTATATTATATACAGATATATATTTATAGGTTTTAATATTGTGTTGCTCATTTCTTTTTTTTTCATTATGTGGAATGTGTGATATTCACTTATTTCAAGTTTAATTTGTCCTTTTCCTATATATATATAAATATATATATATTATAAGTTAATTTTACATGTTTCACGTCTGCTCATTTTAGTTTAGGGTTCCTTTCTTAACGCGGGTAGTAAGTGCTATTTTCGGTTAGTTTCATATTTTATTTCCGTTGCTCGATTTTTTGATACTAGAATCCAATAATTTTTGTCATTCACATATATTTATTTATACAAATAACAATGAATATTTACTCCTCTCATCTAGTGACCTGCTCTAAGCTGGTTGCAACGGTAATTTGGAATTCATTTCTATCTAATATTGTTTAATATATTTATAATTCATATATATACAGACATGCATATATATATATATGTATATAAAAATATATATACACGTATAAATATTTGCCTTATTAATTTAGTTTTATGGGTTAGGATTCTCATTTTAAAGATCATAAACTTCTTTTCTTTTTCCATATTATCCTATTTACATTTTCCCCTAACGAAATGTGATATAGCACAATCCACAATGCGCGGCAACCCATAATGAACGATAGGCTCCACAACGCATTGCACGCACACACACAGTCCCAGTATTACAATACATCTCACACATCTCCGGAATAATGACAACAGCCAAACACACATCGCATTCCCGATCTATAAAAGAAGAGGAACAAAAGAACTCCAGTCTAAGGTTAGTGTCAAAACTGTAACCGCTCCCAAACAGGCTACCGCCCCCCAAGCTCCCCAACCTAGTAAGTCCAAAAAATTAAAAATCCTCGCAATAACTGGGTACGGTTTGAACGTACCCGCGTTCCTAAAACTATTAAATAGTAAGGGGTTAAAAGCGTCCTTTAAAAATACGAGGGCTGACAGGACCCTGATATTTACGGAGACGGCAGAAGATCACGAGAAGGTCTTCACGCTCTTGAAAGAGTAAGGGCTTAATGCCACTACTAGGACACCTCCCTCCTTTCGCACCAAGTCTGTAGTTATCCGCGGACTCCACGGGGAAACAAATCCCATGGACATCCTGGAAGAACTGAAAACAGAGCATCCAGATTTCCAAGTGAAGACAGTTGCGAATCTGATTACGCGCAGGGACAAGTTTCTGCACAGCGAAAATCCGGCCCTCCCGATGAAATCGCAATCGGAATTATTCATCGCGACTTTCGAGCTCTCTCAAGAGCTCAGCGAGGTGATAAAGGTGAAATACATCCTTCTTCAAAAGGTAACCTTGGAAAAGGTTAAAAGCTTTGAGGAAGTGCAGTGTTTTAACTGCCAAAATTTTGGGCACATCCCTCAAAATTGTGCAATTGTGCACAGGTGTGTTGGGTGCACAAAATCCCATCCTCGCGGGGAATGCGGAAGACAAGCAACCCAAGGGCGAAGCGAGCTATCGTAGCCGGGAAAGAAGCTACCAAACAAAAACGAGCCAATGAAAGCTCCGAAGCCAAGCGCGCAGTGACACAACTGTCACAAAACTTGGCCAATCCCAGCGTATCGTATGCTCAAGCTGCCAGAAACGCTCAACCAAGACTAGCAGCACAACCTGCTCCCGTCCCCGCACCAAACGTCTTCCGCGAATCGGTGCAATCTCTCGCGTCGGCCTCAACTAATGAGCAGCAGCAATTCGCCGCTATAAAACTCATAATGAATCTATGGAGTTAAATATCATCACGTTTAACTCCGCGTCCCTGATCTCACACGCCGAACGTGCCACTACCCAAGTGTTGATTGACAGTCTGAAAGCAGACTTCTATTGCATTTCAGAAACGAAACTAAACAGCAGGAATAACGTGCAATTCAGCGGGTATAATATTATCCGGAATGACAACAACACTGGCGCTGCCCTTTTAGTCAGAAAAGACTGTCAATTTGAGGAAGTCGTTATAGAAAACCTGCTAACCTCTTCCGCCGCGGCAGCAATAGTAAGAACTACTGATGGTAGACGGATTTTGGTAGTTTCCGTCTACATCGAATGCAACTGTCCAAAAAAGCAACTGGCACAAGATCTTGGGCAATCTCCAGTTAAAATACAAGTACCTCATTTTCGGTGGTGACTTCAACTCGAGGTGCACCTCCTGGGGCGATACGGCAGTCAACAGAAATGGGGAAACCCTGCTTAAATGGATCAAAGACCCTTACTCGTCAGCCAATGTCGATTTGATCATGCCAGATTCTCCGACAAGACCCAGTAGTCAATCAACCATTGACTACTTCCTCCTTTCGGAGGAAACTTCCCTGAACTTTCAAGTGATATCTTGCACTACTCTACCAGGCATGTCTGACCACCTCGCAGTACTACTTAAACTTTCCTCGTCCTCCCAACTGCGAAAGCGAGTGATGACCACAGTAAGGTCCTTCGCCCACACTGACTGGGACAAATTCAAGTCAGACCTTGCATCAAAGCTGAACTTGAAAAAACTCACGACTGACCGCAATCTATCAGACATAGACTCCGCCTCAAAACAACCCGGCTATATCGTCGATTCTTGATTCAACAATCAAGGCCTTCGTCTCTGAGAACTCCCAGAAGCTAACTAAATTCACCACAACCAACACCTCAGTCAAGCCATCGGAATCGCAACATTTTCTGAGTTTACCACAACTCACCGACTTAACCCAATACCTCAACGGTAAAAGGTCAGCCGGGCCTGATGAAATCCCGAACTTTGTAATAAAGAACCTGCCCAGAGCCTCATTGAAATTCTTATTAGCAGTTTTCAACAACTGCATTAATAATGGCTACTTTCCATCCCAGTCCCGATAATTAGACTTGCGTTAAGTTTTTTCGAAGATAGGCACTTTTATGTCAGCGTGGGGAATGAATTCTCCGATCTCTTGTCGGTAACGTCGGGTGTACCGCAAGGATCCATTTCTCGGCCAACCTTCTATAACATCTTCACGACTGACGTTCCGATCCCCGATGATGGCGTTGACCTGATCCAATTCGCCGATGATACGCTTATCTTCGCTTCGAACCTCCACCCCAGCAGGGCAGCCAAAGTGGTTGAGAACTACATTGTAGACCTCTGCAGGTACTACCGTAGTTGGGGAATCAAGATAAATGAGGGAAAAACGCAAATCTGCACTTTTAGGAGAAAACTAGATGCTTAGGTTCTAGAGGCATCCACAGGAAAGCTAAACGCTTGAAAATGAGAATCGGGAACACCTCAGTGAGCCGATCTACTTCGATCAAATACTTGGGAGTAACTCTGCATGAACTCCTCAAGTTCAAACCCCACCTTTAGCTCGCTATCAACAAGGCACGCGGTGCAGTCAGTGGCATCTACTATCTTCTTCGCAAGACAGTAGGTCTCAGCACCAAAACCAAACTGACGCTCTATAAGGCCCTGATAAGACCCGTTATCTGTTACGGAGCACTAACTTGGATCTCATGCTCCAACCAAGCCATGGCAAAATGCGAGTCATTCGAACACCGAATCCTCAGACACTGCACAGGCTTGTCATAGAACTGGAAAACTAAAAAGATCGGCAAAAAAGTCGAAGTGTATAGGCGAGCCAAAGTCAAACCAATAATAAGGTAGGTTGGGACAGAATCCCGCCCATGGATAACAATTTGCTATGGGAAGGATACCCTGAAATCAAACCAAACATAGAAGAACGGCCGCAGTGCCTCAGTAATGAGAAACTTGACTACTAATGTTACAAGCGTACGGAAGGGACTGGAACTGGCTCCATTGACGGACCCGTTCAGAAGAAGCTCGACTGTTTGTAGGACCCCTGCCCCTACACGGCACGAGCCCCGGCTATCGCTACCCACAGTGGGAAGTGTGTAGCAGGAGTCCGCATTGAAGAAGAATCCTTCTCGCCGAATCATTCACCAAAATATAAGCGCCATAATAAGAGGCCCAGGAAGAAAAAGGGGGAAAGCCGTCAAATAAAAATGGGAATTAGGCGGCATAAGTAACGCCTATTAAATATACGAGAGGGGAGAAACCGGGAAAGAGGCTGCGCGAAAAGCTGAACCATTCAACAGACTAGCAAACCCTGAAAAGGGAAAAGGACTCAACTCTTAAAATGGCGGAGCACATGAGGACTACTGCAGAATCTGACGGCGAAACTGTTGGAGCCACTACCTTGGGAAAAGGGAAGCGATCTCTAAGTGGCAGCCCCAAAAAGAAAGGACCAGACCGGAGGTGACTATCATTTCCAAACGAGGTGAGGTGCTCACATTTTCAGGAGAGTGAAGGCAGATCCGGATCCCACCATCTTAGAAGATAATGTTAGCCGCGTAAGGGAGATCTTATGTTGGAGCTCAAGGAATCCAAGGATATAACCGCGGACAAATTTTTGAGCCAAATCGGAAAGTTTTTAGGATAGGAAGCCGACATAACTAGGAGCCATGAGGTCACTATAATCAGCGAAAATATAGATGAGACCACCACGAAGGAGGAGGTTCGCGAAACTTTGGAGAATCAGCGGTAGAAACGCGGAGGAAAGCCTACGGAGGAACACAGTAGAGACAGTACTAAAACTGTTAGTAGCGCGTAGAGTGAGAATAGGCTGGGTTATGTGCAGTCTTAGGGAGCAAGTGGCGTTAAAGCGATGCTTTAGATCCCTTCGCTTCGGTCATATTACGAAGGCATGCACTAGTCCAAATGACAGGTCGAAGCAATGCCGGAAATGCGGAGTGGAAGGCCATATCAACAAGGACTGCGGAGTACCATAATTAATGAGCCATTTTGAAACCACGGTGGTAGCATTTGAGTCAAAGATCAAACGGGCCAAACAGCTCTACGGGCTTGTGAAAAACAAGCCTTCGAGGAAATAATAGAGCACCCGGAGGAGGGCTTCATCAGAGCGAGGATGAAAGGAGTCCACATCTACAGCTACTATGCTCCACCCAACGCTACACTGGCCGAGTATGAGTAGATGTTGAGCGCTCTGGTATTGGATGCACGAATGAGGGAGCAAGTTCCAAGAAGAGTTCTTGCAGAATACCGGGTGGATGGGGAAAGTTTTTGAAGAGGACACGTTTTCCGCGGCACCCAAACCCGACATATCCCTGAAGGGTGCGGCTTGAGATAAAGCCACCCAAATCACCAGCTGGCTGACGGAAGCATGCGATACTACGATGCTCAGAAGGCGATTATAATAATAATAATCGTTGGCGCAATAATCCAATTGGATCTGGGCTTTGAAGCATGTTAGAACACTTCATTCAGGACAGGATTACAGTACCCAATAGGAGGCAATATGGCCAGCATTGCGTTTGCTCGAGATTATTACCCTGATATGACTCAGATACTTATTCTCAGTTGAGTCGACTGGCATCCGATGTCAAATCACGATACAAATTGGACTGCCACCAGAGAGGTTTGAACCGCGACCTTGTATACGTCAGCCTTGTGCTCTAACCACTCAGCGATTACTCCCCAGTAAGCAACCCGACTACTAGTGGAACACTGAAATCGCAAATTTGCGAGAAGGCCCAGAGGCTCAGGGGAAAACCCGCTAGCGATGGTCGCGAGGAGGCATACAATCAACTGCGTGGTCGCCTAAAAGAAGCCTTTCGGAGTAGCAAAAGGAACTTCTTCAAACAGCTGTGTGACCATGCCGACATAAACCTTTGGGGTGGGGCCTACAGGGTGGTAATGAAAAGGCTGCGGAGATCACCGCACGTGACCTGTCCGCACCTCCTGAAACAGATTGTTACCACTCTGTTTTGTCACCACGAAAATAGGGGGGGGGGGGATATTTCAGCAAAATGAGGGCGTAATGCCTCCAGTAATTGTGGAGGAGCTGCGGGAAATATTTGATACAATTGGTGATAACCGTGGACGTCGGTTTTGGTAAGCGGATGGATGACTGCTCATGGTTTTAACCTTGCACTGGATAAAACCGAAGTAGTCATCCTTAATTAAAAAAGAGAATTCCGAACCTGCGTCCCATATCGTTCGGCGAGTCGAAATCAGCGGTAAAGTACCTCGGGTTGACTCTTGACTCAAAGATCAGTTTTGTTGAGCAAATCAAAGCAGCAGCGAACAAGGTTGCAGTTGGAGAAGGCTAATAGCAAACATCGGGGGTCCTACGTCTAGCAGGCGACGTTTCCTGAGGAGTTCAACGCAGTCTGTCCTGCTCTACGGCGCAGAGGTATGGGCTGACGCTCTTCGCACTGTCCCTGAACCGGGCGTGATGGCGATCGCGGGAGTGATCCCCGTTGCCTTCTTTGCTAAGGAGCGTCAAGCCATATACAAGTGCAAGGGAGATGAGCCAAGGGAGGTGGTTGCTCGCGAAGAACGGCAACGCACTCTAGACGAGTGGCAGCTCTCTTGGCGAAATGAAACTAGAGGCAGATGGACTGCGCGGCTCATCGGCAACTTAGGTGCGCGGCTGAATCGGAAGCATGGTGAGACTGACTATTCCCTTACCCAATTTTTAAGTGGGCATGGAAGTTTTCAGTCTTACCTGCACAAGATTGGAAAGGCGCGTTCTCCGGATTGTGTGTTTTGCAATGGAGTTGTGGACGATGCCCACCACACTTTTTTTTCTTTGGAAGGTGGGATAGGGTTCGTCAGCAGCTCTATTTAAAGGGGATCTCTCTCCAGACAACATTGTGGAAGAGATGCTGAGAACTGCTGACAGGTGAAGCCGCGTTGCCCATTTCGTTCGGACCCTTCTCCTTGTTAAGAAGATAGAACTCGACCGGTGGAGAAGCCGGATGGCAGGGGGTTCCTTGAACTGACAGTTCCCTTCCTCTTCTCCCCTCCCGTTGGTGAAAGGAATTCCCTGATTTGAAGGCTCCGCAAGGCGGGAGAGTTCGGGGACTAGCCCGAAGTAATGTGACAAACGGTTCCAGGCTAGCTCTCTGACGATGGGGATGTGTTTAGTTGGTAGTCCGACGACGTACCGAACCGGGAGTCCAAAACTGTGTGCGTAAATGCGTTCACCTACCCTAAAAAAAAGGAGGTTTTCTGGTAAATTTCTAAAATATGGTAACCAACGATTATTAGCTTTATTTGAGCAGACATCGGAATGGGATGTATTTTGGGTCTCACCAAACCGTCAAAGCTCTTATGGTACAAGACAATGATCTTGCCGGTCCTCATGTATTCCTCAGAGACTTGGGTTATTAGCAAGAAGAATTGCGAACTCTTGGCCGCGTTCGAGAGAAGAATCCTCTGAAGAATTTTCAGCTCCCTACAAGAGGATGGACGATTCCGTAGCCTATATAACGACGAATTCTATGAGCGATACCACGACCGTCTGGTTGTGGATAAAATCAGGCTCAACAGGCTGCGGTGGGCAATTAATCCGCATGGATGAGAATGATCCAGCCCGGAAAGTCTATAAGGGCAATGTCTATGGTAGGAAAGAAAGACGAGGCAGCCCCTAAGATGGCACGATGGCGTACGTCAGGACACCAGACAGCTTTTAGGGATATAGAATTGGTGGACCTGGGCGCAAAACCGGGGTGCCTGGAGTCCCTAATTAAGGCAGACCCTAGACAGGATACCAGAAAACCACCGGTAAAATCACTTCAGATGAGATAGCTTGAATCCATATTTTGCTTCCGTCAGAAGGTTCGTCCTCCTGGTTACGATGTATAGTTGGGCTGGTAGGGTAGGGTTTGATTACTACTTTGCTGGCCGGAACACAAAATACCTTTCCAAGTAAGTGGAGGGCAGTCGGTCCTGCAAGACCTATGTAAAATATTATGTATATCGGAATTCTGAAAAACCATGAGGCAAGAAGCCCTATTCAAATCATTCCAGCAGTTATAACGGGTACATGGGCTGTATTATCTTCCATGCCTGGTTTGTGAAAGCTTAGACTAGGATTAAATGCCACGAATAAAAAAACTACTTTCGGAAGATCTGGATGATGGAAAAATGTGCGGCAAAGTTTCTTATCTAATCCTTACTAGGTTTTGTTTGATAGAGGTCATACGTGAGGCACCGTCTAAGGACGAAACCACGTTACTCTTTTGATACTATAAACGGTGTCAATGCTTATCCTGTCTCTGTCAATTCCTAGCATGTCTATGAAGAAAGTTGGGCTTATGTACCCAACTGAGTGGGAGAATTCAATGAGGTATTCAGCGAAAATTTGTTAATAAGCATAAGGGGTACACCAAAGATGTTGTTTTTAGATTAGTTTACCTTGGTATGCATTTAAGGGCTTGTTTCATCTCAGCCAATTCTCAGTTTGCCTTGGGGATCTCCGACTTCAAGCACTTGATTTCGGCAGCCACGGAGCTCCAATATTTAATGCCGTCATTCCCCCATGAGGTGCTTAGTGCCGGATAATAGAGGCTGTTTGTAGTCCTTCCGCACTCTCTATAATGTGATTTAGGGAGGACAGAAGGGAGATAGAAAAGGAGGAATTGGTGGACCTGGGCGCAAAACCGGGGTGCCTGGAGTCCCTAATTAAGGCAGACCCTAGACAGGATACCAGAAAACCACCGGTAAAATCACTTCAGATGAGATAGCTTGAATCCATATTTTGCTTCCGTCAGAAGGTTCGTCCTCCTGGTTACGATGTATAGTTGGGCTGGTAGGGTAGGGTTTGATTACTACTTTGCTGGCCGGAACACAAAATACCTTTCCAAGTAAGTGGAGGGCAGTCGGTCCTGCAAGACCTATGTAAAATATTATGTATATCGGAATTCTGAAAAACCATGAGGCAAGAAGCCCTATTCAAATCATTCCAGCAGTTATAACGGGTACATGGGCTGTATTATCTTCCATGCCTGGTTTGTGAAAGCTTAGACTAGGATTAAATGCCACGAATAAAAAAACTACTTTCGGAAGATCTGGATGATGGAAAAATGTGCGGCAAAGTTTCTTATCTAATCCTTACTAGGTTTTGTTTGATAGAGGTCATACGTGAGGCACCGTCTAAGGACGAAACCACGTTACTCTTTTGATACTATAAACGGTGTCAATGCTTATCCTGTCTCTGTCAATTCCTAGCATGTCTATGAAGAAAGTTGGGCTTATGTACCCAACTGAGTGGGAGAATTCAATGAGGTATTCAGCGAAAATTTGTTAATAAGCATAAGGGGTACACCAAAGATGTTGTTTTTAGATTAGTTTACCTTGGTATGCATTTAAGGGCTTGTTTCATCTCAGCCAATTCTCAGTTTGCCTTGGGGATCTCCGACTTCAAGCACTTGATTTCGGCAGCCACGGAGCTCCAATATTTAATGCCGTCATTCCCCCATGAGGTGCTTAGTGCCGGATAATAGAGGCTGTTTGTAGTCCTTCCGCACTCTCTATAATGTGATTTAGGGAGGACAGAAGGGAGATAGAAAAGGAGGAGTGGTGAAGAAGCGGAGATTAGAAGATGCTAGGAGGACGAGAGGTCCAGTTATTGGTTTTCAATTCGTGGTGGTTTTATGGTTGCGTTCATCGCGTTCTGATGCAGTATAACTTTATTATATACCAAAACTCGTTAAGGTATACATGTCTATGTAGACTAACCCAGCGGGCCTTAAATCCTTTATAAAAGCTAAATTCTTTTTAAACAGCCATGGGTTTGCCAACCATGGTCTTGTGGAAATTGCAAGATACAATGATTAAAAAAAATGTTGAATGGTTTTTTTTTGTAACCATAACGGGCGAATTAGAGTACTTTTTGTGGAGCCAGATGTCTAGGACCGATAGACTTGCTTCTTTCTGGAGGGAATTACCCATTTTGTAGTTAGGCTTTAAATTTACCGGAATACAAACAATTTTATCGTCTTGTAATATTCTTAGAATGAGGAAATAAACTAGGATAAATGTTAAGGACAAAATAAGGCTATATGGACTATATTTGTTTTATATCATAAAATATATAACATAAAATAAATAAAATAGAAAATATAAAAATTGCAAAAAGTAGAAAAATAGAGAGATATATATAAAAAATAAATTAAAAAATAATAGAAATAGAAAAAATAAATTGAATAATAGCAAAACATATATAAATGAATAAATTAGAAATGTCAATATATAAATTATTATATTATGTGGAATTAAAGTTCGAAATAACGATAAATTATGAATTTTAATGTGTATAAAGTCTAGTTTCACATGATAGCATGGTATTTATCTATTTTCAACGATATTATGTGGGATATTGACACTAAATCGGCTTTAGTAATATGGTTTTGCTATTTTCGCATAGAAAAAATAAAGGGAAAATGAATTATACAATTGACAAAAGCACTGCCCTATCTAGATAGAAAATAATGACAAAAGTAAGGCAAAATAAATAAAAAAATCAACATGCAGGGAATAATTAAGGAGAAAGGTAAAGAGCTGAGAGAGAAAAAATATTTACAAAAATAAAATTAAAAGAAAATTAAGACTTACAAGGCAAGGATACATTTTGACCATCAATATAGTTTCTCCTAACTGCAGGTTTACCCCTTCTCTTGCTTTTGGTTTTCTTCTTTGCTTTCTAAGTATGGAAGTGATTGTTTGGTTTGTCTTTTTTTACGAATGCTGTTAATTTCTCTCATTGTGTTGCAGGTTTTGTAATATATAACGTTTCTCTTGATATAATTGTTATTTATATTTTGCTGGTATTATACACAATCCTTATTGGTTTTAGTTAGTCTTCGATTAGTAGTTTAATGTTAGTGTGTGTATATATTATGTTTAGGTTCATTTTCTTTTTATAGTTTCTTTTTTATTATTCACAATAAATTATCTGGAATTTCTGTTTTTTTGTCCACCTTTTGTTTTCATTATGAGCCTTTCAGAATAGTATTTTTCTCATTTTGCTTCACAAGATAATGAATTGGGTATTTTTTACGTTTGACTTCTAGTTATTATTATTATTGAAGCCATTTTTTTTTTTTAAATAGTAGAAGACATATAAAAAAGGAAAATATGGAAAAACACTATTTCTTTTCATTTTCATTTTGTAGTTTTTTTTTTGTTATGTTTTGTTTTTTATAAAGAGAGCGTAACCAAATTATGTTTTATTCATTTGGTGAGTTGATTATTTTTTTTTAAATGTTTTTCATTCCGAATCCTCTTAACTTAACTATTAATATATATATATATATATGTATGTATAATGTACGTATGCGTGATTTACTATTTATCGTTAAAGTTTTCATTTATTTGATAACATTTACTGTTCAAACACTTGAATTTCTTGAGTTTTTTTCACATATTTAATTCGTGGTAGGGTAGTTTCCATAATTTTCTTGTATATTTTTATATTCATTCGTGTTTCGGTATGTACGTGAAAAGAATAATAAATTTTTACTATTTTAATTTGTTTTTTTTTTGTTTTTTTTTTGGATTTTCAAAAATAATTTATGAGTAGTTTTTTTTTATCTATTGAGTTCCCATCATTGGTTCTTGACGTATTTCAGACTTGAGCTTGACGAATTCCTTGGCAACTTCGTCATTGTTACGCTGCGATAGAATTCGTAGGATTGTCCAGCCGGTCTCATCCATTTGTATACGCTTGGATAGTGAAAGCCAACATGCACAGGAACCCTAAGTATAAATATATAAAATTTTGTATAAGCTATTTTTGTGGTTTCTGGGCCAAATTACTTGTTCAACAATATCCTTTAGTTGTAGTACAGCAACGCCAACAAGCCGATCCTCACGTGCAAAACAATAGTCCTTAACACAAATGTGCAATTCAAAGAAATCCAACTGCTCCTCGTTACCGACCATACTGAAAAAGGGTATAAAAATAATGTAATGCTTTTGTGCAAGGTAGCTTTACCAGGGGAAAGACTAAGTACTTGTGGGGCGACCTTAAGGGGGGTAATCCCTTCGCGTCGGAATCACTGGTGCCACTGGTGGAAGGGTGGCGAGTTCTGGAAGACCAATACATTGCTTTCGAAGTGGTGGACACAAACTCTCGGTGTGCGCCACCCCAGCGATCTTTCTGTGCATGGAACGTCGGGAAAGTGAACACCGGGAAGTTTGTCGAAACTCTGGGAACAAGTGGGGCCACGCTGGAGGGTACTCCTAGGGGCGGTGGCGCCGCAGCTGACACTATGAACCTGATAACGACAGTCTGCGGAGCCTCCATGCCCAGGAAGACATCGAGGCGCGGCAAACCTTCCATGTATTGGTGGATAGTGGAAATCGCAGAGCTCCGGAAGGAGTGTCACGGGCTCCGTTGTTTAACATAACGTCTAGGTGACCGGGACGAGGCATGTACAAAAATGATGGAGTACAAATCAGCCAAAAGGAGCCTCCGTAGCGCAATAAACAAGAGCAAAGCTCGCTGCTGGCAAGATCAGGTCGACGAGGTGAACGGGGATCCGTGGGGACTCGGTTACAAACTGGTAACCCGAAAAATCGGGGCTCTGCGGAAACCCTGTTCACTTAAGGCCGAGCAGATGGACCGCATTGTGAGGGCACTCTTCCCTGCGCACCCGACGGAGAGCGCAGAGGACTGTCCACTTTTCTCTATAATAGAGTTGGATCAGGTAGTCCTCTCTATGAAAATCAAGAAGGCGCCAGGACCCGATGGTAATTCAGCAGAGGTATACAAACTGGTATTCCAACACCGGCCAGACCTACTGCTTGGCTTATTTAACGCTTGCCTGAAAGAGGGCATTTTCCCTGCTCGTTGTCAGGTTGCGAGGCTTCCGCTGATCCATAAAGGGAAAGGCGACCCCGAATTGCCGTCTTCATACCGCCCACTATGTATGCTTGACACTGCTGGGAAGACTAGCTGAAGCGATACACGCTGCTGGAGATTTATCTCCCTCGGCAGTTTGGCTGTAGAGCAGGGAGATCGACAATTGATGCTGTCATGCAAGTCGTGGACGCCGTTCGACAAGGCGTGCTCCTCGTAACACTTGACGTCAGAAACGCCTTTAATTCCGTAAGATGGAAAGACATTCTAGGCACACTAGACAATACTTTCAACGTGCCGAATTATCTCTTACGGATTTTGAGGGACTATCTGACGAACCGCTCCCTGTTCTATGAAACACTAGACGGTCAAAGGTGGATGGAGGTCACGTCGGGGGTAGCACAGGGATCCATCCTAGGGCCGGACCTCTGGAACGCTAACTATGACAGTCTGCTTAAACTCGACATGCCAGAAGAGTCGCGCCTGGTCGGCTACGCAGATGATGTCGCAGCGCTTGTTGCTGGACGCACTGTCGAACAGGCGCAAAGCAGACTCGGCATATTGATGCGACGGGTAAGCGGATGGATGACTACTCATGGTTTCAACCTTGCACTGGAAAAAACCGAAGTAGTCATCCTGACTAAAAAGTGAATTCCGACCTTGCGTCCCATATCGTTCGGCGAGTCGATAATCGAGTCAAAATCAGCGGTAAAGTACCTCGGGTTGACTCTTGACTCAAAGATGAGCTTTTCTGAGCAAATCAAAGCAGCAGCGAACAAGGTTGCGGCTGGAGTTTCGGCATTAAGTAGGCTAATGGCAAACATTGGGGGTCCTACGTCTAGTAGGTGACGTCTCCTGATGAGTTCAACGCAGTCTGCCCTGCTCTACGGCGTAGAGGTATGGGCTGGCGCTCTTAACAAGGAGGTATATCGTAAATGCCTCGCGCAAGTACAGAGACGGGGAGCTTTGCGGGTGGCGTCTGCGTACCGCACTGTCTCTGAACCGGCCATGACGGTGATCGTGGGAGTGATCCCTGGTGCCCTTCTTGCTAGGGAGCGTCAGGCCCTATACAAGCGCAAGTCAGATGAGTCAAGGGAGGTGGTTGCTCGCGAAGAACAGCAACACACTCTAGACGAGTGGCAGCTCTCTTGGCAAAATGAAACTAGAGGCAGATGGACTGCGCGGCTCATCGGCAACTTAGGTGCGGGGCTGAATCGGAAGCACGGTGAGACTGACTATTTCCTCACCCAATTTTTAAGTGGGCATGGAAGTTTTCAGTTTTACCTGCACAAGATTGGAAGGGCACCACCTCCGGATTGTGTGTTTTGTAATGGAGTTGTGGACGACGCCTACCACACTTTTTTTTCTTGTGGAAGGTGGGATGGGGTTCGTCAGCAGTTCCTTTTAAACACAGGGATCTCTCTCCAGACAACATTGTCGAAGAGATGCTGAGCACTGCTAACAGGTGGAACCGTGTTGTCCATTACGTTCGGGCCCTTCTCGTTGCTAAGAAGATAGAACTCGACCGGTGGAGGAGCCGGATTGCAGGGGGTTCCTTGAACTGACAGTTACCTTCCTCCTCTCCCCTCCCATTGGTGCAAGGAATTCCCTGATTTGAAGGCTCCTCAAGGCGGGAGAGTTTGGGGACTAGCCCGAAGTAATATGACAAACGGTTCCAGGCTAGCTCTCTGACGATGGGGAGGTGTTTAGTTGGTAGTCCGACGACGGACCCAATCGGGAGTCCAACACTGTGTGCCTAAATGCATTCACCTGGATGAAGTGGCGGTCCACAACTGGTATTCTTTGTGATCGACATATCAACGAACGTCTCAAATCTAAAATTTACCGGAATGTCGTCCGTCCAGTCGCTCTCTATGGTTCTGAGTGTTGGCCGACTATAAAAGACAATGAACGGCGTCTTGCGGTAATGGAGACGAAGATGCTACGTTGGACTAGTGGCGCCACACGTTTAGATCACATCGGAAATGAGGATATCCGCGATCGTTATGGGGTTGCGCCGATCGTGGAAAAGTTGCGAGAGAGGAGCCTTCGATGGTATGGTCACGCAATTCGTGTCAACGAGAATTCACTTGCCAAGATTGGTCTGAACATCAAAGTTGATGGTAAACGACCACAAGGCAGACCTAAATAACGGTGGCTTGATACGCTAGATGGGGATTTGAAAGCCTCAAGATCGTACCCAGATCAGGCATTCGATAGAGCCAAATGGCGAAGCCGATCACGACGAGCCGACCCCGCTTGTGAACGGGACAAAGGCTAAAGAAGAAGAAGAAAAGGTGAAACAAGTATATGTATATAGACAGAAATATGATAAAAAAGATGAATTATAATACGGAAATAAAAAGATAAAAATTACTTACAAATGAAATGTCTCATTAAATTTCGGTGACCAATTATTCGATTTTGATTTGGTCGCATGTTTTCGTTTCTTATCTTGTAAATGTGGTCCAATAAGATTAATTTCAACAAATGGCCGGAACATTCCTGATTGTATTGTCCATTTTAGATCGTTTGCAGCAACAACTGTGGAGAAAAAAAAATATATAAAGCCAAAATCTATATAGCTCGTTGCGAATACGGAGTGTGGAGTTGCCAAATCTTCTATCAGGCGCGTCCCTTCGAGTGGATAAGGGAACGCTCGGTGGATGCGTGCATGGGGAGGGGTGGGAAGTAAACGCAAACCAGTGGATAAAAGTTGGCTATGGGAAGGACACCCAGAAATCAAATCAAATATGGAGGACGAGAAGGGTAGTTTTTTACGGTGCAGGGCTTCAGAAACCCAGAACCGACGCTTTTTGGGAGTGGGATATCCAGCGACCGTAGTGCCTCAGTAGTGGGAAACTTGGCTACTTTGGCATCTAATGCTACAAGAGATCTTGGTAATGAGATCTACACCGGATCCTTTTCGAAAAAGCTCAAAACTTGAAAGGTCACCACAGAAGGCACCTTTACCCCTAGGCAGTCGGGATTCGTCGAGGGATTCAAAAAGGAACTTGGAGAGTCCCTGGAGTGACATAGCTATCGATGCTGTAAAAGGCGATCGTGGAAGGCAGCAAACTACAACAGCATTGGGGGGATGCATAAATGAACTCTGTGATTTCATTGAAGAGAGGTGGAATATCCACCAAAATATCAGGGCTCTGATACGAGGTATTAAGTTGTCCTATATTAGGGCGGTGGAGGAGAAAAATACCCAAGCGTCTTGTGGCAAAGTCCCACGAGAGACGCTGGTGACGTCAACTCAACGTAAGATACGTGAAAACGCGGGCAAACCGACTAGGAATGAAATAAGTGATTCCCTTGGTGTCCAACAAGCGGCTAAGAAGAAAAAAGCCTCATTGCCAAAGAAAGCTGCGCCGGTGAAAGTTCCGGGTAGTTTTTCGATTACGGGTCCAACAGTGACAAAAGGGGAAGAACCTACAGTTTGTATATCCGAAGAATGGATAAAGGTGGGCGGCAAAAAGGGGTACAAGGCTAAAAAGAAGACTCATCCGGAAGTAACCATTATTTCCCAGAAAGGAGATATGTCCTACGCCAACATACTTCGGAAAGTCAAAGCCGATCTGGAACTGCTGGCAGACGTGGGAGGCAGTGTGAGCCGTATCAGGGGTACACAAAAGGGGGATTTGTTGCTTGGAATCTAGCGAGAAGATAGTGGAAAGCTTTCGCGGCCAGGTGGAGAAGGTGCTAGGTCAATCAATATATAGTGACCGAGTTCAGAGACTTAGACGAGGTCACATCATCATCTATGCTTCGCTAAGGGAACAATTCAACCTTAGTAACCTCCAAGACAGTGTCATCAAAAGGATGAAGATGGCATATGGAGGTGCACAGACCGCTATTATTAGTTTGCCGGTGGAATCAGGGATTAAACTAATTACCGAGAGCAAGGTAAGAATAGGTTGGGTCGTGTGTCAGGGGGGGGAGCCAATATCTCTGAAGAGATGCCCCAAATGCCTCGATTTCGGTCACTTGGCAGCAGCATGTACTAGCGAGTACGATAGGTCGCGAAGGTGCAGGAAGTGTAGTAGAGAGGGCCACCTTATCAAAGACTGCACTGGAGAACCGCAATGCATGTTGTGCAAAGGGAGAACGGGAGTAGATGACCGACACGTTGCAGGTGGTCGCAGGTGCCCGGCATATAGGAGGGAGCTGAATTGTAAGGTTAAATGAGGTTGATGCAAATCAACCTCAAATCAACCTCAGGCTAGACACCATCAAGCTCAAGACTAGACACCATTCGAGAGTCGAATGTGGACTTGACGGTAATATGCGAACAGTACTAAAGTTATGTTAGTGCTACGTGGGTGAAAGACTCATGGGGAAACGCGGCGATATGGGCATGTGGACGGCAAGCCATTCAAGAAACAATGGTATTCCCGGGAGCCGGCTTTGTACGGGCTAAACTCAACGGTGTCCATATCTACAGCTTCTATGCACCTGCAAGTGCAACATTAGCGCGATATGAGGAGATACTAGACGGCTTGTTGTTGGACAACAGCCCCAAAATCATTGCCGGCGATTTCAACGCGTGGGCTTTAGACTGGGGAAGTCGAGTGACGAACACTAGGGGCCTAATCTTGCTTGCACATCGTACTCGCCAAAGGTGGGTGCGCGCCGAACTTACGAGGTAGAGGACTAAGCTCAATCGTCGATCTAACCTACCTCAGCACCTCGTTGGGGAGAGGGTTGGTCTGGCGGGTGAGTGAGCACTATACCCACAGTGACCATCAGATCATCTTTTTCGACATCAGAAATGGAGGAGGTGACAGTCGAATGAGCATCAAAACCAGGATAGCTGGGTGGTCCACTGCAGCTTTCGAGGAAGAGACATTCCTGGCGGCTTTAGAAGGAGGTTACAACCGGAAGGGAATGGCGCTGGAAAAAGTGAGCCAGTTATGTCAACCAATAACTGAGGCCCACAATTCTACAGTAGGAAACCAAACTATTGGTGGAACCAAAAAATTGCGCTGTTGAGGGCATCGTGTCCGCGAACGAGGAGGTTTTGCCAAAGAGCTTGAGGGAAGCCAGAACATCAGCAGTCGGAGAAAGAATACCGCGATCTTCGAAGTAGCCTTAAGAAGGCTCTACGGGAAAGTAAGAGGAATTGCTACAAGCAAATACGGACCCGTGGGGCGCTGCTTATAAGGTTCTAATGAACAAGATTCGTGAACAAAAATCACCCTAAGTGACCTGCCCGCGAGTTTTGATAAAAATAATCGCAATCGTTTTCCTGCAACACCCAATGTTTCATCAGGACGTCTTCACAATCCCCAGGGTGACCGAAGAGGAACTACGGAAGATCTGCGGACAAAATGGAGACAATATAACATGGAAGAGGCAGAGGTTGGTTATGCTACCGAAACCACAAAAACCACCGGGCGCACCCTCTTAATATCGCTTTATTTGTCTTAGACACTATGGGGAAGATGTTGGAGAGGATGATATACAACAGGTTGCTTCCGTTCATCGAGCTAGTCTTTCGGAGCGGCAGTATGGGTTTCGTAGAGTGGGGTCTACCGTTGATGCCATTGCAACAGTCGTGGACCTGGCTCGGGAGGTAGCCGCCGCTGGTAGGTACTATGCGGTGGTAACGCTGGATGTCAGGAATGCCTTTAACTCAGCATACTGGGGTTGGATTAAGGAAATTCTGGCTAAACTGGGTGTCCCTAGTTACTTAGCTCGGATAATCGAGAATTGCCTTTCGAAGAGACTTCTTTGGTACGAAGCGGATGAAGGACCAAAGAAATATGTTGTGACAGCAGGTGCTTCCCAAGGCTCTATACTAGGGCGCCTGCTGTGGAACATAATGTATGACGGAGAGCACGGCCTTCACGTGCCAAGTGAGGCAACATTGATTAGTTTTGCAAATGACCTGTCAGTGGCAGTACTTGCGAAAGACCAACAGGACGTGGAACTGTATGCAAGTAAAACCGATCATGCTATAAAAGCATGGTTTCAAATGTTGATATTGGACCTGGAGAAAGATAAGACGGAGGCGGTCTTTATCACCAATCAAAGGAAAAATCCGCGATGATTAGATTAGATACCTGGGGGTAATGATCGATGCCAAGTTGAGCTTCAAGGGGCACCTGGACTATGCTTGCGAAAAGGCAGCAAAGATTAGTTCTTCTATAGCAAGGATGATGCCAAATATTGGAGGGTCAAAATTTAGTTGCCGGCTGCTTATCGCAGGGGTGGTGAAATCCATCCGGCTGTACGCGGTTCCTGTTTGGGCCTGCGCACTGGATAACACAGCGAACCAAAGAAGGGTAAGTTCGCTATACCGGCCAATCACGCTGAGGTTGTGCAGTGCAGAACGGTACCAGGTGAGAGGCAGTGTGTATCATCGCGGCAATAATACCCTTAGATTTTCTGGCGAATGAGGCATACTGTTTCTTTCTGGAGAAGGAGGGTGAATCCGGCCGATGTGACTGCGGGCTTCCTGAAAACCACTAGGAAGGAGCTGTATAGGAGATGGCAGCAACTTTGGACCGATATACTGATCCCGTGGGGGTCGAGTGCTCCATTGTCCGAGATTCGTCAATGAAAGAAGGAGGTCAAACGATGCCCTCAACACAGTTATCAGATCCCATGATTTCGTGGAGGAGATGCTGAGGTCCAGGAACAGTAACTGCGATATAGGAGAAGCTGAAGGAACTGGAGCGAGTTCGGAAAGCGCGACGGACGCGTGGCTTAGTTGTGAGAGCCTTCTTCGCGAAGTAATACTTCACGGTGGTCCGGACGGAGAAGTGGGGGTGGTTTTATTTATTTTTTTATATGAATTTATTTTTTTTTAAATCATTACCAATATTTTAAATGCCTTACCTTTGACGGTGATCTTATGTTCACCAGTTCCTGGATGTGTGAACAAATCGATTTGAACAGAAACTTCGCCAACACTGTCTTCGGGATTTGACGAATCTAAATATAGAGAATAAATCAAAATGAAAAGAGAAAAAAAGAATAAAAATACATTTCTATCTTGTCAAATTATCTAATTTAATTTTTTTCACAATTTCTCAAATTTTATAAAATTTTACTGCATATTAAGAACATTAAAGTGAAAAATTAAAACTAAAATTTCATTTTAAAGAAATTGTCACTACTTTACGTTAGATTAGTACTAATTCATGCACATTCCATAGAAAGTAGGTAAATAACATTAGCAAACAGGCTAGAGGTAAAAGTACTTCATGACTGCCTTTTGTTTTAAATTAAGCTAAAGCAGAATTCAGGCAACCATAAATTATATTTTGCACGGATTTTATGGTTTACTAGCGCTAGATTCATATCAATTTGCAATTCTATAGTCAAACAGAAAGCAGTAGTCGTATAACATTTCTAAAATGAATGTTGGGTCGTTTTAAGGGTTGTATTCGTATACTATATAAGCTCCACGGGGAAATGAGGAAGAACCCAAATTAATCAAAAACTAAATCCAACTTTAATCACTTAAAACTCGACCTTAGTGACGTGAATATCAAATATCATTGCAAACATATTAATTTTCTTAAGATTTTGTGACAATGTTTTGAGTAATGGTTAATTTCACGATGTTATTCTTAAATGATATAAAATGTGTAGACTACGTTGTTCAATAAGTTTTGCGGTTCGATAAGAGAGGGTAGGGCATTGCTACTAGCCTAATTTCCTCCTTGTTCCGTTGGTACACTGCTTATATGAATGTATGTGACGTTTCATTCCAATCTGTCAATTCATTCTTTGTTTACAAGCCATTTAGTATCGACTGGTCCCAGTATTTTTTTACAATGGGAAAAATCAAGTATCATGCAGTGATTGAATTTTTATTTTTGGGTAGTTTAAAAGCAAAGGAAATTTATGAACGGGTGTTGAAAGTGTCTAAGGACGCCTTGCCTTCGATTAGTGCAGTAGAAAGTTGGGTTGCTGAAATTAAACGTGGTCGTACAAGCCCTGAAAACGATCCACTCAAGGGCGTTCAAAAACAGCAACAATACCATAAATCGCAGAAAGAAATTTCGTAGAATCCCCAGGCATCTCATTGGGCAGTGTAAGCAATATTTTGACTGAAGTATTGGCTGTCAGAAAGTTGTGCGCACAATGGCCCTTGCCGATTCTCACTTCAGGCATGGAATTCATAAATTGGAATTTTGTTGGAACAAATGTATTGATGTTCACGGAGACTATATTGAATAATAAAGTGGATTTCAAACCATAAAATTATGTTTTCCTTATCGAACCTCAAAACTCATTGAACAACCCTGGTATGCTTCCATTTCGTTCATTTTGTTTAGAACTTTCTTTGAAAATCGATTGAAATCACCCGATGGCTAACGGAAGCATGCGATGATACTATGTCCAGAAGGCGATTGTTCCCCAGTAGGCAACCGAACTACTGATGGAAGAACGAAATCGCAAGTTTGCGAACCGCATGTTTCCGGGCAAGGAGGCTTTGCGAGAGATTCAAGGGAAAGCCTGGCGACGACGGTCGGGAGGAGGCATAGGGCCAACTGCCTGGCCCCCTAAAAAAAGCCATTCGGAGGAGCAAAAAGAACTGCTTCATACAGCTCTGTGGCCATGTCATCATAAACCCTTGGGGCGAGGCCTACAGGCTGGCAATGAAAAGGCTGCGGAAATCACCCCAGGTGACCTGTCCGCACCTCCTGAAATAGATTGTTACCACTCTGTCCTCTCACCACGAAAATAGAGGAAGGCAAAAAGGTCCAGCTAAATGAGGGCATAATACCTCCTTCAACTGTGCAGGAGCTGCGGGAAACATGTGGTAGGATTGGTGGCAACAAGGCCCCAGGTTTGGATGGCCAACCGAGCTTTTAAACTGGCAGTGAAGACTAGGCCCAACCTTTTCACCGTGCCTAAAAGGAGGAGCATTCCCTGTGCAGTGGAAAAAGCAAAAGTTGGTGTTGCATCCGAAACCTGGCAAGCCACCTGGAAACTGCTCGATACAATGGGAAAATAATGGAGGGAGTCATCTACAACAAATTCCTACCCATCGTTGAAGCCACTAATGGTTTGTCGGAACACCAGTTTGGTTTTTGGCGTGCCCGCTCTAGGGTCGACGCAATTATCGTGGTGGTAACCCAGGTAAAAGGCGCACTGATTTCTGGCGGCTACTGTCCCGTGCTGGCGCTGGATGTCAAAAACGCATTCAACTTGGCCAACTGGAGGACAAAGTTAAAGGAGGGTTGGCTGACATAGGTGTCCCCGTCTTCTTTCCCAGAAGGAATTATGATTGGCGGCTTTGCTGATGACCTAGCTGTGGTTGTTACAGGAAAATACCCAGAAGATGTGGAGGTCTACGCGACGAAAATAGTAAGAGCAGTAAAGTACTGACTAGAAAGAGCCGGGCTGATTTTGGAGGACGCGAAACCGGAAGCGGTTTTAATAACGAACCGCAGGAAAAATAACTCTATGAAAGTGGAAGCCGGTGGATATATGGTCGTATCAAAGTCATCTATCAAATACCTGGAGGTAGGTAATTGACATCAAATTGAGCTTCAGGGAACACCTAGAATATGCATGCCAAAAGGCAGCTAGTGAATCGCGGCACTTGCAAAAATTTTGCTGAATATTGGTGGGTCGAAACACTGTCGCAGGTTACTTCTAGCCGGAGTGGTGCGTTCCATCCTGTTTCACTCGTCACCTGTGTGGGCAGAGGCGCTAGCAAACTCTCAGAGGCGGAAGCAGGTGAACCGGCAGATGGCTTTGAGGGTTTGCAGTGCTTTTAGAATCATATCAGTTGAGGCAGTATTGGTGGTAGTAGGCATGATCCCTGCCGATATTCTGACGAAAAAAATGAGTGTGCTGTACCATGCAAGACGTATGGAGGGGCACACAGACCGTAGAAATGCATGATCTCTGGTAACGAAGATGGGACGAGTCTACGAAGGACCGGTGGACGCACAGGTTCATTCCCAACATTAGGGTGTGGCTTGAGCGTAAACATGGAGAGACCAATTACCACATTACCCAGTTCCTCATGGGACACGGTGGTTGCTACAGGCAGTATCTGTACCGCTTTGGGTTGGATAGTTTTCCGAATTGTCCTAGATGCGATGGCATATCGAAGGATCCAGAGCATGTCGTGTTTTAGTACCCAAGATTTGTAATGGAGAGCAGAAGCCCCGCGAAATAATAATAATAATAAGCAACAGGAGCTGACGAACTCTGCAGAGCGAAAAGCCTGGGTCCAATACTATGGATCAGTCAGTGCTTCAATCGAGTTATCAAGAAAGGAAGAACACCATCTGACTGGCAAGAAAGCACCTTAGTTTCAATATGCAAAAAGTAGTCCAGTAAAGCATTAAAATTACGACCCCATCCGGTCGCTGTTCCATACCATGAAGATTTCAACGAATTCTTGGCAACCGAATTCAAATAACCGTGAATTAAGCCAGGAAGGACGAATTTATGGGCTGGATTAAATTGCTTTACCATGATCCGAAAAGTGAAGCTCGAAGTGTGGCTGGTGTATCAAAACCGCTTCGTATCTGTGTCGGTATTTACCAAGGAAGTCTGATGTTCCTCCCACCACTCTTCTCTGTTCTTGTTATAGACACTGTCACACGGGCATTCAATGCCCTATGCCCTATGCTTAGAACTGAGCGATTAAAAGATTTCGGATCAACCTGGACGAAGTGGTGTTCCATACTCCATACTCAACGAATCCCCTTGGAAGATGCCTCTTCGTATGCGAATGGGCTCTGAGGTGTTGGTACTCTCAGATAAGCGCATTAACAAGGTGGCATACTGCCCTTCCATGACTTGATGCCAAAAGCTTTATTAGTTTGGGATCAATGCGATATATCGATATAGCAAGTAAAGCCCCCTACATGAGGATGGACGATTCCGTAGCCTACACAATGACGAAATCTGTGAGCGATACCATGACCGTCCGGTTGTGGATGAAATCCGGTTCAATAGGTTACGGTGGGCGGTTCACTTAATCCGAAGACGAGGTAGACCCTGCTTAAGATGCAGCGATGGCGTAGGTCAGGACGCCAGACAGCTTTTAGGGATATCGAATTGATGGACCTCGGCGCAAAACCGGGATGTCTGGAGTTCCTTATTAAGGCAGGCCTAAACCGGATACCGGTTGTTGCGCCATTGATGATGATGAAGTAAAGAGATTTCTTTGGCTTCTAGTTGCCTGTTCTAAAACCACCGAGTCGATAGTGAACTGAATTGGCAATGAGTTGCCCTTTGCAAGCTCCAACTCGGTAGCCCTGCTGCTGTGGTAATCCCTGCGGTGAGGGCCGATTAATGGCTTGGTTTATGCTTTGTGTCAGCCGATCCATGTATGCTGGTGAACTTTTTATACCAGAAAATCTACACCCGATTCAGACTAGGGCCCTTCCAGTTCTTCAAGCTGTTTATGGTTCGTAGAACCTCCTCTTCGGAGATTTTAGCACAGTGGCATAGCGAGTACTGTCAGCTGGGAAGACAGCCATCAAACTCCACCTCAATTTTTTTGTTGGTTCCGTCACCAAAATTGCACCAGTGGATTCGGTCACTCAAACCAACAACGTGCAAGTGAATCTTACAAGACACAAGTGACTGTAATTGCAGGAAGAGCATATCAGCACACAGTTGAAACGCGATCCTATCAACCGATCAAGCAATGATTTGAGGTAGAAATCTCGGAGCTTCTGTAGATGCATAGCGCTTGGGAATACTTAGCCCAATACTTCATCTACACGAACCTGCTGAAGAGGTCACCAAAGATTGTGGTGAAACGGTTATAATAGGCCGAGCCATGCCCTTGGCCATTGGACTTGTAAATTTATTTACATCGTAGGCACTTAACCACATGCAGATACTGCTAGATGTTGAGAACCTATGATGTCTGCGGATAAGCTTCTCCAAAACGTTTTCAAGTCTGGACCATTTGTTGTGGGTGCTGCCTGGTGTGGTCCATCAAGGCGCCTAGACCACAGGTAGATAATATACAGCTGCCATACTCCCCCTTCCCTCCGAAAACGAGAAACCAATGCGAGTACGCACGATTTCAAATAGCTCTGGCCTTGAGTATGAGCGAGATACAACGAAAATGGGATCAGCTGTTTTTGACAAGTCGCCTGGACTTGCCAATGAATTGGTGGGATTGACGGATATAAGTGGATGCGGAAAATTAGTTTTGGCTAAACGAGTGAGTACGGCAGTAGTACCAAAATAGCAAAAGCTCTTCGAACGAATTATACGATATTATAAGATGGGATGGATTGTTTGGCATTTTGGATTCAATTTGTTTTGTGCTTAATTTCTTGTTTTTTTAATTTCAATTCCCGTTGCCGGAGGTTTTCACGATACCGATTCCTTGTTTTTCCCAATTTTCCACCCCACATAAACACTTAGCGTGAAAGTATCCATTAAATTATGTTCACATTCGCTTGGTCATTGATAAATAAATATCTTCAACAAAATAACTTTTAAAATAACTAAATTAAATGCTATTTTCAACAGATTCTATTTGAATATTACGGAATCCTTGTTTACAGGTTCATTTAAAAATAAAACATATTTAAGGGGACATACTTATTAATATATTAAGCCGTAATTATGATAAAACCAACATAGGAAAACCAAAACAAAAGCTGGAATAAAATGTTTATTTCAATGCTAAAAACCTTTTTTAGCCTGACGTCGTTTGTCTGTTTGTTTAAGCGGTTCATCTAAATTCGAATTTCCAACTTCTTCAACCTCAGCCGCTGTTAAACTTCGCCGTTTTGCTGTGTGCGTGTTTTTTTGTATTTGAAGGAATGATTGCGGTTCATTATCAAAAATATAACATATAATTCCATGATATATATATATATATATCTACATGATATATATATATACATAGATATATACATATGGCCGTGGTCTTGCTATGGAGCAAATCCATTTAAATATGACAGTTCTAGTGTTTTGACGCATTGATTTTCCATTGTTCGCATTTAAAACTGCCATGTCGATGTCAATTTCCTTCATATCAAGACAACATTTACTCCCATTTAATGTGAAATATTCCAAAATTTTCCATAATTAAGCCCATCATTTTTACATGTCACTTGATAGCTAACATAATGGGGAACATTTGATCAACGTTGCATTTTTGTAAGCTCAAAGTATTAGGTTGTTGCACATGAAATGGCCGATTTGACAATCAAGTGAAGTTAGTTGCGATTTTTTTTTCTCCCTCGACGATTACCTACCCTTGTCGTGGTGAGGGAGTTCAGTAAGGAAGATCCTCCAGGTGGGGAGGAGGTGACACCTGAAGCCAAGCGGTAATTAAAACCCCTAGCCAAGGTGTGACTACCGTGCCGAGGGCTGAATGGTCACAGGGGTTAAGATGTGGCCGTAAACGGTGAACTCTGGGTACCAGGCGACCCCCAGTTTCAACTAGCCTTGTATCGGCAAAAAGGGGCTCTGCCGAGATCGACTTAGTTTCCCCGGAAAAATTGAGGCCATGGCAGCCAACTATGAAAAAACTAGAAAACAAAAACATAAACCTATTAAGCAAACACAGTTAAACTTCGATCGTGACGATCCAACCCCGAGTGAAGGGGCAACCCTGAGCTCATCGATGGAGAACCTGACTCTAGACTCAGTCCCAGTCCTTAACGGACGAGCCGAAGCAGGCCCCTTCTGTCAGTACTCCTGACCCCAGGCTCCAATCGGCACCACTTGCTGAGGCTAAAGTCTTGCCCATGGGTAAGCACCAGTCCATGGAGAGCAAACTGCCTTCGAGCAAACTGCCTCCGGGCAAACTGCCTCCGGGCAAACCGCCTTCGGGCAAACCGCCTCCAGGCAACGCACAACCAAAGAGCTGTGCCAAGGTTGAAGGGAAAGGAGCGTCCGGGGCACCGGCGGCTAAGGGAAAACCGAAGCGGCAGCAGTCCTCGGACGATCCTAACTCTTCGACACAAAAGGCAGCAAAAAGGGCTCGGCCGGCAGTGGCTAGGCCTTCATTTGCAGTCAAGGCTATCGAAGCCGATGGATGGGTCCTGTATGACGACTCTAATCCATCCGGCTACGATACTGAGCAGTGAGAACAGCTTAGGAGGAAACTGCGTCCGCGCAAGGCATTAAGCTTCGCTTTGAGTCGGTAGGTGTATACCGTAAAATGTTAAGTCTGAACTTTGCCGACGAAGACACGAACGAGTGGCTCAGGCAGTACTGCTCCTCCCTTAACGATGTGTGGGAGGGTGCGCGACTAACCTTGAAAAGGGTCTCTGAGCTTCCATCGATCAAAAAGTGCTTTCTCTGGCTTCCAGAAGAAGAGCGAAATGGTGTTGGGGTTCTGGAACAACTTGGTGTACAGAACAACCTTAACACTTCCACCTGGCTGCTGTTAGGCAGCAAAACAGGAGAGAGAACCTATAGGCCGGAAACTTTTCTCACTATCGGCGTTCCCGAACCTGATGTTAAGAAGGTTCAGGAAAAATCGAGTTGCCGGCTCTACTATGGGCTGGAGACCGTCACGTTACAAGTGTCGGCTCCTAAAACCATTGAAGGGGACATGCAGCCCCCGGCATTTACATCTGAAACGTAGATGAGGTTCCACATTTCCCAGTTAAATTTGGAGCATTGTAAAGCGGCGACTGCACTTATCAGTCATCGGATCAATAGCTGCAAGACATTTATATACCTCATACAAGAACCGTGGGTTGTTGGTGGGGCAATCAGGGGCCTAAACTTCCAACATGCTGACCTATTGTATGCCAATGGAAGCGATCGACCCCGCACCTGCATGGTAGTCTCCAAAGACTTCCAGGCTAATCTGGTTAACGACCTATGTGATGGCGACATCACATCGGCTAAGCTAACCATAAAAAGTCAACAGGGAGATACTATGGTGCTCTGCATATTTCCCCTACGACGCAGAAGACGTTCCCAGTGGAACATTCATCAGAGCTATCCAATATGCCAAAAGTAGAGGCATGGGGGTAATAGCAGGATGTGATGTCAACGCTCATCACATATGCTGGGGAAGTTCGAACATCAATGCAAGAGGATCGAGACTAGACTACCGATTTGCAGATCCTAAATGTGGGTAATGAACCCACTTTCTTCAACGTGGTCAGGCGAGAGGTCATCGACATCACGGTGGCATCTCCTGACATCGCGGCTCTGATCGGAGAGTGGAGCGTATTAAACGATATCACACTCTCGGATCACAGACGCATTGATTTCGTTATGGGCATGGATCCACCTCCAGCCACTCCATTTCGGAATCCGAGGAAGACAGATTGGGTAATGTATCAAACAGAATTGAGCGCCCGAATCACGATCCCTGGGAAGCGCATCATATCCATTGCTGGAATTGAGAAGACAACCCAGATGATCACAACTAGCATGAGAGAAGCTTTCGAAGAAAACTGTCCACTCAAGATGCAAAAGAAGGGTAAAACGCCATGGTGGAACTCGGATTTGGCAAAAGAGAGGAGAACGGCAAGGATGCTCCTTAATCGTGCTCTGAAGGGTGAATCAGGCACTAGCTGGAATCGCTATAAAGAGGCACAGAAGGCTCGAAAAAGAGCATAAGATCGGCTAAACGATCATCTTGGAGACGCTTTTGCGAAGAGACTAACTCTCTTGAGGCAACCTCAAAGCTGAACCGGATTCTGGTCAAAGAACGTAACCAAAAATTGGAATGGGGGATGGGAAGTACACAGAAAGCGATGAAGAAACGGCAAATCATTTGCTTGAAGTACACTTCCCAGGCAGCATCCAAAATCGAATCTCGGGGCCAACAGGTGCATACAGCCCTCAACCGAGAGACTGGAATCTGGCATGCAAAGTAGTATCACTGGAGCGAATGAAATGGGCATTTAACTCGTTCCATAGATACAAGTCTGCAGGTCCGGATGGCATCATCCCTGCGCTAGTAATAGAAGGAATGGATGCCCTGGGTCTACACGAATGGCGGGATGTGAAGGTGTTGTTCATTCCCAAACCAGGAAAACCCACCTATACAGACGCAAAAAGCTTTCGACCGATCAGCCTAACGTCCTTTCCGCTAAAAGGACTAGAAAGACTAGTAGATCGGTTCATAAGGGATACACACATTCCTAAATGGCCACTTCACCATAGGCAACACGCCTACCAGAAAGGCAAATCCACGGAGACAGCACTCCATGAACTTATGGCAAAAATTGAAAAGGCGATGTCCGAAAAAGAATAAGCCTTAGGCGCATTCATGGACATCGAAGGTGCCTTCAATTATGCCTCATTTTCGGCAATTTTTTATGCGGCAGGACAGCATGGAATCGAACCGCTGCTAATCAGTTGGATCCTTCACATGCGCTAAGTTGTGAACTGCGTGGAACACTTCCTTGCGAAAGGTGGCCGGAATGTATGGCCGAGGTCCCTTTTCCGAGTATTCGCAGCAGAGAGAGAGGTTTGAGCCGAAGATGGGCAACTCCCGAAATTTGTATTTGGGGTTGAATTTGAGGCTCTGAAGTGCTGCGTCATCCTCCTGCGCCTTGGCAATAGCCGAGAAATCGAGTGAGGCGGGGATGTTAACCTCGGAGACACGAGACAAAGCGTCAGCAACTATGTTGTCCTTGTCGGACACGTGCTGGATGTCTGACGTAAACTGGCTTATAAAGCTCAGATGTCGAAGCTGACGAGGGGACGCTTTGTCGGGCTTCTGTTTCAAAGCATACGTGAGAGGCTCATGGTCCGTGAACACTGTGAACGGTCTGCCCTCTAGGGAGAAACGGAAGTATTTGATACTCAAGTACACGGCGAGCAGTTGGCGATTGCAGGTACTGTAGTTCCGTTGAGCGGAATTCAACTGCTTCGAGAAGAAGCTCAACGGCTGCCAAACTTGGTCCACCTTTTGGTGAAGGGCAGCACCTACTGCGATGTCAGAGGCATCAACAAAAACGGCTAGGGGTGCATCTTGCAGAGGGAATGCCAAGAGTGTAGCGTCGGCCAGTTGTTGACGGGATTTGTCAAACGCGCGGATAGCCTCTTCAGACCACACGATCTCTCGTGTGTCCTTAGTTTTGGGGCCAGACAAGTACGCGTTCAAAATGGACTGGTGATGGGCGGCCTTGGGCAGGAAACGACGGTAGAATTTTAGCATGCCCAAGAACCTCCTCAACTCCCTCACTGTCTTTGGACGCGGGAAGCTTGTTATCGCTTGCGCCTTGTCTGGGTCGGGCTGTATTCCTTCAGGGGAAATGAAATGGCCGAGGAATCTCACCTGTTTTTGGAGAAATTTGCATTTCTCAACGTTTAGGACTAAACCGGCCTCAAGGAGACGTTGAAAAATGCACTCGAGATGGGCTAAGTGCTCAGACTCAGTGGAAGAAGCGACCAAAACATCATCCAAATATACGAAACAGAACTCGAGGTTTCGCAGGACTGAGTGAATGAACCTTTGAAAGGTTTGCGCCGCATTGCACAATCCGAAAGTCATCCGGGTGAACTCGAATAGTCCAAAGGGTGTGCATATTGCCGTCTTTGGAATGTCTTCAGGAGCTACTGGGATTTGGGGGTAAGCCTTGGCTAAGTCCAAGGTCGAAAAGATGTGGCAATTCGCGAGGTGATGCGCAAAGTCGTGGATGAGTGGAATTGGATATCGGTCAGGAACAGTCTGTGCATTTAGCCTTCTGTAATCCCCACATGGGCGCCCTTCGCCGTTTGGCTTAGGGACCATATACAGTGGGGAAGACCAACAGCTGTTTGAGGGCCTGCAGATACCCTGTTGAACGAGTTGTTCAAACTCTTTCCGTGCAATAGCCAGTTTCTGGGATGGTAGAGGACGCACCTTCGAGAAGATCGGGGAACCAGTAGTGATAATGTGGTACTGCACATTGTGTTTCACTGGTTTGGAGAGACTAGACTTGGTAGTAATCTGGCTGAACTTTTGGAGAAGTGCCCGAACACGAGAGTCGGTAATGTCTTCTAAAAGAACGGAAAGATTATTGCCTGGGTGAGATACCATTTGTCCCGACGAATTAAGGTTGGTCGTGGAATCTATAAGAGACTTGTTTTGCAAGTCTACCAGCAATCCATAGTGACACAGGAAGTCTGCGCCTAGTATGGGGAAGCTGACATCCGCCAGGATGAAACGCCACGAAAATGTCCTATGCAAGCCAAGACTCACGTCCACTTGCCTCTACCCGTATGTGTTTATGCGGGAGGAATTTGCTGCCGCAAGTTTGAGCGGTTGTGGGAAAAGTTGATGTTGCCGAAGTACGGAAAGAACCGAAACCTCCGCACCAGTATCGATGAGGTAGCTGCGCCTGCTGAGGGGGTCGAAAATAGTTAGGCGACGTGGCGCTGCGTTCTGGGTGGCCGTCGCCAAGACCCCCCGCGGACCTAGTTTTTTGCGGTAGGCGCGAATCTACACGGTAGCGTACATCTTGTCGCTTTATCCCCGAATCTGCGGTGGTACCAGCAAATCCCTCGGTCCGCGGACTGTCCTGACGACCTGCTACCTGATCGCCCTTTTCGGATGGCAGACCGTGAACGTGCTCGCGATCTGGCGCCCGAACGCTGAGCGTCCAACGTTGCCCGCATCTCGGCCACACTGGCTGTTAAAGCGGCTATCTCGCGCGTGGAAAAGCGGCCAATCCAACGGGCATGCGTCTATCTGAAAATTCCTTGAAAAACATCCGGTAGCCCTGATGCCGACCGATCATATGGTTTCCAGATTCGTCTTTGAAAAGACATACACTGTCGTAATCACCGAAAGAGAAGAATGGTCGACAAGTGGCCATGAGTCTTTTCAGATTACAGACCTAATAATCTTCACCGACGGGTCAGTCATGGAGGATGAATCGGGCGCAGGGGTTTTTTCAGAGAATCCGATTATAGAACTGGCCCCGACCCCTCGGAAAAATGACGACCATATTCCAGGCGGAGTTACATGCAATTTCATTGGTAGCAGAAGAATGTCTGCGACAAAAATGGAGGGGTCGCACCATTCGAATCTGTTTCGACAGTCGGGCGGCATTATCAGCACAAAATGGCAAGAACATATCAAGCCAGTTGGTGTGGAGTTGTCATCAGGTGCTGTTGAAACCTGGCCGACTGAACGAAACATTCCTGATGTGGGTGCCGGGGCACTCTAACATCGCCGGTAATGAGGAGGCTGACAGACTGGCTCGCCGAGGGTCTGGATCCACAATGGTGGGGCCAGAACCAACTCTTGGAATCCGACCATCTGCTGTCAAGTCTACTCTGAAGGGTGAAATTAGAAGGATCCACGCAACCGAGTGGAGAAATTTGGACTCTTGTGAAGGAGCCTAGGGCCACTAGAGCGGCATTTTTGTTGTCCCTTACGAAGTGGGATATGAAAACCCTAGTAGGGCTTTTGACGGGACACTGCCCCTTAAACTACCATATGGAAAAAATTGGGGTAGTGGTTTCGGCTGTGTGCAGCCAATGTGAGGAGGAGGAGGAGACAGCGCTGCACTTTTTATGCAACTGCCCGGCATCCTCAGATTTCAGACGAAGACACCTTGACAAGGTTTTCTACAATGAAGAATCTGCACACTCTCTGCCTCTTGAGAATGTTCTCAGATTCGCTAAAGCCTGCGAACACCGTAATTGGGAAGCCATTGAATAGGCAACTTACGGGGATAGTAAAATGGGCCTAATAATGGCCTGAGTGCTCGGAGCTGCGGCTCCCCCCCAGTTAACTAAACTAAACTAAACAGTTTCTGAGGATTGGCAGACAAATAGACAGACAGACGGACTGACAAATAGGCAGACAGTAAACCGATTTTAATAGGGTTTTGTATTCGACCTTTAAAATGAGAAAAATTAAAGGAGAAAAGTAGGTGGCGAAGGACAAAGCAAAAAATATAATTTTAAATAGAATGTTAAAGTGTGTCGTATCATCTATTATTCGAAATAACAGATGGAATTAAATTCTGAATTATTCAGTTCTTACATTTTCCATGCAATTTTATTATTTTCTTTGATTTAGAAGATCTTGTTTCATATTATGACGTATGTACATAAATTAAAAAAAAAAAAAACATTGAATTACGTTCCTTATTTTATTATTTTATTTATTTTATTTTATTATTTTATTTTAATTTATTATTTTTCTTTCTTTTTTTTAATTTATGTACGTAACTTTCAATAGAAAAACGTTTCTGGTGTAAAATTTGTGATAGTTCTAAATCCATATATAAGAGAAAAACGTCGACATATTAATTAATTTGGCATAGACATTTACATATAGATAATGCTGGAAAAAATATATAAATAAGGACATGAAATAAACGGCCATAAACCTCACGGCACGACATCAAAACAAATAGTAATTTAATAAAATTACCAAATCAAAACTTACATTTAAGGGAAATATAAAATTATTCAATGATATTTCCCAAAAAGGAAATTAAAAATTAAAAAATAATTTCCTTGAATTTTGAAATTAAATTAAAAAAAATATTGTTTTTTCAAAAAAGCCCACACTATTTTATCACGAATAAACTCTATATAAGGGGGTCGCTAGGCCTGTGGAAGAAAATTATATTTGGGGAGAAATAGATCTTGCAATATTTAACACCGAAGCAACCAGCGTTAATCGCTTCAAGAAGTAACTTCAGGAACAGAAGTAGAGCAACTGAAAAACGGAGGACAATTTCAGGTTGTCCTGCAGTAAGATCGAAAGCCAAAAAACTAACCTTGGAAATAAGTACAGAAAGTTTGGATATCACAACCAGAGAAATAAACTTAAGGACTGGCGGTAGGTGGTCAAAGGGTAGGATAGGTCCCAGGGCGAAACGTGGATTGGTACCCACGATGGAGCATAAAACCTGGGAAATGCTTGCTTAACAACCCGCCCTATCTCCACCTCCACGTGGTGATCGCTGGGAGCTCTTTCTTAACGAAAAGCTGCAGACGGAGAAGGATGAAGGCGATTCTTCCGCGCCTAAAAACGGGACAAATCGTACCAACTGATCATCCAGGTTGGAGGCTGGACAGGGCTGATAACCTGACACGGAAAACAACTTGTTACGAAGCCCCAACAGGAGCCTCGGACTGGACTGACAACACAACGACGAACCGGGCAATATAAACGGATTAACGATTTGAGCATGGCACGCCCACTCCCTGTACAGAGAAGGAGCTGCCAAGCAACTAGCCCCCTGCCCCGATATAATAATAATAAGCCCCCCTTCGGGACCCTGGTCGGGAAGTGTGCATTGAACCGGTGTTAGTAGACCGCGTTGCCCCGAGCGAGCGCTGATCCGTCCGTGAATTCCGTCCCCGAGGGTATACCCGTTCTTGACTATTGCGGCCCGGTCCTTTGCACACGATGCGCTGGTACCTTTTTCATGGAGAATATTCAGAAAATTATAAAAAAAAAACGACGAAACAACAGACAAGGAGGAAGAGGGTGCGTTTGGGCGGAGCACAAAAATGCGTCGTTCACAGCAGCGATCAGTGAAAGAGGCAACGAGGGTTGATATACCCGATGAGACACCGGGGCGCCCAAATAAAGAGGAAGCCTCATCAAGTGGCGCGACTGACCGTGCGGAGATGGCAACTCCATTATCTTGCAGTGCCCCTGTTTTGGAAGTAAGCTCAGTGAGAAACGCTAGTCCTGAGCAGATGGATTTGGACACAAATCGAGTGGAAGTGCATTCGACCGTCCTCGCTAGAGCCGAAGAGGAAAGGCTCATCAGAAAGTGCGCAGCAGTGGTGAAACGTATGCGGTCGGCAACGTTCCTTCAGAGGAACGTCAGCAAAGGCGTCAAAAACGGGCTGATGGAACTGGAGGAACTACTGGACCGCATTTCCTTTTATAGACGAACGTGGAGAGCAGCGGAAGACGATTGTAGAGCAGAAACAGTCGCACTCCCCGCTGAGAATGCTGCTTGCGTCAAACGGACCGCAGATAGCCCTCTGCAAAGTGAACTGAGGAAAAAGCGGAAAGAGGACGACGTGCCTGAAGGAGACTTTATCGAAGTAGTCTCCAAGGCCCAAAAAAAGAAGGCGAAAAAGGATAACAAGAAACAACGGACACGTCTGTCCAAAAACAAGGAGGCTGCCAACCCAAAGCCAGTACCGGAAAAAACGAGGAAACGAAGAAGGACTAGACCGTCGGCTCTGCTCATTAAGCCGACGGAAGGCAAGACATTTGCGGAAGTCCTTAGTGAAATCCGCTACAGGATGAAACCCGAGGAGAACGGAGCAGAGGTGTCTTCGATACGGAAAACGAGGAGTGCTGGAGTTCTCGTCGAACTGGGCCCAAAGATGACCAACAAGAGCACGTTCTGCGAAGCGGTGAAGGGGTTATTGGGGGAGAAGGCTCTTGTTTCCAGCCTAGAACCCATGTGCTCTCTAGAAATACGGGATCTTGACTGCCTCACAGAAAAGGCCGAAGTAGAGGAGGCGCTAAAGCGTGAATGTCCAGAGGTGACCAAAGCCCGGGTAGGTATTACCTCTGTAAATGCTCGAGGCCAAAAGCTCGCCATGGTGGAAGTCCCCGACCAATATGCGAGGAAACTCCTTAACAGCGGGAGAATCAAAATCGGATGGGTAGTATGCAGGGTACGAATGTGGATAGTCCCCACCAAGTGCTACAGGTGTCTGGACTATGGAGACACATCAGCAGCTTGCAAGGGTCCGGACAGGAGGACAGCATGCCGGAGATGCGGCCAAGCGGGTCATCAAGCGAAGACTTGCAAGGAAAGCGAGAGTTGTGTTCTCTGCAGGGATCGTGGCGCGTCTGGCGAAAGCGTCGCACACACTGCGGGCTCGGGACGGTGTCCGATCTTCAGGGCGGAATTGGAGAGGGCTAGGGTGCGAACGCCATGATCCGCACATGCACCGGAGTGCAACCGCTCACCAGTTGCTAGCACAGTTCGCTGCGGAAGTAAATGCTGATCTAGTGCTGATTAGCGAGCAATACTGAAACAAGGACCCGTCCTCATGGTATCTCGACTTATCGGGCACCGCTGCCATCTGGGTTCGGGACGACGTTCGACTTCGTGTTCTTGTCGAAGGCCGGGGGGACGGATTTGTCTGGATCCGGTATTTAGGGATAACGTTTTTTAGCGTTTACCTCACGCCGAATGAGTCGATTCCGGACTTTCAGCGCCGGCTTGATGCTCTGGAGAACGCCGTTTCGAGCACGGAGGGACGAATCCTGGTTGGCGGTGATTTTAATGCCAGGGCTCTTGAATGGGGCATGCCTCAATCAGACTCCAGAGGGAAACGGATTCGTAATTTTAAACACCGGATCCACGCCAACGTTTCGGCGCCCAGGTTGTGAAGGAAGCATTCCTGACATCACTTTTGCGTCGGAATCTCTGGCATCATCGGTGGACTGGTGGCGAGTCCTAGAAGACTTCTCGGCAAGTGATCATCAGTACATTGCGTTCGAAGTGTTTGACGCTACTTGCCGGCGAGCACCAACACGACGCTCCCCCTGCGTGTGAAATGTCGCGAGGGTGAACATCGGAAGGTTCGTCGAAGCTCTTGGAGCAGGTAGGGCCGCGCTAGGGGGTGGTGGTGTCGCAGCTGACACCGTCGTAAATTCAGTGATGAATTTGATAACGACGGCGTGTGAGGCTTCCATGCCCCGGAGAGGCCCCAGGCGCGACAAGCCTTCTATGTACTGGTGGACGGCGGAAATTGCCAACTTACGGGAGGAGTGTCATAAGCTCCGCCATTTGGCACAACGTTTGTACGCCAACGAGGAGGCATGTGCCATAAAGGCACAATATAGATCAGCAAAAACGAGACTCCGCAGCGCTATAAATAAAAGCAAAGCTCGCGGCTGGCAAAATCTTGTTAATGAGGTGAATGGTGACCCGTGGGGACTTGGGGGCTTGGGGCTTGGGCTGAAGCCCTGCATATTGAACACCGACCAGATGGGCCGCATTGTGCGGGCATTGTTCCCCAGACACCCTGTAGGGGTTGATGTAAATAGCGCGGAAAGCGTCGTGGATTGCCCCCTTTTCACAATGGGAGAACTCGAAGAAGCGGTTCTCACTATGAAAAACAGGAAGGCGCCAGGTCCTGATGGCATCCCGGCGGAAGTTTACAAACTGGTATTCCGCCAACGGTCAGAATTGCTGCTCGAAGCGTTCAACGCGTGCTTGAAGGACCGGTTGCCGGTTGTTCCGCCGTTGATGATGATGATGATAAGGTCAGGAACTACTTATTCGGCGCAGGGCTCCTTCTGGTCTTCAGTGGTTTGACCCGCCGGTAATTGGCATTTCATATGGATAAAAGCACAGCATTTACCGTAGAGATAAAGGTACCTCCTGGCAGTGCTTCATTGATAAGTTTAAGTTCGCTTCCACGTCGCCTCCTCATACCTGGACAACCAAGGCTTGTGTCGCAATGACCGTTTTGATACGTGAATGACTAGCGTTTTCAAATCATTTGCTTAAGGACCCGTCACCCGATGATTTAAAAGCCTCGCTATTGCATCCAGTTCAGGTATTTGTTAGAATAAAATGGCGAAACCGATCATGACAAGCCGACCCCGCTTGTGCACGGGATAAAGGCTGAAGAAAAAGAAGAAGATTGCGATGCACATATTGACCGATGTTTTCGATGCTCTGCCCATTAATGCAGATAAGGAAAGTCATTTGGCCAAAGTCCATGACCCGGTGAGAAAGCAAACAAATGTCATCAGCGTAGTCGAGGAGTTTGAGGGAATATGTCATCGTCCATTGAATTCCCCCACGCCTTCCGGATAAGGCAACATGAAGAACGTCACCCCTAATAAGAAGAAGTAATATCGGTGACAAGATGCAACCATGGCACATTCCGCTTTTTCTTCTTCGAAATTTTGCCTCGTAGTACGTGACATTTTGCGCCATCAAGGAAGCCTAGGAGAACCAACAAGTCTGTGAACTAGAAAAGTACAGGGAGCAACCGCACCAGACGCGGAAGTTTCACCAACAAGTCAGCAGGATGAAGCCTTATACACCTCGATGCTCATCCTGCCGAGACAAAGAGGGAAATCTGATTTCCGACAGAATGGGCATATTGGAGCGATGGGTTCAGTACCTTGATGAGCTACTGAACAACCAGAACTTCGGCGAGTTGGAGGTCACGCCAACTGAAGACGACGGACAAATCCTGCCACCACCAAGTTTAGGAGAAACAGTCCGTGGAATTCATTGGCTTAAAAATCATAAGTCGCCAGGAGCCGATGGAATTACAGCCGAATTAGTTGAATATGGAGGCGACCAGTTACATCAAGTGGTTCATCAACTTGTGCTCAAGGTATGGGACAGCGAATCAATGTCTGACGATTGGCAACGAGGCATTAAAGGGAGATATCACACAGTGCAGCAATTATAGAGGTATCACGTTGCTGAGTACCATCTATAAGATATTCTCCACTATCTTGCTAGGCCGGATAGCCCCATAAGCCCAGAACATTATTGGCCCATACCAAAGAGGCTTCACTCCAGGCAAATCAGCAACAGATCAGATATTCTCTCTGCGGCAAGCGATGGAAAAACTGTTGGAATATGGACAACAGTTCCACCATCTGTTCAGCATAGCCAGGGTAAAACTATAAACGGCCATCAGAGAATTTGGTATTCCAATGAAATTAACAAGACTGACTAGGCTGACCCTGACCAATAACGGTCTAAGACAAGGGGATGCCCTATTATGCGTCCTCTCTAACCTGGCACTGGAAAAAGTGATCCTTGATGCTGAGCTAAATGCGAGGGTTACGATCCTCTTTAAGTCTACCCAACTACTGGACTATGCTGATAAGGGAAAATCAGTACACGGCCATGAGAGAATTCGGTATCCCGACGAAACTAATAAGACTGACTAGGCTGACCCTGACCAATACGCGAGGCCAGATAAAAGCAGCAGGATCAGATCACTCTCAAGAACATTCGACAGCAACAACGGTCTACGACAAGGGGATGCCCTATCATGCGTCCTCTTTAACCTGGCCCTCGAGAAAGTGATCCGTGATGCTGAGGTAAATGTAGGAGGTACGATCCTCCATCAAGATTTTTGAACGCATTCTTGACAACCGTATTCGCGAAATCGTTGAAATAACCGTGAATCAAGCCGGATTTGTCAAGAACTGCGGAACTACTGACGCAATACACGCTACGCGGTTATTCATGGAGAATCATCGTGAAAAGCATCGCCCTCTTTGTATTGCCTTTCTGGATCTAGAGAAAGCGTTTGACCGTGTACCACACGAACTCATCTGGTATGCTTTATGACAACACTTCGTGCCAGAGGAACTCGTGCGCTGGGTTCAATTGCTCTACCATGATTCGAAAGGTAAAGTTTGAAGTGTGGCGGGTGTATCAAAATGGCTTCGTGTCTCTGTTAGTGTTCATCAAGGAAGCGCTTTCTCACCACTCCTCTTTGTTCTTGTTATGGACACTGTCACAAAGGGCATCCAACGTCCAGCGCCCTAGACACTGCTTTATGCAGATGATGTTTTCCTAGCATCTAATAGCAGAAATGATCTGGAGTAACTTGTTCAAAAATGGAATGATTGCCCCATGGAACACGGTCTCAGTTTGAATCTGAATAAAACTGAATTTTTGACAACCAATCACCATGAAACAGGCACAATCACTGTCAGCGGCAGTGACCTGTCGGGTCACTGCTATCAGCCAATGGAGAACTGCCATGTGAAGTTACGTCACGCTTTAGTGCAACTTAAATGTAGTGGCAGTCCACAACTGGTGTTCTTTGTGATCGACGTATCAACGAACGTCACAAATCTAAAATTTACCGCAATGTCATCCGTCGTGTCGCTCTCTATGGTTCTGAGTGTTGGCCGACTATCAAAGACAATGAACGGTGTCTTGCGGTAATGGAAACGAAGATGTTACGTTGGAGTAGTGGCGTCACACGTTTAAATCACATCCGAAATGAGGATATCCGCGATCGTTATGGGGTTGCATCGATCGTGGAAAAGTTGCGAGAGAGGCGTCTTCGAGGGTATGATCACGCAATTCGTGCCAATGAGAATTCACTTGCCAAGATTGGTCTGAACATCGAAGTCGATGGTAGACGACCAAAAGGCAGACCTAAACAACGGTGGCTTGATACACTGGATGGGGATTTGAAAGCCTCGAGATTGCACCCAGATCAGGCATTCGATAGAGCCAAATGGCGAGGCCGATCACGACGAACCGACCCCGCTTGTGAACGGGACAAAGGCTGAAGAAAAAGAAGAAGAGATCAAAGCTCTTCCTGTACAAGACACCGATTTTGCCAGCCCTCATGTATTCCTCTGAGATTTTGGATTCTTAGCATGCAAAATAGGAAATTTTCCTAGCGACCTTTACACCCCATACAGAACTTATCCGTGACATTTTCGACTGTCGAAAATTCCAATCACATAAAATAAAGTAATATGAAAAATTAATCGTACACTTACCTTCGTGAACTTGGCTCGTGATGAATGTCTTTATCAAGGTGTCTGTTGTTTGCGTATACAAACTCAGGGCGTATCGCAGGCTTTGTAATTCCGGTGATTTCTCCAGGAATGTCTTCTTCAAGCCATTGCCACCCGCATGGAAGTACTGTTTGATTG
The DNA here is from genome assembly GCF_905115235.1 of Hermetia illucens. Taxonomy (NCBI): domain Eukaryota; kingdom Metazoa; phylum Arthropoda; class Insecta; order Diptera; family Stratiomyidae; genus Hermetia; species Hermetia illucens. Next base: position 11,033,850 of record NC_051855.1, on the reverse strand, counting down.
TATCGAGAGCTACATCCAGTACGGCACATTGTTTCGGTGAAAGATTCTTTTCCACTTCCTTGGAAATATCCATGACACCGCTTAAGGCATTCTTCACATCCTGTTTCCCGGCCATGTGATTCTTGAACAGACGCGACATATCTTCAATCTTGGCATTAGCAGCAAGATTTTTCGCATTATCTGTGAGGTTTTTGAACATCATCTGTGAATGGAAGGACAAAAAAAATGCAAGGATATTTCCAGTTTGATCAAAACCGCAGAGGCTCAAAAGTAAAACACAAAAAGGAAAAGTGTCCACAGATTCTCTATGGATCAAGGACGACAATTTTCACTAAAAAAAAAGGAAAGTTATTTACCGTTCGATCAGTCATTGGTGGCAAAACGATTGTTTTCTCTAATATACGCATCACAATTTTCCACAGCTCCTTGAGTAAACGTTTTAGAACAGTCTTTTCACATGATTGTGCATAGAGCGTTAATGAACCGTCTAACAGATCCATCAGCGGTCGTAACACTTCATCAGCTTCGACAGCAACATCTTTACGCTGCGCTGCCTGATTGGGATTCGCCACTGTACCACCTCCCTTTATTGCTAAAAGGAGATCGCCCAGTTCGCGGACGCTCTGCGTTATTCTTGGTTCAAGGCTACAGGGACAAAAAGATATGGTACCATTACCTTAAGATACTGTAGGGACATATGACAAGATACAAACCTGTTTGCAAATTGTGACGCTAACTCATCCAGTGCCGTATTTAAGTTCTGCTGGAGTTCCTTTAGTATGTTGGCGGCATCTTCCTCAAGCTTATCTCCTCCCATAGATTCGAACATCTTCTCAAGTTGCACTCGAAGTTGTTGAATATTGTTCATAAGAATACAAGCCTGGTTTAAAGAGAAGTGAAATTATGAAGGAACCTCCAAGGATATGGGTATGGCACTCACAATTCTCTCATCAGCCATATGTTCCGGAAATTCCTTCTTTACGATATCCGCGTATGCAATTAGAACTTTAACAATGGTTTTAGCAAAGCGACGCATGTACCGTTTCCAGATTTCCGGGTCGGGACACTCCAGCTTACTAACAACATCAAAGCATTGCGTAAGCTGTGTAAAAACATCCACAACGGAATTCGAGAATAAGGCATGTTCGCTGCTCTTTTGAAACTGTGAAGAATGCAAAAAATAATCCATTTACTTTGTGGTCAACGTTTAGATAGAAGTATCTGTAGAAGTATCCAAGAGAATTAGACGTGATGTCTCGAGGCGGGATGATACCATCGACAATTTCTTCACTAAAGGAGCCAAACTGTCAAAGCGTCCTGATAAGGGAAGGACAAAAACCACAAAAGACCCTAACGGGCGCGAGATCGACGGGGAAGGACTAGCTCTGAATCGATTCTAGTACCTACGCGACGAGTGGCTCACCGTCTTTCCTTAATCTTCATCGCATAGTGGCCGACCCCAATCGAAATGTTTAGATAGAAAGCTTCAGTATGAATGGCTGAATGCCACCGCAGCGTGGTTCTCAGAGGTGGCGGCGAAGAAGATGAGACGGCAACCCTATCTGCCAAACCAAAACCAAGTGGTCGAGGAGAACCTCCATAGTGGTGACACCGGGAGACGCTGTAATCACTTTGGTTTGCCGACCGTGGTTCAGTTGGCGAATGCTCGAAAGGCCTAATCAGGGCGATCAGACCCGAGTCTGCACGGGGACTCATCTGAAGTGGCAACCTTACCAGGGGTATACTGGTACCATGGGAACCGGGAAAGCCCCTGGACTCACATACTCCGGGTGAACTCCTGTTGTATGTGAGGACAGCTCGGTTATTTGCGGTTGGCCCCTCTAGTGGGAGTTTCATGACGGTTGTGATTATGCTCGAGCGAGAAGAGACCTTCGGGCCTCGACGTGGTGTGTTGCAACACGGGTGCCGTACTCCATAGTTCGGTAGAGATTTAGGTAATTCTTGCATCCACCAGTATGAATGCTAAGCCATGCACTTGGTATAGACTGGTACCGTTGTTGCTTGTCTCAGCGGGGCTCTGATTGTGGTCACAAAATCAATCCGTGTCTGAAGAGGACCGTAGGATTAAGTCTCACGGCAGGTACCTACGTAAAACACCATGGGCTTCACTGCCACCGCAGCGTCACAGGGGGTAGGTGAGGAAAGTGCAGGGACTTTGGAGTCTTGCAGGCTACTTACTGAGGAAGCTATCATAACACCTGGCAGTTGGGTATAAAATGCAAATTCATCTAATGAGAAGAAAGAGAAACTTGAGGTCCAGTACGGATAACCGGTGGGAGACGTCCGACTTAGTGACTAGGTCGGGCTCCTGTAATAGAAAGCAGGTTGAAACTGCTACTCGTGGGGCGGTTCGACGTCTAGGCACCACGATACTCCGCTTGATGCAGTTCTTTCGCCATAATCTGTGATGACCACTTCAGCAGGTTCGCGTAGGCAGCGGATGAAATGAACCTCTTCATCATCCGGTCCTACTACGAAATAACGGTGGGGGCAGGTACAATATCTTACCGCCCCTTGTTGTACCAGAGATTCGTCAAGTGTTTCGCGCACGTGACTGTACAGCGAGTCGCAGACCAGTACCGCTTTATAATTTGTAGCGACACAATCTCAGCCAACATCAGGGAGCGTGTTCGACTTGAGGTAATCACGGAAACTGGTGACTGAGACTCGATGGAGGCAGAGGAGGCGGTGTCAACAACACTACGCCGCATTGCAGGCAACAGTTTCAGTACTCACGGAAGTACTCGCTCTCGACCCCCCGCACTCCCCACCTTTCCAATAAATGTCAAAACTAACGGCCTCGGAAAGTACTAACCGAGACATTTCATTTGATACCCAATAAAAATTGACACCTCCTTTTTGCATGTACGCCCCCCCCCCTAAATTCGACGTAGAAAGAACTCACTGTACGCCTGAACGTTCACAGTTCCCACCGATGGTATTGATGGCATAAATCGCTATAACGATTTCCGAGAAAAATTCGTGTGACAGACAGGCAGAGAGGCAGACAGTAAATCGATTTTAATAAGCTTTTGCTTTACACAAAACCTTAAAAGGGTCCAGCATTAAGTTGATGCGGAGTTAGGACCCTACAATTCTCAAAAAAAAAAGTTTAGCTTTGGCCAAGCTCTGGAAGGAGCATTCGACATCTGCGAGCCGCTTCCGTCACGCGGCTCCCAGGGCAGAAGTGAGGCAGCGTCTGACGATTTGCCTCTGCCCTGGTAAGAAACCGTAAAGCCGTCATCGCCCTATTTTTTAGAAAGTTTGGGTGCTAAGCCCTAAACGAGGGGTCCGTTGACCAAAAAAAGAGGGAGTAAGTTGCTCCTCATTTGGTCCGGTCCAGCATTAAGTTGATGCGGACTTGCTCGGTCGGTGTGGAGCTTGGACGAATCTCTGCTAAGCGGTTCCACATTGCAGGGCCTTCACATTACCCCACCCCCAGCTGATACTGGGCTTTAGCGACAAAACCCGACTATTAACCCGCCAGCTCCAGGGACGAATCTCACGCGCCGTAAATCTCTCTTACCTCAGACTTCAGCGCCGGGGAAAAAGGGTTTATTCTGGACACGGAGACGTTCTTGGGACTGCCGTGGACGTCAATCCTGAAGAAGTGTCCCCACTGTTCAACAGTTCATATGGGCCGCCATATTATGGTTGCAGGGGCTTCCGGGAAGTATCCACGCCAACCAAGATGTTTGTGTAAAAGTCCAGGTCCTTGGGAGCATTAGCTTTCTTCGAAGTATGACGGGATGGCACGGGTGATGTTCGCTTGGCCACGGTGTGCCGGAGCAAGCGTAAAAGCCCAGTTGTGGAATTGGCTGACCTAATATTGAGCACAGTATCACTAGGGAATCTCAAATTTTCCCCGGATACTAGCTCGGCGGAGTTGGCGGCAAACTCTTCACGATGGGCTATACTTAGGCCAGGCAGGACTTGCGACCACGAAAAGCCATCGTGCGCCATTATAGCGGGCTTCAGTGTCCTATATCAGTGTTGCAGTCTCCCACTGGATTGCGGATGGTACGCAGTCGCCCGATGCGTTTGAAGCCCAGGAGTTTGCCTAACTCCGAGAACTGCAATCCCTGGTCAGTAATGACTTCAGCAAGAACTCCGATTGTGCGGAAATGTCAGCTTCAGGCCACCGTGTGAACCTATCCATGATTTTGAGGCGATACTTGAAGCCGTGCGAAGGGGCCAATGATGTCAATGTGAATCGTGTGAAAATGCTTGGTAGACCTGCTTCTTTTTTGTACCTTCTTGGTGACTTTACACTTCTAGCACGCGATGTACTGTCCGGCCTACGAGTTGACATCCTTATTAATTGAGGGCCAGAAATATTTGCGTTTGACCAGCCGATTTGTTGTCAGAATGCCTGGGTGAACAAGATGTACTACATGGAATACTTCCGTGCGAAAAGTGGTCGAAATATATGCCTAGGTCCTTTTTCAGAGGTCTGGTAGGTTGAGCCGAAGAGGGACAACCCCCGAAATTTGTATTTGGGGTTGTTGTTGAGGCTCTGTACTGCGTCATCGTTTTGTGGCTCGGCGATTGCCGAAAAATCGACCGTGCCAGACACGTGCTGGATGGCTGCATAAAGTTCAGGTGTAGGGACGTTCTGTTTAAAAGCGAAGGCAAGAAGCTTGTAGTCTGTGAACACTGTGAACGGTCCGCTTTCAAGGGTATTCCCTCGGATGTATTTGATTGCCATGTACGCGGCTAATAGCTCACGATTATAGGTGCTGTAGTTCCGTTGAGCTGTAGTCAATTTCTTAGCAAAAGAGCTGCCAAATTTAGTTCATCATTTGGGGAAGGGCAGCACCTGCGATGTCTGAGGGATCGACGAATACAGTTGGGAGGGCATCTGGTTAAGGGAATGCCAATAGTGTAGCATCCACCAGCAGTCGTTTGACTAGCTCGAATGTCTCGATGGCCTCTACAGACCACGCAACCATGCCCGAGTTTTTGGTCTTGGGCCCAGACAAGTGGATTTGAGGATCGGTTAATCTTGTGCGTCCTTGGGTAAGAAACGATAATAGAAGTTAAACATGCCCAAAAACCTTCCCAGATCTTTGAGTGTTTTTGATTGTTGGAAGTCTGTGATGGCCTAAACCTTGTCTAGATTCGGGTGAATTCCATGTGGTCTAAAAATTTCGCCTGCTGTGGAAGGAGTTAGCATTTTTCAAAGTTAAGGTCAAGACTAGCCCCGTTGGAAGCACAGCAGCTATTAGATGGTCTGCAAATACCGTGATTTAAAAATATATCGAATTCTTTCTTAACAATAGCGAGCTTCTGGGATGGTAATGGACGCACCTTCCAGAAGATAGGGGAGCCAGTAGTCCGGATGTCGTGATACAGGCTTAGCTTAAAGGAGCGCGCGAATGTGATGGTCAGCTACTTCTTCAAAAATGATAGAAAGATTGACAGTTGGCCGATGGCAAGTTTTCCTGAAGCCCCGAGCGAGGTTACGGGGTCTATAAGAGACCTATTTTGCAGATTTTCCAGCAATCCAAGTGGCCCAGGAAGGTTGCGCCTAATATGGGACTATGACAAAACGCCATGAAAATGTTCGTCGAAGTCCCAGACTTACGTCCACTTGCCTGTAATCGTAAGTGTGCACGGCTGAGGAGTTCGCCGCCAGTAGTTTGAGTTGTTGGGGGATCAATTTGTGATCCCGGGAGGATTGGGACGTCTGCACCTGTGTCGATTAGGTAATGGCGCTTGCGGCGTGGAACTGAAGTCTAGGTAGCCGCCACTGGCGGGGCTTGTCGGCGGTGGTACCAGCAAACTGCAAGGCTCGTTGAGGTCCCCGACACGTGACCACTCGATTGCCCATTTCGGTTAGCAGACCGTGGTGGTGTCACGAGTCTAGCAGCACAGGGACCAGTGCCGAAAACTTGAGTGGCAGCTGGCATGCATAGACCGAAAGCCTAGCCAATTCTCGTCCCCACGTACGATCTTCGTGGGCCGGACCAAAAAACTGCCGAGACGTCTAGGGACAACTAACATCTACAATAACTACATTGAGGTCCAGAGTCCTTCGTCGATTAGCTTCCGCCAATTGTGTCCCAGGTTTTATATCCGAGTCGACCAGAGTCGCATGGGTTGGGTATAATATTTTAATAAATTGTGTACTTACCCCATCTTTTTTGTCACGATTGAAAGCACCATGCAAATACTCCAGTGAAACATCATCATTTTCGTTCAACCATTGCATAACGAATGGTTCAAACCACGCTGGGTATTCAGGGACGGCTCCTTTATATGGTGGCACCTCGCGTACATAGTTTGTATAAAGCCACTTGACGCGAAAGTGCAAATTCATATAGGCGGACGATTTACATAAGCGATGCTGTTCATGCTCCTCCAACGCATATTTCATATCGACAGCAAATAAGCCCCACATTGTTGCAGCAGACAGCTGGATTGCAATTAGAAGAAAAGGATACTCATGGTGAGAATCAATAGTAGATTCAGAGAAAACAAGCGTGACCAACCTGTCCGATATTAAGCTCCTGAGGAAACTGGTTCAATACAGTTCCATATGCAGTCTTGTCCTCTTCTATGACGGATACAATAAGTGCTATGAGTCGATGCCAGAATTCGACGTTATCCAGTTTTGGTCCATGATCGTCAGGGTCGCGTTTAGCCTCGTTTGGATCCACCTGTGAAATATTGAATTCAATACAATTTTGGGGTTTATAAATGTAAGAATATTTATTCAGATAGTTTGCAACCAAATGCCACATTTTTTTTTTTAGTTTTACCAACAAAAGGGGGGGGGGGGGGCGGGGGTCAGTGGAAAAAGTCAGTCAACATCAAAGACTTGGAAAAGCCTAATGTACACTTCAGTATGTTAGAAAAAACGGAGTAAAAAAATCTTGTCCCTGAACCTTCCTTAGAAAGACTAGTAACCTGGTCAGGATATGCTTCAGATTGGAATTGAATTTCGAAAAAATTCTTCCACCATCTTTCCATGGTGCCCGCTGTAAGGGGTTTAAGGACGAAGCTGTCGGATTTCAAACTGCCTACCTTAGCATTCCAACATCATGTCATCTGCATTTCTAAAACCTGGGTGGATGACAGGATTTTAGATTCCGAGTTCCTCGAAGGTTACTCTGTCTTTTGTTGTGACAGAGACTGCGCTGCGCTTGGCAAGACAACTGGCGAAGGTGCTCTAATAGCTGTTAAGCTCCCCCTCCGTGTCGAAATCTTCTTTACCTTCTCCGTTTCCTTCTCTACCATGATCTCCTGGCCCATTACCCCTGGCCTTCCCTCCCTTCCTAATAACTCCACTCACCCTTCCCTTCCTCTATCCACTTTCATGAACACTTGTGCCGCCCTCCAGTTTAAGCTTTCTAGCAACCACTTAGATCGCACTCTTGACGTAGTCCTCTCTAACCTTCTTGTGCGCTGAATTTACGTTGCCCCTGGCGCCCATAATTCTGCTCAAGGGTTCGATGCTCAGATATCCCGACTCCAATTTCCTGTCGCTCGCAAACCTACTAAGTTCAACTTTTGTAAGGCGAACTTCGAAGGTCTGAACTCCGTCCTGGCGGCAATCAACTGGACCCCTCCTCTCTCCATATACGTGTGACCAAGTACTCAACACCTTCAATAAAATTTTACCTGATCTTCTTCCTTGTTACGTCCCCCCTTTCCTAAGTGCTTACGCTCTCACCCCGTCTGGTTCACCACTGAAGTCCACAAAAACAGACTGCGAGGAAGAAGTTCCAGTCTTCTAGAACCTATGCTGATTTAGTAAACTGGTAAGTCCATCTCTCTTCCCCTCGAAGTGTATAGGCTGTGATTTGAAGGTGACGAAAATGGCAGAAAAGCGGAAAAATCCCTTTTCGAGGGTTTAAACGTTAATTTCTCGCTTAGTACTTACAAAATAATGAAGAGGAACCTGATTCGTGGTCTTGAGATCTGAGGGCATCAGGTAGGTCAACCAGCCTTACTGCCTTTCTATTGAAAACCCAATAGTATGTCCTAGAAGCTCCGCCCGGAAATAATAATTATTTCCAAGAAGGGAAATATGTCCTATGCCGACATTCTCCGAAAGGTGAAGTCAGACCCGGAATTGAAGGATTTGGGGGATAGTGTGAGCCGTATCAGGCTCCTGGAGTTGGATCGAGCTCGGAAGGCGGCGCGACGGAGATGTGACATGGACGGGCTGGTATAGCGAACCAGAGCCTCACCCGCGAAGTAATACTTCACGGTGGTCCCGCGGGGAGGGGCGGAAGAGTGGGGGTGGTTTTAGTGGGTGTGAATCCCACACACTGCTGCAACCTGGCGCAGCAGCGTCTTTCTAAGATTTCCACCTCCATCCATAAAAAAAAAAAAAAAATAGTATGTCCTAAATATCCACTTAAGCATGGTTATGAGAAGATCACCTCTCGCAACTTGGCAGTCTCAAACTCAAATAAACACTGATTGATTCTCACGGGGTAATTAGGACGACTGAACGGACTCTGTCCCGAAAGCGGTGCACCTTAGCTGCTTCCCTGAAAAAAAGGCGCGTTTAAAGACATCCAAGAGGCTCTACCAATGATTGGGTTGGAGGTGTGTCCTACATAGTGACTATTATCTGCGCTGTGACCTAATATTATCCAATCATATTTTGAGGGCAGTCACCTAACGAGGACCGTGAGCATTAAAAGAGATGATCGCCAAACGTGGAATCATCGCTTCACGCATCCCGGTTTTCTGCTAAGTAAAATAGAGTTTCTGACGACCGACCCCAATGAGACAAATACGGGTCTAGCTTACCAGAGAACCGGCGAACTCGATCCACACGAGTCTTACACTTATCAATTAAAACTATTAATTAAGTTAAAGATTATAATAAAATGAGCTAAGGTCGCAAAGTATCTGATAACAGTTGTACTTCTAGATAAAGATACTCGTGAAAATCATGCTTTTGTGTTACTTAAGATTAAAATTTACCTGGAATTCCCGGTTGAAGAGTTCATAGCAATTTTCAAATAGGAATTGATAAGTGGATCTAAGACAGGCCTTTACGCAATCCTTAACGACTGTACTGGCGCGAGGTGGGCTTGACAATTCTTGAACCTGAGAAATAAGAGAAAAAAGAAATTAAAATTTAATATTTATTTACAATTGAATTAATTTATTTAATTTATATATAATACATGTATACCAGTAAAAATATACAGAGGGTGGCCAAATTATTAGAGCCATTCACATTTTTCACCTACTTTTAGGAGCATGATATTTTTTTCATATTAAATATGTATCAAGACCACGTTTACTTCTATTTAATGCGTAATATTCCTAAATTTTCCATAATTAAGCGCATTATTTTTACATGCCATTTGAAAGCTAACATAATGAGGCAACTTGTGTAAACTTTTCAGGTTTGTAACATTAAAGTATCTTTACAATAGCGGATAGCTGAGTGATTAGAAGACAAAGCTGTCATACGGAAGGTCGCGGTTTAAATTTGACAGATGGCAGTGGGATTTGTAACGTGATTTGACGTCGGATACCAGTCGACTCAGCTGTGAATGAGTACCTGAGTCAAATAAGGGTCGATTTTCATATATCTAATCAACCCCGCTTCAACATGTTAGTGTTTTCATTGGCGTCATATACTTTTAATTGTGTGAAAATGTCTGATTTGGTGTCAAATAATCGTCATTTGCGAAAGGTGTTACTTTTCTTATTTCATTCAAAGAAAACGGCGGCTGAAGTGCATCGAGAGTTACACAAATTTAACGGAAATGGCACTCTAGGTGAAACAACGTGCCTCGATTGATTTCCTCGCTTTAAGGATGGTTATTTTGATGTTGTTGACTGTCCACGTGGAGGAAAGCCGAGAACCTTCGTAAACACAGAATTGCTCGATAAGCATCGGTGCCAAACGCAGGAGCAGCTTGCTTCGGTATTAAGAGTTACCCAGCGAGCCATTTTCAAGCGATTGTAAGGGTTGGAAATGATTCAAAAAGCAAGGAACATGAATTCCTTTTGATTTGACGTCAAGAGACGTTGAGGGTCATTTTTTTGGTTGTCAACAACTGCTCCAGCGGCAGAAAAGGAATGGTTTTCTTCATCACATCGGGAGGGGTATGACAGCTACGGACATCATTACAATAACCCCACTGGGGAACTTCGGGAATAAGGTGTTCCTTTGTTTTCAGCAGTTGGAAAGGTACCTTCATTAGGGTCCGGATCTACGCCAGTCCTATCGTAAGGTATTTCGAGACTATACTGATCTGGGCCCAACGCGGTAAGTGGTCCCATATGGGGGGAGATCAACTAGTATCTTCCTCACCACTCGATTGCCAGATTGAAAAGCTTCAGGAAAAAGGAATAGCGAGTCTAAGGTGAGCCTGAATGATAAACTTAATAACAGATATAAGCTGCAGATTCCGTAGCCTACACAATGACGAAATCTATGAGCGATATCGTGACCGTCCGGTTGTGGATAAAATCCGGCTCAATAGGTTACGGTGGGCGGGTCACTTAATCCGTATGGATGAGGATGATCCCACCCGGAAAGTCTATAAGGGCAATATCTATGGTAAAAAAAGAAGACGAGGCAGACCCTGCCTAAGATGGAGCGATGGCGTAGGTCAGGACGTCAGACAGCTTTTGGGGATATCAAATTGGTGGACCTTGGCGCAAAATCGGGATGTCTGGAGTTCCTTATTAAGGCAGGCCTAGACCGGATACCGGTTGTTGCGCCGGATGATAAGATAAGAACATTACTACCAGGATTGTAGCTCCAGATGAGGAACCAACGTTGTGGCGCACATGTCCTGCTTTGCCGCTCAGCTGAAGGGGGGTCTATCAGCACTTCCGAATATGCCCTGGGTTAACTTCGATAGTCGAAACTTTTTAAGGAGATGGACGATTCGGAGAGGGGCCGTCTGGCCACGAAGGAGCTATGGAACTTGTATTCGCGCCTTTATCGTCAAGGCTTACCTACAGTTGGATGCAGGCTACGAAATTCAGATAGATATTTCAAACGACCATTCTATCACCGAGAGATCATACATGTCTGATAATACGGTTGGCGCTTGTCCCCTAACCACTGAGCTATCCAGAGACCCGAGCCGGTTTATCAAAAATTTTTGGGTTTTTATGGATGATCTTAACTCCTAGTTTTTATAAAAATATTGCAAAAAAAAAACTCCAAAATGTCTACTCACCTTCATACGGAAAAATGTTATGCTGGTCAGCAAATCAACGGTTGACTTCAAATCCATAAGTTTCTCTTGACTCGAAGCGGGAAAATTATTTCGATACATTGACAGATCGATTCGTAATGAATTGTGTAATTGGTCCAATAATTTGACGAATTTCTCTTTCTATATTTATATGAAATATAATAAATTATAGGAATATGATGAGTGTTCTAAACATGAAGGGAGAACATGAGGGAATTCAAATCTTTGTTTAATTTGTTTGTTTTTTAACGAGTTACCTTTAAAGAGATACAGGGGCCCAAAAAAATATTCGAAATGTTATTGTGTTTGCAAATATCTTTTAAAATATCAAAAACTAAATGCAACATTGTCGATTTGTCAGGTGCTCAGAGGTGGCGGTGAAGAAGACGGGGCGGCAACCCTGCCGGCCAAACTATAACCAGCTGGCCGAGCAGAACCTCCATAGTGGTGGCACCGGGAGACGCTGTAATCACCTTGGTTTGCCGGCCGGGATTCAGTAGGCGAATGCTCCAAAGACCTAATCAGGGCGATCAGACACGAGCCTGCACGGGGACTCGTCTGAAGTGGCAAATTGTCACGAAACCTTACCTGGGGTATACTGGTACCATGGGAACCGAGATATCCCCTGGATTCTCATACTTCGGGTGAACTCTCGTTGTATGTGAGTACAGCTCGGTTATTTGCGGTTGACCCCCTTAGTGGAAGCTTCATGGGGGTTGTGGTTACGCTCAAGCGAGAAGAGACCTTCGAGCCTTGGCGTGGTGTTGAGTTTCAACACGGCTGCCGTACTCCTTAGTTCGGTAGAGATTTAGGTAAATCTTGCATCCACCAGTATGAATGCTAAGCCATGTACTTGGTATGTCTCGGCGGGGCTCTGCTTGTGGTCACAAAATCAATCTGTGTCTTAAGAAGACCCTAGGATTAAGTCTCCACGATAGGTACCTACGTTAAACAACCAAGGGCTTAACTGTCAGCGCAACTGAAGTCGAGGAGGCAATAAAACGAATGAAATCGGGGAAAGCCATAGGACTTGACGACATCGCATCTGAGCTCTGGAAAGCCAAGAGCTGGGACTCAACACTGTGGCTCAGTGAATTCTTTAATCGGATTATTCAGGAAGGAAGAACCCCTTCTGACTGGCAAGATAGTACCACAGTTCCAATATGGAAAAAGAAAGGTAGTCCAGCAGAATGTTCAAATTATCGTCCGATCCGGTTATTTTCCTATACCATGAAAATGAGAAAAAAACGTGTGACAGACATACAGACGAACCTGTGAGGAGTTTCCAAATCTCCTATCAGGCGCATTCCTTCGTGCCGATCCGTGTGAATATGTACTTGTACGCGTTCGAAGGTGTACATGGACATGTTTATGCGCAGGTCGAGTAGGTGTGAGAAAAACGCCCACCTGTGTATAAAAATTGCTATGTGAAGGTTACCTAGAATAATAAACCAATATAGACGAAGAGAAGGTGTATAAACCTACGGTGGAGGATGTGCAAACGGGACAACTTTGGTCGTTAAAAGCCGCAATGACAGGAACCGCATCCGAGCGTAAAGAGTTAGGGGAGGGGTTCCCCAGTATCGTGAGCCGGATCCACTTAGGAGAAAATGTGCGGAAAGAAGAGTGGAGGCTTTGGAAGAGAAATCCCACCTGGAAGGGTCATCCTTCATTTTACTTGGACTGAAAATTGTTGAGTTGCCAGAATTTATCAAAGATCAACACAAGGTGCACCAAGCAATCAAGCATATGATGAGAGCCATCAGGGTTCTATACAACAAATCTTGGGAAGATGGAAAATATTTGAAGGTGAGCCCTAAAATTACCCCTTCGACGATAACGCGTTCGACACCCAACCATATAGTCAGCGGGAAAAGTGGGTTCGGGAAAAGGAAGGCGAACATCCAGGACATCGGCAGGTTCCCAAAAACCAAAAAAACAAAAAGGCGTACCACCTGCTAAAACCTCAGTAGGCGGAAAAATAGTGCCTAAAACACCAAGGGAGCCGATGTCTCAAAAGGTACACGACGCTTAGATTAAGGTTGGACCAAAGAAGCCAAAAAGGAAGAAGAAGAGAATGAGGATTCGCCCCAAGCACGGGTAGTATGTCCTATATATACTAAGAAGAGTGAAAGCTGACCAGGAACTCAAAGACTTGGTGGGGAATGTCAGCAGGATCGGGAGTATCCAAAAGGGAGATCTCATGCTGGAACTGCAAAGGTCCAAAGAGAGCAAAGCCGAAGGCTTCCGCAGCCAAGTCAAAAATTTACTTGGGGAAAGTGCTGCCTTGCGTGCGCAAAAGCATGAGATCGCTATATAGTGCGAGGACCTAGATGAGATCACTTCTAAGGAGGAAATCTGCACTGCCTTAGCGAAGCCGTTGAAGCTGCACGACTTGCAGGAGGCATCCATTCTAAACCTTAGGAAGGCGTATGGAGGTACACAGACAGCGACTATCCGGCTGCCAGCAGAAGCAGGGCACTAACTACTGGATGTCGGGAAGGTCCGTATTGGATACCCATCCAATGTCGCCTTAGAGAGTAAATCTCATTGAAGAGAAGCTTCGGGTGTCTCTCGTACGGACATCTAGCGAGAGTGTGCACAAGGTTGATCGGTCAAGCCGATGCAAACGTTGTGGTCAAATAGGCCACATTGCTCAGGATTATAACAAGGATCCTAAATGCATGTTGTGTAATGGAAAGTATGGCCTGAATAGCGGGCATATCGACGGAAGCGGCAAGTGTCCTGAGTTCAAAAAGACGCTAAGTATAGCGAGAAACTAAGGTTGGTCCAAATCAACCTCAATCATTGTAGGGTGACGCTGGGGGTGGGGGGGGGGGAGAGTCCGGTTTGATTGTGAATTTGACTTTTGTTAGTCCTTCACTAGCTCGCGATATGTCCTGGAACGTCAGTGAACAATACACCCATAGTGATCACCAGGCAATAGTCTTTGACCTGAAGAGCAAGTCAATCGGTTGGAGGTCCGCTCGTCCAAAAATGAGTAGAACGTCAGGTTGGTCTGCAAAAGCAATTGACGAGTAAACATTCATAGATGGGTGGTTGGACCAGGACACTATACAAGGTACATCATCGGAAAGAGCCCTCCATATCACGAAGTGTATCGCGAAGGCGTGCGACTGCTTCAAGCAACTCTGCGCAGAGGCGGATATAGACCCATAGGGAAGCCCCTACCTGGTTATGATAGGGAGATTTGGAGGTCAGGCAGCTCCACAAATTACATGTCCCGATTTTCTACTGAAAATCGTCCCGGTTTGCTCCCTCAGGAACTTCAATAACGAAGGAAGAAATACTGGAGATTTGAGGTAGGCTGGGAGACAACAAAGCGGCCGGCCATGTCGGCATAACAAACAAAGCCCTTAAGTTGGCCGGTTAAGGTTAAGGTTAATGGACCCGTGCATATATTAATGAAAGGGCGAAAGCGGCAGGAGATAGGTCATACATTAAGAAAGGACGATTACTCCATTCCTGGCTGGTGTTGTGCAATGAAATTCATTGTCCCAGCACAACTGATGAATTGGTCGCCAAAGGACTGCATGGAATAGAACAAAAGTGGAGGAGTGCAACCTTTTCGAGAAGTTCCCGGGGCGGAGTTAAGACATATTTCAGCGAACCGACAACAATGGCACGTAGGTGTAATTGAGGTCAACCCCAACGAGTCATTGTTCAAGAGTTGGTGAATGAAAGTAGAATTGGGTAGTATCCTGGGGGTGATGAAGGTCTTAAAAACGAATTTGAGCCCGATTGTATCGGTACCTTTAAGTTAGGTTTATTGAATGATGGTACAAGAGGGCATCTGGTGGGTAGAAGTTTCACGACGTTGGAACAAGCTAAAGCAGATGCCATTTGTTATGAGGACGACTGCCGAAGGCTTTTAGGTTATTCGCGTTTCAGTGATCGCCCCTTCGGACAGTTTCCGGGAAGTAGCTTTGAGGCTACCAGCAGGGTTCCTTTCGGGAGTATGTTATATACGACCGGGGGAAACTACAAGCCACCTTTGGAATGGTCTCTAACAATGTCAGCAGTCACAATAACACTTCTTTCTCCTCGGCTGGACAGGATCCTCGGCAATGTCCTTCGTCGAGTTCAGGACCACCCCTTGGCAGGAAAAGGAAAAATGTAGATTGTTTCAATTGTGGGAAATTCGGGCACCGGGCAAGGGAGTGTAGAATGAGACAAATTGAGCCTTTTTGCGTTCACTCCCGGAAGTACTGACATACCTCGGGACAACCTTCTCGACAGAAATCTCCCCGGTCTTCCAAGCAGGGTCGACGTAGCGTAAACTTTGTAGGATTACAGGATGATGAGGGGCGCAACATATTAGCGAGCAGGGGTTGCCACAGTATTGCGACTTTTGTGCTACGCGGGATCACGACCCTTCGAATTGCTTGCGCAAGTACCTGGCGGAACAGAACCAATCAAAAAACGAGCAGAAGCCATCCTTGGGGTGATGAGACGAAGAGTGAGGTGCAGGAAGGGGAATTTTCAGAAGTTGAAGTGTACTGTGATGGAGTGATTGAAGTCCCTGTGTAGACACAGGGGCGGCGTGTAACTTAATAAAAATTCAGTAGTGAGGAAAGGAGTAGGTTTAGATATAACCGAACAAGTTAGGATTAGTGGACTGTTTGGGGAAGAAAGGAAAACACTTGGCATATGTAAAGGTCGGGTGGAACTGGGTTCGGAATGGCACAATTGTGATTTTAATGTGGTTGAGAAACAGGAGTCCCTCTTATATGATGGAATTTTGGGGAGGGACTTCTTGCATGGGCACGCCATCATTGATTGTATTTCAGGAATTTTAGCGGTATCCAGGAAGGCTTACGGACAGGTTAATACGCATCGTGGAATACACGATTCTTCTCAGAAGACGGAGAAAGATACTGAGGAAACCGAGGAGGACGAACTAGAGGGGAGAGCATTTCGGTCATTGTTGGATGAAGACTGTGAAAGGAATTTTGCGTCGGTACAAAGTGACGAAATAAGGAATGAGGATGTTCGAGTAGGCTCGAAGCAGCTGCACGATAGGAGTGCGCAAGCTGTGACGGAGGATACCGGAATACCAATGGAAGAGCTGCAGAGGACGGAAAAAAACAGCAACAGCGTAGCGTCGGAGCTTGAAAACTGGGAAGGTTCCATACGAGAGGAAGCAGAGCTAGAAAATATTAGGGTAGGTCCTAGGGAGGAAAGGATCGTTGAGTTACCCGTAGAGTTTGAAGAGACCCGAATTTGTCTTCGTCAAGAAGTAGTGCCGGGTGTATTTATAAGTAATGCCGTAGTGAAACTTCGAAATGGGACGGTTTCCATTGGGCTCATCAATGTGAATGGGAAGGAAGTGAAGCTTAGGAATCTTAGACCTGACTTTGGGTATTTGTCTGACTATAAACCCTGGCGGTCGGAGAAAGGACCGAGCCGACATCTGAACATCGATAGACTTAAGCAGTTAAAGGAGATACTGGAGTTATCGGACAATCTTAATCAGGAAGAAACGGATAGCATTACTCAGTTGTGCCTGGAGTAGGGAGATATGTTCCTACTCCCTGGGGACAAGTTGTCGTACATGGAAGTAAAGACTTTTTCGGTACCCTTGTTGCCGGGTGCGGTGCCTGCAAATAAGCCACAGTATCCGATACCGCACGCTCATCGGCAGATAAATAAACTTTTGGAGGACGATATAATTGAGCCAAGTGATAGTCCGTACAACTCCCCATTCATTCTGGTACCGAAGAAGCAGCTAAAGGGCGGGGAAAAAACTTTTCCCCTATGTTTAGATTTCCGTGACCTTAACACTAAAGTGGTACCTATGTCATATCCATTGCCACGGATTGAGGATATCTTGGATGAACTTGGGAACTCAAGATACTTCTCTACACTCGATTTGGCCCAAGGGTACCACCAAGTGCTTATCGATCAGGAGGATAGGTGTAAAACTGCATTCAGTTTCTTGCACCTGCAGTTTAAGAGGATACCTTTTGGTATTAAAACTGCTCCTGGATTTTTCCAGTCTTTGCTGAACCAGGTTTTGTCAGGGTTACAGGGTACCCGGTTTTGCGAATATTGCCGCGCCTATTAATCGCCTGGTGAGGAAAAATGTGAAGTTTGAATGGGATGAAGGGTGCGAGAAGGTTTTTGAGAGGTTGAAGAAAGAACTAGTCTCGCCGCCCGTCTTGGCGTATCCGCAATTCGATAAGGAATTTACATTGGTGACAGATGCTAGTGGAGAAGCTCTGGGTGCGGTACTGGTGGGGTATGCGAGTCGTATGCTGAACCCAGCAGCGAGGAATTACTCAACTTCTGAGCGAGAACTTTTGACACTGACATGGGCGACAAAAAATTACCGTTGTTACCTACTGGGGAGGCCATTTAAAATGTTCACGGTTCACAAACCGTTGAAGGGAATGCTAAAGGCTAGAGACACCACTAGCCGGATTCTTCGGCTTCAACAGAAGTTGTCTGAGTATGATTACGAATTGCTATATAAGCCGGGCCGTAATATGGGGAATTCAGATGCTTTGAATAGGGTGGCACAGCGAGAAGCCTCAGCAGAGGCGGGGTCTGATTGCTTAGTTGTAACGCGATCAAGAGGATGAAAGCCGCACTGGTAAGGAGGAGTTAGGGCAGCCTAAGGTCCGAGAGAGGCAAGACGTGCAAGAAATAACGAGTCCAGAGGAAGCACGGCTAGTCCTTAGACAATATCAGGACTCACTTCTGAGCGAGAACTTTTGACACTGACATGGGCGACAAAAAATTACCGTTGTTACCTACTGGGGAGGCCATTTAAAATGTTCACGGATCACAAACCGTTGAAGGTTTCAATTTCAATTCAACACTACATGAATAAGTAATGGAACAAATGTGTGTGGTTGTTGTTTTAGTAAATATATAAATTTTGTTATTTTTCTTTTTAGATAAATACGTCAAAATTATGATTGTGTTCGTTATTTTTTTTTTTAACGGAATAAAATGGCATTTTTCGTTTTTATTTAGGCGGAAATAAACAATAAATGAATTTGTTAATTGTTTGCGTATTTTCTGGGTTTTTTTTCTATTTTTTTCTATTTTTTTCTATTTTTTTTCTATTTTTTTCTATTTTTTTTCTATTTTTTTTCTATTTTTTTTCTTTTTTAATTTTTCTTTGTTATACTTACCCCAAAATTACTAGCAGCAAAACGATCACTAGCCGATACCGCACTCGATGCTGTCGTATGGGCATAGTAGGCGTTAATGTTAGCTAGTAAGGTACTCATAACGGCCGGTACACCTGGACATAAATATTTCGTCGACAAACAATGAAAATGTGTCATTGCTTGGTAAATATTTTCAATTCCATAACGCATGGCAAATTCGTCAACAATTTCTTGTGGTATTTCATCGAAATAAATTTTCCATGCATCATCGCCTTTTTGTTGGGGAAGTTTTACCTGATTTTTTGAGGTGATTTTTAATTTCTTATTTTTTTTTTTTGTTTTTTCTTGTAAATGATTTTGTTTTATTTGTAGTTATAATTGTATATATACAAATATATATATATATTTGTGTAAATTTATATATATACAAATACTTATATTGGTGTAAATTTGTATATATAAATAACGATTGTGATGAGGAGTGGGGGAAAAAGGAGGATGTGCGATCAGTCAATATACATATTCTGGTTTTTTTTTTCAGATGATAAAAACCCTTAATTTATTTTTAATAACTGAAGATAAATAGGAAAGAAAAATGTATAAACAAGGAGCCTGGGGAGGCAGGGAGACCAGAGAGAGAAAAATACAGTTCCCTTTAAACAAGGTCGTTTTAGTTTCAAGCAAGTGGGATATTGATAAAACTAGAACTATTAAACTTGATCCATAAATTGTATTAAAGGATTCCCACTCTATATCAAGTTTCCAGAAAGAGAATTCTGTTTTAAACCATATTTTGAACATTATTTAAAAAAATGTTATAAATTACTGACGACAAAACCTTGAGGAGTCCTAAAATTGTACATTACATCTCGATTCAAGTTGTAATATCTTTTCCGTCTCTTCACTCCCAGATAGGTTAAGAGAAGTATAAAAAGATCAAAACATACTTAAAATAAAATCATAATACTTTACCATTCCTCCATTCTCTTCACACAAGTAATGAAATAAATTTTCATGTAAACACGTATACTGAACATGATACGGTGCAACCTTCTCTTCACCCTTAATTTCCACTGATATATGCAATCGTATAGCGCCAGATACAGCAGATTTGTCTGTACGTTTCTCTAAATTATACCAAACATCCATTTCGCCGGATAAAGTTCGAACTTCAATAATTGTTTGTCCAAGAAAATCATCTGATTCACGTGTAAGTTTCTGTCGAAGTTTAGATTTAAGATCGTTATCTTCATCCCAGACACGAACCTTGATGCGGTCAGATGAATTATGACATTCACTGTAATGGGAATCAAGTGTAAGTGAAAAACTAATAGTAATTGATGTTGCTATTGAGATATTAGATACTGAAGGCTAGTATAATCAAAAATAAAATGAAATTAATAAGGCAAAACTGGAAGGTCAACGCTTCAGGTATGAAAGGGTTTGTGTTATCTCTAGTTCGTACATAACTCACAATGCACATGGATTTGAAATGTCAGGCTAGTCAGCTTAATGTGACATTTACACTCTTTAATGTGTCAAGTTGAAGGGAAATTCACGCGGTACACTACAGTACACTGTAAGAGGCAATGTGGTCAGCATTGCGCTCGCCCGAGATTATTACCCTGATTTGATTCAGGTCCTCATTCGCAGCTGAGTCGACTGGTTTCCGACATCCATTCACGATATTAAACCTCTCTGCCACCAGTGAGATTTGAACTTCGACCTTCCGCTATGACGGCCCAATGCTCTAACCACTTGAGCCATCTAGACACTTTAAGCAGAAGCATGCAATAAAATCTACAAAATGATTGGAACAAGGTCGAACCGAAAGGGGTAATAAAAAGGAGGAGAAGATGGAGGAAAATTGTCTGGAGGCAGTTGTGGATTAAACTGCGATGCCCAGGATCCCAGACCCCAGACTTGAAGACCTCTTGTAAGGATGTCAGCAAATCCCAGAGAAAACCAAAAATGGGATCGCATGCTGAGAGCAAATCTAAAGGCGTCTATAGCCATTGGAAAAAGTTTACTTTCGAAGGTTATTTCCGTGAACACGGGGCAAGTACCTAGACAAAAGTATGGATGAGGAAAAAACAAAATTACGAGTGCTGAACGGAGAGGTTATTGACCAGAATACCTTCAAATGAAACGGTCAAATGTTATGCTCCCTTTTTTAAGTCTGTGTAAAAAATGAGACGCGAGGTATTATGAATTCCAGTGGCTGGACTGGGCACAATTAAGAGGTTGAGAGGATGGACACAGTCCTAACCAAGGTACTCCGGCTGGAATGCTGCCTGAAGGACGTGACCCCAGATATGCACTATGTGCTCGTTGGTGCGAAGCCTAATCTTCACTATCACATCCAGCTAGCAGTCGGAAATCTTGAGAACCCTTGCGAAAAGGCCATGAGCGAGCTGAGTCTGATTTCCAATTACAAAACGTCCCAAACTCACAAGGTGACTTCGTCGACCCAGTCATATACGCGAAGCACGGAGCGAGTCCCTCAAATGAGCATGAAGTGAAAGCAGGTGCAGGGCATAAACAGTAGCCGAGAAGCGATGAAGATTCTTCGTTTAAAATACCAATAAAGTGCGGAGGCTCCAAAGAGGCAAAACAGCGTCTTGACTCCAAATTGGGCTCACAAAGCAAGGGACGCAAATGTTTGAATAAGTCTAATGATGCGGCACACGCCACAAATGTCGTCAATAATAAGCATAGCCTTATTTACGCGAAATTCCCCTGAAAGTCAATAGGGATCCACCCCCGAACGATTTAGTTGAAAATGTGAAAAGAAGGAGCTGAACGCAGGCGGGAACTTGAAAAGGTAGAGGATGAAAAGTCATTCAACTTAATCAACAACAATCAGATAGGTAGATCCTTAGGAATGGAGGTCATAGTGAGGCAGCTAACCCACGAGGTAACTGTGGAGTGCAGGGCCTCGCCGAGATGCTGACTTTTTTATTTATTTAATGAGGACAATATACAGAAAACAAATTCCTTAGAGGGCGGAGCAAGTGAATGGCTTATTTTGCGCTTAAAACTAGAGAAGAAAATAGAGTCAAAGGACCCAAGCTGTAAGGTTTTGCAGGAGCAGCATAGCTCCGCGGAGGATACTTCAAAAATGTCCGCACTACGTGTATTAATTAGACGAGACGATACAGAAAGTAATATCCGAGTTGGCGGAGCAGTCCATCAGACAATTGCAGAGTTTGAAAAGAGTACACATATCAAGGAAGATACGGCGTTGCTGCAGGGGGGGGGGGGGGGGATTGAGGGAGCGAAGTCGTGACGGATAATCATCCCGTCGAAGGTTCTTTTTGTAAAAGAAGGTCCGGGTGAATTAGCGTTGTACAACTTCAAGAGCGCGGCAGTCACGAATGCGAAAGGGGGACCAGACTACACAGCAATATTCAAGGATGTTTCTGACAAGGGAATTGAAGAGTGTTAAGGAGGGCTGGATTGAGGTAAAGTTGGGGGAGGAACGTAGGATAAAACCAGACATTGTGGAAGGTCTATTGATAATGTCAACGAAGTGAAAATTGAAACGAAGTTTGCTATCGAATATTAGACCCAGTCTTTGAAGGGGGTCAGTAGTGAAAGGGGTTGTTCACTGGTAGAATAGGAAAAGGATGTTGGGGAGGGTGGAGGGTTTAAGCGAATAGCACATCCAGTTGTTAGCTTATTGACCGAACACCAACGAGCTAAATTATCAAGGTTGAACTGTAAGAGAGCACAGACCAGCGGAGGCAAAACAGAGGCAAATAATTTAAGGTCGTCTGCGTAAGGCAAATACGGGCAGGTGAGGATGGAGGCGAAGTCATTGATAAAAAATAGGAAGAGTAGCGGGCCAAGTATAGAGCCTTGGGGACCACCAGAGGAAGGAGAGAAGGAACGAGATGAGTAACCATGAAAAGAAATTTTGCAGGATCGCCAGAAGGTGACTGAGGGAGCGAAGTCTAATAATGAAAGTTTAGACAGAAGAATGTTATGGTGTGGGGTATCAAAGGCTTTGGAGAAATTGGTATAAATATCAACGAAGTTGGTAAAGACGAGAAGGTCTGAAGCCGCAGATCTATGTTTCTCGAAACCATGCTGCTCTTTAACAATGAGATGACCGAAGTGCGCGGTTAACCAGTTGTTGACGTGGTAGCTCACAGCAAGAGAAGGGTCTGCGCTCTTGAAGATAGGGATGATAAGGGCCTCTTTCCAAAGATGGGGATAGTAGTATTCTTCTAGACTTTTGTTGTAGATTATACTCAGGGGAGGCCGGAATGTGTTTTCTACAGTTAAGGAGGAAGAATGGTTGTGTATGGGAGGAATTAGTTTAGGCTGGTGTATCGACGCAATACCGTACTTGCTACAACGTATGATGTCATAGACGGTTATCATCAGCTTGCGAACTGCATTACCAAACATGTTATTGAAAATTGGAAGGGTTGAAATTGCATAGGCAAAAGGGTTTTCCGCTTCAGACGGATGGTCACATAATCAGTTCTTGCAGAAGTAAGTCCGATAGATCCAACCGATGCAGATGGCTTGGTGAGAAAGAAGAGAAGAGAAAGAATATTGACAAAATTGTGAGACAAGATCCTGAATGCATGCTGCGTAATGATGCATGCTTTGGTGACAAAGGCCATGTCTCAGGGAGTGGAAAATGCCTGCCGTTCGAGAGTGACCAGAAAACACCACTGCACAGAAAAGCGACATATGCATTGCTGAAGAAAGAAGCGGGCAGCGATCCGTGATAGTAAATGAAATTCGACCAAGCAATCCCCGAAGAAGGTCGGTATGAACGCAGGAAGAGGAGGCCATGGAGAGGTGTTGGCTAAGCTAAAAGGAGAGGGGGCGGGGGGGCAAAAATGGAAAACAAGCCTTAGTTTTGCTGCGTGATCGTAAGAGAGCATCCTACAGAGAGTTTTCTAGCTGTTGCAAAAATTGGGGAGTCGACGAGGTAATCGAGCGGATGGAGGACGGCGGGCAAGGCGGGAGTGCAACAGATTATTCTCGAATGTAGAGCAGGTACGTAGCATATAGGAGAAGGCGCTGATTTCGTCCTGCGTTGTCAAAAGTCGGTGACATAACATAGTATTGCAGTGTAGCCTGGCATTGGAAGTAACTATAGATAGGTGATAAAGCGCAGCCTACATAACGACGAAATCTCTGAGCGATACAATGACCGTCTCGTTGTGGATAAAATCCGGTTCAACAGGTTGCGGTGGGGGGGTCACTTAATCCGTATGGATGAGGATGATCCCACCCGGAAAGTCTATAAGGGCAATATCTGTGGTAGATGAAAAAGACGAGGCAGACCCTGCCTGAGATGGAGCTATGGCGTAGGTCAGGACGCCAGACAGCTTTCTCCGAATAGGGCGTTGAAACTTGCGAGGGTAGGTTCTCTCAGGATTGTCTTTCATCATCTTTTGATAGTATGTATTCCAGGGGAAATTGGACCAATTTTAATAAGGTTTTGTTTCACGCAGCAGTGTCCGAATAGCTGAGTGGGTAGAGCGCAAGGCTGTCGCACGGAAGATCGCGGTTCAACTCCCACTGGTGGCAGTGTGTTGTATAGTGATTTGACGTCGGATGTCAGGTCGACTCAGCTCTAAATGAGTGCCTGAGTCAAATCAGGGTAATAGTCTCGGGCGAGTGCAATGCTGACCATATGGCCTCCTAAAGGGTACTGTAATCCTGTAGTGTAACTTTGTGCTCGAACACACTTCAAGGCCCCGATCCAATATGGACGATTGCGCCAAGGATTATTATTATTGTTTCTGGGGCTGCACTCAAATTTTAAAGAAGGCATCGGGAATAATACCCTCGAATAAGGCCGTATTAGCTTAGATTAACTCGAGTTGAAGAAGGTTACAAGTGTGTAGTTCAGCTACTACACTGTCTTGGTTCGCCCGCAACGAGAACAGACAGATAATATCAAGCGAGATAGTCTCGCAATAATCAGGAGGATCTCAGGAGAAGCAGTGGTTCATAAATAGGCAAACACAGTTTCGTTTTATGTATGATCCTTGCCGCCTAATATGGTATTGATATATTATTTTGTCTTAGTTAACAGCGAATTAACAGGAAAAAGGAAACTATGGCTTACCACCAAATGCAACGATTTTTGTAGGATTTTTTAGCGTGGCAGATAGGAGCGATGTTCTCTTATTTAATAATATTTGGGCCTTTTTGATTGAACACCATTTTTCAGGACCTATTCCGATAATGAGTTTTTCTTTGGAGAATATTGGTTAGTATGAGTTTCTTTTTCTAATCTCTCTTTTGCTAAATGAGCCCCATTTAAGACAATCACTGTCAGTGGCAGTGATCTGCCCAGAACTGAGCGATTTAAATACCTCGGGTCAACGCTATCAGCCAATGGAGAACTGCGTTATGAAATTGCTTCACGCATTAACGCAATCTGGATGAAGTGGCATTCCACAACTGGAGTTCTTTGTGATCGATGTATCAACGAACGTCTCAAATCTAAAATTTACCGCAATGTCGTCCGTCCAGTCGCTCTTTATGGTTCTGAGTGTTGGCCGACTATAAAAGACAATGAACGGCGTCTTGCGGTAATGGAGACGAAGATGCTACGCTGGACTAGTGGCGTCACACGTTTAGATCATATCCGAAATGAGGATATCCGCGAACGTTATGGGGTTACACCGATCGTGGAGGCGTCTTCGATGGTATGGTCATGCAATTCGTGCAAACGAGAATTCACTTGCCAAGATTGGTCTGAGCATCGAAGTCGATGGTAAACGACCAAAGGGCAGACCTAAACAGCGGTGGCTTGATACGCTGGATGGGGATTTGAAAGCCTCGAGATAGCACCCAAGTTAGGCATTCCATAGAGCCAAATGGCGAAGCCGATCACGAGGAATCGACCCCGCTTGTGAACGGGACAAAGGCTGAAGAAAAAGAAGAATAATGACACATGGATTGGATAAGAGCAGAGCGAATTTTCAGGGGATCATACAGGAGTTAGGGCCAAAGGGGTTTTTTTTTATGAAATCGCAATGTTTGTCTAGGCAATCAGGCGAAGTACACAGCTCTTCTAGATTGGGTAACCAACAGAAACTCATTGGGTTATAAACATGAGGAAATCGTGAAGAAATGGAAATTGTGGAATACTTAATATCAGAAAATATGCTTCCCAACATTGAGGGATATTTGAGGAAACCGAGCTAAGGAGTTTAGTATTATTAATTCTTGTTAAGATGAGGACAAGGGCATCTAATTAAAATAATTTTTAAATTTTAAATAAATTAGAAATTCGGTAAAAAATAACTAAATTTAAATATTAAATATTTTAGAAAATATACACTTACAAATGAAATTTCTCGTTCCAAACCGGATTCAATTCTTGTGGCATTGTGCGTGTGCGTTTTTTGACTTTTCCAACCTGTACCGTAACATATGGATCACTTGTACCACTTTTATCCTTGGCAATTAAACCTTGTGCGCATATTACTGGAGTTTTCGGTTTGCATTTTTGTTGTTTTTGATGAATATATAAATGTGTTTTATATAATATAAAACACATCCAATCATACGTAATGGATAATAACACATTTTTATATATAAATCATGTGTAAATATATGGAAATTCAGTTGAAAAAGAAAAAAGGGAAAAAGAGAAAATATTTTTTGTTTTTTTTTTCAATTTTTTCTGAAGAGGTAAATATAATTTTATAAAAATATATTTTGAAATGTGTGGTGATAGACGATTTGATAATTTCGTAAAATGTTTATATTTATCAGTGTCTCAACGAAAAAAAATTATGTTATTTTGTTCTATTTGAAAACAACTGGAATAGTAAATTTAATGAAATACTAGTCAAATCGGTTAGTTTTGAAAAGATATCATTCAATTTTGCGGAAATTATTTAAAAGTTAAAGGTATCAATTCGAATTTTATTAATAATTTGGTGCAATAATTTATGTTTCATGTGAAATTATGGAAATTCAAATGGTAATATTAGTAGTTATTAATTATTGCATTAATAGTTATAAATGCATTAATAATGATAAATGTTTAAAAGAAATCAGATTTCAAATATATTTTTATCTGAAAATTGATTTTGTCTCTTTTGGAATTTGTCTCTTTGTAAGACATAATTTTGATTTGAAATGAATCGACAAAATATTACTAACGATTGTTGAAATATTTTCTAAATAATATCCGTATTTTTTAGTTTAAAATTGATTTTAACACTTTGATATATTACTTTCAATGTTTGATCATTTATATGATAATGAAATGCATTCAACTAAAAAGAAAGTTATATAATTCATTCTTCCTGAATTTAATTTTAGTTTAGTAACTATTAAAGTGAAATCTTCTCATTCTAATCAATAAAAACAAATGAATAAGTGAATATATAAAAATTTAATTGTTGAATTTATAACTACCAAAGTTTCTATCACTTTTTTATTTTCCCGTCAAAAGTGGTTTATTGAATAGTTTTATAATAATCTAATTTGAATGTGTATGGGAGGAGAAACTGTCTTAGGTGTGTTTCTAGTCGGAAGCGTGTTTTAATTAGAAATAATAATAAACAAGCAAATTTCAGTTTAAAAAATTGAAAAGAATAATCAAACAGCATTCTAATCAAATAAACTAAAAAAGGTGCAGACAATCTACAACATGAGCGAAGTGAAAACCATTAGGAAGTAACTAAAGACAACAAATAACATAATATAATATATAAAAAAAAATTAGATCAAATAGTAGAAAGTTATGGTAAAGTATTCAAATATTATCAAGCATGAATATTTACTACGATATGCATAATATACAACTCATGAGGCACTGTGGAAGATGCATTCGAAGCTGAAAGAAAGTATTTTAATTCAAGAACTATACGCAAATAGCAAAGCCATATATAAACAACATCTAGATTGAATCAAAATGTTAATCCATTCCCACTTATATAAGTCAGATTACGATATCTCGTATGCATTCTGGTTAGTTTATTTTATTTTTTTAAATTTATGAATAATAGTGAAATGGGAAAGTCTGGAAGACAGTAACAGGTGACGAAATATAAGGGACGAGAAGAAATTAGTACATGTTTTATGCTCCCATATATAAAAAAATACATAATTCTATAGTAGTCAAATTAATTGTAGTTTTCGTAATATTGTCAGTTTTGTTTCTATTTATCTTTACTTTTGTTCCTTTCTTTTATATTTTTGAAAACAGTATTGGTTTTTAAATAGTTTTATATTATATTTTTTATCCCTCATGCTCAATTTTTATGTTTTATTTATTTGTTTATTAAGCGTATTTTCAAACAGCAACAATAAGTCGTATATGTGATGTAGGATATAGTCATTTGTATACGTGAGACAGTATTTGATAGTAACCAGTGATACAAGGAGGAGGGGGACAGGCTCCAGCAAAAATTACCATTTTAAATTTGCTGCTATTTTGGAAATGCCAACATCTAATTATCATATTTGAGAGGCAAAAACTAGAAAGTTTTCAGATATATATGTAGATCAAGTATATACTCGCAACACGAAGGATTTTGATGCTGGGTGTCCAGGAGTGCGACTATGTGCTACAAACCACAATATCACATGCCTTGATATTTACAATTCTTTTGCGTGCGAGTTAGCGAGCCCTAGTCATTGTGCATTGCCCCGCAAAATTGTGTAGTAGTCAGGATTTGACATCCTGTGCGCATTATCGTTCATATTGCAATGCGTTTTTCAAGAGATTCCATTTGGTCAACATTCGGATGGCATACAGCACGCCCCCGCCTTTAGTGCAGGCGCAGTTTTTTTTTTAATTAAATAATTTCTTTTAAAATAAAAACAAAAGCTAAGACCGATGTTATAAATACACAAAAAAATGAAATAAATTACAGAGAAAGTCGGGCTGGTCAAACAAATAAAATATATCCATTTATTTTAAATAAATTAAGATAGCTTAAGCTAATCATAAGCTATTCTTAAGATAAACCATGTCTAGATGTAAATTACTTTGAGAAAATAGAAACCTAAACATCACGGAACTCAGTAAGATGGAATAGACATAGCCGATGGTTTTCAATGGCTGATTGTCTATTCAGTAACGATACTGTAACGATTCGCAAAGCACAGCGTTGGTTCGATCGATTTCGTTCTGGTGCATTGGATATCGAAGATACACCTATCGTACTGGTAGGCCAATCGTCGTAGAAACCGATCAAATCGTCGAAATCATCCAAGCAGACCGGCATGTGAGCACTCGCTCGATTGGCCAGGAACTGGGTATACCCCATAAAACCATTTAGAACCATTTGCAGAAGATTGGATTCCAAAAAAAAGCTGAATGTTTGGGTGCCACACGAGTTGACGCCAAAAATCTCTTGGACCAAATCAACGCCTGCGATGCGCTGCTGAAAAGAATTCGACCCATTTTTGAAGTGGATAGTAACTGGTGATGAAAAGTGGATCACGTACGATAACCTCAAGTGAAAAAGATCGTGGTCGAAGCCGGCCCAAATCATCGCCAGGCCCGGATTGAGGGCCAGGAATGTTTCACTGTGTTTTTGGTGAGATTGGAACGGAATCATCCACTATGAGCTGCTCAATTAGACCCTTAATTTAGTCCTCTACTGTGAGCAACTCGACCGTTTGAGGCAGGCGATTGACCAGAAGCGGCCAGAATTGGTGTTGTGTTCTACCAGGACAACGCTTGGCCTCACACATCTTTGATGGCCCGCCAGAAGCTACGAGAGCTCGGATGGGATGTCCTATCGCACCTACCGTATAGTCCTGACCTGACACCAAGTGATTACCATCTCTTCCGGTCCATGCAAAACGCTCTTGGTGTTACTAAGTTGGCCTCAAAAGAGGCTTGCGAAAACTGGCTGTCTGATTTTTTTTGCAAATAAGGAAGGGAGGGGGATAACGAAGTTGCCTTCTAAATTGCAACAAGTTTGCGAACAAAACGGCGCATATTTGGCTTAAATCGGATAATTCTAAGTATGTTAAATAAAGCGTCAAATTTCGATCGCAAATACGACATTTGTCTTTCCCCAACTCAATATTTAAATTGAACAAGTTGTAGGGAAATTGGGGGAGCCGTTGGAGGAAGAGACGAGATCCATTTCTCCAAGGAGTTCATTTAATAACGTCAAATTAACTGGTTAGTTTCGTTCGAAAAGTCGATAGTCGTCTATCAACATTGTCCTGGAGACAAAGCCGCAGAATTCTGGCAATGGTGAGAAAATGACCGATTAACTGGAAATGAGATGACAGGCGAAAACAAGTAAAAGTGCAATAAGCAAATTTGTTCAGATATCATCAGGAAAGGGTCAAAGGGTAGTATAGGTCCCAGGGCGAAACGTGAATTGGTACCCACGATGGAGCATAAAACCTGGGAAATGTCTGCTGAACCAACACCAACAGCTCTACTACCAAACCCTATCTTCACCTCCACGTGGTGACCGCTGGGAGCTCTTTCTTAACGAAAAGCTGCAGACGGAGAAGGATGAAGGCGAGTCTCCCGCACCTAAAAACGGAAAAAATTGTACCAACTGGTCCTCCAAGTTGGGGGTTGGGTATGGCTGACAGCCCTACACGGAAAACAACTCGTTACGAAGCCACAACCGGACTGTTCCGCTCGAAGCGTCTCACCATAGGGTCAAAGCTCTTACTGTACAAGACTATGATCTTGCCAGTCCTCATGTAATCCTCTGAAACTTGGGTTCTTAGCAAGAAAAATTGCGAACTATTGGCCGCGTTCGAGAGAAGAATCCTCCGAAGAATTTTTGGTCCCCTACATGAGGATGGACGATTCCGTAGCCTACACAATGACGAAATCTATGAGCGATACCATGACCATACGGTTGTGGACAAAATCTGGCTCAATAGGTTACGGTGGGCGGGTCACTTAATCCGTATGGATGAGGACGATCCCACCCGGAAAGTCTATAAGGGCAATATCTATGGTAGAAAAAGAAGACGAGGCAGACTCTGCCTAAGATGGAGCGATGGCGAAGGTCAGGACGCCAGACAGCTTTTAGGGATATCGAATTGGTGGACTTAGGCGCAAAACCGGGATGTCTGGAGTTCCTTATTAAGGCAGGCCTAGACCGGATACCGGTTGTTGCGCCGTTGATGATGATGATCATCATCATCACGAAAATTCTTAAAAACGCTGGATACCCCGGAAGAGTTACGCGGGGAAAACATTCCATTTCGACGATTAGTCGAAAAACAGTACGTAAGTCGTACATAAGCCTAAGTTGTTTGAGGATGATGGCCTTATGGCGCGGCAGGATTCGCGACATTCGAAATTTATTTCGAATGTTGCAAATGCGAGCGGTCAGATGACGCCACCGGCGCTCTCCACTCAGTTTAGGGCTCGCCTTCTCTCTTCAGGTTCCTATACAGCCTTGACTCTGTCGCTTGGATTTCACATTTCCTCCGCCGGCGTGCAATTCACGTATTGCACGGAATAAAGCAGGCGATGGAAAAGTAAAAGCGTGCAAAAAGCTTAACACAAAACTGAAGTCGAAATTTAAAAAGTAAGGCCTACAAATAAGCTCTGTCGGTTTTCACAATAGATGGCGTAGCTTGTTTTTTATTCCATTGATCCACTTTTCTAAACATTCATCGTAAAGCTACTGTCAGTAGGCACAAACGTCAGTATAAATTATTTAATTGAAGTGTAAACAACAATACTTTTTTCATCAACGAAAATGGCCAATTTTGTATCAAATAATGCGTTTTTGCGGGGAGTTCTACTTCATTATTTCAATATGAAGAAAAAAGCAACCGAAAGTCATCGCATTTTGGTGGAAGTTTATGGTGACCATGCTCCATCTGAGCGAACGTATCAGAGGTGGTTTGGACGGTTTAAAAGTGGCAATTTTGACTTGGAAGACGAAGAGCGCGTCGGACGGCCAACAATTTTTGAAGATGAAGAATTAGAGGCATTGCTCGACCAAGATCCATCGCAAACGCAAGAAGAACTTGGAAAAACACTTGGAGTCACTCAGCAAGCCATTTGGCATCGTTTAAAAGCAATGGGAATGATCCCAAAGGTCGGAAATTGGGTTCCGTATAAACTGAAGCCAAGAGACGTCGAACGCCGTTTGTTCATATGCGAACAACTGCTCGAACGACAAGAAAGGAAGGGTTTTCTGCATCGAAGAGTTACTGGCGATAATCCCTAGCGTCGGGCAACGTGGGGATACCCCGGCCATGCCTCATCATCGACGGCCAAAGCGAATATTCATGGTGAGAAGATCATACTGTGTATATGGTGGGACCAGCTGGGTGTGGTATACTATGAGCTGCTAAAACTGAACGAAACGGTCATGGGCAAACTCTACCGACGTCAAATGATGCGTTTGAGCCGCGAACTCAAGAAAAAACGGCCGCAATACCAGCAAAGGCATGATCAAGTTATTTTGCAACATGACAATGCTCGTCCACATGTTGCACAGCCCGTTAAATCATATCTAGAAACGTTGAAATGGGAAGTCCTACCCCACCCACCGTACTCTCTAGACATTGCTCCTTCTGATTACTATTTGTTTCGGTCGATGCAGCATGGCCTGGTTGACCAGCACTTCTCCAACTACGACGAACTCAAAAAATGGCTCGATGAGTGGATAGCGGCCAAACCGGCCAATTTTTGGCGCGATGGTATCTATGAATTGCCTGAAAGATGGAGGAAAGTTCTGGCTAGCGATGGGCAATACTTTGAACAATGAATGTATAACCAATTTTTCACAATAAAGCTTCAAATTAAAAAAAAAAAATCGACAGAACTTATTTGTAGGCCTTATACAATAAAACATTGTTTAAACAAAAAAAAAACAAAATCAATACAACTCCTTTACCCTCTGTCAGAACGCTTAAGTTTTTCTTACGAAGGTGTCCGCATTTCAAGTCTGTTCACTGTATATATGTATACACGTTCCAGAACTGATAATTGAAAGTTTGAAATTTCTTCTTCTTTCTTTTGCTCTCTCCTGTTATCCCACTCCGTAGACAAGTACAGGTTAATAAGTTTTGAGAAAACCTTCAAGGATCCATTTGTGCTTTGTTGAGTTTGAGTAGCGTTAATTTTATGCAAGAAATGTGAAGAAACAATGACCGTAGAAAATAACTGTTGCGAAACAAATCCGACCTGTCAAATAATTGCAGGTAACATCTAAGACAAGGATTAACAGGTGACAACATACACGCCTTAGAGTGCAATAAATTCACATGAAATACAAAACTTTGAATTTTCGTCTTAATTTTCTTAATAATAGTTGGATTGCTTTCTTTTATGTCTAATATTATCACTTATTGTGAAAGACGTTCCGTTTAATTCTCGTTGAATGTAAAGGAGCCATGATACTATGTATCCTAGAACGGGTATTAAGTGATAACCCAAATATTTATCCAATTAAATCAGATGAACATTCGTTTATATCGAGTTTGGTTCTCAATTTATATTGTATTGTTGATGGGTAGTAATGTTGGTGCTGAATTATCCGTCAGATCATAAATTCATCATGGCTGCCACCGCAAGAAACATTAAATATTTCATTTTATGAATTGACTTCATTTTTTTTTTTTTCTGTGGTGGTTCAAATGGTTATTTGCTTGATTTTTGTGGATATTTTCTAGATTTCAAAATAAAAATTTTTAAGCAAAAACACTTCAATATGATACTAGGGATCCAAGGATTAGAATATCTAAGATATTTGGTGTATGCGGTAACTGCAAGGATATTCAGGATTTACCTTTCTTTTATTGTTTTTTAGATATTGATGGAGTTCTACTTTTACTACGCTTAGAATTTTCTCTCCCAGATTTAAACTACCATAAAATTGCTATCTAGCTTTTATGTTTCTACTTTTAGATAGGAATTGTTGCTGAGTCCTCCCGATTTAGTAATTATTGTTGCATATCTGTGTTATGTGTTAGTAATTGGAAAATATACAAATTGTGTGTCTGATCTAGTAAAAACAAAAAAAAATTTAAATTCAGCCTAAAGTTTAGCAGTTTATTGTCTGGCCTACATGATGGAATAGGCGTCTTTTAGAGACCAATATTGGTGATATTCAATAAGCTGCTCTTTTTCACCAAGGAGGGGGTTCACTACAGGGTTAGAACTGTGGTGATGATCTTGTTAGTTTCGTTAATTACTAGCGAGTGGGTAACCATTTTTTTAGTGGGCCATGGTATGACTCTATTAAAAAATAAAAAATAAGCCAAACTTAAAATAAGCTGGTTTTGCACTGAGAGGGATTTGAAGCATGGGTCGATTGAATATTCTGCAGTATCTCTTCTGCGATATCATTTGTATTAATCTCATTTCCTCCCGGTAGGATGCGCTTGTTTTGAGATTTGACAGCTGCAGGTTTTCAATTCAAACAACGACGTAACACCGGAAGCTCTACACTTCGGGTATAAAGATCGTGTGAAGGAAACTATCTGTGCACGTTTTTTCACTCTTACACAGCTTAAAGTTCAAAATATTCCTGATATGTCTCCAAACTTCAACTCTGCCATTCATATAAGTTCACTTTATAGGATGATGGCGTCATACACGTCTTAGAGTGCAATAAATTCACATGAAATACAAAACTTTGACATTCTTTTGCTTTCTTTTATGTCTAATATTGTCACTTATACTGATGCCAAAGTTTGTAGTTCTCAATTGAACTGAAGAAGGATTTTCTGGTAAATATGTTATTACATATTAAATTTATTTGAGCAGATATCGTTATGAAATATATTTTGAGGCTAAGATTTTTTTATAGACTTTTTGTTGTGATTTTTTTCAAGGAATTCTCGGTTGGATCAGAGCGAGACCTGCATTACTTTTTGGGGCACATATTTTGAATCATCACTCCTCTGTGTTCCATCCTATACCAGAAATAAGATCCTTTCCGAAAAATACAAATCTAGTACTTTTATTTGATACCCTACATGACTGTGAAAAAAAATTTGCTCCCCCTTTCGAATGAATCCAACTCGTTGCATGTGTCACCATTTCACAGACCGCATACTGTCACGAAATATCATGACGATAGCTCCAGCCATTTTGGAGTAAACTTTGTGTGACAGACACACAGATTGAATCGATTTTAATAAGGTTTTGTTTCACAAAAAACGTTAAAGTCACGATATAAACCTGACTGCAAAGAAACCGGATTTCGCCTTACAGCGGGCGTTTTATGGAGTTATTTCTGCAACAAAGCACGAAACAATATTTTATTGTCCTTCTTGATATTTCACCGTGAAAATGAACTTTGATACTTTGATATTTTCATGAGTAACTACCACTGATGTTTCTTGATTTGATTTATGATGTCAAGCCAAAAAAACGGTGGCTTGATACGCTGGATGGGGATTTAAAAGGCTCAAGATAGCACCCACATCAGGCAATCGATAGAGCCAAATGACGAAACCGATCACGATGAGCCGACCCCGCTTGTGAACAGGACAAAGGGTGAAGAAAAAGAATTTATGACGTCAAGCGATATTAGCGTTGACTTCAAGGACTCGTTTTCAAAAATGACTCAATCTGCAAATCATGGTGGTCTAAGTGTATGATATCTAGGCCCCAAAATAGTCTGCATACCGATATCTGTTCAAATAAATCTAGTAAAACTATATTTCCATATTTCTTAGTGTATTTTGGTAGAAATTGACTAGAAACCTCAACTCCCGCCCTTAAGTTCATTCTAGCATCATCAGATTGCAGTGGTATAGGCTATACTACAAAGCATAATGCTACCAAGTTTGGTGGAAATCGGACTATTACTAACAAAATTGTAATAGGCCGAAGAAAACGGAGGAAAATACTGGGTGAACTTAGCGTGAGGGGAAGATTGGAAAATATCATGGCTTCGTAAGCATATAAACTACAGCCTAAGCACGTGAACGTAGTACTTTCCCTCAGGCCCGGAGGTTTCAGCCCCATTTATAGTTGGTTCTAGGACCTTGAATATTGTCAATAATACCGATGCATTCACCGGGTACCAACGGCAGTAATATGGCCCAAAATTAGATGCGTCAAAAAGTGAGGATTGATAAAGCTAACTTCTAGTTACAATTCGATAATAATTGTAATTAAAGAAAAATCCGGAGGTGAAGGGGCTTTAAATGGAGTGAATCAAATGGCAACGAAAGGATCTAGCACCGAATTCTATATTCACCTTTTCTTTTTTAATGGCAAATTGCAAATGGGGAAAGATGAATGTAGGCAGAAAACTGTGTCAATTGGTCCTTTAGATTGGAGACTAGTGTAGGGCTGACGAGTCTACCTGGCATAGGTGCCAGCCAACACAAGAAATGCCCTGATTGAGAACCGATTGACCAGAAGATTTGACGTACGGCAAGGCCCATGATGAACGAGTAGGGAAGTCGCCGATTGGAAAAGTGAACCAGGCAACTCAAGTAACGCCGGTTCAAAGCACAAAAGGGGAGAAACCGGGGAAGAGGCTGCGCGAGAAGCTGAATGACTCAACAGGCCAGCAAACTCCGAAAAGAAAAAAGGACTCAACTCCCAAAAAGGCGGAGTTCAAGAAAAGTACGTCTGAAGCTGCCAGTGAAAATACTGCAGTGGCTACCTCGAGAAAGGGGATCGAACCTTCGAAGGCGGATGCGGAAGCTTGGAGGAAGGTAGAACCGCGGAAAAGAAATTATCGGAGGAAGATTAGACCGGACGTGATTTTCATTTCCAAACGGGGCGAAGGGTCATACGCCGACATTCTCAGGAAAGTGGAGGCAGACCCCGAACTCAACAATTTGGGAGACAACGTCAGCCGCATTAGACGGTCCCAGTAGGGAGATCTTATGTTGGAACTTAAGAAATCCAAGGATGTAACCGCGGACAAATTCTTAAGCCAAATCGGGAAGACTTTAGGGCAGGAAACCGACATAAGAGCTAGCAGGCGGAGATCACTATAATCTGCAAAGATATAGATGAAATCACGACGAAGGAGGAGGTTCGCGAAGCGTTGGAGAAACAGTTCGATCTTGCCAGACTACAAGAGTCAGTGGTGAAAACGCTAAGGTAAGCCTATGGGGGAACACAAACCGCCATCATCAGCCTACCAGTGGAGAATGCACTCAAACTGTTAGCAGCAGGGAGAGTGAGAATAGGCTGGGTTATGTGTCGCCTTAGGGAACAGGTGGCGTTAAAACGGTGCTTTAGATGCCTTGGCTTTGGTCACATTGCGAAGTCATGCACTAACCCAAATGACAGGTCAAAGCAATGCAGGAGATGCGGAGTGGAAGGCCATATCAGCAAGGACTGCGGAGCTGACCCAAATTGTCTACTGTGCAAAGGAAAGGAGGGTGTGGACCATCGGCACATTGCGGGCAGCAGCAGGTGCCCGGAATACAGGAGAGCCCTTAGCACAAATCGCAGATGAGGTTGATACAAATCAACCTCAACCACTGCGAGGCGACGCAGGATCTATTCGCGCAAACCATTCGCGTGAAAAACATCGATGTGGCCATACTAAGTGAACCATACCGAAACCGCGGTGGTAGCGTTTGGGTCAAAGACCAAACGGGCCAAGCAGCGCTGTGGACTTGTGGAGAACAAGCCTTCCAGGAAATAATGGAGCACCCGGAGGGAAGGTGAAGGGCATCCACATCTACAGCTGCTATGCTCCACCCAGCGCTACACTCGTCGAGTATGAGCGGATGCTTGCTGCTCTTGTTTTGGATGCAAGAGGACGTTGGCCGATCATAATAGGAGGCGATTTAAATGCGTGGGCTCTTGAATGGGGCAGCCGGATAACTAATCTCAGGGGACGTGTTCTCCTCGAAGCATTCGCGGAGCTGGACGTGGTACTGGCGAATGTTGGGTCTTCGTACACTTTCCGGGGAAGGGACCTGGGGTCTATAGTGGACCTGACATACGTGAGTGCCACTTTAGCCAGTAGAATCACTTGGCATGTCAGTGAGGACTATACTCACAGCGACCACCAGGCAATCTGCATAGAGATCGAGGGCGGATCGAGCTCGAAAAAAGTTTTCGCAGAATGCCGGGTGGTGTGCTTGGCTGGACAGTGAAAGCTTTCGAGGGGGACGCGTTTTCCGCGGTGCTCAAATCCGACATATCCCTGAATGGTACGGCTGGCGAGAAAGCCACCCAGATCACTCGATGGGTGACGGAAACATGCGATGCTACTATGCCCAGAAGGCGATTGCTCCCCAGTAGGCAACCCAACTACTGGTGGAACAACGAAATCGCAAGTTTGCGAGCCGCATGTTTCCGGGCAAGGAGGCTTTGCCAGAGGCTCAGGGGAAAACCCGGTGGCGACGGTTGAGAGGAGGCACACAAGCAATTGCGTGGCCGCCTAAGGGAAGCCATTCGGAGGAGCAAAAAGAACTGCTTGAAACAGCTGTGCGACCATGCCGACATAAACCCTTGGGGCGAGGCTTACAGAGTGGTGATGAAAAGGCTGCGGAAATCACCCCAGGTGACCTGTCCGCGCCTCCTGAAACAGATTGTTACCACTCTGTTCCCTCACCACGAAAATAGGGGAAGGCAAATTTTTGTCCAGCTAAATGACGGCATAATACCGCCTGTAACTGTGGAGGAGCTGCGGGAAATATGTGGTAGGTTGGGTGACAACAAGGCCCCAGGTTTGGATGGCATCCCCAACCGAGCTTTGAAACTGGCAGTGAAGACTAGGCCCGAATTTTTCGCCAACACCTTCGAGGCGTGCCTAAAAGAAGGAATATTCCCTGCCCAGTGGAAAAAGCAAAAGTTGGTGTTGCTTCCGAAGCCTGGCAATCCACCTGGAAACCCAGCGTCTTATCGTCCTATCTGCCTGTTGGATACAATGGGGAAGATGGTGGAGAGAGTCATCTACAACAGACTCCTGCCCATCGTCGAAGCCAGCAATGGTTTGTCTGAACGCCAGTTTGGTTTCCGACGCGCCCACTCTACGGTGGACGCAATTAGTATGGTGGTAAACCTGGCAAAAGGTGCACTGATTTCTGGCGGCTGCTGTGCCGTGGTGGCGTTGGCTGACATAGGTGTCCCCGGATACTTAGCGAATTTGGTGGAAAACTACCTCTCAGAGGGGACTCTCTGGTGCGGGACGGATGAGGGCCTCAAAGAGTACATTGTCACAGCCGGGGTACCACAGGGATCGGTACTTGGTCCCCTGTTGTGGAATATCATGTATAATGGGGTGCTTGCTCTTCCCGTCCCAGAGGGGACTACGATTGTCGGCTTTGCTGATGACCTAGCTGTGGTTGTTGCAGCAAAACACCCAGAAGATGTGGAGGTTTACGCAACAGAAACAGTGAGAGCGGTAAAGTCCTGACTAGAAAAGGCCGGGCCGGGCTTAATAACGAAACGCAGAGAAAATAACACTGTAAAAGTGGAGGTCGGTGGACATACGGTCGTATCAAAGCCGGCTGTCAAATACCTGGGGGTAATAATTGACACCAAATTGAGTTTTAGGGAACCCCTAGAGTATGCATGCCAAAAGGCAGCCAGTGCCACCACGGCACTTGCAAAAATGTTGCCAAATATTGGTGGGCCGAAACATTGCCGGAGGTTGGTGCTAGCCGGAGTGGTGCGCTCCATCCTGCTCTACTCGTCGCCTGTGTGGCCAGAGGCACTTGCAAACTCTCAGAGACGGAAGCAGTTGAACTCGGTTTACCGGCGGATGGCTTTGAGGGTTTGCAGTGCTTTTAGAACCACATCAGATGAGGCAGTATTGGTGGTGGCAGGCATGATCCCGGTTGACATTCTGGCCAAAGAAATGAGTGTCCTGTACAATGCAAGACATATGGAGGGGAGGAGGTAAGGTCAGAGTCGCTTGATCTCTAGCAATGCAGATGGGACAAGTCTGCGAAAGGTCGGTGGACACACAGGCTCATTCCCAACATTGGGGTGTGGCTTGAGCGAAAACATGGGGAGACCAACTACCGGATTACCCAGTTTCTCACGGGGCACGGTGGTTGCTACAGGCAGTATCTGCACTGCTTTGGGTTGGATGATTCTCCGAACTGTCCCAGATGCGATGGCATACCGGAGGATCCACAGCATGTGATGTTTCACTGCCCACGATTTGCGATGGAGAGAGGGAGCTTAAACCAGGTGCTGGACAGGAGCGGGACCCCGGAGAGCTTGGTTACTGAGATGCTGGCGTCCGAGGAGAAGTGGCTTGCAGTTGGCTCCGCAATCATCGAAATGCAGGAGGAGCTGCTGAAGGAACAAGGAAGGAGGAAAGCTGCGATGAGTGCCTAAGAGCAAACCTACCCCGCGAAGTAATGCCTCAATGGTGGTCCCG
Organism: Hermetia illucens; assembly: GCF_905115235.1. NCBI lineage: Eukaryota > Metazoa > Arthropoda > Insecta > Diptera > Stratiomyidae > Hermetia > Hermetia illucens. The sequence goes on along the minus strand of NC_051855.1, from coordinate 10,994,220 downwards.
CGGGGCTGGGGCTGGAGAGACCGGGGGTGGTTTTTAGTGGGTGTGAATCCCACACGCGCTCGTGTACGCACAAAAAAAAAAAAAGAAATTAATAAACCTGTAGTGGTTTGCCAATGCCCTTTTGAAAGCAACTCAAAAGAGTAATTAAAAATAGCTATTAGATTTGAATGTGAGCAAAAACTAGTGTTTGTATGTAGCCTTATATATCTAGTTTATCTGATATTGGTAAATCAATTATGAATATTAGTGAATTAAATGTGTAAATAAAATGGATCAGCAAATATTTGAAGCAAAAATAGAAATAATAGTTGTATGTATGCTGTTGAAACAAATAAAACAATTTTATTGATTTGGTATGCATTAGTTAATTTTGAAAATCTGTCAAAAACAAAAAAAAGAACTTGGCGGTGAAATAAATTTTTATAAATGTGTTTAAAAATCAGATATTCGGTATTTTTTATCTTTGAAAATGTTGTATGAGTTTTTCATTCATTTTGTAGATTTAAAAATGTTAATAACAACAATAATAAGATTGTGAAAATTACCATATTTACTTCACGTAAAATTATTAATTTTATTTAATATTTTATGTGTAAATTTCCTCTAGAAAGAGTGAAGCATACAAGGAATAGCTAGAGGAGGTAGATTTGAGCTCAGATAGAGAGAGAGTTAAACTAAGGGGGCCTAGTTTAAATCTATTGGGGGATAGTCATATTAAATAGGTGATTTTATTTAGAAAGAATTTAAGAAAAAAAAGTGATAATTCTATGGTTTCTTAGAAAGCGATTTTTTGATATTCGAAATTAGGTGAAAATAGGGTTGAAAGAAACTGTAACACACTTCATGAAAATAAGATAAATTGGAACTTGATTTCTAAGCTAAATTTACTCTAAATTAAATAAGAAAAAATTGAAAAATAGATGTTTTCTGAAGGAAAGCAGTTGTAAAAAAATAGATATTTAGTACTATTTCTGCGTATTGAAGCCAATCATTTCATTGATACTGGATATGTTTATCGTTTATGTACTTTGAGATTTTAATTGTTTTTAAAGATATTACAATTTTTCAAATGCTCCCTTTATAAACATAAAAAATCTCTTGCTGATTTCTCGGTTTTAGATTAAGAATCCAAGAAATCAATGACATAAAACTTCCAGCATGTAACATTTTCCTTCGATTGAGTTTAAAATTAAATTACGAAAAAATGAAAAATAAATAAATAAATAAATAAACGAAAAAAAAACGTATAAAAAAATAAAAAATAAAAAGGATTCGGTGTGTACCTGTAATGGTTAATTTGCATGACCATTTGGATGTTCCCTCAACGGTGGCTGCCTCGGCCTGTTCTAATGAATCTATGTGTGTGTCCGGATCAACACCAAATGTCATCCTTAAAAAGGTAAGGACGAATTTTTGTATAAATCTGATGCAGTAAAAAAAAATCTTTTTTTTTTTTTTAACGAAGCTTTTCCTATATTTTTAGCTTATTAATTTATGTGTAAAACTAGAGCTGAAATAGGTTATTGTTAGTTTTATTTTATTATTATAGTTTTTATTATATTTTGCGCCTTTTCACCTTTAACATTCATTTTTATATAATTCTTCTATCAGTCCAAATGGACTGTTAAGCAGAGGGAGAAACTAAACTGTACATGGCCCTTTTAATAAGCACAAGCTAATACAGTGCCAACTTTGGACCTACCACTGGGGAGTCTTTTAAAGCACAATAAATTCCAGTGACTTAAAGACTTCTATTCAGAAAATAATTGATATAAAAGAAAAACAAACAGCTGAGAAAATCACGATCTAGTTTCGATTTTAATTTTTATTTAAAAAAAAAAAATCTAAATATTCTTAAATCACTTGTCATTAAAATAGTTTTATTGCAGTTTCAATTCTCCAAGTAATACATTTCCATTTCCAGTCAGTACATTTCTGAAATATGAGGGTCGTTTCAAAGGTGTTGCGGAAAATGGTAGAACTGCTTAGTGGTATCTTACTCCAAATCCCCTTATTTGGAATTGAATACTGCAGGATTCAGCCCGTATTTGATTCATTACAAATTCCTACCATTCGTTTTTAGACAAATGACAAAAACTGCGACAGTTGAAGGTCAAACATTTTCCATTAAAATTGACCATCCCGAGTATCAGGGCCTAAAAATTGTTATTATCCAAATATTGTTGTTATCCAAATATAGTTTCGAATATTTTGGCAAAGTAAATTGTCGCTATTCCTAGTCATTTGAAAATTACAGTGTAAAACAAGTAAGCGCTCATATGTCAGGTTTACGTCAACCGCCATCTTGAAGTGCAAACTCACCGGTCCGAACGACGCTCGCTAATAGAGCGAGCATTCCGGCAAAGGAGCAACAATCGGCTTGATATGACTTCTTTGAGGAGAGAGAAGAAATTTCAGGCTTGTGAACCATTTGAATTTTTTTAACTAATTTTTAAATGCGTTTTTCTCTAAAAATAAAATGTTGATAATCGGGTACCACCATACATCAAAATCTATCCAACGAAATTCTTTGAAAATTTCACGATTTATTCAGAACATTTTCCTACAGTCCGCAAACTAGGACAATTGTGATTCACGCCTTAAGAAGCAGCGAAAGAACACAACAAAATTTACAAAAGAAGCTCCCAAAAATTTACCTTTCGATATTGGTTAATAATCTTAATTCACGAACACACTCCACACATTAAAATGTCATTCATTCTTCCCTTTAAGATGAACAGAGCGCCTTCTAGCATGGAATCCGTAAAACACTTTTTTTTTTAGAGATGGGTGGATAAGTTTCCGTGTACTTCAATAATGAGCGATTATGTCGGGCTGAAAAAAATTGCTATGCATGCCGAGGATATTAAAGAATATATGGTGAAAAATTCGCAAATTTGAACTCCCGTTCATTGTCAAATTGATCCAGCCACTTTCGTGGATGCCCCGAAAATAAAAGAAATGGCTGATGCCAGCGAGATCGAGAGCACAACAACAATTATTGAACGGAGCGTGAAGCTGGTGTGAGATTTTCACAATGAAGATCGTGGAGTAGCACGTGAGGAAATAACCCATGCTACTGCTGTCTCAAAACCACCTGCTCGAAATTCCAGCCAAATGAGTGGAGAAGCCTTGTCTCCTACGGTGATCAAGAAGTAATTTTAGACCGAGTTCCAGATACTTTCTACTTTCTGTTTCCGTTACCCAACAGCTGAATAGAAGTGACAACAGTGGTACGCTATTGGACTGAGAAGTAGGGAAAGGCTATAGTGGATTACTGCATATGGAAACCATCTAAGTTTTCATTTTCTCAGGTGAATGTAATATGCCTCATGACTAACCGTGAGCTTGTTAGTGTCTGGTAACGCGCTAACTGACCTTTTTCTAGCAGGACACAACGGAACTGGACTAGGGAGTTGAAAATTACTTCGCTTAAGGCGGTCTCCAACCGTCAAGCGTAAATTTCAGGCCTATTTCTGGAAAATAAATTGCAAAGCAACCACTGAAGATAATCTAATTTGTACACGCTTTGACTTTTCAAAATTATTTCTGAAAAATACCCATCGGTTTTCTTATGTCCTTGAAATGTCCTTATCACAGGTCCTTGTCGAAATGCCATAGGCGACTTTGTAGCTCATAGAAAGAGAGAGACTTTGTAGCTCATAGAGAGAGAACAAATCAAAATTTTCAACAATTGGCTCGGGAAATCATAGCGAGATGTCCATTGAACAACAGAAAAAAGCTTGATTGAATACGGTACCAGGAGTATCCTGGCAGAAGTGATGCCACAATGTTTTGAAAAGTCAACTTTCGGGAAAACTCATTTCAAAATAAAGCCTAAAAACATGATTACAGAAACTTACGATTCAATCTGCAATTCCAGGGTCGTAGAGCCCTTCCCCTTCCCTTCTAAGAAAATGTTTTCGGTTGACAGCATTTCTTTCTTCTTCTTCTTCTTTCTGTTGAATACGAGCTCTTTTTGCAGCGTCACTGACTGCGTCGACAAAAAACCCTCCGTTGAAGATCATTACTGCTAAGTGGGTAGCAATTTCAACTGCCTGTTTGCCCGAGGGCAACTGTTCGGAAGGCAAAATCCAAATAAAGCTTTTGAGGAATTGGTCGCTGTTTTGAGTGTATGCACGCAAGCACCTTGCTTATAAATTATCAGAAGACCGATTCTCGTATCAGGATTTCATCAACTGTACAATCTGGGATCAATAGGATCAATAGGAATTCTGTCACGCTGGAAGCTTGTGAAAGTCCCTTGGGTCTCCAACACATCGCACACAGAGATACAGGATGCCCTGAGCCGCAAAGGAGTGGGAAACACCCTGGCATTCTGGATGGGCAAAATGCTAGAAAGCAGACAAACAGAGGTACAAACAGGTACAAATTCTATTATCATGAACACCACTCAAGGCTGTCCACAGGGTGGAGTACTATCGCCGCTGATGTGGAGTATGGTAGTGGATGAACTCCTGGACGTGTTAACCAATACTGGAATACAAGTCCAGGGCTACGCGGACGACATTGTTCTAATCTGTAGGGGCAAATATGAAGATACCCTATGTGATAGAATCCAAACTGGATTAAGGGTTACTAGTGTCTGGTGCAGGAAGGTGGGACTGCGGATCAACCCAACCAAAACCACCATAGTACCATTCACTAGGAGGCGTAAGCTGGATCACCTGAAAGTCATAAGATTACATGATATGGAGGTGAAACGAGAAACAGAGGTCACGCTAGACCAAAAATTACTCTGGAAGACACATGTCGGAAACACTTGTCGAAAAGCCACGAGGGCTCTGATGACTTGCAGATCCATAGCAGGAAAAAGATGGGGTTGCAGCCCGAAGATACTACTTTGGATATATACTGCAATAGTAAGGCCAATGATTACCTATGGAGCGGTAATCTGGGCAAAAAGAACCCAACTCAGCACACAAGCCAGGGAATTACATAAGCTCCAAAGGCTGGCTTGCGTGTGTATCGGTGGGGCAATGAGGACATGCCCAACGGCATCCCTGGAGGTCCTTCTGGGATTAACCCCTCTCCATCTGCACATACAGATGCAGGCAAGGAGATCAATATTCAGGATGGCCGGTAGTATGAGTGAGGCGGGGAGCTGCCTAAATCGAGGGAAGATTGATATCCTTTCTAGGCGGTATCCCGAATTACTGATACCGAGGGACAACATGACAACGAGGTTTCACTTCGATAAGAAGTTTGAAACACGTTGGATTAACAAGGCAAACTGGGAGAGGGTGGCTGCGACATACGGCTTAAACCAGCAACTGATTACTTGGTACACTGACGGATCCCTCACAGCAGAGGGAGCGGGTGCCGGTGTCATTGGTCCAAGAAAATTGTACTTTGAGCCAATGGGCAGGTACACTAGCATATTCCAGGCGGAAATTTACCAAATGCAAAGCTGAAACTTCTGGAAGTGGCGAACATACTAAAGTTCCTAACGGTTACAGGCCTGCTTGAGATACTATGATCAAAAGGTACACTATAACCAGTAAAAGGGGCACAATAGTTCTTCAAGGACGCGGTGCGACTTTCCCTTAACAGAATAATAATAAACATATGGTGAAAAAATCACGTTTCTATCTTTATCCAGTCCTCCAATATAATTTTTCAAAAAAAGGCAACAAAAACGGGATGACCCCCTTAAGATATTTCTCAAATTATCGAGAATGTAGCTTATATTATCTGCACTTTTCCGTGTTAACCAGAATTGTGTGGAATAGAGAATGAAACCATTTAAGTGATAATTCTAATTCTATCAACAGCGAGTCGTCTTAGATAGTTGTATCGAAACTTTCTGCTGTTTCATATATAAGATATGAATGGGTATCTATTCCATTCACCAATTTGAAGTTCGAAATACACTCAGAGTTTCTTTAACAATGTTCACCGTTTTTAGCATAAAATGTTAAATAACTAAGTAAAAAGTGTTTACTATTATCACAAATTAGATTTTTTCCTTCACCTTTAACCCCGTCATCAATTCATTTTATATAAAAACATAGAAAATATCATGCATAACTCCATTTTAAGTTGCAATTAACGGTGGTTTTTGTTGCACAGCCATTTAATCACATAAAATGATACATGAAAATAATAATCGGAAAACTGACTTTGTAAGGATAACGAGGAAAGTGGAATAAGGACAGGAAGGTAAGGCAAAGATTAGTACCATAATTCGATGAAATGATATAATTCATTGTAAGATATTGGAACCTCCTTCCAAAATCGTTGAATTTGAGAAATCCCAAACATTAAACCATAAATCATAAATCATAAATTATAATTTTAATAAAATATCTGACAAATTTTACTTTGATCAATTCATGCCTTCTCTTTTTTGTTATTATAGATTTGCAAATTATAACTACAAAAACTTCAGGAAGCATCTTTTGCGTTGCGAAAAAAAAGATATTGTGCTACTTCGACTTATGGCGGAGGCTTATTTTTTTATTATAATATATATATATATATTTCCCCCTGATATTTTGTCTGTGTCTATAGAGTGTTTGGAAATTCGACCCATACAGAGCAATTAGTACTGGAAAAAATTTATAACAAATCAAGGCCACCTAACCTAGGATCGAAAATGGATAAATCTTTTTTAATAAAAGTAGTTCCTTTGTTTTCTATAGCTCGTTTTAAGTAAAACTGTTAAAAGAAAAGACTATAGAGTTAAGTGAAATAAATTCATCATATGTTCAGTCAAGACAGCGGTCACGAGACTCCAGACTCCAGAGCCAACCAACGAGGAGAGGAATCTTCAACTTCTGGAGCATTTAGAACCGACTTCGGTGGGCAATCAGCCGCGACAGTTAAGAAAAACAAAAAAAAAAAATTTCAGGATTAATTTTGCCGACCGACGTCAGTCGGATGGATAACATATTTTTGTATTTTCTTTATTTTTCACAGGTGGAAATCACATCCCCGGGAGAACAGAATTGCAGGTAGCAGCAGCAGAAGAAAACCAAAGAGATGTCCGCCAAGGGGGCCAAAACCGGAGGCCCCTCTGACGAAGAAGGGGGCCCGAGCCTCGCAGACGAAACTCGAGCAGACTTACTTGAAATTATTAGCATGCTCAAGGAGGAGATTGCTGAACTCCGAGCAGGCCGGAAAGAGAGAAACAGCAAAAAAAGGAAAACCAGCAGCAGCTGCAACAACAAACGGAGCAAACGGGGCAATCGATTGAAATGGACGACATCGTTGGATGTGCATCTGCTTGCGCCGAGGTAGCAATTGTAGAAGGCAGCAACAACGAGTGCCACCTCGTTGACTCCTCGAAAGACGAGGATTAAATAACCTTCGTGACAAGGTGAAAGCCGAAAAAATTTGAAGTTAGTGCCAAAAATGTGAAGATTACTGGAAGCACTTCACAGGCTAATGAGGTCCAGAAACCGAAAAAAAAAACAAAAAATACCGGCAATTACCGGATACTCCCTAAACGTCCCTCAATTGTTAAGGTCCTTTAAGTCAAAAGGGATAAAAAAAAGCTTACAAAATAACAAGGGCGAATAGGACCCTGATCTTTGCCGAATCCATCGAGGATCACGGCAAACTCTTCAGGCTTCAGTGCCACAACTAGCACCCTTCAATCCCTGAGAACGCAGTCCCTTATCTTTCGAGCGCTTCATCGGGAAACCGATGCTGCGGGAATCCTTGCGGAGCTCAAAGCAGAGCATCCGGAACTAAAGATTAGATCAGTGGCCAACTTCCTGACCAAACAGGATAAAGCTTTTCATGAGGAGATTCCTATGGTCCCAATTAAGTCACATTCGGGACTATTCATAGTGGCTTTGGAGCCCTCTCAAGAGCTCAACGATGCCTTCAAGGTGAAGTACATTCCCATAGTCTCCGTTTATATAAGATGCCACCCAGCAAATGAGGAACTGGGACATGACTTAAAAGTGTTGAGTGGTCTCCAGTTGAAATCTAAATACTTGGTCTTTGGAGTCAACTTCAACTCCAGGCACACTCACTGGGGCGATACGGCCATTAACTGTAATGGGAAAATTCTGATCAAATGGATCCACGACCCTTTCTCGCCAACCAACCTCGAAATAGTAAAAATGATCTCGAGCAACTTGTTCAAAAATGGAATAATCGCCTCATGCAACACGGTCTCAGATTGAATTTAAACAAAACTGAATTTTTGACGACCGATCCCCATGAAACAGGCACAATCACTGTCAGCGGCAGGGATCTGCCCAGAACTGAGCGATTTAAATACTTCGGGTCAACGCTATCAGCCAATGGAGAACTGCGTTATGAAATTGCTTCACGCATTAACGCAACCTGGATGAAGTGGCGTTCCACAACTGGTGTCCTTTGTGATCGACGTATCAACGAACGTCTCAAATCTAAAATTTACCACAATGTTGTCCGTCCTGTCGTTGTCTATTGTTCTGAGTGTTGGCCGACTATAAAAGACAATGAACGGCGTCTTGCGGTAATGGAGATGAAGATGCTACGTTGGACTAGTGGCGTCACATGTTTAGATCACATCCGAAGTGAGGATATCCGCGATCGTTATGGGGTTGCACCGATCGTGGAAAAGTTGCGAGAGAGGCGCCTTCGATGGTATGGTCACGCAATTCGTGCAAACGAGAATTCACTGGCCAAGATTGGTCTGAACATCGAGCTTGATGGTAAACGACCAAAAGGCCGACCTAAACAACGGTGGCTTGATACGTTGGATGGGGGTTTGAAAGCCTCGAGATTGCACCCAGATCAGGCATTCGATAGAGCCAAACAGCGAAGCCGATCACGACGAGCCGACCCTGCTTGTGAACGGGACAAAGGCTGAAGAAAAAGAAGATCTAGGAATCAATTTCAATGAAATCCTAGGATTTAATAATCATGTGAAGCTCACTATTGGCAAGGCAAATGGTGCATTGGGTAGGATCCACTCTCTTTTTCGTAAGAAAGTCAGTCTAACCAAACTAATCCTATACAAGGCTCTCATCATCAAGTGTGGATCACTTGCTCTTCGAAAGCCATGGATAAATGTATGTCTCTGGCACGCCGTGGATTGTCTTACAATTGGAAAACTAAGAAGTGCGACAGAAATGCCTCTTTCGGAACCACATGCCTCCATCATCAGCGCTAGTACCTAATCTATTAGATAGATTAGGTACTAGCACTGATGAAGGAGGCCCGTGGTCGACGGATTGCTAAACTGCAGCATCGCTGCGAAATGGACGAATTTCCCTCCATTGGTCCGAAATTCACTACTTCACCCGAGGAACCGGATCACATTACATTCCACTGTCCCAAGTTCATGAAGGACAAAAGACGGTTGAGGGACTCCTTCAACGTAGCTATCAGACCCCATAATATCATGAGGAGATGTTGAGACCAGAGGCAAATTGGATTATACCAAACGCAGCGATAGTTGCTTTATAAAAGAATTTCCAGGAACTTGATTGGGCCCAGAAAACCCGCCGGAGTGGTAGTGGAAACTACAAATTTTCTGCGGAATAATATTTCATGATAGTCCCGTGGGGACATTTTTAGAAGAGTGGGAGGTACTTTTAGTGGATGTGAATCCCAGTTGTGTATTTTTAACATTTCCACCTACGTTTACATCTAAAAAAATCGAGCTGACCACAACAATCTTTAGTCTTGAAACACTGAGCCCCCTAAAACATATTTGCCGCTGTACTACCAATCCAAAGCAACATACTTAATTTATGTCTACATTACATATATTGTTATATAGTGAACAAAATTGGAACCCGGACGGTTCAGAAAGGGGGTAAAAGGAGTTTTTCTACAAGAACATAACGTATAGCCTGTTGGATGCAATGCAAAGAAAATAAAACAAAAAAAAAATAGACCCTTGCTAAGGACTTCAATTCTTTTACTCTATCGTAATAATGAGATTAAACGCTCAAAAAAATCGGGAATCGGAAACTCAAGCGTTCAGGTATGAAAGGCTTTGTTGATTTTTTACATAAGAAGATTTGGGTACACCATGGTTCTATTTATATATCGAGATCGCACCCAGATCAGACATTCGATAGAGCCAAATGGCGAAACCGATCACGACGTGCCGACGCCGCATGTGAACGGGACAAAGGCTGAAGAAAAAGAAGAAGAAGATACTTGACATTCAATCTGATGTACTAGAATTTTATCTTTTATGGAATAGCAATTTGATGCGAATGAGACAATTTTGATTTACTATAAATTTGTTAATAATGGTAGGATTTGATTGACCATTTTTTGGTCCCCGCACTCCGCCCTTTTGCAACCAATGTGAAAACTAATACCTACTTTGAAAAGTACTAATTGATGCCTTTGATTTGATACCCCACATGGTTATATTCAATGAAAAGAAAATTACCTCAGGGGTCGTCAACGATCCTTAAAGGGTCGCTTACGATACGGGGAGTGGCGCCAAGTAGCAAGTAGTTCTGATTCCTTAGTTGGCATGTTACCTGCGTCCTAGTAGCCTTGAGAAAGTTTCTCGGTGAAGAGCAAACTGTTAGTGACCGATTCACGCCAGGACAAACTGGGAGGAGCCAGCCCCTTCGGGACCTTGGTCGGGTAGTGTGCATTGAACGGGTATTAGTAGACCGCGTTGCCCCGAGCGAGCGCTGATCCGTCCGTGAGCACCGAGATCAGCTAATCCTAGGTCAGACCTCAGGGAAATGGGATAGGGGCTTTGTCCACGGGGGTATATCCGTTCCTGACTATCGCGACCCACTCTCTTGCACACGATGCGCTGGTAAAAAACTGAAATGGCGAACAAAATCAAAAGAAACGAGGAGATAGTGGAAATAGAGAGTGAGCTGGCTGCGTTTATACGTAGCATGAAAATGCGTCGCAAGCCTCAGCGCCCAGGGAAGGACGCAGCAAGGGTTGAAATATCCGACGAGACATCGGGATGCGCAGGCCGAGAGGTGGACGCAGCAAGGGTTGAAATATCCGACGAGACATCGGGATGCGCATGTCGAGAGGTGGACTCGCAAAGTGATGCTGCACCTCCAACGCAGACGGGAACCCAGGCAATACCACGCAGTGCTATAGTTGCGCAAAGAGGCACAGTGGAAACTGCTGAAACTAGTCAAATGGTTTCGAATTTAAGCTGAGTGGGAGGGCTGTCGACTACTGTGGCGCAAGCTGAATAGGAAAGACTTATTAGGAAATGCGCGGCAGTTGTGAAGCGCATGCAATTTGCGACGTTCTTCCAGAAAAACGTCAGTAAAGGGGTGAAAACCGGATTGATGCAGCTGGAGAAGCTCCTGGACAGAATTTCATATTATAGGCGGACACGGAGAACGAGAGAAAATCCATGAGAAGCGGAAATAACTGCGTCTCCCGATGTGAACACTACGAGCGCCAAACGGATTGCAGACAACCAATTGTAGAGTGAACTGGGGAAAAAATGAAAGGAGGAAGGGGCATCTGAAAGAAATTTCCCTCAGATACTCTCCAGGGCTCAAAAGAAGAAAGAAGAAGGCAAGGATTTTGCGGAAGTCCTCAGTAAAATCCATTACAAGATCAAACCTGAAGATAGCGGAGCAAAAGTGTCTTCCATTCGTAAAACGAAGGGTGGTGGAGTCCTAGTCGAAATAGGCGTGAGGATAACTAATAAAGTTACGTTCTGTGAAGCAATGAAGGGGCTTTTAGGAGAGAAAGCTTTGGTTTCCAGCCTGGTACCGACGTGTTCTCTGGAAATCCGAGATCTTGACTGCCTCATAGAAAAGAACGAGGTAGAAGACGCCATCAAACGCGAATGTCCGGAGGTAATCAATGTCCGAATTGGTATCACCACTGCGAACTCTCGAGGCCAAAAACTCCCTGTGGTGGAAGTTGTCGAGCAGTAGGCGTTGAAGCTTCTAAATAGCGGGAAAATCAAAATTGGTTGGGTAGTGTGTAGGATACGAATCCGGACCGCACCAGCCAAATGTCGAGGACCGGAGAGAAGGGCAACATGCCGTAAATGCGGTCAGTCAGGCCATAAATCGAACGCCTGCATTGAAAAGGAAAGCTGCGTCCTATCCAGGGACCGTGGCCCGTCTGATGAGAACGTCGTGCACACAGCGGACTCATGACGGTGTCCAGTCTTTAGAGCAGAACTAGAAAGAGCTAGGACGCGATCAACATGATCCAATTCGCATTTCAATCGGCCACGAGTTGCTACCGCAGTTCGCTGCGGAGACCAAAGCTAATTTATACTCATCAATTAGCAGTACCGAAACAAGGACCCAGTTTCATACCACCCTGAAATATCGGGTGCCACTACTATATGGGTTCGGGACGACATCCTTCTCAGGGTTCTTACCCAAGGGACGGCTTTGTCTGGGTTTGATGTTCAGGGATAACGTTTTCCAGTGGCAGAATGAGACGATGCCGGACTTTCGACCCAGGCTTGATGCTTTGGACGACGCTATCTTAGGGGCAGATGGGCGGATTCTGTTCGGGGGTAACTTGAATGGAGCAAGCCTCACACAGTCTTCAGAGAGAAACAAATTCTGGAAATGGTCGCGAGAACAGAGCTGGTAGTTCTTAACACCGGATCCATTCCAACGTTCCGACGCCCAGGCTGCTAGGGAAGCATTCTGGATGCAACCTTCGTGTCGGAGTCACTGATGTCGCTGGTGGACGGGAAGCGAATTCTGGAAAATCATTAAAACATTGTCGTCGAAGTGGTTGATACAAACTCTCGGTCTGCGCTACCCCGATGCTCTTCCTATGCATGGGACGTCGCGAAAGTTAACACCGGGAGGTTTGTCGAAACTCTTGGAACAGGTGGGGCCGCGTTGGGGGGTACTCCGGGGGGTGGTGGCGCTGCAGCTGACACTGTCATAAATTCAGTTATTTATTTATTTAATTAACGGACAAGAATTCCAATTAATTATTGTCCTCAGGAGGAGGAGGAGGAGAAAGCAAAAAACTTATCCTACGTTTAAAACTACTTAAAGTGGGGAAGTTAAAAGGACCAAGCTGTTTTGCATTATAATTTCGGCAAAGCCTGGGAATCGGGGAATGAAAATAGACTTCGAGCTCCGCGAAGGGCACGTTGAAAATATCTGCGTTACGTGTGTTGTAAGACGCAGGACGGCAGGTGATCTCGTCAGCGGCGGAGCAGTCCATCAAGCCCGAGGAAAGTTTAAAGAATGTGCATAGATCCAGATAGGATCTACGCTGTTGTAGGAAGGGAAGGTTTAGAAAGCGGAGGCGGGAGGGGTAATCCACACGAGGGAAGCTTTTCTTAAAGAAGAGAGAACGGGTGAATTTACTTTGCACATTTTCAAGGGCAAGACAATCACAGTTACAGGAGGGTGACCAGATCACGGAGCAATACTCGAGGGTATTCCTTACGAGGGAATTGAAGAGAGCTAAGGAGGGTTGGATGGAGTCAAAATCAGAGGAGGAGCGAAGAATAAAGCCTGACAATTTTGCTGCTCGATTGATGACATCGAGGCAATGGGTGTTAAAGCGGAGCTTATTGTCGAAAGTGATTCCGAGGTATTGAGTGGAATTTAAGCAGGATAAGGAATGTCCGTCAAGCGAGTAGGAGAAAGAAGTGGGTGAGGAGTTTAGGGAGTAGCACATAGAATGACACTTTCTGACGTTTAGCGCTAAACCATTAGTCGAGCACCAACGAACCAGAATGTCCAGGTTATTCTGAAGGGAAACACAGTCCATAGGCGACGATATAGCGGAAAACAGCTTAAGGTCGTCAGCATAGAGCAAACAGGGACAAGTAAGGAGGGGAGGAAGGTCGTTAATAAAAAATAAAAATAGCAAAGGACCCAGAATAGACCCCTGTGGGACGCCAGAAGAGGCAGGATCGGTTGAAAAGGTAAGAGGCAAGCCATAAAACAAGTGGTATGGGAACGTTTAGGGACGAGAGTTTGGATAGAAGTATCTTGTGATTTACAAGTGTCGAAGGCTTTCGCCAAGTCAGTGTAAATGGTATGCACTTTTTGCCGTGAATTTAGACATTTGGCGACAAAGTTGGTAAAGTCAAGCAGGTTGGAGGCAGTGGACCTACGTTTAACGAAGCCGTGTTGTTCTTTCATTATGTGATGGCCAAAGTGGGCGGACAACGAGTCGCTGACATATCTTTCCAGGATTTTGGAACAAGAAGAGAGGAGGGAAATGGGACGGTAATTCTCGGCAAACGAACGATCGCCACTTTTGTGAATGGGGATAATGAGAGCCTCTGTCCACAAGCTGGGAAAATGATTCTCTTCAAGGCTTTTGTTGAAAATAAGAGATAGGGGAAGGGAGATGGACTTACCAGTTTTGAGCAAAAAGAGGTTTGGAAGACCATCGTAGCCAGGTCCGACCTTGGCATCAAGTTCGCCAATGAGGTATTCGACAAGGATAGGGGTTAGAAGGGGAATGGTAAGCGATGCGGGGCAGGCTACATCTACTATCGGGAAGGATTCGGAGGAAGGAGGAGGAACATAGACTGACGAAAAGTAGCAAATCACAAGATCGTTGGGGGGAGTTAGCTGAGAAGCCAGAGAATTTAATGGACGGAGGGGACAACCGGGCGGGGCAGCGGGAGTTGCGAATGTGGGACCAGAAATGTTTCAGATTTCCGCGCTTTAATGAGTCTTCCACGCTGGACAAATATTCGTGTCTGGACTTACGTATTAAAGATTTGACCGAGGAACGAAGGGATTTGAAAAAAACTAAGTCAGCAACGTTTTTGGAAGACAGGAACTTCTTTCTCGCAGTCTGTTTTTGACGTAGTTTTTTGTGAATTTCAGTGGTGAACCAGAGGAGGAGAGGAGGGAACGTAACAAGGAAGAAGATCAGATAAAATGGTATAGAAAATGTTGAGTGATTGGTCACATGTAAATGGACAGAGCACGGGGACCCAGTTGATTGACGCCAGGGCTGAGTTCAGACTTTCGCAGTTCGCCTTACGAAAGTTGAACTTGGTAGGCTTGCGAACGACAGGAGAGTGAAGTCGGGATATCTGAACATCGAACTCGAGAGGTTGGAGGCAGATTATGAACCTGATTTTATTGGATTTTATTGTTTTTTTGTTAATTTTCTGCGCATTGTATCCAGCAGACTATACGTCACGTTCTTGTAAAATAAGAGTTAAAAACATACAACCCCTTTTACCCCCCTTTCTCAACGCTGATGTTTTTCGTAGGACGATGACCGGATTTCAGTTTGGTTCACCTTATATTCGGAATATTATTATATATCTCAGCGTGCGTTTTTGTTGTTAAATAAAAAAAAAGAATGAGAAAACATATAAATATTAAGCCATATCCTATAACATATGTATATTGATATAACACGAATAGTGTGCATTTGTTTTATTTTTTTTGTTAATTTTTTTTTTTGTGTAGACATCCTCCTAGATTTATCTACATTCTCAGTTGGTATTTTTTTGGTTTATTCGTCTTTAGTGCAGTCTGTGTGTATGTATTAATATAATAATATATAATACGTTTAATATGGCTGTGAATAGAACTGGGGTAAAATGTCATATATTGGTAAAACAGTTTCGGTTTTTATATCTATCTTATTTGAACTGGCTACGCTTCTATAGATATAGATCAAATCAATAGTAATAACATTATTTATCATAGTTGAATAATTATAATTATAAATCAGAAAGTTAGACCTTCCCTATTGTCAAATGTTGAGTCAGGAATAGTATTTTTACGATAAATAATAAAATAACAATTATAGCCGATAAAATTAGAGTTTTTGTCTTCTACCTGCTGTTTGTTTTTTGCTCCTTGTCTAAAATGTATCTATGATATAATGCCTCTTAAAACAGATAGGGGACAACGATATGCCATTTTAACCTATTCTACCACAATCCATTCATCGTTCCGAAACGCCACAATATATATATATATATACTGATAAATGATAATTTAAAAAGAAAATTTATAATATTTGTTCACCGAATGAACACACAAGCAAAACATTTATTGATATTTATTTATATATAAAACCCATCTAAAACTTGCTAAATAAAAGTTTAGGTTTGAATTTTGATTTATGCTTTGTATAATTTTTGTATATTTTTGAAATAATAATAAATAATAAAAACCGAAATTGTATAAAAAGCTTCTCCAGTGTAAGTTTGTTGATATTTTCAAACCATCTGAATTATTTTATAGTTTTTACTATAGATTTATAAATCTTCGATGGTTTCCCTATGTTGTTTGTGGTTTATTATGTTCTTATTGGTGTTTCTTTTGTTCTGTTTATTTTTCATAGATGTATAAATTATAAAGTAAAAGAGGATAATATTCAAACCTGTTATTGCTATTTTAGCTGACCATTTGCTTGTTCCATCCAAAACGCTTTGTTTTACCGCCTTCATATGACCGGCATGACTTTTCTCTTCAACTCCAAATACCACTCTGCATTTAACAGGGGGGAAAGGGTTTTATAATCGGAAATAAATAGTGTAGAACACACGCAACATTTAATACGCACACAGAGAGACGATATATTTACTTTTTTTTGAAATGCTATATTAAATTCTAGACTTTCTGAGAATTCGGAGTTGGCTATTTTTTTTAGAAAGGGTTATAAGTTATATACCTTTAAAAAATGACGAATATACATATATTTGTCGGCAGGAGCAACAAAAAAAAACGACTTGGACCTTTAATTATCCCTTACTATTCAAAAAACTATCCCCAAGATAATTTTCAGCAGAAAAGATACATTGACCTCTATTTTCAATGGAATTGAAGAACCATTAAAAATATCCTTTTGAGACATCTACTTCCCAAAGTCAAATAATCACCATTGATTCTGTCTTTAATTAAATCATAATCATTTCTAGGAAAAAATTACCTGCACATTCTTTTTGAAGTAATTCAAAAAAATTAAAGTTTTTAGACTCCCATTGGCTCCTATTTTATTAAAACTATCCTTATTTACTCCACTAGGAACTGAAAATTTTTTCAAAATGTGCCTCTGACTATGAAATTCACTTCCTTTCCTCATCAATAATTTTAATAATTTTAGGTACCTCAATATGTAATATAATTAATTATTTTTCTTAGTTTAGGGGCAAAAATATATAAAAAAAATTGTCCCAAAAGAAAATTTAATTTAATTTTTTTTTAATCGGTGATTTTTGCGCTTAAAATGTAAACCCTCTCTCTTACTCTCTCTTTTGCTTTAATTACTTTTGAAATGAAGAAGTTATTTATAAATTATTGAAGTTTATCAATAAAATGTAAAATATTCAAGATTATCTAGCTTAGACCAAACACAAATAAGTTATCTTCTAATATAAAAAAAAAGACAAAAAAAAACAAGACTTACCGAATAAGCTCAAAGATTTCAGGTTTTTCTCGTTCACGTTGTTTCATACGTTCTTTCATTGCTGTAATTATTGAATTGGCCTTATCCTCGGCGCCATGTTTTGAACTTTTCTCGGCAGCTCCTAAATGAACAGAAATGGATAAATGAGCATTGGCATTATTCAAGATACAAAAAAAAAACCCCCAACAAACACGATCAGACTCGGGGCGTGGCGCAACGCTTAGCTTATTGACAGGGAACCTGATTCTCAGTTCTAGGTTCAATCGGGAGCCAATCCCACTCATGGCAGTATGGGTCGAAGCACGATCCTTTTGCCAACAGGGCATATACGTGGCTTCAATCGGCTCCACCTGCCGAAGCTATGGCAATGCCTCTGGCCTAACAAAAAAACTTTGGCAAACAGTCTTTGAGTAGACCACATCTCCCAAGTTATAACAAAGCGGAAGGAAGAAACCCTTCGAAGCATCTGGGGGTATGACTAAACTAAAGCAATAGCAGTCTGATGATTCCAGTCCCCAGTCAACCCAACAAACATAAAAAGATAGAAAATATTAGGTTGTTGCACATGAAATGGCCGATTTGGCAATCAAGTGAAGTTAGTTGCGATTTTACTGTATCAAACTACCACCAGTTGGCACTGTTGGTGTCGGATAATAAAGTATAAATACTCCTACATTCAATCAAGGAGTCATTTCAGTTTTGACCATCGTTGTGATAACAGTGAATAAAATGGAAAAAAGGATGCAAAAGAGCCAAGAACGTATACGTTCAAACTCGGTCATAAAGCAGCGGTGGCGACCAAGAACATTAACAGCGCATTTGGAGCTGATACGGTAAGCGAACGAACCACACGCCAGTGGTTCGAAAAATTCCGATCAGGCGACGTCAAAGTGAGCCACGTGGACATCCAGGACCATATCGATTGACAACGACGAGCTGCGTTTGCTAGTCGAATCCAACACATGTTTGTCTGTGAGAGACATTGCAGATAAACTGGGCGAACACTATTCGACAATTTCCCGCCACTTGCAACAACTTGGAAGGGTGAAAAAGCTTGACAAATGGGTTCCGCATGCCCTTTTGGAGCAAAACATGGCGCTTCGAATGGAAATTTGCAGTTCTTTACTCACCCACAACAGAAGCGATCCCTTTTTGCACAGAATAGTGACATGTTATGAAAAGTTGATATTATACGAAAATCGTCGCCGATCAGCACAATGGCTAGATGCTGATGAGCCACCGAAGCATATGCCGAAACCAAGCTTCCATCCGAAGAAGGTAATGGCGACTGTTTGGTGGTCTACAGATGGAGTTATCCACTATTCTTTTTTGACACCTGGAGAAACGATAAATGCACAGAAATATTGTGCCCAACTCGAGGAAATGCACCAAAAATTCAGTATTCAACGGCCGAGATTGGTCAGCAGAGATGGTGTGACACTCCTTCACGACATTGCATGACCTCATGTATCCAGAACAACGGTTTAAAAGTTGAACGAATTGCAGTATGAGACTCTGGCTCATCGAGCATATTCACCGGACCTTTGGCCAACCGACTACCACTTTTTTAAGGATTTGGATCATTTTTTGTGCGGAAAAGCAATTTAGAAACAAAGAGGCTGTCAAAATTGCCTTCGATGAATTTACCAACACCCGACAGGTGGACTTCTACAAAAATGGCATACATGTTCTTGAATCTCGCTGAGACAAGTGTTTTGAATCGACTAGCACCTATTTTGATTAACTAAATAAATTTCTGGAGGGTTTCCAGTCGTTTTAAATTTTAGTACTAAAACGGCCATTTCATTTGCAACAACCTAATAAATTGAAACTTTTAGCACTTACTTTGTAGGCAATCGGCATTCAATAGATCCTTGCACTTCTCATGGCATTTGACACCGCATTCAGTACAACGAACACCCTGTCGTGCTATACCCCACAGTAATCCTTCACATTCGTAGCAATAGGTTGGTGATGTCGCTGTCCACAGGACGAAATTATGTGGGGTTGTTGATGAAATTGGGTAAATGAGGGCCTGAAGGGCCTTTTTGTAGACGTGCATTTTCTGTGATGAGAAAAATTAGTTTATAGAATGACAATTTTTTTAAAGTGAATAATATGATTTTTACTAATTATATAATTTTTTAAAATTATTAAAAACCTTCAACAATCGGTATCCGGTCTAGGCCTGCCTTAATAAGGAACTCCAGACATCCCGGTTTTGCGCCGAGCTCCACCAATTCGATATCCCTAAAAGATGTCTGGCGTCCTGACCTACGCCATCGCTTCATCTTAGGCGGAGTCTACCTCATCTTCTTTTTCTACCATAGATATTGCCCTTATAGACTTTCCGGGTGGGATCATCCTCATCCATACGGATGAGGGTCCTATTGAGCCGGATTTTATCCACAACCAGACGGTCATGGTATCGCTCATAGGTTTCGTCGTTATCTGGGCTGCGGAATCGTCCATCCTCATGTAGGGGGCCAAAAATTCTTCGGACGATTCTTCTCTCGAACGCGGCCAAGAGTTCGCAGTTTTGAACCCAAGTATCCGAGGAATACATGAGGACTGGCAAGATCATAGTCTTGTACAGTAAGAGCTTTGACCCTATGGTGAGACGTTTCGAGCGGAACAGTTTTTATAAGCTGAAGTAGGCTCTGTTGGTTGCCAGCAATCCTGCGCGGATTTCATCATCGTGCTGTTATCGGTTGTGATTTTCGGCCCTAGATAGGAGAAATTGTCAACGGTCTCAAAGTTGTATTCTCCTATCCTTATTCTGCCAGTTTGGGATAAATACATTTCCAAGTTTTAGACAGGGCGGTCAAAGCGGATCTAGAGCTGTTAATGCGTCGGGAAACATCTAATTCGATGCTATTTTCCGCAAGAACCTTCCTAGATATACAAAATGATCAATGCTCTCAATGATCTCCCCATTAATGCGAACAGGGAGAGTGGGATGACCCATCAGACTGAGAACCTTGGTTTTGTTCGTGTTTATCTTCAGTCCAAACCTACTTACCCCCCTTTCCAAATCTAGAGCCATCTAGCTATCGTCCATGACCCGGTGAGGGAGCAAACAGATGTTATCAGCATAGTCCAGGTGTCTAAGGAAAGATGCCATCCTCCATTCAACTCTTCCACGACCCCCGGACAAGGCAGCTTGAAAAACGTCACCGATAACAAGAAGAAATGATATCGGTGACAGGATGCAACCCTAGCGGACTCCGAGATTTTGACAGGGTGAGCACACCACATTCTGTGCCATCATATGTCGCTCTGAGCTATTAGTTTCTCCGGAATGACCCTCTAGCGTAGGGCACTTCAGATACATTCTCTGTTCACGCTATCGAAATAGATGAAAAACGGGTGCAACAAAGGGCTAAACTCTGCACACTTTTTCAAAATGGTCCGTGGGGAGTTCGTGTGGTCAATGTAGGGGGGGGGATCAAGCTTCCGAGATGTTCTTTGATGCGTTCCAGGGTTATGATCCTGGCAGTCCTTATGTATTCCTCGGAGGCTTGGCAAAAAAAAAATAGCGAAATCTTGGCCGCGTTCGAGAGAAGAATGCTCAGAAGAATTTTGTCCTCCTACATGAGGATTCCGTAGCCTAAATAACGAAGGAACCTATTAGTGATACCATGACCCTCTGGTTGTGGATAAAATCCGGCTCAACAGGTTGCGATGGGCGGGTCACTTAATCCGTATGGATGAGGATGATCAAGCCCGGAAAGTCTACAAGGGCAATATCTTTGGTAGAAAAAGAAGAAGAGGCAAATCCTGCCTGAGAAGCACCGATGGGGTAGGTCAAGATGCCAGACAGCTTTTCGGGGTAGGAAATTGATGGACCTTGGCGCAAAACCAGGATGTCTGGAGTTTCTTACTAAGGCAGGCCTAGACCGGATACCGGTTGTTGCCCTGTTGATGATACAAGCAACTCTGACTAAATAGCCTACTTTAGTCTTTGACATACTAAGGCAACAAATAAACGCTTTATCTAAAAATATAATCTGGCTTTCGAGATATTTGACTTCAAAGCAGCATTTGTCCAATTTTTCAATTGGTTGATTATATATATATCATAGCATAGATTATAGTATATTTAATTGAGTGCTATATTATTCTCTGTTGTAGAATACTAAATATACCAATTTTCGGAAGTATAATTTTAAGGTCGTGAAATCAAAAAAATAGGGTACTTACCAGCTCTTCATCGTTCAATGTCGCCCGTGGTACAGCTGATGTTAGTCCAGCATTTCGCTTTGTTGCAGCCATTGTCTGCATGTGGATGTATTTATTTTATTAGTTATTTGGTCTTTATAAATTGGTAAAAAATAAATTGACAATTCTAAATGAATAATTTATACTATTTTTTGTTTTTTTTTTTTAATTGTAATAAAGTCACCGCGATGGTTTTGATTTATTACAATTATATCAAACAAACAGATACAAAAGATAATTTTTTGAGCAATTTTAAATTTAAAAATTAAGTTTAAATTTAATTTTCGTACGATTGTGGTGATGAAATTTATTGGCATTTTTTTCTCACAATTTTTATTTTAATTTTAGACAAATTTAACTTTAAAAAATCATGTACTGTCTGAGCAATTTCATAAGTAATTTTATAGTAAAAATTATAAATTGCTGATTTAGCATTTTAATTAATTTAAATCATTTCCAATTGGCTATAAATCTCAATATAGATTTTTAAATTCCAAGTGTTGGTTAAAAAAAAGGATTTGATCATTGATTATTATAGGCCATTGAATTCCATCCCACCTATCGAACATTCTAAGGAATTTTGTCAACTGCTTATCACTATATATATATAAACAAATTGATATAATCTGAAAGCGTTAATAATAACTAAAACCATGCCAAGTAAAAGAACATTTCACAAACCAACCATATTTTTCTTGTTAGCTTTATTTCGCAGAGTATGGTTTCTTTGCAAAAATTTTTAATCGAAAATCTTGTTAAAGTTATTTAAAAATAAAAAATTCAACTTTAAAAATTAAAATAAATAAAAAAAACATGCAATCCTACAAAAAATTGATATAATTCTATTGCAGTCAATTTTTAAAAGCGCATTCAGAAAATGGTGCCTCACATTATTTAGAAGTTGCGTGATGTTACTTTTGCAAGCAAGTTAGATTTCTAAAAATAAAACAAAACACAACTAAAATGCAAGTATATCTACGTTTTCTTTGCTTAGATATTGTATGTAAATGAAATTTGAATAGATTTGTAGGCATAATGTTCTATGAATTTGCTTTTGAGATTTAACTGGTTTTGTTTGTTTTGCTATTAAACGAATTGATAAATTTATATATTTCTGTTTTAATCTATATAAATAATTCAAATATTTTGCTGTGATTCATAAAATATAAAAAATATAGAAAAAATTATTCAGTAGACTCTTGACAACAAATCAAGTCAAGAGTTTATCGAGGCAGTAACGATTTCAAGCTTTCAAAATGGAAAAAGTATATAAAATACCTATACATATATATCATTTGATTATATAATGCATCTGACCATAAAATGTCTATTTATCTGTAGGAAATCAAGCTAATAGATATTTTCAACTTTCCAAAAAATGTTTAATCAATTTAGATAAATTTTGTAAAATTTTCGCTTCAAGTGCAGGCAATAAGCTTGAGTACTATAAATAAATGTTGTTAATTTGAATCCAAGATAGTTTACTCTAAATGCAAGCAAAAACTAACAACAATTTACTTTCCATAAAAAAATAAAAAATAAAAAAAAATCCCGAAGTAACGAACTTTTGTTAATTTGTAAAAAAAAACACAGGAAACTACCGAAATATTTTCATTTGAATAAATTTAAATTTTTCTCAATAACATCTACGACATATACCTTGAGCACCTTTGGATCCAACGGGGGAGGACAATATAATTTTGATATATTTTTTTTTTGATTGTGCGAATTTATTTTGATTTTGGTTTTAATTTGTTTGTAGGAACATTCATAGCATTTTGAATTTTTGGGTTTTTGACATTTTCATATTATACACATAGAGGAAGAGAAGAAACACAGAAAAAAGGATAAGAAAAATAAACCAAATATAGATATATTCATATATTTATCAATGGTGAAATATAGATTTTGGTATTTTTGGGTGATAAATGTGTAATATATTCGTATTTGTTTCCTTTCTATTCTTTGATTTTCTGTTTGGGTTTTTTTTTTATAAATTCAAATATGTTTTGTTTTGTATTTTCCGATGCCCAATTGTAATGTTTCTGGTCAAAATTTTATATTTTTGTGTATTAAATTTGTCAAAACGAGTTATAAAGACTAAACAGAAAACAAAATAGCAAGGAAGGCTGATATATAAATCAATTTTCAGAGGGGTTTAGGATGATAATGAAAATCAGAATAGAAGAAGTTTGATGCAGAATAAATCCAACATTTATATAATAGAAGAATAAAAAAAAATTAAAATTAAACAAACGCAGTAGATATAAAAAAAAAAAAATCACAATCTCAAATGGTTTAGTTTACATTATTTTGTAATAGTGTTTTCCAGTATATTTGACTCTAATTCTAATTCTCTAATTCTCTAATTCTCTGTATGTACATGAATGTATTTAATGCGCAACAAAAGTACGCATGTGTGTTTGAAACTTTTATGTAGACATAAAAAAGCATCATGGATAATTGACGTAAATCATGTATTTTGTTCGAAAAATAAAAGAGAAACCCTAAACCAAACAAAATATTGTATATATGTTCTGCAACGAAACTAGTATCTTTTTGTCTTTTTTTTTTGTTTTGTTCTACACAATTTTTTGGCAGTAGATGTTTATTGATTGATTTGTTTGATTAAAAAAGAATTAAATTAAATAAATTACTTACCAATTCCGAAACCAAAGGTATGGATTTTCGTCTAGGCCGAATATCTGGCATACTATCGATATTGCTATAAAACGGATTATCTCCAGGATGACCATTTCCACGACCAGTCCCTTCTCCGGTTCCAGTTCCATTCTAAATTATTTTAATTAAATTTGTATAGATATCGTGTAATAAGGTGGAATATAATTGGAAATATTATATGAGAAAATTTCGTTTTAAAATATAAATATAAAAACATGTTCATGGCTTTTGTTCAGGCATAGATGACACCCGAAATAAGACTGCGACATTGAGGGATGAATATTAAACAAGGCTCAGGTTCGACCCGGATGGTTTATGCATAGTTACGAGGTTGAAGTGTTTCTTCCCTTTGAATGACCATGAGGGTTGTATTTTGAATTATGGTCCCCTAGAGCCTGTTAAGATTGACGAGAGTCGGTCAGAGACTGTCAGGATTAGTGAAAGTCTATCCGAGGCTATCAAGGTCAACTAGAATTAGCTAGAGTCCATGATTGCCCATGGCGAGCGAGCGAAGTGCGGTCAGGATCAGACGAGATTAGTCAGTAGACTCTCTAGTCCTGTCAATCAGTCAGTCAAAACTAGTTTAGGATCAGTCGGATCTCCACAAACTGAATGATGAAAAATAGTAGTCCTTTTTGGATTTCCTTAATTTTTTTTTAACGAAAATTTTCTGGTCCTTTTGTTAAAAGAACTAAGACGCTAGGTAGAAAAATAGAAACAATGATAGTTACTCTCCTCCTCTCCCTTTCTCACCAGGTGTTTTGCTTGAAAGTGCCACATAAAAGTACCACGAACAATCCAGACAAGCTAAGTCGAAAAAATGGCTGAAGGTTTAATCCAGGGAGGAAATAACTTATTAGACGCTGGAGCAACGTGCCCGAAAGTGGCTGTGCGGTGTCGCTCGCTTTCTAGGCGGTATCCCGAATTACTGATACCGAGGGACAACATGACAACGAGGTTTCATTTCGATAAGAAGTTTGAAACACGTTGGAGTAACAAGGCAAACTGGGACAGCGTGGCTGCGACATACGGCTTAAAGCAACAACTGATTACTTGGTACACTGACGGATCCCTCACAGCAGAGGGAGCGGGTGCCGGTGTCAGTGGTCCAAGGAAAATGTACTTTGAGCCAATGGGCAGGTACACTAGCATATTCCAGGCGAAAATTTACGCCATAGACAAATGTGCCTCCTTTAATCTGCAAAGAAACTACAGGGGGCAGAACATAGCTTTTCTCACCGATAGCCAAGCAGCAATCAAGACACTTAGGTCCAACCAGGTGAACTCTAAACTGGTATGGGAATGCCTTGAGAGACTGAATACACTCGGCTCGTCCAACAAGGTCTGGATACTTTGAGTCCCAGGCCATGCTGGGTTGGAAGGCAATGAGGCAGCGGATGAACTAGCCAAGAAGGGAGCAGGGATGCCTTTACACGGGCCAGAACCCTTCTGTCGAATCGGAAACGGTTTCATGGCTATGAATCTAAGAAACGAAGAGAAACGGTTGAGGGAACTATATTGGTCGGGCCTACCAGGGATGGAGCAGTCCAGGGTGCTTATTGGGGGATACGAACCCATGCGCACAAGGGATTGCTTAAACCTCACCAAAAAGAACCTCCGAATCATAGTGGGAATTCTCACTGGTCATTGTCGGCTGAACAATCACCTAGGGAAGCTAGGGATATCTACGGACACTGCCTGCAGGTTCTGTGAGGAGGAGGACGAAACCTCTATGCACGTAGGTAGGTCGATACATCTGGGAGAACACTTAATACCAGATGCAAAGCTGAAACATCTGAAAGTGGGGAACATACTAAAGTTCCTAACGGTTACAGGCCTGCTTGAGATACTATGATCAACAGGCACACTATAACCAGTAAAAGGGGCACAATAGTTCTTCAAGGACGCGGTGCGACTTTCCCTTAACAGAATAATAATAAAAATAATAATAGGTGATGCAGCTTCTGAGGTAGAGACCTTGCGGAGGTAGTTGTTGTGTTTGCTTCGGGGGTTCAGTTCGCTCGTTAAGAAGCGCTGGGATATTGGTTACGTTCGGGATGCATCATCAGTAATAATATGTGCATGGAGGCAGTAGGGGAATGGTACGAATGCAACAACCGTGGCCCCACGTTGAGCGCCAACTCTGCTATGACGGCGTTGCATAACCTTGGCACCAACATGGTCACCAAGGCTGTCAACCAACCAAAATCTCCCAACAGATCACAGGCTACGCGAGATAATATGTTTAACCGGACGGCACATGTTGGAGCTAACCTGAATGTAAGCAGTTCGGTGAGATGAGGGCCGAGGTTCTTGGTTCTGCCAGGACACAGAGATTTTATCACGTGCCTTGATTCAAAAGTCAAAAGTGAGATTGTGAAGTCCCGAGGCGGGTTGATACCGCCGAAAATTTCAATTCCAAAGAAGCTAAACTACCGAACGGCCTAATAAGCGAGGGGACAAAATCACAAAGAAAACTAACGTGGCCGGGATGAACGGGGAAGGACTAGCCTTGAGCCGAGTGACCCCCGTCTTCCATTCTTCTTCATGGGGTGCCAGATTATATGGTGTCCCTGCGGCGGCCCACCCCATCCTAAACGTTAGCCCCCTACTCCTGCCAATATATGCGTTTTGTGAGGTATTTGATCGGAATCCTAGACTAGAGATAGGGGTGACGGCACAGTCACCTTATATAAAGGTCAGTCAAATATAAACGGATATTTTTTTATAAACCCTAATAAGAGCACCTAAAAACTGGCCACTCCTCAACGAATGAAATTTAAAATCTTATACGAGCTCAATTCATTCAAAAAATTCTCTCCAAAATCCGCTGCACATCGACATTTTTCTGATTTCCTATTCGCTAGTGTTAATTTATTGATCTAGGAAATACCGATAGTTCGGGAACCACTTGTTCCCTTCATCAATGCTAACAATTCTGCTCTTCAGGCGCGACCCCAGCTGGCGGATTGGGGCATACCTGATTGATGTGTAAATATGTGTTCATGTACTTTTCTTTTCTGACTGTGCATGGCCTAGTGTTTGCGCATCTCTGGTGCGCGGACCAAAATGGCTATGGGAAGGATACCCAGAACATAAAACCACCATGGAAGACTCATGGAAGAGAGAAGAAGGAAACTTACGGTGCAGGGGCTCGGAACCCCAGTACCGGCGGCTTTTGGGAGTGAGCAAGCGGGCTCCCGGTCGTCGATATCCCTCGACCGCAGTGCCTCGGTGGTGGACAACTTGGCCACCTTGGCATATAATGCTACAAGTGATTTCGATCTGGAGAAGGAGGTATTCAAGCGAAGTACGACTTTACCGAGAACACCAATAACAAGACCAAACAAAGATGAACTAAAAGCAGCTTTTTGGACAACAAAAACCGTGACAACACCCACCGCACATGTTCAAGATACTCGACTGCAGGAGGTACTCCAGGAACAAGGAAGAGATCCATTCAAAGGAAGCTCATCAACTTTAAGATCTCCACCAACGGCAAAGACGATGAAGGATAAAGTACAGGCCAAAAGTGAAGGACCATGTAAAAGGAGTAACCCTGCCGGGACTTATAGGGAGCAGAGAGGCCATATTGCCAGAGAGTGCAATAGGGACCCCAAATGCCTATTGTGCGAAGCAAAAGAGGGACAGGATAACCGGCATATTGCCGGAAGTGGCAAATGTCCGGAATTTAGGAAGGCGCTCACTGCAATGAGAAAATGAGGTTTATTCAAATAAACCTCAATCATTGCAGGGTCGCTCAGGATTTACTTGAGCAGACCACGTTCGAATCTAAGATGGAAGTTGCCATCATAAGTGAACCCTATAGAAACCGTCACGGTGGCGTATGGGTCACAGAATCGACTGGTGGAGTGGCGATATGGGCTTGTGGTCGACAGGCCATACAATGTACTGCAAGTCAGGCAGCCAGTGGCTTTGTGTGGGCGAAAATAAGTGGTGTATATGTATACAGCTGCTACGCCCCGCCAAGTTTGACACTCCCTGCTTGGGCCCTAGAGTGGGGTAGCAGAGAATCAAATGCTAAGGGGCGGAGTCTATTAGAGGCTTTTGCGCAGATGGACATGGTTTTGGCTAACGAAGGTGCTGTAAACACCTTTCAGAAAGGGGGGTCAGGCTCGGTTGTAGACCTGACCTTTGTTAGCCCTTCCCTGGCGCGTGGTATGTCCTGGTGCGTCAGCGAACGCTACACCCACAGCGATCACCAGGCAATCTTCTTTGAGACATGTGTCGAGCCACAGGGCAAAGAGCTATCATGCTCGAAACCGAAAAAGGTTTCAGGCTGGTCTGCAAAATCTTTGGATGAGCAGACCTTCATACAGGTGTGGTTAGATCAACGTGATAAAGCAGGCGCCTCTACGGAAAGAGCCATCCATCTGGCTCAATGCATCGCCAAAGCATGTGACGCGTCTATGCCTAGGAGGTGCTCATTCCCCAGTAAAAGATCAAACTACTGGTGGAATGATGAACTGGCCGGTCTTCGATCAGCCTGCCACCGAGCCAGAAGAGCGGCTCAGAGGGCGGTAGGTAGAGTCGATCAGGGGCAGAAAGAGTGCGCCTATAAGGCAGCCCGCAAAACCCTCAAGCTCGCCATCCAGCGAAGCAAGGCGAAATGCTTTAAAGAGCTCTGCTCAGAAGCGGACATAAACCCGTGGGGGAGTGCTTATAGAATAGTGATGGGACGATTCAGAGGCCCCTCCTCTCCGCAGATTACGTGTCCCACCCTCGTGCGGGCCAGTTTTCGAGGCATGATGTTGATGTCATCTGCCTACGCTAAACAATATTATCAACTTAAGAAGTAGCCCCCCGCTGATGTTGGTATCCATTGCTTGAATAGCGTATTCAAGTGCTAGGCAAGTGCTAGGTTGAAGAGTGTCCAGTGAATCAGTACGTGTTTCATTGTTATCTTCGCCAGTCGTACTAGTTTAGCTGGTATACCAAATTTCAGCATTATACTGTACAGTACTCCACGATCTATTCTGACCTATGTCTGCCTGAACATGACAAAGATTTGGTACACGTCAAAGAAGGTTGGTTGTGGAGCGACTCGACTTGAAACCGCCTTGATACTCGCCAAGGAGCCGTTCGGCGTATGGTGTTATTATATTCTCCAGAATTTTCGTCAGGGGGTGTCGTAGGGTGTCTCCCTACGTTCGTGGGACCAAGAAGTAGTGAAATAATCGACCTAACAAACTGTACTTCAAAGGTGTTAGATTGATAAACAGTGGTGTGTGCTAGACGAAGTCTCACTGTCAAATCACCAATGCTTAGGATTAAAGTCTGACTAGGTCTGACAGGGAACAGTCTGTATTATAAAGTTCAATGAACTTCTTGGCAATAAAGAGCAGCTCCCTAGGCAACTAAGGGCACTAGAAGGTGAACTACAAACTGTCAATCGCACTTTGTGGGACCGCGAGCCCAAGGGTATACAGAGTCCTTAAAAAGGACGAGTCGATCAAATTAGACTCTCTTAGAAAGCAGCCGAACTCCACAATCGAATCATTATTGGTGAGACAAGTGGAAGGGAAACAGTTGGCAGTTACTGCAACCCCTTCAATACGTAACAATGCGAACGCGGTTGTTACCAATGAAAAAGTGAGAGCTGTCACGCTGTCCTTTGAGCACTTCAAAGTACCTGGCATGGAAGGTATCTATCAAGGGATGATAAAGGAGGCTATAGAGCACTAAGAGCGATTGCTAAGAAATATTTTTCTGATATATCTCGCTTTCGGCTGCCTGCTCAAAGGCCAACTCCTTCTCCCACTACAAACACCCAGACAGGCCCTTTTCCGCTCTGGATCCTCCTGTGATTGCCAAACAGGAATAAAATGCTGAGTTTCGTCGGTTCACCACGTCTTCGTTGATTTCAAAAAGGCCACAGAAACCGCCCTCTACGAGGTAATTGGTACGGTTGAGCGGTCGCTGCAGTTCAAACAGTATACCCTAGCTGCCTTCTTGGGTATAGAGAGGGCATTTAACAACGTTAGCAGCAACGTCATCAAGGAACCCTTGACCACTATTGGATTGGAACGGTGTCTTACACATTGGATTATAGCCTTGTTAAGCACCAGGATCTGGGAGGCAACCACTTGACCAGAGCTCTGAACAAAGGCACGCCCCTGCTCGGTGCTTTGGTTAATAGTCATGGACGAAATTTTAGGAACATTGGACAGCAGCGGGGAGAAGGTGGTGGGGTATGCCGACGACTTGGTGATATTAGTGTCAGGGATATTTCCATCCATGATGGGCGACACCATGGAAGGAGCGTTGCGAAAGGTGTGCCTGTGGTCCGCAAGGTGTAGACTCGGCATAAACCCAACCAAAACAGAACTAACGGTATTCACCACCAAGACAAGGATAACTGAATCCCACCTACCATGGCTGAATGAACAAAGATTGGTTCTTTCCTCTAATGTAAAGTATCTGGGGGTAATCTTGGATCAAAAGCTAAATTGGAGATTGAAAATAGAACTGAGGGTTAAGAAGGCCTGTACAGCCTTCTATGCCTGGAAGAGAACCTATACAAAGAAATGGGGTCACCGGCCGAGGATGGCTCTTTGGATGCATACCATTGTAGTCCGTCCAATCCTAACGAACGGCTCTATTGTATGGTGGCAGGCTTTGAGGGAAAAATGCAATAGGATGAAGCTTAATAGGATTCAAAGAACCTCTGCAGTCCTGCCCGGCAGATGCTCTTAATTTACTCCTGCATCTCCTCCCCCTAGACCTCCGCATTAAAAACGTTGCAGCGTGCAGTGTCGTCAGACTACGTGAATCCGGATGCTGGGCAGCGAAGTCCTACGGTCACAGTAATATCCTAGACTAAGTACCTCGGGAAATCTGGGCATTTCCCAGGGACTATGTTACACGCGAGCTGAACTTCACGAGAAACTTTGCTCTGTGGACTTTCCAACCTCAGTAGACTCAGTATTTTTTTCTCCGATGGATCAAAGATGGCCCGTGGAGTCGGCGCGGGGGTTTTCTCGAATAGACATAGTGTATCTAAGTCGTATGGTCTCCCAGGTTTCTCCAGTAGATTCGAAGTGGAAGTACTGGCGATATTGGAAATTTGTCGATGGCTGGAGCGAGATTCGAGCCCCAAGCGTAACATAGCCATTCTCACCGACAAGCAAGCGGCCATCAAGGCCTTGTACTCAGCGACGACTTCCAGGCTGGTGAAGCAGTGCAGAAACGCACTGAAGCGTTTGGACGGCATAGGAACATAGAGGGGGAATGAGCAAGTTGACGGGTTGACTAGGCGAGGCTCCGCTCCTGGCAGCCTTTCCGTGAATACACTCGGTGTTTCGCTGGCGGCTGTCAGGGGCGGAGTTTTCTCGAACTAGCTAGCAGCCACGGGTCTTAGATGGCGAAGGCTTACGAGCTGTGCCAAGTCGAGGAGAATTTAGGTCGCTTATAATATAGCTCGACCACGAGAGCTCCTGTGCTAGACGTGTGCAAATGCATTCAAGATTACGGCGATCTGCACGGGGCACTAGCCGATAGGGGACCATGCCGCTAGGCTCGACACGACTTACAATTCGCATTGTCGAAGCTGCGGAGAAGGAAGGGAAACTCTCATGCACTTTCTCGGCGATTGCCCAGCTCTAGCTAGGGTCAGACTGCGGACACTGGGTAAATCATTTTTTGGGGACCTCAGAGAGATTTCTAGTTGTAGGGTGGGAGAGCTGCTTTCCTTCGGGAATGCTAAGGGCTGGCTCTGCCTCCCTGCTCTCATAACAGCAGTCACGGTTTTAGGAGTTTGTGGCATCAAAACGGCGCACCACAGCGCTAATTGGGCACCTCGGAGCGGCCACTGTTACCTACCTACCTACCCCTACAGAGGGTCAAAATTTGTATTTCACGTGATTTTATTGGGCTCTAAGATTATGACGTCATCATTATATAAATTGGCCTCGTATCAACGGGAGGGTCCATGGGGATATTCTAGTTTTATGTTTTTAGTGAGTTAGGGAGCATAAAGTAGTTATGCTCGTTTGGAACATCAAATCTTGAAAACACCACTACGAGGAATAGTTCCGCATCTCGTAAGGGGTATAAATCAATAATAACCCCGACTGAGATCGAATTTACAATTCTGCTAGCAGCCTTTCTTCAAAGAGGAATCATCACGCATTTTGACTTTTAGGAACGTGCTCAGATCGGCCCAAAAGTCGGGTAGGGTCATGACATTTAATTGGGAAAGGATGCAGTTACTAATTCAACATTTTATGATGACAGAATCAGCAAACTTCCAAAACAATACATTCAAAAGGGAAGAACATTTTCAAAGTCTCAAAAAAAAATCCCATTTATATTTGAATGACCTTCGTAATTGATATTATTTAATGTAATAATAATTATATAATTTTTATAATTTGTTCGGCGCTGTTTCGGCGGAGTGGTTATATAGGAAATCCATTTATAAAATATAGATTTAGGTGAATCTCAGCGGAAGTCCTTAATGTACACTTGAACAAGACGAAAATATAACTAAACACTATCTTTTAACGCTAAACTTTGGATATACTTCAAGGGATCACTATTCGGTCACTGTGTTCCTTTCTAGTGAAACTGGCTTAATAATTATTTAACTTTTTTTTTAAAATTAAAATTGTAATTTTACGATATATGGTCTCCAGTGAAAGTAAATTAATATAATTAATAATAAATAAATAAATAAAAAATATTTGTAATAACGTTCAACCTTTTGTAACTGTTCAAGTTGTATTTGTTTAACTTTCAACCACCACACAGACATTTTAACAGATAATTAATTAATTAATAAATTAATAAACACAATAAACAACCCGATAATATTTGGAATATTATTTATGCAAAAGTTTGGATTGGCCCCATTTGGATAAGGGCAACGGATACAATATTCTTAAACGTTCGCGGGAAACAAGATCAACGGTTGTGGCAGTTTTCAGTACAAACTGAGCTATGTCCTTTGAATTTACACATATTCCATCCTTCCATATTTTTCTCTTTACTATATAGGATAATAATCCGAGCTAAACCACACACAAGTAACTTACAGATATTCGCTTTAATATCTGACCGATAGACCAAGGGGGCCAAGGGGACCAAGAGGACCAAGTGTTAGGCGCTCAACTAAACTGACTAAATGCTTTCCTTCCTTCAAAGTTAATCATATAATCTTAATCTTACGATGGGCATACCCCGGAATTTTTCCTCCTCAACATTTGGTCCTAATTCATATTCATCTTTTTTTGCCCTATCTTTCTCATTTCTCTGTGTGTTTTTCACTTTATCATATTCGCGTTGAGAGGGTGACGAAGCTGTGAAAATTCAAGAATTCCTGAAATGACTGCATGATACGCAAAGTTATTCGTCTTCAGTAGGTCGACATAAAATGTAGAAAAGCTAGAAAGGATATGAATCAACAGGGGCTGCATTATATACGTATCTAGATTCTAGTATATACCGGCGAAAGTGACATAATCGCAAGTCATTTCAACTAATCTGCCTCAGTAACATATCAAAGCTTTAAATATAATATTAATAATCATTGGCGCGACAATTCAATTGGTATAATTAGGCGATAACGGCTTTACGGTTTCTTACCAGGGCAGAAGAAAATCATCAGACGGTGCCTCACCTCTGCCTTGGGAGCAGCATGACCGAAGCGGCTCGCAGATGCTTCTTTATATAATTCGCAGAACACAACATGACTACGAATTATATTGAGCGTAAATCCGCCTTATTGACCAGAGCTTTACCAGAGCTGAAATTGTAATGCCGGAAATTTGGGTGCTAAGCCCTAAACGAGAGGTCCGTGGACCCAAAAACAAGGAGTAAGTTGCTCTCCATTTGGTCCGGTCAGGGATTAAGTTGATACAGACTTAGGACCCCACAATTCTCAAAAAACATTCAATTTGATTTGGGGCTTACAGGAGGAGGCAACATAGCTAGCATTGAGGTCGTTTGTTATTATTATTATCCTGGTTTGACTCAGATAATCCGTTCACAGCTTCGTCGACTGGTATCCGACACCCGGTCACGATAGAAATTCCTCTGCAACCAGTGAGATTTGAACCGCGACCTACCATTACGACAAAGTAGTGTTGTAACCACTAAGCCATACGAACACTCAATCAAACTGAATCAAATCAAATCTTTCACTAAGTGATAAGTATCTGAAGATGTTTAAACAAAGCATTTTAAGGGTGGGTGGTTAAAGAATAGTATAGATCCGAGGGCGAAACGTGGATTGGTACCCACGATGGAGCAATGCCTGCTGAACCAACACCACCAGCTCTACTACCAAACCCTATCTTCACCTCCACGTGGTGACCGCTGAGAGTTCTTTTTTAACGAAAAGCTGCAGACGGAGAAGGATGAAGGCGAGTCTCCCGCACCTAAAAACGGGAAAAATTGTACCCTTTGGTCCTCCAGGTTGGGGGTTGGGTAGAGCTGATAACCCTGCACGGAAAACAACTTGTTACGAAGCCAGAACAGGAACCTCGGACTGGACGGATTACACAACGATGAACCCGGCATTTGCTCATGAAACGTGCGCTCCCTGTACAGAGATGAATCTGCTGAGTATCTAGCCGATACCCTGTCCCAATATAGGGCTGATGTCACAGCGTTACAGGAGATGCGTTGGACATTGACCGGTTTCCTGGCGAAGAGCTGCTACACCATATATTATAGTGGCCATCCAGTAGACCATGTGCTTGGAATAGGTTTCTTGGTAGGTAGGTAGGTATCAGTGGCCGCTCCGAGGAGCCGAATTAGCGCTTTGGTGCGCCGTTTTGATGCCACAAACTCCTAAGACCGTGACTGTTGTTATAGGAACAGGGAAGCAGAGTCCAGCTGGCTCGGATCTTCAGAGCCAGCCCGTAGCATTCACGAAGAAAAGCAGCTCTCTGACCCTGCAGCTAGAAATCTCACTGAGGTCCCCAAAGGATGGTTTACCCAGTGTCCGCAGCCTGACTGGTGGCAGAGCTGGGTAATCGCAGAGAAAGTGCATGAGGGTTTCCCTTCCTTCTCCGCAGCTTCGGCAATGCGAGTTGTAGGGTAAGCCGAGCCTAGCGGCATGGTCCCCTATGGGCCAGTGCCCCGTGCAGACCGCCGTAATCTTGAATACATTTGCACGCGTCTGGCACAGGAGCTCTCGTGATTGGGCTATGTTATAAGCGGGCCAAATTCTCCTTGATTTGGCACAGCTTGTAAGCCTTCGTCATCTCAGGCCCGCGTCTGCTAGGTAGTGCGAGTAGACTCGGTCCCCGACAGCCGCCAGCGGAACACCGACTGTATTCCCCGAGGGACTGCCAAGAGCAGAGCCTTGCCTGGCCAATCCGTCAGCCCGCTCATTCCCCTCTATGTTCCTATGCCCGGGAACCCAGAGGAGAGTGATCTTGAGCGTGCCGCCCAGATGGTTGAGCGTGTCTCTGCACTGCCCCACCAACCGGGAAGATGTCGTCGTTGAATACAAAGCCTTGATGGCCGCTTGGCTGTCGGTCAGAATGGCTATGATACGTTTAGGGCTCGAATCACGCTCCAGCCATCGACAGACTTGCAATATCGCCAGTACTTAGTAGGTTTCTTAGTCAGCCTTAGTAGGTTTCTTAGTCAGCCAAAAACCGAAACCTGCTCTAATCGGCTTTGAAAACATAAGTGAACGGCTATGCGCTTGCGAGGCCAGTTTAGAAATATAAGCCTCAACCACGTTCACGCCCCTACAGAGAAGACTGCCGAGTCGGAGAAGGATACCTTTTACGAGGCAGTAGAACGAACCCTCGAAGCCTGTGCCAGATATGATATCAAAATCATACTTAGGGATTTTAGTAGCCAAGTAGGAAAGGAGCCCATATTCAGGCGATACGCTGGCTCCCATAGCTTACACCAAAATACAAATGATAACGGATTGTGGATTATTCAGTTGGATGGTTATTGGAAGTACCTGGTTTGCGCGGAAAGCGACGCAGAAACATACATGGGCCTCTCCAGACGAGATCACTTTCAACCAAATTGACCATGTGTTGATCGAACGCCGCCACCTTTCAGCCTTGATAAATGCCAGATCATATAAGGGGGCCAATAGAGACTCGGATCACTATCTCGTTAGCATGGTGCTCCGAGCTCGAATAACAATACCACCCAGAATCCCCTCTGACAATCAGGTAAGAGCTAACACTGAAGCCATCCACAACACAGCCCTCCGCGACACCTATAAGAGAGAAATGGATGCCGCAATAGTCGCAGTCAACAGAGGACCTGGAGATGAAGCATCAACAAATGATCTTCCCAACCACCTGAAGAACGTTATCATTGATACGGCCACAAACATACTTGACCCCAGCCGCAAAAGGAGTCGGAACGGGCTGGCTTGAAGATGAATGTAAGCTAGCTACGGAACGGAAGAATGCCGCATACCGATACCGCGCAGAGACTTATCACGAACTCCGTCGAGTGGAGAAGCGACTTCACAGAAGGAAAAAGGAAGCCTGGGAGAACCAACAAGTCTGTGAACTAGAAAAGTACAGGGAGCAACCGCGCCAGGCGGGGAAGTTTTACCAACAAGTCAGCAGGAGGAAGTCTTATACACCTCGATGTTCATCCTGCCGAGACAAAGAGGGAAATCTGATTTTCGACAGAATGGGCATATTGGAGCGATGGGTTTAGTACTTTGATGAACTACTGAACAACCGGAACATTGGCGAGTTGGACGTCCCTCCAACTGAAGACGACTGACAAATACTGCTACCACCAAGTATAGGAAAAACAGTCGGTGCAATTCATCCATTCAGTCCCTCGCAGTCGAAACCTTCCTCGATAATCTCTCTTTTACCCTAGTTAACATTTTCAGCCCCCCACGAATCAAAATGCCAACCTCTGGCGAGACCTACATGCAACTCTGCATTTTTTCAGCCGCCATTCCCAAGTAATCGTTACAACCAATCTAGACGTTTTCAACCTACATGTTTCCAAAGACTTGGAATCCGAATTCACTTCACCCCTGAAAGACTCATTCAAAGGAACTCGCAATAGCTACAAACCCAAATATAAGTGGAATTACTCGTTAGTAGCCTTCTACAGAAAAACGAACCAACGCCCTTAAACAATAACGACAACTACGAGCCTACCAGAACTTCCTTGCCTTACACTCTAATCCGTCTGCCTCGAATGGAAAACCCAACCGCAACGGACCAAAAAAACTTCATGGGAGCTACCCACCGAGAGGCTGAATAAAACCCCAGTGGGCTGTAAGTTGTAAACCTGCCCTACGCCATCAAGAAGAACAGGCAGTGTTCCACCCCCATAGAAAACTGCAGTCCTCAAGTCTTCGCGAACTTCCTGAACCTCCTAAAATCTCAAACAAACGACTCTATTTTCACTCCTATCCACCTCTCCCCCGCGAATTCAGTCCCCCATACGTCTCCCATACGCCTTTCCCTAAATGGCACAGAAACCGTAATTCAAAACGGCCTCTCAAAAGGGACCTGCCTAAACCCCACTCCCTACCTTGTCTTGGTGAGGGAGCTCAATAGGGAAGATCCTCCAGGAAACGGGAGGTGACACCTGAAGCCAAGCGGTAATCAAAACCCCAAGCTAAGGTGTGACTACCGTGCCGAGGGCTGGGCAGGGGTTAAGATGTGGCCGTAAATGGTAAACTCTAGGTACTAGGCGACCCCCAGGCAAAAAGGGGCTCTGCCGAGATCGACCTACTTTCCCCGATAAAACTGAGACCATGGCAGCCAATAATGAGAAGACAAAAAAACAAAAATCTTTTAAAAAAGTACAATTAAACCTGGACCCTGACGATTCAACCCCTAAGCTCGTCGATGGAGAACCTGAGTCAAGACTCAGATTCTCCACTTACTAAGGTCGGAACCAATCTAATTGGGACCCAGTCCTTAAAGGACGAGCCGAAGCCGGCCCCTTCTGTCAGCACTTCTGACCCTAGTCTCCAATCGGCGCCACCTGCTGGGGCTAAAGTCTTGCCCATGGGTAAGCACCTGTCCACGAACACCAAGCAGCCTTCGGGCAAACCGCCTCCGGGCAAATCACAACCCAAGGACTGTGCCAAAGTCGAGGGGAAAGGATCGTTCGGGACACTTGCGGCGAAGGGGATACCAAAGTGAAATGAAAATTGAAAGAGGCTAGGGTCACTAGAGCGGCATTTTTGTAGTCCTTAGGAAGTGGGACCCTAGCAGGGCTTTTAACGGGGCACTGCTCCTTAAACTACCGTACGGAAAAGATTGGGGTGGTGGCTTCGGCTTGGTGCAGCCAATGTGAGAAGGAGGAGGAGACGGCCCTGCACTTTTTATGCAGTTGGCCGGCCTCCTCAGATCTCAGATGAAAACACCTTGGTAAGGGTGCCTCTATCTCTGGAGAATGTTCTCAGATTCGCTTAAGCCTGCGTAGCCATTGAATCGGCGATTTACGGGGATAGTACAATGGCCTGAGTGCTCGGAGCTGTGGCTCCCCTCAGTAAACTCCACTCTCTTAAAAATTATACACGACAACCTTACACTCTAGAACAAACAGTCTCCGCTCTACGTCTTCAACTGGAGCGGAAGGACAACACAAGGAGAACCACCTAAAATATCTCGGTGTTAAGATCAGCAACATCCTAACCATAGACCCACACTATTGCCAGAAACTACTTTAGTCCACCCTGAGCAAAGAAATAGTTCAACCCCTTACAATATTCAACTCCAACCTTCACCCGCGAAAAGGTCTCACCATCTTCCGAAAGACAGGTTAATCCACGCCTCTAAATCTCAGCCTTTTATATGAATGGCTTATTGTACGGGACATATAGCGTAAAGGATGCCCATGACGCCATACATAAAGTCGCAGTGATATTGGGAAAGACCCAACCTTCATTAAAAAGTGAGTAGCTAACAGAAACCTCTGGAGTACACTGACAAAAATCGTCAAATCGTGTCCTATGTAGAGTTTGAGAATGCAGAAAGGAATCTCAGGACCCTTGGCGTATATCATAACTCAAACGAAGACTTCTCCAGTGTTAATTCGAGCCTAAATGTCAAATATACCAAAGACAGCTCCCAAAAGGAAGAGAGAGTTCCTATATTTGACTGGCATACCATGGAGTGTAGGACAGAAATTTGGTGCTTATGACAGGAAGCGTACGACTGGGATGACATTATGAAAGCCCCACCTAGGCCCCCCCCTAGTGTGTCATCCCGCCCTGAGTAGAGTTGCGGATAACTGACAAGGCAACCATATTGGATGACCTGGAGTGACGTTACACTGTATTTCAGCGGCTCCCCTGTAAAAACACCTTTCCTGTCTTTAGAGGTAACCATGGGGGATTGCAACATTGGGGCTCTTTTGCAGGGCTGACTGGTTTATGAGACGCCAGAGACACGATGACAGTTGCCAGTACGGTTGACAGTTACTTAACAACATCAGAGTGCCTCTCTGCGCTTGGAAATTTTGGCGGAGAATATGCTGAGATTCTCGCAGACGCTAGGCCAAGGATCCCAAAACTAAAGTTTACTTCGGCAACTACCAACATCAATGCTGCCGTTGACAGAATTTTGGGTGATCCTTTGGCTAGCGAGATTACTACAACAGAGGTTCAAAGCTTGGTCGACCTTGCTGCTGCCACGTTTATTCGTCACAATAACTAATGGCTTGGAGTGAATAACAGAGGTATGCGCAGAAGGACTTTACCGTATTGGGGGTGTCAGGCAAGTTTCTCTTGGGAATCTACCAGCAAGAGCGCCTAGAAATGATACCCCAATCACGGAAATCCTCGAGGTGCTGAAGCAGAGAGCTGTGGTATGATCCAGATATAATAAATTCACTAATGGCCGCGCGACTTGACAGTACATTTCTTAAGAATAAGTCATAGCTCATTCTCGTCCTTACCTTCTCCTTCTCTTTTATGGCAAGCATCCTTTCCTCTTCCTTAATTTTCTCCTGATTATTTTTCTCCTCAATTTTACGCTCTTTTAGCGTCTTCAATAGTTTCCATTTGCTGCTGCCCAACGCCCCGGCAGCGGCTGCCATCCCTACAGGAACACCATTTGTTGCACTCTCCTGGCTTGATTCATGACTAAGTTTCTTTGCTTCCATATTTGCACCGATAATTCGACTACACCTTGATCCGGGAATACCTTCCAAAGGGGTGGGACTCTGGTCAGTTTCTTGATCATTATAGTGATCCTCTCTCTGTTCGTCCTCGTCTGGTTGCTGCTGGTAACTTTCCACCGGGGAATGCATCTCTAAGGTATGGTCTTGAGTTTCGCCAGGTTCAGATTGGTAGTCTACATGGTTGTCAGCATCATGACTGTCAGAAGCTTGGTCGTCGGGAATGTCCTGGGTGGGGCCGATGGGTTGAGGGATATACGCATTTGTTTCGTTGGTGAGCGAATGTTTGGCCTCAGTTTGTTGTCGCTCCTTGAATTCGTTGTAGTTTTGAACTTGACCATAATCGAGTTCCTCTTCTTCGGTTAGATCGGGTGTATCTGGTCCAGACGTCGCTCCCGATGACTGTGATTGTTTGTCCTGGTCGGCAGTTTGAGGTGGCGAACGGGAGGCTGGAGTTCTTGTGCGATCTTCTTCAGAAGAATATGGGGAAGTAGAGTAACGGGCGACTTCCTCACCACTGTCCTCTGGTTCGAGTACGGCGCGGTCGATGTTGCTCTTGCGGCGACGCCGCTTGACCTTCTTAACTGGTCGATGGTTTACCTGAAAGTATTGGTTGTGGTTCGTGGAACACTTTTGTCTGTGGCGTTGCTGGTCATTTCGCATGTCTGATTCGACCATTGCGATTTCTTTGAGCATCCGTTGCTCGTCATCCTCATCATCTCGTCGCGATCCTTCACCAGCCAACCACCCATGGATGTTGGTAACTTTCGAGAACTTCTCGTAAACGTCAGGTTTTTGATGTCCTTCAACATGTATCGTTGGGATTTCTGGTTGAATCATAACCACGGCTTTCAGTTCACGCAGGACGAACGACATTCGCTCTTTGACATCCTCGTCTGGCTGATAGGAGTCGCGATCCTTAAACTTTGGCAAGGAATCCTCATCTTCGGCACCCAACTGGTCAATCTTAGACAATAAACTTCCTCCATCGCCGGATGGTTGATGATCCTGGTAATACTGAGATGCCGATTCCATGTGACTCCTGCGTTCTAGCTCCTCGAGTTTGCGAAGTTCATAGCAGAAGTATTCGTCGTCGGTGTCGATACTGTCCTCGGTACTCTGACGACGTGAGGATGAGACTGTCCTGTACGAGTGCTGGCTACGGTTGTCGTCGTCATCGCGTGAGGCGCTCGGAATCTCAAGGCTGTGCTGGTGGTATCTTGACCCTGGAAATTTGCAGCTTTTGGGACTAGTTATAGGCGGTGCAGCGTCCGCATCTTGGTGCCGCCCGATTGGGAGGCGCATTCCTGCCACACTTCCGTTTACACTAGTGCGTGGTGTGAGATCGGCTCCGGTGTAGTCGAATTCTGAGTCCTCGATGAAAATAGAATGGGTTTTCTGCAAATGATGGTGATGACTGGTAGCCGAAGTCACA
Organism: Hermetia illucens; assembly: GCF_905115235.1. Lineage (NCBI taxonomy): Eukaryota > Metazoa > Arthropoda > Insecta > Diptera > Stratiomyidae > Hermetia > Hermetia illucens. Next base: position 10,952,459 of record NC_051855.1, on the reverse strand, counting down.
GCATATTCCGCAGAATGTTTTTGGTCGTCACTCTCCTTCGTGACTGTCTCCCTAGTGGCTTCCCGGGTTCCATCATGCATTTTTGGATCAGCTGATGTCTGTTGACCTTGTTGAGTATTGTTTTCACTTACAGCCTCGTCTTGAGGTTTGCCCGCCCCATCATTTTCTGACGGGTGATGACGGATTGCATCGCCGACCGTGGGGAACATAGGGTTGAGAAAGACATCATCCTGTTTCTCTGCCTCGGCGTTAGGGACTTCTTCGTCAGCAGCTGGTGGAGTTACAAAGACATCTTCAGGCTCAGGCTCGCCCTGGCTTTCTAAGTGCTCCTCCTCTGATCGTTTTGGCTTCGATGGCCTCATGTGTTGAGGTATCTCCTGCTGAGGCTGCTGGTATGCCTGGTGGAATTCGTCATATTCGCTCGTACTGTCCTCGTTGTCGGACTGAATGAAGCTCTGCATATCCACCTCCGGATCAGAGAGGCTTGTACTTGCGACGGATCCTGGGCGCATAAAAGGACTGTCAACCCCCTTGGCAGAGTGGATAGACGAACGGTGTGTGAAACTGTGGCGGCGATAGAGCTTGGCTTTCTGCATGATATTCGACATGGTCGCCGAAAGTGTTCGTTTTTTCTTCTTGATAGAGCCGTTACCTGTTGCGGATTTTTGTTGTGCAGTTGAAATATCAGCTGACCCGGGGGCGTGGCCTGTGCCACTGTGCGTAGCGCGTCTTCGAATCATAGGAATCTTGGCAAGCCGCTGCTGGAAATAGTGAGGCGGGTGGTGAAGTTGATGTGTTTGGGGTGCCTTCTGCTGCTGTTGCTGTTTCTGCAGCATCTGGCTGTAGTGCTTTTCAGTCTCATCAATTTCCACTCCCACAGGAAGTGACTGTGACCGATGTCGCTTAGTCATTCGTTTGAGTTTCAAGTCTGGCAACCAATTTGAGAATTTGCCCAGGTACTTGTGTTGCTGATGTTGATGCTGGAGCATCGGAGGAACCGACTGCTGGACCTGAAAGTGTTGCTGCTGTTGAGGTTGCTGTTGATATTGTGATTGCGGTGTTTCGCCAAGATGGTGTCGCTCCCCCCCGGCGGCGATGGCTAGCAGGCCGGAGCTGTGGTAAAGCTTCTCGGCCTGACTTAGATCGTTTGATATAGTTACATAGCCAGACTGATTGAGGAGGTATGACTGCTGTTGGTGAGGGTCAAACGGTCGGCCGGGTTTGTAACCTCCGCTGCTGGGTTGGTACGATTGTTGCTCATGGACTGGTCGCGCAAAACCGATATAGTCCAAGTTTCGTGAGCTGTTGTAGTCGGTGAGGCTGTTCGATGAAGGATAGTAGACAAGTCGGTCAGTGAGATTACGGTGCTTCTGCGCATACATCTCTACGTCGTCGATATCGGTCTCCTCGAAACAGGGCGACTTGGAGCGCTGTGTGCCTCCAATGTTGGTGCGCTTCTGTAAGGATGATAGCGGGCGTTGTTGCTGTTGTCGCATTAACGCTGGGTTTTTGACCAAATCTGGGTAGTTTGGATGATGTTGTTGATGATGCTGAGATTGTTGCTTTTGATGCAAGAGTTGCTCTTCGAATTGATGCTGTTGTAGGTGCTGGTGATCCCAGCTTAACATTTCGGTCATGGTCGTTGCATCGGAATAAGCTTGTGCATTTTTTACATCAAAGATCGATTTATTTTCAAAAACCGAGCAAATTGGCATGTTTTTCGACAGTTCCTGGATGTAGTTGAGATTCTCTTCGCTAAACATGTACTCGTCGTTATTATTATTGTTGTTGAGCATGGTTGAGGTAATGAGATGACGTCCTTGTCTTGGTGAAGGTCCAGCCACGGGGGCAGCTTCAAGGTCGACTGTCAAGTCCCGCTGTCCAGGCGGGGACGTCATTGCTCTCGGTCCACCGTTTTCCTTCGGTCGGGATATCGTAAACGTCGAGGTTGCATGGTATGCGGACGTTGATTCGTCGGTAGATTGGTGGTACATGCGGCATGGGACAACTGAAGGCGAATTGGGGGACTTTTCCAAGCTAGAGAATCCTGACATGGACGATAGACCGGAATCAGATTTGGTTTTCTTCGGTGAAGCGTCCATGCCTGAAACAAATGTGACTATGGAGGAGCTCGGTGGCAAGGCCGGTTGACGGTATCGTTGCTCAGATTTCGACTGTTTCATCTTCATCATCATGATGTCCGCATGGAACGGATTCATGGCGTTAATGGGCTGCTGGAGTTGGTGGTCCTGTTGTTGGAGCACTAGTTCTCCGTTCTCTGTAAGAACTACGACCGACCCGTCCGTCAGATCACCACCTTCTTCTGACTCGAGCTGCAAGAAGTCCTCGCCATTCGGGGCAGGAGGCGGAGGACTCTGTGATGCTGCGCTAAGGATATCGTCATCACAAAGGGTCGAGAAATCATCGATCTTGTTCTGGTAATTAGGATTCTGCAGATGCAGCAGGAAAAGCATAGAATTGTGCCGCTCGAGGCTCTTCTTCAGCGACTTAATGTACTCGTCGTCGTTGTAGATATTGCTACTGCTGGAGTAGTGGGTGGTTTGCTGGTGTAGGCCACCTGTTGCTCCCTTCAAAATCCTCGGCGAAGACGAGCCTGCCTGGTATTTCTGATTATCGTGGAGCATGTATTCACTATAATTATCTAGTAAATTCGTGCAAGTAGTTGTTGAGTAGTCGTCCCTCGTCAAAACTGGCGATAGGAGTCTATAATTGTCCATGGTATCGTAGTTTTTCTTAATCTGCATAGATTTTCTTAAGATTTCAGTCTCTTTATTGTCCAAAAGTTTTAATTGTTCATTTAAATTCGAATTGTTCCGCAGCAAATGGCGACTATACTCGTCCGCTAGTAGTTGCGTTGTTGAATTCGTTGATGTTGATGATGATGACGAGGAGGATGCTATAGTGGTGATACATGTGGTGGATATGGTGGTTGGTGTTTGATGGATAGACTCGTGACCATTTACAATGGATGATGTCCCGGCTGTACTGGTTTCCGCGAGATTATCTAGAGTTCGAGTGTCATCTGTAGGTTGATGATGCTGGTACTGTACCTGTTGGTGTTGTGATTTTTGCGAGATAATCGACTGCTGGGAGTCGGTACCCAGGAGTTTCTTTAGAATATCAATGTTTTTCTCTAGCTTATTAATAATTAGGTTGTTTTGGTGTTGAAGCGATTTCGTTGGTGTTTGATAATCACTTGGGCCATAGGTAGCGCTTGCAACTGTGGTCTCACCTCCGCTTCCGCTGCCGCTACCGCTGCTGTCCTTTTGTTGTTTCGTAAAGGGATTGAGCAGAAGCAACATCAGATTCTTGTCGATTTTTTTGATTTTCTCAAAAAAATTACACTCGGCCATGATGATGCTGCGTAATCGTTCCATTTGATCGTTGGTGAAATGGGAGAGATCCTCGATTTTATTGATTTCAGCGATGATGGTGTCGATTAGTTCGTTTGTAGGAATTTTCGTGGTATCCTTTGTATCATATGACGATTGGCATTGATTATGCAATTGCGAATTGCTTTGCTGTTGGTGTTGTTGATTTAGTGATTCTGAGAGGGATGAATCGATTAGGGCTGATTTGAAGCTGTTCAGCATGTCCATTTCGTTTTTATGGTGTTTTTTCTTTTTGGATTTTTTATTGTCTTTGCTTCTACTGGAGCCACCGATCGTTTGAGTTGCTGGTGTCACGACTGGTCGGGAAATTGCCACTGATGTTACCTCAGAATCGGGCTTGTGCTCTTGGTGTTTGTGCAAGGAATAGGTAGACTTGCTCTCCAGAAGATATTCTTCCATTTCTGAGGCTGAACTGTGCACTTCAGGTTCTTGCTCCTCATTATCTTCGTAGATCATGCCAAGGGATGAAACTGGGCGTGATTGAGATCCACCTGATGAAGCTACCACTCCAGAGAGCTTCTCATGAGCCGCTGCCATTTCAACGCTTGTTATGTAATCATTGCGATACGCAGCCTCGTTGAGGTTTTTGTAAAACTCATTCATATTCATGGCTTCACCAAGACCAATCATTTCAGTGGTTGTCTCGCATCCACCCCCTCCAGAATCATCAATCGGCACTGACATTATACCTCCGCCCTCGATTCTCTTATCACCGTGCCGAAAAAACTGATTGTCATTTTCAATTCCAATCAAATCCGTCATTATTATGTTATTTATTGGGTCCTGGATGCGCTCATCCTGCCGAAAAAAATCCGACTGCTTAGGAAATGATTTTCGCTTTTCACCAACTAGACCGCTCTCTTCAACTAGATCCACCCCCTCCTCCAGGCCGTCCTTGATCGCGCTATTTCCTAAAAAATCCCGAATTAGTTGTGTGTTAGCTTTTGATTCAATTATTGGAGCACCTCTATCAACACCAATGTCACCTTTATCAGTTTCACCAATGATATCAACAGCAACATCGTTGGAGAATGGCATCATATCAACACTCATTCGGCTGAATCGAGTTATGGGTGGTGCTGATGAGGGCTTTTTTGAGCGCAAATGCTGCAATTCCAGCATATTTGATGTTTCACCAGCGCTTGCGGCTAGCTCGTCGTAATCAAGGGAACGTGTCAAACGCGGCGATTTGGCACGCCTTTCCGGAGATTGTTGGTAGAGGTTCGATGATATTGGTAGGGGAGTCAACAGTTTGCCATAGCCACTTGAGTCGAGGGCGTCATTTTTTAGTTCTTCCAGCATATTGTTGAACTCATTGGTTGTTGCCGAGCTGCTCGCTTGCTCCTGGATCTGTTGTTGAATCTGCAATGTTCGCATCTTTTCCAATTCTGAGTCGTATTCGAATGGATTCTTGTCGTGCATAAGGATCTGCTGTTCAGCTGGTTGTTGTTGCTGTTGCAACCGTGATTGTGCTTGCTGTTGAAGTTGTTGCTGTTGGTGGTGATGAAATTGTTTTGACCGCTCTTGTTGCTCAACGAAATCCTCGATATTGGGTTGAGTACAGAGGCCCATTAGGTTACCCACAATGGATTGTTGTTCAACCGTGATATTCTCCAATTTCTCCAATCGGGTCCACATTTTCCCATATTCATTGGAGAGCAGGTCTAAGGCACGCCAAGCGAACTTAAGTTCGGTTTCCAGCAAATTGATCCTTGTGGCCACTTTATCCATATAATCGGATATAATATAGTCTGAGTGTTGTTGAGCGTTGTAATAGTCACATAGTTGCTGTTCGCTACTTAAGAGCTCATCATGCGTTCCCATATTCTCAACTGACATTGCCGATGTTGGGAGTGGGGAGTGTTGGAGAAGTTGTTGTTGTTGAAGGTGATGGTGATGTTGTTGTTGAATGTTCATATTAGGGGTTGACGAGAACGGTAGGTTATGTGAGAGAACAGCTTGATCAACCTGCTGTTGTTGGCGTTGGTGAATAGATTGATTTGACTGGTGACGGTGCATGTGACTTGGCGAACTTTCGGGGGCGCTACTTCTGCCGGACAACAGTGGGCTGCAGGGACTTGAATTGACCATTTGCGAATTCAAGATCTTGTGATGAACTTTAGGCGAGGACGATAGAAGCATTTGATGATGATTCTGAGTCATGTTCAGATTCGACATTGTTGATATTGGGTGGTGTAATGATGATGAAGTTCGATGCTAGGTTTCTCACTTTTTTTAATTTATAATATAATTATATATTATAAATTATAATTTAATTCCCTAAACTTCGGAATAATGTTTTTATAATACACTTAATTATTTTAAGAAAAATGTGACCCCAAAACTTTACACGTAGTTGGTCATTTCAACATTTCTTCATATATATATATATATATGAATGTTATATGTTCATTTGATTGATTGTATTTGGTGTAGAAACACTTATCGTGATATAAGAAATAATTGCAGTAGTAGTAGTAACAGTAGTTGTTTTTATTGTATTAGGAATTCAAACGACACAAAAATAAAGTCCAAAAAGGATATTTTATATTTTTAGTCTCAGTTTCCCAGAAGTGATAGTTTATAAATGTCTACCAATTATTGTTTAGTAGTAATTTTATAGTTGTTTGATGCTGATTGACTTTTCTAGTTATATCATTCAAACACGTATCACTCCACTCCAAAATTCACAAGACAAGTCCGATCGAGTAGCGAAAATTATACTAAGTAGAAGCTACTAAATTCTGAATAGAATTCCTGAATTTTTTTATCTTTTTCAAATCGTTGTTTGGTTACAATTGTCAATCCTCAATCCCAATCCAATACGGAATCAATCGTTTTATAGCATTTTGCTCCCAAATAAATTGTTTATCTTTTGTTTTTAATTTTTTTAATTGCATTGATATTATATTTTCGCCGAAAGATTTTTTTTTTTTTTTATATTTTAAACGTTACTTTCTTATACCATCTTCTCTCTTATAACAACAGAAAAATTCCCTAAATGTGTATTGTTATTTTTTATTTTCCTTTATCATTAAGTTTGTAGTTTGCTTCATTGTAAATGGTTTAGTTCATATTATTCTCAAGTCCCTACAAATTTATACAATACACTATAGATACATGTATCCGCAATGGTGGAAATAAGTACTATATGTATGAAAAGTAAACATCCAAAATACGTCTTTCGTGTTTTTTTTTATATTAATTTTCCTTCTTTGTATACTCGCGTTTTAGTATTATATTTTGCTTATATTTGTTGTTATTATTATTATTAATAAGTATAAAACTGTATAATTTTTTTAAAATATAAATAGAAAATATTATTGAAAAAGTTGCACGAGAAAGCTGTAGATTGTTTTTTGTTTGTTGTTATTTATATTTATAGTAATTTTTCATAAAGAAGATCATATTAGACTTTTGCATTATTGTACAAAGAACGAGAAAAACCAACAAATGTGTATGTCTTGTGGAATATTAGTTACAACATCAACAAGAATAGACTCTGTTAATATTCACTGTAAGAGATATAATTCAATTGAAATAAATATTTCAATAAAAATAAATCATAAATTGAGATATTTTAATCCAACTGTCAGAAAATAAACTAAAAAAACTCCATAATACCAATTTGAACGCTTCAAATACAAAAAGTTTTATGATTCAATTTCCTTTCCTCCTAATTATATTTATTTACAGCCAACTTCACACTTATCAAGGCATTGTCATTATGTATTTTTAAGAATTATAATAATAATAAAGAAGAAGAATAAGTAAAGAGATCCACCATGGAAAATTCGTCTGGAACATCAGTGGGACTCACTAAGGCAGAACATTGCTAGACTGATTCAGATCAACAGCAAACGGGTGAGAAATGTAGTGCAGAGGGTTTACCGGAACTATGCTATCTCCAGTGAGACACTCGTAGTTGAAATTCTGGACACACTAAAGCAGCATGTCAATATGCCTGGCATGAATTTTGCAGATGTTACCGTAGAGGAAGTTCGACAGGCCATAAACAGCTCGAAGAACTGGAGGGGCCCAGGTCTGGATCGGGTCCAAAATTTCTGGTATAAGGAATTTTAGTCGGTTGGCACACAGAATAAGGAATTTCCATCCTTTCTCACTGCGGGGATTACCTACCTTATCCCTAAGAAGAACACGGTGCAGGACCCCACAGACATAAGACCGATTACTTGCTTACGAACCCTCTACAAATTCATCACGTCCATTATTAGTGGAAGGATCAATGCGCACCTCGAGACTAACAGCATTCTGTCCGAGGAGCAGAAGGACTGCCGAGTTGGGTCAAGGGGTTGCAAAGAGCAGCTCATTATCGACTCGGTAGTTGTAGGACAAGCAACGAGAGGTCAAAGAAACCTCTTTACTTGCTACATCGATTATGCCAAGTCTTTCGATAGCGTTCCGCATACCTGGCTAATCTGTATCGCATTGATCCGAAACTAATAAAGTTTTTGGCGACAGTCATGGAAAGGTGCTAACACGTCAGAGCAGAGAGTGGCATCTTCCAGGGGGATTCGTTAAGTCCCCTTTAGTTTTGTATGGCACTGAACCCCCTTTCATGGCTACTGAATGAACCTAGAGGGCATGGTTTTGCAATAAAGTATGGCCTACGTGGTAAATGCGAACTGACACACTTGATATACTCAGATGACATCAAGCTGTATACTGGTACTGACCACCATCTTAGAAGTCTGTTGCGAATAATAGACACGTTCAGCCGTGATATTCGGATGGAATTTGGATCGAATCCAAGCCATCCGCAAAGGTCATCACGAACCGCATGCCGGACATAGCACTGGTGACCTCCGCATCGAAGCTATGACCGAGACAGACTCCTATAAGTACCTAGGAATTCTGCAAGGAACCATGCTCGAGTTGGTGATCTGAAGGATGCTCTGCAGTCCGGATTCCTGCGACATGTAAAGGTGGTACTGAAATCGCATCACTCGGAGAAGAATAAAATAAGCGCATTGAATGTATACGCTATCCCTTCACTGGCTTATGCTTCCGGAATATTGCCGCGAACGAAGACGGATCTGAAAAACGTATAAGTGGCTCCGGCAATGTCCTCAAATCTGCCCCAAAAGGAGTAACAGATGCAAAGAGACGCGCCGATATCCCCGCCTCCTTTGCGTGCCTCCAAGTTGTCGAGGCCCACAGCTCTAGCCCCCCCGTTTTCTAAAACGAATGGGACGCGCAAATAGTCACTTGCGACGAACGCATCCTTAAAAAGCTCTTGCGAGTGTTAGTTGACAAGGATTTTTACATCAGATGAAACTAGGAAAAGCCTGGATGGTCACAACTTTTTCGAAACGATCAAAAATCTCAAATTAAATGGTATAACAGACGCCAAGAAATCGGTTTCAAGCATTTCCGTGTTACCCTTGACACCGCTAAAAGTGCAAATGATTTCGTCAAAAATGAAAAGCTGAAGGAGGAAGGTTTGAGAGCCTTTATTCCTCAAAACTATGTATATCGCATCGATATTAAAAACAAGTCGGAAAATCGAAAGCTTGAAGGTCTTAGTTGGTAAGATTGGCCTTACCGGGCAATGGCACGGTGGACCACTTAGCCCCTATATTCGTGGGGTCCAAATGACTACAAAAAAAGATACAAAAAGGCATACCAGAAACAAACAGGACCCTGTACCAAACACAGGGAGGCATATAGTCGCAATGTGACTACACACGAGAAGGGAGAAATTAGGAAGTCAAACAGTGGAGCCAAGGTCAATATGGGCCTGCTGTGAAGGCTGCAACTAACAAAGGTTCCTATTCAGGAAGCAGACAACTTCTGAGGTCAGTGCATTAGACGTCAGAAAGGAGACAGGCTTCAGTAGCGATGGTTCTGATTGGTATCTGCGCTATTTAAGGACGTGGCCCTGAAAAGGGCTCAGAACAAACCTAAACCTTCAAAAATAAAACCAAAAAAGCAAGGAGCAACGGAGATCAGCCCATAAGAGCTGCATGTTGTCAAGAAACCTAAATCTGAAACCAAGATTCCACTTCAATTAGTCGCGAAACTAGCAATGTTGTCCATCCTGTCACTCTCTATGATTCTGAGTGTTGGCCGACCATAAAAGACAATGAACGGCGTCTTGCGGTAATGGAAACGAAGATGTTACGTTGGACTAGTGGCGTGACACGTTTTGATCACATCCGAAATGAGGATATCCGCGATCGTTATGGGGTTGGACCGATCGTGAGAAAATTACGAGAGAGGCGTCTTCGATGGTATGGTTACGCAATTCGTGCTAACGAGAATTAACTTGCCAAGATTCGTCTGAACATCAAAGTAGACTAAACAACGGTGGCTTGATACGCTGGATGGGGATTTAAAAGTCTCGAGATTGCACCCTGGCCCTTCCTCAAACCGGCGCACCCTTAGCTCTATTCGGCGTGCTCCAGACAAAGCAGCAGCTCTTCATCAAAAAGCGAACAATTGTCGCGAGTAATTATAATCGAGAACTGTTGGTTTATCATAGCATTAAATATTTCAGAGCCTTTTTGCGGATGCATAGTGAGGAGTTTGTGGTATTTCTTCAGCCTTTGTCCCGTTCAGAAGCGGGGTCCGCTCGTCTTTATCGGTTGCGTCATTTTATTCTGTAAAAGGCCTGATCTGGATGCAGTTATAGTAGGGTATTCAATTATTTTTCAACCGAAAAATGAATGCCGCCGGCGCAGGGCGGTCCAATTGAGAGTGAGTCAGCCCGTTGACATTTCTCGCCCCAGCCTCCTGTCAGGTTTCATACGTCGGCAGAGGCGAATTCAACACGGTGATGCATTCGTGATTTGTGCCTCCGATGTGCGCCACACAGTCACGAGACTTGCAGATCACCATCCAGGCCTGATAGCCCCCGTTGCTTCTGCCGGTCTTTTGGTCTTTTCCCATGCCATGGTCGAAGACCACACCATACCATCGAAGATACCTCTACCTAGGTTCATCCCAAATAAACACTAAAAGGGAGACCATCATCGGCCAACGTGACTTTGAAATGTACAAAGATCCCAAAGTTATCTTATCTTTGACAGGGGACAAAAAGTAATATACGTGAAGGTGTCATCAGCGAATTGGAAAGCTGCCCTGTTTCTGCCTGATCAACAGGAGGCATCGATGATCAATGATCAAATTTATACCAGCAATATTATGAATTGTTTTCTCTCTGCACATCCGGTAGACTATTCCCCATCTTCGCCGGCGAATGACACCCAGTCTTATACCTAAGACTTCCTTAACATTTCTTTGCAAGGCGCTTCGCCTGTAGGCAAGTCTAATCTGGACAACATAATGTCAGGAAAGCGACATGTCACGAAGCCCTCCTTTTAGGTTTGCTCAGCATGTCATCATTGACAAAACATATCCGTTCAATCAACAGCCTCACCTTCTCATCAAGAGGCAGCAAGACTGTGCCATGTAGCTCAAATCATACTTACGGGAGCGGAACCAAGTCACGAAGCAACATTCAAGAATGCTCCAAACGAGGGAGTTGAGAGGTGTTAAGGAGGTTTGGATAGACCAATGTAATGACTCATATGGAAACCTGAAGTCAAGCGGGTTGGAAACAGTAGGTCGACGTTTAACAAATACGTTTTGTCTTCAGAGATAAGGGTCTCACTGGGATCAAGCGGTGGACTGCAGGTTACATTTATGTTTGGGGCCAGCCTATCCCTCCCTTGTTTTGATATGTAGCTCTCCAGAAGTCAACCCACTGGTCTACCAATAATGTTAGTGTGTGGTGACAGCCCCACCTTGCACCAGGTGACTCTGCTATTACGAAAACGCTAAGGATCTAGATTGAGGAGCCGAAAAACCTCGCCCAATCTTAGGTATCATGCGAATCGTACCCAGTGAATAGTTTGCAGCCGGGTGTAACTGACTACATTTAAACCGAGCATAGCACATCACTGATACTAGGTCGTCTTAGTTCGTAAGCTTGGCCTTACCGGATAATGACACGGCAGACCCTCATAATCATGGGATTCAAACGAGTACAAAAAAATAAGGTGCAAAAAGACATACAACAAACAAGCAGGGCCCTGTACCAAACAAAAACTGGTCCAACAGGTGGAGGGATATATTCGCAATACTGGGAACTAAGTGGCTACACACAAGAAGGAGAAGTTAGGAAGTCAAACAGTGGAGCCAAGGTCAACATGGGCCTGCTGTGAAGGCTGCAATTACCAAATGTATCTGCGCTATTTGAGGAAAGACCTGATACCAGACGTCGCCCTTAAAAAGCTCAGGACAAAACTAAACCTTCAAAAATGAAACCAAAGAACAGGATGCAGCGGAGATCAGAAACTGTCAAAAAACCCAAATCCGAAACCAAGAGACTACACCTGGATTCCACTTTAATTAGTCGCGAGACTGGCAAAGTTCTGCGTGAGAAAGTCACTACAACTTCTCCTTGGCTGTGATGGCGATGGTCGTCACGAGGTCTGATGAAGCAGTGACATCAATCGAAGAGGCGCCCACCTTCCTGAATTTCTCCGTAGCAATAAGCTAGAAGTATATAATGTGGAGAAGAATCCAACATTGGTGATGAACACCAGGAGGCTAGATGACTGGCTAAGACAGTGACATTGGCAGTTGTTCAGCCGTACTTCAAAGAGGCCAAGCCATCACATAGAATCTCTCCAAGGAGTGGTAAAGGCAACATAGCCATCCATGTTCGCACGTTTACGGGGTAGGACCTTCAACCGATACTCACATGTATCTGCTACGGAATACCATACAAACTAAAGAAAACATCGAAGGAGCATTCGACAACACATCGCATACAGAGATATAAGATATCCTGATCCGCAAGAGAGTGGTAAACACCCTGGTCTTCTACATGGGCAAGATGTCAAAGAGTTGACAAATAGAGGTACCGACGAGTGTCCGGGTGTCCGCCAGCCGGAGTACTATCACCGCTAATGGGAAGTACGATGGTTGAGAGCCAATAAACACTAGAATACAGGTCCAGCTTTATGTTGATAAAGGCAGCATTGATGAAGACGGTATCCTGAATAACTGACATCAAGGGATAACATGACAATAAGGTGTCATTTCGATAAGAAGTTTGAAACACAAACGGGGACAACGTGATCGTGACATAGGGCTTTAAAACAGCAACTGATTACCTGATACACTGACGTATCTTTTACAGCAGAAGGAGCAGGTGCCAAAGTCATTGGTCCAATGAAAACCCATAGCATATTCCAGGCGGAAATATACGCCATATATAGATGTGCCACCTTTCCTACCCCTAGCCAAGTGGCTATTAAGGCAACTGAGATGCTTTAACAGTCAAAACATGCTCAGCTCACTCAATACGGTCTGGATACACAGGGTTCCAGGCCTTATTGAAAGGAGCAGAGACTTATTCTGCACCCGATTTAGACCAGGACCCCTGCAGTTCTTTATGTCACGTCGAAGCTCCTCTTTGGTAATTTCCGCAAAATTCATGCCTTAGTAGCAGGGGGGTGCATTCGGTGATAATCCACTTAGGTTGCTGGGCGGGTAGGTCCAAAATTCGACCCTATTATTCATTTGCTTCCATCACCGAAAATTTGATGTTTCGCTGGGAATCGTTGGGTGATCTGAAAAAACTCCTCTCGATGCTCCAGGCCGATTTTTCATGGTGGAACCTCTTTGGTTACCAAAGCCAATAACGCGAAGGAGTATCGGAGTCAAGATGAGATACTAGTTGGTAGTTGCCGCGACCGAAAGTTGAGTTTAGCCCGCTTACTCACGACCATGAGAGTTTGAAACGAGCGCATCAAATCCAAGAGCAGGATGATGAGCATCAGGACGCAATGAGGAGCATCTGCAGAACCGAAAAGGCAACGCATAGGCAGGATGGAAAGGCAAGATCAAGAGCATATTGGAGCGAAGGGCTGAGTACTTTGATGAGCTACTGAACAACCAAAACATCGGCAAGTGGAGATCCCGCCAACTGAAGACGACGGACAAATACTGCCACCACCAAGTATTGGAGAAACAGTCCGAGCAATTCATCGGCTTAAAATCATAAGTCGCAAGGAGCCAATGGAATTACAGCCGAATTGGTCAAATATGGAGGCGACCAATTACACCAAGTGGTTCATCAACTTGTGCTCAAGGTATGGGACAGCGAATGCTTGACGATTGGCAACGAGGCATTATCTGTCTCATACATAAAAAGGGAGATATCACACAGTGCAGCAATTATAGAGGTATCACGCTCTAGCATCCATGCATGGATGCTAGAGACCGCAGCCCTAAAATCATTGCGGGCGATTTCAACGCGTGGGCCCTGGAGTGGGGAAGCCGATCGACGAACACTAGAGGTCAAATTCTGTTGGAGTCATTCGCGGAGCTGGACATCGTGCTGGCCAACGTTGGATGCGTGCCCACCTTTCGAGGAAGAGGGTCGGGTTCGATCGTTGACCTGACATTTCTTAGCACTTCACTGGTGAGGGGAATGGCTTGGCAAGTGAGTGAGCACTACACCCACAGTGACCACCAGGCCATCTTCCTCCACATTGGGAACCGGGGAAGCAGTCAACGACGCTCTGGAGGTGGAAAGGCTAAGGCGGTTGGTTGGTCTATCGGAGCTCTCGACGAGGAGACATTCCTGGCCGCATTGGAGGGAGCCCATGATCCGGATGGAACAGCGGTGGAAAGGGTCACACAGCTGTCTCAGCGTGTAACCGAAGCATGCGACGCTACGATGCCACGACGACGTTTGCACCACGCCAAGAGGCCAAACTACTGGTGGACCACGGAGATCGCTGCCTTGAGATCCTCTTGTCTCCGAGCCAGGAGACTTTCCCACAGGGCAAGGGAAAGGCCGGAGCACCAGGAGCGTGAGGAGGAATAAGGGATATGCGAAGCAACCTTAAGAAGGCCATTCGGAGAAGCAAGCGGGAATGCTACCAGAAGCTCTGCATGGAGGCTAATACGAATCCGTGGGGTACAGCCTACCAAGTTGTAATGAAGAAGATCCGCGGGCGAAAATCATCTCAGGTGACATGCCCACGGCTCTTGTTGCAAATAATTGCAACTCTTTTCCGCAAGCAGGAGCAGGACGAAAGAGAACCCCAACTGGCAGCTCAGCAGGACGCCTTCTCGATCCCTGATGTTACCGAAGAGGAACATTGGGAAATCTGCAGGCGTATTGGGGACAGCAAGGCTCCGGGATTGGACGGAATTCCGAACAGGGCTCTGAAGGTGGCGGGTCAAGGCCAGACCAAGGGTGGTTCGCAAGCACATTCGAATCGTGCATGGCGGAAGGAGTGTTTCCCGCCCAGTGGAAGTGGCAGAAGCTGGGTCTTGCTACCGAAGCCCCGAAAACCACCCGGCGTGCCCTCTTCATATCGCCCTATTTGTCTCTTAGACACCATGGGGAAGATGTTGGAGAGGGTGATATACAACAGGCTGCTCCCGTTCATCGAGCTTGCGAGCCCGTTCTACGGTCGATGCAGTAGCAAAGGTCGTGGAATTGGCTCGAAATGCAATGGCCATGGGCAAATGCTGTGCTCTGGTGACGCTGGACGTCAAAAATGCTTTTAATTCAGCCAACTGGGGCTGGATATAAGGGCGCTTTGGCCAAACTGGGTATTGCTAGCTACTTGGCTCGACTCATCGAGAGTTACCTTTCGGACAGACTTCTCTGGTACGAGGACGGACGACGGGCCGAAGGAGTACATTGTGACAGCAGGGGTGTATTGGGACCGCTGCTGTAGAACATAATGTACAACGGAGTGCTTGGCCTTCGCGTGCCGGAGGAGACAACGCTGATTGGTTTTTGCGGACGACCTGGCGGTAGTTGCAATTGCAAAGCATCCCGAGGACCGTGGAGCTTTATGCAAATGAAGCCATTCATACCCTCAAGTCATGGTTACGAATGGCCAAGCTGGACCTGGCGGACGAAAAGACGGAGGCGGTCCTCATTACCAACCGTAGGAAGAACAACACAGTTACCATCCGGGTTGGTAATCGCGAGGTCGTCTCAAAATCGGTTGTCAAATACCCGGGGGTGATGATCGATGCCAAGCTGAGTTTCAAGGGACACTTGGATTATGCGCGGAGAGAAGGCAGCAAATGCCAGCTCATCCCTTGCAAGGATGACGCCTAACGTGGGAGGGCCGAAGTATAGTCGCAGGCTACTCATCGCGGGAGTGGTGAGATCGATCCTGCTATACGCGGCCCCTGTCTGGGCGGGAGCGTTGAACCACGCTGTCAACCGGAGGAAGATATGTTCGGCATACCGGCCAATTGCGCTAAGGGTGTGCAGCGCATTTGGGACGGCGTCGACGGAGGCAGTGTGTGTTATCGCAGGAATGATCCCTATAGATCTTCTAGCGAGCGAGGCACACTGGCTCTACGAAAAACGGAAGGCAAATCCAGCCGAGGTGAATGCGGAATTTCCGAAAAGCCATCAGGAGAGAGTTATGTGGCAAGTGGCAACAACGATGGGATAACTCCGACAAGGGCAGGTGGACCCATACATTGATCCCGTGCATCGAGAAATGGGTCAACCGAAAGCACGGAGAATTGAATTACCACCTGACACAGTTCCTCACGGGACACGGTTGGCTATAGGAAGTACTTGCATCGCTTCGAGTTGGACGAGTCCCCCACCTGTCCTGAATGCGGTGCTACACTCGAGGACCCGGAGCACGTTATGTTCCATTGTCCCAGATTTCTGCAGCAGAAAAGGATTTTGAACAGCATCTTAGGGGCGGACATCGAGCCCTCCAACCTGATGGAAGAGATGTTGAAGTCGGAGGAAAACTGGATGGCGGTAAATGAGGCAGTAACCGTGGTGCAGACAAAAACTCCTGGAGTTGGATCGAGCTCGGAAGGCGGCGCGACGGAGACGTGACATGGACGAGCTGGTATAGCGAACCAGAGCCTCCCCCGCGAAGTAATACTTCACGGTGGTCCACGGGAGGGGCGGAAGAGTGGGGGTGGTTTTAGTGGGTGTGAATCCCACACACTGCTGCAACCTGGCGCAACAGCGTCTTTCTAAGATTTCCATCTCCATTCATAAAAAAAAAGAGGTATCACGCTGCGGAGTACCATCTATAGGATATTCTCCGCTATCTTGCTAGGCCGGATAACCCCATACGCCCAGAACATCATTGGCCCATACAAAGATGCTTCACTCCAGGCAAATCAGCAACAGATCTGATTTTCTCTGTGCGGCAAGCGATGGGGAAACTGCTGGAATATGGACACCAGTTGCGCCATCTATTCATCGACTTTAAAGCCGCCTATGATAGCATAGGCAGGGTAAAACTGTGCACGGCGATGAGAGAATTCGGTATCCCGATAAGACTGATAAGACTTACTAGGCTCACCCTGACCAATGTGCCGGGCAGGTAGGGACCATCTCAAGACCATTCGGCTTCAACAACGGTCTACGACAAGGGGATGCCCTAGCATGCGTCCTTTTTAACCTGGGCCTGGAAAAAGTGATCCGTGATTCTGAGGGTAAATGCAAGAGGTACGATCCTCTTTAAGTCCACCCAACTACTGGCCTATGCTGACGATATCGACATTATGGGAAGAACCACCCGAGACGTACAAAATGCCTTCATCCAGATCGAGCAGGCTGCGCGAGGTCTTGGGCTGCACATCTCACCATAGGGTCAAGGCTCTTACTGTACAAGACAGTGATCTTGCAAGTCCTCATGTATTGCTCGGAAACTTGGGATCTTGGCAAGGAAAATTGCGAACTCTTGACCGCGTTCGAGAGAAGAATCCTCTGAAGAATTTTTGGTCTACATGAGGATGGACGATTCTGTAGCCTACACAATGACGAGTGGGCGGGTCACTTAATCCGTATGGATGAGAATGATCCCACCCGGAAAGTCTATAAGGGCAATATCTATGGTAGAAAAAGAAGACGAGGCGGATCCTGCTTACATGGAGCGGTGGCGGAGGCCAGGACGTCAGACAGCTCTTGGCGATATCGAATTGGTGGACCTCGGCGCAAAACCGGGATGTCTGGAGTTCCTTATTAAGGCAGGCTTAGACCGGATACCGGTTGTTGCGTCGTTGATGATGATGAAGGCATGAGAATCAGTAGTGGACCAGGCGCCGATCAAATCCGCGCGATAAGGCGAGCGGAACTAGGAGTTGAAAACAGACTGAAGAGGGCCAGTTTCATTGTAGAGCAGATCCTTCATGAGCTAGGCCGATAAACTAGCTTATGAACGTTTTATTCCAAATTTTTAGTGTTCAAAACATCCAAGCGTTTTCCCCACACGCTTCCAAAGTCGCTGTCCCTGATAACTTCAAAATCACTGCACCGATCCTTATGAAATTTTGCAGAGTTTCCTTTTTTAAATCTGTTATATTTTGTATATTAGGAATTCCTTGTGTGAAAAAAAACGATAAAGCCTTTCGTACCTGAAGCGTTCAATTGTTTACTTATTTTCCATGATATCTACTTTTGGTCATCTAGGGGTTGTCACACTTGTAGCATTGATATGACAATTAGACAAACAACATCAAAAAGTACAAATTAAAAGGGAAAAGCAAGGGAAGAAGGAAAGATAAATAACAAACACTTCAGTGGAAAAGGTGGTCTCAATCCTAATTCATTTTTCCTGTTTCCCTTTGCATCTTCTCTGCTTCCAAAAAATTAAGTTTGTTATCAAAAAATAAGATTCAAGATTTTTTTCAAGGGAGGATGGAGGGTCATGTCAGTTCTTCGAAAGTTTAAATTGTATCTTTTCTGACAGTTGGATAATTATACTAAATAATAAATAGTAATTTAATGACGTCGTTAGATTTTCAGCTTTTTCAAATAGGACTTTTCCAGGACGAGATATTATATATATATATCAAATTAGGTGGGTGATTAGACACTTTTTATGGTTTTTATATACACACAAGCACGGCAATTCAATTCGCATGCACGCATACCGTAAACCATACACATGAAAACTCATCGAAATTTCGGTAAACTGCACGAAAATTATGAATTTTAGGGAAATAAACGGACGCGGATTAAGATTGAAAATGTGTAGATGTTTTCACAAGGAAGTTTGCACTAGTGTTGTTATTTTTCCGTTTTTTTAATAGTAAAACTCTGCGTTTAACTGAGTAATAAACTGCGCGAAAGATACAAATCACGCGGTATCATTTGGATAGGATCGTTCCGATATCTATTTTCAAGGAGTTGTTATCTGGATACCATTTCATCTAATTGAGAAATCACTGAATGGTTTTAAATTGTAGTTATACCGAATTTCGACAGATGCCAGAAAGACATATTTTTTGTTTGCATATCACTGGGGGTTGGGGTTTCTGGTAGTCTCATCTTGACAGGGTTACAACCAAAAAGCGAATCAAATGAATTCGACTAGTAGCGCTTTTTTCTTGGTAATAAGCTACATAAATATTTATGAAAGGCAGACCGAAAGGAGTAGATTCTCTAAGGAATGAAAGCTTTTTCTTTCACCTTTTGAAGAAAATAACGACAGAGCTACGAAGGGGACTATTGCGTGTTTCATTTATAATTATCATTTGGTCGATCCCTCTGACTTTTCCGGCATGAAACTAGGATTAAAATTCACTATGTCCTAGCTTCTGTGAATAAACCAGAAAAACTACAAGGAAATCTATGAAATCGACCAGAAATCGCTGCCTGAATAGACATTTTCTTGCTTAAGGATATTTTCAAAAATTTCAGAAAAAAAAAAGGATTTTATTTTTTTGAAAAATTGGTATTATCCTGCTGTTGGCATATTCCGAAACAGATGGACAGATGATGGGAATGGGAAACAGATGGACCGACTTGCAAACAGTCAAGTATTGGGAAATAGAAGGATTGATTTCACCGATGAGCAGCATTCGGTATGGTCTGCACCGGTAGGATAGTAAGGACGAAAGGGAACTGCGCGAAACAAGACAAGGAATTCACTTGTTTATTTGTGGTAGCTTTTCTAATTTTCACTTCTTTTTTTTTGCAGGAAGGATACTCGTTTTTTTTTTCTTCACGAACCAAACGCACCACAAACAATTTTCCAGACCGTACGTCCAATGAAAATCCCAAGAAATAGACGGGAAAATCCACGAAACGCGAAAACTACGCTCACTGCTTGCGCTTATAGCACAAACGCTCAAGATTAGCCCAGCACAAACACGATGCCTTATTGAATTAATTACACTAAAGAGTCTTTTCCGTTTTTTTTTTTTAGCTTTTCTGGCACTTTTCCTCTTGTTGTGGTTTTTATTTCTGAGTCGATGACCGAAAGAGCCCTCAAATGCGATGGATTTTCTAGCGGAACTGAGGGTTATATTGGCACTAGTATGGATTTTGCTCACTTCGCCTTTGGTCCTCAATGAAAAGTTTGATGTCTGACTTTTACAAATGCACCGCGGTCCTTCAAGAGGTGTCCTATGTACTATGAAAATTGTGGCTGTTTCAAGTTCTCCGATCTTTCAAGGAAGTTTGGATCCACATTAAAACCTTCTTAACTAGTTCAAATTCACTTTTCGTACTTCCTGCCGTCTTCGCGAACCCGAAACCATAATTCATGAACTTCTTTTACGCTTTTTTTTGTGGTCCTTTCTGGGATCTCAGAAGCAACAAATTTTTTTTTTTCAGTACGCCCCGCGCCTGTTTCATAGTTAACCCCGGGAAAAACAACGAAACACCAAAATACCGCCGGGCAAAGGAATACTTCCAAATCGATTATTTGATTACCAAAATATTTAAAAGTGACCCAGCCAAGATCGAAAAGTCCGCCGAGAATCCGAGAGCTGTCTGAAAAAACACAACACAAATCTCCACCGCGACCAAAACTGACTACGATCCTGCTATTTTTTTCCCCATCTTCGAAACACCGAATCGAAAAGGGAAAAAAAAGAAAACCAGGAACATGAAAACATGGCTAAAGGAGCAAACTGACAAATATTAGTAGTGGTAGGACTCTCATACAACAGGACGAATTAGTGGGATATGTATGGGCAAAGAGGGGAAGCCAAGATACCAAACAAGAAAGCAGGAGCAACCCGAAATAGACTCGAATTTTCCCAGCTTATGCATACCAGGAACGGAGCAGAGCAGCACAACCAAAAAGGATATGTTTTCCTCCCCGTTTTAATATGTGTGCAATCAAAGTGGGATAGTGCTGTTCTGTTTACAACGCACTACTTCTTGTACTATTATCCACGTTTCAGCTGTGCCTTGCTACCCATTTTTTCGAAACATAGCCGTACTTATATTAGGCCCTTCATCAAGGATTAGACTATCTAGGATACATGTTAAGACACAGTATCTCAGATACCTTAAACCCCATTTCCCGCAAAACTCTTCTTAATAAATCAATCCCCAATAAATCCTCCTACATCCCTACATTTGCCCTCATATTCCTTAAAACAACCCAAGATCCCGGTCACTCTCCTACGAATCTACGAAGGATTGCCACGCGTTCGAACGAGTGGAACAATTCGAAATTTCGTCCTAATAACATTTTTGGCCCACTGCCCCACTATGACCGGCCAGCCAGCCAGCCAGCCAGCCAGTCAGTCAGTCAGCTAGCCAGCCAGCCAGCCAACAACCTTCCAGTATCAGACCGACTGTCCGCGTACAATGTCCTCACCCTCTTACCACGCTAGCCATGTGGTCAACCTCACCCAAAATACCGGAATCAGTACATTTGGATCAAGTACAGCGACCTAAAGCGCAATCTCCTGCACAGTCCACGATGGCTATTGATCAAATTGAAATTACTCCGAGCGATATGAAACTTCGAAAAGTCACCCTCTCACTCATTCAGGGCGCACTTCGCATGCCATACGCTCCCTCTTAGTTGTAACCACCATCAACACTTGTCAAAGATTCCATCATATATGCATGTGCACATCGGAATAAACGCCCGTCTCAACTCACCCACCCCCACCCACCCCCACTCACCACCCACCAACAACCATATCAATGGAGCAGCGTTGTAAAAAAAAACCCCTCCCACCACAATTCCTGGCGAGGAAAACGCATCGTTTCTCCATCATGGAAGCACACTTACCGCTGAGCATGTGCATTCCTTGGTAGCAGGAAATTAATATTGAACTCGGAGGGGATGAACATTTCTTGAGGTGGAAACGAGAATGTCAGGTAAGGGGTCAACTGGAGAACATGTAAAACGAGTATATTCAACAGGGAAAGAGAGTCAATCTCGGAACGAAGTTATTCTCTCTCTCTCTCCTGAGAAGATTTTAAGATGAGCATGTCAATGCCGTTGAGAATCTCGTCCTTTCTTATTCGAAATAGCATTCCTTTTTTCATCCCGATAAATGTTTCCCTTCCACTCTCGCGCCCAAGCACGAAAATTGATTTTAATGAGGTATTGTTGTCAGACAGTGTTTGTTGGACCACAATTTCCGAATACATTTCTTTTCTATTAATGGAATATCCTTTTTGCGGTAGGTTCCTTTGGAAATCACTTAAATGGCCAATATAACTTTTGGGTACTACCTAGTCCCGTGGAAGATTTAGTTGTAAGGTCTTCTCTCTGAAACAGCTATACCCGATTGACACAAAACTTGGTGAGAAGACGAAAACTGTGCATACCCAGACATGCATCTTTCTACGTTACAAAACGGGGGGGGGAGGGGGGGTGTACAATTTTTTTTCACGAAATATAACCATGCTGGGTATCAAAGGTCAAGGTCTTGATCAGTACTGTTCGATGTCAGTCTTAGTTTTGACATTTGTTGGGAAGATACGGAGTGCAAGGGTTCGAAATTGATGGTTTCCTTAACGGACCAGAAACTGTCCAGCAGTAAAATCTTGAAAAAATCATGAAGCTACCTCTATACGGTGTCCAGCTCTCCATATAAAAAAAATTGACTGACAGTTTCAGTCCAGGGCAGAAGCAACTCATCAGACGCTGCCTCACCTCTGCCCTGGGAGTAGCATAACCGAAAGTAGCGATGGGAGGTAATCGCTCCATTTATGGCAAGCACCTCATAAGTACGAATTATATTGAAGTGAAATCCGTTGTAAGTTCAGACCTAAACCAAATGTTTACGACGGATTTCACTTCAATATAATTCGTACTCATGACGTGTTTGCCATAAATGGAGCGATTACCGCCCATACGTTACTTTCGGCTATGCTGATCCCAGGGCAGAGGTGAGGCAGCGTCTGATGAGTTGCCTCTGCCCTGGATGAAACCGTCAGCCAACTTTTCTGGAAAGCTCCAGTGTTTAACCCAAAAAAGGTGAGTCCGTGGACCACAAGAGAGGAAGTAAGTTCCTTCCCAAGTGGTCCGGTCCGTCAACGGGTGGGTGGTGACTCAGGACTCCCAGCGTCCTCAAAAAAAACTCTTCTTATCGATATCTGCTCAAATTTAATTAATCTTTCTTTTTCTTCAGCCTCTGTCCCGTTCACAAGCGGGGTCGGCTTGTCGTGATCGGTTTCGCCATCGAATGCCTGATCTGGGTGCAATCTCGAGGCTTTCAAATCCCCATCCAGCGTATCAAGCCACCGTTGTTTAGGTTTGCCTTTTGGTCGTTTACCATCGACTTCGATGTTCAGACCAATCTTTGCAAGTAAATTCTCGTTTGCACGAGTCGCGTGACCATACCATCGAAGATGCCTCTCTCGCAACTTTTCCACGATCGGTGCAACCCCATAACGATCGCGGATATCCTCATTTCGGATGTGATCTAAACGTGTGACGCCACTAGTCCAACGTAACATCTTCGTCTCTATTACCGCAAGACGCCGTTCATTGTCTTTTATGGTCGGCCAACACTCAGAACCATAGAGAGCGACTGGATGGACGACATTGCGGTAAATTTTAGATTTGAGACTAGAAACTCCCTTAATAGACTCCCTTTGTCTTGAGTTTAAGACGGGGGCTCCTCCTATACATGCGAAAGGGGAGTGTACATTTTTTTTTCGCAGAATATAGTCGTGTGAGATACCAATTGAAAAGGGCTTGATTAGTACGGGTTTTATTTCTGATACTGGGTAAAACATAGGGGAGTGCTCCAAAAGGTTAAACAGGTCTCGTTCAATATCCAACAACAAATTCACAATAGTGCATTTATATGACAGCTAGGCCTCAAAACACATCTCATCCCCATACCTGCTCAAATAAAGTGAAGAATATTATATAACCATATTTTATCAATTTACCCCAACACCAAACCCTCCCCGCCCCTCTTAAGTTCAAGTTCATCCTAGAAATATTGCACAAAATTGGGTATCAGTACGAAGGATAATATAAGGCATAACTTTGCGAAGTTTGGATGAAATCTAACTATTATTAACAAAGTTATTAAAAGTCAAAATTTCGCATCTACACAGAAAGTGGACATATATGAACGGCAGGGTCCATTGCGACATTTTAATTTCCCTTTTTAAGCACTTGTGTAAAACAAAACCTTACTAACATCGGTTTACTGTCTGTCCGTCTGTTTGCCTGTCTGTCTGTCACACCCGTTTTTCTCTGAAACGGCTACAGTAATTGACACTGAATTTGGTGTAAAGGTGGGAACGCATACGGTAAGTTACATCATTCTACATCGAATTTAAGAGGGTCCCCATTCATGCGAAACGGGGGTGTAATTTTTTATCACCAGATATAGTTATGTGTGATATCGAATCAAAGGTCTCGATTAGAACTTTCTCAAGTCGGTTTTAATTTTGACATTTGTTGGAAAGCCGGGGAATGCGGGGGGTCGAGAGTGACCATTTTTTTTTGTCACGGACCCATTCTCAGAAACTAGCCATCGTTCAAATAACCGTGAATCAAGGCGGATTTGTCAAAAACTGTGGAACTACTGACGCAATATACGCTGGGCGGTTACTCGTGGAGAAACACCGTGAGAAGCATCGCCCTCTTTACATTGCATTTCTAGATCTAGAGAAAGCGTTTGGCCGTGTGCCACATGAACTCATCTGGTATGCTCTACAACAACACTTAGTGCCAGAAGAACTCGTGTGCTGGGTTCAATTGATCTACCACGATTCGAAAAGTAAAGTTCGAAGTGTGGTGGGTGTATCGAAACCGCTTCGTGTCTCTGTTCGTGTCCTTAATGAACATTGTCCTCTCACCACTCTTCTTTGTTCTTGTTATGGACACCATCATACGGGATATCCAACGTCCAGTCCGGAAACACTGAGTCTGGGTACTGCCTATTATATGTACTGTGCTCTGGTCCTGATCAATGTATTCACTTTGGCCAATGGGGGCCCTAAACGTCAGCCTCAAGTATTTCTAACAATGAAACGAATGACGCGAAGCAACTATTATTATCCCTCTCCCTCCTTATCTCGTCTAGTGTACAATCCAAAGTAATGCAAATACTTCCTATAACGAGCGTACCCTATAAGGAACTGCGTCAGGTGGCAATTTAGTTCTCTGTGTCTTCGCTGAACTCAGTGCGCAATAGACCAGATCGGTGCATATACATAAGTATAGCCATAAGTTCTGTCAGTCAAACAAATCTTTATTAGTTATTAGAAAAGGGAAACATAGAGCTGTCAAACGAAAAAAAAAATTATTCAAAATGGCCGCCCCTCCTGCGGCCTGTCAACCACATCAGCTCTCTCGCGGTGTCGAGCTAATGTCTTAAAAACG
This sequence comes from Hermetia illucens, assembly GCF_905115235.1. Classification (NCBI taxonomy): domain Eukaryota; kingdom Metazoa; phylum Arthropoda; class Insecta; order Diptera; family Stratiomyidae; genus Hermetia; species Hermetia illucens. Next base: position 10,927,447 of record NC_051855.1, on the reverse strand, counting down.
AATCGTTCGTTTACAGGCAGCTTTTTTTTAACAAACTATGAATCTTTTTCGGGATATTCCCACATTTCTGCAACGCAATAATCGCGATTATTTTTTCGCAGTTGCCGAACTTCATCGTGTTGTCGTTCACGCGCTACTGACCTTCGGAACCTGAAAGTCTGACGGAAGTGGGGTATGGTTAGGTACTCTCCGTGCGCAGGGTTACCAGTTTCGGCGGCCTAACATGTCTCGCCATACGCATCGAGTGACAGAACTGCCGAACTGCGCTATTAAATTGCTTCACACATCAGTGGGTGGCGAACTGCGCTATTAAATTAATTATTTAATTAAATTACAACTGATATTCTTTGTATACATCAACACACATTCAAACCCAAAACTGGTCACGGTGTGGTCCGCCTTGCCGCCCGACGGTTCTATTTTTCAGGCCGACTATCGAAGAAAATGAACGGCGCCTCACGGTAATGCAAGCAAAGATGTTACGAAGATCGATATGAAGTCGCATCGATCGTAGAAAAATTGCGAGAGAGGTGGGCGTGCACATTTGCGTTGGTGAGAACTTACTAAGAGAAATTAGTCTGATCATCGAAGCCAATGGAAAACGACCAAAGGACTCGCTGAAACTGAAGCAAAAAGTAGAGAAGGAAATGGGGGTAGAATAAGTCTAGTCCTATCCTAAGCGTAGGGCTATCCTATCACCCTGTGAGGGGGGTTTAACAATACTTTCAAAGTCTTCTCTGCTTGTCAAGGCAATTTAAAAAAAAAAAAGCAGAAATTTTCGAGCTACCGAAACCTCAACAATATATCGGGTAGGGACTGACCTCAAGGCTATCGAAAACGCACTAGGATTGTGGAGCAATTACATGCAGTTCAGGAGGAGATTCCACCTGGGGGTCGACCCTGACAAAAATTTTCTCGGATATGTGATGGAGAAACACGGCCTTGGGGACCTTAATGATAATGGTGGGCGGTTTGTAGAGTTACGTAGCTTCCATCGCCCCGTCATTGGTGGCACATTGTTCAAGCAGAGAGTTTGCTATAAAGTCAGCAGAGTTTCAACTGACCGACACCGTACAATCAATCAGATTGGCCATTTTAAGATCAGCAGTAGATTTATGAGCTGTTTTCTGGACGCGCGTAACAAGAGAGGCCAGTGCCAGTGACATAAACCTCAAAAGGGATCACCATCTAATGGTTGGTATGCATGGCGCGCCCACCACTTCTCATAGGGTTGGAGATCTTCGATCCCCCAAGTTCATCATGGACCACTTATATGATCCAGCTGTCGCTTAAGAGTGGGAGAGCTATCTAGCTAATCGAACGGCAGATACCCCTGAGTAGTCCGGCTGAAAATATCAATGAGCACTGGGGAGACATAAAAAATGCTCTTTTTTCGGGTGTCACGCAGGTCGTCGCCACGTCATGAAGGGACGTCACAGGATCTGGTTGAATGGAAGGGATTTAAGGCGGAACTATAATAAGCATATGTGGTGACGTACCTGAAATCTCTCAATGAGATATTGGACGTCCGTCGTGAAATGCTCCCTTCAGATAGTCTCGTTCAATTTCTGTTAAGCGCAGAAAATTCGGTAATCACCGGTTAAAATTTTGACCTTTAGATATGCCCATTATTGTTCCGGTTTAAAGCCGGATCTACATATAATGGGTGCTTGACAAGCTCATCAGGAGTAGACTCACTGAAGCGATCCACGCTGTCGAGGACTTATCCCCAAGGTAGTTCCGGTTCAGAACAGGGAGATCCACTGTGGATACTATTATGGAGGTCGTAGATGCGGTTCTTCGAGCTGAGGCACACAGCCGCCGATCTTGATACATACTGCTCCTCATGCCAGAAATGCCTTCAATTCCGTAAGATGGACAGATATGCTAGGCATATTAGAAAACTCTTTTCACGTGCCAAGTTACTTGTTGCGGATATTAAGGGATTATCTGAAAGACCGTTCCCAGTTCTATGAGATGCAAGAGGGCCAGAGGAGGATGAAAATCAGGTCGGAGGTAGCACAGGGGTCCAGCTAAGAGCCGGATCTCTGGAACGCCTCCTATGATAGTTTGCTGAGACTCGATATGCCTGAAGAACAAGCGCAAAGCAAATTTGGCATATTGATGCGACGGGTAAGCGGATGGATGACTGCTCATGGTTTCAGACTTGCGCTGGAAAAAAACCGAAGTAATCATCTTGACCAGAAAGAGAATTCCAACCTTCCGTCCCATATCGATTGGTGAGTTGACTATAGAGTCAAAACCAGCGGTAAAGTACCTCGGGCTGACTCTCGACTCAAAGATCAGCTTCTTTGAGCAAATCAAAGCAGCAGCGAACAAGGCTGCATCTCGAGTTTCTCATTAAGTAGGCTAGTGGCAAATATTGGGGGCCCTATAATTACTAGGAGACGTCTCCTTATGGGAACAACGCAGTCGGGTCTGCTTCATGGCGCGGAGGTATGGGCTGATGCCCTTGACAAGGAGGTGCATCGTAAGCGACCTACTCTAGTGTTGAAATGGGGAGTTTCGTGAGAGGCGTCTGCTTATCGCACTGTCTCAGAACCGGCCGTCGACAGAGAGCAGACTGGGGTCCGGTTTGAGTGCTCCTGCATTGACCAAGCAATGTAACACACTCTCTCAAGATGGCCAACCAGGGGATCGCTCCAGGGGCACTTGGCGCATAGCAGTGGAAGAGGAATATATGTTTCTCGGAAAGTCTTGAAAGGAATTTTAACGCATTTCAGCGTACCGTATACGATGGCGCGTAGACGTTGTTGACGCGCTATGCCCCACTAGAGCCTGACCCTGTATAAGAATGGATAACGATGGATAGAAGGTACTTGATATTGGGGCTGAAAGAGATATCTTGGCTTGCGGCTTATAACTGAAAGTAGCTGAAATAAACCTTTAGCAAAGTATTGGCGAAACAGATACGATTCGTCGACTAATCGGAGTCGAGGGTTTGAACATAGTAGGTATCTAAGTACTTTACATAGTGGGCGATCATGAAACCGGCACAATCACTGTCAGCGGCAGTGATCTGCCCAGAACTGATCGATTTAAATACCTCGGGTCAACGCTATCAAACAATGGATAACTGCGTTATGAAATTGCTTCACGCATTAACGTAACCTCCCTCAGGGGTCGTTAGCGATTTTTAAATGGGTTGCTTACGATACGGGGTGTAACGCCCCCGAGGTGCCCGAGTAAGTAGTTCTACTCCCTAGCTGGCAGCATACCTGCGTCCTAGGTAGTAGCCTCGAGAAAGCTTCTCGGTGAAGAGCGAACCGCGAATGACCGGTACACGTCGGGACACACTGGGAGTCTCCGGAGCCGTCGACAACTCTTTGTCGGCGTCTACGGGGTGATGTGATCGTAGCTCTGCCAAGGTGGTAGTTGCAACGTGTATCAGGAGCCAGCCCCTTCAGGAAGTGTGCATTGAACCGGTGTTAGTAGACCGCGTTGCCCCGAGCGAGCGCTGATCCGTCCGTGAATTCCGGGATCAGCTAAGCGTAGGTCAGGCCTCAGGGAACTGGGGTAGGGGTTGTGTCCCCGAGGGTATACCCGTTCTTGACTATTGCGGTCCGCTCCCTTGCACACGATGCGCTGGTACCTTTTTCATGGAGAATATTCAGAAAATTATAAAAAAAACGACGAAACAACAGACAAGGAGGAAGAGCTGGGTGCGTGTGAGCGAGCACAAAAATGCGTCGTTCACCGCAGCGATCAGTGAAAAAGGCAACGAGGGCTGATATAGCCGATGAGACACCGTTGCGCCCAAATAAAGAGTAAGCCTCATCAAGTTGCGCGACTGACCGTGCGGAGATGGCAACTCCATTACCTTGCAGTGCCCCTGTTTTGGAAGTAAGCTCAGTGAGAAACGCTAGCCCTGAGCAGATGGATTTGGACACAAATCGAGTGAAAGTGCATTCGACCCTCCTCGCTAGAGCCGAAGAGGAAAGGCTCATCAGAAAGTACGCAGCAGTGATGAAACGTATGTGGTCGGCAACGTTCCTTCAGAGGAACGTCAGCAAAGGCGTCAAAAACGGGCTGATGGAACTGGAGGAACTACTGGACCGCATTTCCTTTTATAGACGAACGTGGAGAGTAGCGGGGGAGACGATTGTAGAGCAGAAACAGTCGCACTCCCCGCTGAGAATGCTGCTTGCGTCAAACGGACCGCAGATAGCCCTCTGCAAAATGAACTGGGGAAAAAGCGGAAAGAGGACGACGTGCCTGAAGGAGACTTTATCGAAGTAGTCTCCAAGGCCCAAAAAAAGAAGGCGAAAAAGGATAAAAAGAAACAACGGACTCCGTCGCCAGAGACACGTCTGTCCAAAAACAAGGAAGCTGCCAACCCAAAGCCAGTAGCGGAAAAAACGAGGAAACGAAGAAGGACTAGACCGTCGGCTCGGCTCATTAAGCCGACGGAAGGCAAGACATTTGCGGAAGTCCTTAGTGAAATCCGCTACAGAATGAAACCCGAGGAGAACGGAGCAGAGGTGTCTTTGATACGGAAAACGAGGAGTGGTGGAGTTCTCGTCGAACTGGGCCCAAAGACGACCAACAAGAGCACGTTCTGCGAAGCGGTCAAGGGGCTATTGGGGGAGAAGGCTCTTGTTTCCAGCCTAAAACCCATGTGCTCTCTAGAAATACAGGATCTTGACTGCCTCACAGAAAAGGCGCTAAAGCATGAATGTTCAGAGGTGACCAATGCCCGGGTAGGTATTACCTCTGTAAATGCTTGAGGCCAAAAGCTCACCGTGGTGGAAGTCCCCAAGCAATATGCCAGGAAACTCCATAACAGCGGGAGAATCAAAATCGGATGGGTAGTATGCAGGGTACGAATGCGGATAGTCCCCACCAAGTGCTACAGGTGTCTCGACTATGGACAAACGTCAGCAGCTTGCAAGGGTCCGGAGCATGCCGGAAATGCGGCCAAGCGGGTCATCAAGCGAAGACTTGCAAGGAAAGCGAGAGTTGTGTTCTCTGCAGGGATCGTGGCGCGTCTGGCGGAAGCGTCGCACACACTGCGGGCTCGGGAGGGTGTCCGATCTTCAGGGCGGAATTGGAGAGGGCTAGGGTGCGAACCCCATGATCCGCACTTTGCAAATTAACATGCACCGGAGTGCAACCACTCACCAGTTGCTAGCACAGTTCGCTGCGGAAGTAAATGCTGATCTAATGCTGATTATCGAGCAATACCGAAACAAGGACCCGTCCTCATGGTATCTCGACTTATCGGGCACCGCTGCCATCTGGGTTCGGGACGACGTTCGACTTCGTGTTTTTGCCGAAGGCCGGGGGGGGACGGATTTGTCTGGATCCGGTGTTTAGGGATAACGTTTCTTAACGTTTACCTGACGCCGAATAAGTCGATTCCGGACTTTTAGCGCCGGTTTGATGCTCTGGAGGACGCCGTTCCTTCTCTATGATGCGGAGGTATGGGCTGATGCCTTTGACAAGGAGGTGCATCGTAAACGCCTCGCTAAAGTGCAGAGGCGGGGAGCTTTGCGAGTGGCGTCTGCTTATCGCACCGTCTCCGAACCGGCTGTGATGGTGATTGCGGGAGTGATCCCCGTTGCCCTCCTTGCCAAGGAGCGCAAAGCAATCTATCGCCGTGGTTGCCCGTGAAGAACGTCAACGCACCCTTACCGGGTGGCAACTTTCTTGGCAAAATGAGCCAAGGGGCAAGTGTACTACCCGGCTCATCGCCAAATTAGACCCATGGTTGAACAGAAAGAAAGGTGAGATTGATTATTTCTTTACCTAACTTCTAAGTGGGCATGGAGGTTTTCAGTCTTACCTGCACAGGGTTGGGAAGGCGCGATCTCCTGATTGTGTGTTCTGCAATAGAGTGGCGGATGACGCTGAACACACCTTTTTCTCTTGCGAGAGGTGGGACGGTCTCCGCCAGCAGCTTTATGCAGACACAGCGGAGCTCTCTCCAGACAACATTGTCAGAGAGATGCTGAAGAGCGCTGGCAGCTGGAATCGTATTGCGCATTATGTTCGGGCCGTTCTTATTACGAAGAAAATTGAACTCGACCGGGGGAGGGATCGGACGGTAAGGGTTTCCCTGAACTAACAACAACTCCCTTCCCCTCTCCCCTCCCGTTGGGGAAAAGAATTCCCTGACTTGAAGGCTCCCAAAGCCGGGAGAGCGGGAGAGCTAGTCGGAAGTAATGTGTCAAATGGTTCCAAGCTAGTTCTCTGATGACAGGGAGGTGTTTAGTTGGTAGTCCGCCAGCGTGCTGTTGCGGGAGTCCAACAATCTGTAAACGCATTCACCTACCCTACTCCCAAAAAAAAAACAAAAAAGAAAAACCTGGATGAAGTGACGTTCCACAACTGGTGTTCTTTGTGATCGACGTATCAACGAACGTTTCAAATCTACAATTTACCGCGATGTCGTCCGTCGAGTCGCTCTCTATGGTTCTGAGTGTTGGCCGACTATAAAAGACAATGAACGACGTCTTGCGGTAATGAAGACGAAGATGCTACGTTGGACTAGTGGCATCACACGTTTAGATCACATCCGAAATGAGGATATCCGCGATCGTTATGGGGTTGCAAAATTGGCAGCGGTTTATCAAATAGGAAAACATGTTTAACCTAGACAACCAAGAGGATGAGCGAGCCTCGCCCCCTCGACACTACAATTGAGAAGAATTTTCCAAATTTTCGGTCTCAGCCCACAGCGTTAAAGTACTCACCCCATATTTCTGATGATGCTTCAGCAAAACACTAAGACGCCGTGTCCTTTCGACGCACGTTATAGCCCGACTCCGATAATGATGGGAAGTGCCCGGCAAAATACTACTTCGGCCTGATTCCTGCATTTTGCCGAGGGACCTTTTCACCGTCTCACACTTGTAAGGAAGAATTGTCGTAATTGGATCCTCCACAATATCCTGACACTAAGTACCAGCAAATAGCGTAACTAGTCTTCACTTATATTGTTAATTCCCGTTTAACACTGTTGGCATAGCACGTAGCAATAAATAATTGCACTCAACACTAACGCACTCAAGTTATGAGATGCACATGACTAAATATTACATTGGGGATGATTTTAGAATACATCGACTTGGGCCACATGAGATAAATGAGTTGTTGTTGATTTCAATAATCGTCAATATTGTTGGTTGCTTTTTTCTTTGTTTCCTCAAGAAACGAGCATCTATTGAAAATGAAAACAGCGGGTAGTAAAAGGAAAATTCGATTTTCCCAACGTAGGAGGCCGCAGGATGTGCCCTGTTAGTGTTATTTTTAACGATATAAGTGATAATAGTGGGTAGTTTTTGCTTTCCGTTGCCTTAGCTTAGCCCAGTGTACTCCTCGCTGGATGGAAGCAGCCTCCTCTGATCCACGCGCCAAACAACTCTAGACCCATGCTAGTCACTTTGTCGCATTGCAATACGAATAAATAACACATTCGTGGAACCACCAGCTCCTAATCATTTGTTGTATTCATTAAAAGTGGCGGCGGAAGGAGAAGGAAATAAATAAAACCAAATAGAATGCAAAGAACAACGTTTTACTATAATTGTTAATTTGGCCTTGATCGGGTGGGCGAATTGCAACATTGCCCCTCCCCCCCCAAGTTCCCAAATATTAACCATTTCGAGCGTTGGAGCTGATGGGGCTCGAAAAAAAGCCTTAATTTGTAACGAATATGTTAAAAAAAAACCACAGAAATAACGACAGAAATATCAGTACTAGAGGGGGTTCCCCTCGGCCGATAACAGCCACTGCCAACACTCCAATGGAACAAATTAAATAAATCCATTGTTTATTGTGGTCGTTATTATTTTGCCGTTCTGTTTTGTTGTAGTATTTATCGAAGGGTTGATAAGAATTCTTGAATGCTTGTAGGTACACACATATGTGGAAGGTTATGGCAGCAACAACGATTGCAGATGGCATGGGCCTTATACGGGTGATATCAGTTGCATTGGGTGATGTCATGTGTGGTTCAAATACACCCGGCTGGCATTATCACCTGCGGGTCTATGAATGGATTAGCCTCGACCTTAATTCCGTCTTTGAAATTTACGCATAAAAAACGGCGGAATTCTGGGTTAATTCTCTTCCTCAAATTTCCCGTTCAATTAGTGTGGGTAAAATGAAAAATAAGAAAAAAACAATTTTTTGTTGGTTTCGGTTTTCCGGGAGATTTCCGCTCAGTTAGATTTCCGCGACATTCCCTTCGTAGGAAACTGTTTATTGTTGACCAACCATCCAACAACGAAGTAGAACATGAAAGCTCTGAGGGGCATAATCCCACGGTTCTCTTCAGACATGGATTGATTTTGGGACCACAATCAGAGCCCCGCCATGAATGGCACAGCGGTACTGGTTTATACTGAGTGCAGGCTCAGCATTGATACAAGTTAGGCCTATCTAACACCTCTGCCACAACTAAGGGGTACGGCACCCGAGTTGTACAGCGCAACTCCACGCTTGAGCTCCGAGGAGCTCTGCCCGCGATGTAGGCACAACCACAACCACCATCAAACCCCCACTAAGGGGCCAACCGCAAATAACCGGGCCGAGAACACATTCCCCAGGAATTGTCCTAGAGCTTATGCTCTCAGAGGACCATCCCGGTTCCCATGGTAGAAGATAACCTCCGGTGAGGCTTCGTGGCAGAGCCACCTCAGATGATCACCCTCCTCGAGTACGTGGGGACGGCACTCCCCAACGGGTTAACTGGAATCAGCCCGAGACGGAGAACCGCAACGGAACCTTTCACCAGCTAACTACCGCTCTGCGTACAATACAACACAAAAGGGCATCACAAGACCACACTAACACCAAACACAGGACTGGTGGCTAACCACCGCGGCCACTAGTCCATTCGCCCATCAGCTGCAAGCGAATCAGCGTCGAGAAGCTCCCTCCTTCGTTGGAAGGCAGCACGCGCGAACGCATTAGCGCATTTAAGTGTCCCACTGCTAGCAAGGCACCGGCTAACATCGTAGATACCGTTCAATAAGTGAACGCCCATGTCGTCTAGATTGCGGATGTCACTGTACGCTGGACAGACACAGAGTCCTCCGAGGCAGCCCCACATAAAATACAACCCTGACTGGAGGCAAGGTTGCGCTTAAAGGGGAACTCATTCAAGCTACCATGCCCAGTTAGGAGGAAGCCCATCTCAAGCCCAAAGTCCAGAACGGAACTTCCTCTGGCAGACACATGTCTGACGTATTTATATGTGACCCGACCTTTCCCACATTCATCCCATCTAAACTGCCACTTAGATATTACACTCTCGTCTAACAACTTTTTGACCGCAAGCGGCCCTAACCCATCCACCTGGTTGCAACTAACTAAATCTGTTTGCAGCAATGGTACGCCCCTCCTGATCCTGTAGGCCGTGGCAGGCCGGACTACCTCCAGATCAAGAGGAGGAACACCCAACAAGACCTGCATGGCGTCGGTCGAGACCGTACGACACACTGGAAGACACGCTGACAAAGCCATTCGCTGACAAGCGTAGAGCAGCTTCCTGCCCCTTACCGTCAGCGGTAAATCACACAACATAGGGGACCCATACGTAGAACATGCAAGGAAGAGCCCCACATAAATGGATCTAGCAGCTCTCCTGCTTAGACCCCACTCACACTTCATCATTCGCCTCAACATACACATCAATTTAGTCAATCGTAGCCTGAGCTCGGGCAGGTGCGCGACCAAAGACATGCGTTCCGCGATCGTAACTCCCAAGTAGGTCACTTTCTCCCGGCTCTTTAAAGACCCTCCGTTCAACTTTACGCAAGGCGGACGACGTAGGATACCTTTAAACATCATCGCAACGGTCTTCTCCGTTGAGATCGCGACACCGACTTTACTGGACCACGCGTTAACGATGCGCATGTATTCGGCAGCCTGCTGCTCGAGCTCAAGGCGAGTGCTCCCGTCAACAAGAATGAGGAGATCATCCGCATAGGCAACACATTCAGCCACGGAAGAAAACTCACCCAACAGGTTCCATATAAATGGACCCGCGATAGATCCCTGCGGGCAGCCACACACACTCATTGACACCTTGGACGAATGCTTTTCTGCCATGGAAGTAGCTCTTCCACAGAGCCAATTCCTGGCAGTCACACTCACAAATTTTTGACAACACAGACGACCAACTTAGGTAGTCAATTGCGCCTTTGAAATCAACAAAGATTCCAAGAACGTACTTGCGAGGACAACGGACAACAAAATTCTTAACATGCATCAAGGCGTCGTCGCCATACTGCCTGTCACACGCCAGATGGGATGATTTCACCCCCAGTCGCTGGACCATAATCCTCTCCAGGACCTTGCCAAGAGCCCTATACGACCGAGGACTACTCTTATCCTTCTCTGGCGACTTCAGGAGCACAACCACCCTGGCAGTCTTCCAGAATGCAGGGAAATAGCCCTCCCGTAAACAACAATCAAACAAACATTGGACATGAGATGGGACGGCCTGCCAGATGGCTTTGCACATCTCGCCTGACATCCCATCCCAGCCAGGTGACTTCCGAGACCTGAGCCTCGCCATGCTCCTCTCGATCACGGAATAGGACAATAATTTCATCAACATCAACGGCGCAACAATCAGTATCCGGTCTAGGCCTGCCTTAATAAGGAACATCAGACATCCCGGTTTTGCGCCGAGGTCCACCAATTCTTCTTCTTCTTCTTCAGCCTTTGTCCCGTTCACAAGCGGGGTCGGCTCGTCGTGATCGGTTTCGACATTTGGCTCTATCGAATGCCTGATCTGGGTGCAATCTCGAGGCTTTCAAATCCCCATCTAGCGTATCAAACCACCGTTGTTTAAGTCTGCCTTTTGGTCGTTTACCATCGACTTCGATGTTCAGACCAATCTTGGCAAGTGAATTCTCGTTGGCACGAATTGCATGACCATACCATCGAAGACGCCTCTCTCGCAACTTTTCCACGATCGGTGCAACCCCATAACGATCGCGGATATCCTCATTTCGGATGTGATCTAAACGTGTGACGCCACTAGTCCAACGTAGCATTTTCGTCTCCATTACCGCAAGACGCCGTTCATTGTCTTTTATGGTCGGCCAACACTCAGAACCATAGAGAATGACCGGACGGACGACATTGCGGTAAATTTTAGATTTGAGACGTTCGTTGATACGTCGATCACAAAGGACACCAGTTGTGGAACGCCACTTCATCCAGGTTGCGTTAATGCGTGAAGCAATTTAATAACGCAGGTCTCCATTGGCTGATAGCGTTGACCCGAGGTATTTAAATCGCTCAGTTCTGGGCAGATCACTGCCGCTGACAGTGATTGTACCTGTTTCATGGGGATCGGTCGTCAAAAATTCAGTTTTTTTAAAATTCAATCTGAGACCGTGTTGCATGAGGCGATCATTCCATTTTGGAACAAGTTACACGAGATCATACAAACAAACTGCCTTCATCCAGATCGAGCAGGGGGGGCGAGATCTTCGGGGAGCACATCAATGAAGACAAGACCACATATATGGCGGCGTGGCTTGATTATGCTTCAGATTAAAGTTGCATAATTCGGGAAGTCCTCGCACGCCCTCGTCGTGGTGGCCACTGGAAACCGTCTTCGGACGGGCTGAGAGTATGGAGGGCCAGGCTGGGAGTAGGCTCATCCAACTGACAAGGATCTGCTTGTCTGCTGGTCATGTGTTAGGGAAAAGTAGATCTAGCGGGCGGATGGGCCGAAGCAACAGCCCGGGGATCGTCCTCTCTGCACTGCAGAAGGTGCTAACAGGACCCCAAGTCAAGGTGGAACAGCATACGCCGAGGACTACGTCGCCAACGGGGAGCTTGGTTTTTAGTACGCGAACTCTTGGACACTTTCAGTTTCAAATAAGACCCTTACCCTGGTGGCCGGGCTAGCCAGAGTGGATATCCTTCCCGGACTACTCGTGGGACCATGAACTCAATTTTAAAAACAAAAAACCGACGATAGAATAAGAGGGGTGACGCCAGGCGCATCATCGGACATCCACCCAGGAGACAATAGCTGTTGAGAGCATTACACCCGCTGCCAGCCGTAGCGCCGCTGTACTGAAACCAACCACAAGGACCTCCCATAGCTAAGTGGCAGACGGGCTAGTGCTTTCCAGCCTGGAATTAACTACTGCCAAACTGGGTGTAGCGAGTACCAGACATAGTACCCTTAACCCGAAATCCTCGACGTCGGAGGATCCCTCAAAAGTGAAAACTGAGAAGAACATCGGTCACCGGAAACCGACTAAGAAGCGAAGGTCCACTGGTGTCCTGCTTAAGAGCCAGTACTAGAAGGCTATGCATATTCCCAGTAAGATTGCTAAGAATAAGGAAGCCGGTATTGTCGACTAGCGGGATGAACAAGTTTTTGCTAAATACCAGGCGATAGTTGAGCACGCCTGGCAGACGAGCAGAAGGCGAATCCCATCGCTCTGAAATGCAATCGATCTCAAGACGAGGACGAGTAAGATCACAAAATTAAGATGCTAAGCAACATCTGAAGAAAAATATGCGGCATTAGTCAGCCGATGAGCCACGAATTGCGAAACCCTTCAGCGACGTGGCCAGGAGCCACTTAGGTGTGGCGCTGGCGGATGATAATTCCGTTAGCGGCAAAATAGCGCCGGAGGACCAGTGGTGCAGCCAGACTGTCGGAGATAGTCATTGAGCATCTCCTGGATATCGAAGGCAAACACACGGAATTCATCCCCTGCTTTGATTCCTCTCAGGTGGTCGGTGGGTTCCACGTTATAGCTTGCGAGGACCAATTCTCCAGGGACTTTCTCGGTTCGTGCATCACTAAGATCAGCGACGCGTGGGAGCGGGTAAAGCTCAATGTCATCCCTTACGACGAGTCTCCCAGGAGACTGGTCGCTCGCATCTGGTTGACGAAGATCGGCATGTATAAGGACAAGATCGTCCAATCCCTGCGCCTTCAAAACCTCAGGATTCCCATGGACGACTGGGTTGTTATCAAGGAGGAAGAAGCCCAGCCCCAGCCAACCTTTTCTACTCCGTATAAACGGAGAGTGCCTGGAGGCACTGGGGTCAGGAACACAAGGGTAAAAGTGTTCCGCTCTGCAAAACCGAACGACAACCTAGATCCAATCGACGCCGCCAACCAGCTGTTGGAGGAGATGAGGATCGGCGGTCCAACGGGAACTGACGAAACCCCCACGCAAGCAGATCATGCTGATGGTAGCGCACATAAATCAGCAGCACTTCAAGTGCGCCTCGGCTAATCTTCTTGTCTTCCACTTAGAGGAAGACATCGACATCGCACTTATACAGGAGCCCTGGGTCGAAGGCGACCGAACCATCAAAGGGCTCCAAAGCAAATATTTTAATTTATTCCAAAGGACAGGAGACGCCGATCAGGACAGACCTAGAGCATGTAACCTCTCGAGGAAGAGGCTGCATGCTTTCCTGTGTCCGGACCTGAGTTCCAGTGACCTAGTCGTGGTCCAACTAGAGCAGGCGGGGGCAAAGAACGTGAATATTTCGTCGGCTTACATGGCTCACGTCCGATCAACTCCACCAGAAGAACTATAACATCTGACGAACACCTTAGCAACAAAGAATGCCAACCTGTTGATAGCCTGCGAACCCTTTGGAGCAGCTCGGAAATCAACGAGAGAGGTGGGTCATTCTTTGATTTTATTATTACTTCAAACCTGTCGGTGCGGAACAGGGGCAGTACATCAACCTTCCATTTCCCAGCTCGGAGGACTGTAGCGGTTGGGAGGAGGTCCATGATATCACCCTAATAACCGCCAATGGGATTCTTAGGTGGAGAACTGGAGAGTATCTCACCAGAGATCCGTCTCAAATCAAATTTGGATACTTTTCGGTCTAGATCTCCCCACAGAGATCTCCAAATCCTTCAGAAGCTCCAGGAGACTCGACTGGAGAAAGTTTGGTCAAGTAATTAAGGCCAAACTCTATGCGCAAATTGGTCCCGTGCCCTACTAAGTACAGCAAGAAAACAGTGCCACTGGAAAGAAGATCTCTCTAGCCTCAGGAAGCTGACCAGGGAAACCTTCAACATCTGCTACAGGCATAAATATTGTCAGCCATACAAGGGCTGTCAGAAGAAGTACAAGTCAGTTGGCTGGACTATTGTCAGAACTTCAAAAACACTAGTGAATCCGCGAGGTCAGCAAGATTCTGTCCAAGGAGCATAGAAGCCCATCCTTTCTTATAAAGGTGGAACGCTGCTGGACGGAGTCTTCTGGTGAAACCTTGGAGTTGCTCGTTCAAATGCACTTTCCCGGCAGCGAAGAGAACTGCGAGACAAAGCCTTGCTTGGGGGGTTTGCTGCCACCCTGTTCTGTTCTACGGTGCACAGGTATGGGTTGATGTTCTTGACAAGGAGGTATATCGTAAGTACCTGGCGCAAGTCCAGAGAGTTTTAGGGGTAGCATCTGCCTATTGCACCGTCTCCGCCGTGATAGTAATTGTGGAAGTGATTCCCGTTGCCCTTCTTACTAAGATCCTCCTCCTCCTGATTGTGTGTTTTGTAATGTATACGACAACGATGACACCTTTTTTTCTTGTGAAGGGTGAGACGGGATTCGTCAAAAGCTTTACTTAAACATGTGTAAACTCCCTCCCAATATTATGATTGGGAAGATGCGGAGAAGCGTTGACAGGCGGAGTCGTTTTACGCATTATATTCGGGTCCTTCTCATTACAAAGAAGATATAGCTCGACTGGTGGAGGGGCCGAATGACAGGGGGTTCTTTCACCATACATGCGAATTTTTTTTTCAGATAATGTGGTCATGTGGGGTATCAAATGAAAGGGCACTATTTTTACTTTTCGAAATTGGTCCCATATTTGATCTCGGGTGAAACGTAGGGAAGCGACGGCTGAATCAGGATCACTCTCCAGATCATTAAACTTCAACAACGGTCTAAGACAAGGGGATGGCCTATCATGCGTCCTCTTTAACCTGATCCTGGAAAAAGGGGTCTTCAAGTTCACCCAACTATTGACCAAGCCTTACGATATTGACATTATAAACAGGACAACTCGAGATATACAGTCTACCCCTTCATCCAGATCGAGCAAGCGGCGCGAGATCTTGGACTTCACGTCATTGAGGGAACTACAACTTTGAAACTGGTGATCATCTTTCCTAGCTAGCGTAAAAAATCACGAACGATAACAGCTATGACAGCGAGATCCGGGCACGGTTGTTGGCTGCCAACAGAGCCTATTTTAAATTACAAAAACTGTTTCAGGGTCAAAGCTTTTACTGTACAAGACAAAATCTTGTCAGTCCTTATGAATTTCTAGGAGACCTGGGTTCTTAGAACCCTCCGAAGAATTTTTAGCCCACACATGTGGATGGACGATTACGTAACCTACATCATAAGCGATCCCATGCCCGTCTGGTTGCGAATAAAATCCACCAAACTTGGTGCCGTTTCTAAAACAAGTTCACGTGACAGACAGACAGTGAGCCGATATTAATAAGGTTTTTTTTGAAAACCTTAAAAAAGTGTTCCGCAATCTAATCCAAACGGCCGGAGCATACTGCCAAATACGGTTAAGACCACACCCAGTATGGACACTAATTACTGACGGAGGAGGTGAGAGGTGAACTAAATTGATCAACGCTTGCTGAAATGAAATGACGTCGATGGCTTCGTCCTTAACAAAAAAGGACCAGCTTACCTGCGGCATGCTTCAAGTGCTGCAAATTGTTTTGCACTATCCGCAGGATTGTTTGTCAACTCGGAGAACCTTCCAGTTGAAACGTCAATTCTCATTTCCTTGAAAATCTCGCTGAAGGGGTCGACTGGATCAAAGTGGTTTCAATGATCAGAACAATGTTATCATCAGCACTCTTCATACAGTGCCTTAAAGCTCTCTCATTAAATAACGAAAAACTACTACTATTACTACTACAATAAGACCAGGATGACGTGGCCAATACGGGAGACCATAGGCGTGGCTAATACGAGAAAGCACCGATACTCGAATACTCGATTCGCTCGTGATCGGTTTCGCCATTTTATTTTATCAAATGCCTGAACTGGATGCAATCGCGAGGCTTTTAAATCCCTATCCAGCGTATCAAGCCACCGTTTTTTTTTTTTTGTAGGCCTTTTGGTCGTTTACCAGCGACTACGATGTTCAGACCAATCTTGGCAAGTGAGTTCATTGTTCCTTTATAATGGAGTTGTTCTGTCAAGCATTATTAGACCCCAGAACGAACACTATCTGTAGTGAAGCAAGGATTGGTAGGGATGGTTCTCGTATCAGTCCCAGCAACGTCGGTTCAGTTTTTAGCCCCAGGCTTTCCAAAGCATTATATTAGACCAAAATTTGCCTTATAAATTAGAGAAAAAAATACGCGAGGTGAGAGGCTTTCTCTCATAAAATGGAAAAGCAAAGTATAGACTAGGCAATGTCATCACGTTGCGTTGTCTAGTCATACTCTGTCGAGGTCCCAGCGATGACTGACGAACTATTAAGAGGGACTTTCCTAGTGATTCCCGAGAGAAGATGTTTTCTAAAGTTACTATGTACAAAGGGGTAAAGCTAAGGAGAAGTTAAGAAGGGATCTTTTTCTCCCGTCTTTATCCTGAATTAAATTGTAGACACAAATTTAAGGCTCACAACCAAAGAACTGAATTCGCTATATATCAGGAGAACTAATGATCCAGATCGAAATTTCAAATGTTTTTCATTAAATTTCTCCAGTTTATAACTATGCAAGGACCTAACCTAAGGATTTTCACTATAAACCTAAACCTCCGCCGAAACAATTAGCCAAACTCCAACTTAATATAGTATAAAGAAGAAGAAACTGTTCAGTACTTACATTAAGCTGCATGATGATCTTATTATAAGCCCAATGCCATCTCTGTCGTGCCGTCACTTCCTGCTTATGTAATGATCCAATTATTTGTCCACTGGTCACCTCTTCAGTTTCACCACGTGATAGGGTTCCTTTCTTTTTGAAACTATCATTTTCTACATCACAAATAATACCAGCTATACTGGCTCCACCCCCGATACCCATACCTACACCACTGGCTGTTGTACTTACAGCAGCGTTTGTAAGCTGTTGCGACTGATGCTGAGCCTGCATAAGGGCTTTGCTGGAAAGGTATAGAAGATTCATGATGAGATAAGGATTTTTCTTAGGAGACTTCAAACTTTAGAGGACGAACTATTTGAGGAAAACCTGGAAACAGTTTCGAAATTTTTGGAAATTGCTGGAAAATTTAGATATTAGGGCTGTAAACGAGCAAACTTGGTATCCCGACGTAATTAATAAGACTGACTAGGCTGACCCTGACCAATGTGCGTTGCCAGATAAAAGCAGCAGGATCATTCCCGAGACCATTTGACATCAACAATGGTCTAAGCCAAGGGGATGCCCTATTGGGCAGGGAGATCGACAATTAATGCTGTCATGCAGGTCGTGGACGCCGTTCGACAAGCAGAGGCACATAGCCGCCGAACTCGACGGGTGGTGCTCCTCGTAACGCTTGGCGTCAGAAACACCTTTAATTCCGTAAGATGGAAAGACATTCTAGGCACACTAGACAATACGTTGACGAACTATCTCTTACGGATTTTGAGGGACTATCTTAGGAACCGCTCCCTGCTCTATGAAACACTAGAGGGTCAAAGGTGGATGAAGGTCACGTCGGGGGTAGCACAGGGATCCATCCTAGGGCCGGACCTCTGGAACGCTACCTATGACAGTCTGCTTAAACTCGACATGCCAGAAGAGTCGCGCCTGGTCGGCTACGCAGATGATGTCGCAGCGCTTGTTGCTGGACGCACTGTTGAACAGGCGCAAAGCAGACTCGGCATATTGATGCGACGGGTAAACGGATGGATGACTACTCATGGTTTCAACCTTGCACTGGAAAAAACCGAAGTAGTCATCCTGACTAAAAAGGGAATTCCGACCCTGCGTCCCATATCGTTCGGCGAGTCGATAATCGAGTCAAAATCATCGGTAAAGTACCTCGGGTTGACTCTTGACTCAAATATGAGCTTTTCTGAGCAAATCAAAGCAGCAGCGAACAAGGCTGCGACTGGAGTTTCGGCGTTAAGTAAGCTAATGGCAAACATTGGGGGTCCTACGTCTAGTAGGCGACGTCTCCAGATGAGTTCAATGCAGTCTGTCCTGCTCTACGGCGCAGAGGTATGGGCTGGCGCTCTTAAAAAGCAGGTATATCGTAAACGCCTCGCGCAAGTCCAAAGACGGGGAGCTTTACGGGTGGCATCTGCGTACCGCACAGTCCCTGAACCGGCCGTGATGGTGATCGCGGAAGTTATCCCCGTTGCCCTTCTTGCTAGGGAGCGTCAGGACATATACAAGCGCAAGGGAGGTGGTTGCTCGCGAAGAACGACAACACACTCTAGACGAGTGGCAGCTCTCTTGGCAAAATGAAAATAGAGGCAGATGGACTGCGCGGCTCATCGGCAACTTAGGTGCGTGGCTGAATCAGAAGCATGGTGAGACTGACTATTTCCTTACCCAATTTTTAAGTGGGCATGGAAGTTTTCAGTCTTACCTGCACAAGATTGGAAAGGCGCGTTCTCCGGATTGTGTGTTTTGCAATGGAGTTGTGGACGATGCCCACCACACTTTTTTTTCTTGTGGAAAGTGGGATGGGATTCGTCAGCAGCTTAAATAGAGCTCAGGGGATCACTCTCCAGACAACATTGTGGAAGAGATGCTGAGGACTGCTGACAAGTGGAACCGTGTTGCCTATTACGTTCGGGCCCTTCTCGTGGCTAAGAAGATAGAACTCGACCGGTGGAGGAGCCGGATGGCAGGGGGCTCCTTGAACTGACAGTTCCCTTCCTCCTCTCCCCTCCCGTTGGTGAAAAGAATTCCCTGATTTGAAGGCTCCGCAAGGCGGGAGAGTTCGGGGGCTAGCCCGAAGTAATGTGACAAACGGTTCCAGGCTAGCTCTCTGACGATGGGGAGGTGTTTAGTTGGTAGGTCCGACGACGTACCGAATCGGGAGTCCAACACTGTGTGCGTAAATGCATTCACCGACCCTACCCCAAAAAAAAAAAAAGAAAAGGGGATGCCCTATCATGCGTCCTCTTCAACCTGGCCCTGGAGAAAGTGATTCGCCATGCAGACGTAAATGCGAGAGGCACTATCCTCTTCAAGTCCATTCAACTACTGGCCTATGCTGACATTATGGGAAGAACAGCCCAAGATGTACAGTCTACCTTCATCCAGATAGAGCAGGCGGCGCGAGATCTTGGGCTGCACATTAATGAAGACAAGACAAAGTAGAATTTTTGCCCGCCTACATGAGGATGGACGATTTCGTAGCCTACATAATGACGAAATCTATGAGTAATACCACGACATTCTAGTTGTGGATAAAATCCGGATCAACAAGTTGGGGTGGGCGGAGTTATGACATAGGTCAGGACACCAGACAGAGCAGAACTACGGGCTAGATCTATATCTAGTGTCCATATCTGGAGCGATAGGGCATCGTGCAGCTGGTCCTATTATTCGTCGCAATGGTCTAAGATTGAGAGCTTGTGCGGGCTGGATCTATGAGCAGTCGTCCAAACGATCCTTATTCAGCTAATCAGCCGGATCTTCTTTGTCTTCCTCAACATTTGTCTCATTTCTGAATCAGGGTTGGCAGTTTTCACGGTCATAATTTTGAATTTTACGGGTACATACATGAACATCGGAGGCTAAATCTTAGTTGCCTTAGTTTTCAAAACTGGACATGATATTGACCGACGTTACTGGTTCGCCGATATGTATTTCAGCTTCCTCAGGACGCTAGGAGTCCGAAACATGCAGTTAAAGTGGATTTCATTGCATGGTATAGTCAGCAATGAAGTTGCCACCTTCTTTTGTTATGTGACCTATCCACTGTTACTTCTACCGTTTGAAGGTAGTATCAAACCCGTTCCAGACGAGCCGATCTCCCTTATTGAACGGAAAAAAAGAAGAAACAACGAATATCTGTCAAAAGATCCTGCACATAGTATTTTTTTTGTTAAATATGCCTCGCGTCGTAGGCGTATTATGCAGGCACGATTTCCCTGGCAATACCTTTCGGGACATCAGACAGTTGTTAAGGATATTGAATTGGTGAATCCGGCCGAAAACCTGAACTTTGCTACTAAGGAAGGTCTAGACCGTACACTGATTTCTGGGTCCTTAACGATGATGAATTTGAAGGGCAACAGAATCTGCGCCGATTCCTTCAGACATTCTCAAGACCAATCTTTTGGCGAAACGTTTTCATTGCCACTAGGGCAGATGAGCCGGCAGGTACCTAAGTTTACATTCGGTATAATCGCAACCCTCGAGACGTATTGTCCTTCAGCAAGGGCAGACAAAGGAGGCGGGATGAACAACAGCGACACGCGATGATGGGTCGGATACTGGGTTGTGGGCGGAGTTAACTCCTGCCAACGATTCACGGGAAAGTCGCTAGATCTTCTTTTCTAACTTTTGTCTCTTTCAGTAGCGGTATAGATTCGTCACGGTGGATTGTCCTATTTTGCTTGGTGATAGAGCTGATCCGGGCAGAGTCAGGAGGCTCTCAAATCACTATCTAGCGTTTTAAGCAAACAGTGTTTTGGTCAGTGCAATCCTACATCGATATGTCCTCATTTTGGAGCTAGACCACTGGTTCAAACGCAACATTCCTTAAATTCTGTTTTATCCAGGTTCAGTCTCAGACCGGAATTTGGATGTCCCATGTGAAGATGGCTTTAACAGGAAAAATTAAAGGCGAGGGGCCGCTGTCTTGATTAACACCAACAGAGATCCGAAGCGGGTTTCATATACTCGCCACATTCGGGAAGACGATGACTAACGCCAGTAAGGCTTCAGGAGACACTTGGAGTATGCTAGTCAAAAGCACTTGGCATTTCTCCCAAACTCGCAGAACCGGAAGCAAAGGAGTTCGGTTCACCATTTTAAGGCGCTGTGCGTCTTGAATGGGAAATAAGGCGGTTCTGATGATGGCACACATGTGGCAGTTGACATACTCCTGTGGGAAACTAGTGTTCTCAGTTTTGACAGTAGAAAATGGTTGGCAAATTCCATATTGTCCAGTTTATCACAGGACAAAATGTTCAGTACTTGCATCGCTTTAGATTGCATGACTCCCCGCTTGCCCTGAATGCGGTAACATGCCAGCTGATTCAGAGCATTGGATCTTTCACTGAATAAGGCGCTGACGATAATATGCAGCGGCCCCCGTGATTATGAAAATACAAAAGGAGCTAGTAAAAGGCTAAGGATTAGGAGAGGATCAAAGAACGAGTGTCTAACAACGAATAGACCACGCGAAGTAATAGCTAAATACTGGGTCAGTAGTTCGATTTTCGTAGGTGGGCGCCCGCTCTAGTTCCGACGCGCACACAGCTGGGAATGGGCAGGTTGTTCTAAGATTTTCACGGATCTGCTGGAGAAGGTAGAACGGTAGAACTACGGAAAATCTAAATATCCGCAAGCTTAATCAGTAATTGGCTGTGCCCGACCGTCTGGTTGTGGATAAAATCCGGCTCAACAGGTTGCAGGGGGCGGGTCACTTAATCCGTATGGACGAGGATCATCCAGCCTAGAAAGTCTATAAGGGCAATATCTATGGTAGAAAATGAAGACGAGGCAGACCCTGGCTGAGGAGGCCAGACAGCTTTTAGGGATATCGAATTGGTAGACCTCGGCGCAAAATCGGGGAGTTCCTTCCTGGAGTTCCTTATTAAGGAAGGCCTAGACTGGATACCGGTTGTTGCGCCGTTGGTGATGGTGATGCTGATGACTAAGGAATTTGGTTTGAAAACTGGCCTTCATCTATGAGATACCATCTAAGAACTACCTCAAAGAAAGTGGCTCCCGAAAAGGGGTCCAAAGGGGTAAGTACTTAAAAATTGGTTTTATCAGAGGAATTCTTCCAATGTAACTGGTATCAACTTACCTAACGCTCGGCATCTCTTTGGACTCATACGTCGCAAAATGTTCACGGGGACTTGGAACCTTCTCCTCTTCATTGATCTCCCTTATGCTATCCTGTTTTTTCAAAGTTAGATGCTGTTGCTGTATGGTATCATCACTTATTGTCTCCTGTGACATAAGCTTATGGGGATGCGTAATGGTGGTTTCATTAGCTGGAAGATCAGGTATTGGTGTAGTTGCTCTAGGTGATCCAGTGATTGGTGCTTTGTTGTCATTCAATTCATCATTGATGTAGTCATCGTGGCTTTCCTCAATATATTCTAACGGCGGTTGTTTTTTGTGCAGGTGGTGGAGCTCGCCCTGTTGTTTCTGCTGTTCGTTCATTTCATTCTCTAAATATTTGTATTCGTCCTCTTCGTTGAAGAAGTCATGGCGATAGTCATAGTAGGGAGTGTCATTTACGGCGGTACCATGATAGTCTGCCATGGTTACCGCAGTGGCAGGTGTATTGTTCAGATAATATTCGTCTTCATCAACACTATGTAGTCCATGATCGCTGACGTAGTCCAGATTGGTAATCCCCATTTCGTCCTCCTCGTAAATTTCCGTTGGTTGTTGCTTCATAAGCATAAGGTTTGCACCTCGTCCATTGGTCTTTGTTGAACTAGTGCTAATGCTACTGGTACTGGTGGGAACAAAACTGTTGTTGTTATTGTTACTGACGTTGTTGTTGTTGTTGCTGGAGCTTAGGGCGGGTGATAGGGAAGTTGATTGTGCGGCCGTGATTATGGCTGATGTTGATGATGAAAGTAACGATTGTTGTTGCTGTTGGTCCATGTTGTAGCAATTTAAACCAGTTGTTGATGGTGTAATTTTCGTAGAATGGGATGTTGTGGGCGTGGCTATTGTCGGTGAGAATGTTCTCATTGTGTTGTCCATTGTTGAAATTGTTGGTGACGTTGGCGTATACATGTTACCTAAATATAGGTTGTTATGACTAAGTGTGGTGGCCGAAGTAGACTGCATTGTGGTTGTTGCGTTTGTAACCGTTGGTGAAACTACCGATCCCGTTGTGTTATAACTATTATCACAATAAATGCTATTTTTATTTACATTTCCACTATTTAAGCTAGGATAACTATAATCGTAATTCAGACTTGACGGTTTGGTCGATTCAATGTTAATTGTCGAGTCTGCTATTGTTGCCGTTGTTGATGTCATGACCATATCGTCATACGTATCATAATTATTATTATAATTATATAATTTCTTATCAGTTATATCACCCGTTGCTATATAATCATTTTCATTACAACTATATTCATCGTAACCGTACTTGTAGTCGCTGTAATCGACAACATTGTTTGAGGAGGGTGCCAGCGACGAGGACGTGGTTGTTGCCAACCCAAACTTGTTATCCTCGACAGTTGTATAAGGGTCACTGATTTCACCAACACTATATTTTGGACCATAAAGGCTGCCATAGTAGGATGTTGCTTTGGTATCCGTAAGCGTATCCTCACCATTATAATATCCACTGGTGTATGGTTCGCTCACCAACGTGGTCTTTGGCTTGTAGGTTGACGAAGGTATCGTTGTTGAAACTGTGTCTAACCCATATGAATACGTTTGCCCACTATTGCTACTACTACTACTACCCTTATAATATAAATCGGAATACATGCTATTAGTTGCCGTAGAATTACTTATTGTTGTAGAAGTTGTTGTCGCTGTGGTTGAACTAGCCAGGTTTCCTCCACCACTAAGGGTCGGAATAAATTTCGAGGCCAGACCAAGGTAACTTTTTGCGGTAGAAGTGAGTGATGCGGCCGTTGTTGAAGATCGTACCGAAGTAGTAACAGGAAGACCTGTCGATGTTTCACCCATAGCGGCTCCACCAACTGCACCAATTGTCGCTTTTAAACCAGTGGTTAAGGTTCCTAGCACGGAGCTACTGGAAGATTTCACCGGTTCACTGACAAATGTATCGATACTAGTACTAGTGACGGATTTATACTGATATGAAGTAGAGAAGTTTGTCGAAGTTGTTCCTGTCGACATGTTTGTTAAGTAGGGCTCACTGGAACCCGTACCATTGTAGCTATCTTCGTATAATGTTGAATTTATCGAAGGTGTCGCTGGTAGCATTTTCCCGGTTGTTGTTGATACTGTCACGGGCGACATGGAGAACGGAATTGAAGGTAGCTTACTACCTGTCACTGATGAGCTACTATACGATGACGTTGTCCCAGGGACTGGAAGTTTTTTGGCTTTTTTCAACTTTGTTTGGTTACTTTCATAGAAGTAGTCATCCCCGGCAATACTTGCAGAATCATTAAAATACGAACTGGATGTCGTTGTTGGATAATCATTGTCAAAAGATTGGGATGTATATACATTGGCTAGTTTAGGTACCGTCGGTAGAGTTGCACCCTTCCGTCGACCACCTGGCCGTGGAGTTATTGAGGAACATATCCCGCTAATGACGGAACTTGGAGTATTTGCAGCGGTTGTTGAATCCTGGTTAATACTATCCGAACTATTGTAGGCATAGTTATAGTCCTCATTGTAGTTAGATGCGGACGCTGATGTTAAAGGACGATTATTGTAGATAGACGTAATTGTTGTCTGCTTAGCTCCGATTTGTTGTTGATCGTAATAATAGTCAATGGAGGTATCACTTTGGTCGGTATCACTACGCTTCAGTATGGGTGCAGGCAATCGTTTACTACCTACTTTGGGTTGTGGAAGCATTCTTGCTTTACCAGGTATTCCTGTTACCGATGTGACCGGTGATACTGTTTCTGTCTGCTTACCTGGTAAGGGTAAAAGGCGCGATTTTTTCGATGCAAGTGGTGTCGGTGGCAAGGATGCACCACGATGATAGTATATTCCGTCCACCATGCTACTACTATGCTTAATTGGAATTTTTGGGAGGATTTTCTGATTCATTGATGTTCCACGTCCACCACTATCCCATTGTCTATCTTCGGACAGACTATCACCCGTTATGGAGTCGTAGAAGTTATAGCCAAGGCTATCACCATCGGTTAGAAGCATGGTACCGTCCGTAGTACGTCCATCTACTCCGCTGTTTTCATACGTATCATAACTGCCATAGTTTTTGGTATATGGCTCACCTTGATATTTTCCATAGCTATCGCAGAGAGTGTTTTGACGCTCGAGACTGCGCATTCGCGTTATGGATTGCGCTGAACCGGAACTATTATTATATACACTTTTAATATAATTTAAGCTACTCATTGGACGACTGTTATATGACATGGGATCGTTTTCGTCTTTGTAAGAATATTCTGTTGGCGAATAAAACTGAAATGAAAGAAAAAAAATTAATGGTTAGTTGCTTTGCCCTTGACCTGGATAACATATTAAGGAAGATAAATTAATCAAAAACGACAGACGATCGGAGATCTAAAGCTGAGTGCTTCAGGTTTAAGGAGGTCATCCTGTGTGTCGGATTCGAGGATTTCATTTTTTTTTGGCATCAATCAATCAATCTGTCCTCTGTCCTCCATCCTCTGTCCTCTGTCATCTGTCATCTGTCCTCTGTCCTCTGTCCTCTCTCCTCTGTCCTCTCTCCTCTGTCCTCTGTCCTCTGTCCTTTGTTCTCTCTCCTCTGTCCTCTGTCCTCAATCCTCTGTTCTATGTCCTCTGTCCTCTGACCTCTGTCCTCTGTCCTCTGTCCTCTGTCCTCTGTCCTCTGTCCTCTGTCCTCTATCCTCTGTCCTCTGTCCTCTGTCCTCTGTCCTCTGTCCTCTTTCATCTGTCATCTGTCCTCTGTCCTCTGTCCTCTGTCCTCTGTCCTCTGTCCTCTGACCTCTCTCCTCTGTCATCTGTTCACTGTCCTCTGTCCTCTGTCCTCTGTCCTCTGTCCTCTGTCCTCTGTCCTCTGTCCTCTGTCCTCTGTCCTCTGTCCTCTGTCCTCTGTCCTCTGTCCTCTGACCTCTGTCCTCTGTCCTCTGTCCTCCATCCTCCATCCTCTGTCCTCTGTCCTCCGTCCTATGTCCTCTGTCCCCTAAACTCTGTCCTCTGACGTTCGACTGACTTCGCTAAAATGACAAGACTTGAAGTCAAGGCTGGACATGTATTTCTTCAAGAAACCTAAGGTTTATGGAGTAGGTGTACCAGATTAATGATCAGTTAAGTTTCTCGGCTTATTCAGATTATACAGTATCCCATCCGAAACTGGCCGGAGAACTGTGCAGCATGTTACAATGTCTGCCAGCCAAAAGAAAAACAAAAAATTTAGGATTGCTTAACAACAATGTAGTTAACCTAGTAACAAAATGGCGGAGTGACGTACTCATTGGGAAGGGAAACCCTCATGCACTTTCTCTGCGATTGCCCAGCTCTGGCTCGAGTCAGACTGCGGACACTGGGTAAACCATTCTTTGGGGACCTCAGTGAGATTTCTAGCTGCAGGCTGGGAGAGCTGCTTTCCTTCGTGAATCTCTGAAGATCCGAGCCAGCTGGACTCTGCTTCCCTGCTCCTATAACAACAGTCACGGTCTTAGGAGTTTGTGGCATCAAAACGGCGCACCAAAGCGCTAATTGGGCTCCTCGGAGCCACTGATACCTACCTACCCCTACGTACTCGTTACTAAACAGAAAGAAAAAAAATCTCCCAATCAGGAAGACTACGCAAACAATTCACATTGGGTAGTTTGTAGTATTCGACCTGATTGCGCTCCTACCTAGTTGTCGGACTGATCTTATTGTTCTACTGAGGTTATGGTGCGGCTTGGACGAAGGAATGCCTTTAAGGTATACAAACTCTAAGTCAAGAGGGAGGAAGCCTCTTCAAAGTCAAACGCATTAATTTTGCTAGCTCCGCCAAGGGTATTAGGTTCGCTATTTTACCCAAGTCAAAGCCAGAATCAATACCAACTCATGAAGAACAAAATACCATTGACAACATTGGTGACGAAATTTATGTTCGACGGCATACCCAATCGACCAGATCGAATGCTGGAGGCTTGTTCCACCTAGGATACGGAAGAATGGCTTAAGGCTTCCCCCTCTCCAAAGCCACATTAAATAAAACGAACGAGCTAATGGGACTTTCCTTAAAATGAGGGTTTCCACACAGAGCTATGAAGAGTATTTGGAAGCAGAATGGTCGACGAAGGAATACTGCCCAATGCGGAGAAGAGAGCAGGACGTATTTATATCTTTCAGAATTCCTGGCTGGAGGCCTTGTAGCGATCCGAGCTACAAACCAGCTGGAGAACTCACGAAGCGGTCGTAGCATTGGGACATGAGATCGAAACTGGTAAAGTATTTTAAGGGAAAGGAAAAACCAAAAAAGCAAAGCGAGACAATTCCAAGAGATTCTCTGAGAGCCATGAGTATATCGCAGTAGCATCCAAAAACAGGACAATATTCTCTCTGTGGGTTCACCAAGAATGAGGAGGACACGGTCTAGTTTCGCGGTGTCTTTAGCGGTTAAATTCTTCTTCTTTTTCTTCAGCCTTTATCCCGTTCACAAGCGGGGTCGGCTCGTCGTGTTCGGCTTCGCCATTTGGCTCTATCGAATGCCTGATGTGAGTGCAATTTCGAGACTTTTGAATCTCCATCTAGCGTATCAAGCCACCACCACTAGTAGTGATCACAAATTAAGCTCCTTTTTGCGAAATTCTCAATATTAACGGAGATATAAGCGTTTAAAGTTTTTCCCCAGATTCCTGCGAAAATCAGAAATTTTCCTGCTACCTAGACCCCTGTCAAATCCCCATCTAGCGTATCAAGCCACCATTGTTTCGGCCTGCCTTTTGGTCGGTTACCATCGACTTCGAAGTTCAGACCAATCCGCGCAAGTGAATTCTCGTTAGCACGTGTTGCGTGACCATACCATCGAAGACGCCTCTCTCGCAATTTTTCCACGATGTGATCAAAAGGTGCCACTAGTCTAACACAACGTGTTCGTCTTCATTACCTCAAGACGACGTTCATTGTCTTTTATAGTCGGCCAACATTCAGAACCGTAGAGGGCGATTGGACAGGACGACGTTCGTTGTTACGTCGATCACAAAGAACACCAGTTGGGGAACGCCACTTCATCCAGGTTGCGTTAGAGTATTTGAAATAATTAAGACTTGCCGTTTCCTTCTTGCAAATATCGATATTTTTGGAACCACTTGTTCCCTTCATCAGTGCTACAAGTTCATGTCAAAAAAGGATCTAGTTAGGGGGGGGGGGGGGAGTTATCGATGTAAAGGAAAAAATTCTTGGAACCAATGGGTAAATGCATTCGCATATTTCATCGTGACCAGGTCCGACATTGGTGTCAAGATTACCAATGGAGAACTCAGCTAATAAAAGCATAAAGAGAGGAGTGGCCAGAGGTTCGGAGCAGTCTGCATCTAGAAGAGGCGCAGAGGTAGCAATGGTCGGGAGAGTAACACGGAAGAAATGGTTACAGGATTATTGTGGGGAGTTGTGCAGTGAGGTCAACAAAATTGTTAGAAGAATGATGAGGTTGAGTAGTGTTACAGGAATAGCAAATGAGGGATCAAAATGGTTTCAAGCTACCGCGGCTAAGGGCGGCCTGAACTAACAACAACTCCCTTCCTCTCCTCCCCTCCCGTTGGTGAAAGGAATTCCCTGATTTGAAGCCTCCCAAAGCCGGGAGAGCGGGAGGGCTAGTCCGAAGTAATGTGTCAAACGCTTCCAGGCTAGTTCTCTGCTGACAGGGAGGTGTTTAGTTGGTAGTCCGCCAACGTGCTGTTGCGGGAGTCCAACACTCTGTGCGTGAACGCATTCACCTACCCTACTCCAAAAAAAGGAGGCATCTCTTATGCGCTTATGCTGCAAACTTGAGCGCATAGCCTTGAAATGAGCAAGGTCGTCGTCGTTCATAGAAGCCCTTCTTCTGTTATTAAGGACCTCCGTGATGAACGCGAATTCTGGAGTTCCAAGGATAGAATAGATACCTAATAAGTGAGTGGAAGTGACCTACCGGGACCAAAATTATCGTGAGTCCTCGAAATTAAGGCTTCAATGAAATAGATGGATAATAGGATGGTCCGCATAACATCCACATCGGTCCCGAGTTTTTCAAACCACTTTAAATCCCCCTCCACCTGCCCCAGCTACTACCAGGAGGAGTTAGCCTTTTCCATCCATTATCGTCAAATCCTAATCCACTTTTTGCCTCTATGCTTTTCATGGTGGTTATCGAAGTTTGTTTCACTGTGGTTGGATCAGAAGAGACCGGTTGGTTGTCCACGCGGTCCCTTTGTCCTCAACCAACGGAGCTTTTTACCACTGGCTTTACCCTCTCTTGGCGAGTTCGATTAAGCCGCGGAGAGCGCCGGCAGCGTCATCTATCTATAAATTTCGAATGTTGTTAACCCAGCTGCGCCGCAACCATGTGGCACTATAATCTGTTTCCAAGAAACACTTCGATCAGTAGAGCCGGGAAAGCATTAGGGGTAGAAATAGTCTCGCGCCTGAATGGGCCTAGAGGGTCCCTTGGGGCGAGAAGGGGAGGAAGTAGTAGCAGATGAAGAGTGAATGGATCTTAATATGGTTATATAAATGCTAAATTCAATTAATCTTTGGGCTACTTACTGTCATATTATTATGTTTATTGTCTCTATTGTCATCGTCATTACTAATATCAATATATGAATCATAATATGGCGATCGACGATCGTCTCTTTCATACGAATTTTCACGTGATGTTTCTAATGAATGTTGCGGTGGAGTTCTCAAGTTACGATATTGACTTGCTGACGAATTGGCATTCTGTCCAACTGGATAATTCAGGTCGGATGTATAGTCACTATCTTCAGAATATCCAGCTAAAAAAAAGATTAAAAACAACGAGAAAATTTAAAACAAAGGCTGAGATACCGACATGTAAGGTTTTCATTAAAAAAATGTCCTTTTAATGTTAATCAATAAGATAAATGATAAAATGATAACAATAATAGGACTGCAGATGTCCAATCCACTCTATTCCTGCACTGTAATCACAAAACCAACTTTTCGCTGTCAAAAATTGTTTTTCGATGTCATGGCCACCGCGATTCGCGTTTGCGTGCATTCGACACGCAAGTTGCTAATGCCGAGTACAGGGTCGGTCCGTGGGACCAATAAATTTTCCCCGATTGGCTGTCCGGGTGCCAAGTAGAACGAGTGCCAGGACCTCCAACCAACTGTCAACTTTCGAGCTTTTGATTGGACTGCGGGTGATACGTGGTTGCCCGATGGCAGTTGAAGCCGAGGAGCTTTCCCAACTCTGAGAAAATGGAGAACTCAAATTGCATTCCCTGTTCGGTGATAATAATTGCGTGGAATCCATTCTCGACAGAGGGCCTCAGCACAAGATTGTGCAGAAATGTCTTTCACAGGTATCGCCTCAGGCCACCGCCTGGACCTATCGAGTCTTGCAAAAGGCAAAATAAGCCAAAACGGATTGTGTGGAAACGTTTGGGGGACCGAGGAGACACCCCTACCTCTTTCCTCACATGTTTTGTAGTCTTGCACTTTTGGTATGTGGCGCATCTAGCCAAGAATTAATGTCCTTGTTCATGGACGACCAGGAATATTTTACGGTGTCTAACCGATTTTTTGTCAGAATTCCTGGGTGCGCTAGATCGAGAAAGGCGTGAAATACTTCCTTTCGGAAATCGGGCGAAATATATGGCCTTGGTTCCTTGTCTGAAGTCTCGTAGTATATACTGCATGTTGAGCTAAAGATGGAAAACTCTCTAAATGGGTCTTTGGATTTGGTCCTCAGGCTCTGAAGTACTCGTTGATTGCCAGAAAATCGACGGTGGCGGGGATCTTGTCCTCCGCAAAACGCGACAAAGCGTCACCAACTATGTTGTGGCGCGGCACGTCTGTTGTTACGGACGCAGCAGCAGCCAGCGCTGTCGTCACAGACACCGCAGCCCCAGACGCCATCACCGAAGCACCAGACACCGTCATTGCCGCAGTCGCGAATCCTGCCGCGCCACATCACTCCGCCCCCAGATGAAAGAGAGGGGTTTCAGCGACCGAATCCGGAACTATGTTCCCCATCAGTCCTTGAAGCGAACGCGCCGTTGTTTAGGGTTGCACACGGGCTTCAGCCTGGACAGGGAGATCGCCTTTTCGCGTCCACCCATCTCGAGCTGGAAGAAATGTTCTCCCCGCTCGAGAACGCGGTACGGGCCTTCGTAAGGAGGCTGCAGCGGCTTCCGGACGGCATCCGTCCTGACCAGGACAGGACAGGACGAGTGTTGGGCGGGAGGAGTGGCCTTGATGCGTCGGAGATTGTCTCTCAGCAGACGCGCCAACCCCGATTCTGTGAGACCCGATCTCTTGTCGAAGACCGAATCACTTGGATGTCTCGGGTTCTCCCCGTATACCAGCTCCGCGGGGCTGGCAGCAAATTCCTCTCGGCGGGTTGTACGTAGGCCGAGTAGGATGAGAGGCAAGACTTGGGTCCATAATGGCCACTTTCAGCGTCCGGTGCCAACGTTCTAGCATCCCATTGGATTGCGGGTGGTATGCAGTAGTCCGCTGGCGTTTAACCCTAGGAGTTTGCCTAACTCCGAGAAAAGGGTGGACTCAAATTGCATTCCCTGGTCAGTGATGACCACTGCAGGGACGTCAAAGCGAGGTATCCACTCTCCACAGAGGGCTTCGGCACAAGATTGCGCCGTAATGTCTTTCAGAGGTATTGCCTCAGGCCACTGCGTAAACCTGTCGATGATTGTCAGACAATACCTATAACCGTGCGAGTCTTGCAAAGGCCCCACTATGTCGAGGTGTATTGTGTGGAACCGCTTGGTAGTGCGGGGGAATGAGCCCACTTCTTTCCTTACATGCCTGGAGACTTTACACTTCTGTCATGCCATGCACTCTCTGGCCCAGGAATTGACATCCCTATTCATAGAGGGCCAGAAGTATTTCTCGGTGACTAGCCGATTTGTTGTCCTGATGCCGGGATGTGCTAAGTCGTGAACTGCGTGGAACACTTCCTTGCGAAAGGTGGCCGGAATGTATGGCCGAGGTCCCTTTTCCGAGTCTTCGCAGCAGAGAGAGGTTTGAGCCGGAGATGGGAAACTCCCGAAATTTGTATTTGGAGTTGGATTTGAGGCTCTGAAGTGCTGCGTCATCCTCCTGCGCCTTGGCAATAGCCGAGAAATCGAGTGAGACGGGGATGTTAACCTCGGAGACACGAGACAAAGCGTCAGCAACTATGTTGTCCTTGCCGGACACGTGCTGGATGTCTGACGTAAACTGGCTTATAAAGCTCAGGTATCGAAGCTGACGAGGGGACACTTTGTCGGGCTTCTGTTTCAAAGCATACGTGAGAGGCTTATGGTCCGTGAACACTGTGAACGTCCTGCCTTCTAGGGAGAAACGGAAGTATTTGATGCTCAAGTACGCGGCGAGCAGTTCGCGATCGTAGGTACTGTAGTTCCGTTGAGCGGGGTTCAACTGCTTCGAGAAGAAGCTCGGAAGAACGGCTGCCAAACTTGATCCACCTTTTGGTGAAGGGCAGCACCTACTGCGATGTCAGATGCAACAACAAAAACGGCTAGGGGTGCATCCTGCAGAGGGAATGCCAAGAGTGTAGCGTCGGCTAGTTGTTGACGGCGGGGGCTGCAGTGACGGCGGCGGCTTCGAACCCTGCGGCGATGACGCTGGTCTTGAATGTCGGAAGTGAATTGACTGATAAAGCTCAAGTGCCGAAGTTGGCGAGGGGACGCTTTGTCAGGCTTTTGTTTCGAAGCAAAACTGAGTGGCTTATGGTCAGTGAACACTGTGAATGGCCTGCCTTCAAGGCAATACCGGAAGTATTTAATTCCGTTGAGCGGGATCCAATTGTTTGGAAAAGAAGCCGGAGAAGGGCTCCTAGATTTGGTTCAATTTTTGGTGAAGAGGAGCACCTACGGCATTGTCTGGGGCATCGACGAGTATGGCTAGGGATGCATCTTGGTCAGGGAATTTCAGAAGTGTTGCATCCACCAGCTGTTGTTTGGTGATCCAAAACGCCTGGACAGCCTTTTGGGATCACACAAGCAGACGGGAGTCTTTGGTCTTCGCCCCAGACAAGAAGGTGTTAAGAATCGACTGATGAGTGGCTTCCTTGGTCAAGAAACGACGACAGAAGTTTAACATGCCCAAGAAGCTTCTCAGATCTTTAACAGTTTTCGGCAGCAGAAAGCTCAAAATCGCTTGCACTTCGACTAGGTCCGGTTGGATGCCTTCAGGGGTAATCAGGTGGTCAAGGAATCTCACCTGCGATTGCATGAATTTGCATTTTTCAACATTAAGTACTAGACCTGAAGGAGACGTTGAAAAAATGCACTCCTCTGCTCAGACTCAGAGGAAGGCGGGACTAGAACATCATCCAAATATACGAACTAGTGAATTTGACAAGTCTGAGAGGTGTCCATATTGCCGTTTTTGGAATGTCTTCGAGAGCTACAGGGGTTTGATGGTATGCTTTGACTAAGTCCAATGTCGAGAAAATACGAGTGCACGAAATCGTGAATATGTGGAATGGGATATCGATCTGGAGTCGTCTGAGCATTTAGACGTCTGGGATGGCAGTCGCTACAACTTACCGCAAGCTTGTTTTTTTTGGTGATAAATTGCAGGGCCTGGTCCATTTATTAGTGTTTTTTCGGCGAACCCACGATCGTACAAACATGCCCCGGTACTTGCTGAAAGTCCTGACGGCCTACTATCCTATTACCCATTTCGGGAGGCGGAGCTAGACCCACAAGTGGGTTCGTATGGACAAAAAAGATGGCATATACGTCTACAGTTGCTATGCTCCTCTAAACTTGACGTTGGCCGAACTCGAGGACATGCTGGACAGATTGGTTCTGGATGTAAAAGGATGCAAACCAAAAGTCTTTTCAATGTAAGTACGCGATGTTGTTTCTAGCTTTCTAGCTAACTTGTTTTTCCTATTCGCTAGTGTTGACTTTTATTTTGCAAATATCGATATATCGGGAACCACTTGTTCCCTTTCAATGTATGGACCACAGAATGGGGAAGTTTACTGACGAATGCATGAGGGCGTTGTCTCTTGGAGGCTTTCACGCGGTTAGATGTCATATTGGCTAACGATGGTTAGGTTAATACTTACCGAAAAGGGGGGTTAGGCAGCTCCACAAATTACATGCCCCGATAACCTACTGAAAATCGTTCAGGGTTTGTTCCCTCAAGAGAACACAAAGGGTTTACCTTCTACATACATCTTTATATGTGACTGTAATACCTCCAGTAACGAAGGAAGAAGTACTGAAAATTTGGGGTAGGCTGGGAGACAACAAAGCGCCGAGCCTCGACGACATACCAAACAAAGCCCTTAAACTGACCGTCAATTCGAGGCCAGACATATTGCCAGAGTTGTTTGAAGCATGCTTGGTGGAATGGGATCTTTTCCGAGACATGAACAAAACAAAGGTTGGTGTTGTTGCCTAAACCTGGTAAGCTTCTTGTTGAACCATCTTCCTACAGGCCCATATGTCTAAATATTGGAGAGAATAATCTACAACAGATTGCTCTCGGCTGTAGAAAGTCTGGGAGGCATATCAGACCGACCGTTCGGCTTCCGTACGGCCAGATTAATGGTCGACGGCATCATACTGGTCCCTGGTTTAGCTGAAAAGGCGGTGCACGGAATGGGTGGAACTAGGAAGTATAAGGAGGTCATTGGCGGTGATTGGTGTACCCAGTTACTTAACTACGCTAGTCGACAGCTACTTCACAGATAGAAGGCATCAGCCAAATATTGCAGGCCCGTGATGCACTGCTTATAGCTAGAGTGGTGAGTTCTATACTGCTTTACGCAGCGCCAATTTGGTCACCTGCTTTGCATACCGCATGCAATGCTCAAAAGATGAGCATGATGTATAGAAAGATCGCCCCAAGAGTGTGCTGTGGTAATAGAAGCGACGAAGCGGCCTATCCAGATGGCACGTATCTATGATGCACCCGATTCTTCCTCTGATCGGCAAATGAAAAACGCCGAAAGGGAGGAATCATTAAGCAGGTGGTAGCAACGGTGGGGACGCGAAAAAGGGTCGATGGACCCAGAAGATTGATTCCCAGCACGAAGGCGTGGACGCAGAGAACGCATGGTGAGATAAACTATGATCTCACGCAGTTTCTCACGGGAGATGGCTGTTACCGTAAATACCTCTATGGTTTAAACTGGACAGCCCACCAAACTGCGGCGGTATTCCGGAGGATCCGGAGCATGTTTTCTTCCATTGTCCTAGATTCGCTGGGGAAAGGAAGAGTCTAGAGGAGACATTGGGAGGAACACTAGCACCGAAAAATATAATTGGAAAAATGCTTGCATGACAGGAGAGCTGGAATGCAGTGAATGACATGGTAGGGCGGATTCAGTGCAGATGAAGAGAGCAGAGGAGACAAGAAAGGCGCGGTTGCGAATACAATCGATGGGCGAAGGGAGAGGTTAGAGCCGAAATACTTTGTGGTGGTTCCGCAGGGAAGAGGACAGGAGTCAGGGGGTGGTTTTAGTGGCAATTTTTGGCCCCCTACATGAGGATGGACGATTCCGTAGCCTACACAATGACGAAATCTATGAGCGATACCATGACCGTCCGGTTGTGGATAAAATCCGGCCCAATAGGTTACGGTGGGCGGGTCCCTTAATCCCACCCGGAAAGTCTATAAGGGTAATATCTATGGTAGAAAAAGAAAACGAGGCAGACCCTGCCTAAGATGGAGCGATGGCGTAGGTCAGGACGTCAGACAGCTTTTAGGGATATCGAATTGGTGGACCTCGGCGCAAAACCGGGATGCCTGGAGTTCCTTATTAAGGCAGGCCTAGACCGGATACCGGTTGTTGCGCCGTTGATGATGATGATGATGATAGTTTTCAAACAATTCAATTATTGCATAATTTACTCACAGTTGCCAAGGTATTGTGCATGCCTCTGTTGTCGACCGTTTGTCATAATGCCATTTAGTAATTCCAGTTTACGTTGTAGATCACCTGGATGGTTATCTGGATCTAGATAATAGATTGTTGGTACCACAGTTTCCATTGTTGTTGGTATAAAAGTGAAAACACCGGAAAATATGGAAATATTGATATATCAAATAGTACAATGTAATATAAAAATTACTATAATTTTTTTTTTTTTAAATAAAATAAAAAAATAGATAAATAAGTCGGGAAACCGAAAGCTGGACGCTTCAGGTATGAAAAACATTTCAGTGGACCCTTGTCCCATGAGTACCTAACACGCAAGATATGCATTCAAAGTCTTGAACAGAAGCGAAAAATTTGATCTATTATAACTTTGTTAATAATGGTGTGATTTCCACCAAACTTGGTAGGATTATGCGCTAGTTATAGCTTTCATCGCTATGATTCTAGGATGAACTTAAGGGGGTGTTTCGCAGTCAATTACTAGAAATTATAGTAATTAGTACTAAAAATTATAGTAATAGTGAACAGTAATAATGAACAGATATCGATATGGAGGGTATCTCGGACCCTAGGCACCATATACTAGCAGGCTCTTGATTTTTTCAGATTTCTGAGAATGCATCCGTGAAAGAAACTATCACTTTCAATCCCCAGCACTCCCCACCTTTGCAACAAATGTCAGAACTAAGACCGGTTTCGGAAAGTACTAACCGAGACCTTTCATTTGATGCCGTACACGACTATATTTGGTGAAAAAAATTACACCCCCCTCCCTTAATTCACTGGGGGGGAGCGTTCACAGTTTCCACCTTTTCACTAAATTTGGTGGCAATAGTTGTAATAGTTTCCGAGAAAAAAGAGTGTGGGAGGCAGCCACTCATTAAACCGATTTTTAAAAAGGTTTTGTTTTATACAAAACTGTGATTAAAAGCATGTGTAGGAAGGGGTCCATGGTAGCCAAGACATCGGACTCCACAGAGTTTCACCACGTCGCCTGCAATTTCGACGACACACTTCTGTCTCTCTGAGTAGTCCTTATCCTCAGCCCGTCAGAGAAGGATAAATGCAGAACGCTGAAAAGCCCATACTTGAAACATTATCTCCATCGCGGAAGTATACCACGACTTTTCCACGGCCACCCTCTCGAGAGTGATAAGCAGCTGACCGCCAAAGCCAACAAGATGGTCGAAATCACTTTTCTTACGATCAGTAAGCTCTTCTATCGAGAGAATCCCCCGGGTAAACCCTCGGAAACAGATCTTCGCCAATAGTAAGCCGACTCGACAAGCTCGAAGCCAACTTTGTGTGCACAAAATCTGGGAGGTAAAGCAGAGGGCGGTCCAGCCATCGCGGCCATTTCTATTCTTCTACCCTACCCCTCTGCCAAGAAGTGCAAAGTGCCCTTCAACTGAAGCGAGTCCCTTAGTAGAAACTGGAGTAAACTGCATCCCAGGTTAAGCGATCGGCGGTGACGCAGCAAACAAACGCTTGAACCTCAAGGGCTCAACTACGCGACTCCTATTTTAAGTCGACTCTGTAATAGCAGCCCTGGTGGTGTTCACCCATAATGGCAAACGTATTGACATCTTTGGAGAGATGCTCTTGATAATCGACTCAGGTTGGAGACATAGTCGCACCAATTTTGCGGAGTAGACTTCATTTCGGACTTTCAAATCCTCATAGATCTGTAGGATTGGAAGGCCACAGTTAAAGTAACAGGGATTTCCGTTCCCGGGAACGTCGTGTCCAGCAGGGTGCCTACACTCTTGTTTATCGATCGCACCATTTTCTTATACGCCCATCACAACTTTCAAAATTTCAAGAACGTGAGGTATACCACCACATCTTCAAAATACAGGCCTCTAAAATAGCCCACATAGCCTCACAAGTTGAAGATAGCCCAGGCAGCACTACATTGCCAACCGTCGAGCAGCCCTTGGTCTAACATATCACACTTAGCCCTCAAGAGTAACGGAGAATTAAGACCTTGAGGCAACTACTGAGATCTAAACTCAGACACGCCCTCCGACCGCTACAATCTCCCACGGCTCCATGGCTAGCCGCACTGCCTAATCTGGCTTCTGACTTCAATAATTGGGGCACCATGTCACTCCAGAAGGAATAAAACCTATTGGGGAAGGGATGACTAGTAACTACACTCAAAGCCTTCCCTGCTTGTCGGAAGAGGCGACTAAAAGGAATTAAAATTTGTTGCTACCGAAACGTCAACAACGCCTCGGATAGGGATTGACCTCACGACCTTTGGCTATCGAAAACGGATTCTGATTGATTTCTAGAATGTTCACACGCTTCTCAACGCTCCTCCGGGTAGCGAGGGTCCTCGGAATGCTCGCTTTCTCCAACTTGAGCGGGAGTCCCAGCGATATAAACTGGTCATTGTGGGTCTAAGCGAAGTAAAATAGTGGAGCTCTGAAGAATACTCCTCCCCCTTTTGAGGCAATCTGCTTTTGTACTCTGGAAAGCCGAGTGGTAACAGAAGCGAATCCGACGTCAGGTCGCTTCTGAAGGCTATGGGTAAGACGCGCTCTCTTGAACTGAGAGCCGGTTTCTGACAGATTTTTAACTGCAAGATTCCGGTCCAGGGTAAGAGGCACCAAAATTGTTCAATGCTACACACCAGCAGAGACCTATAGTGGAAAAGGATGCTTTTTACGAGCAATTAAACGAGGTTCTGGGGAAGCTTCCTTAAAGTAACATTGTGATCATGAATGTCAAGGAGGGATCTGACAATAACTTCGTCGGGCATGTGATGGGGATGGCAACCGTAGTGGTAATGGTGGGAGGTTCATGTATTTCTGCAGCTTCCACCGCCTCGTCATTGGTGGCACATTGTTCAAAGGTCAGTCGGGTTTCAACTGACCGACGCCGTACGAGAAATCAGATCAACCATTTCGCGATCAGCAGTAGATTTAGAAGCTGTCTTCTGAATGTGCGTCAAAAGGGAGGCGCTTACACCTGCCTTACGTTCGTTTGCGTGTTGCGTTCGCCACTTCTCACAGGGTTGGGGATCTATGACCCCCTAAGTTCAACATCGACCGCTTCTATGACCCAGCTGTCGCTCGACAGTGAGACAGTTATTTTGCTGATCGAACGGCAGATCTACTACGTAACGCGCCTGAGAATATCGATGAGTATTAGGCCATGATAAAAAATGCCATTTGTCGGGTGCTACACAGGTTGTCGGTTACGTTCCAAAGGGGCGTCATAAGATCTGGATGACTGCGGAATCGTGGAAGCAGATCGGTGAACGGAAGGGGTTGAAGATTCTATTGACCGTTTCAAGCGTTTGCGGGTGTGATGCCTTTGAACTCCGATATCGAGTGAAATCCCGAGGAGTGACAAGAGAGAATTTGCTACTGCGCTGGTCAGGGAAGATGCAAACCGCAATGATTTCAGGAAGGTATACCACATCACGAAAGAGCTTGCATGTGGTCGCAAACTTTTCGATGGTCCTTTGAAGGATGTCAGCGATCTACCGCTCCCACTCGTTCAGAAATCTTGGGGATCCGAGACCTTTCCCAGAGAGTGGAATATCCTGGGATGCATCAAAGAACATTTCCAAAAGCTTGATCGACAGATAGCAGGCTGGTTTCCGCTTCGCATCCGCCTGCATTGACCACATCAACACCCCAGGGATCATTTTGGAAAGCGCAAAATTTAGATCCTTGCTGCACCTGCTCCTCATCCTTTTCGAGGAAGCTTTCGATAAGGTTAACAGGGAATGTATCTGGGGTGCTCTACGCAGGGGGGCATTCCGCAGAAACTAATGGCTATTATCAGAGGGACATATGATGGCACAAAATATGAGACGCTACACCAAGACAAAATCCTGGAGGATTTTGACTTCCAAAGCGGAGTCCGTCTTGTTCTCGGTGACGTTCTTCATGCTGTCTTGTCCGGAGGACGTGGATGAATTGTTCGACCCAAGATGGCCAACGAGTAGGTCGCCCTAAAGGCACCTAGAGCAGAACAATAGAGAAGGAGTGCCAGCGTCTCGGGAACTCATGTGACGGGCTGAAATGCATTTCGGGTAACCGCGAACAAAAGAGTGAAGTGCAACCATATGTTTGCCTAACCACGCCCAGAGACGAGCATCACTCCACGTTTGCATATCTGAAGAGCTGAAAAAAGAGACCAACGACCAGTTCCCTGGACACCGGAAGCAATGAAAGCGTTCCAGACTTCCAAAGAGCAATTTGCGAACACAGCGCTCCAGAATCATCCACTGGACAATGTAGAGCTCCCTCATGATGGACAATGTAGAGCTCCCTCATGATGGAACTTCTGGGTTTCTTCTCTAAGAGATCCAGCGGTTAGAAAAATTACTCAGCTTACGACAAAGAACTTCAACCCTTTTGTAGGTCTCATTTGGCTAATGCCACCGAGAGATAAGCTCCCTTCCATGCTTGCATATCCGCGGAAGAACGACCAGTTCTCTGGACACCGAAACAATTATGGCGTTCAAAGTTTTCAAGGAACAATTCCCCAATACAACACTCCTGAGACATCCAGCTTGCTTCCGCACTGATGCCTTGGACCACTCAATGGAAGCCGGCTTCAAACAGATTCATGACGGAAACTGAGAACTTTTGGGTCTCTTTTCTAAAAAATCTAGTGACGCTCAGAAAAACTACTCAGCTTACCACAGAGAGTTTCAAGCTATCTCAAGGACTTCCGTGATCTGATCGAAGGTCGTGTGTGTGATCAGGACGAATTAAAAGTCGCTCACTTTTACTTATCAAAACAAAGCTCCAAGATCATCTTTTCGACAAGAACACCAACTGGAATGTATTAGTCAATTTGCGACTAAAATTATTCTCGTCAAATGAAGACAATGTTCTGACGGATGCCCCTTTCCCACATCCAGGCCATTCAAACTTCAGCCATCTCATGATACCGGCGTCGAGCTGAAACGCCTTCTTGAATCCAGCCTGAGACTTGTAGAGCTGAGAAAGGATGATGCTGATGTAACAGTCCACTGGGAAGTTCCTACAAAAGTGTATGGTCGCTACATCCCTGCACCCCTTCGCGGGAAAAACCCCGAAGAATTTTTAGCCCCCTACATGAGGATAGACGACTTGCCTACATAACGAAGAAATCTATGAGAGGACGCCAGCCAGCTTTTAGGGATATCGAATTGGTGGACCTAGGTGCAACCAGGATGTCTGGAGTTACTTATTAAGGCCGGCCTAGACCAGATATCGATGGTTGCGCCGTTGACGACGATGATCATAACATAGTCCAAAAATCGACTAAAAAATCAGGATGGTGCGCTTATATGAAATCTAGGCCTCGGGTTCAATTCCGATATCTGCTCAAATAAACTCACTAATAGTATATTACCAAAAAATATTAGAGGGACGAAGACGCTATGGTTGGGGAGTCCTAAGTCCGCATCCATTTGATACCGGACTGGACCAAATGGACAGCAACTTGCTCTCAGTCTTTATGGTCCACCGACTCCTCATTTTGAGTTTAACACCCGTACACTGTAGTAGGCAATGCGGTCAGCATTGCGCTCACCGAGATTATTACGCTGTCTTGACACAGGTTCTCATTCACAGGTGAGTCGAGTGGTATTCGACATCGAGCCATGATAACAAATCCCTTTGCTATCAGTGAGATTTGAACCGCGATCTCCCGCTACAACGGTCCAGTGCTCTAACCATCCGGACATGATAGTATATTACCAACTTTTAGAAGTTCTTCTTTTTCTTCAGACTTTGTCCCGTCCACAAGCGGGTCGGATCGTTCTGATCGGTTTCGCCATTTGGCTCTATCGAATGTCTGATCTGGGATCTGGGGCAAATTCGAGGCTTTCAAATCCCCACCCAGCGTATCAAGCCACCGTTGTTTAGGTTTGCCTTTTGGTCGTTTACCATCGACTTCGATGTTCAGACCAATTTTGGCAAGTTAATTCTCGTTAGCACGAATTGCGTGACCATACCATCGAAGACGCGTCTCTCGCAACTTTTCCGCGATCGGAGCAACCCCATAACGATCGCGGATATATCCTCATTTCGGATGTGATCTAAACGTGTGACGCCACTAGTCCAACGTAACATCTTCGTCTCCATTACCGCAAGGCGAGATCAAAGCTTGATCAAAATTAGGTGGAAATCGTACAAAAATTGTAATAGATCAAAGGTGTCACTTTTCTGTAAATTCAAGACTTTGAACTGTCACTATCACGCGAAAGTTGATGCATATTTTACGTGCTGGGTTCTAATGGGACAAATGTCCATCCAAATGTTTTTATAAAAGAAATATACAAAATCTTTCATACCTGAAGTGTCCAGCTTTCGACTTCCCAACTTGTTTTTTAGTATTTAGTGTAAGAAAGAAAAAACGATTTGGAAAAAAGCTTCGTATATTCGCCATTTTAAATTTTTTTTAGAAAAAAAAAGCTTGAAACAAGTTAGATTAGAGTACCCTTCATAGAACTGAGGTGTTCATTTACAGTTAGTCAATTTCTTTGATATATATTTGATAATTTAGCACAAGAAAGAAAAAAGATTGGAAGAAAATGAAAAGGGTGATGAAAAAGTCGAAAATTGTAGGCCCTGCTTGTAAAAAGACTGTAAAAACTAGAGAACTAAGAAGCTACAAATTCCTATGGATATGAATGAAGACAAAATTAAATTCTATAATTAACGTCTAAATATTTAGTTGAATTTCTACTTTAATTAGTTCTGCTGCTTGTCTAAACTGTTTTTTATTAATTTATCAAGCGTTGCTAGCTAATTTTCATATAATTTTTAACTAAATCACTCAAAAGAACTATAGACACGTGAAAATTATTGAAAATAATGAATACAGCTTCGTTTTAACTGAGTCAAATAAAAGTATCTTTTGTTATGATATTGGAGATTGACAGCATACCCACGGCTCTTGTTGTAAATAATTACAACTCTTTTCCCGCAGCAGGAGCAGGACGAAAGAGAACCCCAACTGGCAGCTCAGCAGGACGTCTTCTCGATCCCTGATGTTACCGAAGAGGAACTTTGGGAAATCTGCAGACGTATTGAGGACAGCAAGGCTCCGGGATTGGACGGAATTCCGAAGAGGGCTCTTAAGGTGGCGGTCAAGGCCAGACCAAGGTGGTTCGCAAGCACATTCGCCCAGTGGAAGAAGCAGAAGCTGGTGTTGCTACCGAAGCCCTGAAAACCACCCGGCGTGCCCTCTTCATATCGCCCTATTTGTCCCTTAGACACCATGGGGAAAATGTTGGAGAGGGTGATATACAACAGGCTGCTCCCGTTCATCGAGCTTGCGGGTGGTCTTTCAGAGCGGCAATATGGGGTTCGGCGAGCCCGTTCTACGGTCGATGCAGTAGCAAAGGTCGTGGAATTGGCTGGAAATGCAAGGGCAATGGGCAAATGCTGTGCTCTGGTGACGTTAGACGTCAAAAATGCTTTTAATTCAGCCAACTGGGGCTGGATTAAAGGCGCTTTGGACAAACTGGGTGTTCCTAGCTACTTGCCTCGGCTCATCGAGAGTTACTTTTCGGACAGACTTCTCCGGTACGAGACGGACGACGGGCCGAAGGAGTACATTGTGACAGCAGGTGTGCCTCAAAGTTCTGTATTGGGACCGCTGCTGTGGAACATAATGTACGACGGAGTGCTTGGCC
Organism: Hermetia illucens; assembly: GCF_905115235.1. Lineage (NCBI taxonomy): Eukaryota > Metazoa > Arthropoda > Insecta > Diptera > Stratiomyidae > Hermetia > Hermetia illucens. The sequence goes on along the minus strand of NC_051855.1, from coordinate 10,883,908 downwards.
TTCGCGTGCCGGAGGAGACAACGCTAATTGGTTTTGCGGACGACCTGGCGGTAGTTGCAATTGCAAAGCATCCCGAGGACGTGGAGCTTTATGCAAATGAAGCCATTCATACCATCAAGTCATGGTTACGAATGGCCAAGGTGGACCTGGCAGACGAAAAGATGGAGGCGGTCCTCATACCAACCGTAGCAAGAACAACACGGTTACCATCCAGGTTGGTAATCGTGAGATCGTCTCAAAATCGGTTGTCAAATACCTGGGAGTGATGATCGATGACACTTGGATTATGCGCGAGAGAAGGCCGCAAACGCCAGCTCATCCCTTGCAAGGATGATGCCTAACGTGGGAGTGCCGAGGTATAGTCGCAGGCAACTCATCGCGGGAGTGGTGAGGTCGATCCTGCTATACGCGACCTGGCGCAGCAGCGTCTTTCTAAGATTTCCACCTCCATCCATAAAAAAAAACAATATACCAAGCGGTACTATCTTTCGAAGAGATTAAGTAAACACCAGGTCCCCCCACTTACAGGTATTACTATACCTCTGTAGCTCCCCCTCGAACACCACCTTGCCGTGGTGGGGGAGCTTATGGTAGTTTACTACTATATTAAGGGCGTCCAAAAGCACATGAAGATGGAAACAAAGGATGTTCCCCCACGGAGTAATCTGTGGAAAACAGGCTCTCCACTTCAGTGGAAAACCTACACCCGGTGTCTACGACGCGGTCAGCCAAAAAGGATATACCAGCAGCCCCCTTAATGAGAAGAACTGGAAACCTGACTACGGTCGGCCCGTCGGTGACACTGTTGCCTAACTCTTCTAAAATACGGGAGATTAAGACTCGGAAGAGGGAAACTTTAACCGCAAAAAGAAGGGACTACAGGCTTGCCTGTCAGAACCTTCTCCTATGCCTGTACCCGGAAAAACGAAAGAAACGGAAACTGGTAATATGGACGCAAGTCTTCTAACGTCGGTATGTGAAAACAAACCCATGCCCAGCCCGGACTCCGTGAAAATCGGAGAGCTCCTAGTTGCCAAAAAACGGAACGCATTGCGAAAGAAGGCGAAGTTTCTTGGGAATAAGGACATGATCGTTGCTACACCACCAAGCGTGGCGATATCCAGAGAAATCGGAAGTAAGAAAGCGGAACTTTCCGCAGAAAGTGAGAACAAGCTGGTAACCCCGGTGAGATCCACACTGAATGCAGCAGACTTTTCAGTTAGCTGCGGTTTTCATATTAGACTGCACTTATGACTACAAACATAATACTCTTCCTATCTACTGACCGCAAGGCTGGCAAAGTTGCAGGACTGTACTTATATATTTCTGGTTCAAGGGCCATGGGTTCGTTTCAAAAGAATCTGTGGTATTGGATCAGTCAAAGGGACCAGGATCTTCTTCGATGAAAGATCGTCGAGACCGAGGACCTGCCTTCTGATGTCAGCATTGTTAGAGACAATCATGCTGAGACAATTCTGTTTCCAGGACCTTGTTGCGGTCAACTTACAACACCAGGTTCATGGTAAGAGGAAAACCGTCATAGTTGCCTCTGCCTAAGGACCTAGAACCTAGGATTCTTTGTGCCCTCCACCGATGCAAGAACTAAGAGATCTGGTAGTGTATGCAGAATCAAGTGGCCTTAAACTTTTAATAGGTTGTGATGCGAACGCTCAGCATATTTGTTGGGCCAGTAGCAAATACAATCCTAGAGGTGAGACGCTGTTTGATTTCATCACTTCAGCTAGATGACCGCGAACATAGGGTGTGCCCCTACATTGGTGGGGCCAAGAAGAAGTGAAGTAATTGACCTAACAATCTGCACTTAAAAGTTGTTGAAGTTGATTAGAAACTGACGAGTGCTCACACTCAGATCACCATTGCTTAGAATTTAGTCTGACTACTGCAGGCGAACAGCCTGTAATATAAAGACGAAATCCTAGGAAGGTGGATTCTACAAAGTTCAATGAACTTCTTGGCGACAAAGCTGATGTCCCTAGGCGACTAAGGACTCCTTTGACGATGGAAGATCAATTGAGAACTTTTAGAGTACTTTGAAGAGGCTTGTTATATTTTCGGAGGTCAACGTAGTAAAACGGTTCCATAGTGGAACCGAAAACTACAGAGACTCAGGAAATCCTACCAAACGACTTCTAAATCGTGCTAGTAAAAGCAGCAAAGAAGAAGACTGGCTAAATTTCCGGAAGTCACAGCGTGAATATAAGAGGCTCGAAAAACGTTCGAAACGAGACTCCTTTAGAGCATACTGTGAGGAACTGGAAAGTGAAATGGAGACTTCTAGGCTGTGCAGAGTCCTTAATAAGGACGAGTCAGCCAAGTTGGACTCTGTTGGAAAACCGGATGGTACTTTCACGAACTTCAGAGTTGAGTCTTTACAGACTCTCTTGGATGTACACCTCCCAGGAGAACTAGTCGCATAAGTGGGAACTAGAGAATTGGCGGTTTCCGCAAACCCTTCAGCACGGAGGGGAATTGGGACACTGCAATAAATAGGCGGGAACTGCTACACTATCATGTGAACACTTTAAAGCACCTAGCATGAATGGCATCTACCCAGCGATTCTAAAGGAGGGTATACAACACTTAGAGCAACTAGGACGTCTTCCTCCGGGCTGCGTGCCTTCCTCTTGGCAGAAAGGTAGTCTTCATACCAAAGCCTGGGAAAGATGACTATTCAAATCCGAAGACCTTCAAATCAACGTAACGTCATTTTTGCGGAAATGTCTGGAAAGACTGGTTGAGCGTCAAATTCGCACGAGGGTTTTGGTGGAAAGCCTGCTTTACAGCCACCGTATCAAGTAAAAGCTGTTTCTTACAGCCTCGGGAGCCTTTTGCGCATCCTTTTTGGCCTTCAGCTTCGATGGTATGCGACCATAATGACATGACCCACCGACGTTACATTGTAGCGAAGGACAGAGAACACCTTGTTCTTCCAAAATCAAAAAGTATTTTTTAAAGATCCCAGAAGAACTTTTTCGACAAGGTCAACCTTGATCTGGCTCGGGGAGCAGCCTTCTGAAGAAAGGGTTGAAGCCAACCTAGCCTTTACAATTTAGAGGCAGATGTCTCCTTCACTTTATGTGTTCATGCGAAGCCCTCCCCGAAATGACCAAGCCTGATATAACTGAAGTCGAAGTCAAAGGAGCCTTTGAAAAGCCAGGTAATTGGAAGGCAACAGGAGTTGATACGATTGCCAATTTCTAGCTAAATCGGTTGAACAGCATATTTTATCTAGGTACAGGTACAATATCGAGGTGTTGAAGCAGAAACTAGCGGTATACTGCAGTCATATCTGTAGGCATCAAGAGAACTTTCAGTGAAGCACAGACAACACCTTGTTCTTCCAGAAACAGAGAGATATTACAAAAATCTGACAAACTCAGGTCGGGAAAGTAGCCTCGATCTGGATCAGACAGAAGTCTTCTGGAGAAGTGTTTGGAGCGAACCCAGCCGTTGCAATTTGGAAGCAGCGTTCATGCGTTCATGCCAGGCTCTCCCCGAAATAACCATGCCTGAAATAACTGAAGTTAAGTTTGAAACAACCCTTCAAAAGGCAGGTAATTGGAAGACGTCAGTAGTTGACAAGCACTCACAGGATATTGACAAATCAAATCAAGAAGAGAAATGGAGCACGAAGTTATCGGTATCCTCACAAACATCAGGAGAGATGCCTATCAGGCGTATAATCTTCCAAAGCGACTCTCTAAGGCTGCTGTGATGTTTTTGCCAAACCCATCCCCCCCCCCCCCCCCCAATTTACAGCAACCGTCATACCTCCGTCTGCTTTTAAAATTGCGAGAGGTCTTCTTTTCATTGACCCTAGATGTTTTTCGGTAATTCCTGCAGGAATAGACCTTCAGATATCCTTTATGTGATCGTTTAACTCCTTTTGGTTCCTTACCTCTCTTTTGCGTAGCTCCATTTCCCCGTGTGCCCCCAAGCATCTATCCAGTTTCAATCTGGCTCCTGAGGAGGATGAGGAAGAGTCCTTTTGACATTATAGGGAACCCCATTCCTCACTAGCCATGACTGTGCGTTTTGGATCATTATCATGAACTAGCTGGTATCCGCTGCCTTATTATGTCACAGTAGCTCCTTTGGACGCCATGGAACCCCACTCTATGAGTGTGTGGCTCAATATTGTGATCTTCTAAGATAGTGCCCACTCTTCTCCACACCAATTGCGGTCCATCGGGACTGTAGAATCTTCTGTCTTATTAATGAGGTCTTAAGCAGATTCAAGTCAATTTTCAAAATTTCTTTGGCAAACCAATTGCTTCTTCCTTGGATTAAAGGCCCTCTCTGTGGCTACGAAAGGTGCACAATGAGATACCATGCCCCTCTGCCGCTGGCCGGCCATTTGATCGTTTACCATCGCCTTCGATGTTCAGACCAATCTTGGGTCTAAAGAGGACCATAAGATCGGCCAAACGATCATCTTGGAGACGCTTTTGGGAAGAGACCAACTTTCTTAAGTACAATGGGCCAACACGGCCTGAGTGCTCAGAAGCTGTAGCTTCTCCCCCACCATACACACAACTCTCTTGAAGCAACCTCAAAGCTGAAGCGGATTCTGGTCAAAGAACGTAGCCACAAAAACTGGGTTATTTACGTTTACAGAATGGGAAGTACACAGAAAGCGATGAAGTTCACTTCCCAGGCAGCATCTAAAATCTAATCTCAGGGCCAACAGGTGCATAAAGCCCTCAACCGAGAGACTGGAATCTGGCATGCAAAGTAGTATCACTGGAGCGAGTGAAATGGGCAGATCTGCAGGTCCGGATGGCATCATCCCTGCGCTGGTAATAGAAGGAATGGATGCTCTGGGTCTACACATTCGGAATATATATCGTGCATGCCTAGCACACGTTTATATTCCAATTAAATGTTGGGATGTGAAGGTGTTGTTCATTCCCAAACCAGGAAAACCCACCTACACAGACGCAAGAAGCTTTCGACCGATCAGCCTAACGTCCTTTCTGCTAAAAGGACTAGAAAGACTAGTAGATTGGTTCATCATGGATGCACACATTCCTAAGTGGTCACTTCACCATAGGCAACACGCCTACCAGAAAGGCAAATCCACGGAGGCAGCACTCCCTGATCTTACGACAAAAATTGAAAAGGCGACGTCCGAAAAAGAATCCGCCCTAAGCGCATTCATGGACATCGAAGGTGCCTTCAATTATGACTCATTCGCGGCAAGACAGCGTGGAATCGAACCGTTGCTAATCAGTTGGATCCTTCACATGCTAGAGTGGAGAAAAATCCACATATCGGTCGGCCAGAAGTCTATTGAAGCAGGATGTCTCAGGGGCTGCCCACAGGGAAGGGTTCTCTCTCCACTGTTATGGCTCTTGGTAATGGATACCCTGCTGTGGCTTCTAGAGGACAAAAAAGTCTTCGCGCAAGCATTTGCGGACGACCTAGCCGTAATAATTACCGGCAAGTTTGCGAACATAGTGTGTGACAGCTTGAATGCAACTCTGCATAAAATCCATAGCTGGTGCTTCCGCAATGGGCTCACGGTGAACGCTAGGAAGACTGGACTAGTTATGTTCACTTGGAACGTCAGGTGGGGCAGCTATACGCTACCCACCTTAGCAGGGGCGGAAATCCAACTGGCACCAACATTTTGATGTATGCATGCATCGTCTGGTGGCCAAGACTGAACTTTGCTAAAAGCAGGAAGCTGCTAAGGCAGATTCAGAGACTTGGTTGCCTAAGTATTACTGGAGCAATAAGTACTACGCCGGCTGCGGCACTTGAAGCTATCCTAAATTTACCCCCCATTCACTTGGAGGTGAAACGGAAAGCAGTCAACGACGCTTATAGGTTCGATACCATTGGGGCGTGGAAAGGCAGCCAATCAAACAGTCATGCGTCTATCTGGAAATTCCTTGAAAAACATCCGGTAGCCCTGATGCCGACCGATCATATGGTTTCCAGATTTGTCTTTGAAAAGACGCAGATACACTGTCATAATCATCGAAAGAGAAGAATGGTCGACAAGTGGCCATGAGTCTCTTCAGATTACAGACCTAATAATCTTCACCGACGAGTCAGTCATGGAGGATGGATCGGGTGCAGGGGTGTTCTTGGAGAATCCGATTATAGAACTGGCCCGACCCCTCGGAAAACTGACGACCAAATTCCAGGCGGAGATATATGCCATTTCACTGGCAGCAGAAGAATGTCTGCGACAAGAATGGAGGGGTCGCACCATTCGAATCTGTTCGGACAGTCGGGCGGCATTATCACCACTAAATGGCAACGACATATCAAGCCAGTTGGTGTGGAGTTGTCATCAGGTGCTGCTGAAACTTGGCCGACTGAACGAAACCCTCTAACATCGCCGGTAATGAGGAGACTGACAAACTGGCTCGCCGAGGGTTTGGATCCAAAATGGTGGGGCCAGAACCAGCTCTTGGAATCCGACAAGCTACTGTCAAGTCTACTCTGAAGGGTGAAATTGCAAGGATTCACGCAGCCGAGTGGAGAAATTTGGACTCTTGCCGGCAGGCGAAAATCCTTGTGAAAGAGCCTAGGGCCACTAGAGCGGCATTTTTGTTGTCCCTTAAGAAGTGGGACATGAAAACCCTGGTAGGGCTTTTGACGGGACACTGGTCCTTAAACTACAATATGGAAAAGATTGGGGTAGTGGTTTCGGCAATGTGCAGCCAATGTGAGGAGGAGGAGGAGACGGCCCTTCACTTTCTATGCAACTGCCCGGCATCCTCAGATCTCAGACGAAGACACCTTGGCAAGGTTTTCTTCAATGAAGAATCTGCACACTGTCTCTGCCTCTGGAGAATGTTTTCAGATTCGCTAAAGCCTGCGAACACTGTAGACGGGAAGCCATTGAATAGGCAATTTACGGGAATAGTAGCTGCGACTCCCCCCAGTAAATTAAACTAACTAAGGGGGGCACTTTTCGAAACTGATAATATTTTTGATACTGGGTCAAACATATGGGAGGGGAGGGCTCATAATGTTTGTTCTAAACCGCGTAACGGGTCTCGTCCCCAGAACTTATCCAGTCAAAAAAAAAGTTGTAGAAGGTCAAAGTTGTGTGTTTCACGTGAATTTATCGCACTCTAAGACGTGTATGACGTCATCATCATATAAGGTGAACTCATATGATCGGACGAGTTGGAGGTTGGAAATATATATGTATATCAAGGAAGATTTTGAATTGGAGGCATACGCGAATGGGAAAACATGAATGAGGTTTTTCTCACACAAGATGAACACAAAATCTTTATATCTGAAGCGTCCAGCTTCCGATGTTCCAACTTGTTTAATGGCATGTGGTCAATTGCGTGTCTCAAAAAAAGGAGAAGAAGTAATTCACGATGATGTATGAAAGGTAAAGGAATATAATATCAAGATATTTCAGAAGTAAATAAAAGATTAAAGATATAGAACAGGCTAAGGTTAAGTTATTGAAGTTGGTTTTAAAAATCCATATTTTCGCGTTTTAGGCATAGAAAATAATCGGAAAAGGGGACACTGGCATGTGAAATTCCATAGGTTGACGATAGCAGAAATTCTAATGATAGATGGCATCACTCGTTTGAAAAAAATTGTTCCCTGCAATGGCTATTCTTTCATCATTACGGCATTATAGTGTTTTTCGTGAATAATGTCAAAAAAAAGCCTAACTTGCCCAGCAAAATCGCAATTTTCCGCCCCCCACCCCAATATTTTTAATCTCCGATTAGGGACCACTTTCAGAAACTACATGAAATTTCATATAAACCACTTTAACTTCGAAAATATACTTTTCGAAATTCGAAATGCAACCAACCTCATGTTGCTAAGCTTTCGAATGACATGTAAAAATGATGGGGGCTTATGGGACCATGTTTTCTTCCATTTAATGAGTAATATTTGTAAATTTCCGATAACTAACCTCATTTACATGATTTTTACATGTCATTCGAAAGCTAACATAATTGAGACAACTTTTGTCAACTTTGCAAGTTTTGTAAATTGAAATTTAAATTGAAAATCGATTTTGAAATTTCTTTAAAGCTTGAACAGTTGTATCTTCAAAGTGACAGTGACGTTTGATTAAGATTGAATTATTGGGGAAGTGAAAAATTGTCAGTTGGTTGAGCAGGTCAAGCTTTTTGGCACTATTCACGAAAAACGCGATAGCTCTGTATCGGTAAAAGATAAAATGGCCATTCCATGAAAACGAGGAGTGCTATTTACATGAAAATTTCTACCATCATCAACGGGATACCCTGTATAGACACAGAGAGAGAGAGGTGCAAGGATGGAAAGATAGAAGTCAAGATTTGTCTTTTGTATTAAAAATGCAAATCAAAATATAGCTTTTTTTTTTGAAGGATATTTTCTTCCCAACAGTATTCAAGAAAAAATAATACACATAGACATATACAAATATAGGGAGTTATTGAAATCCATACCGAATGGTAATTCAAAGCGACAGTCGAGTAAAATCATATGACCTGTTGGATTTTTCGTTCCAGACACCTCGCCATCCATTAATATTAAATCCATATCGATGGGATACCATTGTCCCTGTTGTAATTGTTGCTGACGGTGTTGATCTTGCCCATGAAATTGCTGACTTTGCTGTTGATATTGAGGTTGATTATACTTAACTCCGTTAGACTGATTATTACGTATTAAAAGCTGCTGATGCGCTGCTGTACTAGTACTATCACAGTCTTCGAATTCATCATCTGGTAATATATCGTCGTCGATGATATTATAAGGGATGGTTTCAAGTGGTATCAACTGGTAGCCTAGTGCCCGATCCCAAATCATTCCCTTGTTCCAAACTTCAACCAAAAGACCACTGTTCACATTGTTTGTTTCGCTAAGGGATGGAGGTCGTTTTTTTTTTAATTATGATAACGACTTTTCTTAACTTAAAATACTGAACAATTTTAGATTTTTGTTGGTTTCTTATATTAAAGAAATGTGATGAAGCTAACACTCACACTAAAAGCACAACAGCAAGAACAATTACGAATACAATACCAGTTAGTTGCTAATTGTAACTATAACTAAAAGATTGTAATTAATTCACAGCGTTTATACGAGGAAATTCATCTGAAAATAGCATAGAAAACCTTTTTTTTTCGTCCCTAGGATTTTCGAATATTCCTGACTTGCTCAAAAGGAATTTAGAAGGCGCAAATCAAAGATGAACCTCGTATAGACGGAATGACAAATAAAATTAGGACACAAAGATAGAATTGAAGCCATACATAAAACGATAATATTTGCAGTACATGCATGAAATTTATATCTACAGTCAAAAAAGCTCTTGAACTCCCACCGAACCGAGGGGTGACCAGCCTCAGAATGCGTTGAAGGCAACGTCCAAGAGCTCGTTTGACAGCGATAATGTATTTTAGAGAGATCTGTATCTCCGATTGTCGCAAACACTTAGTAGTAACGCGGTGATTCGAAACTACAGAGACATATATAACGTAAATCGAAACACGTCAAAATCTAGAGTGATCTGTCACCGGACAGGACCCTTCGGCCTATAGAACAAATTGCAAGGATGACAAATTTTTGCATCTCCATGTCTATACTGGACTATTCCAGTCCTTAGATCGAGCGTTTTCAGCGGGGCTAATCCCATTAATCCCAGGAGGTCAAAGGGTATAGTATAGGTCCCAGGGCGAAACGTATATTGATACCCACGATGGAGCATAAAACCTGGGAAACGCCTGCTGAACCAACACCGACAGTTCTACTACCAAACCGCTAGGATCGCTGGAAATTCTTTCTTCATAAAAAACTCCAGAAGGAGAAGAATGAAGGCGAGTCTCCCGCGCCTAAAAAGGGGACAAATTGTACCAACTGGTCCTCCAAGCTGGGGGTTGGGTAGGGCTGACAACCCCACGTGAAAAACCGAGGTTACGAAGTCACGGAAGAAGGCTCGGCAGGATAGATTTTAAAATGATGACCCCAGCAACCACAACAAAAAAACCATTTGGCCACTTTCTCACGGAACGTGCGCTCCCTGTACAGACCGAATGCTGTTTAGCAGTTAGGCGATGCCCAGTTCCAATATAAGGCTGAGGTAATAGCATTGCTGGAGAAGAAGCACTACACCATAGACTATAGCAGCCATCCAGTAAACCATGTGCTGGGAAGTAGATTTCCTAGTTAGCCAAAAAAATGAAACCTGCTCTTATCAGCGTTCAAAACATAAGGGAAAGGCTAGGCAGTCTTGGTTTACAAGGCAAATTTAGAAACATGAGCCTCATTAACGTCCACGCCCTTACAGAGGGGACCGAGAGTCAGACGAGGATACCTTTTACCAGACAGTTGAGCAGACCCTCTAAGCCTGTCCCAAGTACGATGCCAAAATCATGGAGATTTCAACAGTCAGGTATGGACGGAGGTTTTCAGGGCGATACGTCGGCTCCCATACCTTAAATAGGGATACCAATGATAACGAACTCTGGATTATTCAGTTGGTAGTATCGTACGAAATGGTTGTTGGAAGTACCCGGTTTGCGCGGAAAGCAATCTACAAACAGCCGCTACAGACGGGACCATTTTCAACCGAATTTACCGCGTGCGGATCGAACGCCGCTACTTCTCAGCCTTGATGAATGTAAGAACATATAGGGGGGGGGGGGGGGGGAATATACACTCGGAGCACTATCCCGTTGGCACAGTTTTCCGAGCTCGAATTACGACCCCATCTACAATCCCCTCTGACAATCAAGCGAGAGTGAATACTAAAACCATTCACAACACAGCCCTCCGCAACATCTATAAGGGTCAAATGGATGCCGCAATAACCGCTGCTAACAGATGTCCTGGAGATGAAACGTTAACAAATGGTCTTCACAACCACCTAAAGAACGTTATCATTGATACGGCAACAAACATACTTGGCTCCACCCCGAGAGGAACGGTTGATTCAAAGACGAATTTAAGCCAGCAACGGAACGGAAGAATGCCGTATACCAAGTAATGCTGCATTCTCAAAGAACGCAGGCACGCGCAGAGACTTACCAAAAACTCCGTCGAGCGGAGAACCGACTTTGCACACGAAAAAAGGAAACCTGGGAGAACCAATAAGTCTGTGAATTCGAAAAGTACAGGGAGCAACCACGCCAGGCGCGGAAGTCTTACCAACAAGTCAGCAGGATGAAGCCTTACACACCTTGACGCTGATCCTGCCGAGACAAAGAGGGAAATCTGATTTTCGACAGAATGGGCATATTGGAGCGACGGGTTTAGTAGTTTGCTGACCTGCTGAATAACCAGAACATGGGCGAGTTGGAGGTCCCGCCAACTGAGGACGAACAAACGCTGCCACCACTAAGCAGAGAGAGAAAAATCCTCCTAAGAATTTTTTACCCCCTACATGAAGATGGACGATTCCGTAGCGTACATAACAACGCAATCTATGAGTGATACCATGATCGTTTCGTTGTGGATAAAATCCTAGCCAAAAGGTTACGGTGGGCGGGTCACTTAATCCGTATGGATGAGGATGATCCACCCCGGAGAGTCTATAAGGGCAATATCTATCGTAGAAGAAGAAGAAGGCAGACCCTGCCTAACATGAATGGATGGAGCGATAGCGTAGGTCAGGACGCCAAACACATTTTAGGGATATCGTATTGGTGGACCTCGGCGCAAAATCGGGATGTTTGGAGTTCCTTATTAAGGCAAGCCTAGACCGAATACCGGCTGTTGCGTGGTTGATGATGATGATACCGCATTACAAAAGAGCTTGCATGTGATCGCAAGTCTTTGGATACTGAACAACTGAGGAGGTAAAAAGGACACTTCACCATTGTTCTTAACCGTATCCTATCCGGTGAAGTTCCTCCTCTTGTGGACGAAATGACTAGTGACGGTAACATGCGGATACGGACTGTGCCTCCAAGCAAAAGAGGGATCATTGTCAAGGATTCTCCTCGGAGTATCCTTATAGTAAAGATTGGTAGTTTGCCACTAAATTATATTTCAACACAGGGTCTTTTTGGAAAATTTCGCAGACGGAGTTATGACGGCTGGTGTACTCGGCACTGTTTAGTATTCTGTACGTAGGTGTTATGTGTTTCCTCTTGACATAATCTACAACATCATGAAGGATGTACCGCTTGCATTCCTTTTTAGCGAGCTAAGCACCCATTAGTCAACTATTTATTGAAGGCTTCCATGTTGATGCCTGGCAACAACAAACAACAAAAAACTTTTGATATGGCCTTGAAATTACATTCGACCTCATGTCAAGTTCAAGGGAAACAATTCTTCTGGACAAGACCCAATCGCCAAACTCCCCCAGTAACTTAGATTTAACAATGGTCACAGGTGTTGTTACTTATGTCGTCCGAATCCATACCTTCAATTTGGATCTGAATTATTATTACATATGAAGATCGTAAGAATTATAAACCGATATTTTGACGAATTTTCCAAAACCATGCATTCACGAGGCAAGACAAGGCAGACCCTGCCTGAGATGGAACGATGACGTAGGTCAGGACACCAGACAGCTTTTAGGGATATCGAATTGATGGACCTCGGCACAAAACTGGGATGTCCGGAGTTCCTCACTAAAGTAGGTCTAGACATACACTGATGTCCGCAACACACCTGTGCACACCTGAGCCTAGGTACCATATAGTGGCAGCCTCCTGATTTTTTCAAATTTTTCGGTTAGCTAGTTTCTAAGAATGGGCGCGTTAAAGAAATAATCACTTTCAACCTCCCGTACTTCCCACATTTCCAACAAATGTCAAAACTAAAACCGGCTTCGGAAAGTACTAACCGAGACCTTTCATTTGATACCCCACATGACTATATTTGGTGGAAAAAAAATTTACATGCGCCTCTCCCTTAATTCAACGTAAAAGGATGTAACTCACTGTATGCATGAGCGTTCACAGTTCCCACCTTTTCACCAACTTTGGTGTCAATCGCTATAACCATCTCCGAGGAAAATATGTGTGACGGACAGATAGGCAGACAGACGTAAACCCATTGAGGGACCGCCTATAAAATCGTGATGGGATGATTTAGAAGCCGATCATCTCTGCAGGTCATGTGCCCTTCACTCTTGTTAAAAATTATCCAGGAGTTATTCCCCCAACAAGAGGACGGCACAATCAGCTTCCAGCGAACTCTGAATGTGACCGCAATACCGCCAGTTACCAGTGACGAACTGCTGGAGATCTGCGCTAGGATAGGGGATAGCAAAACTCCAAGTCTGGATGGCACTCCGAATAGGGCCCTTAAGCTTGCCATGGAATCCAGACCGAACATGTTCCCTGAGTATTTCGAAACGTGCATGTCCGAGGGGATATTTCCTGCATCATGGAATTGACAGAAGTTAGTGCTCCTGCCCCCCTTCCAGGGAAAGTCATGGTGGTGGGCTACGCTGAGGATATAGCGCAAGTTGTGGTCGCAAAGCATCTCGAAGAAGCTGAGTTATACTCACGCGAAGCGATCAGTGCTCTTAAGGGTTGACTAGAGAGTTCTAGTCTGACACTTGCGGTGGAAAAAATGGAAGCATCCACTGCAAGTGACGCCCTGGCAAGGAACGTGGAAGGGCCACGACATGTTTCCAGGTTATTTATAGCTAGGGTAGTGAGTTCGATCCTGTTCTATGCAGCTCCAGTTTGGGAAAATACATTGCAGGTTACATTTAACGGTAACAAACTGAGTTCAGTCTACAGAAGAACAGCCCTAAGGGTGTGCTCGGCATTCAGGACTATCTCAGAGGATCCAATATTCGTCCTATCTGGAATGATGCCCATTGACATCTTGGCAGATGAGATGACGAATATATACTATGCGAAGTCTGTCTCTCCTTTATCGCAGACGAAGAATGCCGAAAGAGAGAGATCTCTAAATAGATGGCAAAAGCATTGGGAGCGCTCAGGAAAGGGTCGGTGGACACACAGGCTCATCCCTGCCATCAGGAAGTGGTTGGAGAGACGGCACAGTGAGATTAATTATAATCTTACCCAGTTTCTTACGGGGCAAGGAGGATATCGCCAGTGCCTGTTCAGGTTTAAACTGGATACCTCACCCGACTGTTCAAACTGCGATGGAGTCCCAGAGGACCCAGAGCATGTATTCTTCCACTGTCTAAGGTTTGTGGAGGAAAGAAAGAACCTAGACGAGACTCAAGGAGAAGTGCTCATACCAGAAAATCTGATGCGAAAAATGCTAGCATGTCAGGAAGACTAGGATGCGATCAACTCCATGGTCGCATTAATCCAGAGCAAACTTCGAAAGGCAGAGGAGACTAGAATAACGCACACCAAGCTAAAATGAGCTGACTCCGCCCCGTGATGTAATATCGTATGGTAGTTCCACGGGGCTTGGGGGGAGTCGGGGGTGGTTTTAGTGGGTAAGAATCCCACGCACAGGCGTGTTCAGATCAGTGTCTTTGGGAGATTTCCACCGCCTCAAACAAAAAAGAAAAACAACACACAAAACCTTAAAAATGACACATTTATGGCAATGTAACTTGTTGATCGAAGAGGAGTGACATTTTAAAGTAATTAAATGAATCAACTTTATAAAAGACTAAAATTAAACCTGTTTAAATATGTACTTCATAATTCCAGTGTATACAAACTCTAATAGGTACCCAGGCGACATCTTTAAACTTTAAACAAAATTTCAACTTGTCCGTCGCCTGCAAACCAATTCTGACTCGCAGAACTATTTAAGTTTTTTTATTTTACTTCCAAATACAATTGTTTCGGAGACCACGAGGGTCCTTCATCAGTGCTAGTACCTAATTAGGACTAAGGACGCGGAACCTGCACCATATTCATCACTGTCACCGTTAGACTGACCCGCACTTTTCCTAGTAAGCACTTACGCAAAACTTGATATCCAATTGCACGACCTCTAACAGTCAAAACAGACTCCCACGAATTATATGTGATATTGGTTGTCTAGCTCGCCATCGCTATCTCCCCGCTGTCAAAAACCAAGGCCTTTCGCGTCGCAAAGCGAAGCAGTCTTGAATCAAAAATAAAAATTCCTCTCCAGCAGCCAAGGATCCAAAACTCAAACCCAAAAAGAATATACACAGGAGATTCAACGCCCAGCGCATTCTTTCACAATTTATGGTGACGGAAAAGTCTTGCACATGATCGACCGCGACGGAAGTTACGCGAGCAAAATTCCACCCATAAGGGCTGTGTGTTAGTGCCGTGTATGTAATGTAGTGCATTGGTGCGCGCCCATCTGGTAGCGAGCACATGGTTGCAAGTTGGTGCAAGTACGTGGCAGCATCTGTCATAACTATAGACATTGCGCAGCTGTTCTTTCCTTAAAGATTCAATTCAGATTAATGGTAACGAATCTTGATGGAATCACTGAGCAAATGATACTTCAAAATTGCTTTATAGGAAGCCTGGTGGGAAGCAAGCATCCGGAATATTCTCGGTAATTGATTCATGCGGTCAAAGGGTAGTATAGGTCTGAGGGCGAAATGTGAATTGGTAACCACGATGGGGGGGGTGCCCTATCATGCGTCCTCTTTAACCTGGCCCTCGAGCAAGTGATCCGTGATGCTGAGGTAACGGCAAGAGGTACGATCCTCTTTAAGTCCACCCAACTACTGGTCTATGCTGGCGATATTGACATCATGGGAGAACCACCCGAGACGTACAAACTGCCTTCATCCAGCACCGCAAACCAATTAAGGTGCTAAGCGGAAAATAGACGAATGATCTGCGGGATGAGATGAGATCTTTCGTGGATAAGAACATGGGAATTGCGGTACTCCCAAGTACGGCTTTTCTCAGAGAAATTAATCACGAGGGGATCGAGTCTCTGGCGGTATATGTGAGGGAAACCCCGTCATACGCCGCATACGCTTCTGTTTTCCATAAGACAATAGACTAAGTTTATGTCGAAAAACATAAAGATCGGTCAAATCAACCTGCAGCATGCCAAAGCTCCCTCCTACCTGTTGGCAGCGAGAATGACAAAGCTGCAGGATTTCCCCAATATCTTTCTGGTGCAAGAACCGTGGGTTCAATTTAACAGAATCTGTTGCATTGGATCAGTAAAGGGGGCTAGGATCTTCTACGACGAAAGATCCATAAGACCGAGAGCTTACGTCCTGATGTCAAGACGGTTAGAGGCAACTATGCTGAGACAATATTGTTCCCAGGACTTAGCTACGGTACCAGATAAATGACGAGAGGAAAAACATCATAGTTGCCTCCGCTTATTTACCCTATGATTCTTTGTATCCTCCACCGACGCAAGAACTTAGGGATCTGGTGGCGTATGCAGAATCAAGTGGTCTCGAACTCTTAATAGGTTGCGATGCGAATGCTCAACATATTTGTTGGGGGCAGTAGCAAATGCAATCCAGGAGGGGAGAAGCTATTTGATTTCATCACTTCAGCTGGTCTTATGACTGCAAACGTAGGGTGCGCCCCTACGTTCGTGGGACCGAGAAGCGAAGCGAAGTAATTGACCTAACAATATGTACCCCAAAATTGTTAGAGCTGATTACACACTGGCGAGTGCTAGACGAGGTCTCACTGTCAGATCACCGATATCTAGAATTCAATCTGACTATTGCGGGCGAACAGTCTGCAGTACAAAGACGGAACCCTAGGAAAACGGATTGGGCAAAGTTCAATGAACTTCTTGGCAATAAAGTACAGTTCCCTAGGCGACTAAGGACTCCTTTGGTGCTGGAAGATGAATTGAAAACTCTGAATTGCACACTTTTAGAGTGCTATGAAGAGGCTTGTCGTATTTCCCGAGGCCAAAGCGGTAAAACGGTTCCTTGGTGGAACCGAGAACTGCATAAACTCAAGAAATCAACCAGGCGACTTCTAAACCGTGCTTGCAAAAGTAACAAGGACGAAGACTGGTTAAATCTCAGGAACTCACAATGTGAATATAAGAGGCTCGTTAGGTGCTCGAAACGAGACTCCTTTAGAGCGTACTGTGAGGAACTGGAAGGCGAAAGGGAGGCTTCAAGGCTATGCAGAGTCCTCAAAAAGGATGAGCCGGCCAAGTTGGATTCTCTTAGAAAACCCGACGGTACTTTCACGAGCTCCAGACTGGACTCAGTACAGACTCTCCTGGAAGTACACCACCCGGGAGAACGGGTGAGAGAAGTGGTAGGGGGAGAGTTGACGGTTCTTCACGCAAGTATTGCAAGGGGAACTGGAACACTGCGAAAGCGGTTGTCACCCATAAAAAGGTGAGAGCTGCCATACTGTTCTTTGAACATTTCAAAGCACCTGGCATGGATGACATCTATCCGGCAATGCTAAAGGGGGGTATGGAGCATTTAGAGCGACCTCTAAGAAATATTTTTCGAGGATGTCTTGCTCTGGGCTACGTGCCTTCTTCTTGGCAACAGGTTAAGGTAGTTTTCATACCGAAACCTGGGCAAGATGACTATTCTAATCCAAAGAACTTCAGACAGATCAGCTTGACTTCATTCTTGCTGAAAGGTTTGGAGAGACTGGTGGAGCGTCACATTCGTGGAAAGGCACTTAGGTCGCACCCACTTAGTGAAAACCAACATGCTTACCAACGTGGAAAGTCCTGTGAGTCTGCTCTTCATTCTTTGGTCACAAAGACAGAGGATGCAACTTTGAATGGTGAGTACGCGATGGGGGTGTTCGTGGACATTGAAGGGGCTTTTGACTGTGCGCCTTTTCAAAAACTTTGTGATGCCGCCAGAGCGCATGGTGTTGATGATGTTTTAATTAAGTGGATCCATGCTATGCTAACGCAAAGATTGTTGTGCGCTGAGGTAGGGGTCGATCGCTACCTGACTACGGAAGCAACGAAGGGCTGCCCCCAAGAAGGTGTGCTTTCGCCGCTTCTGTGGAGTATGCTGATCGACTCACTGCTATGTGAACTGCAAAATTTGCCAATACACGCTCAAGCTTATGCTGATGACGTGGCTGTACTTGCTGTTGATCGGAATCTTGGTACGGTGTGTAGGAATATACAGCGTGCCGTTGATTTGATAGACAGCTGGTGCCTTAGACATGGTTTGTCAGTTAATCCAAATAAAACTACAATGGTTTTATTCACAAAAAGGAGAAAACTGGATGGACTTTGTCTCCCTGAGATGAGGGGTACTACCCTTCAACTCTCCGAAGAAGTGAAATATCTGGGGGTCACTCTAGATAAACAACTTCTTTGGAACAAACATGTAGAGGTAAAGATGAAACGAGCTCTCACAGCTTATGGGCTGTGCAGACGGACCTTTGGCTCGACATGGAGACTCAGGCCTCATGTGGTAATGTGGATATACGTTGTCATCATTAGGCCGATGTTTGTATATGCATCCGCAGTGTGGTGGGGTAAGGTGAGACAAAAAGGTTTTCACCGTAAACTAGGCGCACTGCAAAGAACTGTTTGTCTGGGAATCACTGGTGCCATGAGCACGACATCCGGCGCAACTCTGAATGCACTACTCAATTTGCAGCCACTGGATATATTTATTCAAAGCACTGCAATGAGAGCAGCTCATAGGCTAATTCGATTAGATCTATGGGAAAACAACGGGTGTGGGGGGCACAAAGCATTGGAAGAGTTACTGGGAAGACTGAATCCAGTTCTTACAATGCTTTCAGATTCTCGTGTCTCCATACATCTGTTTGGTAGAAGATATGTAGTTACCCTGAAGCGTAGAAAGGACTGGGAAGACCCAGAGGAATGCGTGGCGGGATATACGGAAGTCTTCTACACCGATGGCTCAAAAACAGAAGAGGATTCTGGAGACGGAGTCTACCTCTCGAATAAAAACGAGAAGTGGGCTTTTCCTTTGGGACAATATGCCACCGTTTTTCAAGCCGAAGTTTATGCGATCCTAAGGGTGGCAAACTGGGTGATTGACGAGC
This sequence comes from Hermetia illucens, assembly GCF_905115235.1. Lineage (NCBI taxonomy): Eukaryota > Metazoa > Arthropoda > Insecta > Diptera > Stratiomyidae > Hermetia > Hermetia illucens. Next base: position 10,865,012 of record NC_051855.1, on the reverse strand, counting down.
GGTTGAAGGGCAGGCGCATCGCAATCTGCAGTGACAGTCAAGCTGCACTGAGGGCATTGAGCAGTCCTTTGATCACCTCGAAAATCGTTCAGGAATGCAGAAACCGTTTGAACTCTATGTCTAGATTCAATACGGTGGAACTATGCTGGGTACCTGGTCACTGTGGCATAGAAGGAAATGAAATATCGGACGCTTTAGCGAAAGAGGGGTCAATCTCCCCTATGCCCCTATGGACCGGAACCAGCAATTGGGGTATCAGTAGCATTGGCTAAATCTGTTTTCAAAAACTCCGAAAACTCCTCCTTCGAAAATCCTCCGAAGAATTTTTCGCCCCCTGCATGAGGATGGACGATTCCGTAGCCCAGATAACGACGAAGTCTATGAGCGATACCATGACCGTCTAGTTATGGATAAAATTCGGCTCAATAGGTTACGGTGGGTGGGTCACTTAATCCATATGGATAAGGATACTCCAGCCCGGATAGACTATAAGGGCAATATCTACGGTAGAAAAGGAAGACGAGGCAGACCCTGCCTGAGATGGAGCGATGGCGTAGGTCAGGACGCCAGACAGCTTTGGTGGACCTCGGCGCAAAACCGGGATGTCTGGAGTTCCTTATTAAGGCAGGCCTAGACAGGATACCGGTTGTTGGTCCGTTGATGATGATGATGATGTTCGGCGAGAGCTGGATCTCCGCATTTGTGATGGTTTTTTTTGCGAAATATTTCAGATTTAGTTTTATCACTGAAAGCAACGTTTTTCCAGAATGAGACTTGAGGGACCAATCGCAACTTACCACCAGACGTGCAACCTAGTTGACAACCAGGTCTCTTCGGTGTGTTATATCTTTTAACGTATAATTGAAATGAAAAATATTTCCCATAAAAATAATATAAATCTCAAACGTTCAAGCAAGACAAGACATTTTATAAAGAGAAAATTTAGACTAAATTAATCAATAAAGATAGCATTCAGGCAATTGTATCAAATTGAATAAAAAAAAGTTTTGAAGCACAAGTAGATACAATGATATACAAGTCCACATATAGTTTATATTTACATAGATTGCAATATTTCAGATACAATTCATATTTACTACAAATATTCACGCTAACACAGAGTGTACGGATACTTGGCATTCTAGTTATGTGAATAAAAAATTGTCACAAATATAAAAAAAAACAGCAAATTCAAAAATTCAAGCAAATAAAAATTAGATTAATTAATTTTTATTTTTTTTCTCAAACAGAAATTCAAGGTGGTTATTTTCCCCACATTTTTAATATTTTGCTTTTATTTAATTAAATTTAATAATAATAAAAATAAAATTTAATAAAATAAAAATAATTTAATTAAATTTACTTACAAAAGAAAGTCTTGTTCCCAGCATGGTTCTTGTCCTTTGACTGTTACTGTTGTGGATTTAACGTTTTGTAGCTTTAAAGTAACATACGTATTGAACTGAAGTGCTTGTGGACCAATGTATTTAGCTCTTTTGACTGAAAATAAAGAAATAAAAAGATACAACTGAATTTGGTAATATATTGCGCACATTTTGTATCTACATCTATTATACTACTAGTAACTTGAATGTAGAGAATATCGTATCTTAACCTGTTTCCTAATAACTCCGCCATGCTATTTACATAACATGCCGGTTCCAAGTTCGGTTTAAAGAGCAGAGTTTGGAACAATGACTCTGTTTGATGTTCTTCTGAAACTGTGAGCAGCCCCAGATTTTTCGATTAGATAGTTTCTAAGAATGGGCCCGTTAAAAAAATGATCAATTTCGACCCCCCGCACTCCCCACCTTTCCAATAAATCTCAAAACTAAGACCGGCTTCGGGAACTACTAATCGAGACCTTTCATCTGATATCCGACATGGCTACATTTGATGAAAAAAATTACACCACCCTTTATTCAACGCCTCAACCCTTAAATTCAACGTAAAAGGATGTAACTCACTGCATGCGTGAGCGTTCACAACTCCCACCTTTCTACGAATTTGGCGTCAATCTCTATAACCGTCTCCGAGAAAAATGTGTGTGATGGACAGACAGACAGATGTCGAATCAAAGGAGCAGCAGCATTGGAGTTAATTCTGTGAATGAGACTGATGCATTCACACAGTTGGGATCAATGATCCAAAATCTTTACAGGTCGCGGAAAAATTACAGCGGGCATGCCATGCCTCTATGCCTCGGCTAGTGCTTTCCGAAGACGAAATCCCAATTTCTGGTGGAATGCAGAAATTGAGGAATGTCAAAAAAACTGCCTCAGAGCTAGGAGATGCTCCCAGCGCAGAAGAAATCAACCTGAATTCGTAGAGTTACACATGCAATACAAGAACGCGAAGAAAAAATAGCAAGTAGCTATCTCGAAGAGCAAATCCGAACATTTCAAGCGGAGCTGACTCTGATTCATGGGGTGATGCCTACAGGTCGGTAATGTCATCACTGAAAGGCAAACATCATCATCATCAACGGCGCAACAACCGGTATCCGGTCTAGGCCTGCCTTAATAAGGTACTCCAGACATCCCGGTTTTGCGCCGAGCTCCACCAATTCGATATCCCTAAAAGCTGTCTAGCGTCCTGACCTACGCCATCGCTCCATCTTAGGCAGCGTCTGCCTCGTCTTCTTCTTCTACCCTTATAGACTTTCCGGGTGGGATCATCCTCATCCCTACGGATGAAGTGACCCGCCCACCGTAACCTGTTGAACCGGATTTTATCCACAACCGGACGGCCATGGTATCGCTCATAGATTTCGTCATTGTGTCAACGGTCTCAAAGTTGTATTCTCCTATCCTTATCCTTCCTTTTTGACCAATGCGGTTTGATCTTGTTAGTTGATTCGTCTTCGGTGCTGACGTTCCCACCATATATTTTATAAATGCCTTTATTATTGTGCAGCCTAAGATCTCGCCCTGATGGCCGCCTGCTCGATCTGGATGAAGGTAGTTTGTACGTCTCGGGTGGTTCTTCCCATGATGTCGATATCGTCAGCATAGGCCAGTAGTTGGGTGGACTTAAAGAGGATCATACCTCTTGCATTTACATCAGCATCACATTTGGAGGAGGAGGTGTTCAAACGAAGCACAACTCTGCCAAGAACACCAATTGCAAAGGCAAAGAATGATGGGCTAAAAGGAGATAGCTGGCCAAAAAAGGCGATTTCGACACCCATCGGATCTGATCAAGAGGTATTCCAGCAGCAGCAAATAGATCCATTCAGGAGAAGCTCATGAATTTTACGATCTCCTCCAATATCAAAGCCGGCAAAAGAGAAAGCTCATGGGAGCTCAGCAACTGAAAAATGTGAAGGAGTCAGTAAAAGGAGTAATCTGGCCAAGACTCACCGAGAACAGAGCCCCTGACCCAAAGGAACTACCTTTTATGCAGCTTGCGACTAAAATATTAAGCTGTCCGAATTCATCAAGGACAAGCACAACGTGCACAAACCCATTAAGAACATGGTAAGAGCCATCAGGGTGCTTTACAATAGGTCACAGGAAGAAATAAGAAAGCCTAAAGAAACGCCGGACATCCCAGCCTCAACAGTGTCACAAGCGACCCAAGTGACACCCAAGCACAAAGTCACCGACCTTCGCTCAAGTAAAAGAGTGCGAGACAAGGAGGGGGAAGCTTTGGGGAATCAACAGGCCTCAAAAAGGAAAAAAGGGGTCTTGACCAGTCCAAACGGAACTAAAAGTTCAGAAAGGCCCAAAGTGCCTAAAGTAGGAACGTCGGTCCGATCGATGTCGAAGGTGTGGGGAGAAAGGACATATTGCCAAGTAGTGCAGTGGAGACCCCAAATGCATTTTGTGTGAAAAAAAGGAGGGACGGGATAACCGACATATTTCCGGAAGTGGTAAATGCCCGGAATTTAGCAAGGCGTTAACTGCTGTGAAAAAATGAGGTTGATACAAATAAACCTTACTCATTGCAGGGTCGCACAAGATTTGCTTGCGCAGACCACTTACGAACCCGCGATGGAGGTTGCTATCATTAGTGAACCGTACAGAAATCTACACGGTAGTGTATGGGTCACAGATTCGACTGGTGGAGCGACGATATGGGCGTGCGGTCGTCAAGCCATACAATATAGCATGCATCGAGCGGCTAGTGGCTTTGTGTGGGCGAAAATAAGCGGCATATTCGTATACAGCTGCTACCCTCCACCGAGCCTCACACTTCATGTGTTTGAAGAACTGTTAGATGATCTTGTTCAAAACGCAAAAGGACGAGGTCCACAGGTGGTAGCCGGTGACTTTAATGCGTGGGCTATCCATTGGGGCAGCAAAGAGACTAACGCAAGGGGGCGATGCTTATTAGAAACATTTGCCCAGTTAGATGTAGTTCTGGCCAACGAAGGCGATATAAACACTTATCGGAAAGGGGAACTGGTTCAATTGTAGATCTGACTTTTTTCAGCCCTGCGCTGGCACGTGACATGTCGTGGCAACTTAGCGAGGACTTCACGTACAGCGACCACCTTTGAACCAAGGACGGAGCCACAAGGTAGGAGACCCACACCTCGGAAGCCGAAATCCAAAAGAACACCAGGACGGTTTGCAAAAGCGATGGATGAGCAAACATTCATGGAAGTGTGGCTAGACCTGCCTAGCAAAGCAGGCATCTCCACGGATAGAGCCCTTCATGTTACACAAAGCATCTCCAGTGCATGTGACGCGTCGATGCCTAGGAGATGCTCATTCTCCACTAGAAGATCCAATTATTGGTGGAATAGTTAACTTGCCAGCCTTCGATAGATTTGCCACAGAGCCAGATGAACGGCTCAGAGGGCAATAGGTAGGATCGATCAAGCGCCGCAAAAGAAATTACGCCGGGAATCGGATCATCACTTCCAAGCCGGCCATCAAATAATTGGGGGTGATGATAGACGGAAAACTTAATTTTAAGCAGCACATAGAGCATACTTGCGAAGAAGCATGCACTACGAGTATGGCTCTCGCAAGGACGATGCCGAACGTAGGAGCGGCATACTTGCAGGCTGATCATAGCCAGGGTGGTGAGTTCTATCAGTTTGGGGAAAAGCACTGCAGGTTTTAGGGAATACACATAAACTGAGTACGGTTTACAGAAGAACATCCCTAAGGGTTTATTCTGCATTCAGGACCGTCTCACACGATGCAGCGTACATCATCTCGGGAATGATGCCGATTGACATCCCGGCAACCGAAATGATGAACATTTATAACACCAGGTCCATCTCTTCCTTATCTCTGGTGAAAAAAGCCGAAAGGGAGAGATCCATAAGCAGATGGCAACAGCGATGGGACCAGTCAGAAAAGGGTCGTTGGACTTACAGGTTAATCCCTTCCATCGGGAAGTGGCTGGAGAGAAAGCATGGGGAGATCAATTATAATCTCACCCAGTTTCTCACCGGCCATGGAGGGTACCGTCAATACCTGCACCGGTTTAAATTGGACACCGCACCTAATTGTCCAAATTGCGGGCTCCCAGAAGACCCAGCGCACGTTTTCTTCCAGTGTCCTAGGTTCATGGAAGAAAGGAGGAACCTAGAGAAAACTCTAGGTGAAGTGCTATCAGCGCACATCGGCGCTATATAACGTTTGTTTTTTAGGACACCCTCTACTTTGGAGGTTCAAAGCTTGAATGACTAGGAAGCACTGCAAAGCGCTTGCTAAAGCCATGTTAACTGCAAGTACATACACTTGCCTCTTTCCAAAAATTATTTTGAATGTGTATATGTAATTCAAATTAAAAACTCAGGCCGTAAAATATCTAATATTAATTGTCGATTCATCCATGGCCTAGTGGAAATACTTGAAAGAAAGTATTCAGAAGAAAGTCAAGTACATTCACTTCTTGCATGAAATGTCACCTACCTATCCCCCGCTGTCATGATAGCAAACCAAACGTCCTCCAAATTTCACCCTAGTATGGATGCCACGAATCCCCTTCAAAGCCCACATACATCAATATATGTGTAGATTACCTAACAGCAGTCAACGTGCATATGCACCTCATTTTGTATAGCCAACATATAGTAAAAATGCATTTAGTATCGATTAAAGTTGGACGTGTGGATGGTCCAGATACCTCAAAACCACCACCTTGGGACATTAAAGTGCACCTTTCCTTGCTTTTTTTCGATGTGCACTTAGCGCGCGTTAGTGGCCCGATTTCAAAGTCATATATCAAACGAATGCACATGATATAAACAACAATACATACTACATACCTTCACCTACACCCTCCGTCCTATTTTCCAACAATCTTCAGACAAGGCATTCAATCCACACATGCGTAGACGGTCCGCAAATGTACCTCCAATCGGTCGTGTGGTTCAAGAGAGACTAACATGTATGCAGCCGTGTGACGCGCTCCATGTTCGTCCTGAATGTACTGTTAACCTACAACTTGCAATCGTACCTGTGCGATGGTACACGTATCTAATATTAGATGTACTGTGACCTGTGCATTAGATAAGTGCGACAGAGGAAAAGTTGAAAGCAACTAAATCTTTCAACTTTCATTCGTTATTCAAACCTTGCAACTGACAATTAAAAATCGGAAAAATTAATTGACAATTAATCTGTGTAAAACAAGGAAGGGATACCAATGGTTTGCGCGGAAAGCGGTTCACAAACATACGTGGGCCGCTCCAGACGGGACCACTTTCAACCAAATTGACCACGTGTTGATTGATCGTCGCCACCTCTGAGCCTTGATGAACGTCAGAACATATTTAGTTGCTTAGGCACTCATCCTTCTCCTATTTGCAGCTTTTCTCCTTCTTTGTTCCTTCAGCAACTCCTCCTGCATTTGGATGATTGCGGAGCCAACCGCAAGCCACTTTTCCTCGGACTCCAGCATCTCAGTAACCAAGCTCTCCGGGGTCCCGCTCCTGCCCAGCACCTGGTTTAAGCTCCTTCTCTCCATCGCGAATCGTGTGCAGTGAAACATCACATGCTCTGGACCCTTCGGTATGCCATCGCATCTGGGACAGTTCGGAAAATCATCCAACCCAAAGCGGTGCAGATACTGCCTGTAGCAACCACCGTGCCCCGTGAGGAACTGGGTAATGTGATAGTTGGTCTCCCCATGTTTTCGCTCAAGCCACACCCTAATGTTGGGAATGAGCCTGTGCGTCCGCCGACCTTTCGCAGACTCGTCCCATCTGCGTTGTCAGAGATGAAGCGACTCTGACCTTACCTCCTCCCCTCCATATGTCTTGCATTGTACAGGACACTCATTTCTTTGGCCAGAATGTCAGAATGTGGTGGCACCGGCTGTCTTTTGGCATGCATACTCTAGGTGTTCCCTAAAACTCAATTTGGTGTCAATTATTACCCCCAGGTATTTGATAGCCGGCTTTGATACGACCGTATGTCCACCGACCTCCACTTTTACAGTGTTATTTTTCCTGCGTTTCGTTATTAAGACCGCTTCCGTTTTCGCGTCCGCCAAGGTCAGCTCGGCCTTTTCTAGCCAGGACTTTACCGCTCTCACTGTTTCTGTTGCGTAAACCTCCACATCTTCTGGATGTTTTGCTGCAACAACCACAGCTAGGTCATCAGCAAAGCCGACAATCGTAGTCCCCTCTGGGACGGGAAGAGCAAGCACCCCATTATACATGATATTCCACAACAGGGGACCAAGTACCGATCCCTGTGGTACCCCGGCTGTGACAATGTACTCTTTGGGGCCCTCATCCGTCCCGTACCAGAGAGTCCTCTCTGAGAGGTAATTTTCCACCAAATTCGCTAAATATCCGGGGACACCTATGTCAGCCAACGCCCGTTTAATTCTATTCCAGTGCGGTTTTGACATCCAACGCCACCACGGCACAGCAGCCGCCAGAAATCAGTGCACCTTTTGCCAGGTTTACCATCATACCAATTGCGTCCACCGTAGAGTGGGCGCGTCGGAAACCAAACTGGCGTTCCGACAAACCATTGCTGGCTTCGATGATAGGCAGCAGTCTGTTGTAGATGACTCTCTCCATCATCTTCCCCATTGTATCCAACAGACAGATAGGACGATAAGACGCTGGGTTCCCAGGTGGTTTGCAGGCTTCGGAAGCAACACCAACTTTTGCTTTTTCCACTGGGCAGGGAATATTCCTTTTTTTAAGCACGCCTCGAAGGTGTTGGCGAAAAGTTCGGGCCTAGTCTTCACTGCCAGTTTCAAAGCTCGGTTGGGGATACCATCCAAACCTGGGGCCTTGTTGTCACCGAACCTACCACATATTTCCCGCAGCTCCTCCACAGTTACAGGCGGTATTATACCGTCATTTAGCTGGACAAAAATTTGCCTTCCTCTATTTTCGTGGTGAGGGAACAGAGTGGTAACAATCTGTTTCAGGAGGCGCGGACAGGTCAGGTTTTCATCACCACTCTGTAAGCCTCGCCCCAAGGGCTTATGTCGGCATGGTCGCATAGCTGTTTAAAGCAGTTCTTTTTGCTCCTCCGAATGGCTTCCTTTAGGCGGCCACGTAATTGCTTGTGTGCCTCGTCTCGACCGTCGCCACCGGGTTTTCCCCTGAGCCTCTGGCAAAGCCTCCTTGCCCGAAAACATGCGGCTCGCAAACTTGCGATTTCGTTGTTCCACCAGTAGTTTGGGTTGCCTACTGGGGAGCAATCGCAAGCTTCCGTCACCCATCGGGTGATCTGGGTGGCTTTCTCTCCAGCCGTACCATTCAGGGATATGTCACCGCGGAAAACGTGTCCCCCTCGAAAGCTTTCACTGTCCAGCCAAGCATACCACCCGGCATTCTGCGAAAACTCTTTTTCGAGCTCGATCCGCCCTTGATCTCTATGCAGACTGCCTGGTGGTCGCTGTGAATATAGTCCTCACTGGCATGCCAAGCGATTCTACTGGCTAAAGTGGCACTCACGTATGTCAGGTCCACTATAGACCCCAGGCCCCTTCCCCGGAAAGTGTACGAAGACCCAAAATTCGCCAGTACCACGTCTAGCTCCGCGAATGCTTCGAGGAGAACACGTCCCCTGACATTAGTTATCCGGCTACCCCATTCAAGAGCCCACGCATTGAAATCGCCTCCCATTATGATCGGCCAATGTCCTCTTGCATCCAAAACAAGAGCAGCAAGCATCCGCTCATACTCGATTTGTATCAACCTCATCTGCGATTTGTGCTAAGGGCTGTCCTGTATTCCGGGCACCTGATGCTGCCCGCAATGTGCCGATGGTCCACACCCTCCTTTCCTTTGCACAGTAGACAATTTGGGTCAGCTCCGCAGTCCTTGCTGATATGGCCTTCCACTCCGCATCTTCTGCATTGCTTTGACCTGTCATTTGGGTTAGTGTATGACTTCGCAATGTGACCAAAGCCAAGGCATCTAAAGCACCGTTTTAACGCCACCTGTTCCCTAAGGCGACACATAACCCAGCCTATTCTCACTCTCCCTGCTGCTAACAGTTTGAGTGCGTTCTCCACTGGTAGGCTGATGATGGCGGTTTGTGTTCCCCCATAGGCTTTTCTTAGCGTTTTCACCACTGACTCTTGTAGTCCGGCAAGATCGAACTGTTTCTCCAACGCTTCGCGAACCTCCTCCTTCGTCGTGATTTCATCTATATCTTTGCAGATTATAGTGATCTCCGGCCTGCTAGCTCTTATGTCGGCTTCCTGCCCTGAAGTCTTCCCGATTTGGCTTAAGAATTTGTCCGCGGTTACATCCTTGGATTTCTTAAGTTCCAACATAAGATCTCCCTTCTGCGACCGTCTAATGCGGCTGACGTTGTCTCCCAAATTGGTGAGTTCGGGGTCTGCCTTCACTTTCCTGAGAATGTCGGCGTATGATCCTTCGCCCCGTTTGGAAATGAAAATCACCTCCTCCGATAATTTCTTTTCATTCAGCTTCTCGCGCAGCCTCTTCCCCGGTTTCTCCCCTTTTGTGTTTTAAACCGGCTTTACTTGTGTTGCCTGGTTCACTTTTTCAATCGGCGCCTACCCTACCTGCCTGCCCTACTCGTTCGTCATGGGCCTTGCCGTACGTCAAACGGATGCCTCTTATCATGGCCCCTATATTTTGGTGAATGTTCCTGCGCTCCTTTATAAACTCACTCAGCTCCATGATCTTTTTACCGAGGGCAGTAAAGGCAGCTCCAGACTGATCATTGCCCAAAACATCGCTCGTGTGTCGGTGTCAGTGATTCTTCCTCATCGAAGACTCCCGCTATACGCTTCCCACTGCGGGTAGCGATCGTGGGGGCTTGTGTCCGTGTGGGAGGGGATCTGCGAAAAATCGAGCTCCTTCTGAACGGAACCATGACTGGAGCCAGTTCAAGTTCCTCCCGTACGCTTGTAACATTAGATGCCACAGTAGCCAAGGTTCCCACTACTGAGGCACTGCGGTCGTTGGATATCGACGGCCGGGAGCCCGCTTGCTCACTCCCAAAAACCGCCGGTACTGGGTTTCCGAAGCCCTGCACCGTAACTTCATTCTTCTTCTACTCCTCCATGTTTGGTTTTATTTCTGGGTATCCTTCCCATAGCTAATTTTTATCCACGGGTGGGCGTTTACTTCCCACCTACCCGGCCTGCGCATAAACATGCCCATACACGCACATCTCCGGATGCATGCATGTGCATGGCCATGACACATTCGCCGAGCATTCCCTTCTCCGCACGAAGGGACGCGCCTGATGGGAGATTTGGCAACTCCACACAGGATGTCAGAACATGTAGGGGGGCCGATATTGACTCGGATTACTATCTCGTTGGCATGGTGTTCCGAGTTCGAATTACGACACCACCTACAATCCCCCTTGACAATCAGGTGAGAGTGAATACTGAAGCCATCCACAAAACACCCCTCCGCGACACCTATAAGAGGCAAATGGATGCCGCAATAACCGCAGTCAACAGAGATTCTGGAGATGAAGCATCAACAAATGATCTTCACAACCACCTGAAGAACGTTATCATTGATACCGGCCACAAACATACTTGGCCCCAGCCGCAAAAGGAGCTGGGAGCAAAACGGCATGTAGGACAACTTGGTGATTCACCCAAACCAAACCTATAGGCGTACCATGTCCGGTTAAGAATTGAGTCAATTCGTTACTCGTCTCGTTATGGTTTCGTGTAGTCCACATCCTTATGTTCGGGATTAGCCTGTATGTCCATCGATAATTCTTCGCCTAGTCCCGTGCTGTTTGCCACGCAGCCAAACCTCATCCGCTCAGTGTGCTTGCTAAGGCTACACATCCACTGGAATCATCCCCGCAGTTGCGCAGTCTGTCTCATACGATGTTGTCCGGTAGGCGGAGCATGTGGGGAGAGCACTTAGCCGATATGCAGCTTGGAACTGCCTGCGATTTTCTGGTGCCGTGTATAAAAGAACCGAGTTGAGGACTCTCTCTCTCTCTCTCGACTGTGTTTCGGGCCCCGTATATTTGGAAGCATCCTCCTTGCTAATGTCGAGCTGATGGTCGCTGCTTTTTGCCCAGTAAGCTTTAAAGCCTTGAGTTGAATGTTACTCCCAGGTCTGCCTGTCTGTCTGTCTGTTTGTTTGTCTCTCTGTTCGTTTGTCTGCCTCTCTGCCCGTTTGTCTGTCCGACGCATTTTTCTTCGAAACTGTTACATTAAATTTGGTGAGTAGGTGACAATTTTGTACGCCCGTGCATGAAGTGAGCTACATGGTTGTACGCGAAACTGAAAGGAGAGGGGGTCTCCATACATGAAAAAGAGGGAGCAATTTTTTTTTCACCGAATCAGTCATGTGGGGTACCAAATTAAAGGTCTCGATTAGTACTTTTCAAAATCGATCTTAGTTTTGACATCTAATGCAAAAGGAAGGACGGCATGTGCCAAAAGTGGTCACTTCTTTCAAGGGTCTATTCTCAGAACCACCCAACCGAAAAATCTAAAAATAAAATATTTTTATGTAAGAAAGAAACAAAACCTTCCATACCTGAAGCGTCCAGCTTCAACTAACAAAAAAGTGAGTCCCGTTAAAGTCTTCATCAACGGGCAAGGCGTGTTGCAGGCGAATTAGGATAAATATTCAGGTACGACGCTCAGCTGGAAAACACACATCCTAAAAAGGAAGGAAGAAAAAGTTTAGGGCCAGATACTGACAGATCTACTGACTTTTCGTTAACCGTCGACAACAACTTGCTAATTTACTAGGATCCAAGGCCCATATGGACATTTGGCCTACAGCTCTGAGGCTATGGCTACGAAACAAAATTGAAAGTCATACAAACGTTCCAGAACAAAGTGCTCAGTTTTAGATGCACCCTGGTTCATTCGAAATGAGGATGTGCATAGGGATCTGAGAATAAAGATGGTTAGTGAGGTGAGAGCAGCAAAAATTGACAAATATCTCAAGTATACGAGACAACTGAAAAGAGTAAAGCCAAATGACTTATTAACATAAAGGACAAACTTCTTAAGGACACTAATTTTTAAGCAAGCCAGAAACACTAAAGGTATTGTGGTTGATCACAAGGTTCTCTTTCTGTAAATGCGAAACTGATATTTTCAAGGAAAATTGTGGGCGGGGAAATCTTAGTCATAGCTTGGTGAAAGCTAGTTTTGGGGGGTAAAAGCCCCACAACCTCAGGGCGGCCAAGTAGGGAAGGAGCCCGTATTCAGGCGATACGTTGGCTCCCATAGCTTACACGAAAAAACAAATGATAACGGACTGCGGATTATTCAATTAGCAGGGTCACACGAAATGGTTGTTGGAAGTACCTGGTTTGCGCGGAAAGCGATCCACAAACATACGTGGGCCTCTCCAGACGGGGCCACTTTCAACCAAGTTGACCACGTGTTGATCGAACGCCGCCACCTCTGGAGATGAAGCATCAACAAATGATCTTCACAATCACCTGAAGAACGTTATCATGGATACGGCCACAAACATACTTGGCCCCAGCCGCAAAAGGAATCGGAACGGCTGGTTTGACGACGAATGTAAGCCAGGTACAGCACGGAAGACCGAGTTATGTTGCATTCTCAAATAACGTAGGCACGCGCAGAGACTAATCACGAACTCCGTCGAGCGGAGAACCGACTTCACAGACGGAAAAAGGAAGCCCGGGAGAACCAACAAGTCCTGTGAACTTGAAAAGTAGAAGGAGCAACCGCACCAGGCGCGCAAGTTTTACCAATAAGTCAGCAAGATGAAGTCCTGTACACCTCGATGCTCATCCTGCCGAGGAGGAGAGGGAATTTGATTTCCGACAGAGTGGACATATTGGAGCGATGGGTTGAGTACTTTGATGAGCTACTGAACAACCAGAACATCGGCGAGTTGGAGGTCCCGCCAACTGAAGACCACGGACAAATACTGCCACCACCAAGTTTAGGAGAAACAGTCCGTGCAATTCATCGGTTAAAAAATCATAAGTCGCCAGGAGCCGATGGAATTACAGCCGAATTGGTTAAATATGGAGGCGACCAATTACAACAAGTGGTTCATCAACTTGTGCTCAAGGTATGGGACAGCAAATCAATGCCTGACGATTGGCAACGAGGCATTATCTGTGTCATACATAAAAAGAGAGATATCACGTTGCTGAGTACCATCTATAAGATATTCTCCACTATCATGCTAGGCCGGATAGCCCCATACGCCCACAACATCATTGGTCCATACCAAAGACGCTTCACTCCAGGCAAATCAGCAACAAATCAAATTTTCTCTCTGCGGCAAGCGATGGAAAAACTGCTGGAAAATGGCATCAGTTGCATCATCTTTTCATCGCCTATGACAGCTTAGTCAGGGTAAAACTGTACATAGCCATCAGAAAATTCGATATCCCCACGAAATTGATAAGACTGACTAGGCTGACCCTGACCAATGTGCGGGGCCAGATAAAAGCAACAGGATAACTCTCGATATCATGCAACGTCAACAACGGTCTAAGACAAGGGGATGCCCTATCATGCGTCCTCTTCAACCTGGCCCTGGAGAAGGTGATCCGTGATGCTGAGGTAAATGCAAGAGGTACGATCCTCTTTAAGTCCACCCAACTACTGGTCTATGCTGACGATATCGATATCATGGGAAGAACCACCCAAGACGTACAAACTGCCTTCATCCAAATCGAGCAGGCGGCCATTGGGGCTAGATCTTGGGCTACACATCAATGAAGGCAAGACAAAACATATGGTGGCAACGTCAGCAGCGAAGACGAATAAACCAACAACATCAAACCGCACTGGTCAAACAGGAAGGATAAGGATAGGAGAATACAACTTTGAGACCATTGACAATTTCTTCTAGCTAGGGTCGAAAATTACAATCAATAAAAGCTACGATGATGAAATCCGCGCATGGTTGTTTTCAGCCAACAGAGCCTATTTCAGGTTACGGTCGAAACGTCTCACTATAGTGTCAAAGCTCTTTACTGTACAAGACAATGATCTCGGCAGTCCTCATGTATTCCTCGGATACTTGGGTTCTTAGCAAGAAGATCTGCGAACTCTTGGCCGCGTTCGAGAGAAGAATCCTCCGAAGAATTTTTGGCCCTCTACATGAGGATGGACGATTCTGTAGCCTACATAACGACGAAATCTATGAGCGATACCATGACTGTCAAGTTGTGGATAAAATCGAACTCAATAGATTACGGTGGGGGGATCACTCAATCCGTATAGATGAGGATGACCCAGCCCGAAAAGTCTGTAAGGGCAATATCTATGGTAGAAAAAGAAAGCGAAGCAGACCCTGCCTAAGATGGAGCCATAGCGTAGGTCAGGACGCCAGACAGCTTTTAGGGATATCGAATTGGTGAACCTCGGTTCAAAACCGGGATGTCTGGAGTTCCTTATTAAGGCAGGCCTAGACTGGACACCGGTTGTTGCGATGATGATCAAGGATCACTTTTTCTAGTGCCAGGCTAAATAGGACACATGATAAGGCACCCCTTTGCCTTAGACCGTTGTTGATGTTGAAGCTTCTGCTGTTATCTGGCCTTGCACATTTGTCAGGGCCAGCCTAATCAGTGTTATCCATTTGATCGGGATACCGAATTCTGGTATGGCCGGGTACAATTTTACCTTGGCTATGCTAGTCTTAAATTATTAAGGCAGGCCTAGACCGGACACCGGTTGTTGCGCCGTTGATGATGATATGTAAAAGTGTAAAATCGAACATTGACCGGAAAATAATAGACCTAACAACCTTAGTTGTTTAGGTAGTGAGGAAGGGCACAACTGGTGCCCGAAATGCGTATTTATCAATAAAATTACCATTTTTTTAGGCAAAAATTTCCGAGCCTGTTTTTATTTTTGATTTACTAAAATGGCATACCAGGACCAGGACTTCACTTCAGTCCAACCATCCCAGATGTTGCAAGATTGAACTCTATGTTGCCAGTCTCATTACTTAATTGACACATCTTTTTTTCAAAATATATTTACAATTATATATTATATATATATGTGTATTTTTTCTATATATAAAGTCTCACCTGTGACATTAAGAAGTGACATAGTATAATTTGTGTACACTCGAAACGTCGAAGCTCCAAAGATTTCAGTTCAAAATACCAAAATATATATTGTAATGGGAAACGAAGTGTTATTAGTTATCCGAATTAATGTGTCACATTACGAGGGATTTTCAATCAAAAGGGGGTGTAATCCAGAAGCCTTGAATTCACTGTTTTTTTTTTCGCGTTAATTACGACACACAGTTCACTAAACGTATGTATAGTAGATGTTTATTCCAGGACTGGCTTTTTTTTTATTATTTCATTTGATTTTACTTAATTCTATTACTTTTTTTTTTAATATTTTATATTCTTTACTTTAACTAAAGAAAACATTAATTTATTATTACCTCATTTCTTTCTCGCTTCTCTAATTTTCCATTCCAGAAATCATTCTCCATTCTTTTTGTTTTATTTAATTTCTTTTTATCATTTCTGGCCTTTTAAATCAATTTATTTGTTATTTTATTTTTTTTTTATTTCGCCATTTATTCACTTATTTTTACATAATCAAAAAAATATATAATTTCTAAGTTAGCATTTTCTTATTATTATTTAAAAATAAATAATTTTTCAGTTGCAGTTTCTTTTTGGAGTAGTTAGAACTTGTATAATTAATTAATTTAATTTTTCTTTTATTTTATTTGGTTTATCTCTTGCAAAAACAAGAGGATGGAAGCTAAGATTCTTGTTTTTGCCTTTAAAGCTCACTTATTCTTTCCATCTTCCACGCTGAGGTCATTCATCTTTAAACAATATTTTAGCTTTTATACTCTTCCTTTTACTATATCAGATAATCACCATTATTAATGCGTATGTATTTATATTTTTATTGATTTATTTGCTGAAATTATATTTTTTATTTGTTCTTTATTTGCTTAATTATTTGTTTTTGTTATTATTATTAATATAAAAGTTCAACGAACTGGCCCGAGACAAAATATTGTTAAATGATACGCGGTAAAGTTATATTTTTTTAATTCGCTTTGTGTTGTAATAAATTACTAAAAGAAAAATTCAGGATGAAGCGCATTATGGTTTATTTTTTTTTTTTTGTTTAATAATTTGAAGAGTCAACCGGTGACCAAAGGTTCTTTGTTATTTTGTTTTTTTGTTCTTAGGGTTTGAAGCTTATAAATTTATATCATTTGATACCCACTTCACTAATTTTTCCATTCCACTTATACTTTTTATTTTCATAATGTCACTTTCACTACAGATTTTCTTTATATGATATCTTTTCTTGTCTAATTTTCTCGTATTGGTTTGGAATATTCATTAATTAATAAATAATAAATTTCCCGAATTAAAAACAACCAACTTTTTTTTTGCATATATGCGTGTATGCTTTAACTATTCACTTCATTTTTATATTAATAAATTAATTTTCTTCTTCTCTAATAACTCAACTAAATTATTTTTATTTTAGTTTGCAATTATATTTATTTTCATGAGATTTTTCTCTCATTTCCCTGAAATTTTATAATAATTAATTCATAATTTATTACAACCTCTTTTTTTGTACATTATAAATAAAATAAATACTTTTGAAATATTATTTTTTATTAGCTCTTATTATGTTCATTTTATTATATTTACACAAGTCCTATTTCTATGAATAGAAATATTAATACTTAAAGAAAAATTATTCTCTAATGATTTTCCTGTATATTGATTTTTAGCTTATATTATTTCAGTTGAACTGCCTGTTCTTGATTTAAAGACCAGGAAAAAGAAAATAAATCAATAGAGGTTGAAGTTGATGCCGTAACGTAAATATAACAAACAATGGTTGTTTGTTCTTTATGTAAATATCAGCGAATTGAAACGGTTTATATATATACACTATGCATTTAAAGCGATTAAATTAAAACAATCAATAGTTTAATTTGTAGGGTATTCGCGAAGATTATTGGTCACGTTCGATTTTCAATTTATATATCTATGATTTATCTTTACTATTTAAATATATACATTCTAATGTACATCATGTACACTAGTTATTATAGTTATATGAATTGTTTAACTGTTTTTATTCCGATTTGTATAAATAGATACAATCAAGCTTCTATTGTTGAATTACTCTTATTCTCTGGTTTTGACAAAGAAAACTTCATTTACTTTTTATCAGCTTTCGAATTTTAAAATTCCAAGTTGTATATTTTGTTTAATGCACTTCAAGGCTTTCGTTCTCATTGCGAACTATCTGATATTCCTTTCCTTTTCATTTTTCTATTCGTGTTTTTTTTTTATTTATTATTTATTTATTATCTTCTGATCCTTTCCCTTTTTCCAACCTCGTGTTCTTATTTTTTCCTTTGTCTCTTTTTTTGCCTTTTTTTTCTTTTATATAATTTTGCTATTATTTTCTTTTTCTTCTTCTTTCTTTTTTAATCTTTGGTTAGTATTTTATATTCCGTGAAGATTTTCGTAATGTCCGGCGTTCTATTTTACATTGAGCATTGGTTCCAACTAATATTTTACTACTCAATTTATTCCACTTCCTGATTTATATGACTTTTCAATTGATTTTGCTATTTCACTGGTCTATTTATGTCAATTCCCAATTTATTATTATTCACTGCAAAGTTTATGCACTTTTAGTAAACATTTTCACATTTCTTTAACTATATTCGCGCTATTTTCACTTTCCAATTTTTTTTTAATTTTTATTCTCAGATTTATCTGTCCAGGATCTAATTCAGGCAAATTAGACAAAGTCTTTTCCGTCTGTGTCTTTTAATGTGATTGTCTCAGCATCTTTCTAATTACAATAATAAATGGATGCTATCTTTAATTCAGCTTTATTTTTGATGTTTTTATTATGTTATTTTTGCGTTTTCTTTTTTTAGATGCAGATCACCTGATATTACAGCTTCATCTTCCTTTTTCATTTATTTTTACTTTTTATCTCCGTTTTTATATATCCTAAACATTACCCTCTTGGTTGGTTTTTTACATACATTTTTGTTTTCATTTTTCTTCTATTATATTTTCGTATTGAAAACGTTGAGTTTCCATTTACTACAAGGAAAATGCACGCACGTGGCTGAATGATAGTGTTAATTTTATTCCTAAATTCAGATAAGAGATTTAAAGCCCTTTGTGAGGGTCGGTATCTTACTTTCGTTTTTGGAGTGATATTTCTTCGGAATGCATTTATCAAGTTATATATCGAATTTATACATATGTATTGACGTAAATATGGACTTTTTACTTTCTCACATTATTTACCAAAAAAGTACTAAAGGAAAGTTCTTATTGTAGATATTATGCCTTCCGTATCATATATTGTTATTATTTTTATTTTTTTTGGATGAATATTAAAGGTTAACTTATCTGGCTTATCATAATTTACGCTTTGTTGTTGATAATTCTATTATTATAGGAATTGCTCGGAAACGGAAAGTGCAATTAGAACCAAATAACCGATGATATGAATAAGAAGTTCCATTTTATTGTGTTATATTTATATATTATTCAAGCTTTTATGGTTACATTCAAACTTTTTAGTGTTTTATTTACATTTAAACTACCATTTACACTATTTTTCTGATATAATTTTAGTACTCGATTTTTTCACAAGCTATTTATTAGAAAAAATCAATAAATATAAATTATATAAAAAATATTATATTCATTTGATTTTATTCTTATTTTTAGTAGCTGCTACTATTTCTGTTATTGATTTTAAACGTATTTTATACTCCCAGTGGACACTTTTGTTATAAATAAATGATTTATATGCAAATAAGGAATCTGAGAAGCGACGAATGAGATGAAGGCAGAAGAAGAGCACTGAATGTAGATACGTTCTTTCTTATATTTTCTTTTAAGTTTTGTTTTTTGTATGATATATATATATCTTTTGATTAATATTACCCCGAAGGGGACCGGTCGCACAGCACCGAACAAAAAAAAAAACAAAAAACAAAAATAATGAAAAACAAACGAGCAAAATACCCTCTTAAACTTTATAAGATATTACAACACAACAGAGGTTAACTAACACTGCACATAGGTCGAGGTAACACTTTGGCAACTTGAAAGAAACTTTTGTAGATTCTGTAGCTCATACTGTTGTTTGTTTCAGAATTGCAATTGTTGTCACTGTTGTTTGTGATAATTCATCTATTCGCTGTTATGGTTATCATAGTAGTCGTGGTTTGTTATATGATTCTCATACATAGGGCATAAGCTTATTCTCATCCCTTAAGATATATTATACATTAACATACCTACATGTCATAAATGCATATAATATTGCTTTCCATATCCATGACACTATGACTAAGTCACTCGACACTGCATTCGTAACACTCGCAGACAGAACACACGAAGAATTCAGGAATACAACAACACCTCACTTGTTTCACTCTTTAAATATAGAAGCCAACATAAAATACTTTATATACACTATGAAACCCATCAAGTTTAACGAAATATTATCCAAGATTCAGAGATAATAACTGAGTAAATCACTACAAACCTTAAAAGTATCACATACTTTTCCTTAAATAACGTATTATGTTCCTGAGCAACCTTTGGTGTTACATGCACCTGAGAGGCAGAAAAAAGGGTCAACTAAGCCTTCTATCACCGTAATCAGCTGTAATTAGTAGATATCCATATAGGTATGTACACAAGACTATTTGTTTGAGATTTCAAGCCCCCAAGCAGCCCGCCACCCCGCCAGCCCGCCAGTCTTCGTCCTACTAAAATATCTATACCTAATCTACTTCTCAGTTAATTATTTAAATTTAATTCGACTAAGCCGTAGGATATCTAAAACTTAAGGCCGACAAATTTGGCAATACAAAAATAAAATCCTAAAAAAAATAGCTACAACTCATGCTACTCATCTTCCACCCCCTTTTCACCCTTCACTTAGGTCTAAACTCTTCAAAAAAAAGAGTAAAAACCCAGAGAGACAGGAGGACAGAGAAGAGAAATTCCACCCCTAAAAAAATCAATAACGGTCAAATGAAAAAAAAAACACACAATTATTAAAAAACTAGGACTGCAGGCATTGCACCCCGGGAACGGTAGCCACATAAAATAACCAAACATTAGAAAGTCAAAAACCGATGTCCACACGAACGCCCAACAAGGAAGTGACGCTAAACATCGGTGACCACGTGAAGGACAACTACCCTTCTTTGGTGGCATCACACTTTAGAAAGGATGTGATCAGATTCCGACCGGAGAAAAGCTATTGAAGGACAACATGACTGCCAAAAGCCAAGCATCCAAAGATCTCCAAAAAGCGGCACCTCAAAACAGCGATAAAGTATATCCCATTAAACCCAGCTCGCAAAGCCTAACCTCACGTAAAAGAACCCCCGCTGCAAAAGTACACCCGCATACGGGTCCTCCAATTCCACAATCATTGCCGACATTTGGACCAGTTCCACCAGTCAGCGCAACTGGTGCTCGGAGATGGCGGTGAGGAGGACGGGGCGACAACCCTGTTGGCTGAACCAAGTGGCTGAGGAAAACCTCCATAGTGGTGGCACCGGGAGACGCTGTACTCACCTTGGTTTGCCGGCCGTAATGCAGTAGGCGAATGTTCCAAAGGCCTAATTAGGGCGATCAGACCTGAGTCTGCACGGGGACTCATCTGAAGTGACAAATTGGTCATGAAACCTTACCAGGGGTATACTGGCACCATGGGAACCGGGATAGCTCCTGGACTCTTATACCTCGGGTGAACTCCCGTTGTATGTGAATACAGCTCGGTTGTTTGCGGTTGCCCCCTAGTGGGAGCTTCATTGGGGTTGTTGGTTATGCTGAAGTGAGAAGAGACCTTCGGGTCTCGGCGTGGTGCTGCGTTTCAACACAGGTGCCGTACTCCTTAGTTCGGTAGAGATTTTGGTAGATCTTGCATCCACCAGTATGAATGCTGAGCGATACGCTGGGTATAGACGAGTATGGTCGAAGCTTGCTGCGGCGGGACTCTGATTGGGGTCACAAAATCAATCCGTGTCTGAAGAGGACCGTAGGATTAAGTTTCCATGAAAAGTACCCACGTAAAACACTCATGGGCTTAACTGTCAGCGCAACTGTTCCAGGGGATTTCCGTCCCCACGCACTCAAGGAGGGCGATCAGACCCGAGTCTGCAAGGGACTCATCTGAAGTGGCTCTGCCACGAAGCCTCACCGGAGGTTATCTCGTACCATGGGAACCGGGATGGCCCTCTGAGATCATATGTTCCAGGAGAATTCCTGGCCGCACTGCAAATAACTGTGTGTCTGGGTATCACTGGTGCCATGAGCACGTCATCCGGCGCAGCTCTGAATGCACTACTCAATTTGCAGTCCCTAGATATATTTATTCAAAGAACTGCAATGAGAGCAGCTCATAGACTAATTCAATGGGGACACAACGGATGTGGGGGCCCAGAGCATTGGAAGAACTACTGAGAGGACTGAACCCAGTTCTTGCAATGCCTTCCGATTCTCGTGTCCCCACACATCTGTTTGGTAGAAGATATGGAGTTACCCTGAAGCGTAGAGAGGACTGGGAAGACCCAGAGGAATGCGTGACGGGATATACGGAAGTCTTCTACACCGATGGCTCAAAAACAGAAGAGCGATCTGGAGCCGGAGTCTACCTCTCGAATAAAAACGAGAAGTGGGGTTTTCCTCTGGGACAATATGCAACGATTTTCAAGCCGAAGTTCATGCAATCCTAAGGGCGGCAAACTGGGTGATTGACAAGCGGTTGAAGGGCAGGCGCATCGCAATCTGTAGTGACAGCCAAGCTGCACTGAGGGCATTGAGCAGTCCTTTGATCACCTCGAAAATCGTTCAGGAATGCATAAACCGTTTGAACTCTATGTCTAGATTCAATACGGTGGAACTACTCTGGGTACCTGGTCACTGTGACGTAGAGGGAAATGAAATCTCGGATGCTTTAGCGAAAGAGGGGTCAATCTTCCCTATGCCGGGATCGGAGCCAGTAATTGGAGTATCAGTAGCACTGGCTAAGTCTGTTTTCAAAAACTGGGAACAAGCTTCTCATAATGACAGGTGGCAGAGCCTAAATGTCAAACTATTCCTGCCAGAACCGAATATGCCTACCGCAAAGTTTATCCTGTCGAAAAGCAGGAGGACTTGCAGGTGTATTCTGGGCATTCTGACAGGCCATAATTCACTAGCTGGGCATATGTTCAGAATAGGAATTACTCAAGATGATACGTGTCCCTCCTGTAATGAGGAAGCGGAATCCACGGAGCATTTCCTATGTGAATGGCCCGCCTATGGACGCATCAGGCATCAGATCTTTAGTGCCGATGTTCTCCAATTGGGATGGGTAGCATCACAGCCACCAACGGAAATTCTGCGATACGTTAACGAATCCGGAATATTCCATTAGACGGGGGTGGCGAGTACAATGGGCCAACACAGTCTGAGTGCTCAGAAGCTGTAGCTTCTCCCCCACTATACACACACAGAAACTAGGTATAGACCATAAAACCGTTTGGAGCCATTTCCAGAAGATTGAATTCCAAAAAAAGCCGGATGTTCAGGTGCGACCAGAGTTGACGCGAAAAAATTTCTTGAACCGAATCAACCTCTGCGATGCACTGCTGGAACGGAACGAATTCGACCCATTTTCGAAGCGGATAGTGACCGGTGATGAAAAGTGGATCACGTACGATAACCTCATGCGAAAAAGATCGTGGTCGAAGCGCGGCGAGCCGGCCCAAACCATCGCCAAGCCCGGATTGACGGCTAGGCTGTGTGTTCAGTGGGATTGGAAGGGAATCATCCATTATGAGCTGGTCAACTATGGCCAAACCTTCAATTCGGCCCTCTACTGTGAGCAACTCGACCGTTTAAAGCAGGCGATTGACCAGAAGCGGCCAGAATTGATCAATAAGAATGGTGTTGTGTTCCACCAGGACAACACTTGGCTTAACACACCTTTGATGACCCGGCAGAAGCTACGGGAGCTCGAATGGGATGTCCTATCGCACCTACCGTGTAGTCTGGATCTGGTACCAAGTGATTACCATCTCTTCCATTCCATGCAAAACGCTCCTAAGTTGGTCTACGAAGTTGGTCTCAAAAGAGGCTTGCGAAAATCGGCAGTCTGAGTTTTTTTGCAAAAAAAAAGGGAGGAGGGGGGGGATAATGAAGTTGCCTTCTAAATGGCAACAAGTTTGCGACCAAAACGGCGACTTAAATCGGATAATTCTAAGCATGTTAAATAAAGGGTCAAATTTCGATCACAAATACAACCTAATATAAAGGAGCGTTTTCCATCTGTTGCCACTTACGGTCACGCTGCTCCCCCGGGCAGAGGTGAAGCAGCGTCTGATGAGTTGATTCTGCCCTGGACGAAACCGTTAGTCCCTATTTTTGAATGCTTGGATGCCATGCCCTAAACGAGGGATCCGTGGACCAAAAAACGTGAGAGTAAGTTGCTCTCCATTTGGTCCGGTCCAACATCAAATGGATGTGGTAAGTCCCCCACTATCTTCAACAATAATTTGAAACTTATTCTGAGAAACAAATCCGTTATGAACGAAACCACTAGCAGCGTTGGTGACTTAAGAGACTGTCAACTTCGTCCGGACCAAGTTTATGACCGTGAAAAATAGAACATTCTTTCCAGACAGGCCTGAGCGGGAAAGCCTAAAGAAGGAGGTGACAATGCTGACAAAAGGGAAACTAATGAAGTTAAAGTTCCATCTACAAGCTCAGAACTACCAAATACACAAAAGGTTTCATATTATAGTGTCAAACTACTGGTACTGTTTGCAAGAAACGTCAAAATCGAGGCTGTCCCCTATCAACAACGAGTTCTTTGTGATGTACCAAAACTATGGGCATTGCAAGACTATGGCCGTGAAGAATCTACAGTTCCACAGGACTCGGTGAGAATCGACTTTAATAATACGAATACGGTTTATGGTAAGTTTTTCTTTAGTTTTTGAAATAAAGGGACTTGACAATTTTCAACAGCAGCTTCGCTATGTGTCTGAATCGGGTGCAGAATTTCTGGTATAAGAAATTTACCAGCGTACAAAGTCGGTTGGCAAGCAGTATAAATGAGTTCATGAGTCGGCCGGAGGAATTTCCACCTTTCCTCACTGCGGGGATTACCTACCTTATCCCTAAGAAGGACACGGTGCAGGACCCCGCAGACACAAGACCGATCACTTACTTACCAACCCTCTACAAATTCATTACGTCCATTATTAGTGGAAGGATCAATGCGCGCCTCGACACCAACAACATTCTGTCCGAGGAGCAGAAGGGCTGCCGAGTTGGGTCAAGGGGTTGCAAAGAGCAACTCATTATCGACTCGGTAGTTGTAGGACAAGCAACTAGAGGCCAAAGAAACCTCTTCAGTTGCTATATCGATTATACCAAGGCTTTTGAAAGCGTTCCGCATACCTGGCTAATCGACATCCTACATCTGTATCGCATTGATCCGAAACTAATAAAGTTTTTGGCGACAGTCATGGAAGGGTGGCATACCACCTTATCGGTGTGTACATATGAGAGTACTAATACCTCAGAGACCATCCGTATACGAAGGGGCATCTTCCAGGGGGATTCTACCAGATTTGGTGTCAATCGCTATAACTGTCTCCGAGAAAAATGCGTGTGACGGACAGACAGACAGACAGAGCTGGTCCGCTAAATCTCTGGATGAGCAGATCTTCATGGAGGTGTGGTTAGACCAACCTAATAAAGCAGGCGCCTCTACGGAAAGAGCTGCCCATGTGGTCCAATGCATCGCCGAAGCGTGTGACGCGTCCATGCCGAGGAGGTGCTCATTCCACAGTAGAAGACCAAACTACTGGTGGAATGCTGAACTGGCCAGCCTTCGATCAGCCTGTCACCGAGCCAGAAGAGCGGCTCAAAGAGCGATAGGCAGAATCGACCAAGGGCAAAAAGAGCGCGCCTATAAGGAAGCCCGAAAAACCCTCAAGCTCGCCATGCAACGGAGCAAGAGGGAATGCTTTAAGGAGCTCTGTTTAGAAGCGGACGTAAACCCGTGGGGGAGCGCCTATAGAATCGTGATGGGGCGATTCAGAGGCCGATCATCTCCGCAGATCACGTGTCCTACACTCTTGTTAAAAATTATCCAGGGATTATTCCCTCAGCAAGAGGAGGGTATAGACAGCTTCCAGCGACCTCTGAACGACACGGCAATACCGCCAGTCACCGGTGACGAGCTGCTGGAGATCTGCACAAGGATAGGAGATAATAAAGCTCAGGGTATGGATGGCGTGCCTAATAAGGCCCTTAAGCTTGCCGTGAAATCCAGACCGGACATGTTCGCTGAGTTGTTCGAAGCGTGCATGTCCGAGGGGATATTTCCTATATCATGGGAACGACAGAAGTTGGTACTTCTGCCTAAGCCTGGTAAACCTCCAGGTGAACCATCCTCATACCGACCCATATGACTTTTGGACACGGTGGGGAAAATGTTAGAGCGGGTAATCTATAATAGATTACTCCCGGTTGTTGAGAGCCAAGGCGGCCTTTCAGATCGGCAGTATGGGTTCCGTGAAGCCAGATCAACCATTGATGCCATCAAAATGGTTACTGGCTTGGCCGAAGATGCAATCCACGGAAGGGGCAGTACTAGCAAATATTGCATAGTGCATGTTCTTAATCTTCCCCTTCCGGAGGAAGCCACGGTGGTGGGCTACGCCGATGATATAGCGCTGGTTGTTGTCGCAAAGCATCTCGAAGATGCTAAGTTATACTCATGCGAAGCGATCAGTGCTGCTAAGGGTTGGCTTGAGAGTTCTGGTCTGACACTTGGAAAAAACGGAAGCGGTCCTTATCACCAAGCACCGTAAAAGAAATTTTGCCCGTATTCAAATTGGGAATCATATCATCACTTCTAAGCCTGCGAGTGTGGCCCTGGCAAGAATGATGCCGAACGTGGGAGGGCCACGGCATGCTTCCAGGTTGCTTATAGCTAGGGTAGTGAGTTCGATCCTGCTCTATGCAGCTTCAGTTTGGGGAAAGACACTGCAGGTTACATTTAACGGTAACAAACTGAGTTCAGTCTACAGAAGAACAGCCCTAAGAGTGTGCTCGGCATTCAGGACTGTCTCAGATGATGCAGCATTCGTGATTTCTGGAATGATGCCCATTGACATCTTGGCAAATGAGATGACGAATATATATAATGCGAAGTCTATCTCTCCTTTAACGCAGATGAAGAACGCCGAAAGGGAGAGATCCATAAATAGATGGCAAGAGCGTTGGGAACGCTCGGGAAAGGGTCGGTGGACACAGGAGTGGTTGGAGACATGGCACGCTGAGATTAATTATAATCTTACTCAGTTTCTCACGGGGCATGGAGGATATCGCCAGTACCTGTTCAGGTTTAAACTGGATACCTCACCCGATTGTCCAAACTGCGATGGAGTCCCAGAGGACCCAGAGCATGTATTCTTCCATTGTCTGAGATTTTTGGAAGAAAGGAGGAATCTAGAGGGGACTCTAGGAGAGGTGCTTGTACCAAGAGAATCTGGTGCGAAGAATGTTAACATGCCAGGAAGACTAGGATGCGATCAACTCCATGGTCGTATCTATCCAGAGCAAACTGCGAAAAGTAGAGGGGATCAGAAAAGCGAGGTTACGTACGCCGCGTAGAGACGAAAGGGGACAAAGCTAAAATCAGCTGACTCCGCCCTGTGATGTAATACCGTACGGTGGTTCCACGGGGCTTGGAGGGAGTCGGGGTTGGTTTCAGTGGGTAAGAATCCCACACGCTGGCATGTCCAGGCCAGTGTCTTTTGAAGATTTCCACTTCCTCAAACAAAAACAAAAAAAGACAGTCATCAAACCAATCTACGAAGATTTGTCACGAGGTGACCTCTTGAACAGATGTTTAGGAGCAGAGACCCAGATTAACAATGAGTCGTTAAATGGACTCTCGCTCCTAAACACCTTCATTCGGGGGCCAAGGTCGTAGAAATAGCCACTTTTTTGGCTGTAATTATTTTTCAATGAAGGATTCAATGGCATTCTGAAGATCCTAGTGACAATGAGATGTCAAGTTGGTCACATATGTCAGGTTTATGCCGGCCGCCGTAATGAAGCGCGAATTTGGTGGTCCGAACGACGATCGACTGACCTCCCTTAAAGAGCCAGAATTGAAACCAGAGAGCAACAATCGGCCTTACAAGATTTTTTTTGAAGAAACGGAGAGTGCTCTCTATGGACCAGGTATAGTCGATTAATGGTGAGTTAAAATTTTACTTTAATTATAGAGGTATGACGTTGCTGAGTGCCGGATAGCCCCATACGCCCACAACATCATTGGCCCATACCAAAGAGGCTTCACTCCAGGCAAATCAGCAACAGATCAGATTTTCTCTCTGCGGCAAGCGATGGAAAAACTGTTGGAATATGGACAACAGTTGCACCATCTATTCATCGATTTTAAAGCCGCCTATGATAGCATAGCCAGGGTAAAACTGTACACGGCCATGAGAGAATTCGGTATCCCGACGAAATTAATAAGACTCACTAGGCTGACCCTGACCAATGTGCGAGGGCAGATAAAAGCAGCAGGATCACTCTCAAGACCATTCGACATCAACAACGGTCTATGACAAGGGGGATGCCCTATCATGCGTCCTCTTTAACCTGGCCCTCGAGAAAGTGATCCGTGATGCTGAGGTAAATGCAAGAGGTACGATCCTCTTCAAGTCCACCCAACTACTGGCCTATGCTGACGATATCGACATCATGGGAAGAACCACCCGAGACGTACAAACTGCCTTCATCCAGATCGAGCAGGCGGCGCGAGATTTTGGGCTGCACATCAATGAAGGCAGGAAAAAATATATGGTGGCAACGTCAGCACCGAAGACGAATCAACCAACAACATCAAACCGCACTGGTCAAACAGGAAGAATAAGGAACTTTGAGACCGTTGACAATTAGGGTCGAAATCACAACCGCGCACGGTTATTGTCAGCCAACAGAGCCTATTTCAGCTTACAAAGACTGTTTCGTTCGAAACGTCTCACCATAGGGTCAAAGCTCTTACTGTACAAGACTATGAGCTTGCCAGTCTTCATGTATTCCTCGGAAACTTGGGTTCTTAGCAAGAAGAATTGGGAACTCTTGACCGCGTTCGAGAGAAGAATCCTCCGAAGAATTTTTGGCCCCCTACATGAGGATGGACAATTCCGTAGCCTACACAATGACGAAATCTATGAGCGATACCATGACCGTCTGGTTGTGGATAAAATTCGGCTCAATAGGTTACGGTGGGCGAGAGACTTAATCCGCATGGATGAGAATGATCCCACCCGGAAAGTCTATAAGGGCAATATCTATGGTAGAAAAAGAAGACGAGGCAGACCCTGTGGAGCGATGGCGTAGGTCAGGACGCCAGACAGCTTTTAGGGATATCGAATTGGTGGACCTCGGCGCAAAACCGGGATGTCTGGAGTTTCTTATTAAGGCAGGCCTAGACCGGATACCGGTTGTTGCGCTGTTGCATCTTGAAAATCGA
Organism: Hermetia illucens; assembly: GCF_905115235.1. Classification (NCBI taxonomy): domain Eukaryota; kingdom Metazoa; phylum Arthropoda; class Insecta; order Diptera; family Stratiomyidae; genus Hermetia; species Hermetia illucens. The sequence goes on along the minus strand of NC_051855.1, from coordinate 10,836,038 downwards.
CTGCCACCCTAGCTCGGTCCTCAGAGGTGACGGTGAGGAAGATGGGGCGGCAACCTTATCGGCCAAACCAAAACCAAGTGGTCGAGGAGAACCTCCATAGTGGTGGCACCGGGAGACGCTGTAATTACTTTGGTTTGCCGGCCGTGATTCAGTAGGCGAATGCTCCAAAGACCTAATTAGGGCGATCAGACCCGAGTCTGCACGGGGACTCATCTGAAGTGGCAAATTGGTCACGAAACCTTACCAGGGGTATACTGGTACCATGGGAACCGGGAAAGCCCCTGGACTCACATACTTCGGGTGAACTCCTGTTGTATGTGAGGACAGCTCGGTTATTTGCGGTTGGCCCTCCTAGTGGGAGTTTCATGGTGGTTGTGGTTGTGTTCAAGCGAGAAGAGACCTGCGGGCCTCGACGTGATGTTGCGTATCAACACGGGTGCCGTACTCCATAGTTCGGTAGAGATTTAGGTAATTCTTGCATCCACCAGTATGAATGCTAAGCCATGCACTCGTTATAGACTGGTACCGTTGTTGCTTGTCTCAGCGGGGCTCTGATTGTGGTCACAAAATCAATCCGTGTCTGAAGAGGACCGTAGGATTAAGTCTCACGACAGGTGCCTACGTAAAACACTATGGGCTTCACTTGCCACCATAGCTCAAAATCTGTCCAACCAAATTCTTTGAAATTTTCATGACTTCTTTAATACATATTTCTACGGTCCGCAGACTAGGATAATTTCAATTGCGTCGGTCGTTTTTTTTTTTATTCACAAACAAAAAGCCATGAAAAAACACCAAAATCCAAAAAATTAAGTTTAAAGACCCACCAAAAATTTACCTTCACCTTTTAATATTTTCTAAGTATCCTAGTTTGTGGACCGTGGAATATTGTCCACACTAAAATGACGTTTAGTTTTTTTTTCCTCAGATGAACACAGCACCCTCCAGCGTGACAGCAGAAAAACACCTTTGTTTTGGAGGTGGGTGCATAAATTGACACGTATTTCAAAAACTAGCTACGATATCAAGCTGAAAAATTTATCACATATACTAGAGACATCAATAAACATATTGTGAAAAAATCATGTTTCTATCTTTATCCAGTCCTCCAAAATATTTTTTCAAAGAAAACGGGGCCTTCACACGGGATGACCCCCTTAAATTTTAAAACAGAATGACAAAATGTGGGTAATTCAATCGTAGCATGGTATTTTGTCTAGAAAAAAGCTGGACACAGTTCAACTACCCTTTTCAGTCGAAGGCTCGCAGGATTCGCCGAGGTTTACAAGGACGTATATTCCAGTGGAAGACTCCACATTGTTAAGATTCAAACTGAAAGAAAACCAATAAACAAATTTCACTTGGTCTTGGCAAATTTCCATATATCGGCCATCAGCTTCCTAATCCAAACTCATCCACCCCCTTGCCCATGGCTCACAATTATAATACCATATCAATGAATTAAAATATTATACCCCGTTGAGCTCACAATTCAAATTCAGATAATACACTGATTAAAGATTCACCGCCGACACCGTACACTCTGAAAGTTATAAACTGCTTCCATAACCGCACCCTCCCCTCACCTTTCCAAGGACACGATGAATACTCATACGCTACTGCTGCCCACTGTTAACTGCTCTCACTCGGTTCCCAGCTACCCCCGGCTGATTTTCAGTGAAACTTTCTCACGGGATATATTTATATGGCCCGAAAAAGAATCACAGGGTCACCAGGACGATGAGCGGCGACCGTCGAGGGACAGGTCAATAGAAATACCTAAAAATAGGGGCTGTTTTGAATTCACTTCTGGTTAGGGTCGGGGGCGCAATTTAGTTGGGAAGTCATATTACTAGGCGGTGGCGTGGCGGGCTACCATCCGTGGAAACCCTCCAGATTTGCAAATAAACTTGGCATACACATACATTAACTGTTGCCACGTTTCCAGAACGAAACACTTATGAGTTGCACACACTTGTATATGTAGGACCCGAAACACTTTTTAGCATATCCCCCCCCCACTTTGGTATCTTTCACGAATTGCGGCTAGCAATTTTTAAGATTTATCTTTTCGCCATTAGTCACTGGCGAATCCACTTAAACCGCATGGAACTTTCGACCCGGAACGCAATGTAATTAGTAACGATTGAATTCAGTAAAATACGCACACGTCCTGCTGCAGGTTACAGCACGTTTTCGAGTATAAAGATCCTTTTACGAGCCTTCCGTTGCGGCTCCCGTGGCACATTCGTATGCTTCTCTATTTTGATTTCACAACACTGCCGATGTTTCGCACCCCAACATTCGACCGGACGACCAACGAAGGAGCACAGAACTACTGCGAACCTCGAAAAAGGAGTAACGAAACGAAAAACACAGATAAAAATCACCACGGAACACTAGCGCATCCCGCTTGCTACAATGTGACTTGCCCTTCACGCGCACCCCCATTCGGAGCATTCGATGCAAACTCCGCAAATTAACATTTCTCCGCTCTACGCAAGGTTCCTGTGAATGGGCACGAAACCACAACCCCTCGACAGCCCCAAAGTCCACCGACCATTCAGTACAATTCTGCTAACTACCCTTGCTTTCAGCTGGCAACCGTAGTGGGAGCCCGTGCGAATTTCAGCTTGCGTTCAGAGCGCAGACGCCACACCCCTTCCTTGTCATTTCGTATGTGTTTATGTACCACCCCCGTCCTTTTTTCTACTGCATATTGTTCCGCTGGTACTCGGTACCAGTGAATTGAAAGTCTCATTTCATGCTAACGTGTTGCTATTATCAGCGCTAGAATTTCGGTTTACAGATAAGGGCTGGAAATTGCGGCTAATTCGACTATTATGCCTGCGTATGCAGTGCGTAACTATCGAGTGCTGCCTACACACAAGGCGCGAAACCATACCATATTCCAAATGTGCTTTAGAGTCGAAGGATTCTTCGACAATGACGTTTATACTGGTTCCCTAGCGGCAGGGAATCCATTGACTGCACATTTCCATTTAGATTTTTAACATTGCAACTATCTAATCGCAACCCCTTCCTTATCAACCACAAGAACATTGCCGTGCGTGGTTCCTGTAATCAAACATTTGTATTCTCATTACAGTTGTAGGTTTTCTTGTAAAGGATCCTTTTCTATAAAGTTAAACCCTCTCGTGATGGAAAGCACGATAATCTCAAGACTTTCGTTACGAAACTCGTCACCACTTCTATTAATCATAACCAGTTTCGTGATACCAGGTACTACCATTACCAGTAGCCCAGTCATCCAAGCTTTCAACCTCCGAATTCCTTCAGTCAAGACCAATTGACATGAATTTCGGGTGGGGGTAGAGAATGGTATAAGAAACAAAAGTTATATAGCGCCGATTTTCGCTTCCCCCGGAGTGGGGGCATCCTTTCTTCAGGGTTGGAAAATATTATATTCGCAATAATCACAGAAATCGATTAAATGGTCAATTTTCCATACATCCCGGGTTTAAATGGTACCTGCGCTATCTGAAGGAAGGCCTGAAACCAGAAGAGGCTCAGGACAGATCTAAGCCATCTCTACCGGAGCCGAGAAAGCGGGGAGCAGCATAGATCAGCCCGTATGAAGGGAATGCTCCCAAAAAACCCAGACCTGAACCCACAGTAGGAGAAAACCCGGGCAAGTCAGGAATGAAAGCAGGACCCAGGAAGCCCGGCATTAGCTATGCTAGTCTAGTCAAGGGCATTCGACTGGCCATACTGCCAAAAAGGTTTCCCGAGCAAATACTCACTCGGGAGGAACAGGAAATCATTGAGGAACTTGTCGTCAAGCAGATGATCAAGGGTTGGGCGTCGAAACTGGTGTTCACCGGGATACGCTTTCGACCAGGCCTTATACTGGTAGACTGCGCGACGGAAGGTGCCGCAGAATGCCAGAATAGATTGCCAGGCTGGGAAGGGGTGGAACTGTCAACATGTGCTGGAGATGATATACCAGGAGCTCACATGGAGACAGTTTTTCTCCCAAAGGCGGCGGCAATAGTAACAGAAGACCTTATGACACTCCTAATTGCTCAGAACGAAGTTCTCCATACTCGACTATGGAGAGCCTTCAGAAGCAAGGTGGAGGGAAAGGGTAAACTCCTCACGATCGGGGTAGATGACCGATCCCTAGAGGCAATTAAACATCGGAGTTGTCATACCAACTACCGATTTGGCAACATACCCGTGCATGTGCACAAGGAAAAACCAAGGAAAGCGACCTCGGAGGAGGCATCGGGTGGAAAACTTGCCGAGGTCCCTGAAGAAGTCGCGAAAGCCATAGAGGCGGAAAGAACTGGATCAACCAGGGAAATAGACCTGCTGCCCAGTGAAGAGCAGAAGCTGGACGACCTAGACCTAGGACTTCTAGGGCTCGGGGTGGACAGCGACGTGCATGAAAGCGCCATGTCGGAGGAGGAGGATGACACTCCGACAGTGGCGAAGAGCTCCAAACAATAACGGAGCCAATGGCCAGCACTAGGATAGCGCAGATAAACCTCCATCATGCGAGAGCTGCATCTGCAGTGATTGCAAGGGCAAATTCCAAGGAGAACATTCGAATAGTACTGGCTCAGGAGCCCTGGGTGTACCGGGGGCGGATTCGCGGTCTGCAAGGAGGAGACATGCAGGTAATTTGGGACTCCTCTTGTGAAAAACCAAGAGCTTGCATAATTCTCAAACGTAATTTAAAATACATATGTCTTTCAGAGTTCTTAACCGGAGACCTTGTGGCTATCCAAGTCTCATTGGAAGCCGGGAGGAGCACTCGAGAGGTAGTTGTAGCATCGGGATACTTCCCAGGAGACGAGAGCCGGGCTCCACCGGAACAAGTCACAAAATTAACGAAGTATTGCGGGAAGAGGGCATTACCACTTCTTCTCGGCTGCGATGCCAACGCCCACCACGAAGTCTAGGGAAGCAGCGACACTAATCGTAGAGGTGAGTACCTTCTCGAATTTATTCTTAGTAATAAGTTAGAAATATACAACGTAGGGAACACTCCAACATTTGTGACCAGCACCAGACAAGAGGTACTAGATATAACTCTAGGAAATACCCTAATGAACGGGATGGTCAGGAATTGGAAGGTGTCGGATGAACCCTCAATGTCAGATCACAGGATAATCAGATTCGACATTGAGGGTAACTCCGAAATAAAAAGAATAATAAGGAATCCCAAGAGAACGGATTGGGAATCCTAAACAATGCACCTGAGCAACAACATTACCCACCTTCAAGGAGGCGGTGACATCAGAAGCGAATTGGAATTAGAAACGGTGGTGGAAGACCTCAACACAATCGTCATTGACGCATATGAGGCCAGCTGTTCGGCCAAGACAGTCAAGTCATCAAGGGATGTACCATGGTGGAACTAGAACCTAGCCAGAATGAGAACGGAGGTACGAAAACCCTTTAACCGGGCAAAACGAACCGGGGACTGGCGGAGGTATAAAAATGCACTGACTGCGTATAGCAACGCGATCAGGGAAGCGAAACGGAACAGCTTTAGGGAATTCTGTGAAGAGATTGAACAGATCACAGAAGCAACCAGGCTGTACAAGGCTGTAACCAAAGACAGGGGAATATCCTCTGTCTGCTTGAAAAAGGAAGATGGGACATTCACCGAGAATGAGGAGGACAGGGTACACCTGTTTCTCAGAACTCATTTCCCGGGGTCCTACCTCACGGTGTCAGGCGACAACATTCTGCCTGACATCCCAACAACGAATAAAAGGGGAAGGAAAGAGAGCTGGAAACTAGCAAAAGAGGTTTGCTCAGAAGCTAGGCTAAGATGGGCAGTGGGAACTTTTCAACCAATGAAATCTCCCGGAGTAGATAGCATTTTCAAGTGCTGGGAAAATCCAGAGAGGCCTAGGAATTATCTTAGAGTCTCTTCTGAGGGTGGTAAGGGGGAGCATAGCACTGGGTTACATACCAAGGGCATGGAGACGGGCAAAAGTGGGCTTTATTCCGAAAGCGGGTAAAAAGGATCCTTTTCACCCTAAATCTTTCAGACCAATCTGCCTAACATCGTTCGTACTCAAAACGATGGAGAAGGTCATAGCCAACTATATTAGAACTAACGTTCTAAAGCGTAATCCCCTACATCACTGTCCACACGCTTACCGGGCAGGACGATCAACTGAAACTGCTCTGCATCAGCTGACAGAGGTACTACGGGACGCCATAGAAACAAAAGAAATTGCACTGCGCGCGTTTTTGGATATCGAAGGAGCATTCGACAACACATCGCACACAGAGATACAGGATGCCCTGAGCCGCAAAGGAGTGGGAAACACCCTGGCACTCTGGATGGGCAAAATGCTAGAAAGCAGACAAATAGAGGTACAAACAGGTACAAATTCTATTATCATGAACACCACTCAAGGCTGTCCACAGGGTGGAGTACTATCGCCGCTGATGTGGAGTATGGTAGTGGCTGAACTCCTGGACTTGTCCAGGGCTACGCGGACGACATTGTTCTAATCTGTAGGGGCAAATATGAAGACACCCTATGTGATAGAATCCAAACTGGATTAAGGGTTACTAGTGCCTGGTGCAGGAAGGTGGGACTGCGGATCAACCCAACCAAAACCACCATAGTACCATTCACTAGGAGGCGTAAGCTGGATCACCTGAAAGCCATAACATTACATGATATGGAGGTGAAACGAGAAACAAAGGTCAAATATTTGGTAATCACGCTAGACCAAAAATTACTCTGGAAGACACATGTCGGAAACACTTGTCGAAAAGCCACGAGGGCTCTGATGACTTGCAGATTCATAGCAGGAAAAAAATGGGGTTGCAGCCCGAAGATACTACTTTGGATATATACTGCAATAGTAAGACCAATGATTACCTATGGAGCGGTAATCTGGGCAGAAAGAACCCAACTCAGCACACAAGCCAGGGAATTACATAAGCTCCAAAGGCTGGCTTGCGTGTGTATCAGTGGGGCAATGAGCTAATTCTAGCTTAATCCCGTTTCTTCTATACGCGGCGTACGTGACTGCGCTTTTCTCCTTGTCGTGACCTCCACTTTCAGAGGATCCCGATTTGGTAGCTGTTTCAAGAGTGCTAGGAGGTCTTGATTATGAAGTAGACCTGGGTGTAGCCTTCCATATTTCGCGCTCTCAATGATCCCTCTTAGAGTTCATTGACGGTCCAGCAAAATCTGAATTTCCAACTGCGTTAATAAAAAGAGCTCGATTACATCACTCCGTCGCTCCTCGAAGTTCACCGCACTCGCTGTCAAATTCAAAGCTACTGCTAAAGATCCATAGAGCAACACGATTCGCTTTCGTTCTTTCGCTTCCTGCCCCCTCGTCTCGTTGTATAATTCGTAATTGGACTTCATCACGCTCACTTGTTCCTCCAGTAAATGGAAAGTCCGATTCTCCTTGGCATTCAACTCCGCCAGCCCATCATTAATTCGCTTCTCATCCTTGGAATCCATAGTACCAAAGAGAGTCTTGCTAAGCCTCCCAATACCATCAAAGAAAGATCGCCTTCCATGTCGGGCCTCGGAAGATAGAATCCAGTTTACTAGATCTTCGCGTATCTTTCAGTAGGACACTATCACCAATGTGTACCTGAATAGAATTCATCTTCCTGTCGTACCCGCTCTTAGATACCCCCTTAGCGTTCATCAAATTTTCTTTCGCATGCTTGAAAGCAACTTGCAGTTTCCTACGCAGCTGCTTATGGTACGGTTGGTCATTGTAAACCGGCTCAGGGGTTCTCTTTAGACTACTCGGTATATCTGACACAAACCCGAAAAGAGTTTCCATCGGACACAGCCGCGTTCCAGAGTGGGGCGTGTTATTGTAGGCAAGAGCCGCCGTCCTGAGGTATTCGTCCCAATCTCCAGGTGCATCATCCACGAAACATCTCAAATAGTTCCCCAAGGTCGAATGCTGCCTTTCTACAGCATTAGACAGCGGATGATATGCCGTCGTTTGCAACTTCTTCACATTCAAAAGTTTAGATACAGACTTGAAAACCTCACCTGTGAAATTTGCCCCTTGATCCGTCACAATGGACCGTGGTGAAGAATAGCGACTAATTATTTCATTAAATAACACTTTAGCCACTGTATTAGCTTCCTGGTCAGGCAGTGCAGCGAAATCCACAAACCTTGTCAAGTCGTCCACCATCGACAGAATGTACTAGTGACCCCTCGGGGTCTCAGGCAACGGTCCCACCAAATCGATATATATCTTATCGAATGGCCTATCCGATACCGAAGTAACCGCCAACGGCATCCTCGTTTGACGATGATTCTTGTTCTTCTGGCATTTGAGACACTTGGCCACATGTCGCTGGACGTCTTTTTTCATCCCCTTCCACCTGAAAAACCTTCTGACTCTAGCGAAAGTTTTACTGGCCCCAAAGTGGCCTCCGAACCGTGAGTCATGATAGTCTCTAAGGACTAGCCGTATTTCCTCTGGACTCCTTATTTCTTGCACGTCTTGCCTCTCTCGGACCTTAGGCTGCCCTAACTCCTCCTTACCAGTGCGCTTTTCATCTTCTACTTGCACCTGTCCTCTTGATCGCGTTAGCACTAAGCAAGCAGACCCCGGCTCTGCTGAGGCTTCTCGCTGTACCACCCTACTCAAAGCATCTGCATTCCCCATATTACGGCCCGGCTTATATAGCAATTCGTAATCATACTCAGACAACTTCTGTTGAAGCCGAAGCATCCGGCTAGTGGTGTCTCTAGCCTTTAGCATTCCCTTCAACGACTTGTGATCCGTGAACAATTTAAATGGCCTCCCCAGGAGGTAACAACGGTAATTTTTTGTCGCTCATGTCAGTGCCAAAATTTCTCGCTCAGAAGTTGAGTAATTCCTCTCCGCTGGGTTCAGCATACGACTCGCATACCCCACTGGCCGTCCCTCCTGGTCCAGTACCGTACCCAGAGCTTCTCCACTAGCATCTGTCACCAATGTAAATTCCTTATCGAATTGCGGATACGCCAAGACGGGCGGCGAGACTAGTTCTTTCTTCAATCTCTCAAAAGCCTTGTCGCACCCTTCATCCCATTCAAAGAAAGGAAGGAAGGAAGGATTTTATCTGCTTGGGGGTTTTTGGCCGTGGGAAATCCCTGACTTTCTCTGTTAATTTGGGATCGAGTCTAATTCCATCTTCTGAGCAAACGTGCCCCAAGTAAGTTATCTCCTTTCGCAGGAACTGACACTTCGCTGGCTGAAGCCTCAGCCTGGCTTCACGGAATCGTGGGAATATCTCTCTCAATTTTCGGTTGTGCTCGTTCAGGTTTTTGGCAAACACGACTACATCATCCAGATATACAAAGCATTTTATACCCTGTAAGCCTGACAAGACCTAGTTCAGCAAAGACTGGAAAAATGCGGGAGCAGTTTTAATACCAAAAGGTACCCTCTTAAACTGCAGGTGCTGGTACAAGAAACTGAATGCAGTTTTACATCTATCCTCCTCATCGATAAGCACTTGGTGGTACCCTTGCGCCAAATCGAGTGTAGAGAAGTATCTTGAGTTCCCAAGTTCATCCAAGATATCCTCAATCCGTGGCAATGGATATGGCATAGGTACCACTTTAGTGTTAAGGTCACGGAAATCTAAACATAGGGGAAAAGTTTTTTCCCCGTCCTTTAGCTGCTTCTTCGGTACCAGAATGAATGGGGAGTTGTATGGACTATCACTTGGCTCAATTATATCGTCCTCCAAAAGTTTATTTATCTGCCGATTACATTCATCCCGATGAGCCTGCGGTATCCGATACTGTGGCTTATTTGCAAGCACCGCGCCCGGCAACAGGGGTACCGAAAAAGTCTTTACTTCCGTGTACGGCAACTTGTCCCCAGGGAGTAGAAATATATCTCCATACTCCAGGCACAACTGAGTAATGCTATCCCTCTCTTCCTGATTAAGATTCTCCGATAACTCTAGTATCTCCTTAAACTGCTTAAGTCTATCGGTGTTCAGATGTCGGCTCGGTCCTTCCTTCAGTTGACCGCATCCCAATTCTCTTGATGTGCTAGCATTTTCGGCACCAGATTTTCTGGTACCACCACCTCTCCTAGAGTCTCCTCTAGATTCCTCCTTTCTTCCACAAATCTCGGACAGTGGAAGAATATATGCTCTGGGTCCTCTGGGACGCCATCGCAATTAGAACATTCGGGTGAGGTCTCCAATTTAAACCTGTGCAGGTATTGGCGATATCCTCCATGTCCCGTGAGAAACTGGGTGAGATTATAATTAATCTCGCCGTGTCGTCTCTCCGACCACTCCTTGATGTCAGGAATCCTGTTAGTCCACCGACCCTTTCCCGAGCGTTCCCAACGCTCTTGCCATCTATTTATGAATCTCTCCCCCTCAGCGTTCTTCGTCTGCAATAAGGGAGAGATTGGCTTCGCATAGTATATATTCGCCATCTCATCTGCCAAGATCTCAATCGACATCATTCCAGAGATGACGAATGCTGCATCATCTGAAATAGTCCTGAAGGCAGAGCATACCCTCAGGGCTGTCCTCCTGTAGACTGCATTCAGTTTGCTAGTGTTAACTGACATGCGCAACGCCTCCCTCCAAACTGGGGTCGCATAGAGCATAATTGAGGTTACCACCCTGGCTATAAGCAACCTAAAGGTATGCCGTGGCCCTCCCACGTTCGGCATCATCCTCGCCAGGGCCATACTAGAAATGGATGATTTATCACAAACATACTGTCCGTGTTGCTTATAGCTGAGCTTCCTGTCTATCACCGCCCCCAAGTATTTGATGGTCGGCTTGGAAGTGATGATATGATTCCCAATTCTAACACAGGCGTAATTTCTCTTCCGGCGCTTCGTGATGAGTACCGCTTCTCTTTTTTCCTCCGCAAGCGTCAGACCAGAGCTCTCCAACCAGCATTTGACAGCACTGATTGCCTCACTTGAGAATAACTCAGCATCTTCCAGATGCTTTGCGACAATAACCAGCGCTAACAAATTTGATGGCATCAATGGTTAATTTGACTTTACGGAACCCATACTGCCGATCTGAAAGGTCGCCTTGGCTCTCAACAACCGGGAGTAATCTATTATAGATTCCCTGCTCTAACATTTTCCTCACCGTGTCCAGAAGACATATGGGTCGGTATGACGATGGTTTACCTGAAGGTTTACCTGGCTTGGACAGAAGTACCAACTTCTGTCGCTTCCATGCCGCTGGAAATATCCCCTCGGACATGCACGCTTCGAACAACTCAGCGAACATATCCGGTCTGGATTTCACGGCAAGCTTAAGGGCCTTATTCGGTACTCCGTCCAGTCCCGGCGCTTTATTATCTCCTATTCTACCGTAGATATCCAACAGCTCATCTCTAGTGACTGGAGGAATTGCTATCACATTCAAAGGTGGTTGGAATGTGTCGGCGCTCTCGTCTTGCTGGGGGAATAACCCCTGGATGATTTTTAGCAAGAGGGTGAGACATGTGATCTGCGGAAGTGAACGTCCTCTGAATTGTCCCATCGCGATTCTGTAGACACACCCCCCCTGGGTTTATATCCACTTCTGAGCAGAGCTCCTTAAAGCATTCCCTTTTGCTTCGCTGGATGGCGAGCTTGAGGTTCTTCCGAGCTGCCTTATAGGCGCACTCTTTTTGCCCCTGATCAACTTTACCTAGCGCCCTCTGAGCCGCTCTTCTGGCTCGGTGGCAGGCTGATCGAAGGCCGGTCAGTTCATCATTCCACCAGTAGTTTAGTCTTCTACGGGCAAATGAGCACCTCCTAGGCATGGACGCGTCACATGCTTTGGCGATGCATTGCACCAGATGGACAGCTCTTTCCGTGGAGGCGCCTGCTTTATCAGATTGATCTAACCACACCTCTATGAAGGTCTGTTCATCCAAAGATTTTGCAGACTAGCCTGAAATCTTTTTCGGTTTCGGGGATGATAGCTCTTTGCCCTGTGGCTCAACACATGTCTCAAAGAAGATTGCCTGATGATCGCTGTGCGTGTAGCGTTCACTGATACACCAGGACATACCTCGCGTCAGCGCAGGGCTGACAAAGGTCAGGTCTACAACCCAGGCGGACCCTCCTTTCTGAAAGGTGTTTTCAGCACCTTCGTTAGCCAAAACTATGTCCATCTGCGCAAAAGCTTCTAATAAACTGCGCCCCCTAGCATTTGATTCTCTGCTACCCCACTCTAGGGCCCAAGCATTGAAATCACCAACAATCACCTTTGGACTTCGTCCCCTCGCGTCGAGAACAAGATTATCAGGTTCTCATCTATCTGCTGCATCAGCTCATCGGCAATGATACAGAAGTGGACGTCATACACTATGACCCTAGGCCCAAGTTTCTGGGTCACAACCACATCCAGGCCGTGCTCTGAGAACTTGGGGTTCTCCACCACCTTTTTCCGCTCTTTTTCAGAGGGCACCCTAACGGCCATTCGGCCCAGAAGCCCGAGTTACGTTCACAGGGCCAACCAACAGGTTCTCAGAACACAATATAATGTTCATAGTTTCTCAGGACATAGCTACAAAATCAGCATAATGTTCCCACAGTATCTGCGCATAGATACTGAATTCTGCATCATCAAAACAACATTCGTATCATCCCATAACATCATCACCATGTCCCCAGAGTATCTCCACATGTACATGAAGGTGGATAGAGGAAGGGAAAGGTGGGTCGAGTTATTAGGGACGGAGGGAAGGCCAGGAGTAACGGGCCAGGAGAGCATAGGAAGATTAAAGTCGCCACAGAGGATGAAAGGAAGTGAGGAAAACAAAACGGTTAGGGCCTCTGATAATCTGTCGAAGAAATCCTCGTACAGAGAAGGCGGGCTTAGGCAGGGAAAATATACACACGATATGATAAAGGGACATACGTTTGGCGGAAAGACACGTATGATAACAGAATCGTAGGAAGAGGAGGAGGAGCAAAAGATGATTTCGGCACGGAGGGGGACTTAACAGCTATTAGGGCACCTCCGCCATTTGTCTTGCCAAGCGCAACGCAGTCTCTGTCACAACGAAAGACAGAGTAATCTTCGAGGAGCTCAGAATCTAAAATCCTGTCATCCAGCCAGGTTTCAGAAATGCAGATGACATGATGTTGGAATGCTAAGGCAGACAGTTTGAAATCCGATAGCTTGGTCCTTAGACCCCTTACATTTTGATAAAATAGTGTATAGTTATTGGAATCATTCAGGCGGGCGGGTCGGAAATTTTCACGAATCTTAGACCTCTGATAAGGCTTAACGAAGACCCCCTGTGGCCAAAAGGAGGATTGGACGATAGCATCGAAGGGATATATCACTTTGAAGGAAGCTATCACTCGATCAGGAGAGCCATCCTTCGTCAGCTTCACACAGGAAAGAGGTGACAAAGTTCAGTTGCTTTTGCTTCTGATATAGGCCAGAATTTCGTCGGGTGTAGTGGAGTACGCTAGCCTTGACACGAACAGCTGTTTCGGTGGCTCGGACGACATGAGGTCGGAAAGGCCTGCGGTTCAGCGGTGGCAGGCGTCGATGATACACAGGAGGAAGCGTGCGGTGGTGCTAATGTAGCGACTCTAGGATAAACGCCAGGACTTCGTAGCGCATCCGATGTTGCGTAGGGAACTTGTCCCTGGGATGGAGGATTTTTCAGTAGGCTAGCGGACGTCCACCATCTTTTATGGACACCCTGGAATAGAGCGAGGCAGATAGAGGCAGAGAATTAGAATTAGTCGACCGAGGCGACTTAGGTACGGCGCCAGTTTTGTTGGCTGCACGTTAGGGGAAAACGCAAAGGGAATACCCAAGCATTTGGCAACCACGTAACATTTGCTGTATCCTCGACAACAGAGAAACAGGAATTAGTAACGAAGATCGCCTAATGATATGCAAAAAAGTCGAAGTTATTTGCAAATCACTACACTTGAAACAAAAAGTAATTGACCGGGAAACAGTAATTTCAAAATTTGATGCAAAATATTGTTTTCGGAACAAAATTTTAAGTCTTTGAGCCGCACCAGATTTCTCAGGGAAAGGCTCAGAGAATAAGGTAAAAGGAAATTGCAGAGTAATCTCGACAAAAAGTCCGTTTAGCACATCCGTTCGACTCAAAGTTCACAGGGATATATACTTTACTGGTTGTTGCTCCTCCTTCGAACTACTATCTACACACTTACCTTACGGCTTATGAGCCCGCTCCGCTTCCGATGACGTTCCCGTATCCGTGGGACGGACTTCACACTTTTTCCTGCGTGGCGGCATAGTCTAAAGTATCGAAAACTAGTTGAGAAACTCCGGCACAATAATATTAACGGAAAAAATTAAAAATCAAATTTTTCGACACCGCAACCGTAAAATTTTTTTTAAGACGACAACACTTTTTTTCGACTTTTTCCAAATATTCAAAAAAAATTCCCGGGCGGTAACCCCGACACTGAATTCCTGACAAGTGCACGAAATTGGCCACAATTGTGTACCGTACGCGGTCACTGATCACTTCGCACTAATTAACGTAATTTGTTTACGACTTGCATCGTAAACAACCGCAACCGCATCGTTCAAAAGTACCGCAAAGGGTCACACTAATTATTTGTTTACAAATTAAGGTCGTGGGAACAAAAACACTCGAATTTGGGGCAAGGCCGGAAAATAATTCCGGAACACGGCGAAAACGCGTCCACTCGCAACGAGTGCTAATCGACAAAGGCTTGGAAGTGACGATGCAATTCCCGATTCTGATTCGGGCGTCATTTCGTAATTTTGCTGCGTTTAGTGATGAGGATCGCTTCCGGGTTTTCCTCCGCGAATGACAGTCCATCGCTCTCTAACCACGCCTGAACAACACTGATTGCTTCGCTTGAGTACAACCCAGCATCCTCGAGATGCTTTGCGTCCTTCCGGAACCGGAAGGTTGACTTCATCATTATACACGACGTTCCACAGGTGTGGGCCCAGTACGGAGACCTGTGGGCCTTAGGCAGCAGCACCAGCTTCTGCCGCTTCCATGGTGCAGGAAAGATACCCTCGGACATGCACGTTTCGAACAACTCCGCGAACATATCCGGTCTACATTTGACGGCAACTTTTAGGGCCTTATTCTGTATGCCGTCCAGACCCGGGGCTTTGCTGTCGCCTATTCGACTGCAGATCTCCATCAGCTCGTCCCTGGTGACTGGTGGAATCGGCGTCACATTCAGGGCACGCTGGAAAATGTCAGCACCCCCTTCTTGTTGGGGAAATAACCCCTGGATTATTCTCAAGAAGAGTATAGGGCACGTGATCTGCGAAGACGATCGGCCTCTGAATCGTCCTGTCACGATTTTATAGGCACTAACCCACGGATTGATGTCCGCTTCCAAACAGAGCTCCTTAAAACATTCCCTCTTACTGCGCTGGATGGCGAGCTTGAGGTTCTTGCGAGCTTCCCTATTGGCATGCTCCTTTTGCCCTTGATCGATCCTACCTATTGTGCCCTCTGAGCCGTTCGTCACCATTCCACCAATAATTGGGTCTTCTAGTGAAGAATGAGCATCTCCTAGGCATCGACGCGTCACATGCCCTAGAGATGCTTTGTGTGACATGGAGAGCTCTATCCGTGAAGGTGCCTGCTTTGCTAGGCAAGTCTAGCCACACCTCCACGAATGTCTGCTCATCCATCGCTTTTGCAGACCATACTGGTGTTCCTCTGGATTTCGGCTTTCGCGGTGCGGGTCTCCTGCCTTGTGGCTCCGTCCTTAGTTCAAAGGTGATTGCCTGGTGGCACGTGAAGTCCCCGCAGGGCTGACAAAAGTCAGATCTACAATTGAACCAGTTCCCCCTTTCCGATAAGTGTTTATATCGCCTTCGTTGCCCAGAACCACATCCAACCAGGCGAATGCTTCTAATAAGCACCGCCCCCTTGCGTTAGTTTCTTTGCTGCCCCACTCGATAGCCCACGCATTAAAGTCCCCAGCTATCACCTTTGGACTTTGTCCCCTTGCGTCGTGAACAAGATCGTCCAGCAGGTCTTCAAACTCAGGCAGTGTGAGACTCGGTGGGGCGTAACAGCTATATACGAATATACCGCTTATTTTTGCCCACAGGAAGCCTCTAGCCGCCTGACTCATGCCACATTGTATGGCTTGACAACCGCACCGTCTGTTTGTCTGTCCTTGTGTCTGTCTGTCTGTCTGTCTTTATGTTTTGCAAACAAAACCTTATTGAAATCGGTTCAATGTCTGTCTGCCTGTCTGTCTTTTTTTTTATGGCGGTGGTAATCTTAGAAGGACACTGCCGCGCCAGGTTGCAGGAGCGTGTGGGATTCTTACCCACTAAAACCACCCCCATTTTCTCTTTTTTCCTTTCCCGCGGGACCCCGCCGTAAAGTATTGCTTCACGGGTTGGACTGCGCTTTAAGCGACCAAGCCTTCCGTTCTTCGCGTCCTCCTTGCGCGCTCCGCTCTTCCAAGTTCCTCCTGCATTCTTTTGATTGCGGAGTTCACCGCACACCAGTTTCCCTCCCACTTCAACATTTCCTCGACGATATTCTGCGGGCTTAGGTTGGTTTTCAAGGAGTCTTCCAGACTCCTCCTTTCTGAGAAAAATCGTGGACAGTGCAACATAACATGTTCCGGGTCCTCAGGTGTGCAACCACATTCAGGACACCAGGGAAAATCATCCAGCCTGAATTGGTGCTGGTACTTCCTGTGACCACCATGTCCTGACAGGAATTGCGTCAGATGGTAGTTAATGTCGCCGCGTCATCGCTGGATCCACTCCTAAATACGGGGAATCAAAGTGTGGGTCCAGCGACCCCTCTGTGAGTCGTCTCACCGTTTCTGTCACTTCTCCACCGACTCTCGCCTTTCCGCCTTTCGGTATTCTGCATCCTTTTCAGGAGGATTCATTTTCCTTGTCTCGTACAGGCAGCTTGTCTCACTTGCCAGAATGTCTATCGGGATCATTCCCGCAATAAAACACGCTGCCACGCCTGATATTGTTCTGAAGGCGCTGCACACCCTTAGCGCTATGGTTCTAATCCTTTCTGCAGTGTCCTCTGTCGCGCAGTCCACCAGTATAAGGCCTGATCGAAAGCGTATCCTGGTGAACACAACCTTCGAAACCCATCCCTTGCACATCTACTTGACGACAAGGTCCTCAATGGTTTCCTGCTCGTCACGAGTGAGTATTTGCTCTGGAAACATTTTTGGCAGTATGACCAGTCGAATGCCTTTGATGTCACTAGCATAGCTAATGGCGGGCTTCCTGGATCCTCCCTTCACTCCTGACCTGCCCGGGTTTTCTCCCCCCTTGGGTTCAGGTTTGGATTTTTTGGGAGCATTCCCTTCATGCGGGCTGATCTCTGCTGCTCCCCGCTTTCTCGGCTCCAGTAGAGATGGTTTAGGTCTGTCCTGAGCCTTCTTAAGGGCCTCTTCTTGTTTCAGGCCTTCCTTCAGATAGTGCAGGTACCATTTAACACCGGCGCCACTGAGACCTGTCTCCTTCCGGACGTCTGTTATATTTATCTCAGACGTGCTTTTGCTGGTCCCTGCTCTTTGAACAGTGGCATTCGTTGGTTGTTGTCCACGCAGTATACCAATGTTAACCTTGGATCTACTGCTTGACGCCCCCTTCTTGGGTGTAATCGCCTGGCTCTTAGTATTTCGGAGATGTTCCTCCGCCTGATTAACCAGTTTTTTGTGCGTTACGGGGCCCCGCTTTGTTGGTTTTCGTTTTCTTTTCTTTGTTGTTTGTACTCATTTAATTCCCAAGAGTATGGGGGTTAGGAGGTCCGCCGTGCCGTAGCCCCCCGTAGCACGGTAAGGTCTAGCTTAACCACTGAGGCGACCAGGTATCAGTGAGGTTCCGTTCGAAAACAGTCAGTTACCCCGGACTGCAAACCATCCAGTAGGCACGGTTCGCAAAACACCCTGGATTGGGGGAGGTGTTTTTCGGCCCCCCGGTCTAGATGCGTAGCGTTTTGTTAATAGTAGGGTCACCTCGCACAGGATGTGGCGATCACCACTCACTAACGGTCTTGGTAGACGAGAGGCTTAGCCCCTGAAAAGCAACACATCGCCCTAGAAGAGAGACAGTCCATCCTCAGAGAGAGATAAATTGGCCTCAGGGAGCTATGTTCCGCACTGCTTGAACGGAGCAGAAGTGTCTTCCATTCGCAAAACGAAGGTTGGTGTAGTCCTTGACCAACTAGGAAGCTATGTTCTGTGAAGTAGTCAAGGCCCTTCTGGGAGAAAAAGCTTCCTCCAGAACCAGGTAAAAGAGGCCATCAAACGCGAATGTCCAGATGTAGCCAATGCCCGGATAGGTATCACCTCTGTGAATGCTCGAGGCCAAAGCTCACCGTGGTGGAAATCCCCGAGTAATATGCGAGGAAACCCCTTAGCAGCGGGAGAATCAAAATTAGATGGGTAATATGCAGGGCACGAATGTGGATAGTCCCTCAAAGTGCTAGAGGTGTCTGGACTATGAACGCACGTCAGCAACTTGCAAGGGATCGGACAGGAGGACAGCATGCCGGAAATTCGGCCAAGTAGGTTATCAAGCGAAGACCTGCAATGAAAGCGAAAGTTGCGTTCTCAGCAGGGATCGTGGCGCGTCGCACACACTACGGGCTCGGGACGGTGTCCACTCTTTAGGGCGGAACTGAAAAGGGCTAGGGTGAGAATGGCATGATCCGCATTTTACAAATTAACATGCAGAGGAGTGCAACCGCTCGCCAGTTGCTAACAGAGTTCGCTGCGGAAGTAAATGCTACCGAAACAAGGATCCGTCCTCTGGGTCCCCTGGGTTCGGGACAATGTTCGACTTCGTGTTCTTGCCTAAGGCCGAGGGAACGGGTTTGTCTGGATCCGGTGTTTAGGGAAAACGTTTCTTAGCATTGTAGTTTTGAACCCCGGATCCACGTCAACGTTTCAGCGCCCAGACTGTGAAGGAAGCATTTTTGACATCACTTTTCCGTCGGAATCTCTGGCATCATCGGTGGACGGTCCTAAAAGGCTTCTCGACAAGTGACCACCAGTGCATCAGGTTCGAAATGGTTCGTGCTACTTTCCGGCGAGCACCAACGCGACGCTCTCCTGCGTGTGGAGAGTGGCAAGTGTGAACATCGGGGAGTTCCTCGAAGCTCTTGAAGCAGGCAGAGCCGCGCTAGCAAACGCTTCCGGGGGTGGTAGAATCGCAGCTGACACCGTCGTAAATTCAGTGATGAACCTGATAATAACGACGTGTGAGGCTTCCATACCCCGGAGGGGCCACAGGCGCGACAAACCGTCTATGTTCAGGTAGACGGCAGAAATTGTCGACCTACGGGGGGAGTGTCATAAGCTCCGCCGTTTGGCACAACGTTTACACCCCAACGAGGAGGTATGCGCCATAACGGGACAGTTTAGAACAGCAAAAAGGAGACTCCTCAGCGCTATAACTAAAAGCACAGCTCGGGGCTGGTATAACCTTGTCAACGTGAATGAAAACCCGTGAGGACTGTAAGCTTGTCACTCGAAAAATTGGGGCTTTGCGGAGGCCCTGCATATAAGTACCGACCAGATGGACCGCATTGTACGGGAATTGTTCCCCAGACATCCTGTACGGATTGATGTCAATAACGCGGAAAGCGTCGAAGGTTACCCTCTTTTCACAATGAGAGAACCCGAAAAAGAGGTAATCAATATGAAAAACAAGAAGGCACCAATTCCTGATGGCATCCCGCCGCAAGTTTACCGCCCAGACCTGTTGCTTGAGGCATTCAACGCTTACGAAAAGGAGGGCATTTTTCCTTGCCGCTTGAAAGTGGCCAGAATGGCGATGATCAGCAAGAGTAAAGGAGACCCGGAGCTCCCGTCTGCATATCGACCGCTGTGTACGCTTGACACGGCCGGAAAAGTGCTCGAGGAGCTCATCAGCAGTAAACTCGCTCAACGGATAGTGTTCCTCATAACGCTTGATGTCAGAAATGCCTTCAATTCTGTAAGATGGACAGATATGCTGAGCACGTTAGAAAACTCATTCCACGTGCCAGGCTATCTTTTGCGGATATTGAGGGATTATCTGAAAGACCGATTCCTGCTCTATGAGACGCTAAAGGGCCAGAGGAGGATGGATATCACGTCAGCGGTAGCACAGGGGTCCGTGCTAGGACCTGACCTCTTTTTTTTTTGTGCGTACACGGAGGTGGAAAATCTTGGAAAGACACGTCCGCCGCAGCTCCGCCGCCCGAACGGCGGAACTACAGCGGGCGCGTGTGGGATTCACACCCACTAAAAACCACCCCCGGTCTCTCCAGCCCCAGCCCCGTGGGACCACAATTGAGGTATTACTTCGCGGGGTAGGTTTGCTCTTAGGCACTCATCCTTCTCCTATTTGCAGCTTTCCTCCTTCTTTGTTCCTTCAGCAACTCCTCCTGCATTTCGATGATTGCGGAGCCAACCGCAAGCCACTTCTCCTCGGACTCCAGCATCTCAGTAACCAAGCTCTCCGGGGTCCCGCTCCTGCCCAGCACCTGGTTTAAGCTCCTTCTCTCCATCGCAAATCGTGGGCAGTGAAACATCACATGCTCTGGATCCTCCGGTATGCCATCGCATCTGGGACAGTTCGGAGAATCATCCAACCCAAAGCGGTGCAGATACTGCCTGTAGCAACCACCGTGCCCCGTGAGGAACTGGGTAATGTGGTAGTTGGTCTCCCCATGTTTTCGTTCAAGCCACACCCCAATGTTGGGAATGAGCCTGTGCGTCGCAGACTCGTCCCATCTGCGTTGCCAGAGATCAAGCGACTATGACCTTGCCGCATTTCTACGCTGTGCATGCCCCTCCATATGTCTTGCATTGTACAGGACACTCATTTCTTTGGCCAGAATGTCAACCGGGATCATACCTACCACCACCAATACTGCCTCATCTGATGTGGTTCTAAAAGCACTGCACACCCAAAACCATCCGCCGGTAAACCGAGTTCAACTGCTTCCGTCGGTGAGAGCTTGCAAGCGCCTCTGCCCACACAGGCGACGAGTAGAGCAGGATGGAGCGCACCACTCCGGCTAGCACCAACCTCCGGTGATGTTTCGGCCCACTAATATTTGGCAACATTTTTGCAAGTGCCGTGGTGGCGCTGACTGCCTTTTGGCTCAACTCAATTTTGTGTCAATTATTACCCCCAGGTATTTGATAGCCGGCTTTGATACGACCGTATGTCCACCGACCTACCCTTTTACAGTGTTATTTTTCCTGCGTTTCGTTATTAAGACCGCTTCCGTTTTCGCGTCCGCCAAGGTCAGCCCGGCCTTTTCTAGCCAGGACTTTACCGCTCTCACTGTTTCTGTTGCGTAAACCTCCACATCTTCTGGATGTTTTGCTGCAACAACCACAGCTAGGTCATCAGCAAAGCCGACAATCGTAGTCCCCTCTGGGACGGGAAGAGCAAGCACCCCATTGTACATGATATTCCACAACATGGGACCAAGTACCGATCCCTGTGGTACCCCGGCTGTGACAATGTACTCTTTGGGGCCCTCATCCGTCCCGTACCAGAGAGTCCTCTCTGAGAGGTAGTTTTCCACCAAATTCGCTAAATATCCGGGGACACTTATGTCAGCCAACGCCCGTTTAATTCTATTCTAGTTGGATGAGTTGAATGCGGTTTTGACATCCAACGCCACCACGGCACAGCAGCCGCCAGAAATCAGTGCACCTTTTGCCAGGTTTACCACCATGCCAATTGCGTCCACCACCAAACCAAACTGGCGTTTCGACAAACCATTGCTGGCTTCGACGATGGGCAGCAGTCTGTTGTAGATGACTCTCTCCACCATCTTCCCCATTGTATCCAACAGGCAGATAGGACGATAAGACGCTGGGTTTCCAGGTGGCTTGCCAGGCTTCGGAAGCAACACCAACTTTTGCTTTTTCCACTGGGCAGGGAATATTCCTTCTTTTAGGCACGCTTCGAAGGTGTTGGCGAAAAGTTCGGGCCTAATCTTCACTGACAGTTTCAAAGTTCGGTTGGGGATGCCATCCAAACCTGGGGCCTTGTTGTCACCGAAACTACCACATATTTCCCGCAGCTCCTCCACAGTTACAGGCGGTATTATGCCGTCATTTAGCTGGACAACAATTTGCCTTCTCCTATTTTCGTGGTGAGGGAACAGAGTGGTAACAATGTGTTTCAGGAGGCGCTGACAGATCACCTGGGGTGATTTCCGCAGCCCTTTCATCACCACTCTGTAAGCCTCGCCCCAAGGGTTTATGCCGGCATGGTCGCACAGCTGTTTGAAGCAGTTCTTTTTGCTCCTCCGAATGGCTTCCTTTAGGCGGCCACGCAATTGTTTGTGTACCTCCTCTCGACCGTCGCCACCGGGTTTTCCCCTGAGCCTCTGGCAAAGCCTCCTTGCCCGAAAACATGCGGCTCGCAAACTTGCGATTTCGTTGTTCCACCAGTAGTTGGGTTGTCTACTGGGGGGCAATCGCCTTCTGGGCATAGTAGCATCGCATGCTTCCGTCACCCATCGAGTGATCTGGATGGCTTTCTCTCCAGCCGTACCATTCAGGGATATGTCGGATTTGAGCACCGCGGAAAACGTGTCCCCCTCGAAAGCTTTCACTGTCCAGCCAAGCATACCACCCGGTATTCTGCGCGAAAACTCTTTTTCGAGCTCGATCCGCCCTTGATCTCTATACAGATTGCCTAGTGGTCGCTGTGAGTATAGTCCTCACTGACATGCCAAGCGATTCTACTGGCTAAAGTGGCACTCACGTATGTCAGGTCCACTATAGACCCCAGGCCCCTTCCCCGGAAAGTGTACGAAGACCCAACATTCGCCAGTACCACGTCCACCTCCGCGAATGCTTCGAGGAGAACACGTCCCCTGACATTAGTTATCCGGCTGCCCCATTCAAGAGCCCATGCATTGAAATCGCCTCCTATTATGATCGGCCAACGTCCTCTTGCATCCAAAACATGAGCAGCAAGCATCCGCTCATACTCGACGAATGTAGCGCTGGGTGGAGCATAGCAGCTGTAGATGTGGATGCCCTTCACCTTCGCTCTGATGAGGCCCATTATTTCCTGGAAGGCTTGTTCTCCACAAGTCCATAGCGCTGCTTGGCCTGATTGGTCTTTGACCCAAACGCTACCACCGCGGTTTCGGTATGGTTCACTTAGTAGGACCTGACCTCTGGATCGCTTCATACGATAGTCCGCTGGGACTCGATATGCCCGAAGAGTCGCGCCTGGTCAGGTATGCAGACGACGTTGCGGCACTTGTTGCCAGACGTACTGTTGAACAGGCGTAAAGCAGACCTGGCATATTGATGCGACGGGTAAGCGGATGGATGATTACTCATGGTTTCAGCCTTGTGCTGGAAAGGAACGAAGTAGTCATCTTGACCAGAAGGAGAATCCTGATCCTGGGTCCCATATCGATCGGCGAATTGACTATGGAGTCAAAATTAGAGGCTAAATACCTTGGTTTATTACTCGCTGGAGTCGCGGCCTTAAGTCGACTAATGGCGAACGTTGGGAGCCCTGTATCTACTAGGAGGCGTCTCCTTGTGGGACTAGTGCAGTCGGTTCTGCTGCGGTTGGCGCAGAGGTATGGGCTGATGTCCTTGACAAGGAGGTGCATGTTAAGCACATTGCTCAAGTGGAGAGACGCTTTGCGAGTGGCGTCTGTTTACCGCCCTGCCTCAAAATGAGCCATGATGGTGATCGCGGTAGTGATCCCCGTTGCTCTCTTTGCCAAAGAGCGCAGAGTTATCTACCGTCGCAAGGGTGAGAACTTAAGAGGGATGGTTTCCCGTGAAGAACGTCAACGCACCCTTACTGAGTAGTAACGCTCTTGGCAAAAGGAGCCAAGGGGCGGATGAGGCATGGAGGTTTTCAGTCTTACCTGGACAAGATTGGGAAGGCCAATTTCCTGATTATGTGTTCTGCAATGGATTGACGGCGGACGCTGAACACACCCTTCTCTCTTGCTGTTGTCTTGTTCGAAACTAGGTATTTCCTATAATTTTATTTACTTTATTAAAAAGTATCAATAAAATATCCGTTACACTCTATTTATTTATTATATTTATAATTTAATTTAATTAATTTGATAAATAACAATTCAATTATCATAAAATAGATTTATTTTCTTAAAAAAAAATATAAATAAGTAGAAAAACAAAACAAGGTTGAAATCGCAGTGTGAGTATTATTTATGTTAACTGAATATAATTACAGATTATAAAAAATAAAAATTAAGGGTAGAAAAGGACAAATTCTACAGAGCTCAACGGAAATTAAGACTAAACTTTTTCCTATGAAAATAAATAGAAGAAAGATAAGTGATTGCCCAACGCCGTCAGTTTAAGGAAGAAAGGAGTATCGCGGTTCTTTATTTCTCAGATTATTATTTGGTTACTCAGAACAAAAAAAAAAAAATTATATTACAAAATGAAACAAGGATCAGTCGTTATCCTCCAAGCTGTCATCATCCCTGTCACCTGACTGCAACTTACCCGGTGTCTTTTCAACAATCATAGTTGCTTCCGCAACACTACCAGACAACGGAGTGGGTCCTGATGGTGACAATGATGATGACGATGATGTTGATCCTGATAAGGAGGATAACGGTTGACCAGCTGCCGAATAACTTAAAAGAGTCCCAGCATGATTTGGCTTCAACTCATGTGAATTGACATCGAGTTTCTCATGTATGCGATCCGGTTCGATCACAAGGGCCCCATTTGGTCCTTTGATTAGGTGACCATGACCAAGGATCTCTTCTCCAGCATGGTGATAATGCTGGGGCTGGAGATGGTGCTGGTGTTGATGATGATGGACAGAGGTGTGCTGGTACGAAGGTGAAGTAGTGACAGTTGAAAGGGGTCGTCCAGGAATCGTTCCCGATAACCTTGCCTGACCATGATGACCGTTGATAATTGAGTCAATTACAATATCATCGGTTTGGTGCTCTTTTGAAGGATGACTTGAGTCATGTTCCACGTGTTCAGAATTGATGGTATCAACATCGGACATAGCTTTGTCATCGAATTGATGGGTATGCTGGTAACCGTCAATTAGTCCATTTTCTTCGGAATCATATAGATGGGGGTTCGATTCTCCGTTATTATTTAAAGCCATCTGATGGTGGGGATGGTGATGATGGTGACGATGCTGCCGCCGTTGATCTTCATCAATGTGATGTCCACCCAGTAGATATTTCCGATGCTTTTCGAAATACTTGGAACGTTCGAACTTAGACAGGACTTCCCTTAATCGCACCAGATCCAATTCCACATTTTCTGAATTCAAACTCTCCACAAAATCTGCTATTTTCTCATCGCTGAGCTTATGATGCTCCGGGCCCTGAATCGTCCTTAACAGATCAATCAGTTGGTCCTTGTCATAACGCGAATTTTTCTCTTGAATGTTTTTCAAGAGGGTCACGATTTTATGATTCATCAAGGACTTGACATTCTCAGCATGAATGCTGTTTTGTACCGTGTTCGTTTCGTTACGGTTATTCAGGAGACGTAGCAAATCGGGGACATCATTCTGTTGCATTATAAGGAAATCATCAGAATCATCTGTATCGCTAGGGGGTGTAGTTTTGTAACGATTGTGATGATCCCCCTCGCATGATGAACAAGAACAATTGTTGATGATTTGTACGCGTTTTACCAGTTGTGGAGGAGTTATATCGCTGTTTTTCTCACACTGTAGAGTTACCTGTGGAGAGTTTAGGGAGAAAGCTATCAGTTAAAAGCTGCATTAGACAAGGTACAGAGCGAAGAAGTCTCATAATGCTCCTGAAACCCGCGCCTAAAAACGACAAATTGTACGAGCTGGTCCTCCAGATTGGGGGTTGAGTAGGTCTGACAACCCTGCATGGAAAACAACTTGTTGCGAAGCCACAACCGGAGCCTCGATGAAGATGAAGCTGCTGAGCAACTAGCCCGATACCCTGTCCCAATATAAGGCTGACGTAACAGCGTAGCAAGAGATGCTTTGGACAGGGACCGGTTTCGTGGAGAATAGCCACTACAACCATCCAGTAAACCGTGTGCTCAGAGTAGGTCTCCTAGTCAACCAAAAAATGAAACCTGCCCTTTTCGGCTTTGAAAACATAAGCGAACGGCTATGCACTCTGTGCTTGCAAGGCCAGCTTAGAAATACAAGCCTCATTAGCGTTCACGCCCCTACAGAGGACACTGCCGAGTCGGAGAAGGATACCTTCGACGAGGCAGAAGAACGAACCCTCGAAGCCTGTCCCAGGAATGATGTCAAAATCATACTTGGGGATTTTAACAGCCAAGTAGGAAAGGAGCCCGTATTCAGGCGATACGTTGGCTCCCATGGCTTACACCAAAATACAAATGATAAAGGACTGCGGATTATTCAGTTGGCAGTGTCACACGAAATGGTTGTTGGAAGTACCTAGTTCGCGCAGAAAGCGGTCCACAAACATACATGGGTCTCACCAGACGGGACCACTTTCAACCAAATTGACCACGTGTTGATCGAACGCTGCCACTTCTCAGCTTTGATGAATGTCAGAACATATAGGCGGGCCAATATAGACTCGGATCACTACCTCGTTGGCATGGTGCTCCGAGCTCGAATAAAAACACCACTCAGCTATCTGGACACCCGTAAAATATTGTCAAACAAAATATGCATATGTCCATACAAATTGAAAACATAAATATTGTGCGCAAAATGCACACATTTTTAGCCCTCACTCCCCTATCAGTTTCTAATACCACTACTACTGCTATTGCTACTAATCGAGCCCTTTCATTTGATATCCCACATGACCATATTTTGTGAGAAAAAAAAATGTTGCTCCCCCCCTTTCCGATATATGGGGAGCCCCACTTGAAGCTCAACACAAAATGGCGCCACTCGCTGCATATAAAGGGACACACGGATCACATTTTCTCACCAAATTTCGCAACAATCGGTCCAGCAGTTTCGGAGTAAATCGGGTGTCGCAGACTGACAGACAGACAGACGGACATTGAATTGATTTTCTTTCACACAAAACCTTTAAAATTAAAAAAAAAAACTAAAACTAAAATGTCCCCACTTTTTTGGGCACACATTTTGAGCCCTGACTCCCCTATGTTTCGAGCAATATCAGAAAGAAGATCAGTTTCGAAACCTGCTAACCAAGCCCTTTCATTTGATACCTGACATGACCATATTGTGAAAAAATTGTACACCCCCCTTTCACATGTATGGAAAGCCCTCCTGAAACTCAACACAAAATGGCGCCACTTCATCAACGGCGCAACAATTAGTATCCCGTCTAGGCCCGCCTTAATTAGAAACTCCAGACATCCCCGTTTTGGGTCGGGGTCCAGCAATTTGATATCCCTAAAAGCTGTCTGGCGTCCTGGCCTACGGCATCGTTCCATTTTCACGGCTCCGCTGGATTAAGAGGGCCGGGCTAGACCAGAAAAGGCCAATGCATTTCGGGATTGATTCCAAAGTGAACCTAGTGCTCCGGTTAGTAATTTCCGTCCAATTGGTACTGACTATGGCATAGGGAGGAATGTTCCAGATGGGTAACCCTCCTGGAATCGAGGTTACCGCCCCGTTTCTGAGATCCCTTCCTTCTCTGGAGATCTTAGTCAATTCGAGTCTTTCCGAAGCATTTTTAATTCTGTCTACAACGGCTCGGATATCGGCCGGGCAGAAAGGCTGATGATGCTTCAGAGTAAATTAAAGGGTGCGGTGCGAAGCGGATTGTAGAGCATTTGGGGGTGTATGGAGAAAATTACGAGAAGGCTTGGGAACTCCTCAATCGGCGCTACAGCAACGGCCGGGGGCTGATGGAAAAACAGATTCAGGCCCTCTTTAATCTTCCTATGGTCACCAAAAAAGATCCAAGTACTATCGGAAACGCACTCGACACTATGAGATCGGTGGCCCAGAATCTTAGGAAAGCTGGGTTTAACTGTGAGGAAGGAGTCCCGTTCATACCATTTATTGTCTCCCGGAAGATGGACACCCCTACTCGCAGAGAGTTCGATTCATCCTTGAAGAACCCCAAGCTACCCGTGACTATGAACGATGTAGACCGGTTTTTGGAGAATCGCTACATCATAATGGTCCCAGGCTGGGAGGGGACGGGTGGTTCTCCGATGTTCACTACTTCATAGAGGAGTGTTCATCGGAGGGAGGGAGGAAAAAAGAAGCCATATAGGGAAGTGGCCCTCACCGCAAAGACTGACGAAGACAATAAAAGGTTTTACGGTGTCCGAAGTTACTAAACAGCGATAATAAAGTAGAACTATTGCGGCATTACAAGCTGTGTGTGTACTGTGCGTCCCACAAATATCGGCAAGGGGTAGATTACCAAAAGCGCAAAATGACTCTGCACCCTGCCATCCTCAAACCGGCTGTGCTACTCAGCCAGGTAGTTCGTCTCATCATGTCGAAAATTCCGCACTAGCGGCTCATTACAGTACCATCCTGTCCATACCAGTAGTCAGGTTAGGAGGAAAAGATGAGCGGTCAGTCTCAGTTAGTTGCTTGGTGGACCAAGGAAGCCAGAGCAGCAACTGAGGATCTGGTTCACAAATTAAGGCTACCTAAAAAGAAAACAAGTGTTGAAGTTTCAGACGTAGGAGGAACTTCTGCTGGTAAAGTATCTTCCGTTGTAGTTCTGACTCTGCATTTGAAGGAGGGGTTGAAAGTAGAAACGAAGGCACTGGTTGTGAGACGAGTGACCAAAGGGGGCCTCCCCCGCTTACCACGAAAAATTAATAGTTTGTTCGCCGGTAAAAGGTTGGCTGACTCGGTTACGGACCATGCCGCTCATGTTCCATGTGCTTCTGGGATCAAACATCCTCCCACAGTTGATCTTGGAGGGAGTGGAAGTCGCTAACGGGCTCCTGGCTCAAAACACGCGTCTCGGTTGGGCGATTTCCGCTTCGGAAGAGATTTGTGGTTCCCATATTACCACTACTCATGTGTCTATGGGGGAGTTTGGGCAAAGTTTAAGAAACTTTTGGGGCATGCCCTTAGATAAGGGTGAAGAGAACAACCTGGCGAAGGAAAGGTGCGAGCACCTTTTTCAGCACCTGGTGGGCGATATGTGGTACCCATCCCTTGCCGACAGGAAGATATTAAGCTAGGAGATTCCTTTAGTAAAGCAGTCCAGCTTTTCCTCGGGCAGGAGAAGAGGTGGATGAGAAACTCCGAGCCTAAGCGAAAATCAGACGAGTTCATGTCTGAATATCGAGACTCGGGACACATGGAGGAGGTTCTTCAGGAGCTCCGGAGTGATACCAGTGGGGAAGTCTATTATATGCCCTATCCCTATATGTCCCACATCTAACGGAGTTAGCCTGAATCAGAAGATTCTTCCAGGTCCAAGGCTTCAGAATCAGATTTTTGACATTATCACCAAAATGTATCGCCAAATTCGGTTTAGGGCCGAGGACCAAATTAAGTTAAGGATTCGGTGGAGGAGTGATTCCGCGCAACCCATTACAGAATACTTTCTAAAAACCGTCACTTACGGAATGGATTGTGCACCCTGGCAGGCGACAAGGACACTTCATCAAGTTGCCGAGGATAATGGGCCCGACCAAGAGACTAAGTGGGTGACAAAGAACGCAGGTCGCTAAGACGTTGATTCGGAAAATATCAACAACGTTGGAGAAGGGAAAAGTCCCCCTGACAAAATGGGTCGCCAACAGCAAGGACATATTGGAGGGTGTAGACAAGTCACTCCATGTGGACGCTTATGTTAATTTGAAGAAGGCCGAGAGTGACCTTAAAATTCTCGGACTGCATTACAACCCTCGCGAGGACCGATTCCAGTATAACGTAAAGAGCCACCCAGTTCATGAAGCTCACCAAAAGGAAGGCTTTGTATGATCCAATTGGATGGCTGCGCCTTTCTGTCATGAGGTTGCGGATGAAAATTTAGAAGCTATTGTAGGAGGGACTTAATTGGGATGATAGGGTTCCAGAGCCAGGGCATGGGCAGTTTCTCAAGCTATTCTCTTCCCTGGAGTACATTGACCATGTCCACAGTACTAGGTGGACTTGGTATAGTAGGCCGGAGGACATGACTGAACTAGTCGGGTTTAGCGATGCGTCAGGAGATGGATACGCAGCGGTGATGTATAGTCTCGCGGCCAAAGGTCGTGTTACTCCCTTAAAATCCAGGTTGAGCCACGAATCTCGGGGCTGCACTATTCCAAAATTGGAATTAGAAAGCATTGTCCTACTAACTGCATTATTTCAAGACGTAAGGAGGAGTCTGGGGGATATTCTGCTGAGGTTTATAGCTTACACTGATTCGGAGGTGGCTCTCGCTTGGATTCGCAGCCGAAAAGAGATTGAAAATAAGGTAGTGAAGCGTCGGGTTAAAGCTATTTCTAAGGTAACCTCGCCGGCTGAGATTCATCATGTTCGTTATGGTTTAACGGGCCTCCGTTTTTAAGAGACGAGTTGCCCTTCTGCTTGGATGATGCAACTGTAACTTATGTTTCTGTGGATAGTGAGGATCATGCCCCCTCCGATGACATTATCACACGGTTCTCATCCTTTAGTCGGTTGATAAATGTGGTTGCTCGATGCTTGAGGTGGAGAACCACAAGATCCGGTGTTCTCTCTGTTGAAGAGTTGCATCTGGCGGAGGAAGCAATAGTCCGGTGTCAGCAGCAGGACCTTTTTGGCAAACAAATAACAAGAATAATGCAAGGGCTTCCTATAGAGAGGCAGCACTGGTTGAGTTCTCTGGATCCCTTTGTGGACAAGGAAACCGGTCTTCTTCGAGTGGGCGGAAGATTAAGTAACGCCCCAATCCCATTTGGTCAAAAGCACCCTATTATCATGGGGAAATCTCATCTTACGGATTTATTGATTAAACAGGTGCACGAGGCCAACGATCACTGTGGTATAGGGCTGACCATGACCCTGATTAGAGGGAAGTTTTACATTCCCGCCCTACAGCAGCGCACAAAGAAATTGATCAGGACCTGTGTAAAATGTACTCGATTGAGGGGACAAATGGTGGAGCCTAAGATAGCGGAACTTCCAGTGGAACGGGTGATCCCCTCCTTCGTATTTGAAAATGTGGGGATCGATTTATGTGGTCCTTTCAACATAATAAGTGGGTTTCTCCGGAACTCTAGACCTATGAAGGTGTACGTGGTATTTTTTGTGTGTCTGTCTACCAAGGCTCTACATCTGGAAATCTGTACTGACCTCAGTAGAAATGCGTATCTGAATGCTTTCCGAAGATTCACGAGCAGACGGGGCCAGCCGGGGTCAGTCCTCGAATTTTAGACAAAACTTGACAGCAAGTGCTGTCCAGCCTTGAGAGCGATATGGCACAGCAGCGTATTATTGTCGAAAGTGACTCCGAGGTCTGGAGTGGAATTTAAGCAGGATAAGGAATGTCCGTTAAGTGAGTAGGAGAAAGAAGTGGGTGAGGATTTCAGGGAGTAGCCCATAGAGTGACACTTTCTGACGTTTAGCGCTAAACCATTAGTCGAGCACCAACGAACCAGAGTGTCCAGGTTAATGTGAAGGGGAACACAGTCCATAGGCGACGATATAGCGGAAAACAGCTTAAGGTCGTCTGCATAGAGCAAACAGGGACAAGTAAGGAGGGGAGGAAGGTCGTTAATAAAAAATAAAAATAGCAAAGAACCCAGAATAGACCCCTGTGGGACGCCAGAAGAGGGGGAGAAGGAGCGGGAAGTATAGCTGTCAAAAGAGACGCGGCAGGATCGGTTGGAAAGGTAAGAGGCAAGCCATAAAACAAGTGATATGGAAACGTTTAGGGGCGCGAGTTTGGATAGAAGTATCTTGTGATTTACAGTGTCGAAGGCTTTCGCGAAGTCAGTGTAAATGGTGTGCACTTCTTGCCGTGAATTTAGACATTTGGCGACAAAGTTGGTAAAGTCAAGCAGGTTGGAGGCAGTGGACCTACGTTTAACGAAGCCATGTTACTCTTTCACTATGTGTTGGCCAAAGGGGGCGGACAACCAGCCGCTGACATATCTTTCCAGGATTTTGGAACAGGAGGAGAGTAGAGAAATGGGACGGTAATTCTCAGCAAGCGAACGATCGCCACTTTTGTGAATGGGGTTAATGAGAGCCTCTTTTCACAAGCTGGGAAAATGATTCTCTTCGAGGCTTTTGTTTTAAATAAGAGATAGCATCGTAGTCAGGTCCGACATTGGCATCAAGTTTGCCAATAAGGTATTTTGTAAGCTGAAATAGGCTCTCAACCGTGCAGGGATTTCATCGTCATAGCTGTTATCGGTTGTGATTTTCGAACTTAGATATTGGATGTAACAGACAGACAGGTAGACATTGAATCGATTACAATAAGGTTTTGTTTCACACAAAGAAACTACTGTCAAAGCTACTACAGCAAGACCAATACTTTGAGGTCATCTAGTGTCAAATCCTCAATCAAGATTAGAAATCTGATCTTAAGAAATTGGACTGTACTTATTTTTATGCGCCCTTGCCAATGAGTTTGAACTTCAAGCCTGTTCCAGCTTATTCAGCATTACTGGAGGAGTCCTGTTTATTGCCTTAATTTTGAAAGAGAACATTTTGGGATGAATACTCACGTGATGCCAAGTAGTATCAGATGGTTGACAGCTATCACAATAAGGCACAATCACCTGTAAGTTGAAAAAGGGTAAGAGTTGGGTATAGAATGTTAGACCCCCTACCTTAGGGTAAAAAATTGACATTTAGAATAGACTTACTTCCCCTGGATCCGATGGCTCTGTATGTGGTATCGAGTAACTGAAACATGCTCCCACACAAACATTGTTATCAATTTCTTCCGATTTACACCCTGGATAACTGATAACCTGTTTGATTTGCTGTGTTTGACACCAGGAATGTTTATCCGGATAAAGAACGATGTTGTGAACCTGAGAAAAACATTGTAAATTGATACCGGTAGTGAACAGACAAAAGCCCTTACCTTATGCTCACGATGTGCTCCCTTCGATTTTGCCGTTAAAATTGTGCATACAATGAAAAAACAAAGAGGCCACAAATCCATTATAACAATGGCCTACACGTGAAGTTGCCCTGAAGGAGAGAAAGGATAGCGACAATTCGTCCACCTTGATAATTTCACATTGAATAATCCACGTTTCGGAATCCGCAAGGAGAAGGAGTTTCTGGGGAAGATAAAGGCAGGGAGATTCGGGGGGTATTGATTAGATGTAGTTAGAATTTATTTTTTTTAGTTGAAGGTCGAAAAATATTTATTTGTTTTCACAATAAAAATGGAAAATTTTGTGGAGTTGCACCAAATTTAACAAGTACACTAAGAGATTTTATAATTATAAATAATTATATTTTTTTTATATTTTAAAATTTATAATTTTTATTATTTTTAATTTTTACTTATTTGTTTTTTCACAGAGCACTCACACTCGTAATTTTTTCATTTAAATTTAGTTTATAACCCTCAATATAAAATAAAAACAATATAACCTCAAGAAACTGTTGAACTTCTGGGCATATGAGACAGCAACACAATTTTAAATGAAAATACTAATACCTATGAGCACTTAACCACAAACCTAACCTTAAAATCCATCTTTTTATTTCATTTTTTATATATCTTCCATCTAATTTAATTAATTCATAGATAAGTATAATATTTCTACCTAATTCGAAATCCAGAATGAAATAATCTAAAGAAAAGCAACTTGTATAGATGACAGACAAGAAAATAAATTTACAAAGATATTTGTAGGAAAAAAAAAGATATCTAGTATGAACAACGTATTGAAAGATACCAATTAAGATATATAAAATAACATCAATGAACTGTGTAGAAAACCAGTAAAATCATTTACTTCTTGGCTCAATTTCATATGTATACAGTGGTATATAGAACCAATCATATATGTGTAGATAAATCTATCTATAAGCATATATTTATGAATAATTCATTTAACAGCAAATCGTGTATTCCCGTGAATGACGTCCACGAGAACCAAGATCGTATTGATACCCATGAATGTATTAACAGTGGCGGAAAAAAAAGTATGCAATTTATTGGAAAACAAGTCGGAAAACCGGCAGCTGGACGCTTCAGGTACAAAAGATTTTGTGAATTTCTTATTACGTAGCACGTAATATATCCATTTATCATGTGAGACTATCCACTTTCGGGTGATATTGACATTTGTAGTCTTCAATTTTCAAAGAAGCAACAACTTTGACGTATTACAACTTTGTAGTAATAGATCATGCTCTACATTATAGCCTAAATCACTGCAGAATTTCGTGGTTCTAGGATGAATTTAAGAGGGGTTCCCAGCCAATTACAAAAAAATATCGTAATATATTATTATTAATTTTATTTGAAGAGATAACGTGGCAGCCTCCTGATTTTTTTGCAGATTTTTCCGTTTGGTAGTTTCTGAGAAAGAAACGATCATTTTCAACCCCCCGCACTCCTCAACCTTTCCAACAAATGTCAAAACTAACACCAACTTCGAAAAGTACTAACCGATACCTTTAATTTGATACCCCACGTGACTATATTTGATGAAGAAAAATTTTACACCCCCCCCCCCCCTCTTTTGCATGTATGGGAACACCCCCTTAAATTCAACGTAAAAGGATGTAACTCACTGTATGTGTGAGCGTTCACAGTTCCCACCTTTATACCAAATTTGATGTCAATCGCTTTAGCCGTCCCCGAGAAAAATTCGTGTGATGGACAGACAGACAGACGCGCCTATGAGGAGTGGCCAGATCTCCCATCAGGCGCGATCCCAGCTGATGTGTAAATATGTGTTCATGCACTTTTCTTTTCTGACTGTACATGGGCTAGTGTTTGCTAATCTCTGGTGCATGGACCAAAATGGCTATGGGTAGGACACTCAGAAAATAAAACCAAGATGGACGAATTGAGAAGGAGTGAAGTTACGGTGCAGGGGCTCGGAACCCCAGTACCGGCGGCATCGATGTCCTTCGACCGCAGTCCCTCGGTGGTGGACAACTTGGCCACCGTTGCATCTAAAACTACAAGTTTTTCAGATTTAGGGAAAAAGGTGTTCAAACGAAGCACAACTCTGCCAAGAACACCAATTGCAAAGGCAAAGAATGATGGGCTAAAAGGAGATAGCTGGCCAAAAAAGACGATTTCGACACCCATCGGGTTTGATCAAGAAGTACTCCAGCAGCAGCAAATAGATCCATTCAGGACAAGCTCATCAATTCTACGATCGCCCCCAATAACAAAGCCGGTAAAAGACAAAGTCCATGGGAGCTCAGTAATTGAAAAAGGCGAAGGAGTCAGTGAAAGGAGTAATCTGGCCAAGACTCCTGACCCAGAAGAACTACCTTTTATGCAGCTTGGGACTAAAATAGTTGAGCTGTCCGAATTCATCAAGGACGAGCACAACGTCCACCAAGCCATTAAGAACATGGTAAGAGCCATCAGGGTGCTTTAAAATAGGTCCCAGGAAGAAGCAAGAAAGCCTAAGGAAAAGCCGGACATCTCAGCCCCAACAGTGTCACAAGCGACCCAAGTGACACCAAAGCACAAGGTCATCGATCTTCGATCAAGTAAGCGAGTACGAGACAAAGAAGGTGAAGCTTTGGGGAATCAACAGGCCCCAAAAAAGAAAAAAGGGCTCTCGACCAGTCCAACAAATGGAACTAAAAGTTCAGAAGAGCCCAAAGTAACCATAGTGGGAATGTCGGCTAGCGAAACGAAACCGAAAGAAAATAAGAGTGATGGCTGGACTAACGTCGTGAACAAGAAACCAAAGATGCGAATTAGCCCGAAGGCAATTGTAATCTCCAGCAAAGGACATCTGACGTATGCGGAGATACTGAAGAAGGACCTAAAAGACCCAGGCGGAAATGTCAGCAAAATCCGAAGAACCCAAAAACGGGATCCCATGTTTGAGCTGAAAAAATCCAGCATGGGGAAAACTGAGGGCTTTCGTAACCAAGTTCTAAACTCACTTGGGGAGAATGTCGCGGTTCGTTCCCAAAAACATGAGATCTATATCCAGTGCAAGGATCTCGATGAGGTAACACCCAGAGAAGAGATCTGCACTGCGTTGAAACAACAATTCGAGTTGGAGGAATTCAGCGAAGGATCTATCGTGAGCCCAAGAAAAGCGTATGGTAGTACTCAAACGGACCCAATGCGACTGCCAGTGGAGTCAACGCAGAAGTTGTTGGCCGTGGGGAAGGTTCAAATTGGATGGATCGTTTGTCGGCTAAGGGAACAGGTCTCTTTAAAGAGGTGCTTCAAATGCCTAATATTTGGACACTTTGCGAAGGCATGCAGTAGCGGGATCGATCGGTCCGATCGATGTCAGAGGTGTGGGGAGACCTCAAGCTGGCCATCCAGCGGAGTAAGAGGGAATGTTTTAAGGAACTCTGTTTGGAAGCGGACATAAATCCATGGGGTAGCGCCTATAAAATCGTGACAGGGCGATTCAGAGGCCGATCATCTCCGCAGATCACGGAGGATTATTTCCCTAACAAGAGGGGGGTACTAACACTTTCCAGCGTCCCCTGAATGTGACGCCGATTCCACCTGTCACCAGGGACGAGCTGTTGGAGATCTGCAGTCGAATAGGCGACAGCAAAGCCCCGGGTCTGGACGGCATACCGAATAAGGCCCTAAAAGTTGCCGTCAAATGTAGACCGGATATGTACGCGGAGCTGTTCGAAACGTGCATGTCCGAGGGTATCTTTCCAGCACCGTGGAAGCAGCAGAAGCTGGTGCTACTGCCTAAAGCTGGCAAACCTCCAGGAAAATCGTCTTCCTATAGCCCCATATGTCTTCTAGACACTATGGGGAATGTTGTCGTCGAGAGCCACCCCCCTTTTACATGTATGGGGACCCCCCCCCCCCTAAATCTCAACGTAGAAGGTTATCAGTCACTGCATGTCTGGGCGTTGACAGTTCCCGCCTTCTCACCAAATTTCGTGTCAATTGGTACAGCCGTTTCTGAGAAAAGTGCGTGTGACAGACAGACAGACAGACACCTGTGCGGAGTTGCAGATCTCCCATTAGACGCGTTCCTTCGTGCAGATAAGGAAATACTCGGCGGATGCGTAGCAATATGCACATATATGCATTTGGAGGTGTACCTTGTATGGACATGCCTATGCGCAGGCCGGGTAGGTGGGAAGTAAACGCCCACGCGTGGATAAAAATTGGCTATGGGAAGGATACCCAGAAATGAAACCAAACATGGAGGAACAGAAGGGCAATAAAGTTACGGTGCAGGACTTCGGAAACCCAGTACCGACGGCTTTTGGGAGTGGGCAAACAGGCTCCCGGCCGTCGATACCCCTCGACTGCAGTGTCTCGGTAGTGGATTACTTGGCCACCGTTGCATCAAATACTACAAGTAGCCTGGAGAAAGAGGCATTTAAGAGGAGTATACCACTTCCGAGAACGCCTGTTCAAAATACACGAAAAGACACCCCACAAACTGGTCATCCATTAGCCCATAGTGCGGTGACTACACCTGGTCGGAACATGCTGCAGGGCTTAGTGTTTCACCCAAGAAGCTCGACGATCCAGCGATCTCCTCCGAAATCAACGTTGATGAAAGAAGGAAATCAGAGAAGCCCCCCAAAGCTCCCGGCGGTAAGCTTGAAAAGAGGGGTAGAGCGGGTGCGAACGATTCTTTTGGATCCTCACAGGACGCGAAAAGGCAAAAAGACCTCTCACCGGCGAAAGGGAAGGCAAACAAAGTTACCAAAATCGTGGAAACTGCGGCGCCAGCTCCAATAGACCCGAAGGAGGTAAAGGCCCAAAATGGAACCAAGGAAGCATGGACCAAGGTTGGCGGAAAGAAAAATGTGATACAGAAAAAAAGGTGATAAGACTTACGCCGATATCCTCAGGAAGGTCAAATCCGATCCTGAGTTGACGGACCTTGGAGAAAACGTCAGCCGAATCAGACGCTCTCCAAAAGGGAGATTTGATGCTGGAACTGAAGAAGTCTCCGGGCAAAACGGTAGAAAATTTCCTCGGCAAGGTGGGAAAGTCCTTAGAAGAAGAAGAAGCACAAGTACGGGCCAGAAAGCAAGAGATTGTTATACAACGCAAGAACATTGATAAAATCACGACCAAGAAGGATATCCGTGACGCCTTAGAAAAGCAGTTCGGACCACTTGCCTTGCAAGATTCCGCAATCAGGGGACTGAGGAAGGCATACGGAGGCACGCCAGCGGCCATCATAAGCTTACCAGCTGAAGCAGCATTCAAACAGCTGGCGGTTGGTAAGGTAGAAATAGGTTGGGTCGTTTGCCGACTCAGGGAGCAGGTGTCCCTCAAGCGCTGCTTTAGATGCTTGGAATTTGGCCACATAGCGGCGAAATGCACCGGTGACCGTGACAGGTCAAAAAGTTGCAGAAAATCTAGGGGGAAGGTCATATGTTCAGGGAGTGCAAGACTGAGCCTGAATGTATGCTTTGCAAGGAGAAAAAGGGCGTCGACTGTCGGCACGTAGCAGGCAGCAGCAGATACCCAGTGTTTAGGAGAACCTTGAATGCAGTAAAGAAATGAGGGTGATACAAATCAACCTCAACCACCGCGAGGCAGCGCAAGACCTTCTCTCGCAGACCATCTATGAGAAGGGAATCGAAGCTGCCATAATCAGCGAGTCTTATCGTAATAATAAGAGCGGTGAGTGGACTGCAGATATGGGCCTGTGGAAACCAAGCCATTCAAGACCTGATGGGGTTTCCAGAAGCTGGATTCGTCAAGGCAAAAATAGCTGGTATCTATACATATAATTGTTATGCTCCACCAAGCGCGACGATAGTAGAATTAGAAGGAATGCTAGATATACTAGTCTCGGATGAGAGAGTCCTGGGGGTTTAACGTGAGTACCTGCCGTTAAGGCTTAATCCCACGGTCCTCTTCGGACGCGGATTGATTTTGTGACCATAATCAGAGCCCCGCCATGCAAGCACAGCGGTCCTGGTTTATACTGAGTGCAGGCTCAACATTCATACCAGTGGATGCCAGGCCTATCTAACACCTCTGCCGCCACTAAGGGGTACGGCGCCCGAATTGTACAGCGCAACTCCACGCTTGAGCTCCGAGGAGCTCTGCCCGCGATGTAGGCATAACCACAACCACCATGAAACTCCCACTAGGGGGCCAACCGCAAATAACCGGGCCGAAAACATATTCTCCAGGAATTCTCCTGGAGCATATGCTCCCAGAGGGCCATCCCGGTTCCCATGGTACCAGATAACCTCCGGTGAGGCTTCGTGGCAGAGCCACTTCAGATGAGTTCCTTGCAGACTCGGGTCTGATCGTCCTCCTCGAGTACGTGGGGACGGAACTCCCCAACGGGTACTAGTCTCGGATGCAGTCGAAACCCCAAGATCATAGCAGGTGATTTCAACGCATGGTTCGTGGGTTGGGACAGTCGCACTACGAACACCAGGGGCCGTATCCTGCTCGAGGCGTTCGCGGAGCTAGGACTTGGTGCTTGGCAATGGAAAAATGTTTCCACTTTTCGTGGGATAGAGTCGGGCTCAATAGTCGATCTGACATATGTGAGGGCCACATTGGCGAGGAGAATGACATGGTTTTATCAGTGATGGGGCATTCCCGTGAAGCTGGAAACCAGGGCTGGTCCGTGAAAAAGTTTGAAGAGGATGCATTCATAGAGATGCTATTGGGAGGCCAAAATCCCGGTGGGTGCGGCTACAGAAAAGGTAAAGCATATGATGGGGCGCATAACGAGAGCATGCGACGCTGCTATGCCGAGGCAACGAGCTTTCGCAAAAAGGCGATCAAACTATTGGTGGAATGAAGAGATCGCGATGTTACGAGAGCTAGAAGGATCTACCAACGATGTAGAGGAAGACCGGCCTTCGACGAGAAACGGCAAGTCTATGTGAACCTTCGAGGTAGACTTAAGCAGGCTATACGGGCCAGCAAGCGAGAATGCTTCAAGGAACTTTGCGAAGAGGCAGACCAAAGCCCCTGGGGAACAGCGTACAGGATGGTTATGAAGAAGATGAGAGGGCGAACACCACAACTGACCTGCCCGCATCTTCTGCTCGATATCGTGAAGGCGCTCTTCCCGCCGGATAAAGGGGAGCGCAAACAACACAATTAAGCATTGGACATCTACACCATTCCTGCGGTAACTAAGGAGGAACTTGCCCAAATTTGCCGGAGAATTGGTGATAACAAAGCATCCGATCTGGATGCTGTTCCCAATAGAGCTCTTAAACTCGTTGTTAAGGCCAGACCCGACTGATTTATCAGAGTTTTTGAAACATGCATAGTAGAAGGAGTTTTCCCCGACCGGTGGAAGAGGCAAAAACTAGTTTTACTCCCGAAGCTGACCGACATGGCAGGAAAGATGCTCGAAAGGGTCACCTACAACAGACTGCTCCCTATCATCGAATATAAGGATGGACTATCGGAGCGACAATTTGGATTTCGTCAAGCCCACTCAACGATCGACGCCGTAGACGTTGTTTTGAAGCTGGCTCGAGACGCGATGTCGTCTAAAAAATGCTGTGCCGTAGTGACATTGGACATCAAAAATGCGTTCAATTCCGCAAGCTGGGAGTGGATAAAAAATTCACTGGCTAAAACGGGTGTCCCTAGTTACTTGACTAAGCTCCTCAACAGTTACCTTTCGGAGAGGACACTGTGGTACGACACGGATGAGGGATCCAAGCAGTACACCGTCACCGCAGGAGAACCACAGGGCTCAGTGTTGGGTCCTCTCCTGTAGAACGTCATGTACAATGGGGTCCTTGTCCTTCCCGTCCCAAAGGAGGCCACGATAATCGGTTTCGCAGATGATCTAGCTATGGTTGTCGTCGCGAAAGAACCTGAAGGCGTTGAAATGTACGCTAACGAAACCATTAGCGCCATAAAAGCGTAGCTGGAGATGGTTCAACTTGACCTTGCGGTGCAAGGCGCTAAGGGTGTGCAGCGCCTTCAGAACAATATCAGGCGAGGCAGCGTGTGTTATTGCGGGAATGATCCCGATAGACGTTCTGGCAAGTGAAGCACGCTGCTTGTACGAGAAAAGGAAAATGAATCCTCTTGAAAAGGATGCAGAATAGCGAAAGGCGGCAACTGTGGGACAACTTGCAGAGGGGTCGCTGGGCCCACACTTTGATTCCCCGTATTGAGGAGAGACGGCGAGATTACCTGTCATCTGACGCAATTCCTGTCAGGACATGGTGGTCACAGGAAGTACCTGCACCAATTCAGGCTGGATGATTCTCCCTTTTGTCCTGAATAGGGTTGCACAACCGAGGACCTGCAACATGTTATGTTCCACTGTCCACGATTTTTCTCAGAAGGGAGGAGCCTGGAACCTGGCGCGGCAATGTCTTTGTAAGATTTCCATTTTGTTTTACAAACAAAACCTTAAAAACGTAGTCAAAGTAATTATCTTAGTTTACTGTTGGTGTATTGTGTTAGTAAACAATTAATTTAATTTATTCACCTGGCAAACATGGCAGTGAACAGACTTTTCTGAATTTAAAGATGGACGACTTTGAAATAAAAATGTTTGGACAA
Organism: Hermetia illucens; assembly: GCF_905115235.1. Taxonomy (NCBI): domain Eukaryota; kingdom Metazoa; phylum Arthropoda; class Insecta; order Diptera; family Stratiomyidae; genus Hermetia; species Hermetia illucens. The sequence continues at coordinate 10,794,505 of NC_051855.1, read as the reverse complement.
AAAAAAACCAAAATATTATCAAAAATAACTAAAACGCTTAGATCCAGTAGTTGAGTTTCATTTCAATGGAACGGAATCCATTTCATAGAATAGTGATATTAAAATCAAGATGTATCTAGCCATTATTGGCGTCATATTCTCCCCTTGCGACCCGCTGTCTGGTTTTTTTAATGAATTAATTTAAGGCGCGCATGTTTCAGATTAAATTTCTTAGTTTCACAATATAAGCTATTGTTAAGAATTTTTTTTCCTATTTGAATAAAAAATTCAACAAAGATAACAAAAAGATACTGAGCACAGATAGCAATTCAATGTGGTAGTTTTTGATTTTTTAATCTCTTAATAAATACCTAGTTAAGCTTTCGTGGGATTTATTATGTAGAACAGAATAGAAAAAACAATAAATCAGTGTTCTACCCCACCTCAGGAAGCATTACCTGCTTCCCCATTAATTTATCAAACAAAACTAGTTGAAAACCGAAAGCTTCAGGTATGAAAGGTTTTATGTTTTTCATGCAAATGGCTAGGGTGTGAATTAGGCAATATTTTTAAAATCTCTTACTCTCCCTTTTCCAGTCTATTATTCTAGTACAAAAGTGTACACAGAAAAACAATAGGGTTCAAAATTTCCCTTATAAATGTCAGGAACAATATGACATACAACCGGTATCCCAACGAAATTGATAAGACTGACTAGGCTGACCCTGACCAATGTGCGAGGCCAGATAAAAGCAGCAGGATCACTATCAAGTCCATTCAACATCAACAACGGGCTAAGACCAGGGGATACCCTATCATGCTTCCTCTTTAACCTGGCCCTCGAGAAAGTGATTCGCGACGCCGATGTAAATGCGAGAGGCACCATCCTCTTCAAGTCCACCCAACTACTGGGCTTCGGAAACCCAGTGCTGGCGGTTTTTGGGAGTGAGTAAGCGGGCTCCCGGCCTTCGATATCCAACGACCGCAGTGCCTCAGTAGTGGGAAACTTGGCTACTGTGGCATCTAATGCTATAAGAGATAATGGTGGAGTGGAAATTAGGTGCACACCGGATCCTTTTAGGAGGAGTTCGAAGCTTGGGAGATCAGCATCGAGAACAATGGTTCTTTTTGGTAGTCGAGATTCGTCGCTGGACTCTGAAAGACACTCGAATAGTCCCTTAATCGACATCATTCCTTGTGGCGCAAGGCGCGAAAGCAAACGGGAACATACCGGAATGGCGTTCGTTACACTCGGGGAACGAATAAATGAACTGTGCGAGTTCATCAAGGAGAGGCGGAATATCCACCAAAATACTCGAGCCTTGATAAGAGGCATTAAATTGTCTTATATCAAAGCACTCGAAGAAAAGAATTCCCAAGCATCAGGTGGCAAGGTCACAAGGGAAAAGTAGGTGACGCCTCCCGATGATAAGGCAGGCGGGAAGACAGGAAAACGGGCTAGAGACGGTACCAGCGAGCCTCTTGGACCGCAGCAAGTCCCGAAGAAGAAAAAAGCCTCTTCACCAAAGAAGGCGGAGCCGGCGAGAGTACCCGCGAAAGTCGGTAATCTCACGATTGCAGCCACCACACCTACAAAAGTGGAAGAAACCAACGCCCGGAGGCCCGAACAATGGACTAAGGTGAGCAACAAGAGGAAAAAGGACAAAAAGAAGCTCCGCCCGGAAATAATAATTATTTCCAAGAAGGGAAATATGTCCTATGCCGACATCCTCCGAAAGGTGAAGTCAGACCCGGAATTGAAGGATTTGGGGGATAGTGTGAGCCGTGTCAGACAAACACAGAGAGGGGATCTGATGCTGGAGTTAAGTAGACCCGCCGACAAGTCGGCCGATAACTTCCGCGGGCAGGTGGAAAGTGTACTAGGAGAGGAAGCTGAGATAAGAGCTCTGAAACAGGAGATAGTGGTTGAATGCAAGGACCTAGATGAGGTCACCTCACGGGAGGACATCTGTGCTGCACTAAAGCAACAGTTCAACCTTAGCGATATAGACCAGAGTGCCGTAAAAAGGATGAAGAAAGCATATGGCGGCACACAGACCGCTATTAGCAGTTTGCCGGCGGAATCAGCTATTAAGTTAATTACCGCGGGCAAGGTAGGAGTAGGTTGGGTCATGTGCAGGCTCAGGGAGCAAATATCTCTAAAGAGATGCTTCAGATGCCTCGATTTCGGCCACTTTGCGGCGGCATGCACTAGCCAGCATGATAGGTCGAGGAGTTGCAGGAAGTGTGGGGAAGAGGGCCACTTTATCAAAGATTGCACCGGAGATTCACGGTGTATGCTATGTAGTGGGAAAGAGGGCGTGGACGACCGGCATGTTACGGGAAGCAGCAGATGTCCGGTATATAGGAGGGAGCTGAACCGCACAGGCAAATGAGATTGATACAAATCAATCTGAATCACTGTGAGGCAGCTCAGGACCTGCTCTCGCAAACCATTCGAGAGTTGAATGTGGATGTCGCGGTTATTTGCGAGCCGTACAGAAACCACGGCGGTGCGGCTTGGGCGATGGATGCGTCTGGCAACGCCGCAATCTGAGCGTGCGGAAGACAGGCCATTCAGGAAGTCATGGCCCCCCCGGCAGCCGGTTTTATAAGGGCGAAGGTCAACGGTGTCCATATTTACAGCTGTTATGCTCCTCCTAGTGCAACCTTAGCACAATATGAGGAGATGTTAGACAGTCTGGTGTTGGACGCTAGAGGCCGCAGCCCTAAAATCATTGCGGGCGATTTCAACGCGTAGGCCCTGGAGTGGGGAAGCCGGTCGACGAACACCAAAGGTCAAATTCTGTTGGAGTCATTTGCGGAGCTGGACATCGTGCTGGCCAACGTTGAATGCGTGCTCACGTTTCGAGGAAGAGGGTCGGGTTCGATCGTTGACCTGACATTTGTTACCACTTCACTGGTGAGGGAGATGGCTTGGCAAGTGAGTGAACACTACACCCACAGTGACCACCAGGCCATCTTCCTCCGCATTGGGAACCGGAGAACCAGTCAACGACGCTCTGGAGGTGGAAAGGCTAAGGCGATTGGCTGGTCTATCGGAACTTCCGACGAGGAGACATTGCTGGCCGCGTTAGAGTGAGCCCATGATCCGGATGGAGCAGCGGTGGAAAGGGTCATACAGCTGTGTCAGCGTGTAACCAAAGCATGCGACGCTACGATGCCACGACGACGTTTGCACCATGGCAAGAGGCCAAACTACTGGTGGAACACGGAGATCGCTGCCTTGAGATCCTCTTGTCTCCGAGCGAGGAGACTTTCGCAAAGGACAAGGGGAAGGCCGGAGCACCAGGAGCGTGAGGAGGAATACAGGGATCTGCGAAGCAACCTTAAGAAGGCCTTTCGGAGAAGCAAGCGGCAATGCTACTAGAAACTCTGCATGGAGGCTAATACGAATCCGTGGGGTACAGCCTACCAAGTTGTAATGAAGAAGAAGATCCAGAGCTGTGCTCTGGTGACGCTGGACGTCAAAAATGCTTTTAACTCAGCCAACTGGGGCTGGATTAAGGGCGCTTTGGCCAAACTGGGTGTTCCTAGCTACTTGGCTCGGCTCATCGAGAGTTACCTTTCGGACAGACTTCTCTGGTATGAGACGGACGACGGGCCGAAGGAGTAAATTGTGACAGTGGGTGAGCCTCAAAGTTCTGTATTGGGACCACTGCTATGGAACATAATGTACGACGGAGTGCTTGGCCTTCGCGTGCCGGAAGAGACACCGCTGATTGGTTTTGCGGACGACCTGGCGATAGTTGCAATTGCAAAGCATCCCGAGGACGTGGAGCTTTATGCAAATGAAGCCATTCATACCATCAAGTCATGGTTACGAATGGCCAAGCTGGACCTGGCGGACGAAAAGACGGAGGCGGTCCTCATTACCAACCGTAGCAACAACAACACGGTTACCATCCGGGTTGGTAATCGTGAGGTCGTCTCAAAATCGATTGTCAAATACCTGGGGGTGATGATCGATGCCAAGCTGAGTTTCAAGGGACACTTGGATTATGCGCGAGAGAAGGCAGCAAATGCCAGCTCATCCCTTCCAAGGATGATGCCTAACGTGGGAGGGCTGAAGTATAGTCGCAGCTTACTCATCGCAGGAGTGGTGAGGTCGATCCTGCTATACGCGGCCCCTGTCTGGGCGGGAACGTTGAACCACGCTGTCAACCGGAGGAAGATAAGTTCGGCATACCGGCCAATTGGGCTAAGGGTGTGCAGCGCATTTAGGATGGCGTCGACGGAGGCAGTGTGTGTCATCGCAGGAATGATCCCTATAGATCTTCTAGCGGGCGAGGCACACTGGCTCTACGAAAAACAGAAGGCAAATCCAGACGAGATGAATGCGGATTTCCGAAAAGCCATCAGGAGAGAGTTGTGTGGCAAGTGGAAACAGCGATGGGATAACTCCGACAAGGGCCATACATTGATCCCATGTATCGAGAAATGGGTCAACCGAAAGCACGGAGAATTGAATTACCACCTGACACAGTTCCTTACGGGACACGGTGGCTATAGGAAGTACTTGCATCGCTTCGAGTTGGACGAGTCTCCCAACTGTCCTGAATGCGGTGCTATACCCTAGGACTCGGAGCACGTTATGTTCCATTGTCCCAGATTTCTGCAGCAGAAAAGGAGGTTGAACAGTATCTTAGGGGCGGACATCGAGCCCTCCAACCTGATGGAAGAGATGTTGAAGTCGGAGGAAAACTGGATGGCGGTAAATGAGGCAGTAACCGTGGTGCAGACAAAACTCCTGGAGTTGGATCGAGCTCGGAAGGCGGCTTCTTTAAGGTGGGTTCTTTAAGGACGTGGTGCGAATTTCCCTTAACAGAATAATAATAATAAGTCGAGATATGCCTGTAATATACTATTTTGCATATGCTCATTGTCGCAAGTTATCGGCAGTAGCTTTGTACTGATGAAAGGGGTAAGTTTGCTCTCGAAATATAAATAAAAATTGTAGTTTGGAGGAAGCTACTGGTCTATCAATTCTCGGGTGATTGCATCTACCAAGAATGTGATAATTCAAAAATAAAAACTAATTATATAATAAAACAAAGATTAACCATTAAAAGAGGAATTTTCTTAGAAATAAAGGATGATATATGGAATGTTCTGATTAATTGTTAATTGTTAACATGTGGTTGGTTAAGAATAGTTATAATACTTTGAATAGATTCCACAGAAGACTTTGCCAATGAGCTCTCAGAATTCACTGGATTGATTAAGTTGTGTGCCTTATTGACATATTGTATAAGAGCATCTACATACCTATATCTGAATCCACTAAGAAAATGGTTATATATATATACATATATATGTATCTAAACTTATACCTGTAGTTATTCTCGGTATCTTCGCAGTTGTTTCACGTTTTTCTGTAGTTATTCTCCGGTTACTTTCTGGGCGCATGAAATATAGATATCGAACTAACCGCGTTTTAGCAAGGCACCAGCTGATTTACCACGAAATAACATTAAACGAAAGATAAAACTCATAGAAATCGAGATGTTTTCAAAAAAGTATTAGCAACACAAGATTATCTGAGAGGAGACACCGCGTTTTCAGGGCGACGAGATACTAGACATCAGCTAAGATCGGCTACAAGATCCGAACAGTTGCCAATCATAATATGAAAACATGTACCATATGTTTACATTTATACAACTGGTATATAAAGATACATCTATAAAGCATATGTAGCTAAGAAAACTTGTTATTTTTGCAAGATCTATCTACAAGAATTAGTAACACTAAACCACGTCTGCATGGAAGCTATTTAACACTTCTTTGAACCATTAGAGTTATATTATACATTGGGCGTGCGAATGGTTGGTTATTATTAATTTTCTGAGTAGTATCGATGAATACGAACCTTGCGAAATGCAAAATACAGATAATTCCGGCTTGACTGCTTTTCTTTTTAGTTTTTTTTTTTTTTTGTTTTTTTTTTTTAATTTTTCATCCGCAAATTAGTAACAATCGCGCTCACTTGCAATAATGCAATTTTACGTATTTTCCTTGAGAGTAACAACAAACAGAATAACAAGAACAGCAACAATAAAATAACATATAAATTATCGTATAAAAAACATATAATTAGATAAAACGGAGAAATCAAATCACAAGAAAATAAGAGAAAAAACCATTGGAAAGAAGAATTGCGTCCATGATAAATAACAACACAGGTCTCGCGCGTGTTGGTGCCTCAATGACTGTCGCCGAGTATCTGAATCTCTGCTGGGCTTTTTTAGTATTTTATATATCATTAACTTGTTTTCAATATTTATATACTCTTATTGGTTGCCTCGGTCAGTGGTTAGACTAGAGGAGCCAGTAAGACGTAGTTTTTATAGCCACAGTTACAATTCATGATTTCTTAAGGGGGTCATCCCGTGTAATGGTCGTTTCTTTTGGCTTTTCTTAGAAATTTATTGTGAAGAAGTGGATAAAGATACAAATACCAATTTTTCACCATAGATTTATTATTTATTAATATCTTGAGCCTGTATTTTTCCACCCCGATCGCATAGTTCGTTATTGAAATACAGAGCAATTTATGCATCCATCTCCAAACAAGTCAGGAAACCGGAAGCTTGACGTTTCAGATATAAAAGCTTTTGTGTTTCCCTATGTGAGGAGCATAACGTAGTTCTCCATTGGCTTATAGCATTGACCCGAGATATTGAAATCGTTCAGTTCTGGGCAAATTAGTTTAGTTAGTTTAGTTTAGTTAACTCGGGGGGAGCCGCAGCTCCGAGCACTCAGGCCATTATTAGGCCCATTGTACTATCCCCGTAGTTGCCTATTCAATGGCTTCCCAACTACGGTGTTCGCAGGCTTTAGCGAATCTGAGAACATTCTCCAGGGGCAGAGAGTGTGCAGATTCTTCATTGAAGAAAACCTTGCCAAGGTGTTTTAGTATGTTAATCACTTAATTTACTATGATTTTTGGTCGCCAATTCTGCTATTTCATTTACAACACTTTTAGTTGATTAAAATCTACTTTTATTAGAATCACAGATGAATTATAGTTATTGTAGCAACAGTAAATGGAAGAAGAAGAAGACAGTGTGCGAGTGTCGAGTGGGTGGGGGCGCTTTGATGCGTCGGAGATTGTCCCTCAGCAGGCGCACCAACCCCGACTCCGTGAGACCCGATCTCTTGTCGAAGACCGGATCGCTTGGGAGTCTTGGATTCTCCCCGTATATCAGCTCCGCGGGGCTGGCAGCAAATTCCTCTCGGCGGGTTGTACGTAGGCCGAGTAGGACGAGAGACAAGACTTGAGTCCAGGACGGATCGTCGCGTGCCATAATGGCGGTTTTCAGCGTCCGGTGCCAACGTTCTAGCATCCCATTGGATTGCGGGTGGTATGCAGTAGTCCGCTGGCGTCTAAAACCCAGGAGTTTGCCTAACTCCGAGAAAAGGGTGGATTCAAATTGCATTCCCTGGTCAGTGATGACCACTGCAGGGACGCCAAAGCGAGGTATCCACTCTCGGCAGAGGGCTTCGGCACAAGATTGCGCCGTAATGTCTTTCAGAGGTATTGCCTCAGGCCACCGCGTGAACCTGTCGATGATTGCGAGGCAATACTTGTAACCGTGCGAGTCTCGCAAAGGCCCTATTATGTCGAGGTGTATCGTGTGGAACCGCTTGGTAGTGCGGGGAAATGAGCCCACTTCTTTCCTTACATGCCTGGAGACTTTACACTTCTGGCATGCGATGCACTCTCTGGCCCAAGAATTGATATCCTTGTTCATGGAGGGCCAGAAGTATTTTCCGGTAACTAACCGATTTGTTGTGTCCGCATAGCTCAGTAGTTAGAGCACTAGGCTGTCATACGGAAGGTCGCGGTTCAAATCTCACTGGTGGCAGTGGAATTTGTATCGTGATTTGACGTCGGATACCAGTCGACTCAGCTGTGAATGAGTACCTGAGTCAAATCAGGGTAATAATCTCGGGCGAGCGCAATGCTGACCACATTGCCTCCTAGTGTACCATTACGGTCTTGAATGAAGTGCTCTAACACATTTCAAGGCCCTGATCCAATATGGATTGTTGCGCCAACGATTATTATTATTAACCGATTTGTTGTCCTGATGCCGGGATGTGCCAAGTCGTGAACTGCGTGGAACACTTCCTTGCGAAATGTGGCCGGAATGTATGGCCGAGGTCCCTTTTCCGAGTCTTCGCAGCAGAGCGAGAGGTTTGAACCGAAGATGGGCAACTCCCGAAATTTGTATTTGGGGTTGGATTTGAGGCTCTGAAGTGCTGCGTCATCCTCCTGCGCCTTGGCAATAGCCGAGAAATCGAGTGAGGCGGGGATGTTAACCTCGGAGACACGAGACAAAGCGTCAGCAACTATGTTGTCCTTGCCGGACACGTGCTGGATGTCTGACGTAAACTGGCTTATGAAGCTCAGGTGTCGAAGCTGACGAGGGGATGCTTTGTCGGGCTTTTGTTTCAAAGCATACGTGAGAGGCTTATGGTCCGTGAACACTGTGAACGGCCTGCCTTCTAGGGAGAAACGGAAGTATTTGATGCTCAAGTACGCGGCGAGCAGTTCGCGATCGTAGGTACTGTAATTCCGTTGAGCGGGATTCAACTGTTTCGAGAATAAGCTCAACGGCTGCCAAACTTGATCCACCTTTTGGTGAAGGGCAGCACCTACTGCGATGTCAGAGGCATCAACAAAAACGGCTAGGGGTGCATCTTGCAGAGGAAATGCCAAAAGTGTAGCATCAGCCAGTCGCTGTCGGAATTTATCGAACGCGCAGACAGCCTCTTCAGACCACACAATCTCGTGTCTCGTGTTTTTTTTGTTTTGGGGCCAGACAAGTACGCGTTCAAAACGGACTGGTGATGGGCGGCCTTGGGCCAGGAAACGACGGTAGAAGTTTAGCAGGCCCAAGAGCCTCCTCAACTCCCTCACTGTCTTCGGACGCGGGAAGCTTGTAATTGCTTGCACCTTATCTGGGTCGGGCTGTATTCCTTCATGGGAAATGGAGTGGCCGAGGAATCTCACCTGTTTTTGAAAGAATTTGCATTTCTCAACGTTTAGGACTAAACCGGCCTCAAGGAGACGTTGAAAAATGCACTCGAGATGGGCTAAGTGCTCAGACTCAGTAGAAGAAGCGACCAAAACATCATCCAAATATACGAAACAGAAATCGAGGTTTCGCAGGACTGAGTGAATGAACCTTTGAAATGTTTGCGCCGCATTGCACAATCGGAAAGTCATTCGGGTGAACTCGAAGAGTCCAAAGGGTGTGCATATTGCCGTCTTTGGAATGTCTTCAGGAGCTACTGGGATTTGGTGGTAAGCCTTGGCTAAGTCCAAGGTCGAAAAGATGCGGCAATTCGCGAGGTGATGCGCAAAGTCGTGGATGAGTGGAATTGGATATCGGTCAGGAACAGTCTGTGTATTTAGCCTTCTGTAATCCCCACAGGGGCGCCATTCGCCATTAGGCTTAGGTACCATATGTAATGGGGAAGACCAACAGCTGTTTGAGGGCCTGCAAATACCCTGTTGAACAAGTTGTTCAAATTTTTTGCTGCCTAGCAGCAACCAGGTGGAAGTGTTAAGGTTGTTCTGTACGCCAAGTTATTCCAGAACCCCAACGCCATTTCGCCCTTCTTCTGGAAGCCAGAGAAAGCACTTTTTGATCGATGGAAGCTCAGAAACCCTTTTCAAGGTTAGTCGCGCACCCTCCCACACTTCGTTAAGGGAGGAGCACTACTGCCTGAACCACTCGTTCGTGTCTTCGTCGGCAAAGTTCAGCCGTAACATTTTACGGCATACACCTACCGACTCAAAGCAAAGCTTAATGCCTTGGGCGGATGCAGTCCTTACAGCTAGGAGGAGTTTTCTCCTAAGCTGTTCGCCCTACTCAGCATCGTAGCCGGATGGATTAGAGTCGTCATACAGGACCCATCCATCGGCTTCGATAGCCTTGACTGCAAATGAAGGCCTAGCCGTTGCCGGCCGAGCCCTCTTTGCTGCCTTTTGTGTCGAAGAGTTAGGATCGTCCGAGGACCGCTGCCGCTTCGGTTTCCCCTTAGCCGCAGGTGCCCCGAACGCTCCTTTCCCCTCAACCTTGGCACAGCTCTTTGGTTGTGCGTTGCCCCGAGGCGGTTTGCCCGGAAGCGGTTTGCCCGAAGGCGGATTGCCCGAAGGCAGTTTGCTATCCGTGGACAAGTGCTTAGCCATGGGCAAGACTTTAACCTCAGCAGGTGGCGCCGATTGGAGCCTGGGGTCAGGAGTACTAACAGAAGGGGCCTGCTTCGGCTCCTCCGTTAAAGACTGGGTCCCAATTGAATTGGTTCCCACTTGAATAAGTGGGGAATCTGAGTCTAGACTCAGATTCTCCATCGATGAGCTCAGGGTTGCCCCTTCACTCGGGGTTAGATCGTCGCGATCGAAGTTTAATAGTGTTTGCTTTATAGGTTTATGTTTTTGTTTTTTTGTTTTTTCATAGTTGGCTGCCATGGCCTCAATTTTTCTGGGGAAAGTAAGTCGATCTCGGCAGAGTCCCTTTTTGCCGAGACAAGGCTAGTTGAAACTGGGGGTCGCCTGGTACCCAGAGTTCACCGTTTACGGCCACATCTTAACCCCTGTGACCATTCAGCCCTCGGCACGGTAGTCACACCTTGGCTTGGAGTTTTGATTACCGCTTAATTTCAGATGTCACCTCCCGTTTCCTGGAGGATCTTCCTTACTGAATTCCCTCACCACGACAAGGTAGGTAATCGTCGAGGGAGTTCTGAGCAGGTTACTGCCATTGTCAGAACTGAGCTATTTAAATATCTCGAAGGGCAGGTTACCGACATTGCCAAAACTCAGCGATTTAAATATCTCGAGTCAATGCTATCTGCCAATGATGTACAGACTTAACTACAGTCCGCAAACTAGGATTATTAAAAAATATTAAAAGCTAAATTTTTGATGCCCTTGTTAAACTTCTTTTTGTCAATTTTGGTGTTTTTTACGGCTTCTTTAATGAATTAAAAAAAAAAACTACCAAATGGATCGCAATTATCCTAGTTTGCGGACCGTAGAAATATGTTCTGAATAAGTCGTGTAAATTTCAAAGAATTTTGTTGGATAGATTTTAGGCTATGGTGGCAGCCGATTTTCAATATGCAATTTCGAGAAAAACGCATTTAAAAGGTAGAATGCGATTTTTAGCCATAAAACCTTAATCCATAAATCTTAGATTTCTTCAAGAAACACATGTACAGCTTTGGCTTCAATTGTTGTCCTTTTAGCGAAGTCATTCGAACGTCATTCGGACCAATAAATACCAGCTTTATTACGGCGATCGACATAAATCTGGCATGTCAAATCCCTTTTCGAGGATTTAAACGTTAATTTCTCGTTTAGTACTTACAAATTAAGGAAAAGGAACCTGATTTGTGATCTTGAGTTCTGAGGGTATCAGCGTCTGAGGGCAAGTGTATAGCCTGTGTTTTGAAGGTGACGAAAATGGGAGAAAAGCTGAAAAATCCCTTTTCGAGGATTTAAACGTTAATTTCTCGTTTAGTACTTAAAACTATTATAAATGAAAAGGAACCTGGTTTAGCGCCTCTGATGTGTACAGATAAGCTTCTGCAGCACATTCCGAAGTGGGGTCATTTTAGTGTGGGTACTGCCTATAGTAGATCTACTGTGACCATAGAGTCAAAGCTCTTACTGTACAAAACAATGATCTTGCCAGTCCTCATGCATTCCTCGGAAACTTGGGTTCTTAGCAAGCAAAATGGCGAACTCTTGGCCTCGTTCGAGAGAAGAATTCTCCGAAGAATTTTTGGCCTCCTACTTGAGGATGGACGATTCCGTAGCCTACACAATGACGAAATCTATAAGCGATACCATGACCGTCCGGTTGTGGATAAAATACGGTGGACGGGTTACTTAATCCGTATGGATGAGGATGATCCAATGATGATGGTCTATGGTAGAAAGAGAAGACGAGGCAGACCCTGCCTAAGATGGAGCGATGGCGTAGGCCAGGACGCCAGACAGCTTTTGGGGATATCGAATTGGTGGACCTCGGCGCAAAATCGGGATGTCTGGAGTTCCTTATTAAGGCAGGCCTAGACCGGATGCCGGTTGTTGCGCCGTTGATGATGATGATGATGACGATGATTCAGTCAGGTTAATACCAAAGTACTTTCTATAAGCAATAAATATGAAGTACTCATCAATAGTTCTTATAAACACTTATCCAATCTAAACATTCAGAAGATAAGAATAATATACCAAATGCATATCTATCATAGCATATTCCTTATCTTTCAAAACATCAAACTGCGAAAGATGCAATTCGGCATTTTGCAGCATTCTATATCAGATAGTTGGTCTAGTGAAATCGCGTAAGAGTAAGATTGGATTCAGTATTATAATAAGTGAACATTAAGAGTTTTTTAATAAAGAAAGTTATAAGTGGAATAATTCTTTACTTGGGAAAAGCCCAGAATACAAGTCAAGTTATAGCTAGCATCGTTCCACGGAAAGGAACAATTCTTTTTAAGGTTTTGTGTGAAACAACATTTCAACATTTCCCCGACGATGTTCAGCGGGCTTAGAGTGGTTTTCAGGGAGTCTTCCAGACTCCTCCTTTCTGAGAGAAATCGTGGACAGTGGAACATAAGATGCTCCGGGTCCTCAGGTGTGCAACCACATTCAGGACACAAGGGAGAATCATCCAGCCTGAATTGGTGCAGGTACTTCCTGTAACCGCCATGTCCTGACAGGAATTGCGTCAGATGGTAGTTAATCTCACCGTGTCGTCGCTGGATCCACTCCTCAATACGGGGAATCAAAGTGTGGGTCCAGCGACCCCTCTGCCAGTCATCCCACCGTTTCTGCCACTTCTCCAGCGACTCTCGCCTTGTCGCCTTTCGGCATTCTGCATCCTTTTCAAGAGGATTCATTTTCCTTGTCTCGTACAGGCAGCGTGTCTCACTTGCCAGAATGTCTATCGGGATCATTCCCGCAATAACTCACGCTGCCTCGCCTGATATTGTTCTGAAGGCGCTGCACACCCTTAGGGTCACTAAGCAGTAAGTCATATTCACTCTCCTACGATTACTCTCACACGCTAATGCTTCCTCCCAAACTGGTGCCGCGTATAATAGTGTGGAGCGAACCACTCCGGCCACAAGTAATCTGCGACTGTACCTTGGACCTCCAATGTTAGGCATCATCCGTGCTAATGATACGCTGGTATTTGCCGCTTTCTCACAGGCATAGTCCAGATGTCCCCTGAAATTGATTTTAGCGTCAATCATCACCCCTAGGTATTTGATAACCGGCTTCGAAATGATGACGTGACCACCAACGCGAATATTAATCGTATTCCTCTTCCTACGATTAGTAATCAAGACCGCCTCCGTCTTTTGTTCCGCAAGGTCAAGCTGAACCATCTCCAGCCACGCTTTTATGGCGCTAATGGTTTCGTTAGCGTACATTTCAACGTCTACAGGTTCTTTCGCGACGACAACCACAGCTAGATCATCTGCGAAACCGATTATCGTGGCCTCCTTTGGCACGGGAAGGACAAGGACTCCATTGTACATGACGTTCCACAGGAGAGGACCCAACACTGAGCCCTGTGGTTCTCCTGCGGTGACGGTGTACTGCTTGGATCCCTCATCCGTGTCGTACCACAGTGTCCTCTCCGAAAGGTAACTGTTGAGGAGCTTAGTCAAGTAACTAGGGACACCCTTTTTAGCCAGTGAACTTTTTATCCACTTCCAACTTGCAGAAATGAACGCATTTTTGATATCCAACGTCACCACGGCGCAGCATTTTTTAGACAACATAGCGCCTCGAGCCAGCTTCAAAACAACGTCTACGGCGTCAATCGTTGAATGAGCTTGACAAAATCCAAATTGTCGCTCCGATAGTCCATCCTTATATTCGATGATAGGGAGCAGTCTGTTGCAGATGACATGCATGCATGCATCTTTCCTGCCATGTCGGTCGGCTTCGGGAGTAAAACTAGTTTTTGCCTCTTCCACCCGTCGGGGAAAACTCCTTCTACTATGCATGTTTCAAAAACTCTGATCAATCAGTCGGGTCTGGCTTTAACAGCGAGTTTAAGAGCTCTATTGGGAACAGCATCCAGATCGGATGCTTTGTTATCACCAATTCTCCGGCAAATTTGGGCAAGTTCATCCTCAGTTACCGCAGGAATGGTGTATACGTCCAGTGCTCGCTTGTGTTGTTTGCGCTCCCCTTTATCCGGGGGGAAGAGCGCCGTCACGATATCGAGCAGAAGATGCGGGCAGGTCAATTGTGGTGTTCGCCCTCTCATCTTCTTCATAACTATCCTGTACGCTGTTCTCCAGGGGCTTTGGTCTGCCTCTGTGCAAAGCTCCTTGAAGCATTCTCGCTTGCTAGTCCATATAGCCTGCTTAAGTCTACCTCGAAGGTTCACATATGCTAGCCGTTTCTCGTCGAAGTCTGGTCTTGCTCTAGATCGTTGGTAGATCCTTCTAGGCCGAAAACAGACATCCCGTAACACCGCGATCTCTTCATTCCACCAATAGTTTGAGCGCCTTTTTGCGAAAACTCGTCGCCTCGGCATAGCAGCGTCGCATTCTCTTGTTATGCGTCCCATCATTTGCTCTACCTTTTCCGTAGCCCCACCCACCGGGATTTTGGCCTCCCAATAGCATCTCTATGAATGCATCCTCTTCAAACTTTTTCACGGACCAGCCCTGGTTTCCAGCTTCACGGGAATGCCCATCGACGCATGGTCCATATTCGATCTGGAGGAAAATCGCCTGGTAGTCGCTGTGAGTATAATGCTCACTGACAAACCATGTCATTCTCCTCGCCAATGTGGTCCTCACATATGTCAGATCGACTATTGAGCCCGACCCTGTCCCACGAAAAGTGGAAACGTTTCCCGTGTTGGTAAGCACCAAATCTAGCTCCGCGAAAACCTCGAGCAGGATACGGCCCCTGGTGTTCGTAGTGCGACTGCCCCAATCCACGGCCCACGCGTTGAAATCACCAGCTATGATCTTGGGGTTTCGACTTCTCGCATCCGAGACTAGCATACCTAGCATTTCTTCGAATACTGTTATCTTCGCGCTTGGTGGAGCATAACAATTATATATATAGATACCAGCTATTTTTGCCCTGACGAATCCAACTTCTGGAAACTCCATCACTTCTTGAATGGCCTGATTTTCACACGCCCATATTGCTACCTTGCCAGTCTGTCTGCCTGTCTGTCACACCCGTTTTATTCAGAAACGGCTGGACCGATTGTCACGAAAATTGATGAGAGTATGTAATCTGGTGTTCCCTTTACATGCAGTAAGTGGCGCCATCTTGTGTTAAGTTTAAGGGGGAGGCTCCCCATACATGTAAATGGAGGGTGCAAATTTTTTTTTCACAGAATGTAGCCACGTGAGGTATCAAATGAAAGGTCTCAATTAGTACTTTTCGAAGCTGGTTCAATATTTGATGTTGGGTGAAACATAGGGGAGTGAGGACTCAAAATATGACCCCCAAAAAGTGTAACAGGTCTCGTTCTCCGAACCTATCCAACCGAAAAATCTGAAAAAAATCGCAGTGGTTCATCTCTACGAAATCGAGGTCTCAAAATATATTCGCACACCTTGTGCAGGTAGTAGTATTTAGTTCGTATTTCAGAGTACAATTTATTCATGCCAATGTGGTTTGTTTGTTTATGCATTTTTGCAATTATCTCCATGATTTCGCTGAGCGAACAATCATATAGTAAAGAGTTAGCATTAACCAGAGTTGCTTTACTATTTGCTTGTTTCCAAATATTAT
Source organism: Hermetia illucens (assembly GCF_905115235.1). NCBI lineage: Eukaryota > Metazoa > Arthropoda > Insecta > Diptera > Stratiomyidae > Hermetia > Hermetia illucens. The sequence continues at coordinate 10,778,691 of NC_051855.1, read as the reverse complement.
ATTGTTTTTGTAATATCAATAAATGTTTTTTAGTTGGGACCTTAATTCCTGTAGTTCCTATTAACGGTACATGGTTGTTCAGCACGTACTTAGCTTGCGTCTTAGTGAACTCTTTAAAAAAAAATGTAGTCCATACTAGGGAATTATACGGAGACTTGGAGGGTACGATGATACCTTGTTCTAAATCTTCCTTTATTTGACGCTTGACGAAATCTCTAAGGGAGTACGGATACCTATAATTTTGTTGATATATGGGTTCAGAAGTCGTTAGCTTCAACTCATGCTTTATTTCGTGAGTGAAAGTTAGTTTCTTATGTTTGTCATATTGGATGTCGGCAAATTCATCCTTAACTCTTTCTATCATTAAATCCTCTTCGGTTGTATAATTAGTCTCATTATTTGGATTAACTGAGATTTTGGGAATTTCAGAATTCTCTTTATTTAAAATGTTACTTACTTCGTTTGCTATCATTGAATAATTTTCCCCTTCTTGGATAAAGCTCAGTGAAATATTATTGATTGTAATTATCAGGAATTGCAGGAATGCAGGTTACAGAATAGAGCATGATCCTGTCAAATTTGGTGAAAATCGCACTATTACTAATAAAGTTATACTAGGTCAAACCTGTCGCTCCTCTGCAAATTCAAGACTATGAATGTCAATATCACTTGAAAGTGGCTATTTTCACATAACATATTCATATTTTACGTGCTACATGCTAATGGGACAAATGCACACTCAAATCTCTTTATAAAGGAAATACACAAAACCTTTCATACCTAAAGCGTCTAGCTTCCGGTTTCCCGACTTGTTTATGTATGGTGCTCATGATGAAGAGTTTATCTAATGGATATCGCCGATTATGACCTACTAATTTTGAGTTGACAATGCAATGAGTACTGCCGGTATCAATTAGACATTTTAAAGGTCTTCCTTCGATTGTTAATCGAAGAATTGGGAGTCTTCCGAGGCTGGTAATCACAAATTTTTCGAAGCCCATATGTAATGAAGATCATGAAGTGGTAGCTGTATTCATTGAGACATCGGTAGGCATTGAAAGATCATTTCGCCTGAAATTCCGACTATGTGGTCTCTGATTGTAGTTTCCTGAATTCTGACGGTGATTAAATTGAGTCTGATTGTTATTAGGTTCATAAACTTGATTATGAAAATTTTTGTTGGAATAACTATTTTGAGAAGAATTTCTGTTTCGGTTGAATTGATTCGGAGCGTTATTACGATTACTAACATGATTTCGGAAAGTATTATTATAATTATTGTATTGGGATGAGTTTCTGTTCTGATTTACACTAAATCGAAGATATCCCGCATTCACTAAAACTGCGTAAGCGGCCTCTAAAGTGTCGGGCTTATGCGCACAGAGCACTCCCCTTACAGGCTCTGGACATTTATCAATATAGCAATATTTCACCATTTCCCATTTCCCTTCTTAATTTAATCTCATTTGTAGCTTGTTCTGCTGTATATGCAATATTTGTTTTAATTTTGTTGCAAATTATATTCAAGTACTTACTTACACACTCGTATAGCTCGGCGGGAGTTGTGAACTGTGCTGCCAGTATTTTCTTCATAAGTCTGGATTCTGATTCCGGTTCGTCGAAATGCAATAGAAGTGCCCCTTTAATCGAAGTCCACTGCGTTGATGGCAAGGCGTTGACGACTTCTTTCGGTTTTCACAGAAGCTTTCCCATGATTTGATAGTTGATGAGCGTTTGTTGATCTTCTGAAAAAGTCTGAATCATCTTTTGGATTGAGTCGATCGAGCCTATAAAAGTATGAAGATCGTGCTGGTCCCCCATGAAGTTGGGCAACGAGCTTATGTGTGCAGTTATCGTTTTGAAGTCCATGTTCTTCGTTTTGTATTTGTTCACTTGCGGATTATTTTCTTTACGCTCCAACGTCGGTAGGGCATCCTAAATAAATATTGTACCCACGCCACTTTTGTTTTCGCTTATAACACCGAAAAATAAAATCCTTGGTAGTTGAACGGCCGACTGCGCCAGTTACGTGTAGAGGGTGTCGTGGTTGTGGTTTCCAATCCTCTTGAGCGAATAACGAAAAAAAAACTCGATTTTACACTTAGATCAATACGTAGCTCGAACTCAGACGCCCCTAACAGGCTGTGAGTCAGCGTATTTATACATTTATTTTCTATTCCTTTCTCTTATTTCTATTTACATAATGTCCTTAGTTATTATCCTGGAAAAGCCAGTTATATATATCGCTAAAAAAAAACCAGGATACATTCCTTTAATTACGGGTTTTACTCTCCCGACAAATTCGCATAAAACCCTAATTATATTTGTGACTGTTTATTGCGGTGTGTTTCGTAAAAACGTATTGTGATCTTGTATCGGGTTCAGGTAAAAGGGTTTCCCGGGGGATATCCAACGCGTGTGACGTAACTCTAAGTCTAAATTCGTGAAATAAAACGGAGTATTTTCACTTTAACGAATGTTTAACTTCATTTAAAACTAAGTTGTTTGAAGATTGGATCCCCTCCGATCGAGTGAATAAAGACAGTGGGAACATTAAATGACTTAATTTCATTTAATGCTCGATCGAACACGTAAATAAACAATTCTTTTTTGTATTTCGTTTATGGTTTTCGTAACCAAAACTGGCTCGGCGGCGTGGGCTTTCCAAGGCTCGCGAGCGCATTGTTGATAAAAGTGGAAATAATCTTCTTTTGACAGCTCACATCGCATACGCGTGCACGCACGTAACCTTTATGGTTTGGCGTTAACAAAATTTCCCGCGACGAACGTGCCATAACCTTCGCAACACACCGAAAAGCTTGAGACATGTTGTCATCACTTCTCTATGTTCTTTTATGCCGATTTCCTTAAACAGAGCTGAAGAAATTGAGTCATTTCACTAGTATCGGTGGTGAGCTGATCGACGGGACGGAGCGGATTTTAAGGCGGATTCAGATAGACAATTTCGCTGTGGGTAGCATAGTACATGGTTAGGCTCGAGAGTCTGTCGAGTGGACGGTTTCCGATCGGAATAAGAAAGCGAGAGTCTTGTAAGAAACTCCGTCTTTGGTGTCGTCTCTTCGCGCGACCGCTCGTGCCATTATCGTTGTTATCATAAAGAGGAATTTTCTTCCACAATTTGTTTAGTTTTGTTCTGTTCGCTTGGGTTCACTCCCCAGAGTTCCGTGCCAAAACCCGAAGCAACCCCGCGTTTTCTATTGGTCCTTCACCCGACTCAGGACAGGATCCTTAACAGGACTCTTACTGAGTAAGTGCCCCTTGGCAAGTGCCCGCGGCGAAGGGGATGTGCGATTTCTTGCAAATGTTCGCGATCCGTGGATTTTCTTGGTATCTTTTCTTCATTCTCGCAGGACACGAAGTGTTTGAGGAAGTGCGCGCAGTAAACATATCCAGGACAACCGCCAAGGAACTGTCAAAGACGGGCCAAGTGACCCAAAGTGCAGATAGTAGTCATCCAGATATTCTCTGAAAATGCAATAATACCGATGATGACCTAAGTGTGAATCAACAGGGAACTATGCCGTGGTGAATAATAAAACCGTCAGGACGTGATGGACGTTATGTTCGGCTTCTGGTTAATAACCATAAATGGACTATGTCACCGTCGCCTCGAAGCACAATCAGTCCCTCCCCTGCTGTTGGGCTTTTGAATATTTGTTTACATACGTTCTGAATGGAAGTTGAAGAGAAGAGTGAAGAAAAATACCAAGAAGGAAGGGGATCGAGTTTTGGTGAGTTTCTAGTGCATATCTGCGGGAATTATCGGTCATTGCAGTAACATAACAAAGGGAGCACAATAGTTCTTTAAGGGGGTCTTCCTGTGTGGAGGTCGTTTTTTGAAAAATTATTTTGAAGGATTGAATAAAGATAGAAACGTGATTTTTTCACCATATGTTTATTGATGTCTCTAGTATATGTGATAAATTTTTCAGCTTGAGATCGTAGCTAGTTTTTGAAATACGTGTCAATTTATGCACCCATCTCCGAAAAAAAAGGTGTTGTTTTGCTGCCACGCTTGAGGGCTCTGTGTTCATCTGAGGAAAAAAAAACTAAACGTCATTTTAATGTGGACAATATTCCACGGTCCACAAACTAGGATAATTAGAAAATATTAAAAGGTAACTTTTTGGTGGGCTTTTAAACTTAATTTTTTGGATTTTGGCGTTTTTTTACGGTCTTTTTTATGAACATAAAAAAAACTTCCCGTCCAATGTCAATTATCCTAGTTTGCGGACCGTAGAAATATGTATTAAAGAAGTCATGAAAATTTCAAAGAATTTGGTTGGATAGATTTTGAGCTAGGGTGGCAGCCGATTTTCAAGATGCAGTTTCGAGAAAAACGCATTTCTTCTTCTTCTTTTTGTCCCGTTCACAAGCGGGGTCGGCTCGTCGTGATCGGCTTCGCCATTTGGCTCTATCGAATGCCTGATCTGGGTGCAATCTCGAGGCTTTCAAATCCCCATCCAGCGTATCAAGCCACCGTTGCTTAGGTCTGCCTTTTGGTCGTTTACCATCGACTTCGATGTTCAGACCAATCTTGGCAAGTGAATTCTCGTTTACACGAATTGTGTGACCATGACCATCGAAGACGCCTCTCTCGCAACTTTTCCACGATCGGTGCAACCCCATAACGATCGCGGATATCCTTATTTCGGATGTGATCGCCACTAGTCCAACGTAGCATCTTCGTCTCCATTACCGCAAGACGTCGTTCATTGTCTTTTATGGTTGGCCAACACTCAGAACCATAGACAGCGACTGGACGGACGACATTGCGGTAAATTTTAGATTTGAGACGTTCGTTGATACGTCGATCACAAAGGACACCAGTTGTGGAGCGCCACTTCATCCAGGTTGCGTTAATGCGTGAAGCAATTTCATAACGCAGTTCTCCATTGGCTGATAGAGTTGACCCGACGTATTTAAATCGCTCAGTTCTGGGTAGATCACTGCCGCTGACAGTGATTGTCTTAGATGGGGCTCATTTAGCAAAAGAGAGATTAGAAAAAGGAACCCATACTAGCCAATATTCTCCAAAGAAAAACTCATTATCGGAATAGGTCCTGAAAAATGGTGTTCAATCAAAATTTGGAAAAGGTAGCCAACATATTATTAAATAAGAGAACATCGCTCCTATCTGCCACGCTAAAAAATCCTATAAAAATCGTTGCGTTAGGTGGTAAGCCATAGTTTCCTTTTTCCTGTTAATTCACTGTCACTTAAGACAAAATAAAATATCAATACCATATAAGGCCGGAAGGATCACACATCAAACGAAACTGTGTTTGCCTATTTATGAACCACTGCTTCTCCTGAGATCCTCCTGATTATTTCGAGACTATCTTGCTTGATTACTGGCATCAGATCAAAATAAAATGCTCATTCTCTCTCTTCTGCTCTCGTTGCGGGCGAACCAAGACAGTGCAGTAGCTGAACTACAGAGTTGTAACTTTCTTCATTGTCAACTCGAGTTAATCTAAGCTAATATCCTACTAAATACGGCCTTATTCGAGGGTATTATTCCCGATGCCTTCTTTGAAATTTGAGTGCAGCCCCAGAAACAATAATAGTAATCCTTGGCGCAGTAATCCACATTGGATTGGGGCCTTGAAGTGTGTTAGAGCACTTCACTCAAGACCGCAAGGGTACACTAGAGGATTATAGTGCCCTTTAGGAGGCCATGCGGTCAGCATTGCACTCGCCCGAGACTATTACCTTGATTTGACTCAGGTACTCATTTACAGCTGAGTCGACTGATATCCGACGTCAAATCACAATACAACACACTGCCACCAGTGATCTTCCGTACGACAGCCTTGCGCTCTAACCACTCAGCTATTCGGACACTGCTGCGTGAAACAAAACCTTATTAAAATCGATCCAATTTCCCCAGAAATACATACTATCAAAAGTTGATGAAAGACAATCCTGAGAGAATCTACCCTCGCAAGTTTCAACGCAAAATTTAACATTGGATTATCGATTAAACGACGACATTGCGGTAAATTTTAGATTTGAGACGTTCGTTGTTACGTCGATCACAAAGGACCCCAGTTGTGGAGCGCCACCTCATCCAGGTTGCGTTAATGCGTGAAGCAATTTCATAACGCAGTTCTCCATTGGCTGATAGCGTTGACCCGAGGTATTTAAATCGCTCAGTTCTGGGCAGATCACTGCCGCTGACAGTGATTGTGCCTGTTTCACGGGGATCGGTCGTCAAAAATTCAGTTTTGTTTAAATTCAATCTGAGACCGTGTTGCATGAGGCGATCATTCCATTTTTGAACAAGTTGCTCGAGATCATTTTTGCTATCAGATGCTAGGAAAACATCATCTGCATAAACCAGTGTGTAGGGCGCTTGACGTTGGATATCCCGTGTGACAGTGTCCATAACAAGAACAAAGAGGATTAGTGAGAGGGCACTTCCTTGATGAACACCAACAGAGACCCAAATCGGTTTTGATACACCCTCCATACTTCGAACTATACTTTTCGGATCGTGGCAGAGCAATTGAACCCAGCGCACAACTTCTGGCACGAAGTGTTGTCGTAAAGCATACCAGATGAGTTCGTTTGGTACACGGTCAAACGCTTTCTCTAGATCCAGAAAGGCAATGTAAAGAGGGCGATGCTTCTCACGGTGTTTCTCCATGAGTAACCGCGCAGCGTGTATTGCGTCAGTAGTTCCGCAGTTCTTGACAAATCCGGCTTAATTCACGGTTATTTCAACGATTTCGCGAATACGGTTGTTAAGAATGCGTTCAAAAATCTTCATGGTATGGGAAAGTAACCGGATCGGACGGTAATTTGAACTTTCTGCTGGGCTACCTTTCTTTTTCCATATTGGAGCAGTAGTACTTTCTTGCCAGTCAGATGGTGTTCTTCCTTCCTGAATAACCCGGTCAAAGAATTCACTGAGCCACAGTGTTGGGTCCCAGCTCTTCGCTTTCCAGAGCTCAGATGCGATGTCGTCAGGTCCTGTTGCTTTCCCCGATTTCATTTGTTTTATTGCCTCCTCGACTTCAGTTGCGCTGACTGGTGAAACTGCACCAAATGTCGGCAATGATTGTGGAAGTGGAGGATGAGCAAATTCTTCAGTTGAAATCTACTCGAAGTATTTTCGCCATTTATCCGTTGCGGCTCGACGGTTGGTAAGCAAAGTACCGTTCTTGTCCGTTCGATATCCTGTGTGCGTTCATCACGGCTTTTAGCAAGTCGATACAGATCTCTCTCGCCATCCCGAGTGTCCAGTTTATCGTAAAGATTTTTGAAATGGTTCGCTCGGGTGACAACGACCGCTTTCTTCGCTTCCCGGTTGGCATTCTTATAAATTTGCCAATTAGCAGGCGTTTTATCGTCGAGAAATTTGTGGTAGAGGCGTTTCTTTTCACGGACCTTCATTTCAACATCATCATTCCAAAGCCAAGTATGCCGGTTGATGTACCGCTTACCCGGCTTGGTGACCCCGAGGGTTGCAAAGGCCGCTTTGTGGATCGTGTCTTTCATTTGGTTCCATGATTCTTCGACATTCGTAATGGTTGGCAATCGTATGAGTAAGACCGTTTCTTCTTTCTTCTCACCAAATCGCCACCATTTAATGCGCGGCGGGCCAGTGCGTTCCTCACGCTGTTTTATCGGTGGCTTAATTCGCAGGACGACAATCAACGGCCGATGTTGAGGAGCGATGGTCTCATAGGGAACGACTTTGCAATCAGTGACAGTGGTAAAATGTTGGCGTCTTATGAGAATATAGTCGATTTGCGTTTTATTGTTCCCACTATAAAATGTGGGAAGATGAGACAATCGTTTGATGAACCATGTATTCATAAGTACAAGGTCATGGGTGTCCGCAAAATCGATTATACGCTCGCCACCTTCATTGCGCGCTCCGAACCCCTTTCCCCCATGGCACCTGTTACCGTCTGCCATTTCACCCACATGACCATTAAGGTCGCCGGCAATGATTATATAATCGTCAGCAGGCACGTGACAAGTCTTTTCATCGAGAAGTTGCCAGAAGGCATCTTTCTCGGCATCAGGTCGACCTGTCTGTGGTGCATACGCGGTGAAGAAGTGAATAGTGCGATCAGCTGATATAATGGTGAGCTTCAGTAAAATTTGAACTCACTATTAATCTGCTATGCCTGGTTCATAGAGAGCACTCTCCGTTTCTTCAAAAAAATCTTCTAAGGCCGATTGTTGCTCTCTGGTTTCAATTCTGGCTCTTTTAGCGAGGTCAGTCGATCGTCGTTCGGACCGCCAAATTCGCGCTTTATTACGGCGGCTGGCATAAACCTGACATATGTGACCAACTTGACATCCCATTGTCACTAGGATTTTGAGAATGCCATTGAATCCTTCAATGAAAGTAATTACAGCCAGAAAAGTGGCTATTTCTACGACCTTGGCCCCAGAATGAGGGTTTTTAGGAGCGAAAGTCCATTTAACGACGCATTGTTATTCTGGGTCTCTGCTCCTAAACATCTGTTCAAGAGATCATCTCGTGACAAATCTTCGTAGATTGGTTTGATGACTGTTTGAACTTCTTCAGTCAAAGGTGCCTTCTCGTGGTGGAAACTATCCAGTTCTCCAGTTTAGCTTCCGCTTTGCACCGTCTGCACCAACTGTCCTCGCCTGCTGGACAATTTTGATGCTGAGGATTTTCGTCTATAGAACATTTATGGAAGAAAGTTGCCCAAATTTCATGCTTCATTCCTTTTATCGAATTTGCGTGTCGACGAATAGCTAGCCCAAAAAATCTAGTGAGGTCGTTAATAACCTTATCAGTAAGTTTTCCAGCCCTTTTTCCACCAATGCCTTTGTGATTCTTCTTTGCATTTCTAAGCCGCGTTCCCATTCTTTTCTCGACATGTCCTACGCATTCCTTTTTTACTACTACGTATTATAACAATAAGAAGGCTTCTGCAAAATGTCCAGAAAGAGAAGAGACGCCTAAATCCTGCACTACAACAAGAAGATTGCAGAAAACGAATGCTGTTACAGAAGTTAGCTAGCACCATGGAAAAAGAACAAATTAGAAAGATGGAAAGAAGAGAATGGAAATGCTCTCACAAGACAGTGACTCATTTACATATTTTACCTCATAGAATAATCCTAAAGCAAGATCAACCGTAGTTGGAAAGAGGACGTGTGGAATATTGGAAGAGATAATTTGTACTTTATTAAAAACTTCAGTAAAATTACATTGGAAGCTATTATTTGGTATACGTATGTCCCCTGTTCCCTCCTTTGATTGATTTGATTCCAGACCGTGCTTAAGTTTCATAATTATGACTCAATGCTGTGCAGAGATGGGGACCGGACCCTAGGCAACAAGATTAACTGGATAAGGTTCAACCAACTTGCTGATTGCATCGCCATAATTATCGGGTCATTCACAAAAAATAAGCAAAACAATAGCATCCAATCATCAGAATGGTCCAGCAATTAGTTGACAAAATGCCCCCCCCCCCTCCCCGCTCCTTATTTGCAAAAAATTCAGACAGCCAGCTTTTGCAAGCACCTATTGAGGCCAACTTAGTAGCACCAAGAGCGCTTTGCATGAACTGGAAGAGATGGTAATCACTTGGTGCAAGGTCCAGACTGCACGCTGGGTGTGATAGGACATCCCATCTGAGATCCCGTAGCTTCTGGCGGGTCATCAAAAATGTGTGAGGCCGAGCTCATAGTGGATGACTCCCTTCCAATCCCACCAAACACTCAGCAAAACCTTCCTGGCCGTCAATCCGGGCTTGTTGGATGGTTTGGGCCGGCTCGCCGCGCTTTGACCACAATCTTTTTCTTACGTGATCCACTTTTCACCACCAGTCACCATTCGCTTCAAAAATCGATCGAATTCGTTCCGTTTCAGCAGTGCATCGCAGGCGTTGATTCGGTCCAAGAGATTCTTTTCCGTCCACTCGTGTGGCACCCAAACATTCAGCTTTATTTTGGAATCCAATCTGCTGCAAATGGTTCCAAACGGTTCTATGGTCCTTACCAGTTCCTGGCCAATCAAGAGAGTGCTCACATGCCGGTCTACTTGGCTGATTTCGACGATTTTATCGGTTTCTACAACGATTGGTCTACCGGTACGGGGTGCATCTTCGACATCCACTACACCAGAACGAAATCGATCGAACCAACGCTATGCTGTGCGAATCGTTACAGTATCACATAAACTTCACAAATTTTTTCGGCCACCTTCGTTGCATTTTTACCTCTCAGGTGGTAAACACGTAAAATATGACGAATTTCTTCCTTGGTGGACTCCATCTTTGACGCGCTATAACTTGACACTGAAACGTATGATCATAAAACTGTCAAAGAGACACCTTTAGCTCAGATTGTTGGGTTTGATCATTCACAAGGATGTTACGTATAGTCTGTTTGATGAATGCAAAGAAAATCAATCGAAAATGTTGAACAAAATCCTTGCTGAGGGCGCAAAACAGAAGAAACTCTATTTTCATAGGCAAAAATGGGATGAAGACCTTTTGTGTCATTGATAACCTGCGGGATTATAGCGGGAAACACAAAAACATTGCGCGCGGAATGCGGAGGAGAGAAGCTGCCGACTGCACGCAGTTTCAATGTACAATGAAGATTTCAGGTTGGCAACGTTCGCTCCAAATCGGCAAGGTTCGTTCTAATGACAGATGACGCCATTTGCAATTTGGTGAAGCTTTTCGTTTTCGGATGGTACTTTTAAATGTAATTAATTTGAATGATTTCGTTTTGAGCACTGTGGAACACTTACGTATTTCGTACGACGGTGCCCGGACTTCAATTTTGCTCACAATTGCAAGCAAACAGGGTAGAGATTGTGCGGCACCTGAAGAGTATCCTCTGTCCTCAAGTGATAATATATGTCTGTGAAAGATGGCGCTTCCTGCGACCTATTGGTGACAGGAATTTTAAACACCAAATTCCGAAAAGGAACGACGAGAGCAATGCGATGGTTGCCGGTACGCGATATGGTGTTGCACCCATCGTGGAAAAATTGTGAGAGGGGTCTTTGATGGTATCATGTAATTCGCGGTAATAACAATTATTTTGCCAGGATTGATCTGGTTATCGAAGTCAACGGTAAACGGCAATTTCGTTGAATAGTGAAATAGTGAATTGAACACTTTGTGGCTCCATCCTGATCCGGCATTTGACCAAGCAAAATGGCCCAACCGATCAAGATGGCCGACCCCACTTAACACATCGTTCAATAAGTCCCGGGACTAACTATGAAAACAACATTTTATCGGCAAAATTCTTTATTATTCATCAACATAATCTCCTTCAAGGGTAATACAATCATTCCAAACCTTCTCTAACTTTTCAATGCCATGTTTGTAGAACGATTTATCTTTCGACTCAAAATGAGCCTCAGTAGCAGCGATCACCTCCTCATTTGAGCCAAATCTTTTTCCCTGGAGCATCTTTTTGGGATCCGCAAAGAGCCAGTAGTCACTGTGGGCCAGATCCGGCGAGTACGGAGGATGAGGAGGCAGTTGGAAGCCTAATTCGTTGAATTTGGTCATCGTTTTGATTGACTTATGGCACGGTGCGTTGTCTTGATGAAAGATGACTTTCTTCTTCTTCATGTGTGGGCGTTTTTTCGCTATTTCAGTCTTCAAACGATCCAGTAACACTATGTAGTAGTCGCTATTGATGGTTTTTCATTTTTCGAGGTAGTCAATGAAAATTATACCATTCACATCCCAGAATACGGACGCCATCACTTTGGTGGCCGACTGTTGTGTTTTTGCACGCTTCGAGCGGCTTTCACCGGTCATATGCCATTCAACTGACTGCCGACTTGACTCCGGAGTGAAATGGTGAATTCATGTTTCGTCCACTGTCACATATCGACGGAAAAAAATCCTGTTTCTTGCGAGTAAACAGTGCCAAACAGCTCTCCCAATCATTGATACGTTGTTGCTTTTGTTCCATTGTGAGCAAACGCGGCACCCATTTGGAGAAAACTTTTTCATAGCCAATTTTTGGTGCAAAAAAGTAAATGCACTACCAGTTGATATGTTCACCATCTTAGCTTTTCAATACTTGCTTGGTGTTTTCGGGAGTTACTGCCTCATTTGGCCGACCCGAACGTTCCGCATCATTTGTATCAGCACGACCGCGTTTCAAGTCAGCATACCACCGACAAATGGTTGTTTTCGACGGATTAGAGTCCGGATAATGTTTTTGAAGCCATTGCTGAGCTTGAACAGTGTTTTTTCCCATTAGAAAACAATGTTTTATCAACACACGAAACTCGTTTTGGTCCATTTTTTTCACGATTGCAAAGGTAGCGTCACTTTAACCACTATAGCTTTCTTGGTTATGTTTCGAATTACATCAAATTTTGACACATCTTATCTGAAGGTTGGTACTTCCGAACCTTGGTATATAAATGGCATTATTAGCGCCATTTCTACGCTAGTCCCGGGACTTATTGAACGATGTGTTATGAACGGGACAAATGCGAAAGAAGATGTTCATATTCGCGGTACTCATGAAGTGCCTGGGCCGAAAATTGCATGCTGAACTGGAATTCTGTCAGAAAGCCAAGAAAAGTACGAACCTGTTTGACAGAAATGCAGATTCCTTTGAGAAAAGTTGGAATCTACTTGGGGAAATTGCGAATTTGGTTTAGAAAACTACGGTATCGCTTTGGAAAATTGAGAGATTCATGGGAAAGGTATGGAATTGAATGAAAAAATCATGAATTTGGCTGAAAAGAGCTGAACGCGAGGGTCAGGCAATCAAGGAATCAGTACACTGCTCAACTCTCATTCGACACAAGGACAAGTAGCGTAGTAGTAGTATATCTCGCAGGATGGATATGCCCCTCCGAAAGTTAAAGAAGTTCTGTAAAATTTTATTTCAGCACTCAACATCGAAAAAAATAATATAGTATCTCGGCCATCTTCTTTTCTGAGCGCGTTACAAAGATAACAAACAATGTAAACACGGAACACGGAATATGCTATGCACTAGAAACTCGTCAAATAAATCTATTTAATCGCAATGAATCATAAAAGTTTCCCCAAAAAATCTTATCTTTTCTATTTATTCTGATTATAACATTGCAGTAGCAAAAAATTTTGTTGCATACAAAAGATAGGATAAATATTTTGGTAGTTACTGTGGCTTGGAAATTAGGATCAACGAGACAAAATGCCGGTTTTTCACACAAAAACAATCGAAAGTATATTGGAGCCAGTGGCACAACAGGTAAGTGATGAATTATTATAAATTTTTCTCATTAAAGTGGAAAAAATAGGTCCTGTTTTTTCTTTGTAATTATTTAGAAATTTTATTATTGGTGGTTATCGCTAACTAGGGAAGAATTTGGGTCATTCTCAACAAAAGAGTCACGCGCCTGTTTGCCTCGTTGCTGGCTATATTTTTCTTCTTTTTTTTTTGGACTACCAACTAAACACCTCCCTGTCATCAGGGAACTAGCCTGGAATCGTTTGACACATTACTTCGGGCTAGTCCTCCCGCTCTCCCGGCTTCAAGTCACGGAATTCCTTTCATCAACGGGAGGGGAGAGGAGGAAGGGAGTTGTTGTTAGTTGAGGGAATCCCTTACCTCTCTGACAATGTTGTCCGGAGAGAGCTCCCCTGTGTCTGCATAAAGCTGTGTTCAGCGTCGTCCGCCACTCCATTGCAGAACACGCAATCAGGATATCGCGCCTTCCCAATCCTATGCAAGTAAGACTGAAAATCTCCATGCCCACTTAGAAGTTTGGTAAGGAAGTGAAGCCCATAGTGTTTTACGTAGGCACCTGTCGTGAGACTTAATCTTACGGTCCTCTTCAGACACGGATTGATTTTGTGACCACAATCAGAGTCCCGCTGAGACAAGCAACAATGGTACCAGTCTGTACCAAGTGCATGGCTTAAAGTTCATACTGGTGGATGCAAGAATTACCTAAATATCTACCGAACTATGGAGTACGGCACCCGTGTTTAAACGCAACACCACGTCGAGGCATGAAGGTCTCTTCTCGCTTGAGCATAACCACAACCACCATGAAACTCCCACTAGGGGGGCCAACCGCAAATAACGGAGCTGTCCTCACATACAACAGGAGTTCACCCGAAGTATGTGAGTCCAGGGGCTTTCCCGGTTTCCATGGTACCAGTATATGTGCATACTCGGGTCTGATCGCGCTGATTAGGCCTTTGGAGCATTCGCCTACTGAATCACGGCCGGCAAACCAAAGTGATTACAGCGTCTCCCGGTGCCACCACTATGGAGGTTCTCCTCGACCACTTGGTTTTGGTTTGGACGATAAGGTTGCCGCCCCATCTTTCTCGCCACTACCTCTGAGCACCGGGTGAGGAAGTAATCAATCTCACTATGCGTTCTGTTCAACCATGGGTCTAATTTGTCGATGAGCCGCGCACTCCACCTGCCCCTTGGCTCATTTTGCCAAGAAAGTTTACACTCGCTAAGGGTGCGTAGACGTTCTTCACAGGCAACCACCATTCTTAAGTTTTCGCGCCTACGACGGCAGATGGCTTTGCTGTCCTTGGCAAGGAGTTCAACGGGGATTACTCCCGCGATCACCATCACAGCCGGTTCGGAGAAGGTGCGATAAGCAGACGCCACTCGCAAAGCTCCCCGCCTCTGCACTTGAGCGAGGCGTTTACGATGCACCTCCTTGTCAAGGGCATCAGCCCATACCTCCTCTCCATAGAGAAAAACCGACTGCGTTGCTCCCATGAGGAGACGTCTCCTAGTTGATATAGGGCCCCCGACATTCGCCATTAGCCGACTCAAGGCCGCGACTTCAGCTGCAGCCCTGTCCGCTGCTGCTTTGATTTGATCGAAGAAGCTCATCTTCGAGTCGAGCATTAAACCAAGCTATTTAATCGCTGGTTTTGACTCTATAGTCAACTCGCCGATTGATATGAGAAGCAGGGTCGGGATTCTCCTTCTGGTCAGTATGACTACTTCGGTTTTTTCCAACGGAAGGTTGAAACCGTGAGCAGTCAGCCATCCGCTTACCCGTCGCATCAATTAAGTCTGCTTTGCGTCTGTTCAACAGTGCGTCCGGCAACAAGTGCCGCAACGTCGTCTGCATAACCGACCAGGCGCAACTCTTCGGGCATATCGAGTCTCAGCAGACTATCGCAGGAAGCCTTCCAGAGGTCCGGCCCTAGGATGGATCCCTGTGCTACTCCCGACGTGATTTTCATCTTCCTTTGGCCCTCTAGCGTCTCATAGAGCAGGAAGCGGTCTTTCAGATAATCCCTCAATACCTTGGCAAGTGAAAGGAGTTCTCTAGTTTGCCTAGCATATCTGGCCATCTTACGGCGTTGTGAGGAGCACTATCTGTCGAGATTGGCGGCTGTGTGCCCCGGCTCGATTAAACGCATCTACGACCTCCATAACAGCATCCACAGTAGATTTCCCTGTTCTAAACCCGAAGTGCCTTGCGGATAAGTCCCTGGCAGCACGGATCGCTTCAGCGAGTCTACCCCTGATGAGCTTCTCGAGCACTTTTCCGGCCATGTCGGTATGCAGACGGGAGCTCCGGGTCTCCTTTACCCTTACTGATCAACGCGAGTCTGGCCACTTTACAGCGACAAGGAAAAATGCCCTCCTTCAAGCAGGCGTTGAACATTTCAAGAAGCAATTCGGATCGTTGACGGAACACCAGTTTGTAAACTTCCACCGGGATGCTATCAGGACCTGTCGCCTTCCTGTTTTTCAGAGTGAGAACCGCTTCTTTGAGCTGTCTCATTGTGAAAAGGGGGCAATCCACGACGCTTTTCGCGCTATTTACATCAACCCGCGCAGCGTGTCTGGGGAACATTGCCCACACAATGCGGTCCATCTGGTCGGTGCTCAGTATGCAAGGCTTCTGCAGAATCCCCATTTTCCGAGTGAGCTTAGCATTTACAGAGGTGATACCTACCCGGGCATTGGTTACCTCTGGACATTCACGTTTTAGCGCCTCCTCTACTTCGACCTTTTCTGTGAGGCAGTCAAGATCCCGTATTTCTAGAGAGCACATGAGTTCTAGGCTGGAAACAAGAGCCTTCTCCCCCAATACCTCATGCAGAAAGCCGAACATCCGTAAACCCGAGTGTCGCGGTTGAGTGAGAAATCAATGGTCGGTTGCTATGAGGCGTAGCCTCCGGCCTTCTCCCAAATTAATGGAAATGCCCCGTTTTTTTTCTGAAATAGAAAGTGCGAGGGGAGGGGAGACATACAATCGTTTCGGAGACCACGTGCCTCCTTCCTCAGTGCTAGTACTTAATTAGTTAACCTATCTTAAGCTATCCCTATTTTTAGCTCTACTAATTACGTTACGTGATTTAGGGTTACATGCCTCCCTTCGTTGATGATGTATATGCTTTCTGCTGCATCTAAGAGATGGGGTTGGGCGCACCCGCTTTATAATATCCACATTGTCCATCGTTAGGGCATGTCCCTCTTCCACCATATGCCTTGCAACCATAGACTTGATGTTTCGAGGATCGTCGCTTTTTCGTTTGTTGTACTCTCTTAGGGGTTCCTCGAATCTAGTGGTCACTAGTCTTTTAGTCTGGGCAGTTGACCTTATAGATTCCACTGATCTCTCCTTTTTTCAATTTGTCTTTGGTTGAACCTAGCTTAGTCCTCAGTTGTCTGTTAGTGCTTGTGCTTACTGTTTCGATGTTGTGTTTTGAGAGCGTATTCCTTATTTTGTCCGTTAACGATGAAAATGTAATGCTCGCTCTGATAGGAGCATTATCCCTTTTTTGTTGTTTGTAGAGTGTTGTAAGTTGGTCCCTTATTATTGTATTTTGCTTTTTACGTAATATTCTGTCTATTTCCCCCCTACTATATCCATTTTTCACCGCTATGTCTTTTATGTAAGTTATTTCTTTTTTGAATCGCTCTTCTGTCAATGGTGGCACTAGCAACCGCTGTATCATACTGTAGTAAGCCGCCATTTTGTGCCCATATGTGTATTTCGATGTCCTTGGTATGGTTCGCTGTGTGTGAGTTTTCTTTCCGTATAGGGGAAGGAGGGGGGGGGGGCGAGTTATATGCATTTTGTCTTTTTACAAAAACGTAACGTGCAGTCGGTTAGGTACAATGCAAAGAAAATCAATGAAAAAAGGATGAAATTAAAGCCTTGCTGAGGACAAATTGTCAAACATTCAAGATATGTCAAAACAGTGACCTGAAAGATAAAACGTGAAAAACATCCATGGGGTAGTGTTCAATTGTCCGAAGCTAATGAAAACCTGTCCACAATTTTCGGACTGCAATATTATTGAGAATCTGCGGGATTATGTCGACGATAGGCTAGAAAATAAATTCCCCAAACTCTATATTTTCACTTCTTTTCGATGGCGCACGACTGATCAGGGATGCCCAATTATTCATAGAGCATTTGAGTCATTGATTTATTTTCGGATTGCAAACGTTGTGCGGAAATAAGCTTTGCTCTACTAAAAATACTTTCATCTTAAGTAAACAAAAAGGAAATGTTCATACGTACGTTCACACTACAATATGTAACGAGGCAGTTGAGTCATAAGACGATGTGTTAAACAAGAACGCGTACTAATTCCAAGTAGCGCGTATCGCCAAGTTTTCCCAACAGATGTGAGTTTTCTGTAGGTTGGCTTATCTTTTTCGGATATTTGGATATTTTGAAAACGTTTTGATACGCAACCTTAACCCGCCGCGGGCATGTATTTAACACTTCGCTAGACGTTATCTGACATGTTTTTAAGATAGTTGCAGTTTTTTTTTAAAGCTTGGCTCGCTATGAAATTTAGACTATGGAGCTTGACCTGATTCTGACTTTCAAATGTATCTCAAGATAGTTTGGAAAGTCAATCAATTTTAGGAAAAATATTAGGTTGCTGCAAATGAAACTGTCACCATTACCTTCTTTGGATGGAGGCTCGGTTTCGGCATATGCGTCGGTGGCTCATCAGCATCAAGTCATTGTGCTGATCGGCGACGATTGTTGTATAATATCCACTTTTCATCACATGTCACTCACTCAGTAGAAACCAGGACCGCTGTGCTTGCATGGTGGGGCTCTGATTGTGGTCCCAAAATCAATCCGTGTCCGAAGAGGACCGTGGGATTATGCCTACATGACAGGTACTCACGTTAAACCCCCAGGACTTTCATCACATGTCATTATTCTGTGCAAAAAGGGGTCGCTTCTGTTGCGGGTGAGTAAAGAACTGCAAATTTTCATTCGAAGCGCCATGTTTTGCTCCGTAATGGCATACGGGACCCATTTGTTGAGCTTTTTCACCTTTCCAAGTTGTTGCAAGTGCCGGGAAACTGACGAATAGTGTACGCCCAGTTTCTCTGCAATGTCTTTCACAGTGATCCTCCGATAGCAGAAGCAGTTTTCGTCGTGCGGTCACTAAAATCAAACAAAGCGCAGTGTTGAAGTGTACCAAATCTTTGTCGACTTCAAGCAGACATACAACAGGATAGATCTTGCAGTAATGCTGCAATTTGGTAAACCAGCTAAACTAGTACGACTGGCGAAGATGACAATGATCAACTCCATCTCACAAGTCAGGATCCAGAACGGGTTGATTGATCCTTTTGAAACATGTACTCGTTTGAATTAGGGTGACGGAATGAAGCCGATGTGCTTCAACCGAGCACTCGAATACGCTATCCAAGCAATGGCTACCAGCAACAGCGAGGCATTACTCATCCATTCGACGCCATTATTAGCGTACGCAGATAATATCAATATCATGTCTTGAAAACTGACCGACGTAGAAGAGCTTCTGCATACTCTTGGCACTGCCGTGAAAGAAATTGGGCTACACTTCGTATCCGGTACAACCATGAGTTCTGTGAACTCTACGATGAGCTAGAAGTCTCGAAATTCGTTAAACTACAACGACTTCAGTGGGTAGGACATGCTTAAGAGGTTATGAACGAGCAAGACTACGAGGAAGACCGAGAGCACTGTGGGAAAACAATATGGACGCCGAGCAACTACTGGGCTTCCAAGATTGGAGGACACAGTCACGTGACCGGGGTAATTGATGGGCAATAATACAGGCGGCCTGGGTCAGACGTCGAACTGTAGTGCCACGATGATGATGACCCTAATTAGTGTTTCTGTATCGAGGCTGTTTTGCCCACTTGTTTTGATTACCCGGCAATGGGGCGACTGTTTCAACTCCAAAAAATAGCGTATTCCATTTTTGTACGGTCGTCTTCAGTTTCAATTGAAATATTTCGCGTTTAAATTTTGTCCAACCGTGTAGGGTTGTCAGCCCTCCCCCCCCCCCAACCTGGAGGACCAGTTGATACAATTTGTCCCGTTTTTAGGCGCGGGAGACTTGCCTTCATCCTTCTTCGTCTGCAGCTTTTCGTTAAGAAGGAGCTCCCAGTGGTCACCACGTGGAGGTAGAGATACGGTTTGGTAATAGAGCTGTTGGTGTTGGTTCAGCAGGCATATCCCAGATTTTAGGCTCCATCGTGGGTACAAATCCACGTTTCGCCCTGGGACCTATACTACCCTTTGACCACCACAGTTGTAATGTTAGGAGTGATTATAGGAGATCAGGTCGATCATCCTGAGTGGCCGATAACGACCTAGAGGGCAGAGCTATCCCAAAAATCTAAACAAATTGGCTAAATTGACCGTGAAGGTCCGCCCACAAAGATTGAAGCTCCATCAAAGTGCTCGGTCGACACGTTCTTGCACGCCTCTGTGCTAGCCAGGCTCGGGAATATGGGGGGGCGTCCTTTGAGCGCTTTGATCCCTCACGCTTCATTACTCAAAACAACGTGTCTATTCCGATGCGCGGGTGCGCACCGGATTCTAAAATAGACGTTAATTAGGATTTCGCGACGGCCTATCGAATGATAAACAGAATGCGAACTAAATTGGAAAATAGAAAGGAAAAGAAAAACGGCTCGACCGCGCGCGTGGAGCCGTAAGTCTCCGGACCCGAGTGCCGCGATCAAGAAGGGGAAGATCCACTAGTCTAGTCGTTTGTTGTGTTTGTCTTGAGATTTAACGTCTCGTAGGGTGATTGCCTACCAGAAGCTTCTGGATCTACGGGCCTTTGCGGCTATAAGCTGAAAGGTATTGCCGTCCGAGCTTCTGAGGAGTGTCCTTCCCTACCTTTATGTGAAACGGCTATCTCTTTGTTCCAGAATTTGAAGAAAATTAAATATTCTTTCTTCTTCGTAGGAATGAAGTGACGGATGATCGTCGTGTCGTGTTGTGTCGACTATATGTTGTGCCGTTCCGTCCTCAATGATTCATCTTCACTTTGTTCTCTGACTCCAGACGAGGAAGATTGAATTCTCGCGATCCCTTTTTGCTTGTTCTTTTTATTTAATATTCTGCGACGGGGAGCAACTCGATTGTTGTCTCTTCATGAAAAAAACACTGTGTGTGGAAGTTTTCTTCACACAGATGGAATAAAAAAATTTTTATGAGGTTGGGATGGCTTGTTTCACAGCTCAGAACATATTGTATTGGAAAATAGAATTTCTGTTTTTAGTACTTTTTGTTTCTCATCGTTTAAACTTTCTCTGAATTTCCATAAATATTTCAAGACCAAACTAGACTACCTAGACCAAGACTAGATATTAAGTTTTGTTACAAATTAAATTTCTGAACGCAACAATAGTATTTGACATTAGATTTGACAACCAACTAATATGTCAATCCATCCTGTTGCATTTTAGCACACTAACCGCACTGATGACCAGAGAGAGACAGATCAAGCAAATAGTCGTATTGCTATGTCAGAATTGCGTTATTTAGTGAATGATAACGAAGTAGATAGGCTTAGAATGCAACGAGTTCGTGCACATCAAACACAACAACAGCAATCACGACATAATGAAATTGATCGAATCCGGAGACGGAATGCTTCACAATATGCTTTTTATTAAATACGGATTCGTCTTATTTGTTTTAAAATTATTTTATACAAAAGTTTAGATCTTTTATTTATTGATTGAGGCAGTACGAAGTCTGCCGGGTCAGCTAGTCACTTATAAATCTGTGGTTGGGTGCGCGGGTAGTAAACAACGTAGATTTTTTTGGGTAGTAACATATGAATGAATCTCAATGTTCCAACGACTTAATCAGAAACCTAACCTTTCAAGTCACTTTGATTATAAATGCATAAATCAGCGGAACTGATTTTTCCAAAGAAAGTAATTTTACACAACTCAATGTAGTATCGTCTTACATTACGCTATTCATCGTCTGCGCCTGCTCCGATGGTCGTCCGTCCGCCTGTAGGACTGGCGTCCACAATAAAATAATAGAAAATAGAAAAACATAAAATCTGAGAAAACAGTATGGACCAAGCATAGCGTTAACAACGAGAACGCTTGTTGGGATTTTCCTAAGATAGGACAGGAAAATGTCGACAAGTAACAAGAGGAGTGAGTTTATATTTTTAGTTTCAAATGAATACTTCCATGGGTGTATGCTATGTCTCTGGTCTGGATGGGATGAGGAGCAGGAGCAGATTCATATGGCTTTGATCTGCAAAGTCTATGCGCTATGCTTGCTCAGATATTACATTGTGCCATAAATTTTTGGAAAAATAGATATCAAGCATATGAATAGATTGGCAACTACACAAGGTCATTGACGAGTCAGATACAGCCACCCACTCGCCAGAATCGAGGTTGTTTGTGCCCACGGAGTACAGAAACAGATCGACCGTCACAATATCTTGCTTGATTGCGTGGAATTTAATTAATTTGATCTTTTGATTACTCAGTTCGACATTCTTTGGGTATCGAACCTACGTAAGTTCATATTTGCCGACCTAACCATTCCAGTTCGAAGACTTTGCCACGGATGCAAATTCATTTAGTATGGTTGCTTCGGCGTATGATTAATGAGGGTAAAATTTCATTTAAACCAGTCAAATTTAATTGATGAGTTTTCAATGTATCAATTCGCCTCCGAGGGCCCGTGGTCGCTCAGACATTTCTGCGGAAAATTTTGGAATACGGCCCTCGCGGATTGATATCTGGCGAAATTTAATTGGTTTGATGGCATCGAGGCAATGAGTGTCTTGCCTCAGCTGTGAATGAGTTCCTTAGTCAAAAATTGAAAAAATCAAAAATGACTGACGGTTTCGTCCAAGGCAGGGGCAACTCATCAGACGCTGCCTCACCTCTGCCCTGGAAGCAGCGTGACTGAAAGTGCCAACAGGTGGAAAGACGCTCCCTTTTATCATCGCAAAAACACGACAAGGTTGCGAGTTATATTGGACTTAAAACGCCAGTCGTTGTAGTCTAAGCTAGACTAAGGCTAAAGCTAGGTTGTTGTTTAGGATCTGCGGGATCCTAAGTCCCCATCGACATGATGGTGGACCGGACTAAATGAGGAGCAGTTTGGAGCATAGCACCCCAAGCATTAAACATTGAAAAAATCAAAAATGACTGACGGTTTCGTCCAGGGCAGAGGCAACTCATCAGACGCTGCCTCATCTCTGCCCTCCTTAGTCAAGCCAGGATAACAATGGCGAACGTAATGCGACCAGACTGCCTCCTAGTGTACCGTTGGGGCCTTGAATGAAGCGTTCCGGAGTTTGCATCATTTGAGCAGCAAGGAAATTGTACGACTGCTTTACGACATGGGTCATATAAGCGGTCGATATTGAACTTAGGGGAACTAAGCCGCGGAGGCAACAAGCATGTGAAGGTAAGCAATCATCAAGTGATGACCTCCTTTGCGGTCGATGCCAGTCCCCTTTTATTCAGAAGACAAGTCCTAAATCTACGGTCCCCGGTCAGGAACTCTGAAAGACATATATATTTTTAATTAAATTTCAGAGTGATGCAAGCCTTTGGTTTTTCGTGAGAGGAGTCCCAAATTACGGGCCGCGAATCTGCTCCCCTACACCCAAGGCTCCTGAACCAGCATTATTCCAACATTCTCCTTGGAACTTGCCCTTGCAATTACCTCAGATGCAGATTTTGCATGGTGGAGGTTTATCTGGGCTGTTTTAGTGCTGCCCATTGGCTCCGTTATTGCTTGGAACTATTCCCCACTGTCGGAGTATCACCCGCCTCCTCCGACATGACACTTTCTTGCACGTTGCTGTCCAACCTAAGCCTGGGAAGATCTAGGTCTAGGTCATCCAGTTTCTGCTCTTTACTGGGCAGCAGGTCTTCTTCCCTGTTTGATCCAGTCTTTTCTGTCTCAACGGCCTCCGAGGTTTCTTCAAGGAAGTTTTCCACCCAATGTCTACTTCGAAGTTTCTCTCCTCGGCTTTTCCCTGTGCACGTGCACAGCTATGTTACCAAATATATAGTTGATATGGCAATTCCGACGTTTGATTGCTTCCAGGGATCGGTCATATACCCCGACGGTGAGGAGGGTGAGTACCCTTGCCAATCCACCTTGCTTCTGAAGACTCTCCATAATTGCATATGGAGATTCTCATTCTTAGCGATTAGGAGTCCCATGAGATCTTCCGTCTCTATTGCTGCGGTTTTAGGAAGAAACACTGTCAACATGTGTGCTCCTGGTATATCATCTCCAGCACATGTCGTCAGTTTTGCTCCTTCCCAAGCTGGAAATTTACGAACTACGATTTCTTATCAAAAGTTTCCAGGACTTTCTCAATAATCTACGATGTGAGTGAAGGCCCTAGTCCCAATTGGATTACTTCACCAGCGATTATTATTATTATTTCCAAGAGCTCCTGGAAAACCTCCAGGCGATGCGCTTTTCGAACCTCTGTCATTAGTCGTGGAATGAACTTGGCTGCAACCCTTCTCATCTTCAATTTTTGGGTCAAAATCTCCTGACATGACCCAAATGAGATGTCGCGCTCCTTTGCCATTTCTGGAATCGTCGATTGGAACGCACAAGGGCATTCACTTGTGGCCACATGAAGGTCGTCAACAGAGGTTGAAGGCCTTCTTGAACCAGTCATTTCCCGTTGATGTTCTGCCTTTCGTTTAAACCACTCGTGACATCACCAAAGGCTTACTGCCGCATTTGAAAAGTTTCCGTGAACTATTTGCCCAATTTAACACAAACACGTTGGACTTCCTTCAAGTCTGTGACAAAAAACGCAGAACACGAAGAACATACTTCACTAAAACAGCTGGAATAATCGGTATGGTGAAGGTTACAGCAACAAAACAAAATGAAGATTACTCATGAAGGTTCCCGCTTAAAAATGAGCGCACCAGCTATTAACGCTGTGTGAAGGAGTGCAATTTGAAAAGTCCTGAAACTTTATGGACAGACCTCTTATAGTCCTAAGCCACTCTGCAGTGTCCTCCGTCGTGCAGTCCATCAGTATTTAACCTGGTCGAAAGCGGCGGACCTCGGCGAACGTAAGTCCATCCCTTGCACATCTGCCTAACGACAAGGTCTTCGATAGTTTCCTGCTCCTCACGAGTGAGTATTTGCTCGGGAAACGCGTTTAGCAGTATGGCCAATCGAATACCCTTGACCGCACTAGCATAGATAATGGTGGACTTCCTGATTCCTGCCGGCACCTGACCTACCCTGGTTTTCCCCCCTCTTGGGTTTTTTGGGAGCATGTGGGCTAATTCCCGCTTAGCTCCGGTAAAGATGACTTAGGTCTGTCCTAAGCCTTCCTAAGGTCCTGTTTTGGTTTCAGGCCTTCCTTCAGATAACAAAGGTACCATTTACCACCTATGCCACTGAGACCCGCCTCCTTCCTGACGTCTGATATCTTGATCTCAGACGTACTCTTGCTTGTCCCTGCTTTTTGACCAGTGGTCTTTTTGGTTGTTGTCCTCGCAGTATGTCAATGTTGACCTTGGACCGTATAGTGGCAGCTGTTTTTTCAGATTTTGAGTAGGTTCTGAGAATGGGTCCGAGAAAGGGTGACTACTTTGCAACTCCTGTCCCCCCCCCCCCATTTTGCATTAACTGTCAGAAATGCACTGAAAGTACCAATGGAGGCCTTTCTTTTGATACTTGGCATTCAGATTACCAATCATAAACGGAATGTCACTTATAGAAAGCACTGGACTCAGTTCCTGATAGAAATTATCGTTCTCCTTTGTATCAAAAGCGTCCGTTGGTGGATAGCATTGTACTTTCGAGAGGTCCGTCATTGTCGACCCGAATTTCGCAGTCAATATAAACCGCCCCTGCTATGAAGGGGCACCATTTGGTTGCGTTGATATTAATTTAACAAAGGATCCACGTGTCCTGTCTACAGGATTTCTGGAGTAGTATAAGGCAGGGCAGCAAGAGGGAGGAAAGTGGTCTTCAAAGTTCACCATATAGTCTCGCTAGAACCCAGAATTCCAAGCTTGTCGCGCTGATAATTTTTCTTAAGTGGGGACAAGTGACCATTCTGGGGAACCGACTTTGTCCCGTCAGTACCCATATTAAAATTTACAGTGACAATGACAGCGGCATGGGGAGACACAGAGTCATTCGCGGGAAAGCTGAAGGCATGGGAAATTTCCTTAGACTGTCTCTGTCAAAATTTGCCTTTAATTTATTTATTTATTTAATTAATTAAATTAATTTATTATTTAATTAATTAAATTAATTCCAATAAATTATTGTCCTCAGGAGGAGGAGGAGAAAGCAAACAACTTATCCTACGTTTAAAACTACTTAAAGTAGGGAAGTTAAAAGGACCAAGCTGTCATTATAATTTCGGCAAAGCCTGGGAATCGGGGAATGAAAATAGACTTCGAGCTCCGCGAACGGCACGTTGAAAATATCTGCGTTACGGCAGGTGATCTCGTCAGCGGCGGAGCAGTTCATCAGGCCCGAGGAAAGTTTAAAGAATGTTCATAGATCCAGATAGGATCTACGCTGTTGTAGGAAGGGAAGGTTTAGAAAGCGGAGGCGGGAGGGGTAATCCACACGAGGGAAGCTTTTCTTAAAGAAGAGAGAACGGGTGAATTTACGTTGCACATTTTCAAGGGCAAGACAGGGTGACCAGATCACGGAGCAATACTCGAGGGTATTCCTTACGAGAGAATTGAAGAGAGCTAAGGAGGGTTGGATGGAGTCAAAATCAGAGGAGGAGCGAAGAATATAGCCTGACAATTTTGCTGCTCGATTGATGACCTCGAGGCAATGGATGTCAAAGCGGAGCTTATTGTCGAAAGTGACTCCAAGGTCTTGAGTGGAATTTAAGCAGGATAAGGAATGGTGAGGATTTTAGGGAGTAGCACATAGAGGGACACTTTCTGACGTTTAGCGCTAAACCATTAGTCGAACACCAACGAACCAGAGTGTCCAGGTTATTCT
Source organism: Hermetia illucens (assembly GCF_905115235.1). Classification (NCBI taxonomy): domain Eukaryota; kingdom Metazoa; phylum Arthropoda; class Insecta; order Diptera; family Stratiomyidae; genus Hermetia; species Hermetia illucens. Next base: position 10,752,419 of record NC_051855.1, on the reverse strand, counting down.
GAAGGGAAACACAGTCCATAGGCGATGATATAGCGGAAAACAGCTTAAGGTCGTCTGCATAGAGCAAACAGGGACAAGTAAGGAGGGGAGGAAGGTCGTTAATAAAAAATAAAAATAGCGAAGAACCCAGAATGGACCCCTGTGGGACGCCAGAAGAGGGGGAGAAGGAGCGGGAAGTACAGCCGTCAAAAGAGACGCGGCAGGATCGGTTGGAAAGGTAAGAGGCAAACCATAAAACAAGTGGTATGGGAACGTTTAGGGACGAGAGTTTGGATAGAAGTATCCTGTGATTTACAGTGTCGAAGGCTTTCACAAAGTCAGTGTAAATGGTATGCACTTCTTGTCGTGAATTTAGACATTTGGCGACACAAAGTTGGTAAAGTCAAGCAGGTTGGAGGCAGTGGACCTACGTTTAACGAAGCCGTGTTTATCTTTCACTATCTGATGGCCAAAAGGGGGGGACAACCAGTCGCTGACATATCTTTCCAGGATTTTGGAAGAGGAGGAGAGTAGGGAAATGGGACGGTAATTCTCGGCAAGCGAACGATCGCCACTTTTGTGAATGCTGATATGATTCTGTCAAGCTGGGAAAATGATTCTATTCAAGGCTTTTGTTGAAAATAAGAGATAGGGGAAGGGAGATGGACTTACCAGTTTTGAGCAAAAAGAGGTTTGGAAGACCATCGTAGCCAGGTCCGACCTTGGCATTAAGTTCGCCAATAAGGTATTCGACAAGGATAGGAGTAAGAAGGGGAATGGTAGGCGATGCGGGGCAGGCTACATCTACTATCGGGAGGGATTCGGAGGAAGGGGGAGGAACATAGACTGACGAAAAGTAGCGGCAGAGTAAATCACAAGATCGTTGGGGGGGAGTTAGCTGAGAAGCCTGAGAATTTAATGGACGGAGGGGATAACTGGGCAGGGCAGCGGGAGTTGCGAATGTGGGACCAGAAAGGTATCAGATTTCCGCGATTTAAAGAGTCTTCCACGCTGGACAAATATTCGTGGCTGGACTTACGTATTAAAGATTTGACCGAAGAACGGAGGGATTTGGAAAAAACTAAGTCAGCAATGTTTCTAGAAGACACGAACTTCTTTCTCGCAGTCTGTTTTTGACGTAGTTTTTTGTGAATTTCAGTGGTGAACCAGACGGGGTAAGAGCGTAAGCGCTTAGGAGAGGCGGGAACGTAACACGGAAAAAGATCAGATAAAATGGTATAGAAAGTGTTGAGTGCTTGGTCACATGTAAATGGAGAGAGCACGGGGACCCAGTTGATTGACGCCAGGGCTGAGTTTAGACCTTCAAAGTTCACCTTACGAAAGTTGAACTTGGTAGGCTTGCGAGCGACAGGAGAGTGGAGTCGGGATATCTGAACATCGAACTCGAGAGCAGGATGATGGGCGTCAGGGGCAACGTAAGACGGAGCATGAAGGGATTGGGAAAGATAACGTACAGGAAGGTTAGAGAGGACAAGGTCAAGAGTGCGATCTAAGTGGTTTCTAAAAAGGTTAAATTGGAGGGCCCCACAGGTGTACATGAAAGTGGATAGAGGAAGGAAAGGGTGGGTCGAGTTATTAGGGAGGGAGGGAAGGCCAGGAGAGCATAGGAAGATTAAAGTCACCACAGAGGATGAAAGGAAGTGAGGGAAACAAAACGGTTAGGGCCTCTGATAATCTGCCGAAGAAATCCTCGTACAGAGAAGGCGGACTTAGGCAGGGAAAATATACACACGATATGATAAAGGGAGATACGTTTGGCAGAAGGACACGTATAGTAACAGAATCGTAGGAGGAGGAAGAGGAGGAAAAGAGGATTTCGGCACGGAGAGGGGACTTAACAGCTATTAGGGCACCTGCGCCAGTTGTCTTGCCAAGCGCAATGCAGTCTCTGTCACAACGAAAGACAGAGTAATCTTCGAGGAGCTCAGAATCTAAAATTCTGTCATCCAGCCAGGTTTCAGAAATGCAGATGACATGATGTTGGAATGTTAAGGCAGACAGTTTGAAATCCGACAGCTTGGTCCTTAGACCCCCTTACATTTTGATAAAATGGCGTATAGTTATTGGTATCATTCAAGTTCGGCGAGGCAGGTGGGCGGGTCGGAAATTTTCACGAATCTTAGACCTCTGATAAGGCTTAACGAAGACCCCCTGTGGCCAAAAGGAGGATTGGACGACAGCATCGAAGTCATGGGGATATGTCACTTTGAAGGAAGCTATCACTCGGTCAGGAGAGCCATCCTTCGTCAGCTTCACACAGGAAAGAGGTGACAAAGTTGAGTTGCTTTTGCTTCTGATATAGGCCAGAATTTCGTCGGGCGTAGTGGAGTACGCTAGCCTTGACACGAACAGCTGTTTCGGTGGCGAGGCGACGTTCAATTGGGGGCCGCTCGGACGACATGAGGTCGGAAGGGCCTGCGGTTCAGCGGTGGCGGGCGTCGATGATACACAGGAGGAAGCGTGCGGTGGTGCTAATGTAGCGACTGTAGTATAGACGTCAGAACTTCGTAGCGCATCCGATGTTGCGTAGGGAACTTGTCCCTCGGATGGAGGATTTTTCAGTAGGCTAGCGGACGTCATCGGGTTGATACCATCTTTTATGGACACACTGGAATAGAGCGAGGCAGATAGAGGCAGAGAATTAAGAATTAGTCGACCGGGGCGACTTAGGTATGGCGCCAGTTTTGTTGGCTGCAGTCGCCGGCGAGGTATAAGCAGAGCCAGTCAGCGGCATCTCAGGAGCTGAGACTACTCTGGTGCTCGAAAAAGCAGCAGCTTGCGGGGGCAGAATTGTCGGCGATTTTGAAACTGCAAGTTGAATCGACCCTAAAGTCGCCGTGTGTTGATGCAGCAGCTGAATTCCTTTCCAACCGATCCTGCCGCGTCTCTTTTGACGGCTGCACTTCCCGCTCCTTCTCTGGCGTCTCACAAGGGTCTATTCTGGGTCCTTTGTTATTTTTTATTAACGACCTTCCCCTCCTTCTTACTTGTCCCTGTTTACTCTATGCAGATGACCTTAAGCTGTTTTCTAGTATATAGTCGCCTATGGACTGTGTATCCCTTCAATCTAACCTAGACACTCTGGTTCGTTGGTGTTAGACTAATTCTTTAGCGTTAAACGTCAGAAAGTGTCACTCTATGTGCTCCTCCCTAAAATCCTCACCCACTTCTCCCGCTTTTGGCACCACACCATCGAGTTTCTTGTAAATCACAAATATCAAGGCGTTTTTTCCAAAGGCTCTTGCGAGTTACTTCGCCTTTTCTCTGAGGGTGCCAACATTTAGCGTGCAGACATGCTCGGACTGATTTACTTACGTCCTGTTGTTTTGTTGTTGAATGCACGGGCGGCCTTCCGGATTCACAATAGAGTCTAGTTCTCCACGGTAGTTACAGAAAACCAACACTTAATATTAAGCTCAGGACTGAATATTTCGGTACAGGACTATGATAGTCTTGGACGGATGCTTTTGTTTAAGTTTCGAAGCTTATTTCAATTTGAAAGCAGCTGATATTAATTTAGGTTTTTTTTCATAGGTATCACGACTTGTGATTCTCCATGAAGAAGCTGAAGATGGAAATGCAATGCCAGATCTTAGCCGTCCGGTACAAGCTGTTTCCTTGGCCGTTACAAATTTGGTTAAGGTCGGTAAAGAAACAATCAACAGTTCGGACGATAAAATTCTCAAACAAGATATGCCTGCCGCCCTGATACGCGTTGAAGAGGCATCACAATTACTTGAGGAAGCATCCGGTATGCTAGGTGCGGACCCCTACTCTAGTTCGGCTCGTAAAAAGCTCATTGAAGGTAGTCGTGGTATACTGCAAGGTACATCTTCCCTGTTGCTATGTTTCGATGAATCCGAAGTACGTAAAATAATCCAGGAGTGTAAGCGAGTCCTAGACTATTTAGCGATAGCTGAAGTCATCGATACAATGGAGGATTTGATACAGTTCCTCAAGGACTTGAGTCCGTGCCTGAGCAAAGTCTCACGAGAGGTCGGCGCTCGTGAGAAGGAGCTTACGCATCAAGTCCACAGCGAAATACTAGTCAGATGTCTAGAGCAAGTAAAGATCCTGGCTCCGATTCTAATCTGCAGCATGAAGGTCTACATCCATATCGTCGAGCAGAAAGGCAAAGGTGCCGAGGAAGCAGCCGAAAATCGAAATTATCTGGCATCACGTATGAGCGACGAAATTCAAGAAATCATACGAGTCCTGCAACTTACCACCTACGACGAAGACACCAGCGAACTAGACAACCTGACGGTTCTGAAAAAGATCCAGAATGCCATTCGCAACAAGATGGAATCAGCTTATGATTGGTTGGCGAATCCATACGCACTGCGCGGTGGTGTTGGCGAGAAAGCCCTTCGGCAAATAGTTGACAACACATATAAGGTTGCAGACCGCTGTCTACCGCAGGACTCAAATGCTATCCGCAAAATGGCAGATGACATCACCACTATGACCAATGCCTTGTGTGAATTACGTCAAGATGGCAAGGGTAGTACACCTCAAGCGGATGGCTTGGCTCGCGAGCTTCGTGAGAAATTGGGTAACTTAGAGCAAGCTGTGCAAAGCGCTGTCAAAGGAGTTGATAAGGCTGGACTCCAACAGACCGCACACACTGTACAGGGACGACTCGAGCAAGCGTGTCGTTGGCTGCAGAATCCAGGACTTGATGACAAAGGCTTGGGACAGCGGGCAATTGCCCTTATTGTAAACGAGGGCAAGAAGGTTGCTGATGGATGTGCTGGCCATGAGAAAAGCGAAATCCTTCAACTTTGCGATGAGGTTGAAGCTCTTTCTAACCAGTACTCAAAATTGTGCAATGCAGGTCTGGGTGCCTCTCCCGAGGGACAGGAGATCGCGCGGCAACTCAATCAGAAACTGCATGAGCTCAAACAGCGTATACAGAACGCGTTAGTCAATCGAGTGGTTGAAGACTTCATGGATGTATCCACACCATTGAAGCAGTTCACGGAAGCAGTCAATGTTCCTGAAGGAACGCCTGGACGCGAGCAAAACTTCAACCAAAAATCGAACAACTTACAAGCATTCAGCAACCGTGCGTCGAAAACGAGCCGAATGGTCGCAGCAGGCGGTTCCGGTGGCAATAAAAAGATCGCTGAAGTGCTTCTTTCATCGGCGGCACAAATTGATAGTCTCACTCCTCAGCTCATTTCTGCGGGTAAGATCCGTTTGAATTATCCAACAAGTAAAGCGGCAGAGGAGCATTTGAATAACCTCAAGCAACAGTATGCCGACACTATCCTACGCATGCGAACGTTGTGCGATCAGGCTACTGATCCTTCCGATTTTATAAAGACATCGGAAGGCCAAATGCAGAAATATGCCTTCCTTTGTGAGGATGCTATCACAAACAAGCAGCCCCAGAAGATGGTCAATAATACATCTAATATTGCGCGACTCGTTAATCGTATTTTGCTGGTGGCTAAACAGGAGGCTGACAATTCAGAGGATCCTGAATTCACGGCTAAACTAAACGCAGCGGCTAATCGGTTGGAGAAAGCATTGCCGGCAATGGTGCAGGATGCAAAGATAGTGGCAACAAATATTGGTGATCCAGCGGCCGCTTCGGCATGGAGGGAATCAAATAAGAATGTAAGTTTGGTTTTAATCCATTGATTTTCACACTAAAATATTCTTTCTGTTTTCTTATAGCTCCTTGGTGCTGTTCGAGACGTCCGTGGTGCTATTGTGCAAACTCCAGTGATACCATCACCACCGGATATGTCGGCGTTGCAGTTAAAGGATGGTAAGTGTTTCCAGTGACAGAAATCAGAAAGCGAAACTTTTAAAATGTGCTGATCCGTTTCTTCCTGTAGAGCGTGCCCCGCCACGTCCACCACTACCACGAGAAGGGGTTCCACCGGTCAGACCACCCCCCCCAGAAACCGATGACGAGGATGAAGTATTCCGAGCTATGCCGCATGCAAATCAATCGATTTTGGTGAGTACATTGCGCCGTATTTCGATTTTTTGTTAACTGATTTTTCTTTCATCACTTTCAGACTGCCGCCCGTGGGCTTCATCAAGAAGTGCGGCAATGGTCGTCAAAAGACAATGAAATCATCGCTGCCGCTAAACGTATGGCTATCCTTATGGCACGGCTATCTGAGCTTGTTCGTGCTGACTCCAAGGGTAGCAAGCGAGAATTGATCGCAACTGCCAAGCAAATTGCCGAAGCATCAGAAGATGTTACACGTTTAGCAAAGGAATTAGCTAGACAGTGTACAGATCGTAGAATTCGAACAAATTTACTTCAAGTGTGCGAACGTATTCCAACCATTGGTACACAATTGAAAATTTTATCAACGGTTAAGGCGACCATGTTGGGAGCACAGGGATCAGATGAGGATCGCGAAGCAACCGAGATGCTTGTTGGAAATGCTCAAAATTTGATGCAAAGTGTAAGTATCATTTGTTTAAGAGGAATCTCATATTAATATAATAATAATAATCGTTGGCGCAACAATCCATATTGGATCAGGGCCTTGAAGTGTGTTAGAGCACTTCATTCAAGACCGTAACGGTACACTACACATCTCATATTGCTCGGACTAATATTCCCACTGTTTTCGCAGGTCAAAGAAACCGTTCGTGCTGCTGAAGGAGCGAGTATTAAAATCCGCTCGGATCAAACCAACCACCGACTTCGATGGGTTCGACGACAACCGTGGTACCAATATTAAGGAGAAATATACTTTGATATCGATTTGATAAAGTTTCCAACGACTGTACTAATTATTATTATCTTTTATCCTTCTCTGTGGGGGAAGGGTAAATGCAAAGAGTTGTCTCACGTGTGTTCGTTCGTTTCTTCGTTTGCCTTTACCATAATCTAGATAATATTTTTCTATAATTGATTGCGAACTGTTTCGATTTAGGATAAAAATAATTCTCTTTGTGAGCAGGATACAGGATAATTTGTTGAAACGTTTTGCTATGTCTTTCTTTTTTGATTCTGGGAAAGTTAGATTGTAGCTTTCTGCATCAGAGAGATACATTTGCCCCACAGATTACGAATACGTTTGGCCTTTGATTCCAATGCACCGTACTATTTCGCATTTACCAACAGTTCAAAGAGCTGGAACGGAATCAGTCCTAAACATCTATAAAAAGCCATCTAAAGACTACAAATCGAAATCGGTAACTATTCAAAATGCCTACAATAACACAATTGCTTTTAGGAAAAGTACAAATCGGAACCTCAGCCTGCTCTATCGAAAAGTAACAGATACCTGGTATATTGTTGACTCTTTCTGAATTTTATATCATTCGTTTCGCGGAATCTTGTGAATTCTGTATTACGGAATTCAACTAAAATCAAGTTTACCCTTTTATTACTAGTTGTTGCTGCTAATAAAAATTTGTTTTTCTATTGCCTTTTCTAACAAAAGCCAACCTTAGAATAAATATATTTGAATAATTATATTTGAAAGAAAAAAAGTATTAAATAAAGAAAAATTAATTAGAAAAAAAAATCTAAAAAAATAATTATCATGTGTGTGTCTACGTGCTCAGTATATTTCGTGGCGAAATGCATCCAAATTAAACTAGAAAATTGTTATCTTATTCCTTTTTAGTCCTACTTTTCTCGCTGCTACATTTTTTTATATATTTGCTTTTTTTTTCTGCTAATTCTTGAATAAAGGGACGAATTTCCTTTTCATTCTATGTTAACGTTAACTACAATTAATTTACTGGTATAATCAAGAGCGAATTTAGTTTTAAAAAAGAAAATTTGATAATTACAGCTACTTTCAGAATAAGCTTAAAAAAATTGTTAACTGGTAAAAAATAACGATGAAAGTCATTAACGAACAGTTTTGGTTTATTCTTCTCTTTCATGATTTAAGCTGGTTGTGGGGGGGCGGTGCTTTTTCATTGTCGCATCACTTTGGCAATGACAATTTATTCTTGGGTTGGGAGTCAGATTGGCTAGCTCAACGTGATTGAGCTTATTGAGCCAAATTCACATAAATTCATATGTCCGCGAATCAGATCTAAATGGATTCAAAGCAGTTCAATTGGCAGGGCGACTTGGGCGGTGGATGCGTCTGGCAACGCCGCAATCTGGGCGTGCGGAAGACAGGCCATTCCAGGAAGTCATGGCCCCCGCGGCAGCCGGGTTTATAAGGGCGAAGGTCAACGGTGTCCATATTTACAGCTGCTACGCTCCTCCTAGTGCAACCTTAGCGCAATATGAGGAGATGTTAGACAGTCTGGTGTTGGACGCTAGAGACCGCAGCCCTAAAATCATTGCGGGCGATTTCAACGCGTGGGCCCTGGAGTGGGGAAGCCGATCGACGAACGCCAGAGGTCAAATTCTGTTGGAGTCATTTGCGGAGCTGGACATCGTGCTGGCCAACATTGGATGCGTGCCCACCTTTCAAGGTAGAGGGTCGGGTTCGATCGTTGACCTGACATTTGTTAGCACTTCACTGGTGAGGGGGATGGCTTGGCAAGTGAGTGAGCACTACACCCACAGTGACCACCAGGCCATCTTCCTCCGCATTGGGAACCGGGGAACCAGTCAACGACGCTCTGGAGATGGAAAGGCTAAGGCGGTCGACTGGTCTATCGGAGCTTTCGACGAGGAGACATTCCTGGCGGCATTGGAGGGAGCCCATTATCCGGTTGGAACAGCTGTCTCAGCGAAGCATGCGACGCTACGATGCCACGACAACGTTTGCACCACGGCAAGAAGCCAAACTACTGGTGGACAAAGAGATCGCTGCCTTGAGATCCTCTTGTCTCCGAGCGAGGAGACTTTCACACAGGACAAGGGGAAGGCCGGAGAACCAGGAGTGTGAGGAGGAATACAGGGATCTGCGAAGCAACCTTAAGAAGGCCATACGGAGAAACAAGCGGGAATGCTACCAGAAGCTCTGCATGGAGGCTAGTACGAATCCAAGTTGTAATGAACAAGATCCGCGGGCAAAAATCACCTCAAGTGACATGCCCACGGCTCTTGTTGCAAATAATTATAACTCTTTTCCCGCAGCAGGAGCAGGACGAAAGTGAACCCCAACTGGCAGCTCAGCAGGACGTCTTCTCGATCCCTGGTGTTACCGAAGAGGAACTTCGGGAAATCTGCGATTGGACGGAATTCTGAATAAGGCTCTGAAGGTGGCGGTCAAGGCCAGACCAAGGTGGTTCGCAAGCACATTCGAATCGTGCATGGCGGAAGGAGTATTTCCCGCCCAGTGGTGAAGCCCCAAAAACCACCCGGCGTGCCCTCTTCATATCGCCCTATTTGTCTCTTAGACACCATTGGGAAGATGTTGGAGAGGGTGATATACAACAGGCTGTTCCCGTTCATCGAGCTTGCGGGTGGTATTTCAGAGCGGTAATATGGGCTTCGGCGGGCCCGTTTTGCGGTCGATGCAGTAGCAAAGGTCGTGGAATTGGCTCGAAATGCAATGGCCATGTTCAAATGCTGTGTTCTGGTGACGCTGGACGTCAAAAATGCTTTTAACTCAACCAATTGGGGCTGGTCTACAGGCGCTTCGGCCAAATTGGGTGTTCCTAGTTACTTGGCTTGGCTAATCGAGAATTACCTTTCGGACAGACTTCTCTGGCCGAAGGAGTAAATTGTGACAGTGGGTGAGCCTCAAAGTTCTGTATTGGGACCACTGCTGGGGAACATAATATACGACGGAGTGCTTGACCTGCGCGTGCCAGAGGAGGCAATGCTGATTGGTTTTGCGGACGACCTGGCGGTAGTGGCAATTGCAAAGCATCCCGAGGATGTGGAGCTTTATGTAAATGAAGCCATTTATACCATCAAGTCATGGTTACGAATGGCCAAGCTAGACCTGGCGGACGAAAAGACGAAAGCGGTCCTCATTACCAACCGTAGGAAGAACAACACGGTTAACATCCGGGTTGGTAATCGTGAGGTCGTCTCAAAATCAATTGTCAAATACCTGGGGGTGATGATCAATGCCAAGCTGAGTTTCAAGGGACACTTGGATTATGCGCGAGAGAAGGCAGCAAATGCTAGTTCATCCCTTTCAAGGATGGTGCCTAACGTAGGAGGGCTGAAGTATAGTCGCAGGCTACTTATTGCGGGAGCGGTGAAGTCGATCCTGCTATACGCGGCCCCTGTCTGGGCGGGAACGTTGAACCACGCTGTAAACCGGAGAAAGATAAGTTCGGCATACCGGTCAATTGCACTAATGGTGTGCAGCGCATTTAGGACGGCGTCGACGGAGGCAGTGTGTGTCATCGCGGGAATGATCCCTATAGATCTTCTAGCGAGCGAGGCGCACTGGCTCTACGAAAAACGGAAGGCAAATCCAGCCGAGGTGAATGCGGATTTCTGAAAAGCCATCAAGAGAGAATTGTGTGGCAAGTGGCAACAACGGTGAGGTAACTCCAACAAGGGCCGGGTGAACCCATACGTTGATCCCGTGTAGTTGGACGAGTCTCCCAACTGTCCTGAATGCGGTGCTACACCCGAGGACCCGGAGCACGTTATGTTCCATTGTCCCAGATTTTTGCAGCAGAAAAGGAGGCTGAACAGTAAATTGGGGGCAGACATCGAGCCCTCCAACCTGGTGGAAGAGATGTTGAAGTCGATGGCGATGGAGCTGGATGGCGGTAAATGAGGCAGTAGCTATGGTGCAGACAAAACTCCTGGAGTTGGATCGAGCTCGGAAGGCGGCGTGACGGAGACGCGACATGGCCGAGATTGGTATAGCAAACCAGAGGCGGACGAGTGGGGGTGGTTTTAGTGGGTGCGAATCCCACACACTGCTGCAACCTAGCGCAGCAGCTTAGTAACTGGGAATGTCGACCCAATTTATAATGAGGCTTTGACCGCATTCACAGAGTATGCTGAGATTCTCCCAGACGCTAGACCAAAGATCCCAAAACTGAAGTTTACTTCGGCAACTGCTAACATCATTGCTGCCGTTGATGGAATTTTGGTTGATCGTTTGGTCAGCGAGATTACTGCTACAGAGGTTCACAGCCTGATCTACGTTGCAGCTGCCATGGTTATTCGCCTCCATAATCAACATCTTGGAGCGAATAACAGAGGTATGCGTAGGAGGAGGGATTTAGGCTCAATAGAAGAGTCGAAAAGTTGAGAAAGGAGATTGGTCGCGTCACGCAAGCACTTCTTGGGAATCCATCACCAACAGTGCACAGATGCAACTCGGTTTGATTCGCACGATTCGCAGTTTAACTTCAGCTGGACTCAGTTCAGCTCGGTTTAATCAAATTTAGTTCAACCGCGTTAGGATCGACTTTTTCTACAGCGAGTAAAATTGAAATTCGAACACCCTCATAAAGGATATGTGGGGGGGGGGGGGGGGGTTTCCAAACGCAACTTAAAGTCTGTTGCATACAATTAGAAGAAAATTGACGAAAAACAGGATAAAATAAAAAGGACGAATTGCAAAAGAAACTCCACTTTCATAGACAAAAAAACTGTAATAATGACATTAAAATCTTAGAAAAAAATGACTAGTTAATACTCCGTATGGAGACTTTCAACGTTATATAGGTCTGGCGATGATGGCTTTACGGTTTCTTACCAGGGCAGAGGCAAATTATCAGACGCCCTCTCAACTCTGCCCTGGGAGCAGCGTGATCGAAGTGGCTCGCAGATGGTAAGTGTTCCTGTATATAATTCGCAAAACACAACATGACTACAAGAAAGCGGGGGAGCAGCAGAGATCAGCCCGCATGAAGGGAATGCTCCCAAAAAATCCAAACCTGAACCCAACGGGGGAGGAAACCCGGACAGGTCAGGGACTCAGGACTCAGGAAGCCCGCCATTAGCTATGCTAGTGCGGTCAAGGGCATTCTACTGGCCATAGTGCCAAAAATATTTCCCGAGCAAATACTCGTGAGGAGCAGGAAATCATTGAGGACCTTGTCGTCTGCGCGACGGAGGACACCGCAGTATGGATGAGGTCCATAGTTCCTAGCTTGCCAGACTGGGAAGGGGTGCAACTGTCAACATGTTCTGGGGATGATATACCAGGAGCCCACATGGTGACAGTTTTTCTGCCAAAAGCCGCGGCAATAGAAACGGAGACCTTATGGGCCTCCTAATCGCTCAGAATGAAGATTTCCATACCCGACTATGGAGAGTGTTCAGAAGCAAGGTGGAGGGCAAGGGTAAACTCCTCACGATCGGGGTAGATGACCGATCCCTGGAGGCAATTAAACGTCGGAGTTGCCATATCAACTACCGATTTGGCAACATACCCGTGCATGTGCACAGGGAAAAGCCGAGGAAAGATACCTCGGAGGAGACACCGGGTGAAAAACATACCGAGGTCCCTGAAGAAGTCTCGAAAGCCATAGAGGTGGAAAGGACTGGATCAACCAGGGAAATAGACCTGCTGCCCAGTGAAGAACAGAAGCTGGACGACCTAGACCTAGGACTCCTAGGGCCCAGGGTGGACAGCGATGCGCAGAAAAGCGCCATGTCGGAGGAGGAGGATGACACTCCAACAGTGGAGAAGAGCTCCAAACAATAACGGAGCCAATGGCCAGCACTAAGATAGTCCATGCAGTGATTGCAAGGGCAAGTTCCAAGGAGAACATTGGAATAGTGCTAGCTCAGGAGCCCTGGGTGTACCGGGGCGAGATTCGCGGTCTGCAAGGAGGAAGCGTGCAGCTAATTTGGGTCTCCTCTTGCGAAAAACCAAGAGCTTGCATAATTCTTAAACGTACTTTAAAATACATATGCCTTTCAAAGTTCTTAACCGGGGACCTTGTGGCTATCCAAGTCTCATTGGAAACCGGGAGGAGCGCTCGAGAGGCAGTTGTGGCATCGGGATACTTCCCAGGAGACGAAATTCGGGTTCCACCGGAACAAGTCGCAGAACTGACGAAGTATTGCGAGAAGAGGGTGTTACCACTTCTTCAGGCAGAGCAGGGACGCCTTTACACGAGCGAGAACCCTTCTACTCTAAGAAATGAAGAGGAACGGTTGAGGGAACTATACTGGGCGGGCCTACCAGGGATGGAGCACTCCAGGGTGCTTATTGGGGGTACGAACCTATGTGCACAAAGGATTGTTTTAAATCTCACCAAAAAGAACCTCCGAATCATGGTGGGAATTCTCACTGGTCATTGTCGGCTGAACTATAACCTAGGGAAGCTAGGGATATCTACGGATACTACGGACACTGCCTGCAGGTTTTGTGAGGAGTATGATGAAACCTCTATACACGTCCTGGGACAGTATTCGGCACTTGTGCAAAGTAGGTCAAGGGATCTGGGAGAACACTGAATACCAGATGCAAAGCTGAAAGATCTGGAAGTAAGGAACATACTAAAGTTCCTAACGGTTATAGGCCTGCTTGAATAACTATGATCAATAGGTACACTATGACCAGTTGGTTCCCCTTAACAGAATAATAATGATACTATAAATTAGTGGTCATAATTAGAAGAAGAAGAAAGCGGGATAAAGAGAAGATAGAGTGAGAAGGGGTCAGGTTGTTGAGAATGAAGTATGATTTTCAATCCCCTCCACGTTTCGTTTGCGGTCTTATGAGAACTCATTTTAAATGCAAAATCCAAGTAAACAATGAAATAAGAGTTACTTCTCATTTTACCCGATCGTGCGTGGGATCTGTCTTTAAATGTTCAAATAAGAGTGAAAAATTTTCAAGAATTCCAATAAATAATTTAGTGAGAATAGCGGTCCTAATAAAGGGCAGGGTGTTACCTTCGAAATGTTGGACAATAAAAATAAATAAAATCGTTTTTTACAGTGTAGTGATATAATTTAAATGCAAATAATTTTCAATACCGGTTACCAAGGACCGTTACTTATTTAATCCAGTGTTTGATGAATTTTGTAAACATTGAAATACAATGGAGCTCGCTAGTAATTCAATTATACTTTTTATATTTCAAATAATATTTTATATTCAGGTTTGTGTATTAAAATATCAAAACTAAAAGGACAAGTCTGCAATTTGGGTTTTTCTTTATTTAGTGCATTTACGGAGAGAACATAACTGGAAAAGTATCTACTAACTCATTCCTGGATGGAGTTCACCCTGACGGATTTGACTATAAAATAAAACTTTCAGATTTAAGAGAAGTCGCCAATATACCCTTACCCGGTATAAGGGTGGAAAGCCTGAAGGTTGCCATTGTTAAGCCATTGGTATATATCCTCGTGAATATAAAAAACAACTCTGAAAATGTCCAGCCAGTGCTGTATTTTGCAAATTCTACCAGCAATTTTTACTGTCAAGTGGTAAACTTTGAAGGTCCTGAAAAAGCGATCCATATTTCGGTAAATATCTGACTATTATAAGACCATTACGCCTTATTAATTTTATATTTTATGATTTATTTTATTTATGATTTTTATTTATCACAATCTCGGCAGATGCCGGATTTTACCTAATACTAGCACTAAGTGCCAAGCATTTAAGCTCGGACGATCCTACCTACTTAAAAACTAAAAGGGGCACTGGTGGTGGTGGCCGGTGGTAGATCAGTGGGAGAATCCGTCGAGTAGGTAGGGTAGGTAGGTATCAGTGGCCGCTCCGAGGAGCCCAATTAGCGCTTTGGTGCGCCGTTTTGATGCCATAAACTCCTAAGACAGTGACTGTTGTTATAGGAACAGGGAAGCGGAGTCCAGCTGGCTCGGATCTTCAGAGAAAGTGCATGAGGGTTTCCCTTCCTTCTCCGCAGCTTCGGCAATGCGAGTCGTAGGGTAAGCCGAGCCTAGCGGCATGGTCCCCTATGGGCCAGTGCCCCGTGCGGACCGCCGTAATCTTGAATGCATTTGCACGCGTCTGGCACAGGAGCTCTCGTGATCGGGCTATGTTATAAGGGGGCCAAATTCTCCTTGATTTGGCACAGCTTGTAAGCCTTCGCCATCTCAGGCCCGCGGCTGCTAGGTAGTGCGAGTAGACTCGGCCCCCGACAGCCGCCACCGGAACACCGACTGTGTTCCCCGAGGGACTGCTAAGAGCAGAGCCTTGCCTGGCCAATCCGTCAGCCCGCTCATTCCCTTCTATGTTCCTATGCCCGGGAACCCAGAGGAGAGTGATCTTGAGCGTGCCGCCCAGATGGTTGAGCGTGTCTCTGCACTGCCCCACCAACCGGGAAGATGTCGTCGTTGAGTACAAGGCCTTGATGGCCGCTTGGCTGTCGGTCAGAATGGCTATGTTACGCTTGGGGCTCGAATCACGCTCCAGCCATCGACAGATTTCCAATATCGCCAGTACTTCCGCCTGAAATACACTGGTGAAACCTGGGAGACCATACGACTTGGATACACCGTGTGTATTCGAGAAAACCCCCGCGCCGACTCCATAGGCCATCTTTGATCCGTCCGTAAAGAATACCGTGTCATAGTCTTGCAACAAGCCGCCGGTCTTCCACTTTACCCTGGTTGGAAGGTCCACAGCAAAGTTTCTCGTGAAGTTCAGCTTGCGTGTGACATAGTCCGTGGGGGATGCCCAGATTTCTCGAGGTATTTCATCTAGAATGTTGCTGTGGCCGTAGGACTTCGCTGCCCAGCATCCGGACTCACGTAGTCTGACGGCACTGCACGCTGCAACATATTGGATGTGGAGGTCAAGGGGGAGGAGATGCAGGAGTACATTGAGAGCATCTGCCGGGCAAGACTGCAGAGCCCCCGTAGCACCTGCACACGCGGTTCTTTGAATCCTATTAAGCTTCGTTCTATTGTATTTCTTCTTCAAAGCCTGCCACCATACAATAGATCCGTACGTCAGGATCGGACGCACTACAGCGGTGTACATCCAGAGAACCATACTCGGCCGGAGACCCTATTTCTTGGCAAAGGTTCTCTTACAGGCATAGAAGGCTATACAGGCCTTCTTAACCCTCAGTTCTATGTTCAACCTCCAATTTAGCTTAGGATCCAGGATTACACCCAGATACTTTACATTAGAGGAAAGAACCAATCTTTGTTCATTCAGCCGTGGTAGATGGAATTCAGGTATCCTTGCTTGGTGGTGAATAGCATCAGTTGCGTTTTGGTTGGGTTTATGCTGAGTCCGCATCTTGCGGCAACGCTCCTTCCATGATGTCGCTCATAATGGACAGAAACATCCCTGATACTAATATCACCAAGTCGTCGGCATACGCCACCACCTTCACCCCGCTGCTGTCTAATGTGCGTAAAATTTTGTCCATTACTATTAACCAGAGCACCGGTGAGATAGCACCACCCTGGGGCGTGCCTCTGTTCACAGCTCTGGTCAAGTGGTTGCCTCCCAGATCGGACTGGATTATCCTGGTACTCAGCATGGATATAATCCAATGCGTGAGATACCCCTTCAATCCAATACCGGTCAAGGCTTCCTTGATGGCGTTGGTACTGACGTTGTTGAAAGCTCCTTCTATATCCAAGAAGGCATCAAGGGTATACTGCTTGTACTGCAGCGACCGCTCAACAGTGCCAATTACCTCGTGGAGGGCGGTTTCTGTGGATTTTCCTTTGAGGTAGGCATGCTGGGAATTAGAGAAAAGCGTTTTCTCCATAATCGTCCTTAAGTGAATGTCCAGGACGCGTTCTAGGGTCTTCAGCACGAAAGAGGTCAGGCTGATTGGCCGAAAGTCCTTCGCGGACTCATGACCGCGCCTGCCCGCTTTCGGTATGAAAACCACCCGTGCGCGCCTCTAGGACTGCGGTACGTATCCTAAAGTGATGCAGCTCCGGTAAATCTCAACAAGCCACGGCACAACCCTTTCCTGCTGCTTCTGTACCATGACTGGCATTATGCCATCTGGGCCTGGAGATTTGTATGCGGAGAAACTGTTTATAGCCCAGCCGATCCTATCCCCGGTAATTACCGATTTGATAGTCTCGCACAGCTGGGGTTGCCGCAAACCCTCTAAGCGAGGTTCTGACTCACAGTCCTCCTCGCTGGAGGGAAAGTGCGTTTGCACCAGCAGCTCCAAGGTTTCACTAGAAGATTCCGTCCAGGAGCCTTCCGACTTTTTAAGGAAGGATGGACTCTTATGTTCCTTGGACAGAATCTTATTGAGCCTCGCGGATTCACTAGTGCTTTCAATGTTCTGACAATAGTCTAGCCAAGACCGCCTCTTGGAGGTCCTGATGGCCGACTTGTACTTCTTCAAGCAGTCCTTGTATGGCTGCCAGTATTTTTGCCTGTAGCAGAAGTTGAAGATTTCTCTGGTCAGCTTCCTGAGACTAGAGAGATCTTCGTTCCACCACGGTGGCAGGGTCTTTTTGCTGTACTTAGCAGGGCACGAGACTTTGAAGGCGGTATCAAAAGCCTTCTCCAGAGCCCCGACCTTTGACTCCAGTTCGTCTGTCGTGCCAATCCTACCAATTTGCGCACCGGAGAGTTTGTTCTTAATTACCTGACCAAACTTTCTCCAGTCGATCCTCCTGGGATCTCTAAAGGGCTTGGAGACCTCTGCGGCGAGAGCTAGACTGAAGAGTATCCAACTGTGGTCAGAGAAGGATCTCTGGTCAGACACTCTCCAGTCCTCCACCCTAAGAATCCCGTTGTCGGTTATTAGAGTGATATCAAGGACCTCCTCCCAACCGTCACAGTTCTCCGAGCAGGGGAAATGAAAGGTTGGTGTACTGCTCCTGTTACACACCGATAGATTTGAAGTAATAATAAAATCAAAGAATGACTCACCTCTTTCGTTGATTTCTGAGTTGCCCCAAAGTGTATGCCTTGCATTTGCGTCGCAGCCAATCAGCAGGTTGGCTTTCTTTGGTGTTATGGTGTTCGTCAGATGTTGTAGTTCTTCTGGCGGAGCTGATCGGTCGTGAGCCATGTACGCCGAGGAAATATACACGTTCTCTGCCCCCACCTGCTCCAGCTTGACCACAACTAGGTCACTGGAACTCAGGTCCGGGCACAGGAATGCGTGCAGACTCTTCCTCGCAAGAATACATGCTCTATGTTTAGCCTGATCAGCGTCTCCTGTGCTGTGGAATAAATTAAAATATTTGCTTTGGAGCCCTTTGATGGTTCGGTCGCTTCCGACCCAGGGCTCCTGTATTAATGCGATGTCGATGTCTTCCTCTAAGAGGAAGACGAGCAGATTAGCCGAGGCGCACTTCGAGTGCTGCAGATTTATCTGCGTTACCCTCAGCATGATCTGCTTGCGTGGGGGGTTTGTCAGCCCCCGTCGGACCGTCGATCGTCATCTCCTCCAACAGCTCGTTGGCGGCGTCGATTGGGTCAAGGTCGTCGTCCGGTTTTGCAGAGCGGAACACTTTTACTTTGGCATGCCTGACTCCGAACCACACTTTGTAATCAGCCTTTTTCAGTGCCTCCAGGCACTCCTCGTTTATGCGGAGTAGTACGGGCTGGCTGTTTATCTGAGGTTCCTCCTCCTTTATAACAACCCAGTCGTCCATGGGAATCCCGGGGTTGTGAAGGCGCAGGAAATGGACCAGCTTGTCCTTCTCCATGCGGATCTTCGGCAACCAAATGCGAGCGACCAGTCTCCTGGGAATCTCGTCGTAAGGGATAATCTTGTGGTTAACGCCCTCCCAAGCGTCGCTGTTCTTAGCGACGCACGAGCCGAGAAAGTCCTTAGAGAACTGGTCCATGCAAGCTATTACGTGGAACCCACGGACCACCTGAGATGAATCAAAGTGGGAAGTGAGTCCCGGGTGTTTGCCTCCGGTTTCCACGAGATGTTCATAGACCATGCCCGACAGCCTAGCCTCAACACTGGTCCACACCTTCAGCGTTAGTTTGCCGCAAGCAGAATTGCCATCCGCCAGCGCCACCCGTAAGTGACTCCTGGCTACATCGCTGAAGGGCTTCGCAGTACGTGGCCCGCCGGCTGACGGTTGCTGTACAATTTCCTCCGTATGTTGCTTGGCGTCTGCGCTCTTGCCCACTCTGCTCCGCTTCTTATCTTGTTCGACCTCGTCTTGAGATCGATTGCATTTTAGAGCGATGGGCTTCGCCTTCTGCTCGTCAGCCCGGCGTTTGCTGTTGTATTCATCAACAATCGCCTGGTATTTAGCGAGGTCTTTTTCATCCCGCTCGTCGACAGTACCGGCCTCCTTATTCTTGGCAATCTTGCCGAGAATATGCATGGCCTTCTGGTACTGACTCTTGAGCAGGACACCCGTGGACCTTCGCTTCTTAGCCGGTTTCCGGCGACCGACATTCTTGTCGGTTTTCGCTTTCGAGGAATCCCCCGACGCTGAGGGCTTCGGGTCAGGAGTACTATGTCTGGTACTCGCTACACCCAGCCTGACGGCAGTGGGTTCCAGGCTGGAAGCCACTAGTCCGTCTGACGCCTCGCTCCGAGAGGACCCTGCGGTTGGTTTCAGCATAACGGTGCTACGGCTGGCATCGAGTGTACTGCTCTCGACGGCCACTGTCTCCTGGCTGGAGGCCAGCAGCTCGTCCTCCGATGATGCGCCTGGCATCATCGCCTCCTCTTCTATCGTCGTTTTGGTTTTTTTATTAATTGAGTCCATGTCTTGGTCCCACGAGTAGTCCGGGAAGAATGTCCACCCTGGCTGGCCCGGCCACCAGGGTAAGGGTCTTATTTGAAACTGAAGGTGCCCAAGGTATTCAGAGTTCGCATACTAAAGACCAAGCTCCCCATTGGCCACGCAGCCCTCGGCGTATGCTGTTCCACCTTGGCTTGGGGTCCTATTAGCACCTTCTCCGGTGCAGGGAGGACGATCCCCGGGCTGTTGCTTCAGTCCATCCCCCCGCCAGATCTACTTGCCCCTAACACATGACCAGTAGACAAGCAGATCCTCGTCAGTTGGATGAGCCTACTCCCAGCCCGGACCTACACACTCTTGGCCCGCCCGAAGACGGTTTCCAGCGGCCACCACGGGGAGGTCGTGTGAGGTCTTGCCTAATTATGCAACTTTAACCTGAACCATAATCAGACCAGGCCGCCCATCGAGTACTCCCCGCAACATTGAGCACGTATGCAGAATGGTGTACTTCTGCATGGTTTGAACCAGACTGTGCGAAAGTCCCAGGACATCAAGGGAAGCCGTCAGGGATTTAGGTACAATACGTGTAGCTGACAATATTATGGGAACTACAACCACCCGCTCGAGACGCCAAATTTCTTTGATTTCCCGAGCCAATGGCTCATAGTTTACCTTCTTCTCCACGTATTTCCGTTCAATGTTGCTATTATGGGGGATAGCAACATCAATAATATACGCGGAGCGACCCGTCTTGTCAACTAGCAGTACGTCAGGCTTGTTGTGTGCATTATGGCGATCAGTCAGAACTTGCCGGTCCCAATACATGCTGTAAGCAGAACTATCAAGTACTGCTTGCGGCTCTTATCGGTAAACCGGACATGTCTCCGTGATCAGCCCATGCTTGTATGCAAGGTTTTGATGGATAACCTTACATACAGCACCGGTGCCATAACAGTACAGCCAGAAATGAGATGGTCCAACGTCTCTAACGCCGAACCACACATTCTGCACTGGTCGTTCTCCACCTGTTCTTTCATGATGAGCTTTTTATAAGCTCGGGTGGCGACCACGCCATCCTGAATGACACACATGAACCCGTCCGTCTCAGCAAAGAGCTCCCCAGCACACAGCCATCTGTTCGACAGATGCAAATCGACAAATGACTGCCAAAGACAATTCACGTGTTTACCGTGCATTGCTTTCGACTTCCATTCCTCGATCCGCTCCTGGTCCGACTTCACCCCACTCAGAGGATTGAAAGATCGATCCTTCAAGTTAAGTGGAGTCAGTCCATAGTCTGCCTTACAGACAGCCGCATGCAAGGGACTCGCCTGCTCTTTGCTGTAAAAATAAGCGCGCAGCGAGTCGACTTGGCGATGATGTTGTGCCGCCACGTCAGCCACGCCTCTACCTCCGATGTCACGAGGCAGGTTCATCCGCTCCACGCCCGACTTTGGGTGATGCATTCGGAATTTGGACATAGTTGTCCGTATCCGCCGCTGGACGTTTTCCAGATCGGTCTTCGTCCACGGCAATATTCCGAATGCATAAGCCAGTGAAGGGATGGCGAATACATTCAACGCGCTTATTTTATTCTTCCCCGAGAGATGCGATTTCAGCACCAGCTTTACACGTCGCAGGAATTCGGACAGCAGAGCTTCTTTCAGATCACCAACTCGAGCATGGCTTCCTTGCAGAATTCCTTGGTACTTGTAGATGTCTGTCTCGGTCATAGCTTCGATGTGGAGGTCACCAATGCTATGTCCGGCATGCGGCTCGTGATGACCTTTGCGGATGGCTTGGATTCGACACTTGTCTAATCCAAACTCCATCCGAATATCACGGCTGAACATGTCTATTATTCGCAACAGACTTCTAAGATGGTTGTCAGTACCAGCATACAGCTTGATGTCATGTAGGTACATCAAGTGTGTCAGTTCGCACTTAGCACGTAGGCCATATTTTATTGCAAAACCGTGCCCTCTAGCATCATTCAGTAGCCATGAAAGGGGGTTCAGTGCCATACAAAGCCAAAGGGGACTCAATGAATCCCCCTGGAAGATGCCCCTCCGAATACGGATGGGCTCTGAGGTATTAGCACCCTCAGATGTACGGACTGACAAGGTGGTATGCCACCCTTCCATGACTGTCGCCAAAAACTTTATTAGTTTCGGATCAATGCGATAGAGATGTAGGATGTCGATTAGCCAGGTATGCGGAACGCTATCAAAAGCCTTGGCATAATCGATATAGCAACTGAAGAGGTTTCTTTTGCCTCTAGTTGCTTGTCCTACAATTACCGAGTCGATAATGAGTTGCTCTTTGCAACCCCTTGACCCAACTCGGCAGCCCTTCTGCTCCTCGGACAGAATGTTGTTGGTTTCGAGGTGCGCATTGATCCTTCCACTAATAATGGACGTGATGAATTTGTAGAGGGTTGGTAAGCAAGTGATCGGTCTTGTGTCTACGGGGTCCTGCACCGTGTCCTTCTTAGGGATAAGGTAGGTAATCCCCGCAGTGAGGAAAGATGGAAATTCCTCCGGCCGACTTATGACCTCATTTATACTGCGTGCCAACCGACTGTGTACGCTGGTAAATTTCTTATACCAGAAATTCTGCACCCGATCCAGACCTGGGCCCCTCCAGTTCTTCGAGATGTTTATGGCTCGTCGAACTTCCTCTTCGGTAACATCCGCGAAATTCATGCCAGGTGTATTGAAATGGCGGGTGCCTTCGGCGGTGATCCACTCAGCATGCTCAGCATGCTGGGCAGGTAATCCCCAAAGTCCACCCCAATACTCTTTCGCTTCCGTCACCGAGAACTGTATTGTCTGGGCGCTCTGTTGGGATTCGTTGAGAGATCTGAAAACAACCTGTGGTTGTGGTCGTCGTGGCGCCTAGACGTCGAACTGCCCCACGACTAGCGGTTTCGACGCCGTGCTGTCCATTACGAGAGCCCGACCCAGTCACCAAGTCAGACGACTCCCGCCGGTTATCCGTACTGGATCTCAAATTTCTCCTTCTTCTCATTGTTGGTGGTGCATTTTATCCCTAGCTGCCAGGGGTTGAGATAGCTTCTTTAGTGAGTAATCTGCAAGACTGCAAAGTTCCTGCACTTTCCTCACCTAACCCCTGAGACGCTGCGGTGGCATACAGCCATTCAGACTGAAGCTATCTATCCCTCCTCCTTTCACAACCGGGTTTGGGATCGGCTTCGGCGGAGTTATTTTATTATTTTTTTATTTTATTTATTTTTTTTTATTTTATTTATTTATTTATTTTATTTTATTTATTTTTTTTATTTTATTTATTATTTATTTCCTTCTTTTATACTCGTATTTTCTCTAATTTTCATATTTTTTCAGGCGGAAATTATCCCAAATAATGTCAACATTTTAGCCGTTTCTTACAAAAAGCACATTGAGATATTCGCTATTCAAAATAGAAGTGGAAACTGTAGATATTCGCAAATGTTACAAAAAATACTGTTAGACGGTAGTGGTGATATTCAAAGGACTATTCTGTTCAAAGCTGCTGCTAGTAACGGTGCAGATATGCCATTCCTGCATATGATTGTTTCCATGGTAAATCAGGCTCGGAGTTATCTTGTGTAAGTCTCTTATTTTTCTTCTTCTTCTTTTTTCTTTTATTTTATCTTTTTTTCTTCCTTTGGTTCGGATAGCTGAGTGGTTAGAGCACAAGGCTGTCGTAGAGACAGATAATGCCTCGTTGCCAATCGTCAGGCATTGATTCGCTGTCCCATACCTTGAGCACAAGTTGATGAACCACTTGGTGTAATTGGTCGCCTCCATATTTAACCAATTCGGCTGTAATTCCATCGGCTCCAGGCGACTTATGATTTTTTAACCGATGAATTGCACGGACTGTTTCTCCTAAACTCGGTGGTGGCAGTATTTGTCCGTCCTCTTCAGTTGACGGGACCTCCAACTCGCCGATGTTCTGGTTGTTCAGTAGGTCTTCAAAGTACTCAACCCATCGCTCCAATATATCCATTCCGTTGTTTTCCATGTAGGGTTATCAACCCTACCCAACCCCCAACCTGGAGGACCAGTTGGTACAATTTGTTCCGTTTTTAACACTCACCTGTTGTTTTCTGGACTTTTTCCGCCGACGACCGAAGCTAAAAGGGTCTTCAATGACCTGAAGGCACATCTTTTCCCCTTTGGACCCCTCTTTTGGCTCACTTGCGAGCTCCTCCAGCGCTGGACGGGATCAGAAAGCCACTGCTTGACCTGGCTCGCGCCGTGGGGGATGGTCAGCTGATATTTCCGTTCCGTCGTTGGCCAGGGCAGCAGCGTGCTGTGCCACGTTCATAGCAGGAAAAACTGTCGCCAGCATAGATTGCGGGGATTTCACTGTGTCCCTAAGTTCGCTGATCGTTTTCGTTAGCAGCTTCATTTGAGTTCGCTGATTCTCATTTTGTCGCAGCACATCATCGTACTTAGCTCGAATTTCGCTGAGTGCGCTGTCATCGGATGGCAGGGATAAGTCCGGTCCCAAGTTATCCTCGAAAACGTCATTGATATACTGAGCATCGTTTATTTATTTATTAATTTATTTATTTATTTAATGAGAACAATACACAGAAAGCAAATTTCTTATTACATATTGTCCTCAGAGGGAGGAGCAAGTAAATGGCATATTTTGCGCTTAAAGCTAGAGAGGGACATAGAGTCAAAGGAACCAAGCTGTAGGGCATTGTAGGACCGCGAAAACCTCGGGATCGGAGAGTGAAAGTAAATCTCGAGCTCGGCGAAGGGCACATCAAAAATGTCCGCATTACGTGTGTTATGAGACGAGGCGATACGGAGAGTAATATCCGAGTTGGCGGAGCAGTCCATCAGACCATTGCAGAGTTTGAAAAGAGTACACATATCAAGGAAGATACGGCGTTGCTGTAGGGAGGGGAGATTGAGGGTGCCGAGTCGTGACGGAGAATCAACCCGTGGAAGGTTCTTTTTATAAAAGAGGGATCGGGTGAATTTGCGTTGTACAACCTCAAGAGCGCCGCAGTCCCGAATGCGGAAAGGGGACCAGACTACACAGCAATATTCAAGGATGTTTTTGACAAGGGAATTGAAGAGTGTTAAGGAGGGCTGGATTGATATAAAGTCGGACGAGGAACGTAGGATAAAACCAGACATTTTGGAAGCTCTATTGATGATGTCAACGAAGTGGGAATTGAAACGAAGTTTATGGTCGAATATTACATCCAGGTCTTTGAAGGAGGTCAGTAGTGAAAGAGGTTGACCACTGAGAGAATAGGAAAAGGATGATGGGGAGGGTTTAAGGGAATAGCGCATCCAGTGGCATTTGTTGACATTCAGTGTTAGCTTGTTGACCGAACACCAACGGGCTAAATTATCAAGGTTGGATTGTAAGAGAGCACAGTCCAATGGAGACGAAACAGAGGCAAACAATTCAAGGTCGTCTGCGTAAAGCAAATACGGACAGGTGAGAATGGAGGCGAGGTCATTGATAAAAAACAGGAAGAGTAGGGGGCCAAGTGTAGAGCCTTGGGGAACACCAGAGGAAGGAGAGAAGGAACCAGATGAGTGACCATGAAAAGAAACTTTGCAGGAACGGTATGAGAGATAGGAGGAAAACCAGGAGATGACTGAGGGAGGGAAGTCTAGTGAAGAAAGTTTAGAGAGGAGAATGTTATGGTCAACGGTGTCAAAGGTTTTGGAGAAATCAGTATAAACAGCATGTACCTCCTGTCGTGAATTCAAGCGTTTAGCAACAAAGTTGGTAAAGACCAGAAGATTTGAAGCCGTTGATCTATGTTTCACGAAACCATGCTGCTCTTTGACAATGAGGTGACCGAAGTGCGCAGTCAACCAGTCGTTGACGTATCTTTCTAGGATTTTGGAGCAAGAGGAGAGAAGAGAAATGGGGCGGTAGTTCACAGCAAGGGAAGGGTCTCCGCTCTTGAGGATAGGAATGATAAGGGCCTCTTTCCAGAGACGGGGAAAGTAGCATTCGTCTAGACTTTTGTTGTAGATTATACACAGGGGGAGGAAAATGTGTTTTCTACAGTTAAGGAGGAAGAGATTAGGAAGCCCATCGGGGCCAGGTCCGACACTGGGGTCAAGGTTACCAATGAGGGACTCAACCAAGGAAGGCGTGAGGAGAGGAATGGCTAGTGATTCGGAGGAGTCTGTGGTTATGAAAGGTGTAGAGGGTGAAGGGCTCGAGGGAGAAAACACTGAAGAGAAGTAGGTGCAGAGAAGGTCGCAGGATTGTTGTGGGGAGTTGGCAGTGGAGTCAGCGAAGCTGATAGAAGAAGGGACAGATTGAGTTGGATTACGAGAGTTGCGAGCGTGAGACCAAAAGGGTTTTAAGTTACCGCGGGCAAGGGCCGCCCTTGCCCGCGGTAACTTAAAACTTCGACGCTCAAAAGGTACCTTTTACGCACTTTTCTGACCATTGACTTCACAGTAGATCGTATAGCGTTAAAGTGAGCAAGGTCGGGGTCATTTTTAGAAGCCCGAAACTTCTTCCGCAGTGTATGTTTCAAGCGAATGTTAATATGAAGTTCCGTTGTGAACCAAGTTGGGTACGAACGTAGGCAGGGAGGGGAAGAAGGGACATAACAGGAGAGGAGATCAGAGAGGATATTGTAGAAGGTGTTAAGAGCTTGATCACACTATAAATTACTTAATATATGTACCCAGTTGAAAGACGCTAAAGCTGAGTTCAGACCGTCAAAAGAGATCGAGAGTGCGGCCCAAGGAGTTTTTGGTGGTATTGAAATTCAGGGCAGAGCAAGTTTACATAAAGAAAGAAAGTGGGAGGGAAGAATGGGAGAGGTTGTTGGAAGGAATTGGAAGGGGGGGGGGGTTAGGGGGGAGGTTGAAATCTCCACAAAGGAAGAAAGGGAGGGAAGGGAATCTGACGGTAAGGAGTTCAGACAAACTGTCAAACAATTCTTCATACAGGTGAGAAGGGCTAGCACAGGGGACATATACACAAGAAACAATGAACGGGGGGAAGTTGGGCGGGGAGACACGAAGAGCAACACAATCAAAAGGAAAGCCAGAGGAGGAGAAGACGAGTTCAGCGGGGAGTGAATCTTTTATAGCAATTAGGACTCCATCACCAGTGGACTTACGAGAAGCATCCCCGTCCCTGTCACAGCGGAAAGTGGAGTACCCTTCGGGGAGCTCGGAGTATAATATGGCATCGTCTAGCCAGGTTTCGGAGATACAGATGGCATGGTGTTGCTCAGCCAGCGCGAATAAATTGCCCCCAGCTTGGTTCTTAAACCCCTGACATTCTGATAAAACAGACGGACAGTGAACATGGATCCTTTTATATAGCTCGGCGAGGCAGGCGGGTTGCCCTGAATTGGGACGCTTATATGGCTTGATGAATACACCTTCAGGTCAGAAAGAAGGGTTGCCGAGGACATCAACTTCATGTGGATAAGTAACCTTGAAAGATGCAATTACCCGGTCGGTGTTGTCGTCTTTTGTGAATTTAATGCAGGACAGAGGATAGAGTAAACCAACTTTGCTCCTTATATACTCCAGAACATCGTCCGTAGAAGTTGTGAACGCTAGTCTGGAGATGAAGAGCTGTTTAGGTGGGGACGCCACCTTTAACTTGGGGCCACTGGTATGGATGAATGAAGTGCCAGGATATATGGTGGTAGCGGGAAGCGGAGCTTCGTTGGCGACAGGAACGATGTCAGAAAGTGGGGCAGCTGTGTTCCGATTCGAAACTTGCTGAGGAGGCTGCGGATATTGTCCTGTCATAGGCGCGATGCAGCGAGACAGGATCGGAGGCTCGGTGGACCGTAACTCTTCGCAAGGGGGCCGCTGGATTAGGGGTGTAGAGCCAATGGAAGCAACCCTGATGTAGGATTGAGAGGCCTGGTGCATAGACTCCTGAGATGATGTTGAGGCTATATTGTTATGCACAGTTGGAAGCGCCTTTTCGGAAGTCACAGTCTCGTCTAACGGATTCCTGAGCCGTCGGGAACACGCAGATGACGACGTCGATAGCTGCATTTTTGGTGGTTTTGCGACGCTTAGGGCTGCTTTTCCCCGCGTTCATTACTTGGATTGCTAAAATCTATTTCTAAAAAACTTTTTCTTAGTTTATAAAAGAAAAAGAAAATTAATTTTGAAAATCAGTCGCGACAGAATATCTAAAACTTGGTTGATGAGTCACAGTGGCGACACTCTGGCGGTAATATAAATCTCTGATCTTAAAAACTGACAGTTGATAGCCGCGGTGAGAATTTTATTTTTTGAAAATTACGCAAACACATGTTTTGGACATATTACGTGCCTTTCTTCTTTGTACACATGTTGTGTCCGAAGCAAGTGTTTGCGGAATTTTCAAAAATGAATCTAAAGTATAATCGGAATCTATAAAAACAAAGGAACTATCCCTATGAAGCCTACAGTATAGAACGTTCTTCACATAAGATGATGTGATGTGTCACCTTATGTGGTTGTTGCCAGTCCACTTGGCAATCCCTGTGATGTGCCACCTTATGTGATTGTTGCCAATCCACTCGGCAATACCTTATTCTTCTTTCTTTCTAGATTAGATTATGGTTAGTCGGAGCAGCTAAATGCCAAAACTCCAGACTAACCAGTTATGGGAGCAGCAATTGCCTGAACTCCACAATGACCTAATCAAGCAGTGTAAATTATGGGAGCAGCGAATTGCTTGGACTCCACAGAATGAAACACGTTAAGCTTGAGTTTGATAGTTCCAACGAACTACGTATTTTTAATTTATATTTCCTTTTTTATACAATTTTTACCTATACTTAGTAGGCCGGTACATATCAATTTACAGTATTTTAGGAAAAATATTACATAGTAGGCAATGATAAGTTTACAGTATTTTTAGAGAAAATAATACATAGTAGGCGATGATAAAGTGAATAAGTTTACAGTATTTTACACCTTACCCCTTTTGAAAAAAATGAATTGTCTTTAGGAACGGTAGACAATTCGTTTTTTCTTTATTGTTTATATTATGTATAGTTAGAAGTTTTTTTTTTTTCTTTTTTTAACAATAATGAGTAATATTTTTAAAGTCTACTTATTGTAATAGTATTGTATTGGTATTGATTAATTAGGTGGTATATTTATATTTATAACAGTATAGGCAATTTCAAAGCAATTTTGTTTATTTTATTTATTTATTTATTCGTCTTAACCTATTTTTGTGAATTTTAGATATTTTATTGTCCTGGTCTTTTATCAGGCAATTTACATTGTCAATTGATATTATGCTATAAGGACCTTCATACAATGGGTCTAGTTTTCGTCTGTTTTCGACGGATAACAAAACTTGATCTCCTATTTTCAATGATAATGGGTTACATTTTGGGTCATTTTGGTTTTTTGTCTTTTTCTTTGCTTTTTCTAGAAGTTGTTTGGCTTTGCTAATAGAATTTTGTAATCTGTATTTTAGTTCATTATTGTACAAGTCGTAATTATATATTGGTTCTGGTTTTGTTTTAGAGAGTTCTGAGGGTATATTTACTTTTTTTCCAAACACTAACTCGAATGGTGTGTAACCATGTATGGAATTGGGTGACGTGTTGTAACAGAAAGAGTAGTATTGTACCCAATCATCCCAATCGTCTTTGTTTTCGTTAACGAAACTTCGTAGGTATTCGTTTAGACACTTATGGTTACGTTCTAGAGCTCCTATGGTTTCAGGATGAGCTGGTGTTGCAAATATTTGTTCAATTTTTAGCAATTTACATATCTCTGAGAATACTTGATTTTTGTATTCAGTACCGAGATCTGTTTTTATTTTGTTCATGGGTCCGTAGTTTAATATGAATCCATGGACAATTGCTCTTGCAACAGTGTTCGCTTCTTTGTTTGGAATAGGTATTATTATCACATATTTGCTCAGATCACACTGCATAGTTACAGCGTATTTATTACCTTGGTTGGTTTTGGTAAACGGTCCAACTGTGTCTATGGACATGGTATCGAATACTTTGGTTGGTGTTGTTGTTATCTCTAGTAATTCCCTATTTTGTTTTTGATGTTTATTTTTTGTACATGAACTACAGTTTTTAATATAATTAGCGATTGTTTTTTTCATGTTTTTCCATTTGTATATTTCACGAAGTTTTTTATACATTCTACTCTGTCCAATGTGTCCTGCTGTTGGAGTAGAGTGATTATTATGCAATATTCCTATTATTTTCGATTTGTCCGTTATCGTAATTAGTGGTTTGTATATTTGGATATCCATATTTTTCAAAGTATGATTCGCTAGCGTTTTAAATGCGGTTGTATTTAATATAGTGAATAATTCACTTTCGGCCGATAATTTCAGAGTCTTGGTCTGAAACCTATTATTTAGATATTTTTCCAACTCTGTGAGTTCCTGCACTAATGCGGGTTCAATTGATTGGTTATTATTTAGATTTATATACCGCTTTATTTGGACTTTATTTTTATGTATTATGTTTATCTCTATATCAGTATTTTTATTTTTATATTGCGCAATATTAAATTTCAATTCCGGTAAATGCATTACTTCATTAGGTGATAGAACCTCGAAAACGTGCAGTTGATCAGGCTGCATGTTTTTGTTAGTAATGTGGTTTTCTGAAGTATTGTGAATGAGTTTTGATTGATTTGTGTTTTTGGTCATTGCTCTTGTTTGTATTTGCAAGATATTTTTCAGGTTTGTCAGGTCTGTTATATCTAGTTCTATTCTAGATAATGTATCTGGGCCAATGTTCTCTTTACCTTTAATGTACTGTATGTCAAATTGATATTCTTCTAGATCAAGCCTCATCCGTGTTAGTTTCGATGATGGGTTTTTCATCCCAAATAAGTAAATAAGTGGCCTATGATCTGTTCTTACTATAAAATGTCTTCCATAAACATATGGTTTGAAATACATTATTGCCCAATGAATTGCTGTTAGTTCTTTTTCTATGGTAGATTTATTTTTTTCACCTTTAGTGAATGTTTTGCTAGCGAAAGCTATTGGCAATTCAGTTCCATCTATTGTCTGTGATAGTATTGCTCCACATGCATTTTCGGATGCATCTGTGGATATTGTAAACTGTTGTTTAAAATCAGGGTACTGAAGTATGGGCGGGGACATTAATATTGTTTTAAGGATGTCGAATGCAGTGCTACACAGTGGTGTCCATTCGAATTTAACATTTTTACGCAACAATTGATTTAAAGGTAGGGCAATTTCAGCGAAATTTGGGACAAAACGTCTGTAATAATTACAGAATGCGACGAATCGTCTTACTTCGTCTGGGTTTTTTGGTACTGGAAATTGTTTAATGACTTCGAACTTTGAAGGATCAGGTTGTATTCCTTCGGCAGAGATCTGATGTCCAAGATATGTTACTTCTGATTGAAAGAATTTACACTTATCAGGGTTTAACTTTAAATTTTTGGCTCGTAAGCACTGAAATACTGACGTTAGATTTTTTAAGTGATGGTTTTTCGAACATCCAGTGACTATTATGTCGTCAATGTATAAGAAAGCTGTGTCGGGTGATAAACCTGATAATGCTATGGTCATCATTCTCTGAAAGCTATTGGGACTAATATTTAGTCCGAAGGGTAGGCGGGTAAATTGGTAATGTCCCTGGTTTGTAGAAAAAGCTGTGTATTTTCGCGATGATTGTTTTAGAGGTATTTGATGAAATCCAGATAGTAAATCTAAAGTGGAAAAATATTTGGCTCGACCCATTTGGTCAAGAATTTCATCTATTCTGGGAAGTGGGAATTTATCTGCTACCACTTTTTTGTTAAGATTACGAAAATCAACTACCAAACGCCATTTCTTATCTCCTGTTGATGACTTTTTAGGGACTAGTAGTATAGGTGAGTTGAAATGCGATGTTGAGTGCTCAATGATATCGTCGTCCAACATTTGTTTGACTTGACGATTTATTTCTGTTTTGTGGGCTTCAGGTATACGGTAATTTTTTGTGTATACCGCTGAGTTATCACTCAACTGGATATGTTGGCTATAAAAGTTGTTGGTGGTTAATGGCTCATTTTCCATATTAAAAATATCCGCGAATTCTCGGCATAGTGTTTTAAGGTCTTTTATTGCATATTCTGGTACGTGTTCTACGTTCAATGTATTTAACAATTTTTGCATTCTTTGTTTGTTATGCAATTTATCGGTATTGTTGTATACAGAATAATCCGAAAGGTGTTCCCATTGAGGGTTGAGGTTTTTGATTTTTACTGTACTTGAAGTGGTGTTTAGGATTTTAACTAGTGGGTTTTGAGGAGAAATAATTGATCCTGCTAAGAATATTCCGGGTTGTATTTCTTGTCCGGGTATAACTATGTCGTTTAAGAATTGATTGTTTAGTTTGCGTATTACTTCGCATCTGGGCGGGATTAAGATTGTGTTCCGTGTAGGACCATCTAGAATTGGAATTTCATGAAGAATATTATTGATATTAATTGTCAATATCCAGGTGTCATAGTCGATTATTGCCCTATGTTTAGTAAGGAAGTCTAAACCTAGAATCGCATCTGCGTCTAGTGGAAAGTCATTAGCAACTATTTGGAATGTGTGCTCAATTGAAAGAGTACTATCGAATTTTATATGGGTTTTTGTTGCACCAATTGATTCTTTTTGTACCCCAGTAATGCCCTGTATTGTGCATGTGTTATTTGGATAGTATATTTGATTATTGTCAATTTTTCCCCGTTTAAATATAGAAATGTCAGCTCCTGTGTCTATTATAAAGGTACATGTTGTGTTGCACATGTCAACGAAAGCTCGTACAAAGCTTGTGAGTGATGGATTTATAGTATGGAATGTGACCTTTCTTATTGATTTCCCCCCAACCGATTTTGGTTGGTTTCTAGCACCGACTGAGGGGGTTGGGATTCCCCCGAACTCAAATGGTTTATATTTTGTCGGTTGTTACTGTTGTTCCAGAAGGGTCTTCGGTAATTGTTGTTATTATTTCTGAACCTGTTATTTTGGTTGCGGTTATAATTTTGGTTTCTATTTGGAGTATTGTTTCTGTTAAAATTTTCATATGAATTTCTATTTGCGGTATTATTAAAACTTTGATTATTACGTCGGTTTTGGTTATTGAAGTTATTATTGTGATTGTTACCTCTTCTGTTTGTTTTGTAATGATAGACATTTTTGGGAATTGGTTTATCGACTGCAATTGCCTTTGCAATTGTGTCGGATAGATTTGTAAGATTACCGGCACGCAAAATTAATGAGGTTTCGCTGTTCGAAACATTTTCCGCTATTGTTTGCATTGCAAATTTTTCGGCTAATTTCTCTGCAGTTTCGCCCTCTGCGACTTTTTCTGATATAAAGGCTCTTGTCAATTGCCTTGACAAGTCCTCTATTTTATTTGTAAAATCAGTTAATTTAGTATTTCCCTGTTTACAACTTTTAAGTTGTGCCAGAACGGCATCAGACGATATTTTTATAGAGAATTTTACTCTCAGTTTATCGATTAGTTTAGTTATTGTGTTTAATTCCTCGGATACCGTGTATTTGGCTTTGCCGGTTATCCGGGTTTTCACAAATTTAAGTAGAATACCTTTGTGTTCTACTGGTGTGAGTTCGTTCAATAGTGAAACTGACTCAATGAAGGATTCTGTTTCCTCTGGGTTTCCGTCAAAGTATTTGACTAAAGCTGTGGCTGTTTTAATGTCGAAAGCCATGTTCCCTAATTGTTGTTTGTCTAATATTGAAAGTATTTCAGCAGATAGTTGCTGTATTTCCTTGCAAACTCCCTTAATTAGAGTTGCTGTTTTAACGTCTGTTCGTATATTTTGTTCAGTCGACTTTGCGTCTATTAGTGTTTGTTCAATTAATTCGCGTTTTTCGCGTATAGTTTTTTCACTGTAAGGACGATTTACACTTTTCCGTAGATTTATTAGTGTAATTTGAAGTTTCTCTTTTAGAGATTCTAATTTGTCCATTTAGAAAAAGCAAAGAATAACATTTTCAGACATCTACTTTTATATTGTTATATTGTCGTGCTTTCAATCATGTGATATAAATACTAACATTATTTAGAACAAACAAAAAAAATCATTTATTATTTATTACTATTACATTTATTAAACTATCATAATTCTAAATTGGAACAAACATTTTTTTTTTTATATTATTTTACTGATTAACTTTATTATTTTTTTTTTGCATTTTTTTAAATAATTTATTTCTTTTTTAACTTTGGTTATTAAATATTTATACTTGTTGGTCTCTTCTGGTGTAGCTGCGATTTCCTCTAACCGTTTATATTTTATGAACTGCCGCTGGAGTTCTCTTCTTCGTCCTCCTTTAGCGCTGACAGATTCGTTATTGGATAGTCGTTTCGTACGTTTCTTATATTCTTCTATCGTAAGGCGTCGAGGTCCCGCAAGTTTATCATCAACCGTAGTTGTCGATGTTGATTCTGACGGCTTCCAGCGTGGTGGTTGCTCTCCAATTTTATATAGTGTTATGCCTCCATTGTTTTGCTCTGGTTTTTTGAGCAATTGCCAGATTTTCTGGTAAAGCTGGTCGAACTTTTCCCCAATGTCGTTCATTTACACGACCTTGATTTCCAAATTTTCACGATAATAAGTAGAAACGCTAGTAAGCAGAAGTCTTTAGACTGTTACTTATGTATGAAGTCTTTAGACTGTCACGGTCGCCATGTGATGTGTCACCTTATGTGGTTGTTGCCAGTCCACTTGGCAATCCCTGTGATGTGCCACCTTATGTGATTGTTGCCAATCCACTCGGCAATACCTTATTCTTCTTTCTTTCTAGATTAGATTATGGTTAGTCGGAGCAGCTAAATGCCAAAACTCCAGACTAACCAGTTATGGGAGCAGCAATTGCCTGAACTCCACAATGACCTAATCAAGCAGTGTAAATTATGGGAGCAGCGAATTGCTTGGACTCCACAGAATGAAACACGTTAAGCTTGAGTTTGATAGTTCCAACGAACTACGTATTTTTAATTTATATTTCCTTTTTTATACAATTTTTACCTATACTTAGTAGGCCGGTACATATCAATTTACAGTATTTTAGGAAAAATATTACATAGTAGGCAATGATAAGTTTACAGTATTTTTAGAGAAAATAATACATAGTAGGCGATGATAAAGTGAATAAGTTTACAGTATTTTACAATGAACGCAAAACCTTTATATCCGAAGCATCCAGCTGCCGGTATTCCGACCTGTTTATATTGGAAAGTAAAGTAGGATATATTCATTTTTCGCAGATACTGATATCTTGTGACTTAATGTTCCCTTATTCAGTCCGTTTGCAATCGGTAACTACTGCTACTGACTAATTCTCTTCTAATCTTTTCATAGGCTTTTCCGTTGGATAGACTCGGCCTTTCATCAAGTCGACGAGAAAATGGTTGATGTATCTAATGGAATTGAGGTCTCAGTTTTGAGTCCACATGGATGCAATCATCCCATCATTTTCGTCCAACGAAATATGAGCGATGGAAGTATAGAAAATGTAAATATCTGGACAGAATCTAGTAAAGTAATAGTAAGAATATGAAAAGTAACGATTTTTCCCGTCTCATTCAAGACCTATGGCCTGCAAGTGTACCAGATTGGTTTTGACGGTAAGCTGGAACTTAGACAGGAACTATTGGTCAATTATACCCATTTGGACGTATATGCCATAAATTGCGAGAACTATAACTTCCTCGCTTGTGGACAAGGGTCTTCCTGTTCGATATACTCAGCAAGTGCAACATCTGATCTCACGGAATTTGTTGAAGATAGGAAAATTGAGTACGAGAACCGATCACCACGGCAGGTTGTGTACACAAATGGTCTTATCGTACTCTGGGAACCAGTAAATCAGACACAAGGTCAGATGAAACTTCGAGGTTTCCTAGACTCTCAGCTGAATCGCTCGATTGACTTCGAACCACTTAATTATAGTAATAGCACTATGAAAACCTTAGCACTAGACCTGTGGTCATCTGAAAATGCCCCACAGTTCTTGCTCCTGATCTACGGAGACGACAAAGAAGTTTTGATTCAACTAGCGGAACTAAAACTGATTAAATTCAACACGCATAAAATAAGTTAGTACAAAAAAGGAAAAAACCCTTCACTTCATAATAAGCACATGCTTTTCTTTTAGCGGACGGTCCTGCAGATATCCTTCAAAACATTCGAAGTCTTATCTTATATCAGAAACTATTCTTGAACAAACTTATATCAGTCGTGACCAAAGTACACCCTGAAGATGTTAAGCATGCCTTGGTTTTTGAAAACTTACGTCTAAACAAAACAACCATCTTAAATGGAAAAGTATCCACAATTAATGTGAAAAATCGCTCTGTTTGGAATCCAAGCCGCATCCAGGATCGTCTGGCAGCTCTACAGTTTTCCATGCGACCAACAGCTAATCTAACCAAGTCCAAAGGATTTCAAAAGAAGAAGATCTACGTAAAACGATTATATTTGAAGAATTTGAACTGCAATTTGTCTCAAATCTATGCAGGTGAGTATGTCTTCAGAACAACCCTAGTCAATCCGAACACACGCATTCAAAGGTAAACCCGTTCTACTTATCCTTTTCCGCATCCTCTGTTGGTCTTCCGTCAAACTCTTTATCCTTCCACGTTAACATATGTAGGTTTCTTTTGTTTTCTTTAGTCTTTGCCCCATTTTGTAACAGGGCAGATTCCCTGTCGTCGGACTACCAACTAAACACCTCCCCATCGTCAGAGAGCTAGCCTGGAACCGTTGATCACATAACTTCGGGCTAGTCCCCGAACACTCCCGCATTTGCGGGCCCTCAAACCAACGGAAGGGGAGGGGAGGAAGGGAACTGTGAGCTTAAGGAACCCCTTGCCACCCCCTCCTCCACTGGTCGAGCTCTATTTTCTTAGCAACGAGAAGGGCCTGAACGTAATGGGCAACACGGTTCCACCTGTCAGCAGTCCTCAGCATCTCTTCCACAATGTTGTCTATAGAGAGATCCCCCTGTGTTTAAATAGAGCTGCTGACGAACCCCATCCCACCTTCCACAAGAAAAAAAAGTGTGGTGGACATCGTCCACAACTCCATTGCAAAACACACAATCCGGAGAACGCGTCTTTCCAATCGTGTGCAGGTAAGACTGAAAACTTCCATGCCCACTTAAAAATTGGGTAAGGAAATAGTCAGTCTCACCATGCTTCCGATTCAGCCATGCACCTAAGTTGCCGATGAGCCGCGCAGTCCATCTGCCTCTAGTTTCATTTTGCCAACTCGTCTAGAGTGCGTTGCCGTTCTTCGCGAGTAACCACCTCCCTTGGCTCATCTCCCTTGCGCTTGCATATGGCCTGACGCTCCCTAGCAAGCAGGGCAACGGGGATAACTCCCGCGATCACCATCACGGTCGGTTCAGAGTCTGTGCGGTACGCAGACGCCACCCGTAAAGCTCCCCGTCTCTGTACTTGCGCGAGGCGTCTACGATATACCTCCTTGTTAAGAGCGCCAGCCCATACCTCTGCGCCGTAGAGCAGGACAGACTGCGTTGAGCGCATCAGGAGGTCCGGCGCTAGGATGGATCCCTGTGCTACCCCCGACGTAACCTCCATCCACCTTTGACCCTCTAGTGTTTCATAGAGCAGGGAGCGGTTCCTCAGATAGTCCTTCAAAATCCGTAAGAGACAGTTCGGCACGTTGAAGATATTATCTAGTGTGCCTAGAATGTCTTTCCATCTTACGGAATTAAAGGCGTTTCTGACGTCAAGCGTTACGAGGAGCACCACCCGTCGAGTTCGGCGGCTATGTGCCTCTGCTCGTCGAACGGCGTCCACGACCTGCATGACAGCATCAATTGTCGATTTCCCTTCCCTAAAACCAAACTGCCGGGGAGATAAATCTCCGGCAGCGCGTATCGCTTCAGCGAGTCTACTTCTGATGAGCTTTTCGAGCACTTTCCCAGTAGTATCAAGCATACATAGTGGGCGGTATGAAGACGGCAGTTCGGGATCGCCTTTCTCTTTAGGGATCAGCGCAAGCCTCGCAACATTCCAACGAGTAGGGAAAATGCCCTCTTTCAGGCAAGCGTTGAATGCGCCGAGCAGTAGGTCTGGCCGGTGTTGGAATACCAGTTTGTATACCTCTGCTGGAATACCATCGGGTCCTGGTGTCTTCTTGTTTTTCATAGAGAGGACTGCCTGTTCCAACTCTTTTACAGAGAAAAGTGGACAGTCCTCTGCGCTCTCCGCGCCGACGTCACCATCCCATACGGGGTGTGCAGGGTAGAGTGCCCTCACAATGCGGTCCATCTGCTCGGCCTTAAGTGAACAGGGTTTCCGCAAAGCCCCGATTTTTCGGGTTACAAGTTTGTAACCGAGTCCCCACGGATCCCCATTCACCTCGTCGATCAGATCTTGCCAGCAGCGAGCTTTGCTCTTGTTTATTGCGCTGTGGAGTCTTCTTTTGGCTGATTTGTACTCCATCATTATGGTACATGCCTCCTCCCGGTCGCCTAGACTTTGCGTTAAGCGGCGGAGCCTGTGACACTCCTTCCGGAGCTCTGCGATTTCCACTGTCCACCAATACATGGAAGGTTTGCCGCGCCTCGATGTCTTCCTGGGCATGGAGGCTCCGCAGACCGTTGTTATCCGGTTCATAACTGAATTTACGACAGTGTCAGCCGCGGCGCCACCGCCCCCAGGAGTACCCTTCAGCGTGGCCCCACCTGTTCCCAGAGTTTCGACAAACTTCCCGGTGTTCACTTTCCCGACGTTCCATACACAGAAAGATCGCTGGGGTGGCGCACACCGAGAGTTTGTATCCACCACTTCGAAAGCAATGTATTGGTGGTCACTTGCCGAAAAGTCTTGCAGAACTCGCCACCCGTCCACCAGCGACACCAGTGATTCCGATGCGAAGGTTACGTCGGGAATGCTTCCTTCGCAGCCCGGGCGCCGGAACGTTGGGGTGGATCCGGTGTTTAGAACTACCAGTCCTGTTCTCGCCGCCATTTCCAGAATTAGTTTTCCTCTGGAATCTGTGTGAGGCATGCCCCATTCAAGTGCCCTAACATTGAAATCACCCCCGACCAGGATCCGCCCATGCGTGCTTAAGATAGCGTCCTCCAAAGCCTCAAGCCTCCGACGAAAGTCCGGCATCGTTTCATTCGGCATAAGATAGACACTAAAAAACGTTATCCCTGAACACCGAATCCAGACAAAGCCGTCCCCCGGCCTTGGGCAAGAACCCCCAGGAGGGTGCCGTCCCGAACCCAGATGCCAGCGGTACCTGATATGTCTGGGTGCCATGAAACTGGGCCCTTGTTTCGGTACTGCTCACTGATGAGTACTACTACACACTACCCAACCAATTCTTATTTTCCCGCTGTTTAGAAGCTTCCTCGCGTATTGCTCGGCAACTTCCACCACAGCGAGTTTTTGACCTCGGGAGTTTGCGGAGGTGATATCAATCCGGACATTGGTTACCTGCGGTAATTCGCGTTTGATGGCCTCTTCTATCTCGTTCTTTTCCGTGAGACAGTCAAGGTCTCGGATTTCTAAAGCACACGTGGGTTCCAGGCTAGAAACCAAAGCTTTTTCTCCTAGAAGCCCCTTGACTGCTTCACAGAACGTGACTTTATTTATAGTCTTGTGGCCTAGTTCGACTAAGACTCCACCACCCTTCGTTTTACGTATGAAAGACACCTCCGCTCCGTTGTCTTCGGGTTTGATTTTGTAACGGATTTCGCTGAGGACTTCCGCAAAAGTCTTGCCTTCCGTCGGCTTAATAAGCAAAGCTGGCGGGCGAGTCCTCCTTCGTCTCCCCACCTTTTCTTTTGGCACTCCGTCCTTCGTGTCCGCCTTAGTTTTAGGCAGAGGTTTTCCTGATGGCGCGACGTGTTGTTGTCTTTTGATTTTCTTCGCCTTCTTCTTTTCAGTCCTGGAGAGTACCTGAGTGAAGTCTCCTTCAGATGTCCCTTCCTCCTTTCGTTTTTTACCAAGTTCGCTCTGCAATGGGCTGTCAGCGATCCGTTTGGTACTCGTGGTGTTCTCCTCGGAAAGCGCAGTTGTTTCTGCTTCCTGCGGATTTTGTCTTACTTTCCATGTTCGCCTATAGTATGAAATCCTGTCCAGGAGCTCTTCCAGTTCCATTAGCCCGTTTTTCACCCCCTTGCCGACGTTTTTTTGGAGGAACGTAGCAGATCGCATGTGCTTCACAACTGCCTCTTCCGCTTGCGCCAGAGTAATCGACAGTCCTCCCACTCGGCTTATTTTCGAAACCATTTTATTAGTTTCAGCAATTTCCATTGTGCCTCTTTCCCCAATTTCAGCACTGTGCGGTATGGTCTGGGTTCCTATCTGTGTTGCAGGTGCCGCATCACTTTCCGAGTCTTTCTCTCCGTCTGTGCGTCCCGATGTCTCGTCGGGTAATTCAGCCCTTGTTGCGTCCTTCGCTGGACGCTGGGGCGAACGGCGCATTTTCGTGCTGCGAATAAACGCAGCCAGCTCACTCTCCATTTCCACTATCTCCTCGTTTCGTTCGTTTTTATTCTCCATTTGAGTTGTTTACCAGCGCATCGTGTGCAAGGGAGCGGGCCGCAATAGTCAGGAACAGGTATACCTTCGGGGACACAGCCCCTACCCCAGTTCCCTGAGGCCTGACCTACGCTTAGCTGATCCCGGAATTCACGGACGGATCAGCGCTCGCTCGGGGCAACGCGGTCGACTAACACCGGTTCAATGCATACTACCCGACCAGGGTCCCGAAGGGGCTGGCTCCTGATACACGCCACAACTACCACCTTGGCAGAGCTAGGCTCACATCACCCCATCGACGTCGACAGGGAGTTGTCGACGGCTCCGGGGACTCCCAGTGTGTCCCGGCGTGTATCGGTCATTAGCAGTTCGCTCTTCACCGAGAAACTTTCTCGAGGCTACTACCTAGGACGCAAGTATTATGCCAGCTAGGGGGTCAGAACTACTTGCTCGGGCACCTCGGGGACGCCACTCCCCGTATCGTAAACGACCCATGAAGGATCGTTGACGATCCCTGAGGGGAAGCGCGAGACGCTTATGATATACCTCCTTGCCAAGAGCGTCAGTCCATACCTCTGCGCTGTAGATTAGGACAGACTGCGGTGACATTAGCCTACTTAACGCCGAAACTTCAACTGCAGCCTTGTTCGCTGCTGCTTTGATTTGCTCAGAAAAGCTCATCTTTGAGTAAAGAGTCAGCCCGAGGTACTTTTGACTCGATTATCGACTCGCCGAACGATATGGGACGCAGGGTTGGAATTCTCTTTCTAGTCAGGATGACTGCTTCGGTTTTGGCAAGGTTGAAATCATGAGTAATCATC
Organism: Hermetia illucens; assembly: GCF_905115235.1. Taxonomy (NCBI): domain Eukaryota; kingdom Metazoa; phylum Arthropoda; class Insecta; order Diptera; family Stratiomyidae; genus Hermetia; species Hermetia illucens. The sequence goes on along the minus strand of NC_051855.1, from coordinate 10,711,618 downwards.
CATTCGCTTACCCGTTGCATGAATATGACCAGCGCTGTGACATCATCTGCATAATCGACCAGGTGCGACCCTTTGGGCATGTCGAGTTTAAGTAGAGTATCATAGGTAGCTTTCCAGAGCTGCGGTCCTAGGATGGATCCCTACTACTCGTCATTATGATGGATTTTCAGGGGGGTTGTCCCCCTCAATTCGGGAAGGCAAAAACATTTCAGTGAAAATTATGTTAAGCTGATTTATCTGAAGTTTTTTGGGGTTTCAACCTTTCACAGACTTAGGTAAGAATATTAGGCGATGACAGCTTTACGGTTTCTTACCAGGGCAGAGGCAAATCGTCAGACGCTGCCTCACCTCTGCCCTGGGAGCAGCAAAGTGATGATGACCTTTGTAATTGAAAAGTATTCATTTATCAGAAATTTTATGCAGTTTCCAAAGGTCACGCTTTTTGACACTATTCACGAAAAACTCTACAACTCTGTAACGGCAAAAGATAGCGTATCTATTATCTGCACCGTACAACTGAGTGGTTAGAGCACAAGGCTGTCAGGTCGCGGTTCATATCTCATTGGTGGCAGTGGGACTTGTATCGTGATTTAACGTCGGATACCAGTTGACTCAGCTGTGAATGAGTACCTGAGTCAAATCAGGGTAATAATCTCGGGCGAGCGCAATGCTGCCCACATACATCATACAGTGTACTGTTACGGTCTTGAATGAAGTGCTCTAACACACTTCAAGGCCCTGATCCAATATGGATTGTTGCGCCAACGATTATTATTATTATTATTACCTGCATCAATTTTCCTCGAACTACTGTCATGAACGAGACATCCTGTTTACAGGAGATTCGCCTCCTGGCGCATTGCTTGAATTTGTATGGTGGAAGAAAAGCACTGCACATATATGTCGTTTTTCAATCATATACACAAGAGAATCATCTAGATGCCATCGATACATCGACAAACAAATACACACGAACCACATGCTAACAATTCTGTCATCAGGACTCAGGTTCTCGGCTTCGAAGATATCTCAAGAAGATCTTAGCCTTCCTTGCTGATCCAATATCAGATCAGATTTTGTTAAATCGACCCCATGACTCTTGTACCAGAAATATATAAGGGCAGTTGTGTAACTTTGCAAGCTTGCTGCCAAGAGATAGAGGTTTTTGAACGCTGTATAATAATTTGATTATTCACGGTGACCGGGGCTGCATAGATCAATTTTCACATATCGGTGTAAGAGCAGTTGCGTTCATATCTCCTGCGTTCCTTTCTTTCTGATAGAGGCGGACGAGATAGCCTGTTGACCCTTCTAATTCACGGCTGAAGTTTGCTTCTTCCGAGATTTCCTGTTCTGATTTTTTGGAAAATTAGGTAGCAGTGCCTTCGATAGCCAGGAATACAGTTCCTCTTATTATTAGAGTTGTTGGGTTCTCCCTTCTGAGTGACGGCGCTGTAAACACTAAGTGCAGGCTTTCCACTGAAGGGAAGAGTGTGTCGTACAGGTTTTTGAATTTGGTGAGGCCACCACCCTAGGCCACCGCCCTAGGCGCGACTCGACTTGCCAAATTCGCGGATGGACTCAAAGTCTGTGACTCCTTATCACTTGAAGAGGGAAGATCCGTTCCTTCCATCTTCATGGCCACTTTTAGTGTAGTAGGGAACTATTGCGACCACGGCAAGGTCATGTCCGAGGGGAGTGACAAGGAAATCCTCTGGTGTGAACTTGTTTTTTGGCATGGTGTTGTCCCGACGGTTGTGCTGTAACGCTCTGCCACGTGATTTCCTGAACAGGAAGGGTGCAAATCCTCCATGTCTCCTGCGTTTATGTGCATGTTCATCCCCTTATCCAGACGAAGTCACGCACCTGTAAGGAAACCTAGTAACTTAGTACGTTGAAAAGCTTATACCATATCAACTTTCGAAGTACTATTATTTTTGGCTTTCTCACCAAACCTATTCAAAGTCTCCACTTTCAGATCCTTACAAAAATCCAAATAAAAACTCCAGTGAACTCGTTTTTGGTTCAAATACAATTGTCAATGCGAAAGGGATGCATACAAAAAAGCTCGTAGAGACTTCACAGCTTCAATATCGAGATAATGAGGAAACAATTGATGACGATTTAACCCCGATCAGCCTGAAACTATTCCAAAGCATCAAAGTCAACAGTTTAGTCGTAAGAAATTTGAATAAAATGAACTTCACTCGTTTCTACAGAACGGCCTTCTTTCGAAATCGAGACGATTTCATCAACGGTTCAATAATATTTAAACAAAAGGAGAAACCCCTTCAAACACCAATAAGCTGCAAAAAATTAACTGTGGAGACATTGAATACGCGTTCTGTCAAAGATTTTTTTACATTGAATTCTGACCAAATAGTCCACAGCAACCTATTTGTTCGGCAATTCCTAGCCTTCCGGGATATCACAATCAATACCATCAACGGAAGGAATGTAAGCGAGCTAGGCTTTGTTGGTGAAAAACTAACTGTCAACTGTGAGTTAAATGAAAATTGTCTGGAACGACAAACTCTGACTAACGTCCTAAATCTTTTTCTCTATTTTCCTGCTCTGTAACAGCACCTGCTAAGATAGAAAGTCTGACTGTGTTTGGGGACCTAACAATTTCCGCAAGTGATGAACCAGGGTTTTACGATAATCTACGAGCAGCTTCAGCTAAGCGTGTGGAGAGTTTTACACAAATCTACAATGGAGAAGTAAGGATATCTGGTAAACTGTCTGTAACTGATTTGAAAGTATCGCCGAGAGGAGAGAGCATTGTAGAAGTCCCCGGGACCAATCGATCGAAGGAAGTGATTCCAGTGGGGAATTTAAATGAATTGTTCTGGATGAGGAATTTTTCACAGGTGAGACGTTTAGTAACCCTCGTTTGAAATTAGTCTCCACTCTTTCTTTCGATAGATCTTCAACATAGCATCAATCCAGTTTATCAAATCAGTCCAAGTCTCTGATATTGACGCGGAATCAGTAAATAACCATCAACTCACTAACTATCTTCTGCGAATACGACCCGATCTGAAACTTGAATCACTTACTCTCCACATGAAATCAGTGAAAATTTTAGGGAATTTGAATACCGGTCTGAGTATTCCAATAGAATCAATGCTTCTACAACGTAATTTCGTACCGATTGAGGAAATGAGCGCTGACCTCATCAGAAGAACCAACACGCTATACCCAACTACAATCTTCGGCATAAAACGATTCAGCAAGACAGCCAGAATACGACATTTTTCGGGGAGGTATCTAAACTCATTGGCAGTTCAAAATTTTGTCCAGAGATATTCTAACAATAAGAGGGAAAATTTCATCAGCTTTTATGCACCGAAAAGGATGATGAAACTACGTGTTTTGGAGACTTTTTCAACTGCTGAACGGATCGACATTGGACTATACAATCGGTATAATCTATCAGAACTTTTCAATAATGGAAGTCTACACAGGATTTTAGACGTCAGAAGTTTTCAATTCGCTGGAAATACTAGCGCAGATAATATTCAAGTCCACAAAATGAATGGCATATCTTTTTCTGCAATAAGCCATACTTTGTCCAGGTCCACAGCACAATCAGATTCTCCTACTTCTACATTGGGGCTAGAGAAGCCTGTACTGATCAAAGGAGCGGCTACTTTCAAGGGAAACCTAACTGTGGAGAGATTGAATAACATAATATGGAATCAATATAAAACCCTTTTAACTTTAAACGACAACCAAACATATCCCACTATCGGAGGTACAAAAATATTCCACCAATCATTATTGGTTCACCTAGCACTCGACGCGGTCTCCCTCAATGATTTGAATGTGAATAGGTTTTTCAGGCAATCACTAAGGAAGTCTGGCGGTCAAACAATCCTAGCTCCATGGACCCTTGGAACTGTCAATATTACTCACTTATCAACACGCTCTGTGATCAATGGAGTACGCGCAAACCACCTGGTACGCATTAATTCCGCTGTGTACCTAATAGGTAACCTTCAAGTAACCTCAGCAAACCTACAAGGGAGTGCCTTCGGTGATGTTCCAACGAACTCAATCGTTAAGAATGCATTGAATCGATTTCGAAGTATCACAAATCCCAGCTGGTCTGAGATAAGAATTCGTCAAGATGTGAGTTGGCCTGATACTGTAACTTCAGGGTATGACACTGTCCGCGATAATGCCGTTCGATACAATTCGAGGCAAGGTATCATTGGAACTGTTCATTTCAAAACTACCCCTCTATTGAAAATTGTGTCACATGGTCCGGGGGTTTCACTTGGAGGGGTGAATTTAAGCAAAATTGCAGATGACTGTTTAGTCTCCAACACGTCCACTCCACTTGTCATCAGCAGTCGCAAGTATTTTGAAAAACTCCTTGGTTTAAGCGAATCGATTAATCTGAGGAAGTCACTTGATGTTGCGATTATGAATAGCGTCAATGTATTGAAATTCAACCAGACAATCTACCGCTCGGGTAACAGTGTCATCCAGGTGTTGGCTGGCTCTAAAAAGATAGTAACAAGGCCTATAATAGGCAACCTTGTAGTTCAAGGCTCTATCAATTCAGTTAAAAGCGAACAGCTGGTCTTTGCCCAATCAACGGAGACCTTGAAACTACCTTCAGTGAGTTTTAAGGAGGTTTCCACTAACTTGCTGACCATCACTAGAGTACATAACATTGATCTAACTGCCTTTCTCCACGGACGAGTTCGACGCAACGGTGAGAGCCAAAAAATCCATGGAAGCTTCACTTTTGAAAAACTAATCACAAAGACCGCAATAGTTCTTACCATCAATGGATTGAGCTTGGATCGTGTGGTCCTGAAGAACTCAGAAACACATCAAATCATCTATGGATCCAAAAGCATTGCATCGAATTCCTTACAAATTTTCGGACCATGTTCCATACTGAATGCCAATGGAGCCGAGCTGATTCAAAAGTACCATAACAGCATCCTTACAAATCGGAATCATAAGGTCAAGACAATTGAAGTATTTGGAACCGGAAAGACAACCTTCATGCACGGAATCAATCTTTTAGAAAACAATGTGGCGAATGCAACTTCCACCGTTCAGAATATCCAAAATATAAGTCGACAGTTGGAAGCGGAAGACAGACAAGCTCTCGAGCATGGGGTCCTTTTTGTTGGCACACCAGAGCTTGCATTCTTGGAGACCAGTGGTAAAACCATTTTAAACGTATCGAGTAATAGTCTCCACTACGCTTGTGGTGGTTCATCAGCACTACGTCTCACGGCCATTTACGATGATAATATAATGACACTTGCGACATATTCTCTTTACGAAGAGACTCGAAAGAACCAGAAAGTCAGAATAGACCACCAAAATGATTGTTCAACGAAATCGAGCCGACTGCAAATCCAATTCTCCCAGTCTCATAAAACATTTAAATTTTCCAGCACAATCGAGAACCTGTGGACTTTCAAGCTCGAGGACTCTCTTCACATCGAATACGCTTTGATCGAATTTCAAAACAAGGATCAGACTAGGGTCCTTTGCCTTCTGCGGATCGACCCCATCATTGAGGAGATAAAGCCAATTCAAGAGATCTCAACCCGACGAAATGGAACTACACCACCATCGAAATCTCCGTTGGTCTTCCCCAGTATCCAGACCAAACTCTACAAGATTTCCTCACAATTGACGCTGCTTTTCTCAACCGAAGGTCATCAGCAGAATGTCTACCAGTTCGATTCCGCCTCTGAACAATTTCTAAAAGTGTCCTCTCTTAAATTCTCCGGGGATCTAGTTGTCCAATTAGTGAACTTTGGCGAGCAAGTCACCTCTGCTCCTCGGACTCTTGTTGCTAATAGGGGCCAAAAAATTATCACCGTTTATAACCAGGATCTGGGCCAGATCATTCAGCAAATAAGCGTCCCGCGGGCTATTGAGAATTTAATAGGTTTTGATGGTGGGCAAGAAGTAGGGTTCAAAATGATGGTGGCTACCACCCAAGACAGTTACTTCTATGTGTATAGGTATAAGTCAAGCGTTGAAGGGTGGACCTATGTCACGTATGGTGTTTTAAGCGACTCAATTGAACACATCCTGATTACAAGCAAAAGTGGAGGTGTAGCTTGGCTATTTCCTAAAGTGATGAGCGCTGATAAGGAGATACCTTTATTGCCCGAATATTCTGGAAATACGTCATCGGTTGCTATATTTAAACTTTACACACAACATGGGGGTTTAGGGTGATTTTGTAAAGTAGCGTTTTAGGAGATTGTTAGTCCTTATTTATTGCTCCAAATAAAATTATGTTAAAAGAAACTGGCTTTTATTAAATTTGTTGGTCTTGCCTTGGGTACGAAATTTGGGTTATCATGTATGAAATTCTACTGGTCCTGTTCTGATTTAAAACAGACAAATCGTGGGAGTTTGTACTATGCGGATAAAATCTGTGTCGTTATCACTGTATAGGTCGAGGAAGCAATCACAATCTAATCGAGGAAAGCAGCAAAATCTGACAACCTGACTGCTACCCCTCAATCTCAAAATCACAAATCAGGCTCCTTTTCACTATTTTCTAAGTACTAAACGAGAAATTAACATTTAAATCCTCGAAAAATGATTTTTTAGCTTTTCCCCCATTTTCGACATCATCAAATGACAGGCTATACACTTGCTTTCTGACGCTGATACCCTAAAATCTCAAAATCGCAAATCGCATTTTTTTTTCATTATTTGGAAAGTACTAAACGAGAAATTAACGCCTAAATCCTCGAAAAATGATTTTTCAGCTTTTACCCATTTTCGTCATCAAAAAATCAAAGGCTATACACTTCCTTTTTGACTCTGATACACTAAAATTTCAAAATCGAAAATAGGGTTTTTTTTTCATTATTTGGAACGTACTAAACGAGAAATTAAGGTCTAAATCCTCGAAAAATGATTTTTCAGCTTTTACCCATTTTCGTCATCAAAAAATCAAAGGCTATACACTTGCTTTTTGACTCTGATACCCTAAAATTTCAAAATCGAAAATAGGGTTTTTTTTTCATTATTTGGAACGCACTAAACGAGAAATTAAGGTCTAAATCCTCGAAAAATGATTTTTCAGCTTTTACCCATTTTCGTCATCAAAAAATCAAAGGCTATACACTTGCTTTTTGACGTTGATACCCTAAAATTTCAAAATCGAAAATTGGGTTTTTTTTTCATTATTTGGAAAGTACTAAACGAGAAATTAAGGTCTAAATCCTCGAAAAATGATTTTTCAGCTTTTACCCATTTTCGTCATCAAAAAATCAAAGGCTATACACTTGCTTTTTTACTCTGATACCCTAAAATTTCAAAATCGAAAATTGGATTTTTTTTTCATTATTTGGAACGTACTAAACGAGAAATTAACGTCTAAATCCTCGAAAAATGATTTTTCAGCTTTTACCCATTTTCGTCATCAAAAAATCAAAGGCTATACACTTGCTTTTTTACTCTGATACCCTAAAATTTCAAAATCGAAAATTGGATTTTTTTTTCATTATTTGGCACGTACTAAACGAGAAATTAACGTCTAAATCCTCGAAAAATGATTTTTCAGCTTTTACCCATTTTCGTCATCAAAAAATCAAAGGCTATAACCTTGCTTTTTTACTCTGATACCCTAAAATTTCAAAATCGAAAATTGGATTTTTTTTTCATTATTTGGAACGTACTAAACGAGAAATTAACGTCTAAATCCTCGAAAAATGATTTTTCAGCTTTTACCCATTTTCGTCATCAAAAAATCAAAGGCTATACACTTGCTTTTTTACTCTGATACCCTAAAATTTCAAAATCGAAAATTGGATTTTTTTTTCATTATTTGGCGCGTACTAAACGAGAAATTAACGTCTAAATCCTCGAAAAATGATTTTTCAGCTTTTACCCATTTTCGTCATCAAAAAATCAAAGGCTATAACCTTGCTTTTTTACTCTGATACCCTAAAATTTCAAAATCGAAAATTGGATTTTTTTTTCATTATTTGGCACGTACTAAACGAGAAATTAACGTCTAAATCCTCGAAAAATGATTTTTCAGCTTTTACCCATTTTCGTCATCAAAAAATCAAAGGCTATAACCTTGCTTTTTTACTCTGATACCCTAAAATTTCAAAATCGAAAATTGGATTTTTTTTTCATTATTTGGAACGTACTAAACGAGAAATTAACGTCTAAATCCTCGAAAAATGATTTTTCAGCTTTTACCCATTTTCGTCATCAAAAAATCAAAGGCTATACACTTGCTTTTTTACTCTGATACCCTAAAATTTCAAAATCGAAAATTGGATTTTTTTTTCATTATTTGGAACGTACTAAACGAGAAATTAACGTCTAAATCCTCGAAAAATGATTTTTCAGCTTTTACCCATTTTCGTCATCAAAAAATCAAAGGCTATACACTTGCTTTTTTACTCTGATACCCTAAAATTTCAAAATCGAAAATTGGATTTTTTTTTCATTATTTGGAACGTACTAAACGAGAAATTAACGTCTAAATCCTCGAAAAATGATTTTTCAGCTTTTACCCATTTTCGTCATCAAAAAATCAAAGGCTATAACCTTGCTTTTTTACTCTGATACCCTAAAATTTCAAAATCGAAAATTGGATTTTTTTTTCATTATTTGGCACGTACTAAACGAGAAATTAACGTCTAAATCCTCGAAAAATGATTTTTCAGCTTTTACCCATTTTCGTCATCAAAAAATCAAAGGCTATAACCTTGCTTTTTTACTCTGATACCCTAAAATTTCAAAATCGAAAATTGGATTTTTTTTTCATTATTTGGAACGTACTAAACGAGAAATTAACGTCTAAATCCTCGAAAAATGATTTTTCAGCTTTTACCCATTTTCGTCATCAAAAAATCAAAGGCTATAACCTTGCTTTTTTACTCTGATACCCTAAAATTTCAAAATCGAAAATTGGATTTTTTTTTCATTATTTGGAACGTACTAAACGAGAAATTAACGTCTAAATCCTCGAAAAATGATTTTTCAGCTTTTACCCATTTTCGTCATCAAAAAATCAAAGGCTATAACCTTGCTTTTTTACTCTGATACCCTAAAATTTCAAAATCGAAAATTGGATTTTTTTTTCATTATTTGGAACGTACTAAACGAGAAATTAACGTCTAAATCCTCGAAAAATGATTTTTCAGCTTTTACCCATTTTCGTCATCAAAAAATCAAAGGCTATAACCTTGCTTTTTTACTCTGATACCCTAAAATTTCAAAATCGAAAATTGGATTTTTTTTTCATTATTTGGCACGTACTAAACGAGAAATTAACGTCTAAATCCTCGAAAAATGATTTTTCAGCTTTTACCCATTTTCGTCATCAAAAAATCAAAGGCTATAACCTTGCTTTTTTACTCTGATACCCTAAAATTTCAAAATCGAAAATTGGATTTTTTTTTCATTATTTGGAACGTACTAAACGAGAAATTAACGTCTAAATCCTCGAAAAATGATTTTTCAGCTTTTACCCATTTTCGTCATCAAAAAATCAAAGGCTATAACCTTGCTTTTTTACTCTGATACCCTAAAATTTCAAAATCGAAAATTGGATTTTTTTTTCATTATTTGGAACGTACTAAACGAGAAATTAACGTCTAAATCCTCGAAAAATGATTTTTCAGCTTTTACCCATTTTCGTCATCAAAAAATCAAAGGCTATAACCTTGCTTTTTTACTCTGATACCCTAAAATTTCAAAATCGAAAATTGGATTTTTTTTTCATTATTTGGAACGTACTAAACGAGAAATTAACGTCTAAATCCTCGAAAAATGATTTTTCAGCTTTTACCCATTTTCGTCATCAAAAAATCAAAGGCTATAACCTTGCTTTTTTACTCTGATACCCTAAAATTTCAAAATCGAAAATTGGATTTTTTTTTCATTATTTGGAACGTACTAAACGAGAAATTAACGTCTAAATCCTCGAAAAATGATTTTTCAGCTTTTACCCATTTTCGTCATCAAAAAATCAAAGGCTATAACCTTGCTTTTTTACTCTGATACCCTAAAATTTCAAAATCGAAAATTGGATTTTTTTTTCATTATTTGGCACGTACTAAACGAGAAATTAACGTCTAAATCCTCGAAAAATGATTTTTCAGCTTTTACCCATTTTCGTCATCAAAAAATCAAAGGCTATAACCTTGCTTTTTTACTCTGATACCCTAAAATTTCAAAATCGAAAATTGGATTTTTTTTTCATTATTTGGAACGTACTAAACGAGAAATTAACGTCTAAATCCTCGAAAAATGATTTTTCAGCTTTTACCCATTTTCGTCATCAAAAAATCAAAGGCTATACACTTGCTTTTTTACTCTGATACCCTAAAATTTCAAAATCGAAAATTGGATTTTTTTTTCATTATTTGGAACGTACTAAACGAGAAATTAACGTCTAAATCCTCGAAAAATGATTTTTCAGCTTTTACCCATTTTCGTCATCAAAAAATCAAAGGCTATAACCTTGCTTTTTTACTCTGATACCCTAAAATTTCAAAATCGAAAATTGGATTTTTTTTTCATTATTTGGCACGTACTAAACGAGAAATTAACGTCTAAATCCTCGAAAAATGATTTTTCAGCTTTTACCCATTTTCGTCATCAAAAAATCAAAGGCTATAACCTTGCTTTTTTACTCTGATACCCTAAAATTTCAAAATCGAAAATTGGATTTTTTTTTCATTATTTGGAACGTACTAAACGAGAAATTAACGTCTAAATCCTCGAAAAATGATTTTTCAGCTTTTACCCATTTTCGTCATCAAAAAATCAAAGGCTATACACTTGCTTTTTTACTCTGATACCCTAAAATTTCAAAATCGAAAATTGGATTTTTTTTTCATTATTTGGAACGTACTAAACGAGAAATTAACGTCTAAATCCTCGAAAAATGATTTTTCAGCTTTTACCCATTTTCGTCATCAAAAAATCAAAGGCTATACACTTGCTTTTTTACTCTGATACCCTAAAATTTCAAAATCGAAAATTGGATTTTTTTTTCATTATTTGGAACGTACTAAACGAGAAATTAACGTCTAAATCCTCGAAAAATGATTTTTCAGCTTTTACCCATTTTCGTCATCAAAAAATCAAAGGCTATAACCTTGCTTTTTTACTCTGATACCCTAAAATTTCAAAATCGAAAATTGGATTTTTTTTTCATTATTTGGCACGTACTAAACGAGAAATTAACGTCTAAATCCTCGAAAAATGATTTTTCAGCTTTTACCCATTTTCGTCATCAAAAAATCAAAGGCTATAACCTTGCTTTTTTACTCTGATACCCTAAAATTTCAAAATCGAAAATTGGATTTTTTTTTCATTATTTGGAACGTACTAAACGAGAAATTAACGTCTAAATCCTCGAAAAATGATTTTTCAGCTTTTACCCATTTTCGTCATCAAAAAATCAAAGGCTATACACTTGCTTTTTTACTCTGATACCCTAAAATTTCAAAATCGAAAATTGGATTTTTTTTTCATTATTTGGAACGTACTAAACGAGAAATTAACGTCTAAATCCTCGAAAAATGATTTTTCAGCTTTTACCCATTTTCGTCATCAAAAAATCAAAGGCTATACACTTGCTTTTTTACTCTGATACCCTAAAATTTCAAAATCGAAAATTGGATTTTTTTTTCATTATTTGGAACGTACTAAACGAGAAATTAACGTCTAAATCCTCGAAAAATGATTTTTCAGCTTTTACCCATTTTCGTCATCAAAAAATCAAAGGCTATAACCTTGCTTTTTTACTCTGATACCCTAAAATTTCAAAATCGAAAATTGGATTTTTTTTTCATTATTTGGCACGTACTAAACGAGAAATTAACGTCTAAATCCTCGAAAAATGATTTTTCAGCTTTTACCCATTTTCGTCATCAAAAAATCAAAGGCTATAACCTTGCTTTTTTACTCTGATACCCTAAAATTTCAAAATCGAAAATTGGATTTTTTTTTCATTATTTGGAACGTACTAAACGAGAAATTAACGTCTAAATCCTCGAAAAATGATTTTTCAGCTTTTACCCATTTTCGTCATCAAAAAATCAAAGGCTATACACTTGCTTTTTTACTCTGATACCCTAAAATTTCAAAATCGAAAATTGGATTTTTTTTTCATTATTTGGAACGTACTAAACGAGAAATTAACGTCTAAATCCTCGAAAAATGATTTTTCAGCTTTTACCCATTTTCGTCATCAAAAAATCAAAGGCTATAACCTTGCTTTTTTACTCTGATACCCTAAAATTTCAAAATCGAAAATTGGATTTTTTTTTCATTATTTGGCACGTACTAAACGAGAAATTAACGTCTAAATCCTCGAAAAATGATTTTTCAGCTTTTACCCATTTTCGTCATCAAAAAATCAAAGGCTATACACTTGCTTTTTTACTCTGATACCCTAAAATTTCAAAATCGAAAATTGGATTTTTTTTTCATTATTTGGCGCGTACTAAACGAGAAATTAACGTCTAAATCCTCGAAAAATGATTTTTCAGCTTTTACCCATTTTCGTCATCAAAAAATCAAAGGCTATAACCTTGCTTTTTTACTCTGATACCCTAAAATTTCAAAATCGAAAATTGGATTTTTTTTTCATTATTTGGCACGTACTAAACGAGAAATTAACGTCTAAATCCTCGAAAAATGATTTTTCAGCTTTTACCCATTTTCGTCATCAAAAAATCAAAGGCTATAACCTTGCTTTTTTACTCTGATACCCTAAAATTTCAAAATCGAAAATTGGATTTTTTTTTCATTATTTGGAACGTTCTAAACGAGAAATTAACGTCTAAATCCTCGAAAAATGATTTTTCAGCTTTTACCCATTTTCGTCATCAAAAAATCAAAGGCTATACACTTGCTTTTTTACTCTGATACCCTAAAATTTCAAAATCGAAAATTGGATTTTTTTTTCATTATTTGGAACGTACTAAACGAGAAATTAACGTCTAAATCCTCGAAAAATGATTTTTCAGCTTTTACCCATTTTCGTCATCAAAAAATCAAAGGCTATAACCTTGCTTTTTTACTCTGATACCCTAAAATTTCAAAATCGAAAATTGGATTTTTTTTTCATTATTTGGAACGTTCTAAACGAGAAATTAACGTCTAAATCCTCGAAAAATGATTTTTCAGCTTTTACCCATTTTCGTCATCAAAAAATCAAAGGCTATACACTTGCTTTTTTACTCTGATACCCTAAAATTTCAAAATCGAAAATTGGATTTTTTTTTCATTATTTGGAACGTACTAAACGAGAAATTAACGTCTAAATCCTCGAAAAATGATTTTTCAGCTTTTACCCATTTTCGTCATCAAAAAATCAAAGGCTATACACTTGCTTTTTTACTCTGATACCCTAAAATTTCAAAATCGAAAATTGGATTTTTTTTTCATTATTTGGAAAGTACTAAACGAGAAATTAACGTCTAAATCCTCGAAAAATGATTTTTCAGCTTTTACCCATTTTCGTCATCAAAAAATCAAAGGCTATACACTTGCTTTTTTACTCTGATACCCTAAAATTTCAAAATCGAAAATTGGATTTTTTTTTCATTATTTGGAACGTACTAAACGAGAAATTAACGTCTAAATCCTCGAAAAATGATTTTTCAGCTTTTACCCATTTTCGTCATCAAAAAATCAAAGGCTATACACTTGCTTTTTTACTCTGATACCCTAAAATTTCAAAATCGAAAATTGGATTTTTTTTTCATTATTTGGAACGTACTAAACGAGAAATTAACGTCTAAATCCTCGAAAAATGATTTTTCAGCTTTTACCCATTTTCGTCATCAAAAAATCAAAGGCTATAACCTTGCTTTTTTACTCTGATACCCTAAAATTTCAAAATCGAAAATTGGATTTTTTTTTCATTATTTGGAACGTACTAAACGAGAAATTAACGTCTAAATCCTCGAAAAATGATTTTTCAGCTTTTACCCATTTTCGTCATCAAAAAATCAAAGGCTATACACTTGCTTTTTTACTCTGATACCCTAAAATTTCAAAATCGAAAATTGGATTTTTTTTTCATTATTTGGAACGTACTAAACGAGAAATTAACGTCTAAATCCTCGAAAAATGATTTTTCAGCTTTTACCCATTTTCGTCATCAAAAAATCAAAGGCTATACACTTGCTTTTTTACTCTGATACCCTAAAATTTCAAAATCGAAAATTGGATTTTTTTTTTCATTATTTGGAACGTACTAAACGAGAAATTAACGTCTAAATCCTCGAAAAATGATTTTTCAGCTTTTACCCATTTTCGTCATCAAAAAATCAAAGGCTATAACCTTGCTTTTTTACTCTGATACCCTAAAATTTCAAAATCGAAAATTGGATTTTTTTTTCATTATTTGGAACGTACTAAACGAGAAATTAACGTCTAAATCCTCGAAAAATGATTTTTCAGCTTTTACCCATTTTCGTCATCAAAAAATCAAAGGCTATACACTTGCTTTTTTACTCTGATACCCTAAAATTTCAAAATCGAAAATTGGATTTTTTTTTCATTATTTGGCACGTACTAAACGAGAAATTAACGTCTAAATCCTCGAAAAATGATTTTTCAGCTTTTACCCATTTTCGTCATCAAAAAATCAAAGGCTATACACTTGCTTTTTTACTCTGATACCCTAAAATTTCAAAATCGAAAATTGGATTTTTTTTTTCATTATTTGGAACGTACTAAACGAGAAATTAACGTCTAAATCCTCGAAAAATGATTTTTCAGCTTTTACCCATTTTCGTCATCAAAAGATCAAAGGCTATACACTTGCTTTTTTACTCTGATACCCTAAAATTTCAAAATCGAAAATTGGATTTTTTTTTCATTATTTGGAACGTACTAAACGAGAAATTAACGTCTAAATCCTCGAAAAATGATTTTTCAGCTTTTACCCATTTTCGTCATCAAAAAATCAAAGGCTATACACTTGCTTTTTTACTCTGATACCCTAAAATTTCAAAATCGAAAATTGGATTTTTTTTTCATTATTTGGAACGTACTAAACGAGAAATTAACGTCTAAATCCTCGAAAAATGATTTTTCAGCTTTTACCCATTTTCGTCATCAAAAAATCAAAGGCTATACACTTGCTTTTTTACTCTGATACCCTAAAATTTCAAAATCGAAAATTGGATTTTTTTTTCATTATTTGGAACGTACTAAACGAGAAATTAACGTCTAAATCCTCGAAAAATGATTTTTCAGCTTTTACCCATTTTCGTCATCAAAAAATCAAAGGCTATACACTTGCTTTTTTACTCTGATACCCTAAAATTTCAAAATCGAAAATTGGATTTTTTTTTCATTATTTGGAACGTACTAAACGAGAAATTATCGTCTAAATCCTCGAAAAATGATTTTTCAGCTTTTACCCATTTTCGTCATCAAAAAATCAAAGGCTATACACTTGCTTTTTTACTCTGATACCCTAAAATTTCAAAATCGAAAATTGGATTTTTTTTTCATTATTTGGAACGTACTAAACGAGAAATTAACGTCTAAATCCTCGAAAAATGATTTTTCAGCTTTTACCCATTTTCGTCATCAAAAAATCAAAGGCTATACACTTGCTTTTTTACTCTGATACCCTAAAATTTCAAAATCGAAAATTGGATTTTTTTTTCATTATTTGGAACGTACTAAACGAGAAATTAACGTCTAAATCCTCGAAAAATGATTTTTCAGCTTTTACCCATTTTCGTCATCAAAAAATCAAAGGCTATACACTTGCTTTTTTACTCTGATACCCTAAAATTTCAAAATCGAAAATTGGATTTTTTTTTCATTATTTGGAACGTACTAAACGAGAAATTAACGTCTAAATCCTCGAAAAATGATTTTTCAGCTTTTACCCATTTTCGTCATCAAAAAATCAAAGGCTATACACTTGCTTTTTTACTCTGATACCCTAAAATTTCAAAATCGAAAATTGGATTTTTTTTTTCATTATTTGGAACGTACTAAACGAGAAATTAACGTCTAAATCCTCGAAAAATGATTTTTCAGCTTTTACCCATTTTCGTCATCAAAAAATCAAAGGCATACACTTGCTTTTTTTACTCTGATACCCTAAAATTTCAAAATCGAAAATTGGATTTTTTTTTCATTATTTGGAACGTACTAAACGAGAAATTAACGTCTAAATCCTCGAAAAATGATTTTTCAGCTTTTACCCATTTTCGTCATCAAAAAATCAAAGGCTATACACTTGCTTTTTTACTCTGATACCCTAAAATTTCAAAATCGAAAATTGGATTTTTTTTTCATTATTTGGAACGTACTAAACGAGAAATTAACGTCTAAATCCTCGAAAAATGATTTTTCAGCTTTTACCCATTTTCGTCATCAAAAAATCAAAGGCTATACACTTGCTTTTTTACTCTGATACCCTAAAATTTCAAAATCGAAAATTGGATTTTTTTTTCATTATTTGGAACGTACTAAACGAGAAATTAACGTCTAAATCCTCGAAAAATGATTTTTCAGCTTTTACCCATTTTCGTCATCAAAAAATCAAAGGCTATACACTTGCTTTTTTACTCTGATACCCTAAAATTTCAAAATCGAAAATTGGATTTTTTTTTCATTATTTGGAACGTACTAAACGAGAAATTAACGTCTAAATCCTCGAAAAATGATTTTTCAGCTTTTACCCATTTTCGTCATCAAAAAATCAAAGGCTATACACTTGCTTTTTTACTCTGATACCCTAAAATTTCAAAATCGAAAATTGGATTTTTTTTTCATTATTTGGAACGTACTAAACGAGAAATTAACGTCTAAATCCTCGAAAAATGATTTTTCAGCTTTTACCCATTTTCGTCATCAAAAAATCAAAGGCTATACACTTGCTTTTTTACTCTGATACCCTAAAATTTCAAAATCGAAAATTGGATTTTTTTTTCATTATTTGGAACGTACTAAACGAGAAATTAACGTCTAAATCCTCGAAAAATGATTTTTCAGCTTTTACCCATTTTCGTCATCAAAAAATCAAAGGCTATACACTTGCTTTTTTACTCTGATACCCTAAAATTTCAAAATCGAAAATTGGATTTTTTTTTCATTATTTGGAACGTACTAAACGAGAAATTAACGTCTAAATCCTCGAAAAATGATTTTTTCAGCTTTTACCCATTTTCGTCATCAAAAAATCAAAGGCTATACACTTGCTTTTTTACTCTGATACCCTAAAATTTCAAAATCGAAAATTGGATTTTTTTTTTCATTATTTGGAACGTACTAAACGAGAAATTAACGTCTAAATCCTCGAAAAATGATTTTTCAGCTTTTACCCATTTTCGTCATCAAAAAATCAAAGGCTATACACTTGCTTTTTTACTCTGATACCCTAAAATTTCAAAATCGAAAATTGGATTTTTTTTTTCATTATTTGGAACGTACTAAACGAGAAATTAACGTCTAAATCCTCGAAAAATGATTTTTCAGCTTTTACCCATTTTCGTCATCAAAAAATCAAAGGCTATACACTTGCTTTTTTACTCTGATACCCTAAAATTTCAAAATCGAAAATTGGATTTTTTTTTCATTATTTGGAACGTACTAAACGAGAAATTAACGTCTAAATCCTCGAAAAATGATTTTTCAGCTTTTACCCATTTTCGTCATCAAAAAATCAAAGGCTATACACTTGCTTTTTTACTCTGATACCCTAAAATTTCAAAATCGAAAATTGGATTTTTTTTTCATTATTTGGAACGTACTAAACGAGAAATTAACGTCTAAATCCTCGAAAAATGATTTTTCAGCTTTTACCCATTTTCGTCATCAAAAATCAAAGGCTATACACTTGCTTTTTTACTCTGATACCCTAAAATTTCAAAATCGAAAATTGGATTTTTTTTTTCATTATTTGGAACGTACTAAACGAGAAATTAACGTCTAAATCCTCGAAAAATGATTTTTCAGCTTTTACCCATTTTCGTCATCAAAAAATCAAAGGCTATACACTTGCTTTTTTACTCTGATACCCTAAAATTTCAAAATCGAAAATTGGATTTTTTTTTTCATTATTTGGAACGTACTAACGAGAAATTAACGTCTAAATCCTCGAAAAATGATTTTTCAGCTTTTACCCATTTTCGTCATCAAAAAATCAAAGGCTATACACTTGCTTTTTTACTCTGATACCCTAAAATTTCAAAATCGAAAATTGGATTTTTTTTTCATTATTTGGAACGTACTAAACGAGAAATTAACGTCTAAATCCTCGAAAAATGATTTTTCAGCTTTTACCCATTTTCGTCATCAAAAAATCAAAGGCTATACACTTGCTTTTTTACTCTGATACCCTAAAATTTCAAAATCGAAAATTGGATTTTTTTTTCATTATTTGGAACGTACTAAACGAGAAATTAACGTCTAAATCCTCGAAAAATGATTTTTCAGCTTTTACCCATTTTCGTCATCAAAAATCAAAGGCTATACACTTGCTTTTTTACTCTGATACCCTAAAATTTCAAAATCGAAAATTGGATTTTTTTTTCATTATTTGGAACGTACTAAACGAGAAATTAACGTCTAAATCCTCGAAAAATGATTTTTCAGCTTTTACCCATTTTCGTCATCAAAAAATCAAAGGCTATACACTTGCTTTTTTACTCTGATACCCTAAAATTTCAAAATCGAAAATTGGATTTTTTTTTCATTATTTGGAACGTACTAAACGAGAAATTAACGTCTAAATCCTCGAAAAATGATTTTTCAGCTTTTACCCATTTTCGTCATCAAAAAATCAAAGGCTATACACTTGCTTTTTTACTCTGATACCCTAAAATTTCAAAATCGAAAATTGGATTTTTTTTTCATTATTTGGAACGTACTAAACGAGAAATTAACGTCTAAATCCTCGAAAAATGATTTTTCAGCTTTTACCCATTTTCGTCATCAAAAAATCAAAGGCTATACACTTGCTTTTTTACTCTGATACCCTAAAATTTCAAAATCGAAAATTGGATTTTTTTTTCATTATTTGGAACGTACTAAACGAGAAATTAACGTCTAAATCCTCGAAAAATGATTTTTCAGCTTTTACCCATTTTCGTCATCAAAAAATCAAAGGCTATACACTTGCTTTTTTACTCTGATACCCTAAAATTTCAAAATCGAAAATTGGATTTTTTTTTCATTATTTGGAACGTACTAAACGAGAAATTAACGTCTAAATCCTCGAAAAATGATTTTTCAGCTTTTACCCATTTTCGTCATCAAAAAATCAAAGGCTATACACTTGCTTTTTTACTCTGATACCCTAAAATTTCAAAATCGAAAATTGGATTTTTTTTTCATTATTTGGAACGTACTAAACGAGAAATTAACGTCTAAATCCTCGAAAAATGATTTTTCAGCTTTTACCCATTTTCGTCATCAAAAAATCAAAGGCTATACACTTGCTTTTTTACTCTGATACCCTAAAATTTCAAAATCGAAAATTGGATTTTTTTTTTCATTATTTGGAACGTACTAAACGAGAAATTAACGTCTAAATCCTCGAAAAATGATTTTTCAGCTTTTACCCATTTTCGTCATCAAAAAATCAAAGGCATACACTTGCTTTTTTACTCTGATACCCTAAAATTTCAAAATCGAAAATTGGATTTTTTTTTCATTATTTGGAACGTACTAAACGAGAAATTAACGTCTAAATCCTCGAAAAATGATTTTTCAGCTTTTACCCATTTTCGTCATCAAAAAATCAAAGGCATACACTTGCTTTTTTACTCTGATACCCTAAAATTTCAAAATCGAAAATTGGATTTTTTTTTCATTATTTGGAACGTACTAAACGAGAAATTAACGTCTAAATCCTCGAAAAATGATTTTTCAGCTTTTACCCATTTTCGTCATCAAAAAATCAAAGGCATACACTTGCTTTTTTACTCTGATACCCTAAAATTTCAAAATCGAAAATTGGATTTTTTTTTCATTATTTGGAACGTACTAAACGAGAAATTAACGTCTAAATCCTCGAAAAATGATTTTTCAGCTTTTACCCATTTTCGTCATCAAAAAATCAAAGGCATACACTTGCTTTTTTACTCTGATACCCTAAAATTTCAAAATCGAAAATTGGATTTTTTTTTCATTATTTGGAACGTACTAAACGAGAAATTAACGTCTAAATCCTCGAAAAATGATTTTTCAGCTTTTACCCATTTTCGTCATCAAAAAATCAAAGGCATACACTTGCTTTTTTACTCTGATACCCTAAAATTTCAAAATCGAAAATTGGATTTTTTTTTCATTATTTGGAACGTACTAAACGAGAAATTAACGTCTAAATCCTCGAAAAATGATTTTTCAGCTTTTACCCATTTTCGTCATCAAAAAATCAAAGGCATACACTTGCTTTTTTACTCTGATACCCTAAAATTTCAAAATCGAAAATTGGATTTTTTTTTCATTATTTGGAACGTACTAAACGAGAAATTAACGTCTAAATCCTCGAAAAATGATTTTTCAGCTTTTACCCATTTTCGTCATCAAAAAATCAAAGGCATACACTTGCTTTTTTACTCTGATACCCTAAAATTTCAAAATCGAAAATTGGATTTTTTTTTCATTATTTGGAACGTACTAAACGAGAAATTAACGTCTAAATCCTCGAAAAATGATTTTTCAGCTTTTACCCATTTTCGTCATCAAAAAATCAAAGGCATACACTTGCTTTTTTACTCTGATACCCTAAAATTTCAAAATCGAAAATTGGATTTTTTTTTCATTATTTGGAACGTACTAAACGAGAAATTAACGTCTAAATCCTCGAAAAATGATTTTTCAGCTTTTACCCATTTTCGTCATCAAAAAATCAAAGGCATACACTTGCTTTTTTACTCTGATACCCTAAAATTTCAAAATCGAAAATTGGATTTTTTTTTTCATTATTTGGAACGTACTAAACGAGAAATTAACGTCTAAATCCTCGAAAAATGATTTTTCAGCTTTTACCCATTTTCGTCATCAAAAAATCAAAGGCATACACTTGCTTTTTTACTCTGATACCCTAAAATTTCAAAATCGAAAATTGGATTTTTTTTTTCATTATTTGGAACGTACTAAACGAGAAATTAACGTCTAAATCCTCGAAAAATGATTTTTTCAGCTTTTACCCATTTTCGTCATCAAAAAATCAAAGGCTATACACTTGCTTTTTTACTCTGATACCCTAAAATTTCAAAATCGAAAATTGGATTTTTTTTTCATTATTTGGAACGTACTAAACGAGAAATTAACGTCTAAATCCTCGAAAAATGATTTTTCAGCTTTTACCCATTTTCGTCATCAAAAAATCAAAGGCTATACACTTGCTTTTTTACTCTGATACCCTAAAATTTCAAAATCGAAAATTGGATTTTTTTTTCATTATTTGGAACGTACTAAACGAGAAATTAACGTCTAAATCCTCGAAAAATGATTTTTCAGCTTTTACCCATTTTCGTCATCAAAAAATCAAAGGCTATACACTTGCTTTTTTACTCTGATACCCTAAAATTTCAAAATCGAAAATTGGATTTTTTTTTTCATTATTTGGAACGTACTAAACGAGAAATTAACGTCTAAATCCTCGAAAAATGATTTTTCAGCTTTTACCCATTTTCGTCATCAAAAAATCAAAGGCTATACACTTGCTTTTTTACTCTGATACCCTAAAATTTCAAAATCGAAAATTGGATTTTTTTTTCATTATTTGGAACGTACTAAACGAGAAATTAACGTCTAAATCCTCGAAAAATGATTTTTCAGCTTTTACCCATTTTCGTCATCAAAAAATCAAAGGCTATACACTTGCTTTTTTACTCTGATACCCTAAAATTTCAAAATCGAAAATTGGATTTTTTTTTCATTATTTGGAACGTACTAAACGAGAAATTAACGTCTAAATCCTCGAAAAATGATTTTTCAGCTTTTACCCATTTTCGTCATCAAAAAATCAAAGGCTATACACTTGCTTTTTTACTCTGATACCCTAAAATTTCAAAATCGAAAATTGGATTTTTTTTTTCATTATTTGGAACGTACTAAACGAGAAATTAACGTCTAAATCCTCGAAAAATGATTTTTCAGCTTTTACCCATTTTCGTCATCAAAAAATCAAAGGCTATACACTTGCTTTTTTACTCTGATACCCTAAAATTTCAAAATCGAAAATTGGATTTTTTTTTCATTATTTGGAACGTACTAAACGAGAAATTAACGTCTAAATCCTCGAAAAATGATTTTTCAGCTTTTACCCATTTTCGTCATCAAAAAATCAAAGGCTATACACTTGCTTTTTTACTCTGATACCCTAAAATTTCAAAATCGAAAATTGGATTTTTTTTTTCATTATTTGGAACGTACTAAACGAGAAATTAACGTCTAAATCCTCGAAAAATGATTTTTCAGCTTTTACCCATTTTCGTCATCAAAAAATCAAAGGCATACACTTGCTTTTTTACTCTGATACCCTAAAATTTCAAAATCGAAAATTGGATTTTTTTTTCATTATTTGGAACGTACTAAACGAGAAATTAACGTCTAAATCCTCGAAAAATGATTTTTCAGCTTTTACCCATTTTCGTCATCAAAAAATCAAAGGCTATACACTTGCTTTTTTACTCTGATACCCTAAAATTTCAAAATCGAAAATTGGATTTTTTTTTCATTATTTGGAACGTACTAAACGAGAAATTAACGTCTAAATCCTCGAAAAATGATTTTTCAGCTTTTACCCATTTTCGTCATCAAAAAATCAAAGGCATACACTTGCTTTTTTACTCTGATACCCTAAAATTTCAAAATCGAAAATTGGATTTTTTTTTCATTATTTGGAACGTACTAAACGAGAAATTAACGTCTAAATCCTCGAAAAATGATTTTTCAGCTTTTACCCATTTTCGTCATCAAAAAATCAAAGGCTATACACTTGCTTTTTTACTCTGATACCCTAAAATTTCAAAATCGAAAATTGGATTTTTTTTTCATTATTTGGAACGTACTAAACGAGAAATTAACGTCTAAATCCTCGAAAAATGATTTTTCAGCTTTTACCCATTTTCGTCATCAAAAAATCAAAGGCTATACACTTGCTTTTTTACTCTGATACCCTAAAATTTCAAAATCGAAAATTGGATTTTTTTTTCATTATTTGGAACGTACTAAACGAGAAATTAACGTCTAAATCCTCGAAAAATGATTTTTCAGCTTTTACCCATTTTCGTCATCAAAAATCAAAGGCATACACTTGCTTTTTTACTCTGATACCCTAAAATTTCAAAATCGAAAATTGGATTTTTTTTTCATTATTTGGAACGTACTAAACGAGAAATTAACGTCTAAATCCTCGAAAAATGATTTTTTCAGCTTTTACCCATTTTCGTCATCAAAAAATCAAAGGCATACACTTGCTTTTTTACTCTGATACCCTAAAATTTCAAAATCGAAAATTGGATTTTTTTTTCATTATTTGGAACGTACTAAACGAGAAATTAACGTCTAAATCCTCGAAAAATGATTTTTCAGCTTTTACCCATTTTCGTCATCAAAAAATCAAAGGCTATACACTTGCTTTTTTACTCTGATACCCTAAAATTTCAAAATCGAAAATTGGATTTTTTTTTCATTATTTGGAACGTACTAAACGAGAAATTAACGTCTAAATCCTCGAAAAATGATTTTTCAGCTTTTACCCATTTTCGTCATCAAAAAATCAAAGGCTATACACTTGCTTTTTTACTCTGATACCCTAAAATTTCAAAATCGAAAATTGGATTTTTTTTTCATTATTTGGAACGTACTAAACGAGAAATTAACGTCTAAATCCTCGAAAAATGATTTTTTCAGCTTTTACCCATTTTCGTCATCAAAAAATCAAAGGCTATACACTTGCTTTTTTACTCTGATACCCTAAAATTTCAAAATCGAAAATTGGATTTTTTTTTTCATTATTTGGAACGTACTAAACGAGAAATTAACGTCTAAATCCTCGAAAAATGATTTTTCAGCTTTTACCCATTTTCGTCATCAAAAAATCAAAGGCTATACACTTGCTTTTTTACTCTGATACCCTAAAATTTCAAAATCGAAAATTGGATTTTTTTTTCATTATTTGGAACGTACTAAACGAGAAATTAACGTCTAAATCCTCGAAAAATGATTTTTTCAGCTTTTACCCATTTTCGTCATCAAAAAATCAAAGGCTATACACTTGCTTTTTTACTCTGATACCCTAAAATTTCAAAATCGAAAATTGGATTTTTTTTTCATTATTTGGAACGTACTAAACGAGAAATTAACGTCTAAATCCTCGAAAAATGATTTTTCAGCTTTTACCCATTTTCGTCATCAAAAAATCAAAGGCTATACACTTGCTTTTTTACTCTGATACCCTAAAATTTCAAAATCGAAAATTGGATTTTTTTTTCATTATTTGGCACGTACTAAACGAGAAATTAACGTCAAATCCTCGAAAAATGATTTTTCAGCTTTTACCCATTTTCGTCATCAAAAAATCAAAGGCTATAACCTTGCTTTTTTACTCTGATACCCTAAAATTTCAAAATCGAAAATTGGATTTTTTTTTTCATTATTTGGAACGTACTAAACGAGAAATTAACGTCTAAATCCTCGAAAAATGATTTTTCAGCTTTTACCCATTTTCGTCATCAAAAAATCAAAGGCTATACACTTGCTTTTTTACTCTGATACCCTAAAATTTCAAAATCGAAAATTGGATTTTTTTTTTCATTATTTGGCACGTACTAAACGAGAAATTAACGTCAAATCCTCGAAAAATGATTTTTCAGCTTTTACCCATTTTCGTCATCAAAAAATCAAAGGCTATAACCTTGCTTTTTTACTCTGATACCCTAAAATTTCAAAATCGAAAATTGGATTTTTTTTTCATTATTTGGCACGTACTAAACGAGAAATTAACGTCTAAATCCTCGAAAAATGATTTTTCAGCTTTTACCCATTTTCGTCATCAAAAAATCAAAGGCTATAACCTTGCTTTTTTACTCTGATACCCTAAAATTTCAAAATCGAAAATTGGATTTTTTTTTCATTATTTGGAACGTACTAAACGAGAAATTATCGTCTAAATCCTCGAAAAATGATTTTTCAGCTTTTACCCATTTTCGTCATCAAAAAATCAAAGGCTATACACTTGCTTTTTTACTCTGATACCCTAAAATTTCAAAATCGAAAATTGGATTTTTTTTTCATTATTTGGCACGTACTAAACGAGAAATTAACGTCAAATCCTCGAAAAATGATTTTTCAGCTTTTACCCATTTTCGTCATCAAAAAATCAAAGGCTATAACCTTGCTTTTTTACTCTGATACCCTAAAATTTCAAAATCGAAAATTGGATTTTTTTTTCATTATTTGGCACATACTAAACGAGAAATTAACGTCTAAATCCTCGAAAAATGATTTTTCAGCTTTTACCCATTTTCGTCATCAAAAAATCAAAGGCTATAACCTTGCTTTTTTACTCTGATACCCTAAAATTTCAAAATCGAAAATTGGATTTTTTTTTCATTATTTGGAACGTACTAAACGAGAAATTATCGTCTAAATCCTCGAAAAATGATTTTTCAGCTTTTACCCATTTTCGTCATCAAAAAATCAAAGGCTATAACCTTGCTTTTTTACTCTGATACCCTAAAATTTCAAAATCGAAAATTGGATTTTTTTTTCATTATTTGGAACGTGCTAAACGAGAAATTATCGTCTAAATCCTCGAAAAATGATTTTTCAGCTTTTACCCATTTTCGTCATCAAAAAATCAAAGGCTATACACTTGCTTTCTGACGCTGATACCCCTTGGGAGTGAGCAAGCGGGCTCCCGGCCGTCGATATCCCTCGACCGCAGTGCCTCGGTGGTGGACAACTTGGCCACCGTGGCATCTAATGCTACAAGTGTTTTAGATTTGGAAAAGGATGTGTTCAAGCGAAGTACCACTCTACCAAGGACACCAGTAACAAAGCCGAAGAAGGGTGAATTGAAAGCAGATCGTTGGACAACAGAAACAGCAACAACATCGACCGCACATATTCAAAAGGAGCAGCAACAGGAGATACTCCAGGACCAGGAAAAGGACCCATTCAGAAGAAGTTCGTCAACTTTGAGATCTCCGCCAATGCCAAACATAAAAAAAGGTAAAACCGGTCAATGAATGCCAAATGTGAAGGAGTATTTAAAAGTAGTAATCTGGTTAGGAATCATCATGGAGAGCAGAGCCCTGAAACAGACAACAAATCGCAGCAGGAGGAACAAAATTCCAAGGGCAAGTCGAAATCTGTTGCCCCAACAGTGTCACAAGCGACCCAAGTGACACCTAATCGTGTTGCAATCGGCCTGCCAACAAACAAGAGAGTGCGGAAAGGAGATGTGGATCCTCTGGGAAGTCAACAGGCGCCTAAGAGGAAAAAAGCCATGCAAACAGTTCCAAAAAACCGAACTAAAGGCACCGAAGAGAGAAAGCAGGTCCCCCAAGTGCGAGCTCCGGCAATCGACTCGACAAAATCCAAGGGGAATGAAAAAGGTGATTGGACCAAGGTAGTTAGGAAAAAGGCGAAGAAAAAGGCAAAGGTGCGAATTCGCCCAGAAGCGATTGTAATCTCCAGCGATGGAAGTTTGTCTTACGCGGAGATACTGAAAAAGGTCAAAGCTGGCCCCGACCTAAAAGATCTAGGCGGAAATGTCAGCAAGATTCGAAGGACCCAAAAGGGTGACCTCATGTTTGACCTGAAAAAAACCAGCTTGGGGAAAACTGATCGCTTCCGAGCTCAGGTTAAGAGCTCACTTGGGGAGAATGTCACAGTACGGACCCAAAAACATGAGGTCTATATACAGTTCAAGGACACACACACACAAGCACACACACTGACACACAGACACACACACACACATACACACACACTCACATACACACACAAACACACACACATACACATGCAGACGCACACACACACATACACACACACACACATACGCACACACATACACACACACATACACACACACATACACACACACATACACACACACAAACACACACACACATACACACACAGATACATACACACACCTACACACACACACACATACACACACAATGACAATTCACAATGGCGAATGTCAATTCACAATAGTCAATATCAATTCACAATAGAAATTCACCATTGTGAATTGATCAATTCACAATAGGAATTCACCATTGTGAATTGTCATTGACTATTGTGAATTGATCAATTCACAATAGGAACCCACCATTGTGAATTGATCAATTCACAATAGGAACTCACCATTGTGAATTGATCAATTCACAATAGTCAATATCAATTCACCATTGTGAATTGACATTGACTATTGTAAATTGATCAATTCACAATAGGAACCCGCCATTGTGAATTGATCAATTCACAATAGTCGATATCAATTCACAATAGGAATTCACCATTGTGAATTGATCAATTCACAATAGTCAATGTCAATTCACAATGGTGAATTCCTATTGTGAATTGATATTGACTATTGTGAATTGACTTTCGCCATTGTGAATTGTCATTGTGTGTGTATGTGTGTGTGTGTGTGTGTGTGTGTGTGTGTGTGTGTGTGTGTGTGTGTGCGTGTGTGTGTGTACGTGTGTGTATGTGAGTGTGTGTATATGTGTGTGTGTGTGTGTGTGTGTGTGTGTCTGTGTGTCTGTGTGTGTGTGTGTGTGTGCTTGCGTGTGTGTGTGTCTGTGTGTGTATGTGTGTGTATGTGTGTGTGCGTGTGTGTATGCGTGGGTGTGTGTGTGTTTGTGTGTGTATGTGAGTGTGTGTGTATGTGTCTGGGTGTCTGTGTGTGTGTGTGCTTGTGTGTGTATGTGTGTGTGTGCGTGTTTGTGTGTGTCTGGGTGTATCTGTTTGTGTGTGTGAATGAGTGTGTGTGTGTGTGTGTGTGTGTGCGTGCCTGTGTGTGTGTGTGTGTGTGTGTCTGTGTGTGTGTGTGTGTGTGTGTGTGTGTGTGTATGCGTAGGTGTGTGTGTGTGTGTGTGTGTGTGTGGGTGTGTGTGTGTGTGTGTGGGTGTGCGTGCGTGCTCTCGCTTTTGTGTCCAGCACAGAGCAACGTCAATTCGCGGCGATAACACTTATCCTTAACTTATGGTAATAAGTATTGTCACATACAATTCCACGTCCCTGACCGCACACGCCCAACGTGCCACCCTTCCTCACTGCGGAAATTACCTACCTTATCCCTAAAAAGAACACGGCACAGGACCCATCGCACCCAAAATGGTGATCTCAACGATGCTCTGCTGATCATATTCCTGCGACGTGTTAAACTGATATTGAAGTCGCATCTCTTGGCGAAGAATAAAATAAGCGCATTGAATGCATTCGTCATCCCTTCACTGGCTGTTTGTAAAGCAAAATTCTCCCATTTGCGTGACCTTCAAAACACAAGCTATACACTTGCCCTCAGACGCTGATACCCTGAACCCGAATTTCGTCCCCGTGGCCCGCGAATATAATCAATCGATCGCTCTATTTCTTGAAAATCACGTAATCCATAATTTTCATAAGAACTAGTCTCCGAAAAACTAGGAATTTGTTGATAATGAAAATATCAATAAAGTTGTTGCACATTGAGTTGTTATGTTTCTACAGTTGTTCATGGTATTACAAAACGATTCAAATATCAAATATTGTTGATTTCTAATCAAATTCGTTGCCGGTCTTTGGGGTCAAATGGCAAATTGAGAGCGATAAGACGATTTAAATTATTTATTCGTATTTAATGCTTTTATACTTTTTTTGAAAGACGATTTTAGAATGGTACAAAATTGAAGCCGGATTCGAGAAATCAATTCATGTAGATGTGCCTTAGATGTTTTTTTCAGATTATCGAAACTAGTGATTTCCTAGAAATAGATACTCGGTGGTTCCCCGGATATCTGTCTTCGGCAACGATGTTATGTAATGCACACCGGGTCAGTCCATCTACGCGCTATCGCTATCGATTCCCGACAACGTGGTTTAGCTGCTTTCACGATTTTCTGAGAAGCTTTCACTCCTCTACTGTCCTAGCGCACGTAGTTCTTGCGCGGCCCAATTGTCGGCCAACCTTACTGTATGCCAATGAAAGTGATAGACCCCGCTTCTGCATGGTGGTTTCAAAACACCGCCAAGCTATCTTGGTTAACGTCCTCTGTGATGGCGACACCGCAACGATCGAATTGACCATAAAAAGCCCAGAGGGAGACAAGGAGATCCTACGGGGCTCTACTTATTTCCCTTATGACATAGACGAAGTTTCCAGTAGAGCATTCATCAGAGCTAACCAATATGCCAAAAGTAAAGCCATGGGAGTAATAGCAGGATGTGATGTTAACGCCCACCATATATGTTGGGAAAGTTCCAACTTCAAGGCGAAAGAATCGAGACTACTGGTAGTATCTGGTAGGAACCGAATTGTAGATCCTCAATTTGTGTAATGAACCCATTTTTTTCAACGTGTTCAGGCAAAAGGTCATCGATATTACGGTGGCATCCCCTGACATTGCGGCTCTTGTCGGAGAGTGGAGAGTATCAAACGATATGACGCTCTCCGATCACAGTCATTGGATGTATACATCCATAATAATACCCATTTTGATGTATGCGCATCGTCTGGTGGCCGAGACCATAAAACTGCTGACACAGGTTCACAGGTTCGGTTGCCTAAGTATTACTGAAGCAATTAGTATTACGCCGACCGCGGCACCAGAGGCTATCCTAAATCTACGCCCCGTTCATTTAGAGGTGAAACGGAAAGTAGCCATATGCGTCATTGGCTCGATACGATTGTAGCGTGAAAAGACGGCCAATCACTGGGTCACGTGTCCATCTAGAAATTCCTGGGCAAATATCATCATATGGTTTCCAGGTTCGTCTTCGAAAAGACATATTCCGTTGTAATCACCAAATGGCGACGAGTCTTCTGGGATTACAAACTTAAGATTATTAAACGGGTACCGACGGGCCAGCCATGGAAAATGGATCGAGCGCAGGAGGTTCTCGGAAAATCCAATTATGGAACTGGCTCGACCTCTCGGAAAATGACGACCATATTCCAGGCGAAAATATATACCATATTATTGGCAGCCAAATAAAGTTTCCGGCGAAAATGGAGGGGTCGCGTCATTCGAATCTGTTCCATCAGTCCGGTAGTATTATCAGCACTAAACAGCAGCCATATAGCCAGTTGGTATGAAGTTGTCATCAGGTGCTACTGAAACTTGGCCGACTGAACGAAACGTTCCTACTGTGGGTGCCAGGGCACTCAAACATCATTGGTAATGAGGAGGCTGACAGCCTGGCTCGCTAAGGTTCTCAATTCACCAAAGGGTGGGCGGCCGAGCCAGATTTTGTCATCCAGCCATTTACCGTTAAGTCTACTCTGAAGGGGGAAATGGCAAGGATGCACGCAGCTAAATGGAGAAATTTTAACTTCTGCTGGCAGCCGAAAATCTTGCGAAGGAATCTGGAGCCGCTCGAGCGGCATTGTGGTTGTCCCTTAAAAACTGGGACATGACAAACATTGCTCTTTAAACTACCACTTGGAAAAACTTGGGAGTGGTGTCTCCGCCATATGCAGCCACTGTAGGGAGGAGGAAGAGACTGCTTTGCGCTTCGAATACAGCTGCCCGGCCTTCTCATTCTCAGACATCAGACGAAGATACCTTGATAAGGTTTTCTTCAATGAATAGTCTGAGCTTCCTCTATCTCTGGAGAAAGTTTTTAGATCCGCGAAAGCCTGCGAACGCCGTAGACGGGGGGCCAATGAATAGGCGATCTCCGGGGATAGTACAATGGGCCTAACAAAGGTCTGAGTGCTTGGAGCTGTGGCTCCTCCGACTAAACTATCTCAAAGGGCGGGTACCTCTTATAGACATCAACCCTAGGATTTCTCTGGCAATAAATATTGATTGTTCTGTAGAAGTTAGCGCTCACCCTGGAAAAGACGGCCAAAGAGGGGAGGAGAGATTTTGAGCGGTATCATTAAGGCGGGTTATACTTCATCCAGAAAACATGTCAATTAGAAATTTGCATTGTTAGCATACCAGAGCCTGTGAGTTTCAATCAAGGACCTGAGTGTGGAGGCAAAGATAGAGGAAGAAGTCATAAGCAGTAGGACAGCAAGTTTTAAGGAGCTGTACCGACAAACTAGTTTTTTTTTATTAAACTTGATGGTCAAAATCACGTTATTGATTTCATAGTAATTGAAGATTCTCATGGTACTTTGGCAAAAGGCTACTTGCTTAGTAGCTATCTCATAAAAAAGTTATCAGTGGAACATTTATCAGAGCCCACCATATATGTTGTGGAAGTTCCAACATCAAGGCTTGTGGATCGAGACTACTGAACCGAATTACAGATACTCATTTTGGGCAATGAACCCATTTTTTCAACGTGGTCAGGCAAGAGGTCATCGACTTCTCGGTGGCATCCCCTGACATTGCGGCTCTTGTCGGAGAGTGGAGAGTATCAAACGATATGACGCCGAATCACAGCCGCATTGATTGCGTAATGGGCATGGATGCACCACCACCTACTCCATTTCGGAATCCACGTAAGACAGATTGGGCGACGTACAAAACAAAACTGAGCGCCCGAGTTACAATTCATGAGAAACGCATCAAATCCCTTGCTGGAATTAAAAACAACCCAGATGATCACTACCAGCATGAGAGAAGCTTTCGAAGAGAGCTGTTCACTCATGATGTCAAAGAAAAGTAAAACAACATGGTGGAACTCGGATTTGGCGAAATAGAGGAGAACGACAAGGATGCTCCTCAGCCGAGTTCTAAAGTCTGATTCAGCCGCTTGCTGGATTCGGTACAAAGGGTCGCAAAAAGCTATAAAAATAGCATAAGGTTGGCCAAAAGATCATCATGCAGACGCGAGGAGACCAACTCTGGTGAGGCAACCTGCAAGCTAAACCGGATCATTGTCAAAGAACATAGTCAGCAGTTGGGTTACTCATCTCGGTACCGACAGATACATATAGCCCTCAACCGTAAAATTAGACTCTGACATGCAAAGAAATTTCACGGGAATAAGTGAAATGGGCATTTAACTCGTTCCATAGATACAAGTCTGTAATAGAGGGAATGGGCCCACCCATTTGGAATATATATCGCGCTTGCGTAGACATGCCTATATTCCAACCAGCGGGCATGATGTGAAGGTAATATTTATTTCCAAGCCAGGGAAAGACACTTACATAGACGCAAAAAGTTTCCGGCCTATCAGTCTAACTTCCTTTCTGCTAAAAGGACTGAAAAGACAAGTAGATCGGTTCATATCCTTTGATACCCACGAGATCCGTTCTATTCTATTCTTCTGTGCCGCGCAACCGAAAGCAAACAAGGCCTGGTTCGTAATTATAGGTGGAGACCTCAACGCCAGGCACCCGTCATGGTTCGATGTACGGTCGAACAAGAACAGGGAAACTCTCCACCACTTTCTAACCACCTCTAATCCCAATCATCAACTTCCATTTCAGCCCCGCCCTCCCGTCATTTAATAATCAGCAGCAATCTTACCCTCAAACCCAATCCCAATACTTATCCTTTCCTAGAAACAGTCCCCGGTATCAGTGATCACGATGCCATCGTCCTAGAGATTTCACTCCCCGATAGAGTCACCCGACCCTCCCCATCTGTAGTCCCCGACTTCCAGAAGGCGAACTGGAAACTCATTAATCGTATACTTAAGTCCAAACTTGAACCTCTCCTCCTCCCTTCCAATGAAACAGTTTCCAATGATACTATAGATTGGACAGTTCGTCAATACACTGAAGTAATTCAACAAGTATGTGACGAACTGATACCTTCTCGTTCCCTTAATTACCGCAACCTAATTTCCCTCCTGGAGGTTATCAAATACAAACGTACCCTAAGGCGGAGGCTATTTAGAAATAGATACTCTCCGCAATCCTCTCATCTCCGTGACGAAATCCTTTCCCTTGACAACTCTTTACACTAACCACCTGCACAAACGCCTCTCCAACATAGAACTGAACCCTGATACCTTCAGGGAACTCATGAAAACTTGTCTTCGTCTAGGCAAGTCCACCCAACAAAACACTATCCTTCCGCAGAATATTTCAACTCTCGAAAAGGTGAACATCCTAGTCGATCACTTTCTCCAAGCACACCACTGCACCCTCCACTTTCGTGATCAACACTTCGAAAGTGTTGTGAATGAAACCATTGAACAGCTCCAATCCGCACCAACTTTTCGCCGCCCCAGTCCCAACCCAAACCTTTTCTCCCAACCCCTTATCCATCCCGATGAGCACGATGATGTCTCTCCCATCCACTTTGTCAGCCCAAGTTCAGTGGAAGCTGTAATTGCAGCCTCCAAGAACAAAAAATCAGTGGGGCTTGACAAACTCCCCTCCATAGTGTTGAAAATGTGCACTCCCAACATCTCCACCACACTTTCCACGCAGCGCCAATTTGGTCAACTGCATTGCATATCGCATGTAATGCTCAAAAGATAGGCGTGGCTTATGGAAAGACCGGCCTAAGAGTTTGCTGTGGTTATAGAACCGTCTTGGACGAAGGGGCCTATGCAGTCGCCGGGATGATGCTGATCGACATTTTGGCCGACGAGATAGCACGCGATGGCACCCGATTCTTCCTCTGATCGACACGTGATCGCCGAAAGGGAGGCATCGTTTGGAAGGGGGCGAAAACGGTGGGAACGGGCGGTAAAGGGTCGATGGACCCATAGATGTATTCCCAACATCAAAGTGATGATCTCACGCAATTTCTCACGGGACATGGCGGTTACCGTAAATACCTCTGTATGTTTAAACTGGATAGCCCATCCAACTGTCCCAGCTGCCACGGTGTTTTGGAAGTCTTCCAATGTCCTAGATTCGCAGAAGAAAGGAAGAGTCTAGAGGAGGCATTGGGATGAACAACAGCACCGGAAAATATAATTGGGAAAATCCTTACGTGCCAGGAGAATTCGAATGCAGTGAACGACGTGGTAGGGCGGATTCAGGGCAGGTTGAGGGAGGCAGAGGAGACGAGCAAGGTGCGGTTGCGAATGCAATCGATGGGCGAAGGGAGATGCAAGAGCCATGTCCACCCCGCGACGAAATACTTTGTAATGGTTCGGCGGGAACACGGCAGGAGTTAGGGATTGTTTTAATGGGTAAAAATACCACAGGCTGGCACATGTGTACCAGTGTCTTTGGAAGATTTCTACCTCCGAAAAAAAAGAAAACAACGGTAAAGAGGACGTGCCTTGCGATCGTCCCAGCAGTCCAACATCAGATTCGCATGTGCCAACACTTGCTTTTTCAGATTTCAAAAGCATAGTGCTCTCATTTTATTGAAGTCTCTATTCGGGGCCCCTACAAAAACAGAATTTCTCCAGCTTCCATTACCTAATAAATAGAAGTAGAGTTTGCAAGGGCTTGGAAACCGAGAAACCTAAGCAGGAAACAAAGTAGCAGCTGCAATGCACATCGAGTACCTTCTTTACAATGCGTCACCCTAAATTATAAATCGTCCTAGTTGGTCCTTGATCCTCACGTGGTATTTTACGAAGGTCAGGTCTTCTGGAATTTCGACAGCTCATGTCAGGGCTTACTTCCTTGTCAGGAAGGGTCTACATGCCTTCCTGCACCTTGCTCTAGGTTCTAGGGATCTAACTGTAGTTGAATTTGAATTGTCGGGAGCAGAATCCCTTGACTGGTACCGGGAGAGGAACCACAGGATTCAAAGCCGATCAGTACAGTAAAGAAACCCCAAGTATCAACTTTTGGGCTATCAGACTGCGATACCAATGAAAGGTATACATTTTGAGAAAGGACGAAAATGGATAAATGAGGTGAGACTCTTTTTGATTTTGTTACCAATTTATCTGTCTAACAAAGACCGTATGTCAACCTTCGGCGGCCTACTTAAAGATGATTGGGAGGAGGTCATTGATTCCCGTTGAAAGATGGTGAAGAGGGCGGATTCTCCTCGGGCCCGGAGCCTCCCTGGTGGCTGCAATAGGAATTTCAATGGAAAAAAGGGCCAATAGGGGGTCCGAATAATTTTCACCCCGAACCAGCACTTTTTTTTCATAGCCCTGATATAGTCGTAATGGACCTTTCAGTGTAAAGGACTGAAGAGTGTCTAGATCTGGAATTAGCCTGGATACACTCCAGTTTGAATCTGAGCCCATAGGGGACCATGCCGCTAGGCTCGGCTTACCCTACAACTTGCATTGCCGAAGTTGCAGAGAAGGAAGGGAAACCCTCATACACTTTCTCTGCGATTGCCCAGCTCTGGCTCGAGTCAGGCTGCGGACACTAAAACCATTCTTTGGGGACCTCAGTGAGATTTCTAGTTGCAGGGTCGGAGAGCTGCTTTCCTTCGTAAATGCTACGGGCTGGCTCTGAAGATCCGAGCCAGCTGGATCCTACCGCCATAATAGTAAGCTAAACCAACCAAACTAGATTCCCTTTTGAATCTTATCTCCTCTTTACTCCAGCACAGGGTATCGTCCAAAGGAGTCGCTTGTGAACAGGCCAATCCTAAAGGAAAAGAAGAAGAACCGGGTACCCTTCACAGAAAAAATCACTTCAGCTTTGTAAATAATATTTATTCATGTTAAATTCTCCATAAAACAAAATAATAAACTCTCGACAACAAGGTTATATTTATAATCTATCTCTGTCACAATAATCTCTTCGCACACTCATTCTTACAACCTATATTTAGCGGCTCTCAAAATTGGGAACTTATCACCGCTGCATGTGCCACGAAAATCGTCATAAGATAAATCAAAAATGGCAATTCCTCCAAGACCTTTAGCACGAACATAGGCTGCCTTATTTCCAGCTGTGTCAGGATCCTCGTATCCGACCCAGAGTCCGTGTTCGCCACTTTCATCTGGTACACGATAGGCATACGTACCGAACCGTTTAGTTGGATCACCAACCTTCCTGAATGGAGCATCTTCACCCTTCAGATGGGCATTATTTGGATTGAGCAGTTTCGCACAAGTTTCAGGCCAGCTATATAGTCCTGAGATGCCAGTTTGTGGTCCAGGTGCTACCTCATTTTCAGTTTCTGGAATTGGAGGTACGCCTGTGATTCCCGAGTCTTCTGTCATTTTCCAGACACGTCCAAAGGTTGGGATTCCTACGTTTATCTTTGAGGCTGGACAACGATTCGATAGCCACAATTGGACTTGGGCGTTGATGTTGCTATTGGGATTGCGCTCGTTCAGTTCATAGATTGGTGCTGGGTAGTCAGCCTCCTTGGGGTTACGATCAGGTGTTTGGAAATCAAAGGCAGCCAAGTTGACAAAGTCCAGGTAGTTGATAATGGCCGGGATGTCGTAGAACACTGAAAGAAATTCATATGATTATGGTAATGTCCCGCAGGAATGCCTCAGCATATCAGATAAGGCAGATAGATTGCCCTGCAAGCACTCCAGTCCTTCTTCTAGAATGGAGCGTAGAAACTTACTTGTTGAGTTGACATTTGGCAAAACCGTCAATGAAAGCAAGAATCCTTCATGCCTGAATGAATTCTTCAACTCCCTGACCAGGGCCGTGAATTCTTCACGATGCTCGTCAGCCTTCTCATCCACTGGTGTATTACCCCCTCCAAAGATTTTCTTCAACTTATGGAATACTGATTTAACTGCTCCACGGATCTTTTTTGGTTTATTGGGTGGGAATTGCCACGCCAAATCCAGGCCATCGAAATCATAAGTCTTAAGCATGGCATGAGCACTATTGATGAAAGCAATTCGTCCACCACTTGACTCCAACATGGTCATATATTTTTCAGGAGTTTCAAGATCGACATTACCTCCAATGCTTAACAGGACCTTTAGTTGGGGATATTTACGCTTGAGGTTGGTGATGACGCGATAGTGTCCTTTACCTTGGTCAAGGTCTAAACTTTCCTTTAGTGAAATCAATTTGTTGGTTTCGGCATTCAGACCTGAGTACCCATAGACCAGATGGGTGCAAAATGATAGAGCTGGTTCCAAATCATTAAGGACGAGTTTTCCAAGACCTGTAAAAGACAAGTAAGTTATTTTCGATTGTATGATTGATAGGGATCTCGGTAAGTTTGATGAGAAGATACCAGGAACGCCAGAAAAGCTGTTGGGAGGAAAAAATTCCCTAGAGGTTAGTCTACCGAAGATAGATTATACGGAGAAAGGTCCTAAAACCTTTACTGTACAAGACCAAGATATTGCTAGTCCTTATGCATTCCACGGAATCTTCCGTCATAAGCAAAAGAAAATTACGAGTTCTTAGGTAACTCAGGAATCTTCAGTCATTGACATAATCAGGCTCCACAGGATATAGTGGACAGTCCATACGATCCTAAAAGAACAGGAAGACCTCGCTCGAAAAATCTATAAGGGCATATCTATGGTACGAGACGACTAGACAGGCTCTTCCTTCAAAGGAACAACGAGGTTCGCAAGAATACCATTTACTGGCAGAATTGGATGACCTTGATGTGCCAAATCGGGGTGTCTGAACTTTCACCTATAACAGGCTCGGACACTGGCTCCCGCGTCTAAGATGTGAAATACGATTCTAGAAACAACTTACATGTGAAAATTGGAACAAATAGGAGGGAGGGGGGGGGGGCATAGATTCCGAATTGCTTTAGAATTTATCAGAGAGTATCCAGCAAACCTAAAAACTGAGTTCCCTCTTGCAAGACACTGCCATTACATTTTACCGTGAGGTGGAGGTGTCAGCAAAATTCGAAGGACCCAAAAGGGTGACCTCATGTTTGACCTGAAAAAAACCAGCTTGGGGAAAACTGATCGCTTCCGAGCTCAAGTTAAGACCTCACTTGGGGAGAATGCCACAGTACGGACCCAAAAACATGAGGTCTATATACAGTGCAAGGATCTCGATGAAGTGACATCCAAAGGAGAAATTTGCACTGCCTTGATGGAACAGTTCAAGTTGGAGGAACTTGCCGAAGAGTCCATTGTAAGTTTGCGGAAAGCCTATGGCAATACTCAGACGGCCACCTTGCAATTGCCAGTGGACGCCGCGCAGAAGTTGTTGGCGGCCGGGAAGGTTCGAATCGGATGGGTTGTTTGCCGTCTGAGAGAGCACATTTCTCTAAAGAGATGCTTCAAGTGCTTCGCGTTTGGTCATTTCGCGAAGGCATGTACCAGTGGCATTGATCGGTCCGATCGATGCAGAAGGTGTGGGGAGAAAGGCCATATTGCCAAAGCATGCAATAGGGACCCCAAATGCTTATTATGCAAAGGAAGTGAGGGACGGGATTAGTGCTAAATGCCCGGAATTTAGGAAGGCGCTGACTTCAATGAAAAAATGAGGTTGATTCAAATAAACCTTAATCATTGTAGGGTCGCTCAAGATTTACTCCAGCAGACCATCTACGAATCCGAGGTGGAAATTGCCATCATTAGCGAACCCTATAGAAACCGTCACGGTGGCGTGTGGGTTATAGATTCGTCTGGTGGAGCGGCGATATGGGCATGCGGTCGACAAGCCATCCAATGTACTGGGAATCAGACATACAGCGGCTTTGTGTGGGCGAAAATAAACAGGGTATATGTGTACAGCTTTTACGCCCCACCAAGCCTGACACTGCCCGAATTCGAGGAAATGCTTGACAGCCTTGTTCTCGACGCAAGGGGTCGTAGTCCACGGGTGATTGCTGGTGACTTCAATACTTGGGCCCGTGAGTGGGGTAGCAGAGAAACAAATGCAAGGGGCCGCAGTCTATTAGACACTTTCGCACAGTTGGATGTCGTTCTGGCCAACGAAGGATGTGTAAACACCTTTCAGAAAGGGGGGTCTACCTCAATTGTAGACCTAACTTTTGTCAGCCCTGCACTGGCACGTAGTATGTCTTGGTGTGTCAGCAACTACTACACCCACAGCGATCACCAGGCAATCTTCTTTGGGCTATGGAGGACATAAGATCATTATGCCCGAAACCGAGAAAGATGTCAGGTTGGTCCGCTAAAGCTCTTGATGAGCAGACCTTCATGGAGGTGTGGTTAGACCAATCTAATAAAGCAGGCGCCTCTACGAAAAAAACTGCCCATGTGGTCCAATACATCGCCGAAGCGTGTGACACGTCCATGCCGAGGAGGTGCTTATTCCCCAGTAGAAGACCAAACTACTGGTGGAATGCTGAACTGGCCAGCCTTCGATCAGCCTGCCACCGAGCCAGAAGAGCGGCTTAAAGAGCGGTAGGCAGAATCAACCAAGGGCAAAAAGAGCGCGCCTATAAGGAAGCCCGCAAAACTCTCAAGCTCGCCATCCAACGGAGCAAGAGGGAATGCTTTAAGGAGCTCTGTTTAGAGGCGGACGTGAACCCGTGGGGGAGCGCCTATAGAATCGTGATGGGGCGATTCAGAGGCCGATCATCTAGGCAGATCACGTGTCCTACACTCCTGTTAAAAATTATCCAGGGGTTATTCCCTCAGCCAGAAGAAGGCATAGACAGCTTCCAGCAACACGGCAATACCGCCAGTCACCAGTGACGAGCTGCTGGAGATCTGCACTAGGATAGGAGATAATAAAGCTCCGGGTCTGGATGGCGTGCCGAATAAGGCCCTTAAGCTTGCCGTGAAATCCAGACCGGACATGTTCGCTGAGTTGTTCGAAGCGTGCATGTCCGAGGGGATATTTCCTGCATCATGGAAACGACAGAAGTTGGTGCTACTGCCTAAGGCTGGCTAACCACCAGGTGAGCCAACCTCTTACAGACCTATTTGTCTTTTGGACACTGTGGGCAAAATGCTAGAGCG
This sequence comes from Hermetia illucens, assembly GCF_905115235.1. Taxonomy (NCBI): domain Eukaryota; kingdom Metazoa; phylum Arthropoda; class Insecta; order Diptera; family Stratiomyidae; genus Hermetia; species Hermetia illucens. The sequence continues at coordinate 10,671,748 of NC_051855.1, read as the reverse complement.
AGTAATCTATAATAGATTACTCCCGGTTGTTGAGAGCCAGGGAGGCCTCTCAGATCGGCAGTATGGGTTCCGCAAAGCCAGATCAACCATTGATGCCATCAAAATGGTTATTGGCTTGGCCGAAGATGCAATCCACGGAAGGGGCAGAGTACTAGCAAATATTGCATAGTGGTGACCCTGGATGTGAGAAATGCATTCAATTCGGCCAATTGGAACCTAATACGGGAATCTCTGGCGAAGGTTGGTGTTCCCGCTTATCTTGCAGTTATTATCAACAGCTATTTACAAGAACGGAGGCCGATGACGGACTCCAAGAGTACGTTGTCTCCGCGGGTGTCCCACAGGGCTCCGTACTGGGCCCACTGTTGTGGAACATCATGTACAACGACGTTCTTAATCTTCCCCTTCCGGAGGAAGCCACGGTGGTGGGCTACGCCGATGGTATAGCGCTGGTTGTTGTCGCAAAGCATCTCGAAGATGCTAAGTTATACTCATACGAAGCGATCAGTGCTGTTAAGGGTTGGCTTGAGAGTTCTGGTCTGACACTTGCGGAGGAAAAAACGAAAGCGGTCCTTATCACCAAGCGCCGTAAAAGAAATTTTGCCCGTATTCAAATTGGGAATCATATCATCACTTCTAAGCCTGGCATCAAATACTTGGGAGTGATGATAGATGGGAAGCTTAGCTATAAGGCGCACGTACAGTATGTCTATGACAAAGCATCCACTGCGAGTGTGGCCTTGGCAAGAATGATGCCGAACGTGGGTAATGGGTTCGATCCTGCTCTATGCAGCTCCAGTTTGGGGAAAGGCATTGCGGGTTACATTTAACAGTAACAAACTGAGTTCAGTCTACAGAAGAACAGCCCTAAGAGTGTGCTCGGCATTCAGGACTGTCTCAGATGATGCAGCATTCGTCATTTCTGGAATGATGCCCACTGACATCTTGGCAGATGAGATGACGAATATTTATAATGCGAAGTCTATCTCTCCTTTATCGCGGACGAAGAACGCCGAAAGGGAGAGATCGCTAAATAGATGGCAAGACCGTTGGGAACGCTCGGGAAAGGGTCGGTGGACACACAGGCTCATCCCTGCCATCAAGGAGTGGTTGGAGAGACGGCACGGTGAGATTAATTATAATCTTACTCAGTTTCTCACGTGGCATGGAGGATATCGCCAGTACCTGTTCAGGTTTAAACTGGATACCTCACTCGACTGTCCAAACTGCGATGGAGTCCCACAGGACCCAGAGCATGTATTCTTCCACTGTCCAAGGTTTGTGGAGGAAAGGAAGAACCTAGAGGAGACTCTAGGAGAGGTGCTTGTACCAGAGAATCTGGTGCGAAGAATGCTAACATGTCAGGAAGACTGGGATGCGATCAACTCCATGGTCGTATCTATCCAGAGCAAACTGCGAAAGGCAGAGGAGATCAGAAAAGCGCGGTAACGTACGACGCGTAGAGATGAAAGGGGACGAAGCAGGCGTGTCCAGGCCAGTGTCTTTTGAAGATTTCCACCCCCTCAAAAAAAAAAGGTGGTCCCGCAACTTGAAAATGATTTATCTAAGCCAAAATTTGCGAAAATTTCAGCTCCAAGAGATGATCAAGCATCTTAAAATTCCTAAATCTTATATCTGACGCCCCGAAACACATATATCTCAATCGTTCTCCTACATTAATTACAAGTTCTAAACAAACAATTGCTTCAGACTTAACCCTCCTAGCCCCCTTCTCCTCATAACAATGCAAAGGAGCTTAAAATAGCTTCAATAGCAACACGAATAGCGTCACGTATCTTGTATCTGTTTGCTAATGGAAGGTAATTGATGCTACAAGTGAGAATCATAACAAATTTCATGCTCAATTTGTTTAATTAGATATCTCCGTTTCAAATTATCGTATAGCAAAATTGTGAAAAGACAATTTCGCGTTTCTTTGCTTGCCGCGAACTGCTACAATAGCTTAATTGAAATTTCAGCGTAAGATGCAGGGAGATCAGAAAACTGATTGCAGATTGGAAAAAGGAAATAGTGACAAAAGGATCTTAGTTCCCTATTGATACTTAAGCCATGTTTATGCCCATTCTTGATATTTTCCCTACATATAGACGAAGTGATATATCAGACAGGCCCTAAAAACGCCATCCACGTACAGTTCGGCCTCAGTTACGCCTGAATAGTCCACATCTGACCAGCGGCCATAACGTGGACGTCAAATCCTTCCACGTTCAGAGCTCAATTAATGATGCTTCGAGTTGACGGTACATTTCGGGCTCTTTCGGCGTAACCGACAGCCGGAATAGTGAGTGAATCGCGGGGTCAACCAGCAACTTGTGATTTCTAGATTTTTAGACAAAAAAAGGGAGCTTAATAGTTGCTGAGCTTGAACAGTGTTTTTCCCATTAGAAAACAATGTTTTATCAATACACGAAACTCGTTTTGGTTCATTTTTTCACGATTGCAAAGGTAGCGTCACTTTAATCACTGTAGCTTGCTTGGTTATGTTTCGAATTACATCAAATTTTGACACATCTTATCTGAAGATTGGTACTTCTGAACCTTGGCATTATTAGCGCCATCTCTACGCTAGTCCCGGGACTTATTGAACGATGTGTTATAGTTCGTTTTAAGTAAAACTATTAAAAGAAAAAGTTTCCGGCTTTACTATAGATTTATTTTGGTTTTTGAAAAACGCAGACATGTGTTTCGAATACAACATGTGTCCTTCTTCAATTGTACAAAAGGGACAAAGCTCGCACAATTTGAATGGATATCGGTATCGAGGGTATTTCGGAGCCTAGGCATCACACAATGGCAGCCTCTTGATTTTTTTAGATTTTTCGGTTGGGTAGTTTCTGAGAATGGGTCGGTGAAAGAAATAATCACTTCGGATTCGGAAAGTACTAACCGAAACCGTTCAATTGATATCATGACTATATTTGGTGAAAAAGAAATTTACACCCCCCTTTTGCATGTATAGGGACCAATCCGCCCTCCCCCCTTAAAATCGACGTAGAATGATTTGCGAGAGCTTCCACAGTTCCGACCTTTCCACCAAATTTTGTGTTAATCGTTCTAACCGTTTCCAAGGAAAATGCGCATGACACACAAACAGATAAACGGACAGCAATAAAAGGCAAAAGGTCCCCTTCTATTGTGTGCCCTTGATTATTGTAGGAGATAGTTTCGACATTGTTCCTCCAACATCCGGAAACAATTTTCTCAATGATACCAATGAGCGCCGAAGACATCCCTCCAGTAACCACAAACGAAGCCTTGGACGCAGTGAGAGTCCGGGATACCGCAGTCCCCGGCATTGATCGAATCCTCAACAAGGCGTTGAAACTGGCAATGAGAATGGCACCAAGCATGTTCGCACAGATATTTATAGACTGCCGAAAAGAAGGGTTCTTCTCGCAGGGAGGAAAATACAAAAGTTTGTACCATATTGATCCCGAAGACAGGTAAGCCAATAGGTGAACGAATATCATATAGCCCTATCTGTCTTCTGAATACAATAGGCAACGAGTCAACGAACGGGTAATCTATAACCGACTACATCCGTTAACTGAATTTTTGACGACCGATCCCCATGAAACAGGCACAATCACTGTCACCGGCAGTGATCTGCCCAGAACTGAGCGATTTAGATACCTCGGGTCAACGCTATCAGCCAATGGAGAGCTGCGTTATGAAATTGCTTCACGCATTAACGCAACCTGGATGAAGTGGCGTTCCACAACTGGTGTCCTTTGTGATCGACGTATCAACGAACGTCTCAAATCTAAAATTTACCGCAATGTCGTCCGTCCAGTCGCTCTCTATGGTTCTGAGTGTTGGCCGACCATAAAAGACAATGAACGGCGTCTTGCGGTAATGGAGACGAAGATGCTACGTTGGACTAGTGGCGTCACACGTTTAGATCACATCCGAAATGAGGATATCCGCGATCGTTATGGTGTTGCACCGATCGTGGAAAAGTTGCGAGAGAGGCGTCTTCGATGGTATGGTCACGCAATTCGTGCAAACGAGAATTCACTTGCCAAGATTGGTCTGAACATCGTCGTCGATGGTAAACGACCAAAGGGCAGACCTAAGCAACGGTGGCTTGATACACTGGATGGGGATTTGAAAGCCTCGAGATTGCACCCAGATCAGGGATTCGATAGAGCCAAATGGCGAAGCCGATCACGACGAGCCGACCCCGCTTGTGAACGGGACAAAGGCTGAAGAAAAAGAAGAAGATAGTGGCGGTTATATATCAAATAGGCAGTTTGACTTACGGAAGGTTCGGTTGATGCTACCAAATTGGTTTTTGAGCTAGCCAGAAATGCCTATGACGAAGGGAAATATTTCGCAATGGTGACTCTTGACATCAAGAACACGCTCAATTCTGCCAGATGGAACCATATCATCGAAGCACTTATCGCGGCACAAGCGCCAAAATAGATATTAAATATAATCTTCGCCTACTTCCGACAGCGGAAGCTACCTTATGATTTGGACAAAAGGTCGAAGAAGTATGTAATAACAGCAGGAGTTCCGCTGGGGTCTATTGTGGATCCTGTGCTATGGAACTTAATGTATAATGGCAGTAGTAAAGCGAGCCGTTGTCGTCGGATTTGCAGATGACCTTGGAGTGGTCATAACATCCAATCACCCCGACGAAGTAGAGATATATGCGAACCAGATTATAGGGGCGATCAAGTCTTGGCTTAAAGCTCACGGGCTCGAGTTTGCCGATCATAAGACGGAATTGGTGCTCTTTACAAAGCAGCAGAAACAGAAAACTGTTGAAATTTGCATCGGGGCGCATGGCGTTAGCTCTCAGCCATCGCTAAGATACCTGGGAATAACATTCGACTCCAAGCTGAGCCTTAAACCTCACTTAAAGCTTACTGGGCAGAAAGCGGTGACTATCAGCTCAACACTGGCAAGGATGCTTCCAAATGTAGGCGGCCCGAAACACAGCTGACAATTACTTTTATCGTGAGTCGTCAGCTCTGTCCTTCTATTCGTGGCACCAGTGTGGGTGTGGTTGAAAAAATCCGGAGAAAATCGCAGACAGTTTCAAGCTGTATATCGGCTAAGCACCCTTCGAACATGTTGAGGCAGCATATGTGATTGTGGTAATGGCCCCGTGGGTATTCTAACAGATGAGGCAAGTTGTTTGTACGAGAGCCAGGAGACGAGCCTAAACAAGCAAAGTGAGCGTATGACGTCATTGGGCGCATGGCAAACATTATGCGTGAATGAATTGGCATTTCACAATTGGTGTTCTCTGTGATCAACGTATCAGCGCACGTCCCAAATCTAAAATTTACTGCAATGTCATCCGTCTGCCGCTCCCTATAGTTCTGAGTGTTGGCCGACTATAAAAGATAATGAACGGTGTCTTGCGGTAATGGGAACGAAGATGTTGCATTGCACTGGTGAATGAGAATATCCGCGATCAATATGCGGTTACACCGATCGTGGAAAGACTGCGAGATAGGCGTTTTCGATGGTGTGTTCACATAATTCACACTAACGAGAATTCACTTATTGGTCTGAACATCTAAGCCAATGGTAAGCAACCAAAAAGCCGGCCGAAACATAGGTGGCTTGATACGCTGGATGGGGATTTAAAAGCCTCGCGATTACATCCTGATCAGGCATCCGTCCTGGACTCAAGTCTTGCCTCTCGTCCTACTGGGCCTACGTACAACCCACCGAGAGTAATTTTTTGCCAGCCCCGCAGAGCTGGTATACGGGGAGAACCCAAGACTCCCAAGCGATCCGGTCTCCGACAAGAGATCGGGTCTCACAGAGTTGGGGTTGGTGCGTCTGCTGAGGGACAATCTCCGACGAATCAAAGCGCTACCACTCACTCGACACTCGTCCACACCTGCCTGTTCGCCCAAGGAACTGGACACGTGCACGGATGCCGTCCGGAAGCCGCTGCAACCTCCATATGAGGGCCCGTACCGCGTTCTCGAGCGGGGAGAACATTTCTTCCAGCTCGAGATCGGTGGACACAAAAAGGCGGTCTCTTTGTCCAGACTGAAACCCGTGTGCGCCCCGAGGCAGCGTCGTGTCCGCTTTGTGGATTAACGGTGAAAGGAGTTCCGGGATCGGTCGCCGAAACCCCCTAGGTTTCATCTGGGGGCGGAGTAATGTGGCTCGGCAGGATCCGCAGCATTCGAAATTTATTTCGAATGTTGTGAATGCGGACAAGTAGATGGCGCGGAACTCTCCACTCATTTTAGAACTCGCCACGGGAGTGGAGGATTAGCGGTGAGAAAGTGCCGTTGGTTGGGACAGAAAACACCGCATGGAAATAAGCCGGTCTTTTGTGTCTCAACCACCAACGAAGGAGATTTCCACATTGCGATCTGCTGACGTTTCTTCGTTCGACGTCAGCATCTTATTTGTATGGCTTTGGATGCTGTTGAAATTGATAAGTTTGAACTGCTATAACTTTGACACTAATAGTTGGATTTTTATGAAACTTGGCAAGTGTATGCATGAGGCTGTCCTCAATGTCGGTTCAAAATTTAGTACAGCTAGGATGAACTTAACGGGAGTTTTTTAGTCAATTTCTAAAAGTTGATAATATACTATTAGCACATTTATTTGAGCAGATACCGTAACGGGACATCACTCGAAGATCAGATTTCATATAAGTGTAGTAATAGATGTAGTAGATTCTTCATAAATGCGAATGTCAATTATTCCCGTTAATTATGACGTCAGCATCTTATTTGCATGACTTTGGAAGCAGTAAATTCGCGCGAAATTGCTATGTTTGAACTGCTATAACTTTGGCGTTAATGATCAGATTTCCATGAAACTTGGCATGTATATACAAAATATTGTCCTCTATGCTGATACGCAAGTCCTAAGTTGGTTATATACTATTAGTAAATTTATTTGAGCATGGCTTGATACGCTGGATGAGGATTTAAAAGTCTCAAGATTGCACCCAGATCAGGCATTCGATAGAGCCAAATGGCGAAACCGATCACGACGGGCGCAGATATCAGAATGGGGCATATTTTCAGGCCTAGATTTCATTTAAGCGAACCACCCTGATTTTTTTCCGGATTTTTACGTTGGGTAGTTTCCGAAAATGGGTCCTGTCTTACTTTGAGTGTGTACAGTTTGACTGCTTACTCACGCACTTTGCAATTAACGCCAAAACTAATCAAAAAACTATTCAGTTTCAGAAAGTACAAATCGAGACCTTTCATTTGATACCCTACACGACTATATCCGGTGAAAAAAATTTGTTTGAATACCCCCCTTTGGATATATGGGGAACCCCCTATAAACTCCACTTAAATTTATGCCACTCGCTGTATGTCTAGGATTTCATAGTTCCGATCTGTCCACCAAATTTCCTTTCGGATCGGTTTAGACGTTTTAGCGAAAGGTGCGTGTGACAGACAGACATTGAATCGTTTTTAATAGGGTTTTGTATAAAACAAAAAAAAATAAAATAAAATAAAATATAAAATAAATAATATATAATATAAATAAAATATAAACAAAACAAATTGACCGGCAAATTTTAACCGAAATCTTATCAAAGAGCATAAATCATAACCACGAACCTGCTTTGTCGTAATTTATAATATGTTTTCTTTACAATTTTCATGTATCTTTTCTTTTTTAACTTTATACTGTTGATCAGGGTCTTGACAATCTATTTTTAAAAATTTAACCATGATAAGTGTTATTGACCTTCGACTTTCAAACTAAAAATGTCTAGAATTTCCTTGGCGATAAAATCTGGTTTTAATACTTGATTCATTCAATTTAATGATAGCAGGTTACGTTTTTTTTGTTTATTTTTTTTTTATTTATTTATATACTTAAGAGACTAAATAGAAAATCACCTTCTCGAACAAAACTGCTAGAATCATAATAGCAAATCACTTTTCCAGCACTATCAGCTCTCGACACTTTATCCGTTAGGATAACAGCCGTGAAAACGGCAAGCAAAGTAATAATTTTCATTTTTTTTAAAAGAAAATCCAAGATAGAATCTTAATATATCACCAAACACTTAAGTCTTCTAGAAAAAGCCAGCTCAAATTAGCGGCGAATTCGTTCGTAGAACTGCTTTATGCACACTGAATTTGATCACCAACTGATCTTTAATAAGAAAACCAGTACCGAACGTATGACCCTCCCTGGGTAGAGCTAGAGGTAAACTGACTGAGCCCCCAGCTAACTAGATGAAGACTAATCTAAGTGAGAGTGATTACACTAAAGATGGTTATGAGTAGAGCTGACGCGAAATATATGCAGATTATACTGAGTTACATTAGTTTTCCTAATATTGGCGCCACTGGCTTTGGGGCTATTTGGGGGCATTATGAAAAACATGAGTCGGCTAACACTCAGCGTTGTGATGACAACGTCTGGAAATTTTGAGAAGAATTTCTTAAAAATTAATTAGCATCATCATCAACGACGCAACAACCGGTATCCAGTCTAGGCTTGCCTTAATAAGGAACTCCAGACATCCCGGTTTTGGGCCGAGGTTCACCAATTCGATATCCCTAAAAGCTGTCTGGCGTCGTGACCTACGCCATCGCTCCATCTTAGGCAGGAATTTGTAGCACATCTTAATCTATATATATAAAAGAAAGTGGTGTTAGTTTCACTATTTATAACTCAAGAATGGCTGAACCGATTTGGCTGAAAATTGGTGGAGAGGTAGCTTAGAACCAGGAGACGGACATAGGATACTTTTTATCCCGCTCGGTCGCCACCCCACCTCCCCCCAAGACCGTCCCACCATTCCAGGCATGAGTGACCATGACGGAGTGGTTTTCCACTTCAACACCACGGATCGCCTACCCAAATCCCAGCCTAAATTCCTTCCCAACTACGCTGACTCAACCACAACCTAGCCGACAAACTCTCGAATATCTGCCTCCCGCCCAATCCGTCTCCGTCCGAAATCTACTCCGCCGTGGAAAAGTTCACGGAGTTAACTCAACAAGCCTGCAATGAAACCATCCCCCTCAGACCCTTAAACTACCAGGGCCTAATCACCCTCCCACCCCATGTCCTCGACCTCATCAAGCAGAAAGCCACCCTAAGACGCCAACTCCACCGCCATAGATACGCTACCCAGTTTAACTTCCTTAAATCACGTATCTACTCCCTGTCACACTTCATCCAATCCCACATTTAGACGCTATACGCTGACCACTACGCTGTGAAGCACGCGAATATCTCGCTCAATAGGCAAACGTGCAGCAAACTACGTGGTACCTGCCCTCGTCTCGCGAAACCTCGCGCAGCCAGCGTCCTTCCCCATAACACCTCCCCCAAAGCCCACGCCGACCTGATTGCCAACAGCTTCCTGGCAGCCCATAGCACCACTCTACATCTGTCCGACCCACCCACGGAAACGGCGGTGCGCCAATACATTCACAACCTAACTACTACACCATCCATATACACCCATTTCTCAATCACCCCACTCCAACAGACAGCACCCAACTGCCTACCAATACATTCCGTCACACCCCAGACAGTAGAATCCATCATCCTTTCCTGAAACAACAAAAAGTCATCTGGCCCTGATCATATCCCTATCATCATCCTAAAAAAATGTATAAAATCGCTATGCCCATTCCTCGCCCAACTCTTCAACCAATGCTTGCTACCTGCATACTTTCCCTCTCCATGGAAAGAATCCCATATCGTTCCAATCCTAAAAAAGGATCAGCCCTCAGCCTCCCCAAGCAGCTACCGCCCCATCTCCCTCCTCAACGTGACATCGAAAATTTTCGAGCACGTCATCCACGACATCATGCTCCAACACATCACCGACCCGATAATCCCCCCTTTCCAGTTTGCCAACAGGCGTGGGCACGGCACCTCACACGCCTCCTAGTTCTCAAAACCGACATCCTAACCCAGTTAAACAACAACATCCCCACCACCGCTTGCCTTCGACACAGTCTGGCACGCAGGCCTCACCTACAAACTCTCCCACACTTTCAAATTCCATCCGCAATTATGCAAACTCATCATCATCCTACCTGTCCGACCGTCGAGCCCGAGTACGTATCCACGATACCCTATCCGACCCATACAATCCTCCAGCAGGCATCCCCCAAAGCTCAGTACAGTCAACAACTCTATTTTCCCTTTACACCGCCGATATACTACTCCAACACCCCACCAACTCTCCCCTAACGGTCAAAATCGTCCAATACGCTGACGACTTGATTCTTTACACCTCGTCCCGAAACATACAATCCGCCCAAAACCGCATCAGTACCACAATCCTAACGCTCAACAAATTCCTCCAATCCTGGAAACTCCTCCTCAACCCAAGCAAATGTGAAGCTATCGTCTTCCGCGGTAGAGCCACCTTTACCCGCAAGATGCGAGCCGACACCCGCAACCTCAAGATCAAAATCGGAACATCCACCATTCCCTCCGTCCAATCCACTAAATACCTGGGAATAACCCTCAATACCCGCCTATCACCCGTGCCCCAGGTAAATTCCATCATCGCAAAAACCCTAACAGGACTAAACCCCCCCCCCCCCCGCTATCTCCCCCAAAGTCAAACTCTACTGCGGCAAGCAGCTGATCCGTCCCCTAATCACATACGGATTCGTCGCATGGTGCGACGTCTCTTCATCCCAAATGGAACGTCTACGAGTACGTGAAAGGAGGTTCTTCCGCCTATCCCTCTCCGAATCATATCTCCACCCCAACCAAGCCGTCTATGACGAGATAAAATGCTCCCGCATAGACCAGATCCTCCTCAATGAAGCGATTTGGCGTATATTCGCATTCCCTATTCACCAACGTGATCCTATTGTTGTGCGTTTGGCGGTGCATCTGGAGAATGGTCAACGAGTACACTTCGGGGGGTGGTGGTGTCGCAGCTGACACCGTCGTAAATTCAGTGATGAATCTGATAACGACGGCGTGTGAGGCTTCCGTGCCCCGGAGAAGCCCCAGGCGCGACAAGCCTTCTATGTACTGGTGGAAGGCAGCAATTGCCGACCTACGGAAGAAGTGTCATAAGCTCCGCCGTTTGGCACAACGTTTGTACGCCAACGAGGAGGCATATGCCATAAAGGCACAATATAGATCAGCAAAAAGGAGACTCCGCAGCGCTATAAATAAAAGCAAAGCTCGCGGCTGGCAAAATCTTGTTAATGAGGTGGGGGACTTGGCCGTAAGCTGGTCACTCGGAAAATCGGGGCTCTGCGGAAGCCCTGCATATTGAGCACCGACCAGATGGACCGCATTGTGCGGGCATTGTTCCCCAGACACCCTGTACGGGTTGATGTAAATAGCGCGAAAAGCGTCGTGGATTGCCCCCTTTTCACAATGGGAGAACTCGCTATGAAAAACAGGATGGCGCCAGGTCCTGATGGCATCCCGGTGGAAGTTTACAAACTGGTGTTCCGCCAACGGCCAGAATTGCTGCTTGAAGTGTTCAACGCCTGCTTGAAGGAGGGCATTTTTCCTTGTCGCTGGAAAGTGGCCAGACTCGCGTTGCTCAGTAAGGGTAAAGGAGACCCGGAGCTCCCGTCTGCATACCGACCGCTGTGTATGCTTGACACGGCCGGAAAAGTCCTCGAGAAGCTCATCAGAGGTAGGCTCGCTGAAGCGATCCGCAAGGCAGTTCGGGTTTAGAACAGGGAAATCTACAGTGGATGCTGTTATGGAGGTCGTAGATGCGTTTAATCGAGCCGGGGCACACAGCCGCCGATCTCGGCGGATAGTGCTCTTCATAACGCTTGATGTCAGAAATGCCTTCAATTCCGTAAGATGGACAGATATGCTAGGCACACTAGAGAACTCCTTTCACGTGCCAAGCTATCTCTTGCGGATATTGAGGGATTAGCTGAGGAACCGCTCCCTGCTCTATGAAACACTGGAGGGTCAAAGGTGGATGGAGGTCACGTCGGGGGTAGCACAGGGATCCATCCTAGGGCCGGACCTCTGGAACGCTACCTATGACAGTCTGCTTAAACTCGACATGCCATAAGAGTCGCGCCTGGTCGGCTACGCAGATGATGTCGCAGCGTTTGTTGCTGGACGCACTGTCGAACATGCGCAAAGCAGACTCGGCATATTGATGCGACGGGTAAGCGGATGGATGACTACTCATGGTTTCAACCTTGCACTGGAAAAAACCGAAGTAGTCATCCTGACTAAAAAAAAAAATTCCGATCCTACGTCCCATATCGTCCGGCGAGTCGATAATCGAGTCAAAATCAGCGGTAAAGTACCTCGGGTTGACTCTTGACTCGCTCAACGCAGTCTGCCCTGCTCTACGGCGCAGAGGTATGGGCTGGCGCTCTTAACAAGGAGCTATATCGTAGACGCCTCGCGCAAGTACATGAAAGTCCTGGGGGTTTAACGTACCTGCCATGTAGGCATAATCCCACGGTCCTCTTCGGACACGGATTGAATTTGTGACCACAATCAGAGCCCCGCCATGCAAGCACAGCTGTCCTGGTTTATACTGAGTGTAGGCTCAGCATTCATACCAGTAGATGCGAGGCCTATCTAACACCTCTACCGCAACTAAGGGGTACGGCACCCGAGTTGTACAGCGCAACTCCACGCTTGAGCTCCGAGGAGCTCTGCCCGCGGTGTAGGCATAACCACAACCACCATGAAACTCCCACTAGAGGGCCAACCGCAAATAACCGGGCCGAGATCACATCCTCCAGGAATTCTCCTGCAGCAAATGCTCTCAGAGGGCCGTCCCGGTTCCCATGGTACCAGATAACCTCCGGTGAGCTTTACGGGTGGCGTCTGCGTGCCGCACTGTCTCTGAACCGGCCGTGATGGTGATCGCGGGAGTTATCCCCGTTGCCCTTCTTGCTAGGGAGCGTCAGGCCATATACAAGCGCAAAGGAGATGAGCCAAGGGAGGTGGTTGCTCGCGAAGAACGGCAACGCACTCTAGACGAGTGGCAGCTCTCGTGGCAAAATGAAACTAGAGGCAGATGGACTGCGCGGCTCATCGGCAACTTAGGTGCGTGGCTGAATCGCAAGCATGGTGAGACTGACTATTTCCTTACCCAATTTTTAAGTGGGTATGGAAGTTTTCAGTCTTACCTGCACAAGACTGGAAAGGCGCGTTCTCCGGATTGTGTGTTTTGTAATGGAGTTGTGGACGACGCCCACCACACTTTTTTTTCTTGTGGAAGGTGGGATGGGGTTCGTCAGCAGCTCTATTTAAACACAGGGGATCTCTCTCCAGACAACATTGTGGAAGAGATGCGGAGGACTGCTGACAGGTGGAACCGTGTTGCCCATTACGTTCGGGCCCTTCTCGTTGCTAAGAAGACAGAACTCGACCGGTGGAGGAGCCGGATGGCAGGTGGCTTCTTGAACTGACAGTTCCCTTCCTCCTCTCCCCTCCCGTTGGTGAAAGGAATTCCCTGATTTGAAGGCTCCGCAAGGCGGGAGAGTTCGTGGGCTGGCCCGAAGTAATGTGACAAACGGTTCCAGGCTAGCTCTCTGACGATGGGGAGGTGTTTAGTTGGTAGTCCGACGACGTACCGCATCGAGAGTCCAACACTGTGTGCGTACATGCATTCACCTACCCTACCCCCCAAAAAAAAAGGCTAGTTGAAACTGGGGGTCGCCTGGTATCCAGAGTTCACCGTTTACGGCCACATCTTAACCCCCGTGACCATTCAACCCTCGGCACAGTAGTTGCACCTTGGCTTGGGGTTTTGGTTTCCTGGAGGATCGTCCTTACTGAGCTCCCTCACCACGACAAGGCAGGTAATCGTCGAGGGAGTTTGATTATGTAACTATGCATGAGTAAAATAAGTGTCGATAGTGCCTTCATTTTGTCTTAAACTGTATGAATGCTATTGAATCGTTAATGTGACCAACTGCTGACTTTGTCTTACAGTTGGCAATTGAAGGGGTATTCGTGGTAATTTCCAGTAACTCTGATATGAATTGGAAGCACACGATCACTAGGCCGGGGGGAATATAATAATTTAATTACCATGTGACTGTTAAAAAGAAATAGAAATTTTAAAAGCTTCCAAAAAAAAATCGAGCTCTCCTAAGGCGATTACTATTTATGTGTTTGTTGCTTGAATTGAAAACGAGAGGGGCTCATTTTTGTATTTCCAAAAAAAGGTCCCTGATTTGACTATCTCTCAAGCATATCAAATCAGAAATTTAAATTATATTAAATACAATTTTGTTCTTTTCTTATCTAGCTTGGTTTGCTTTTTTTGTTTTTCTTTCCGTGAAGATGACCCTCAGCCCGAGTAGTGAGTGGGTTGAATGAGAGGGTCTCGATTTGTTTGGCTATCAAATTTGCAAGTGAACCACCTTGTAAAATTGTTATTCTCAGATATTACGTATTGTTGAGTGTTTGTGATTCACCCATGTTTTGCTGGCCTCTCCAACGAAATAAAAAGAACCTCGTTGAAACGCCAATAAAAAGAGGTAACAAAAAGAAACCAGTTGACGGAGTTACTCATTAGTTTTGAATATTTATTCAGAGCACAATTTGTTTATTGTTGGGCTTTGTTCAATGGATGGAATATTCTAGATGACTTATGGCGGAACTTTTTTGTTAAATGGCTTGGAATGACCTTGCAAACCTGCCGGGGTGAAAATTGTGGGAGCCTGTGAAGTTGCAGAAAACCCTATTTTGGGCCCTTGAGAAAACTCCTGGCCGAAGAGCGGGGAATTACCTCTTTTCTTGCCCTGTCGCGACCGGTCTGGGTACTACCCTTTATAGTGAAACTTAAAGACCTGCCAAATTAATAAGTTAGGGTCAGCTAGCAAGGGAAAGGCTGGGACCCATGAAATATTCTGACTGGCAACAGCATCCCTACAAAGGACCAAGTATATTCTGAAAATTAGCTAGAATTATTACTGCATCCAAATAAATTCCAAAAAAAAATCCCGCGATATGCCATTATACGGGGAACTGGTGGAGCCCCACTAGGTTCGCGGCTAGTACCACTTCTCTTCAGAAATTACAAATTAAAATGAACTTTCACTGTCGCAACCTTTCAGCTTTCTTTTTAAATATAATTATCTTCATTAATAAATCTGGGGTGACTTCATTCGCGGTATTAAACGTTGCAAAATCAGTTTTGGTTACCTCAGAAACAGGTTTATTTTAGCTGATGATCTTGACGACAACAAAGCGATTTTTTGCAATTATGTCACATATCGTCAAAGATACAGTGGGTCAAACGCATAATCGGACAAAGAGTTCTTTTTCTCGACATTGATATGGATCATCGGCTAAAAAATCATAAGTCGCCAGGACCCGATGGAATTACAGCCGAATTGGTTAAATATGGAGGCATGGCCAGGGTAAGACTGTACACGGCCATGAGAGAATTCGGTATCCCGACGAAATTAATAAGACTGACTAGGCTGACCCTGACCAATGTGCGAAGCCAAATAAAAGCAGCAGGATCACTCTCAAGACCATTCGACATCAACAACGGTTTACGACAAGGGGATGCGCTATCATGCGTCCTCTTTAACCTGGCCCTCGTGATCCGTGATGCTGAGGTGATCCTCTTCAAGTCCACCCAACTACTGGCCTATGCTGACGATATCGACATCATGAGAAGAATCACCCGAGACGTACAAACTGCCTTCATCCAGATCGAGCAGGTGACGCGAGACCTTGGGCTGCACATCAATGAGGGCAAGACAAAATATATGATGGCAACGTCAGCATCGAAGACGAATCAACCAACAACATCAAACCGCACTGGTCAAACACGAAGAAGAATAAGGATAGGAGAATACAACTTTGAGACCGTTGACAATTTCTCCTATCTAGGGTCGAAAATCACAACCGATACCAGCTATTATTATTATTCTGTTAAGGGAAAGTCGCACCGCGTCCTTGAAGAACTATTGTGCCCCTTTTACTGGTTATAGTGTACCTGTTGATCATAGTATCTCAAGCAGGCCTGTAACCGTTAGGAACTTTAGTATGTTCCCCACTTCCAGAAGTTTCAGCTTTGCATCTGGTATTAAGTGTTCTCCCAGATGTATCGACCTACTTTGCACAAGTGCCGCACACTGTCCCAGGACGTGCATAGAGGTTTCATCCTCCTCCTCACAGAACCTGCAGGCAGTGTCCGTAGATATCCCTAGCTTCCCTAGGTGATAGTTCAGCCGACAATGACCAGTGAGAATTCCCTCTATGATTCGGAGGTTCTTTTTGGTGAGGTTTAAGCAATCCTTTGTGCGCATGGGTTCGTATGCCCCAATAAGCACCCTGGACTGCTCCATCCCTGGTAGGCCCGCCCAATATAGTACCGTTTCTCTTCGTTTCTTAGATTCATAGCCATGAAACCGTTCCCGATTCCACAGAACGGTTCTGGCCCGTGTAAAGGCATCCCTGCTCCCTTCTTGGCTAGTTCATCCGCTGCCTCATTGCCTTCCAACCCAGCATTGCCTGGAACCCAAAGTATCCAGACCTTCTTGGACGAGCCGAGTGTATTCAGTCTCTCAAGGCATTCCCATACCAGTTTAGAGTTCACCTGGTTGGACCTAAGTGCCTTGATCGCTGCTTGGCTATCGGTGAGAATAGCTATGTTCTGCCCCCTGTAGTTCCTTTGCAGATTAAAGGAAGCACATGCTTCTAGTGTACCTGCCCATTGGCTCAAAGTACATTTTCCTTGGACCAATGACACCGGCACCCGCTCCCTCTGCTGCGAGGGATCCGTCAGTGTACCAAGTAAACAGTTGCTGGTTTAAGCCGTATGTCGCAGCCACGCTTTCCCAGTTTGCCTTGTTACTCCAACGTGTTTCAAACTTCTTATCGAAGTGAAACCTCGTTGTCATGTTGTCCCTCGGTATCAGTAATTCGGGATACCGCTTAGAAAGGATATCAATCTTCCTTCGATTTAGGCAGCTCCCCGCCTCACTCATACTATCGGCCATCCTGAATATTGATCTCCTTGCCTGCATCTGTATGTGCAGATGGAGAGGTGTTAATCCCAGAAGGACCTCCAGGGATGCCATTGGGCATGTCCTCATTGCCCCACTGATACACACGCAAGCCCGCCTTTGGAGCTTATGTAATTCCCTGGCTTGTGTGCTGAGTTGGGTTCTTTCTGCCCAGATTACGGCTCCATAGGTAATCATTGGCCTTACTATTGCAGTATATATCCAAAGTAGTATCTTCGGGCTGCAACCCCATCTTTTTCCTGCTATGGATCTGCAAGTTATCAGAGCCCTCGTGGCTTTTCGACAAGTGTTTCCGACATGTGTCTTCCAGAGTAATTTTTGGTCTAGCGTGACCTCTGTTTCTCGTTTCACCTCCATATCATGTAATATCATATTATGGCTTTCAGGTGATCCAGCCTACGCCCCCTAGTGAATGGTACTATGGTGGTTTTGGTAGGGTTGATCCGCAGTCCCACCTTCCTGCACCAGGCACTAGTAACCCTTAATACAGTTTGGATTCTATCACATAGGGTATCTTCATATTTGTCCCTACAGATTAGAACAATGTCGTCCGCGTAGCCCTGGACTTGTATTCCAGTATTAGTTAACACGTCCAGGAGTTCATCCACTACCATACTCCACATCAGCGGCGATAGTACCCCACCCTGTGGACAGCCTTGAGTGGTGTTCATGATAATAGAATTTGTACCTGTTTGTACCTCTATTTGTCTGCTTTCTGGCATTTTGCCCATCCAGAGTGCCAGGGTGTTTCCCACTCCTTTGCGGCTCAGGGCATCCTGTATCTCTGTGTGCGATGTGTTGTCGAATGCTCCTTCGATATCCAAAAACGCGCACAGTGCAATTTCTTTTGCTTCTATGGCGTCCCGTAGTACCTCTGTCAGCTGATACAGAGCAGTTTCAGTTGACCTTCCTGCCCGGTAAGCGTGTTGACAGTGATGTAGGAGATTACGCTTTAGAACGTTAGTTCTAATATAGTTGTCTATGACCTTCTCCACCGTTTTGAGTACGAACGATGTTAGGCAGATTGGTCTGAAAGATTTAGGGTGAAAAGGATCCTTTTTACCCGCTTTCGGAATAAAGCCCACTTTTGCCCGTCTCCATGCCCTTGGTATGTAACCCAGTGCTATGCTCCCCTTTACCACCCTCAGAAGAGACTCTAAGATAATTCCTAGGCCTCTCTGGATAAGTGCTGGGAAAATGCCATCTACTCCGGGAGATTTCATTGGTTTAAAAGTTCCCACTGCCCATCTTAGCCTAGCTTCTGAGCATACCTCTTTTGCTAGTTTCCAGCTCTCTTTCCTACCCCTTTTATTCGTTGTTGGGGTGTCAGGCAGATTACTGTCGCCTGCCGCCGAAGGGTAGGACCCCGGGAAATGAATTCTGAGAAGCAGGTGTACCCTGTCCTCCTCATTCTCGGTGAATGTCCCATCTTCCTTTTTCAAGCAGACAGAGGATATTCCCCCGTCTTTGGCTACAGCCTTGTACAGCCTGGTTGCTTCTGTGATCTGTTCAATCCCTTCACATAATTCCCTAAAGCTGTTCCGTTTCGCTGCCCTGATCGCGTTGCTATACGCAGTCAGTGCATTTTTATACCTCCGCCAGTCCCCGGTTTGTTTTGGCCGGTTAAAGAGTTTTCGTACCTCCGTTCTCATTCTGGCTAAGTTCCTGTTCCACCATGGTACATCCCTTGAAGACTTGACTGTCTTGGCCGGACTTCCTGGGTTCTGCCTTCACTCCTGACCTGCCCGGGTTTTCTCCTCCCGTGGGTTCAGGTCTGGGTTTTTTGGGAGCATTCCCTTCATGCGGGCTGATCTCTGCTGCTCTCCGCTTTCTCGGCTCCGGTAGAGATAGCTTAGGTCTGTCCTGGGCCTTCTTAAGGGCCTCTTCTGGTTTTAGGCCTTCCTTCAGATAGCGCAGGTACCATTTAACCCCGTCGCCACTGAGACCTGTCTCCTTCCTGACGTCTGTTATATTTATCTCAGACGTGCTTTTGCTGGTCCCTGCTCTTTGAGCAGTGGTGTTCGTTGGCTGTAGTCCACGCAGTATACCAATGCTCACCTTGGATCCACTGCTTGACGTCCCAACTTCTCGCTTCTTGGGTGTAGTCACCTGGCTTTCAGTAATTCGAAGATGTACCTCCGCCTGATTAACCAGTTTTGGTGCGGTACGGGGCCCCGCTTTTTTGGTTTTTGTTTTCTTTTCTAGCTTTGTACTCATTTGATTCCCACGAGTATGGGAGTTAAGAGGTCCGCCATGCCATAGCCCCCCGTAGCACGGTAAGGTCTAACTTACTCACTGAGGCGACCAGGTATCAGTGAGGCGATAACAGCTACGATGATGAAATCCGCGCACGGTTGTTGTCAGCCAACAGAGCCTATTTCAGCCTACAAAAACTGTTCCGCTCGAAACGTCTCACCATAGGGTCAAAGCTCTTACTGTGTAAGACTATGATCTTGCCAGTCCTCATGTATTCCTCGGAAACTTGGGTTCTTAGCAAGAAAAATTGCGAACTCTTGGCCGCGTTCGAGAGAAGAACCTTCCGAAGAATTTTTGGCCCGTAGCCTACACAATGACGAAATCTATGAGCGATACCATGACCGTCCGGTTGTGGATAAAATCCGGCTCAATAGGTTACGATGGGCGAGTCACTTAATCCGTATGGATGAGGATGATCCCACAGGGAAAGTCTATAAGGGCACCATCTATGGTAGAAAAAGAAGACGAGGACGACCCTGCCTAAGATGGAGCGATGGCTTAGGTCAGGACGCCAGACAGCTTTTAGAGATATCGAATTGGTGGACCTCAGCGCAAAACCGGGATGTCTGGAGTTCCTTATTAAGGCAGGCCTAGACCGGATACCGATTGTTGCCTGTCCTGGCAAATAAACTGAAATTATGTATTTTTCGAAAGGTGTCTCGAATAATTTGGCCACCCATTGTAGTTTATCGGAAAAACTCCCCGCACTTCTCTATAGTCAAGTAGCCCCTTAAGCACTTAAGTTACATAACAATCTGCTGGGAAGCCCATTAAGCCAACGTCGTAAGAAACACCATGCTTTTAACTACTTTGAAAAAGTCCCCCCCATTGGTATTCCCTGGGAGCACGCTTGTGCCCAAGGTTCAACTAGGTGGCTATCTTTTGAATGCTATTTCACAGATTCATTAGAATTTTGAAGATAGAGGCTCTGACAAAATCACATAGATCTTGATAGCTTCTTCGCCTCAGGTTCACGGACATTTCTGGCCAAAATATTTAAGTGGAAGTGATTTTTTTCATTGACCCAGCACGGACTATACCCGCATAGATGAGATTACATAACAAATGGCTGAAGCAAAAACAGCCGCTTGTATCGTTAATTCTTAGAAAAGATTTATTGTCCAGAGACGCTGAGCTAACAATCGCAAAAAACAGTTAAACGCTTCTCATAACAATAACAACATATGGTATACATCTGTACATAAATATGGCCACCATCTTCCGCTAAAATCAATAAGGTCTTGTTTGCATATGACTCAGTCGGACTTGCGTCAATAAATGAACAATTTATGACTCCAGCGGAAGAGCTATAATTGCATTTATTGTTTGTGGTAACGAATTCCTAGTAATTGCATGCACCGGGCGTGAAGTGCTGCGGAACTCAGTGATAACGTTCGTTTCCACTATCATTAAAGCATTAGAGGCACTTTAGATTGCGCAGTGAAAGAACTCAGTAGGGGAGGTACCTTGAAAATCCTGAAGTTAAGCGACAATTAAACCTTAAGCTAAGGGTGTGGGGACAAGCAGTGCACTGTAGGATAGACTGACGCGGAATATAGCTCCCTGAAGCCAACCTATCTTTCTTTGAGGGTAGCCTGCGACTATACTTCGGCCCTCCCACGTTAGGTCCAGCTTGGCCATTCGTAACCATGACTTGATGGTATGAATGGCTTCATTTGCATAAAGCTCCACATCCTCGGGATGCTTTGCAATCGCAACTACCGCCAGGTCGTCCGCAAAACCAATCAGCGTTGCCTCCTCCGGCACGCGAAGGCCAAGCACTCCGTCGTACATTATGTACCACAGCAGCGGTCCCAAGACAGAACCTTGAGGCACACCTGATGCCACAATGTACTCCTTCGGCCCGTCGTCCGTCTCGTTCCAGAGAAGTCTGTCCGAAAAGTAACTCTCGATGAGCCGAGCCAACTAGCTAGGAACACCCAGTTTGGCCAAAGCGCCCTTAATCCAGCCCCAGTTGGCTGAGTTAAAAGCATTTTTGACGTCCAGCGTCACCAGAGCACAGCATTTGCCCATGGCCATTGCATTTCGAGCCAATTCCACGACCTTTGCTTCTGCATCGACCGTAGAACGGGCTCGGCGAAACCCATATTGCCGCTCTGAAAGAGCACCCGCAAGCTCGATGAACGGGAGCAGCCTGTTGTATATCACCCTCTCACACATCTTCCCCATGGTGTCCAAAAGACAAATAGGGCGATATGAAGAGGGCACGCCGGGTGGTTTTCGGGGCTTCGGTAGCAACACCAGCTTCTGCCTCTTCCACTGGGCAGGAAACACTCCTTCCGCCATGCACGATTCGAATGTGCTTGCGAACCACCTTGGTCTCGCCTTGACCGCCACCTTCAGAGCCTTATTCAGAATTCTGTCCAATCCCGGAGCCTTGCTATCCCCAGAACGTCCGCAGATTTCCCAAAGTTCCTCTTCGGTAACATCAGGGATCGAGAAGACTTCCTGCTGAGCTGCCAGTTGGGGTTCTCTTTCGTCCTGCTCCTGCTGCGGGAAAAGAGTTGTAATTATTTGCAACAAGAGCCGTGGGCATGTCACTGGAGGTGATTTTTGCCCGCGGATCTTCTTCATTACAACTTGGTAGGTTGTACCCCACGGATTCGTATTAGCCTCCATGCAGAGCTTCTGGTAGCATTCCCGCTTGCTTCTCCGAATGGCCTTCTTAAGGTTGCTTCGCATATCCCTGTATTCCTCCTCACGCTCCTGGTGCTCCGGCCTTCCCCTTGTCCTGTGGGAAAGTCTCCTCGCTTGGAGACAAGAGGATCTCAAGGCAGCGATCTCCGTGTTCCACCAGTAGTTTGGCCTCTTGCCGTGGTGCAAACGTCGTCGTGGCATCGTAGCGTCGCATGCTTCGGTTACACGCTGAGACAGCTGTGTGACCATTTCCACCGCTGTTCCATCCGGATCATGGGCTCCTTCCAATGCGGCCAGGAATGTTTCCTCGTCGAAAGCTCCGATAGACCAGCTAACCGCCTTAGCCTTTCCACCTCCAGGGCGTCGTTGACTGGTTCCCTGGTTATCAATGCGGAGGAAAATGGCCTGGTGGTCACTGTGGGTGTAGTGCTCACTCACTTGCCAAGCCATCTTCTTCAGCAGTGAAGTGCTAACAAATATCAGGTCAACGATCGAACCCGACCCTCTTCCTCGAAAGGTGGGCACGCATCCGACGTTGGCTAGCACGATGTCCAGCTCCGCAAATGACTCCAACAGAATTTGACCTCTGGTGTTCGTCGGTCGGCTTCCCCACTGCAGGGCCCACGCGTTGAAATCGCTCGCAATGATTTTAGGGCTGCGGTCTCTAGCGTCCAACACCAGACTGTCTAACATCTCCTCATATTGTGCTAAGGTTGCACTAGGAGGAGCGTAGCAGCTGTAAATATGGACACCGTTGACCTTCGCCCTTATAAAACCGGCTGCCGGGGGGGCCATGACTTTCTGAATGGCCTGTCTTCCGTACGCCCAGATTGCGGCGTTGCCAGACGCATCCACCGCCCAAGTCGCACCGCCGTGGTTTCTGTACGCAACATGCCGATCGTCCACACCTTCTTTCCCACTATATAGCATACACCGTGGATCTCCGGTGCAATCTTTGATAAGGTGGCCCTCTTCCCCACATTTCCTGCAACTCCTCGACCTATCATGCTGGGTAGTGCATGCCGCCGCAAAATGGCCGAAATCGAGGCATCTGAAGCATCTCTTTAGAGATATTTGCTCCCTGAGCCTGCACACGACCCAACCTACTCTTACTTTGCCCGCGGTAATTAACTTAATAGCTGATTCCGCCGGCAAACTAATAATAGCGGTCTATGTGCCGCCATATGCCTTCTTCATCCTTTTTATGGCACTCTGGTCGGTATCGCTAAGGTTGAACTGTTGCTTTAGCGCAGCACAAAAGTCCTCCCGTGAGGTGACCTCATCTAGGTCCTTGCATTCAACCACTATCTCCTGTTTCAGAGCTCTTACCTCAGCTTCCTCTCCTAGTACACTTTCCACCTTCCCGCGGAAGTTATCGGCCGACTTGTCGGCGAATCTACTTAACTCCAGCATCAGATCCCCTCTCTCACCTGATACGGCTCACACTATCCCCCAAATCCTTCAATTCCGGGTCTGACTTCACCTTTCGGAGGATGTCGGCATAGGACATATTTCTCTTCTTGGAAATAATTATTATTTCCGGGCGGAGCTTCTTTTTGTCCTTTTTCCTCTTGTTGTTCACCTTAGTCCATTGTTCGGGCTTCCGGAGGCTTTTTTCTTCTTCGGGACTTGCTGTGGTCCTAGAGGCTCGCTGGTACCGTCTCGAGCCCGTTTCCCTGTCTTCTCGCCTGCCTTATCGTGGGGAGGCGTCACCTGCGTTTCCCTTGTGACCTTGCCAACTGACGCTTGGGAATCCTTTTCTTCGAGTGCCTTGAGGTAAGACAATTTAATGCCTCTTATCAAGGCTCGAATATTTTGGTGGATATTCCGCCTCTCCTTGATAAACTCGCACAGTTCATTT
This sequence comes from Hermetia illucens, assembly GCF_905115235.1. Classification (NCBI taxonomy): domain Eukaryota; kingdom Metazoa; phylum Arthropoda; class Insecta; order Diptera; family Stratiomyidae; genus Hermetia; species Hermetia illucens. The sequence goes on along the minus strand of NC_051855.1, from coordinate 10,648,006 downwards.
ATTCGTTCCCCGAGTGTAACGAACGCCATTCCGGTATGTTCCCGTTTGCCTTCGCGCCTTGCGCCACAAGGAATGATGTCGATCAAGGGACTATTCACGTTTCTTTCAGAGTCTCGCGACGAATCTCGACTGCCAAAAAGAACCATTGCTCTCGGTGTGGGTCTCCCAAGCTTCGAACTCCTCCTAAAAGGATCCGGCGTGGACCTAATTTCCACTCCACCATTATCTCTTGTAGCATTAGATGCCACAGTAGCCAAATTTCCCACTATTGAGGCACTGCGGTCGTTGGATATCGGCGGCCGGGAGCATACTCTACAACTCGCATTACCGAAGCTGCGGAGAAGGAAGGGAAACCCTCATGCACTTTCTCTGCGATTGCCCAGCTCTGGCTAGAGTCAGGTTGCGGACACTGGGTAAATCATTCTTTGGGGACCTCAGAGAGATTTCTAGCTGCAGGATGGGAGAGGTACTTTCCTTCGTGAATGCTGCGGACTGGCTCTGAAGATCCGAGCCGGCTGGACTCTGCTTCCCTGCTCCCAAAACAACAGTCACGGTCTTAGGAGTTTGTGGCATCAAAACGGCGCACCAAAGCGTTAATTGGGCTCTTCGGAGCGGCCACTGATACCTACCTACTTACCCTACCCACGTCGGGAGTAGTACAGGGATCCATCCTAGGCCCGGACCTCTGCAACGCTTCCTATGATAGCCTGCTAAGACTCGATATGCCCGAAGAGTTGCGCCTGGTTGGTTATACAGACGACGTTGCAGCACTTGTTGCCGGACGCACTATTGAACAGACGCAGGCTTTTCATATTGATGTGGCAGGTAAGCGGATGGTTGACTGTTCACGCTTTCAGCCTTGCGCTGGGAAAACCGAAGTAGTCGTCCTGACCAGAAAGAGAATACCGACTCTGCGGCGAGTTGACTATAGAATCAAAACCAGCGGTTAAATACCTTGATTTAATGCTCGACTCGAAGATGAGCTTCTTCGAGCAAATCAAAGCAGAAGCAGACAGGGCTTCAACTGGAGTCGAGGCCTTGAGTCGGCTAATGGCGAATTTGGGGGACCCTATATCTACTAGGGGGCGTCTCCTTATGGGAGCAACGCAGTCGGTTCTGCTCTATAGCGTGGAGGTATGGGCTGATGTCCTTGGCAAGGAGGTGCATCGTAAGCGCCTTGCTCAAGTGTACAGGCGGGAAGCTTTGCGAGTGCGGTCTGCTTATCGCACTGTCTCCGAACCGGCTGTAATGGTGATCGCGGGAGTGATCCCCGTTGCCCTCCCCCCCGTTAAGGCGAGAACTTAAGAGAGGTGGTTGCCCGTGAAGAACGTCAACACCTTACCGAGTGGCAACTTTCTTGGCAAAATGAGCCAAGGGGCAGATGGACTGCGTGGCTCATCGACAATATAGACCCGTGGTTTAACAGAACGCACGGTAAGATTGATCACTTCCTTTCCCAACTTCTAAGCGGGCATGGAGCTTTTCAGTCTTACCTGCACAGGATTGGGAAGGCGCGATCTCCTGATTGTGTGTTCTGCAATGGAGTATCGGAGGGCGCTGAATACACCTTCTTCTCTTGCGAGAGATGGGACGCTTTCGGCAGCAGCTTCATGCAGACAAAGGGGACCTCCCTACAGGCAACATTGTCAGAGAGATGCTGAAGAGCGCTGGCAGCTGGAATCGTATTGAGCATTATGTGCACACTCAAATGTCTTTATATAAGAAATACACGAAACCTTTCATACCTGAAGTGTCCAGCTTTCGGTTTCCCGACTTATTTCTTTTTTGGTGCCTGTTGATTCCCCAAAATAGTGACTTTGTCTTGTACTCTGTTGATCCAAGGTCGATGACCTTGTGCTTTGGTGTCACTTGGGTCGCCTGTGCTACTGTTGGGGCTGGGATGTCCGGCTTTTCCTTAGACCTTCTTTCTTCCTGGGACCTATTGTAAAGCACCCTGATAGCTCTCACCATGTTCTTAATGGCTTGGTGTACGCTCTCCTTGTGCTTGATAAATTCAGACAGCTCAACTATTTTAGTCCCAAGCTGCATAAAAGGTAGTTCTTCTGGGTCGAAGCTCTGTTCTGGATGAGTCTTGGTCAGATTACTTCCTTGGGAGACTCCTTCACTTTTTCAATTACTTAGCTCCCATGAGCTTTCTCTTTTGCCGGCTTTGGTATTGGAGGAGATCGTAAAATTGATGAGCTTCTCCTGGATAGATCTATTTGCAGCTCTTGGTCAGATCCCATGGGTGTCGAAATCGCCTTTTTGAGCCAGCTATCTCTTCTTAGCCCATCATTCTTTACCTTTGCAGTTGGTGTTCTTGGCAGAGTTGTGATTCATTTGAACACCTCCTTCTCCAAATCTAAAATACTTGTAACATTAGATGCCACAATGGCCAAGTTGTCCACCACCGAGGCACTGCGGCCGAGGGATATCGACGGTGGGAGCCTGCTTGTTCACTCCCAAAAGCCGCCGGTGTTGGGGTTCCGAGCCCTTGCAAAGTAACGACTTTACTCCTTCTCAATTCGTCCATGTTGCTTTTATTCTCTGGGTGTTCTTCCTACAGCCATTTTGGTCCACGCACTAGAGAAGAGCAAAAACTAGTCCATACACAGTCAGAAAAGAAAAGTGCATAAACATATACTTACACATCAATAGGTATGCCCCTTTCGGCCACCTGGGGTCGCGCCTGATAGGAGATCTGGCAGCTCCTCACAGAATTGCCGGCCTGCTGGGTTTCATTAAAATTGCCGAAATTTGAAGAAATCTTGAGAAAATCTTTAAACAGCTATCACTACTACCGGGGCAGGATCTGAGCTTTACAATGATATATAGATCGCGGGGTCTGGGTGTCAGGAAAATTGCGGAAATTTGAAAGGATCTTGGGAAAAACTTTAAACGCTAATAACTCCGTTAATTGTCAGAATTCCGAGAAAAGGAGCGAAATTCGTGATCGCTACTATCAGGGCAGGATCTGAGCTTCAAAATGGTGTATAGGTTGGTGCGTCTGGTCCCAGGAATTTTCCTGTCAAAATTGGGAGGAATCTTGGGAAAAACTTCAAACGCTGCTATCTTCGTAAATATTGAGAATTTCGAGAACAGAAGCGAAATTCACGGTCACTACTATCGAAGGAGGGTCTGAGCTTCAAAATGGTATCTAGGTCCGGGGTCTGAGTGTCAGGAAAATTGCGGAAATCTTGGGAAAAATTCTAAACGCCTATAACTCCGTTAATATTGAGAATTTCGAGAAATGGAGCGAAAGTCGTGATCGCTACTATTGGGGAAGGTTCTGAGCTTCAAACCGCTGTATAGGTTGGGGTGTGGATCCCTGGAAACTTGGCGAAAAGTGGAGAAACTTAGGGAAAAATGTTAAAGAGCGAAATCCGTGATCACTACCATTGAAACAGGATCTGACCTTCAAAATGGTATCGAAAATGGGGTGTCTGTGTGCCTGGAAAATTGTCCAAATTTGGAAGAATTTTGAGGAAAACCTTGCACGCATGTAACTCCGTTAATATTGAGAATTTGGAGAAAACAAGCGAAACTCGCGATCACTACCATCGGGGGAGGATCTGAGCTTCAAAATGATGTATTGGTTGGGGTCTGAGTCCTTGGAAACTTGACGAAAAGTGGAGAAATCTTCGGAAAAATTTTAGACCCTTATAACTCCGTTAGTATAGAGAATTTCCAGGAAAAAAAACCAACGAAATTCGTGATCACTACTTTTGGGGGTGGGTCTGAGCTTCAAAACGATATGTTGATTAGGGGGTCTGAGTGTCAGGAAAATTGGCTAAATTTGGAGGAATCTTGAGGAACACTTTAAACGCCTATAACTCCGTTAATATTGAGAATTTCGTGGAAAAGACGGAAAATCGTGATCACTACTATCGAGGGAGGATCCGAGCTCAAAACGGTGGTGGTGGGTGGTTGGTGGGTCTAGGTTTCAGGAAAATTTCCAAGATTTGGAAGAGTCTTTGGAAAAAGTTTAAATGCCTATAGAGGTCCGAAGAAGCGAAATTTGTGATCACTACTATTGGGGTTGGGTCTGGGCTTCACAACTGTATATAGTTCAGGGGTTCTGGGTGCCAGAAAAATTGCCAAACTTTGGAGGAATCTTGGAAAAAACTTTGAACGCCTATAACTCCCTTAATATTGAGAGGAAAGGAGCGAAATTCCTGAGCACTACTATCGGGGGAGGATCTGAACTTGAAAATGTGGTATGGGTTGTGGAATCTGGGTCCTAGGAAAATTGTCGAGATTGCGAGGAATCTTGGGAGAAATTTCAAACGCTCCTATCTACGTTAATATTGAGAATTTCGAGAAAAGGAGTGAAAGTCGTGATCACACGTTAAGGGATCAGGTACCATACTTATACATTTCGAAGGCTGCAACATCCGAGTAGATGGAGTCACCTTCGGTAAAACGAAGCCTACATCAGTTGGACACAACTTCACAATCAAATCATTGCCAATATACAAATTCCCAAATTTGACAACCATCGAACTCCTACAAAGTGCGACAAACAAGAAGCATATACTCACCTTCGTGCTCTTAGGCTCCCAGGCATTCATCATCTGTGTAGTTATACTATCTCCCGGGGATCCATCTTCAACATCCAACAATCCGCTCCAGCAACAGCAACCACTAAAGCACAGTTCCTGTTCCCGACGCTCTATTCCAAGGGGGGAGGAGTTGCGTCAACGACCCCATCATAGCCACCCGATGCCCAATACATGATCCACGCCGACGACCCCAATGCGAACTTCGATACCAACACATGCCATGCACTCTACTTTTTTCTAAATATAATATGTCAACGCACTCCACGCACATGCACCTGAGTAAGCATTATTGTAATATTATAAATGATGCACTTAATTAACGTAAGTTCAGTTATTGTATTGTATTGCATTCGCATTGACGTGAATAAACGTCTTAAATAAAATCATTTATCTTTTTGTTTTATGTCTATGGAACAAGTTCCACAACTCGCGCGCACGCATTCATTCCTGTGTTGTATTCAGGCTTTAGTGTAGATCTGCTGTGGTTCAAGCTGTCGTTTAGATAGTTTGAGTGAAAAGATAGAATCTTTTCTCTGTAATGCGTCGTGCGTGTGGAATTGTTGTTATTATGTTCTCCGGCATTTCAAGATGACTTTTATCTTCTTTTGCGTGTATCTCACTCGGTTTGTTTGTACGTTGTTTTGATGGCCGCGGAAAAAGTGCGAATGAAAGAATGTTTTCGAATATTCTGAAATTTAGTTAAATCGTGTAAAATCTTCGTTTGACGCCGTGACGTGTTTAGCGCGTGATTTACTCTTTTATTGTGCCTAGAATTTATGTGGGAAAAGGAAAATATTTAATTACATCAAGCAGAATTCCGAAGTGTTCAGTGTCCCGGGACAGTAGGAGACCCGTGGAACATCAAAAGCCGCGCGCTTCGGGAGTGTATGTGTATCGAGTGTGCATCTATATTTAATGCGAATAACACGCAGTGTGTATTTCAAGAAAGATAGAATAATGAACAATGCATGCGGTTCACTCGACCATACCAATATCAACAAAAGCCGAGGCGGTGGAATGCCAGAAAATTTGCCATCGAAGCAGTAAATGGCTCCAGAACTAACCCGTCCGAGGAGCAATGAAGGGTGCAAAACATGTAAACTTGCCTTGGATCCTACATGATTTGTGATTCTGAAAATCCTATCTAATATACCTAAAGTCAGGTAAGTTATGAAGCCCAGTCTTGCAAGTTTTATAGATATGGTCCCCTACCCCTAGCTGATACCGTGCTTCACCACAAACTGACTTCTGGCCCGCCAGCTTTAGGGGCGCAGATCAAATCTCACGTGCCGTGCACCCCTTCTTCGCGAAACCTCAGCTGCGGAGACACAAAGGCTTTAACCTGGACCTGCAGACGTTCTTGGGCCTGCCGCCAGTAGTAGTGATCACGAATTAAGCTCGTTTTTGCGAAATTCTCAATATTAACGGAGATATAAGCGTTTAAAGTTTTTCCCCAGATTCCTCCAAAAATCAGAAATTTTCCTGGCACCTGGACCCCACAACCTATATACCATTTGGAAGCTCAGACCCTCTACTAGTAGTAGTGATCACGAATTAAGCTCCTTTTTTAGGGTAGGGTAGGTGAATGCATTTACGCACACAGTGTTGGACACCCGATTCGGTACGTCGTCGGACTACCAACTAAACACCTCCCCATCGTCAGAGAGCTAGCCTGGAACCGTTTGTCACATTACTTCGGGCTAGTCCTCGAACTCTCCCGCTTTGCGGAGCCTTCAAATCAGGGAATTCCTTTCACCAACGGGAGGGGAGAGGAGGAATGGAACTGTCAGTTCAAGGAACCCCCTGCCATCCGGCTCCTCCACCGGTCGAGTTCTATCTTCTTAGCAACGAGAAGGGCCCGAACGTAGTGGGCAACACGGTTCCACCTGTCAGCAGTCCTCAGCATCTCTTCCACAATGGAGAGAGATCCCCTGTGTTTAAATAGAGCTGCTGACGAACCTCATCCCACCTTCCACAAGAAAAAAAAATGTGGTAGGCGTCGTCCACAACTCCATTGCAAAACACATAATCCGGAGAACGCGTCTTTCCAATCTTGTGCAGGTAAGACTGAAAACCTCCATGCCCACTTAAAAATTGGGTAAGGAAATAGTCAGTCTCACCAGGCTTCCGATTCAGCCACGCACCTGAGTTGCCGATGAGCCGCGCAGTCCATCTGCCTCTAGCTTCATTTTGCCAAGAGAGCTGCCACTCGTCTAGAGTGTGTTGCCGTTCTTCGCGAGCAACCACCTCCCTTGCGCTTGTATATGTATAGCAAGAAGGACAACGGGGATCACTCCCGCGATCACCATCACGGCCGTTTCAGAGACAGTGTGGTACGCAGACGCCACCCGTAAAGCTCCCCGTCTTTGTACTTGCGCGAGGCGTTTACGACATACCTCCTTTTTAAGAGCGCCAGTCCACACCTCTGCGTCATAGAGCAGGACAGACTGTGTTGAGCTCATCAGGAGACGTTGCCTACTAGACGTAGGACCCCCAATTTTTGCCATTACCTGACGTGACCTCCATCCACCTTTGACCCTCCAGTGTTTCATAGAGCAGGGAGTGGTTCCTCAGATAGTCCCTCAAAATCCGTAAGAAATAGTTCGGCACGTTAAAGGTATTGTCTAGTGTGCCTAGAATGTCTTTCCATCTTACGGAATTGAAGGCGTTTCTGACGTCAAGCGTTACGAGGAGCACCACCCATCGAGTTCGGCGGCTATGTGCCTCTGCATGACAGCATCAATTGTCGATCTCCCTGTCCTAAAACCAAACTGCCGGGGAGATAAATCTCCGGCAGCGCGTATCGCTTCAGCGAGTCTACTTCTGATGAGCTTTTCGAGCACTTTCCCAGCTGTGTCAAGCATACATAGTGGGCGGTATGAGGACGGCAATTCGGGGTCGTCTTTCCCTTTAGGGATCAGCGCAAGCTTCGCAACCTTGCAACGAGCAGGGAAAATACCCTCCTTCAGGCAAGCGCTGAATGCGCCGAGCAGTAGGTCTGGCCATTTTTTGAGTTCGTCGTAATTGGAGAAGTTCTGGTCAGCCAGGCCATGCTGTATCGACCGGAACACATAGTAATCAGAAGGGGCAATGTCTGGAGAGTACGGCGGTTGGGGTAGGACTTCCTATTTCAACGTTTCTAGATTTAACGGGCTGTGCAACATGTGGACGAGCATTGTCATGTTGCAAAATAACTTTATCATGCCTTTGCTGGTATTGCGGCCGTTTTTTCTTGAGTTCGCGGCTCAAACGCATCATTTGACGTCGGTAGAGTTTGCCCGTGACCGGTTCGTTCGGTTTTAGCAGCTCATAGTATACCATACCCAGCTGGTCCCACCATATACACAGCATGATCTTCTCACCATGAATATTCGCTTTGGCCGTCGATGATGAGGCATGGCCGGGGTATCTCCACGTTGCCCGACCCTTGGGATTATCGTAGTGGATCCACTTTTCATCGCCAGTAACTATTTGATGCAGAAAACCCTTCCTTTCTTGTCGTTGGAGCAGTTGTTCGCACGTGAAAAAACAGTGTTCGACGTCTCTTGGTTTCAGTTCATACGGAGCCCAATTTCCGACCTTTCGGATCATTCCCATTGCTTTTAAATGGTAGGAAATGGCTTACTGACTGACTCCAAGTGTTTTTCCAAGTTCTTCTTGCGTTTGCGATGGATCTTGGTCGAGCAATGCCTCTAATTCTTCATCTTCAAAAATTGTTGGCCGTCCGGCGCGCTCTTCGTCTTCCAAGTCAAAATTGCCACTTTTAAACCGTCCAAACCACCTCTGATACATTAGCTCAGACAGAGCATGGTCACCATAAACTTCCACCAAAATGCGATGACTTTCGGTTGCTTTTTTCTTCATATTGAAATAATGAAGTAGAACTCACCGCAAAAACACATTATTTGGTACAAAATTGGCCATTTTCGTTGATGAAAAAAGCATTGTTGTTTACACTTCAATTAAATAATTTACATTGACGTTTGTGCCTATTGACAGTAGCTTGCCGATGAATGTTTGGAAATGTGGATCAATGGAATAAAAAACAAGCTACGCCATCTATTGTGAAAACCGACAGAACTTATTTGTAGACCTTATAGAGAAAAGTGGACAGTCTTCTGCGCTCTCCGCGTCGACTTCACCATCCCATACGGGGTGGGCAGGGAAGAGTGCCCCCACAATGCGGTCCATCTGCTCGGCCTTAAGTGAACAGGGTTTCCGCAGAGCCCCGATTTTTCGGGTTACCAGTTTGTAACCGAGCCCCCACGGATCCCCCATTCACCTCGTCGATCAGATCTTGCCAGCAGCGAGCTTTGCTCTTGTTTATTGCGCTGCGGAGTCTCCTTTTGGCTGATTTGTACTCCATCATTATGGTACATGCCTCCTCCCGGTCGCCTAGACGTTGTGTTAAGCGGCGGAGCCTGTGGCACTCCTTCCGGAGCTCTGCGATTTCCACTGTCCACCAATACATGGAAGGTTTGCCGCGCCTCGATGTCTTCCTGGGCATGGAGGCTTCGCAGGCCGTCGTTATCAGGTTCATAACTGAATTTACGACAGTGTCAGCTGCGGCGCCATCGCCCCCAGGAGTACCTTCCAACGTGGCCCCACCCGTTCCCAGAGTTTCGACAGACTTCCCGGTAATCACCTTCGCGACGTTCCAAGCCGCCGACTTCAAACCTAAAGAAGTGCTCCTCTCTGTTAAGCACTTCATACGACCTCTCATATGGTGGCTGCAAGGGCTTCCGGGAAGCATCCACGCGTGTGCAGACGACATCCAGCTCTCTGGGGTCTCAGCCCTTGTTGAAGAGTGAAGGAATGGCGGGGGTGATTTAAATCTTGCCGCGGTGTCCCGAAGCAAACGCAAAAAGCCAGTGTTGGAAAGGGTCGACCTATTATCGAACCCTGGACTGCTGAGGAGTCTCAGATTCTCCTCGTATACTAACTCGGCGGAACTGGCGGCCAATTCCTCGCTATGGGCTGCATGCAGGCCAAGTAAAACGAAAGGTAGGACTTGCGACCACGAGGAGTTTTCGTGTCATTATAGCGGTTCTCCGCCTCGGGCTGATTTCAGGTAACCCATTGGGGAGTTCCGTACCCACGTACTCGAGGAGGGCGATCAGCCCCGAGTCTGCAAGGGACTCATCTGAAGTGGCTCTGCCACGAAGCCTCACCGGAGGTTAGCTGGGAACCGGGATGGCCCTCTGAGAGCATATGCTCCAGGAGAATTCCTGGAGGATGTGTTCTCGGCCCGGTTATTTGCGGTTGGCCCCCTTGTGGGAGTTTCATGGTGGTTGTGGTTATGCCTACATCGCGGGCAGAGCTCCTCGGAGCTCGAGCATCATTCAGTGGCCATGAAAGGGGATTCAGTGCCATACAAAACCAAAGGGGACTCAAGGAATCCCCCTGAAAGATGCCCCTCCGTATACGGATTGGCTCTGAGGTATTCGCACCCTCAGATATACGCACTGATAAGGTGGTATGCCACCCTTCTATGACTGTCGTCAAAAACTATTAGTTTCGCATCAATGCGATACAGATGGAGAACATCGATTAGCCAGGTATGCGGAACGCTATCGAAAGCCTTGGCATAATCAATATATAAACTAAAAAGGTTTCTTTGGCCTCTAGTTGCTTGTTCTACAACTACCGAGTCGATAATGAGTTGCTCTTTGCAACCCCTTGACCCAACTTGGCAGACCCTCTGCTCCGCGAACAGAATGTTGTTGGTCTCGAGGTGCGCATTGATCCTTCCACTAATAATGGACGTGATGAATTTGTGGAGGGTTGGTAAGCAAGTGATCGGTCTTGTGTCTGCGGGGTCCTGCACCGTGTCCTTCTTAGGGATAAGGTAGGTAGTCCCCGCAGTGAGGAAGGGTGGAAATTCCTTATTCTGTGTGCCAACCGACTGTGTACGCTGGTAAATTTCTTATACCAGAAATTCTGCACCCGATCCAGACCTGGACCCCTCCAGTTCTTCGAGCTGTTTATGGCCTGTCGAACTTCCTCTTCGGTAACATCTGTAAAATTCATGCCAGGCGTATTGACATGCTGCTTTAGTGTGTCCAGAATTTCAACTACGGGTGTCTCACTGGGGATAGAATAGTTCCGGTAAACCCTGTGCACTTTATTTCTCACCCGTCTGCTGGCATTGCCAGTGCTGATCTGAATCAGTCTAGCAATGTTCTGCCTTAGTGAGTCCCGCTGACGTTCCAGACGAATTTTCCATGGTGGATCTCTTCACTTATTCTTCTTCTTTATTATTATTATGATTCTTAAAAATACGTAATGACAATGCCTTGATAAGTGTGAAGTTGGCTGTAAAAAAATATAATTAGGAGGAAAGTGTGCCAGCCGAGTGTGTTCGCTGGTAAATTTTTTATACCAGAAAGGTGATCCACTCAGCATGCTCAGCTATCGTATATATTTCTTTTTTAATTTTTACTGTGTGGGGTCTTTTAGGAGGAATAGCCGAAAATAATAGGAGTTTAGAAAACTTACAAGTTTAAGGGCTCTATATACTTTTAAGGACGGGGAGTGAGGGCTCAAAATAAGTGCCCCAAAAAGTGTAACAGGTCTCGTTCTCAGAACCTATCCAACCTAAAAATCTGAAAAAAATCGTTATGGTGGACCTAAATGAAATCTAAACCTCAAAATACATTCCATTCCGATACCTGCTCAAATAAAATTAATAATAGCATATTACCTTATTTCAGAAATTTACCCGAACATCCTCCTTTAAGTTCATCCTACAAGTACAAAATTTGGTAAGTAGTAAAAATAATACATAATTTTCGAAAGTTCGAAGGAAATCCAACTATTATAAACAAAGTTATAACAGATTAAAGCACTCTGAGGCGTGTATGACGTCATCATCATATAAAATAAACTCATATGAACGATGGAGCTGGATATATCAAGGAATATTTTGAATTTTAGATTAGAATAGTCATCTTTCCCAGGTTTCGGTATGAAGATTAACTTAACCTGTTGCCAAGAGGAAGGCACGTAGCCCAGAGGAAAACATCCTCGAAAAATATTTCTTAGAGATCGCTGTCAATGCTCCATACCCTCCTTTAGCATTGCCGGATAGATGCCATTCATACCAGGTGTTTTGAAATGTTTAAAGGACAGTATGGCAGCTCTCACATTTTCATGGGTAACAATCGCTTTCGCAGTGTTCCAGTTCCCTTTGCAACACTTGCGTGTTGAAGGGGTTGCAAGAACCGTCAACTCTCCCCCTACCACTTCTATCTCCCGTTCTCCTGGGTGGTGTACTTCCAGAAGGGTCTGTACTGAATTCAGTCTGGAGCTTGTGAAAGTACCGTCGGGTTTTTTAAGAGAATTCAACTTGGCCGACTCATCCCTTTTGAGGACTCTGAACCACCTTGAAGTCTCTCTTTCGCCTTCCAGTTCCTAACAGTACGCTCTAAAGGAGTCTCGTTTCGAACACCTAACGAGCCTCTTATATTCACGCTGTGAGTTCCTGAAATTTAACCAGTATTCGTTCTTGTTACTTTTGTAAGCACGGTTTAGAAGTCGCCTGGTTGATTTCCTGAGTTTTTACAGTCCTCGGTTCCACCAAGGAACCGTTTTACCGCCTGGGACTCCGGAAATAGGACAAACCTCTTCATAGCACTCTAAAAATGTGCAGTTCAGAGTTTTCAATTCATCTTCCATTCCATTCTTCTAGCCAGAGGAGTCCTTAGTCGAGCATTCGCATCGCAACCTATTAAGAGCTCGAGACCACTTGATTCTGCATACGCCACCAAATCGCTAAGCTCTTGCGTCGGTGGAGGATACAAAGAATCATAGGGTAAATAAGCGGAGGCAACTATGCTAAGTCCTGGGAACAATACTGTCTCAGCATAGTTGCCTCTAACCGTCTTGACATCAGGACGCAAGCTCTCGGTCTTATGAATCTCTTGTCGTAGAAGATCCTAGCCCCCTTTACTGATCCAATGCCGCAGATTCTGTTAAATCAAACCCACGGTTCTTGCACCAGAAAGATGTAGGGGAAATCCTATAGCTTTGTCATTCTCGCTGCCAACAGGTAGGAGGGAGCTTTGGCATGCTGCAGGTTGATTTGACCAATCTTTATGTTTTTCAACATGAACTTAGTCTATTGTGTTCTGGAAAACAGTTAGAAGGGAATGCGGCAGTCCACGTGTGACGGGGTTTCCCCCACATCGTATCGCCAGGGACTTGATCCCCTCGTGTTTGATTTCTCTGAGAAAAGCCGTTCTTGGAAGTACCGCAGTTCCCATGCTCTCATCCATGAAAGATCTCATCTCATCTTGCAGAGCATTCGTCTGTTTTCCACTTAGCACCTTAATTGGTTTGCGGTGTCCGGGATGCATAGATTCGACCACTCGAACTGGCATCAAGTCAGTTCCGCTCACGTCTCTGGCTTCCCTTCCTTCCGCCTGTTCCTTGGAAAATATAGGAGAAGTTACTAGCAGGTAGGATTCACTTTGTAGTCCCTTCACCAGTGCGGGCCCCATACGGGGGTTCCGCCCCTGTATACACTATCCTTCGCGCGCAGCTCCATTGTGGGAGAGAAACATATATAGTTTGGAGAGAAATGTAGAAAATTGAAAGAGAATTAGGTGGAACAAAACCTCATTGAAATTGGTTCAATGTCTGTCTGTCCGTCTATCTGTATGTCTGTCTGTCACTCGCACTTTTCTCAGAAACGATTGTACCGATTGATATGAAATTTAATGAGAAGGTGGGAACTGTGAATGCTCACTTAGTGAGTAACACCGTTCTAGGGGATATCCATATATGGAAAAGGGCGTATGCTGGCGCAAATCCTAGTACTCCTGCGATGAAATTAAGGAGGGTTTTACAGTCAATTTCTGAAAATTGGTGAAACAGATGGCGCAATGAGATCTATTTTGAAGCCTAGATTTAAGATAAGGCTGCCTGGACCATAAACAGTGGAGAAAAGTTACTTTCCCATTGGTCCGGCGCCCCATCGAGTTGATGCAATGATGAGGCGAACATAGGACTCACTCAATCCTTGAACAAAATGCCTTTAAGCTTCGATTGGCTTAGGCCTGAATTCTTTATAAGGCCCTGGAAAAATTCTTAATTTTTTTGTAGTTTGATTTGGAACGCCCTCATAATCGGGTTTCCCGAACGCAGATACCTGTTTCTCCATTACCCTAGTTGCTTGTTTTGCGCTTTTTCTAACCAACTTTTCCATTCTATTTTCAGGAGATCGTCAAATATAATCAAATCCATACAGCGGCATAATGGAGTGTAACATGAAGAAACAGTATTGCTATTTAATACAATTAGCTTTAATTTTATATTTAAGTTGTATAGCCGGAGAGACAGTTGAACCTACAGTGCAGGGACCGGCAAATCAGAAACAACAACGACATCATGTCTCGTCTGTGCTATTAGCTAGTGGATACGTTCCTATAATTATAAGTAAGCCTGTTGTAGGTGTCGGAGGTGGTGGCAGTACTAGTATGACTAAAAGCACTGGCAATAGCACAACTAGTAGCTTGACATATAGTGCTGATAGTATAAGAAAAGCTAGTTTATCGACGAGCTCATTTCAAAATATATCCGAAACTCTAGTGCCTTTATTAGGGAGAATAACAGCAGCAGTTGTTGGCTTACCACAAGCTAAACCGTTATCAAACGGGGCAAGCACTATGCCTAAAGTGGCCACATCGTCCACTAGTTCTACTTCTTTCAATGTCCTCGATCTTGTAGGGAACCTCGATGTTCGGTTAAAGCACATACGAAACATTGAGTTGGGCGTAACGTATATACAAGAAATCTTCGACGCTATCGGATACACCGATGCCCTTCGTCCAGAAGACGCAACGATTAATCAGCTCTCCCACAGGATACAAGCTAAACTGGAGGTCGTGCATGATATCCTGGATAGCCTGAGTGAGTTCATTGGTTCAAACATTACCGAAACGCTAAGGCAACAAGGAACAAATAGTTCAAACGATGAACCTAACGTTTTTCTAAACACTTTGATCCAGCCCTGCCCATTTGATGATTTTACGCTCGAACAAAACTACAATAAAAACAAGATACAAATCTTAAACTACTTGAAACTAAGTGGTTTCCGCGATGTGGACGATCTGAATTTCACGATCAATAATAAAATTCTAAGTGTACTGAGGAGAACAGCTGAACGGAATTCCTCCTCGATCCCAACGCCATCGGCTTCAACAGTGAGTGGTTTTCAGTCAGCATCGGAAACAGGATCAGATGGAGGAAAGCCTGCACCCTATTTCCAATATCAGCAGCAAGGAATAACGTCAAATTTTAAGCATGTTTTCTTCCTATCGCGTAATGACCATGCCAGCGACCATAATTGCCAGTACTATTTTAATGATTTAAATTTTCGCCACTTTTATGCGGCGGCAATTCAACAGAAACATGTCTTCCTCCTTGTTGACTGCGGTAACTCTTTGACCGGGGAGCAACTTGAATTATCCAAACAGTTCGGTAAATTTTTTACAACACACCATTGTCATGCATGCTTTCTATTCTAATCGCTATCTCTGTTGTTTGCCAACAGTTTCCAACGTAATCCAGATGCTCTCCGAAGATGATACGATTTCTATTGTGACTGTGGACAACGCAGTTGATGTAATCAAATTATCCTCAACAGAGGACTTAATATTGGGCGAACCTGAAAATACTTTCAGCAAAACCTTCAGATACAACGCGACCATGGACCGGAAGGACGAACTACTTAAACAAATTAGTTTTTTGACACCATCTAAAGGTACAACCAACCATTCATTGGCATTCGAATACTCCTTTAAACTACTAAGGAAGCAACAAATATCCCGTGGCACACCTTTAGTTTTTGTCTATGTGACGCGGGGCCTTCTAAGTCGTTTTACGGAGGCAATGGCAGTTCTGGATACTGTGGCCAAAGGTCAAGCTTCGCTAGCTGAACCGATTGTAATCAATACGTGTGCTGTGATTCTAGGTAAGTTGGCAGATCCAATTTGATTCCTTAAAGATCAATCGTTTACCAGAACCTCTATTTGCCACAGACGAAAAACGTATTATGTATGAAAAGCAGTTTCTTCAAGACATCGCCCAGCAAAACTATTCAAAGTACAATATCGACGTATCTGCTTGGTATAACATTGATCATCACAAAATTCGTGGGAACATGTTCGTTATTACCAAGCGCCATCCCGAGTTGATTGTGAAAACAAGTTCTGCCATTTTTGGAGCATTTTTCAAACCTAAGTACGTGTCGGATGCAATCAAATACCATTTACCTATTCTGGACTACAATACTAAAGGTAAGTTGTCGACTGATCGAGTGCTAATATCCAAGCTGTTTATATGTATCCCATTCTAGATGTTATCGTATCAATCACTAAACCTATACCATCATATGGTGTAGCCGGAATCAACATGTATCTGAATGATTTGGCTGAGGATATCATTTACTATCGCAAAACAGATACTTCGTATGCATTTATAACAGATAAAGATGGTATGGTTATTTATCATCCAGCATTTTCTCGTCCTGTTGCAACTACAAAAACACCCTATCCGGTTGAAATTGGATTCCTAGAAAAAGCCCTGAAGCGCAACGAATCTTCTAACGAGAGTCTTTGGACGCAGTTTGTAACTCTGCCAAAAGGAAATGAGACACTCAAGCAAAATATCAGCAGTGGAAGTCAAAATGTAACTATTTGAAAAGAGCACGCGCTATGTCCAAAACTAAAAATTTAAATGTATTTTTGTCTTTTCCAATCTGTTGGAAGCACAATTAAAATTCTGTTGATTCGGTCGGGACCATCATTATTTCATCCTTTTCCAGGTCACTTATATTTGGCATCGTATTCTGGACTCCTACATAGTTTGTCTTGTAACAATCGCTCGGACTGGCAACAGTCAATTTTCGTTGCAATACGGTAACAGCGGAACTCCTGATAAAGATACTCGCCGCTTCGAACGTTACCATCGTCAGAGTATGGATTCTACTCCTAGTTCCGAATTGCTCTATCATCGTATCGATTTGATACCGCCGCCAAAAACACCAGTTTGTCGCCATTTTCGGCAGATTGCTACATTGGGTGAGTATCTTCTTACGCTAGGATTGAATTTTGGTTGGACTAAACTAAAAAAACAAATTAGAGAACAATTCTTGAAAGACGCACTTTGATCAAACCTACTGAGGTGAAGGTTAGGTTGTGGTGGGGCCTTGGCGTAGCACTCAGCCCCCGTTTATTAGGCCGCTCATTGCGAGGTCTCCTGCGCACTTCGTTCGTGTGTGTCTTCTGCCTTTTACGAACCTGAGAACACTTCTTAGTGGCAGAAAGTTCGTAAATTCTTCATTGGAGAAAAGCTTTTTTGGGTATAGAACCTGAAGAGGTGACTAATTCTATTAGGTTGTTGCAAATGAAATGTCGGATTTTTCAATGAAATGAAGTTAGTTATGATTTTAATGTTTAAAACTGCCGCAAGGTGACTCTGGTGGTATGGGATAATTGAGTATAAATAGTCGTTCGTTCGATCAAGGAGTCATTTCAGTTTCAATTGTCATTGAAGTTCCAAGTAAAACTCAAAGAAAAAAGCATGGAAGGGAGTCAAAAACGTCTACTTTTTCTATATGAATTTAAACTTGGTCACAACGCAGCGGAGACAACCAGAAACATTTGCAGAGCATTTGAAGCTGACGCAGCAAACGAACGAACGACACAGCGGTGGTTCGAAAAATTCTGATCAGGCGACATGACCCTCCAAAGTGAACCTCGTGGACACCCAGGACCATCGATCGACAACGACGAGTTGCGTTTGATAGTGGAATCTGATCCCCGATCATCGATTCGTGACATTGCAGAGAAAATAGGCGTACACTATTCGACAGTATCTCGGCACTTACAACAGCTTGGAAAGATGAAGAAGCTTGATAAGTGGGTTCCGCATGAACTCAACGAGCAAAACATGACGCTGCGAATGGAAATATCCAGTTCTCTACTCAACCGCAACAGGAACAATCCCTTTTTGCGCAGAATAGTGACATGCGATGAAAAGTGGATATTGTACGACAACCGTCGCAGATCAGCGCAATGGCTAGATGCCGATCAACCTCCACAACACATGCCAAAACCGAGCCTTCACCCGAAGAAGGTAATGGTAACTGTTTGGTGGTCTGCATCTGGAATTATTCATTATTCGTTTTTGGAGCGTGGTGAAACAATTAATGCAGAGAAATATTGTGCCCAACTTGATGAAATGCACGAGAAATTACGTGTTCAGCGGCCTAGATTGGTCAACAGAGATGGAGTGATACTGCTCCATGATAACGCCCGACCTCATGTTTCCAGAATGACGGTCCAAAAATTAAATGAATTACGATATGAGACTCTTCCTCATCCACCATATTCACCCGACCTCTCGCCAACCGACTACCACTTTTTTAAGCATTTGGATCACTTTTTGGCGGGGAAACAATTCACCAATGAAGTAGCTGTCAAAAGTGCCTTTGAAGAATTTCTTAGCTCTAGAAACCCAGACTTTTACGAAACTGGAATAAATGCCCTTGTATCTCGTTGGGAGAAGTGCATTGAAGCTGCTGGTTCTTATTTTGACTAATAAAATTAATTTTCATAAAAGTTATAGTTTTTTGAAATTTTACTCAAATATCAGACATTTAATTTGCAACAACCTAATATTTTAGATAGAGAACAATTCTTGAAAGAATAGATGCACTTTGATCAAACCTACTAAGGTGAAGGTTAGGCTCATCGCGAGGTCTCCTGCGCAATTCATTCGTGTGTGTCTTCTGCCTTTTACAAATCTGAGAACACTTCTTAGTGGCAGCAAGTTCGTAAATTCTTCATTGGAGAAAAGCTTTTTTGGGTATAGAACCTGAAGAGCTGACTAATTATATATAAAATTCAATGCCGTTTTTCTACTCTTCCTCACATTGGCCCAATCTTTTCAGTGCGGTAGCTTAAGGAACAGCATTTCCAACCTGCGTTTTCGTGTCCACTTTCTAAGGGGGGATAGTAAAAATTTCGCTCTAGAGACCTTGGGCTCTCGAGAATAGTTTCGACTGCTGACAAGAATTATAGTTTATCCATTCGCCTGCGTGAGCTTCCGGAATAGACTTGATAGTAAACGACCTACGAGGGCGGTCCGATAAGTACTTAGCCTCTCCGCCCGATGGTGCTACTATCGCAAGAAGTATTTACTGTCGTGTAGAACATTCTCGTAGACGGCTACTGTCAAAATTTTAGTCGAATAGGACTTGTAGTTTTGTTTTTAGCGCGTGTAGAAGCGGGCGTGCGGGCGAATTTTAGAAAAATGGAAAAAGAACAATATCGGTCGGTGATTCGATTCTTGTTTTTGGAAGGGAAATCGCGCAGCGAAATCAAAGAACGCTTGGATGCTGTGTACGGTGACGCTTCTCCTTCGATGGCGACCGTCAAAAATTGGTTTAATGAATTTCAACGTGGTCGCACGTCAGTTTTTGATGAGCCACGCCCCGGTGCCCCGAAAACGGCTACTGCGGAGAAGAACGTTACAAAAATCCATGACCTTGTATTGGCAGACCGCCGATTGAAGGTACGCGAGATAGCCGAGACAGTAGGCATCTCAAAAGACCGCGTGGGTCATATCCTGCACGAAATTTTGGGCATGAGAAAGCTGTCGGCGAGATGGGTGCCGCGTTTGTTCACTCCGGACAACAAGCGCAACCGTGAAACCACTTCAGAGCAGTGTTTGACGCTGTTTAAGCGCAATTCGAAGGAGTTTCTTCGTCGTTTCGTGACTGTCGGCGAAACATGGATCCACTGGTACACTCCAGAGACCAAGGAACAGTCGAAACAGTGGACTTTACCCGGCGAACGTGCTCCCAAGAAGGCAAAGACTGTGCAATCGGCAGGAAAGGTGATGGCCGCCGTTTTCTGGGATTCACAAGGTGTGATCTACATCGACTACCTGGAGAAGGGCAAAACGATCACAGGGCTGTACTATGCCGAATTATTGAGCCGATTTGACGCCGAATTGCGGAAAAAACGGCCGCATTTGGTGAAGAAAAAAGTGCTCTTCCACCACGATAACGCACCGGCTCACACTTCCGCCGTCGCCACGGCCAAATTGGTCGAATTGGGCTACGAACTGCTGCCCCATCCACCGTATTCCCCAGATTTGGCCCCGTGCGACTATTATTTATTTCCTAACTTGAAAAAGTCACTCGCCGGGCAGAAATTTGAGTCGAATGAGGAGGTTATAGCCGCCACGGAAGCCCACTTTGCAGACCTCGAGAAAACGTATTTTTCAGACGGGTTAAAGAAGTTGGAGCATCGCTGGGAGAAGTGTATCGAGTTAAAAGGAGACTATGTCGAGAAATAAATCGACACTTTTCAAAAATTTTCGTTTTTTTTTTTGGTAGGCTAAGTACTTATCGGACCGCCCTCGTAAAGCCAAAGGCTAGATGTGGTTATAGTATTACCGAGCCCCATTTTTTTGAGCAGTCAAGGGTTCAAGTGCCCTCGCATCCCGCATTCAGGTATTGGTTCTCATGCAGTATAGACCATCAACTTGCGAATAGCGACATAGCATTCGAACCCAGAGCATAAAATAGATATGACTTATACTCATGTCAGACCATCACACCCCCCGCTAAAGAAAAAGCAAGCGGCAAGAAGTACAAATCTGAAGTGTAAGTCCTTTCATGATACGATCTACAACGATTCGGCTTTCCTCTTACCTTTTATCAAAAGCGTCCGCTCGGACGCACAACGACTTCAATGTTGCGAACTTTCGATTTTGCCAATAGTTTATTTGCGGCGAAGGCAATATCACGTTTTCCAATTATTTCACCCTCGCCATCGCCTTCATTTTCGCATCAAAAATGTGGTCGCGATAAAATCTTTGCAGACGGGTCAAGCATGATTCAGACTTTCTCGTTGTGAGAGTGTCTTCCATGATCGTTTCCTTCATTACTTCAAGGCTGAGCAAAATGGTTACGCGGTTGCTGAATGGTTAGTACTCCCTCCTCATTGCGTTAATGTGGAATGTATGAAGTTTGGGAAAGGGCTGGCAATTATAACTTGCAAAGGAACGCAACAAACATTTCTATCAGTATTCTGATATCAAACAGATAACGGTATGACTTTCTATTCTTTTTCAGATACCGGAACAATATTTCTCTCCGCATCAGCCTTTAAGTCGCCATTTATTTTCTTCAAAAATAACCGTGAAATCAAAGATGAAACTCAACGAACGCACAACGCCCAAAGCATTATGGCATACATCAAGGATATCACCAACTTATTAGCGAATCCTGGTCTTCAGACGCATATTCGAAGTGATGTTTCGGCTCTTATTCACGTTATGTCCTATTTGAAAAAACGTCATCTTGAAAACGGAGCTCTAAAAAAGTACATCATTAGACGCTATGTGGCCACAACAAATGGTGTACTGCAAGTTTATCCTGGCTGCATCTTAGGAAATGATCTGGAACCATCGAGGCGACCATGGTTTCGTAAAGCTGTAGCGCATCCCGGTCGAATAGTTGCAACGGAGCCTTATTTGGATGCTGGAGGCGCAGGGTATATAATAACGATAGCACACACGATATTCGAAGGGAAAGCGACCGCATTGCACAATGCTGACAAAGATTTACCAATAGCTGTTGTAGCGCTTGATGTTCCATACACGTTTTTTTATAAAATGATTTTGGAATCAACGCCGGTTTGTTCCGAACCGAATATTAAGTGCCTTCTAATGGAAGAACAGGGTTATTTGCTTGCGCACCCCAGCATGATGGAACCCTCCACGCCAACAATGAATAACAGGCGACCTTTGGAACATATTACACACAAAGAGTCATTTGTGGCAAACGATATTCTGAACCATAAAATTCTGGTTAAAAAAAAGGCCTGCGCGACTTTCCAAACCCGCGTAATACAACGGTACTATGAGTTCAATACGTCGTTAACTCAAGTCCTGACAAATAATGTGGTTCATGGCGAGCGCACCAAATACCAAATCACTGCCGTAACAGGAACAAATATCTTTTCAGCAATTTTAAATTCAACATGCGATGGGGGAGCCTTCTGTCCTTGTAGTACTGTGAATCGGATTTGTTTAAATTGTAATCGAATGGATCAAGCCGACTGCGAGTGCCCTTGTGAGTGCCCTTTACGAATGCCTAGTACAACGGCGGAAGTTTCATCAAGGAATCTGACACTGGGCTATTGCGAGCCGGAAAAAGAGGGACTGGCTATTGTAAACTCGCTAAGCTACGACTGGAGCTTAGTGGTAAAATCCTGCGTAAACATTAACTGTGACGTATATAGAACGCATATGGAATGCCTTGGAATTATGGGTTGCGAATGGTGTCAGCTTGATGCCGATATGAACCCATTCACCACCCCATTTTGCACAGCGCAGAATTCATGTTTCAATGGGTTGTTAGGCTCAACGACTCCCTATGGAGATGGTGATATAGGTTCGGCTATTATTGAAGCAGTCTCTACACCTGCCTACTCAGCGATAGGACCAGTAGGCGGTACAATTATTGCGTTATGTTTGATGGTGGGTTTCGCCATGTATTGTTATCGCCAGAATCTGGACACTGGTTCAGAGCATTTATATGAGGCGGATTCCATCCAGGACGATAATTATGGTGTACCACTATCTCGTCTTTATTCCGATGATATCTCACCGCATGATGATAGTGATTTGAGTGGAGGAGGTGGAGTAGGTGGAGGAAATATCATGAATAGAAACCATCGATTGGCTAATGCTATCGCTGTGAATGAGGTGTCACCCTACCATATGTCTACTGGAGGGTACCGGAGACCTATGAATGGAGATTCTGATCATGGCTACTCAACTATGACGCCACATGAAGACTCGGAACACATGTGCTTCACATTGGTCGAACCGCTCATCAACAATCAGAAACGTCTATCTATGTCGGCCGATTCTATGTCGATCAATACATCAGTATCTAGTCCTACCAATCATCATCACTGTCAGCCATATCACCCTCAACATATTACTATCGATAGACCGCCTGGACTGGCCGTCCCCGACATTCCGTCGTTTCCTCCAAATCTTGGACAAGTACCAGTGACAGGTCTGTCAACACCGCTAGGTAAAGCCAACCGGGTTCCTGAACGAGGCTTCTCAAACATGACGTCGTCAAACTTTCCACCTCCTGGGCAAACTGTTCTGCTTAATAATGGATTTCAGCAGATTTCATCACATCATATTTTAGCTCCTGTTACAGTTCATCGACATATGGAAGCGTCATAGCGTTCAGCAAAGTGTATGTTTGCTTTTAGATTATTTAATGTTTTATGCCCATGTTGACCGATATCAACCGTATCCTTGCCTACAAATATACAAAGTTCGTTCTAACGTAAACGGACCTTTTTTTTTTTTGTTAAAAAAAAATGTGCAGTATGATTTTGACATCATACTTGGGGCAGGGCTGGAGGGTCCGCTCAACAGCGTCAGAGAAGGTATCCTTCTTCGGCTCTGCAGTCTCCTCTGTAGGGGCGTGAACATTAGTGAGGCTTCCTGTGTGGAGTTGCCAAATCTCCCATCAGGCGCGTCCCTTCGTGCGGATAAGAGAAAGCTCGGCGAATGTGTCATGGCCATGCACATGCACGCATCCGAAGATGTGCGTGTATGGGCATGTTTATGCGCAGGCCGGGTAGGTGGGAAGTAAGCGCCCACCCGTGGATAAAAATTGGCTATGGGAAGGATACCCAGAAATAAAACCAAACATGGAGGAGCAAAAGAAGAATGAAGTTACGGTGCAGGGCTTCGGAAACCCAGTACCGGCGGTTTTTGGGAGTGAGCAAGCGGGCTCCCGGCCGTCGATATCCAATGACCGCAGTGCCTCAGTAGTGGGAACCTTGGCTACTGTGGCATCTAATGTTACAAGCGTACGGGAGGAACTTGAACTGGCTCCAGTGATGGACCCGTTCAGGAGGAGCTCGAGATCTTATGTTGGAACTTAAGAAATCCAAGGATGTAACCGCGGACAAATTCTTAAGCCAAATCGGGAAGACATTAGGGCAGTAAGCCGACATAAGAGCTAGTAGGCCGGAGATCACTATCATCTGCAAAGATATAGATGAAATCACGACGAAGGAGGAGGTTCGCGAAGCGTTGGAGAAACAGTTCGATCTTGCCGGACTACAAGAGTCAGTGGTAAAAACGCTAAGGAAAGCCTATGGGGGAACACAAACCGCCATCATCAGCCTAGTAGTAGAGAACGCACTCAAACTGTTAGCAGCAGGGAGAGTGAGAATAGGCTGGGTTATGTGTCGCCTTAGGGAACAGGTGGCGTTAAAACGGTGCTTTAGATGCCTTGGCTTTGGTCACATTGCGAAGTCATGCACTAACCCAAATGACAGGTCAAAGCAATGCAGGAGATGCGGAGTGGAAGGCCATATCAGCAAGGTCTGCGAAGCTGGCCGAAATTGTCTACTGTGCAAAGGAAAGGAGGGTGTGGACCTTCGGCACATTGCGGGCAGCAGCAGGTACCCGGAATACAGAAGAGCCCTTAGCACAAATCGCAGATGAGGTTGATACAAATCAACCTCAACCACTGCGAGGCGGCGCAGGATCTACTCGCGCAAACCATCCGCGAGAAAAACATCAATGTGGCCATACTAAGTGAACCATACCGAGACCGCGGTGGTAGCGTTTGGGTCAAAGACCAAACGGGCCAAGCAGCGCTGTGGACTTGTGGAGGACAAGCCTTCCAGGAAATAATGGAGCACCCGGAGGGAAGGTGAAGGGCATCCACATCTACAGTTGCTATGCTCCACCCAGCGCTACACTCGTCGAGTATGAGCGGATGCTTGCTGCTCTTGTTTTGGATGCAAGAGGACGTTGGCCGATCATAATAGGAGGCGATTTCAATGCGTGGGCTCTTGAATGGGGCAGCCGGATAACTAATGTGAGGGGACGTGTTCTCCTCGAAGCATTCGCGGAGCTGGACGTGGTACTGGCGAATGTTGGGTCTTCGTACACTTTCCGGGGAAGGGTCCTGGGGTCTATAGTGAACCTGACATACGTGAGTGCCACTTTAGCCAATAGAATCGCTTGGCATGTCAGTGAGGACTATACTCACAGCGCCCACCAGGCAATCTGCATAGAGATCAAGGGCGGATCGAGCTCGAAAAAGAGTTCTCGCAGAATGCCGGGTGGTATGCTTGGCTGGACAGTGAAAGCTTTCGAGGGGACCACGTTTTCCGCGGTGCTCAACTCTGACATATCCCTGAATGGTACGGCTGGAAAGAAAGCCACGCAGATCACTCGATGGGTGACGGAAGCATGCGATGCTACTATGCACAGAAGGCGATTGCTCCCCAGTAGGCAACCCAACTACTGGTGGAACAACGAAATCGCAAGTTTGCGAGCCGCATGTTTTCGGGCAAGGAGGCTTTGCCAGAGGCTCAGGGGAAAACCCGGTGGCGACGGTCGAGAGGAGGCACACAAGCAATTGCGTGGCTGCCTAAAGGAAGCCATTCGGAGGAGCAAAAAGAACTGCTTCAAACAGCTGTGCGACCATGCCGACATAAGCCCTTGGGGCGAGGCTTACAGAGTGGTGATGAAAAGGTTGCGGAAATCGCCCCAGGTGACCTACCCGCGCCTTCTGAAACAGATTGTTACCACTCTGTTCCCTCACCACGAAAATAGGGAAAGGCAAATTTTTGTCCAGCTAAATGACGGCATAATACCGCCTGTAAATGTGGAGGAGCTGCGGGAAATATGTGGTAGGTTCGGTGACAACAAGGCCCCAGGTTTGGATGGCATCCCCAACCGAGCTTTGAAACTGGCAGTGAAGACTAGGCCCGACCTTTTCGCCAACACCTTCGAGGCGTGCCTAAAAGAAGGAATATTCCCTGCCCAGTGGAAAAAGCAAAAATTGGTGTTGCTTCCGAAGCCTGGCAAGCTACCTGGAAACCCAGCGTCGTATCGTCCTATCTGCTTGTTGGATACAATGGTGAAGATGATGGAGAGAGTCATCTACAACAGACTCCTGGCCATCGTCGAAGCCAGCAATGGTTTGTCGGAACGCCAGTTTGATTTCCGACGCGTCCGGTCTACGGTGGACGCAATTAACATGGTGGTAAACCTGGCAAAAGGTGCACTGATTTCTGGCGGCTGCTGTGCCGTGGTGGCGTTGGATGTCAAAAACGCATTCAACTCGGCCAACTGGAATAGAATTAAAGGGGCGTTGGCTGACATAGGTGTCCCCGGATACTTAGCGAATTTGGTGGAAAACTACCTCTCAGAGAGGACTCTCTGGTACGGGACGGATGAGGGCCCCAAAGAGTACATTGGCTGACCTTGGCGGACGCGAAAACGGAAGCGGTCTTGATAACGAAACGCAGGAAAAATAACACTGTAAAAGTGGAGGTCGGTGGACATACGGTCGTATCAAAGCCGGTTATCAAATACCTGGGGGTAATAATTGACACCAAATTGAGTTTTAGGGAACACCTAGAGTATGCATGCCAAAAGGCAGCCAGTGCCACCACGGCACTTGCAAAAATGTTGCCAAATATTGGTGGACCGAAACATTGCCGGAGGTTGGTGCTAGCCGAAGTGGTGCGCTCCATCCTGCTCTACTCGTCGCCTGTGTGGGCAGAGGCGCTTGCAAACTCTCAGAGACGGAAGCAGGTGAACTCGGTTTACCGGCGGATGGCTTTGAGGGTTTGCAGTGCTTTTAGAACCACATCAGATGAGGCAGTATTGGTGGTGACAGGCATGATCCCGGTTGACATTCTGGCCAAAGAAATGAGTGTCCTGTACAGTGCAAGACATATGGAGGGGCATGCACAGCGTAGAAATGCGGCAAGGACGAGTCTACGAAAGGTCGGTGGACGCACAGGCTCATTCCCAACATTAGGGTGTGGCTTGAGCGAAAACATGGGGAGATCAACTACCACATTACCCATTTCCTCACGGGACACGGTGGTTGCTACAGGCAGTATCTGCACCGCTTTGGGTTGGATGATTCTCCGAACTGTCCCAGATGCGATGACATACCGGAGGATCCAGAGCATGTGATGTTTCACTGCCCACGATTTGCTATGGAGAGAAGGAGCTTAAACCAGGTGCTGGGCAGGAGCGAGACCCCGGAGAGCTTGGTTACTGAGATGCTGGAGTCCGAGGAGAAGTGGCTTGCGGTTAGCTCCGCAATCATCCAAATGCAGGAGGAGTTGCTGAAGGAACAAAGAAGGAGGAAAGCTGCAAATAGGAGAAGGATGAGTGCCTAAAAGCAAATCTACCCCAAGCCTAGGTAAAGGAGGATGGTTTGAGGCAACGTACTTTCTGCTATCCTCAGTAAAACAAAAACTGTATACTCAGATGAGGGAAGTAGGTAAATATGGTCGGAATTATTCCACTATGCTAAGTCCCATCTGATCTCTCTTAATTACAGGTCGTCTGTCAGGCCGGCTAAGTAAATGCATCCAATGCCAGATGGAACTGCGCTGTTTATATTCAAGCAAAAGTCGTTAATTCGGGTCATTTACCCACCCAAAAAATTTGGTAGACCAGAAAGAAAAAATATCCTCGGAAAATGGGCTGGTGCCATAAACATGGGACACTGGCTTTTTGGGTCCCACATTTTAGAAGTTTTTTCCCATAAGGCTTGGATAAGGCTTCTTCTCTCCGTGTGAAGGTTAGATCTGTTTTTTTCCCCAATATTCTCTCTTGCCGGGCTAGGGGCGTCCGTGTTTCGAGGTGTTTGGAACATCTGTTGCGGGAGTGGCATTGAACAGATCATAGGTTCCATGAATTCCTTGAAATTTATTTTTTCCTGGTCTGGTGATATGGAATCGTTCGTTACAGTATTGGGAAGGGTCGCATTGCCACTTGGAAGAAAACTAAAAATATTAGAAGGCTTTTATCCAGAAGGGTACAAGTATCCTGTTGTCCGGATAGTTGAGTGGTTAGAGCGCAAGGCTGTCGTACGGAAGGTCGCGGTTCAAATCTCGCTGGTGGCAGTGGGACTTGTATCGTGATTTGACGTCGGATACCAGTCGACTCAGCTGTGAATGAGTACCTGAGTCAAATCAGGGTAATAATCTCGGGCGAGCGCAATGCTGACCACATTGCCTCCTAGTGTACCGTTACGGTCTTGAATGAAGTACTCTAACACACTTCAAGGCCCTGATCCAACATGGATTCTTGCGCCAACGATTATTATTTTTATTACAAGTATCCTATTGTATTCTGTAAGCGTAAACACCGAAGTTTCGAACTAATTTGCGACATAAAACCTCAAAATCCTTTTGAAACATTTTTATGATATTCGTCTGCATTACAATGAGACCTTTATTATATTACTTAAATTATACATATGTAGCTAAATATTCCATAGAATTAGCGGGCGTGTGAATAACATTTAAATAGACGATTTATCAATAGTTACAATTATTAAAACTTCTTTGAAGTCGCCCATCATATAAAAATCCTTCTTCTGACTGTCGCCCTTCAACTCTTTTTATATTCAATCCTCTCGACTTTCACTTCATCACCAATCAATTGATAAACATACGTAACAACAGTTGTGCTCTGTATGTCCATTAGCACAAACGATGGTATTATTGATCTAAGAAAATTGAAATAAATAAGAATAGAAGAAAATTATTATCGAATTGAATAGTTTCTTACGTATCCAACGGATTATAAGCGCCAGTTGCTGAGCCTGGATTGATGTAGAATTTATTTTCATGTTCATATGCTTCAAATTTATGTGTATGGCCGGAAATCAGAATGTCCACATCAAGCTGACGTTGTATTAAAGCTAGTGATTCTGGATCACCCCAAGGAACAACCTGTAACGAAAAATTTGAATTACTCGGAACGGATTTTATTCACAACCGGGCGGTGATATCGCTCATGACGAGATAAACTCCCTCACCAAATGCGGATCCCATGACAATGACTTCATCCAATTGTACTCCAAATCTCCAAGAATTCAGAAGTGACCTTAAACTGCTTTTATTCAACCGCCCTGGCGTTCATTCGATAGCCCAATAACACCACGCCCCTCTATATGTATCCCTGCTCCGCCCACCTACGGTTCCGCAGTATTTCACCCTCCCATCCATCGAATCCCTCTGTAAACCTAAGTCCTAGCTAAGTTAGCATTCTTCTTCTTTTTCTTCAGCCTTTGTCCCGTTCACAAGCGGGGTCGGCTTCGCCATTTGGCTCTATCGAATGCCTGATCTGGGTGCAATCTCGAGGCTTTCAAATCCCCATCCAGCGTATCAAGCCACCGTTGCTTAGGTCTGCCTTTTGGTCGTTTACCATAGACTTCGATGTTCAGACCAATCTTGGCAAGTGAATTCTCGTTAGCACGAATTGCGTGACCATACCATCGAAGACGCCTCTCTCGCAAATTTTCAACGATCAGTGCAACTCCATAACGATCGCAGATATCCTCATTTCGGATGTGATCCAAACGTGTGACGCCACTAGTCCAACGTAGCATCTTCGTCTCCATTACCGCAAGACGTCGTTCATTGTCTTTTATGGTCGGCCAACACTCAGAACCATAGAGAGCGACTGGACGGACGACATTGCGGTAAATTTTAGATTTGAGGCGTTCGTTGATACGTCGATCACAAAGGACACCAGTTGTGGAACGCCACTTCATCCAGGTTGCGTTAATGCGTGAAGCAATTTCATAACGCAGCTCTCCATTGGCTGATAGCGTTGACCCGAGGTATTTAAATCGCTCAGTTCTGGGCAGATCACTACCGCTGACAGTGATTGTGCCTGTTTCATGGGGATCGGTCGTCAAAAATTCAGTTTTGTTTAAATTCAATCAGAGACCGTGTTGCTTGAGGCGATCATTCAATTTTTGAACAAGTTGCTCGAGATCATTTTTGCTATCAGATGTTAGGAAAACATCATCTGCATAAAGCAGTGTGTAGGGCGCTGGACGTTGGATATCCCGTGTGAAGGTGTCCATAACAAGAACAAAGAGGAGTGGTGAGAGGGCACTTCCTTGATGAACTCCAACAGAGACACGAAGCGGTTTTTATACACCCGCCATACTTCGAACTTTATTTTTCGGATCGTGGTAGAGCAATTGAACCCAGCGCACGAGTTCTTCTGGCGCGAAGTGTTGTCGTAAAGCATACCAGATGACTTCGTGTGGTACACGGTCAAACGCTTTCTCTAGATCCAGAAAGGCAATGTAAAGAGGGCGATGCTTCTCACGGTGTTTCTCCGTGAGTAACCGCGCAGCGTGTATTGCATCAGTAGTTCCGCAGTTCTTGACAAATCCGGCTTGATTCACGGTTATTTCAACGATTTCGCGAATACGGTTGTTATGAATGCGTTCAAAAATCTTCATGGTATGGGAAAGTAACCGGATCGGACGGTAATTTGAACATTCTGCTGGGCTACCTTTCTTTTTCCATATTGGAACTGTGGTACTTTCTCGCCAGTCAGATGGTGTTCTTCCTTTCTGAATAACCCGGTTAAAGAATTCACTGAGCCACAGTGTTGGGTCCCAGCTCTTCGCTTTCCAGAGCTCAGATGCGATGTCGTCAGGTCCTGTTGCTTTCCCCGATTTCATTTGTTTTATTGCCTCCTCGACTTCAGTTGCGCTGATTGGTGGAACTGCTCAAAATGTCAGCAATGATTGTGGAAGTGGAGGATGAGCAAATTCTTCAGTTCTCGCCATCTATCCGTTGCGGCTCGACGATCAGTAAGCAAAATACCGTTCTTGTCATTAACACAACAGAAGTGTTCGATATCCTGTGTGCGTTCATCATGGCTTTTAGCAAGTCGATACAGATCTCTCTCGCCATCCCGAGTGTCCAGTTTATCGTAAAGATTTTTGAAATGCTTCGCTCGGGTGACAGCGACCGCTTTCTTTGCTTCCCGGTTGGCATTCTTATAAATTTGCCAATTAGCAGGCGTTTTATCGTCGAGAAATTTGTGGTAGACGCGTTTCTTTTCATGGTCATTCATTTCAACATCATCATTCCAAAGCCAAGTATCTCGGTTGATGTACCGCTTACCCGGCTTGGTGACCCCGACGGTTGCAGAGGCCGCTTTGTGGATCGTGTCTTTCATTTGGTTCCATGATTCTTCCACATTCGTAATGGTTGGCAATCGTATGAGTGAGACCGTTTCTTCTTTCTCACCAAATCGCCACCATTTAATGCGCGGCGGGCCAGTGCGTTCTTCACGCTGTTTTATCGGTGGCTTAATTCGCAGGACGGCAATCAACGGCCGATGTTGAGGTGCGATGGTCTCATAGGGAACAACTTTGCAATTAGTGACAGTGGTAAAATGCTGGCGTCTTATGAGAATATAGTCGATTTGCGTTTTATTGTTCCCACTATAAAATGTGGGCAGATGGGACAATCGTTTGATGAACCATGTATTCATAACTACAAGGTCATGGGTGTCCGCAAAATCGATTATACGCTCGCCACCTTCATTGCGCGCTCCGAACCCCTTTCCCCCATGGCACCTGTTACCGTCTGCCTTTTCACCCACATGACCATTAAGGTCGCCGGCAATGATTATGTAATCGTCAACAGGCACGTGATAAGTCTTTTCATCGAGAAGTTGCCAGAAGGCATCTTTTTCGGCATCAGGTCGACCTGTCTGTGGTGCATACGCGGTGAAGAAGTGAATAGTGCGATCAGCTGATATAATGGTGGGCTTCCTCAGCCGATCATCAAATCGTTCGACTTCTTTAATGGCATCACGGAAATCCTCTGAGATGGCAATGCCAATACGATATTGAGTGTGTGGGTTACCAAAGTAGAGAAGTTTGTAGCGATTTTTACCGCATTCGCGTTCAATGTCACAGCTTTTGGCACCAGACCATCGGGTTTCTTGCAGAGCGCAGATGTCAATGCACCTTTTCCGAAGGGCTCTTGCGAGTTCCTCGGTCTTTCCAGTTAGGGTACCAACATTTAGCGTGCAGAAACGTATTTGTTTTGTTCGTTGCTTTAAATTAAGTCAATAATTGAGTATCACATTATTTTGCCGGTAAAACTAAGTTGTTCCAGGCAAGCCAGGGTGTTAAGTATTAGTCATAAACTACACAAGACAAAGTAAACCCATGCTCACAGCTTACCTGATGTCCGTGCGATAATCCAATTCGAAACTGTCCCACGGTCACAACTTTCTGCTCCGGGTAATTGAGGTTCTAAGGGCAAACAATACAGGATTGAAAATGAAAAACAACAAATTAACGTTTATTAAAATCGGCACAGCTTGGTCAGGGGGCGCAGGGGTCCCCGCGAACTTTACCTCGTCGAAGTCACCGCGAACGATATGGACATCATTTGCGAGAGTTTTCAAATAATCAAAGGATTCTTTTGTGCACAGATTTCCTGTGCAGAGAATGTGATGAATACGTCCGGGTACAAGAAGTTTCTTAAATTTCGATGGTAAACTACTGCAACGATGCGGAATGTGTAAATCGCCCAGAACTAGAACAAGCTGGAAATCAATTTTAACGCCGGATTAACATAGATAATCGGATACAATCGTAAATAGCTACTTCGAGAAAGTCTAGTGAATGATTACCATTTTGTTAATACGTTTTATACACAACCCCTTCTGACAAGCATCAAAATCGAACGGGAAATTCGATGGGGGCGGGCTCGACTCTGTGTAAGCTTCACGGATGGTGATACCCCGGGCTATTTGACAGCTGACATCAAATGTCATCGTACTTTCAAATGCCCTTCCGAGATACGCTGAGTTTGGCTTGAAGTTTACAACGCTTGCGAGCCTCACGAAGCGTACCTGAGTTTACGTCAAACCGTAAACGTCAATTTTCGATCGCACTTAGCTTGCAACGACCCATGTCCTTTGGTAAAAACATTGAGATCAAATGTTAAACCAGGAATTAATTCATTTCGATACCCAGAAGGATGAGATTGTTGAGATAGTCGTAACATTAAATTGCATGACATACAAAAAAGATACAAATCCATTTATTAGCTAATAGTCTCCTCAAAATTCCAATTTGACAGTTAAATACGCAGGAAGCCCTCAAAGCGTTTGCAACTCCACATAATTTCCGTACTAGCAAACCGAACGAATTTCACTACGCTCGTCGCCCGGGCAGAGGCTTGCGAAAATTAAAGTGCCCAGAAACGAAGAACCAAATTGGTGACCAAGTTCCCGGTTACAGTGCGGCTGCACGTCTGTGGAGAAATTCTCCATACAAACTCGGGTTACGGCAACGGTTGAAGGAACATCAAAATGTTCTGGTTGCGAATCTTGCTTGATCGTTTGAAAAGCTTCCGAGCGATTTTAATGTGCTGCGAACACTTGAGACGTTTACATCATATGATGGGGTATTGTTTGGGTGGTTTATGGGTAGGAAGTTACGTCATCCTCGTCTATCCGCCTACACATGTCGGCATCGTCAAAGAACGATGCCTAAATAAATACTCGCTAGCATGTAAGTTAGCTTTATTGCACTAGACCTAAGTAAATACATAATTGTTAGGAAGTAAGAATAAGGAAAAGATGTGTATTCTATTGCTTGCATTGTGGCCCTTCAAAAGGACATGTAACTGCAAGCAAAGGGTGCATACACAGTTCCCGCTGATCTCCCGCAGAGATCAGTCGTGTTATAGTGGCAGAAAGTCGAAGCGACCGATACACGAGAATTCACGTGAAGGGACACCGTCCCCGGAGCCAATGGGTCTTCCTGACCCAAAGCGGTCCCACTCCGACATCCACGAAGCTGAACCATTGACTCCCAATATTTCTCTCATCCACAGCCACATGGATAGCCGTGAACTACCGTCATCCGACGAAGAGGAAGACGTAGCAGCTCTAATGAGTCAACTCAACGAGGCCATGAAAAGAATCGCATGCCTGATACACCGCAACCAGAAACTGGAGGCCCTCTTTGGAATAGCCCCGGACGAGGAGATACCCTCCCCGGCTACCCACAACGCGACGATAAGCAAAACCCTCGCAATGCTCAACAAAGACACGACACCCACCCACGTGGTGACTACTGCGATCACCACGAGCACTGCGTCGACATCAAACAGAAATAGCGTCCATTCTGTCGCCCCAACGCCAGCTGAGGCATATCAACGAACAATGCCAACGCCACCAACGCAGCCAACCATACCGGCACCTCCCAAGAGCGCATCACCATCAGCACAGACATCACACCAGTCCGCGTCATCACGTCCCGCCGTGAAACCGGACAATCTTCCTGCCGCAACGTCACAGCGTCCCGCCACCACATCAAATCAACGCCAACAAGTCGCGACACCTCCGGCGCGACAAACCATAATCACCGGATCGACGCCAACGTCTGAGCCAAAAAAAGTAAGTAAATTCCCTCCGCTTATAATTAGGGCTGACCCTACAACCTCCAGGAAAATCTCCAGCGAGCTCCTAGCCGCAAACCCAGGAAGGTCGGGAATTTATTTACCTAATGTGATATTATTCCAGGAAGGACTACAGACATTGTTATCTATTGAATTGTTTGATGGTGGTCGCAGATGGTTGGCATCTGCTTCGTCGACTATGACTTGTGCACTCGACACATCTTCTAACGTCCACATAAGCGGATTATGACGCCGCCAAATCTCTTCTGAAAGATAAAAACCAACTTCATCAGAAGCCCATTAACCTAGTCCTTCGTGGTCTAGACTTCACATACACCCCTGAGGAGATCCTTAATGAACTCCATAGGGTCGGCGTCAAGGATGCAATCGCTGTTCGTCCATATGACACAAGCGTATCACGACATAGCAGCCAAGACCGGCACCTTTTTCTTATTACGTTTAATCCAAACTTCCAGCAGGCATCAAATACACACCCGGCCAGTTACAGAAACTACCCGACGTTCATACAAGCCCGCGCCAGATTGAACGAACCGCAGCCGCATGCGCCCAAGCTAACACCCTACGAAAGTTCTCCACCTTACTTAAGTCTCAAACCAACCACACAACCCACACGCACAATCCACCACCACAATCCTACGCCGCCATCGCCAGGAACTCCACGCGAGCGCAACCCTCCTCTCCTATTGATAGGGAAATTCTATCCCTGCTCAACACCTCCACCGCTTCCATGGCGAATAAAATAAACAAGTTCTTCCCGAACTACCATGCGTTTTCCTCCCCGATGGAAAAAAGACTAGCTCTCATTTCCTTCCTATACGAGATCTCCCCTGCCCAAGGGCAGTAAAGTGGTGCTTCTCAGCCGCTAACTCACTAGTTAGCAGAGCACGCAAATACGAGCTATCCATATTCCTCTCCACTCACAAACCCGACATCCTACTCCTCACCGAGACAAAGCTAAATGCTCGCAGCAAATTAGTCGTCCGGAATTCGCGGGGTGGCGGAACAGCCATCCTCGTCGCACATCCTTCAGCTGCAAAGCAAATTTTCCTACCTCACAACGTCGCCACATCCCTCGAAGTGACAGCAGTAAACCTTACTACCAACACCTCAAACATCTTCCTTTGCAGCATTTACTGCCCCAATCAGTCGTTAAACCCAAACGACATATCCAACGTAATTGTCCAACGCCACCGCTTACTCTACTCCTTTCATCTCATCCTACATTCCACAGAGGTAGAACTCAGTCATTTCTAGACCTTTTCCTTGTGAGCGAAAACACTCTCACCCAATCCACAAACCGATCCGACCTTCCAACTATCCCTGGGATCAGCGATCACGACGGAGTCGTATTCACCTTTTTCCAACCTCACCTAATCCACAAATCCCAACCCAAACTACTCTGCTACAAACTGGAGTCTATTGCAAGAATAAATTTACCCGAACAACCCTCGCCCGATGAAATTGACTCCGCTGTGATCCAGTTTACCCAAGCCACCCAGTTATCCTGTGAGTAAACCATACCTAAACGTCCCCTAATGTACGACGGCGCAATCACTCTTCCAGCAGATGTCCTCAATCTAATTAAAGAGAAGAACACCCTACGCGGGCAACTACACCGGAATAGGTACTCTCCCCCAATACCATCACCTTATACCACAAATCCGGCACCTCTCCAACCAAATCAGGTCGAAGATCCAATCCTTGTACCTAGAGCACCATACCCTAAAAAATTCAAAAATTTCCCTCAATTCTGACATTTACACAAACCTTAAACAATTGCGTCCACGGTTAGCAAAATCAATTACCCAACCTAACCTATCCCCAAACATTTCCAACACCGACAGAGCCAGCCACCATGCCACCATCAACCTATCCAATAACGAAACCATTAAAACCGTATGCGCCCATGTCTAATCCTTAACTGCAAGCACAACAATCCATACACAATTTCCTATTCCACCACCCACCATCAAGTCGAACGTTTCCAACCGTCTAAACAACAACATCCCAACAACTGCCTGCCTCCTTGACATCCAGAAGGCCTTCGACTCAGTCTGGCACGAAGGCCTCATCTACAAAATGTCCCATAAATTCCATTTCCATCCGCAACATTGTAGGCTCCTCCTTAGCTACCTCTCCCACAGTAAAGCCATCGTCAAAATTAATGACACGACGTCCTCAGTCAAGAAGGAGAAGCGCGCCCTAGCTTCCAAGGAGGATGGAGGTGGAATCACTCCACGCCATCATCCGCGACCTAAAGCAGCAAGTCAACGCCCTGAGAGCAGCGAATCCCGGCAACCGGACCGCAGCGACAACTCCGGCACCAAGGACGTCGACCATTCCGAGACCCAGCATCCCAGCACCTCAAGCAGCCCACCCGAGGCCATCAAGCAGCAACACCGCCCCATCAGTCGACCAAGCCGGCCAGCCGTCATCAACCAACCGCAACACCACCTCATCCAGCAACAATGCTTCCAAAGTGAGTAGACTCCCCTCCCTAGTAGTAGTAGGCCCCCCGCAGTGACTTCTCATCCACAAAGAGAACTCTCCAAAAATCGCTGCCCCATGATTTCCTTATCAAGAAATCCGGTCCCGAGTCCCACCAAATCCTCGTTAAAACCAAAGAGGAGTTTAATAACACCAAAATCTTCTGGTCGATAGCAAGACCAAGTTTTACACTTACACGCTCCCTAGCGAGAAAACAACCAGCCTCATCATCAGAGGCCTGGACCGCACCTTTTTCCCCCAAGAAATTATGGACGACCTGCGCGACCAAGGTGTCCATAACATCCTCTCGGTAAAGTCTTGCCAAACAACCCGTGCCAAGATC
Organism: Hermetia illucens; assembly: GCF_905115235.1. NCBI lineage: Eukaryota > Metazoa > Arthropoda > Insecta > Diptera > Stratiomyidae > Hermetia > Hermetia illucens. Next base: position 10,611,245 of record NC_051855.1, on the reverse strand, counting down.
GAAAACCGCACGCTCGATCTTTGGCTCATCACCTTTGATGCTACCTTCACCGAAGAGCAGCTCAAAAAGGTCAGAGCCGTCCAACGGACCATTGTCCGTTTCGAAGAAATTCGAAACAGACAGCTACTGCAGTGCAAGAACTGCCAGAGAATTGGTCATGCCGCGCCAAACTGCAACCTTGACTACCGCTGCGTGAAATGCGACCAAGTGCATCCACCAGCGGCCTGCCCCAAAACGGCTGAAGAAAAGCCCAAGTGCGTGAACTCCGGCTCAAACGAGCACTCGGCAAATTATCGAAATTGCCCCACCTTTACCCTGGTCACGTCTAAGCGCAACGCACAGAGACGTACTCGCACGCCTCAACCACCACCGAAACAGACACCTCGCCCGATTAATACTCCCTCCTTCGTGCGTCCATCAGTGTCGTACGCAGACGCCACACGCACCCAATCGACCTCCTCGACACACACCTCTAACGCGGTACCAGCTAACGTTAACATGAAGCAATTGTTCGACATGTTTTCCATGATGGTCAGCTCTCTAACCTCCAACAATGGACGTTAGATTCATAGAGCTGAACATCAACTCAATCGTCGGCAGAGCACGCCGACACAAATTTAGGCTATTTCTCCAAAGCCTGGGCCCTTGTCATAGGCGGAGACTTAAACGCGAAACACCCTTCATGGCTAGACCGAAACCCGAATTTCAATGGTCACAAACTCCACAGTTTCCTACCTTAGTCCCGCACTATCAACCTTCTTCCGTTCCAACTACCATTCCTACCGTGATCACTTCCTTACTACATCCAACATCACCATCGTCCCAAATCCAAACACCTTTCCTTTCCTAGAGACCGCGTCTGGACTCAGTGACCATGACGCAATCATCCTCGACTGCAAACTGCCAGGAAGAGTCAAAACCCCCCCTCCTCGCTCAGTACCTGACTTCAGTAGAGCGAACTGGAGACACATAAACCAGCACATTTGGAGAGAACTCAGCGACATTGAGCTCCCAACCTCTTCGGCGCAGACTCTTCAGAAATAGATTCGCGCCAAACTTCGACACCATGAAGGCCGAGTTATACAACCTCGACCTATCAATTCGAAACAGAATTCGCTCTCTGTACCTCGAAAACACCAATTCTCGCCTTGCGGACACTATCCTAAATTCGGAAGCTTTCCACGAATTAAGGAAATCCTGCCCTGGGCTCGGAAAATCTTCCGCCCCAGCCCCAATTCTCCCCCAAAACATTCCCCCGCCCAGAAAAAGCCGAGGTCCTGGCTAACCACTTCCATGAGGCGCATCAAATCACCTCTGGTGTACAAAACAGCCAAACTGAGTCTGAAGTCGCTGACACTGTCGCCTGACTCAACTCCTCACCCACCTTCGTGCAGACTCGGCACTTCGCCAATATCTTTGCTAACCCGCTACGCAACCCTTGCCAGCACGACCTCACTCCAAATCACCCCAAATCATCCCCCATATGATCAAAGGCACCATACAGAAGAGCAAAAATAAACGCTCAACCGGCATCGACCGTATGCCTGCGATTCTATTGAAAAAATGCTCCAATTCCATCAGCCCCTTCCTTTCCAACCTGATAAACCACTGCATCCTGAATGCACACTTCCCAACTAGCTGGAAATGCGCCCGTGTAGTCCCTATCTTAAAGAAACAAGAGAATCCGCTATAACCAGACAGCTACCGGCCAATTTCGGTCCTTAAGGCCTTAAGTCTTTGAACGGACCATCAAATCGGTCATTGACATACAAATCGACGCTTCTAACGCAATACCAGATTTCCAGTCCACTAATCGCACTGCTCACTCAACTGAGCACTCCCTTCCCATCCTGAAAACGGATATCCTTACGGGACTCAATAACAAAACTCCCACAATTGCTTGCCTTCTCGATCTAAAGAAGGCTTTCGACTCTGTCTGGCAGCACGGACTAGTCCATAAGCTTTACCACTCACTGTCTTCTCACCCTCATCTATGCAAGCTCATACTGAGCTTCTTGGAAAACCGCTCGGCAAAAGTAGCAATACCTGAAGCCACATTTTCGGCATTCTCATGCCCAGCAGGCATCCCACAAGGGTCGGTCCTATCAGCCACCCTTTTCTCACTCTTCATTGCGGACCTCCCAAAACCACCAGCACACCCACAACCTATCCGGATCCTACAATACGTAGACGACCTTATTATCTATTCCTCGACCAAAAACATCCCCCTGGGAGAATCTCGCCTCAACTCATACTTAGAGGAGTTGTTCCACTATTTCAATAGATGGAAACTCATGCTGAATCCCCAAAAGTGTCAGGCAATTGTGTTTCGAGGCCACCACCAACTGACCAAACCCATACTCCATAGGCTTAAAAATCTATCTCTCCGGGTTAACGGCTCCACAATCCCAAACACCGATAACGTGACCATACCTCGGTGTCGTAATAAATTCAAGGCTCTCCAACGTTCCCCACATCTCAAAGGTCCTGGCCAAAGTAAATTCAGCGTTCTACGCTCTGCGCCCAATTTTATTGTACAGGAGCCCAACCCCCAAATGTGCTACAAACAGCTCATAAGATCCATCATCTCATACGGCTTCATTTTCTGGTGTGACTCTTCCCCAGCGCAGATGGAGCGACTGCACCTCAAGGAAAGATGGCTGCCAAATCTACCGTAATGATGATCAATCAAAATACATTTCGAATTCCACTCTATATAACGAGTGCGAAATTCCCCGCATTGACGCTTTCCTCGTCAACCAGGCAATTAATTTCCTCCGCAAGTGCAGAGATCACCCAAACCCCCCAGTTAAATCTGCGATGGGCATAATTTGCGCCGAATTTCTTAAGACACAGTAGGTTCCCGCAACTTATCCTTGATCTTCTGGAGCGCGGCGACGTGTTCGATGAAGAAGGAAGAGTCACCCTCTACACAGGCCCCTATTCCCCTTCACAATATGTGAAGCCCAAGCCCACCATAAACCGCGTATAACAAATGAACGAATGAAATTTGGTGGACAGATGGGAACTATGAAATGCCACCAATTTAGGTGGAGTTTAAAGGGGGGCTCAAAATTTTTTTTCACCGGATATAGTCGGTTGGTTACGGTTGGTTTTAGCACAGCAGCTGGCACCGAGTGTACTGTTCTCGACGGCTACGGCTGGATGCCATCAGCTCGTCCGCCGGTGATGCGCCTGCTATCATCCCCTCTTCTTCTTCTATCTATGACTTGGTCGCACGAGTACTCCGGGAAGAATATTCACCCTGGCTGGCCCGGCACCAGGGTAAGGGTCTCGTTTGAAATTGAAGGTGCCCAAGGTATTCAGAGTTCGCATACTAAAGACCAAGTTTCCCATTGGCCACGCAGCCCTCGGCGTATGCTGTTCCATCTTGGCTTGGGGTCCTATTAGCACCTTCTCCAGTGCAGGGAGGGCGATCCCCGGGCTGTTGCTTCGGTCCATCCCCCGTAGGATCTACTTCCCCCTAACACATGATCAGCAGACAAGCAGATCCTCGTCAGTTGGATGAGCCTACTCCCAGCTTGACCCTATACGCTCTTGCCCCGTCCGAAAACGGTTTCCAGCGGGCACCACGAGGAGGTCGTGTGAGGACTTGCCGAATTATGAAGCATAATCAGACCTGGCCGCCCCACGAGGCAGACTTGCCTGAGATGGAGCGATGGCGTAGGTGAGGACACCAGACAACTTTTAGGGATATCGGATTGGTGGACCTCTGCGCAAAAACGGGGTGTTTGGAGTTTCTTATTAAGGCAGGCCTAGACCGGATATAGGGCACCAAATGAAAGGTTTCAATTTCTACTTTCTGAAGCTGACATTAATTTTGGCTTGAATTGCAGAGTACGTAAGTAAGGAGTCAAAATGTACGCATTTAAAGTGATACAGGACTCATTTTCGGAATCTGCCCAACCTAAAAATCCGAAAGAAATCAGGGTGGTGCGCCTAGATGAAATCTACGCCTCAAAATATATCCCATTCCGATATCTGCTTAAATAAACTTACTAATAGTATATTACTACTTTTTTGAAATTTACTGAAAAACCACCCTTAAATTCATCCCAGGACTTCCGAATTTCGCACCTGCATAGAGGACATGTATATATGTGCTAAATATGCTGATCTCTCTTGGTGACAGGCCCCGCGACAGGTCGACCAAGAAAATGCATAGAATGTCGTTACAAACATGACGATCGGATTGAGTCACAAGCCTCGGAGAAATGCTAGGGCGTCCACCTCAGTCGACGCGGCAGGACGGGCCCCGGTCCTGTCGAGAAATGGGCAAGGGTTCTTAACGCATGGACGGCGTCAGGACGTAAGCAAGTTAGTCCGCACACAACGAACAAAACAAATACGTGTCTGCACGCTAAATGTTGGTACCCTAACTGGAAAGACCGAGGAACTCGCAAGAGCCTTTCGGAAAAGGTGCATTGACATCTGCGCTCCGCAAGAAACCCGATGGTCTGGTGCCAAACGCTGCGACATTGAACGCGAACGCGGTAAAAATCGCTACAAACTTCTCTAGTTTGGTAACCCACACACTCAATATGGTGTTGGCATTGCCATCTCAGAGGGTTTCCGTGATGCCATTAAAGAAGTCGAACGATTTGATGATCGGCTGATGAAGCTCCAAGCCGTTTTTGTTGATGCCTCTGACATCGCAGTAGGTGCTGCCCTTCACCAAAAGGTGGATCAAGTTTGGCAGCCGTTGAGCTTCTTCTCGAAACGGTTGAATCCCGCTCAACGGAACTACAGTACCTACGATCGCGAACTGCTCGCCGCGTACTTGTCCATCAAATACTTCCGTTTCACCCTAGAAGGCAGGCCGTTCACAGTGTTCACGGACCATAAGCCTCTCACGTATGCTTTGAAACAAAAGCCCGACAAAGCGTCCCCTCGTCAGCTTCGACACCTGAGCTTCATAAGCCAGTTTACGTCAGACATCCAGCACGTGTCCGGCAAGGACAACATAGTTGCTGACGCTTTGTCTCGTGTCTCCGAGGTTAACATCCCCGCCTCACTCGATTTCTCGGCTATTGCCAAGGCGCAGGAGGATGACGCAGCACTTCAGAGCCTCAAGTCCAACCCCAAATACAAATTTCGGGAGTTGCCCATCTTCGGCTCAAACCTCTCGCTCTGCTGCGAAGACTCGGAAAAGGGACCTCGGCCATACATTCCGGCCACATTTCGCAAGGAAGTGTTCCACGCAGTTCACGACTTGGCGCATCCCGGCATCAGGACAACAAACCGGTTAGTCACCGGGAAATACTTCTGGCCCTCCATGAACAAGGATATCAATTCCTGGGCCAGAGAGTGCAACGCATGCCAGAAGTGTAAAGTCTCCAGGCATGTAAGGAAAGAAGTGGGCTCATTCCCCCGCACTACAAAGCGTTTCCACACGATACACCTCGACATAATAGGGCCTTTGCGAGACTCGCACGGTTACAAGTATTGCCTCACAATCATCGACAGGTTTACGCGGTGGGCTGAGGCAATACCTCTGAAAGACTTTACGGCGCAATCTTGTGCCGAAGCCCTCTGCCGAGAGTGGATACCTCGCTTTGGCGTCCCTGCAGTGGCCATCACTGACCAGGGAATGCAATTTGAGTCCACCCTTTTCTCGGAGTTAGGTAAACTCCTGGGTTTTAAACGCCAGCGGACTACGGCATACCACCCGCAATCCAATGGGATGCTGGAACGTTGGCACCGGACGCTGAAAGCCGCCATCATGGCATGCGACGACCCGTCCTGGACTCAAGTCTTGCCTCTCGTCCTACTCGGCCTTCGTACAACCCGCCGAGAGGAATTTGCTGCCAGCCCCGCGGAGCTGGTATACGGGGAGAACCCAAGACTCCCAAGCGATCCGGTCTTCGACAAGAGATCGGGTCTCACGGAGTCGGGGTTGGTGCGTATGCTGAGGGACAATCTCCGACGCATCAAAGCGCCACCACCCACTCGACACGCGTCCATACCTGCTTGTTCGCCCAAGGAACTGGACACATGCACGCACGTGCTTATCAGGACGGATGCCGTCCGGAAGCCGCTGCAGTCACCATATGAGGGCCCGTACCGCGTTCTCGAGAGGGGAGAACATTTCTTCCAGCTCGAGATCGGTGGTCACAAAAAGGCGGTCTCTTTGTCCAGGCTGAAACCCGTGTGCGCCCCGAAGCAGCGTCGTGTCCGCTTTGTGGATTAACGGCGAACGAAGTTCCGGGATCCGTCGCCGAAACCCCTAGGTTTCGTCTGGGGGCGGAGTGATGTGGCGCGGCAGGATCTGCAGCATTCGAAATTTATTTCGAATGTTGCGGATGCGGACGGGTAGATGGCGCGGAACTCTCCACTCACTCATTTTCTGAACGCACCAGGGGAGTGGAGAATTAGCGGTGGAAAAATGCCGTTGGTTGGGACAGTAAGGACCGCATGGAAATAAGCCGGTCTCTTTTGTTTCCAACCGCGGCGGCGCAAACATCACATCATATATAAAGATACATCACCTTGTGAATTTTGAGTATAAAGACTAAAAGATTATATACATAATTGATTTCATAAGTTAAGTATAATTGTGCTGAAGGAATATATATTCATGTTAAAGTCTTACATAATTTTGACGTAAAAGCTTAGAAATAAAAGAAAGACTAAAGCAGCTCCACGTAAAGTCAAAGTTGGATCTTTCGAGAACAATGCGAGAATCTTTTTTTCGTCTTTTTTTGAGACTTTGCTTGCACTTCCGCGATCAGGAAAATCATCAACGTTACCGACACTTTTTATAGCGATTTATCCACTTGCTAACGAACTGCTTTGACTTTCCCATATATTTTGCAGCAGCAGTTTGCGTTAACACAATATAACGAAGCTCACGACGCAACGATGTCGACCCTTCGATATCTCGCATCGTAATGACCCTTACGACAGTGTGCATTCCTCGAGATCTCGCAACGAAATGAAGTTTGCAGGATCGGTTGCTGCGTGTGTGGCAAAAGAATTTGGTTACAAACTTGGTTCGTCGTCAGTGCATACTTTACGAATGACTTACCAAGTTTCTTATTATTTTTTGGGTTTCACTGGTTCTGATTTCTGAACTGACAATTCCACCATTTTAAATCCTTATCATTGGAGCCTCACTCGGCCCCACTCGCTGGTATGTCAATGATTCGGATTGGTTGCCCCATTGCTGCTATCATTCTTTCTGATAACTCTAATTTGATTGTTTTGTTCCGTGCACTTACATATATGCATATATATTAAAATATAGTATTCGAAATGTAATTGGAGAATGTTAAGGCGCTTCTTCCATCCCTTGCCCTCACTCCTTACTGCCGACTTATACTAGTTGACTGCATTAAAGGAGACTTTCGCACGCTTTCACCGGTGGATGTAAACAGCTGAACCGAAATTAATTTAGCACTATTGATAATCCAGGATCCAGGATTCAAGTTATTCCCTCCCAAAAAGATCCTAGATCAATTCCACGGGATATCCAAATATTGAACTTTTCCGACAACATTTTCTCGTTCCTTTCACCATCTCCATCTTTCAAGGAGATGCGCTGAAAGGATGCTCCGTAACAATGACATCCTTGTCATCGTCCTTGTGCTAAGGGTCTGCCGCGCGCTTTCTTCTCATCTTTTGTTAAAAGTACTCTTTTTCTCAGTTCTGATCCGATTTTTATTGGTTTGAATTGAAAACAATCCACATTCGAATAATATTCAGGAGAGTAAGGATTCGCAGCTCCTTGATTTAGCCTGATTTAGCGTCCATAAAAGGATACGTTCTCCGGAGATTGATTCTCCTGCGAAAAAGTGTCAGTTTTGCAATGTAAGGGAATGAGGGGGTGGTAAACCACCACGACAAGTGGAAGTTTGTTATGTGACAAGGACGAATTGTAAACGGGAATGTTCTTAGGAACTAACTCGGTTTAAGTAAAGGATTTACTGTTGGATGGATGGAAGGTTAGGTTGGCCCGTTATACGCGGGAACAGCGAATTTGTCATTTGATCCTTGCAGTCCTACTGCTATTCCGTGATACTCCTATTGGACGGCTTGCCTCTTTAGTCCTTGATTATTCACACGCGCTGTACGGTTATACAAGGGAGGTATTAATGTGAAAAGTAAGAATTGATCCTGATTGACGTGAGTTGGAGGACATTTGTCTTCCTGGATTAAACGAGGGTCACGGATTCAAATTCGTTGCAAGAAGTTCAGGAAAGCTCTGCAGGAAGTTAAGGAATGACTACTAGCAACTGCAGAAAAGGATTCGTAACGTGCATCGGTGAGCGAGAGTGAGAGTAGTGTGTTTACTTGTAGAGTTTTAACAATAATATATCCTTGTACGATTTAGAATGAGATAAACAAAAATTGCGCAATGTCTGTGTTTCTGGCGTGGTAGCAGCAGGAATTGTAATGAATTAATAACGTTTCGCTAATAGTTCGAGACAACGAAGTAGTTCGGATATTACATCGCTAGGAAATTGGGTAAGTGCAGCATTCAAGGAAACACTGTGCAAAGTTCATTGTAATCCAAAGAATGCGACCGCGACATCGTTCAATAAGTCCCGGGACTAACTCTATGAAAACAACATTTTATCGGCAAAATTCTTTATTATTCATCAACATAATCTCCTTCAAGTGTAATACAATCATTCCAACGCGCCTCTAACTTTTCAATGTCATGTTTGTAGAACGATTTGTCTTTTGACTCAAAATGAGCCTCAGTAGCAGCGATCACCTCCTCATTTGAGCCAAATCTGTTTCCCTGGAGCATTGCAAAGATCCTGTAGCCGCTGGGGGCCAGATCCGGCGAGTACAGAGGATAAGGAAGCAGTTGGAAGCCTAATTCGTTGAATTTGGTCATCGTTTTGATTGACTTGTGACACGGTGCGTTGTCTTGATGACAGATGACTTTCTTCTTCTTCATGTGTGGGCGTTTTTTCGCTATTTCGGCCTTCAAACGATCCAATAACATCATGTAGTAGTCGCTATTGATAGTTTTTTCTTTTTCGAGGCAGTCAATGAAAATTATACCATTCGCATCCCAGAATACGGACGCCATCACTTTGCCGGCCAACTGTTGTGTTTTTGGACTCTTCAGGCGGCTTTCACCGGTCGTACGCCATTCAGCTGATTGCCGACTTGACTCCGGAGTAAAGTGGTGAATCCATGTTTCGTCCACTGTCACATATTGACGCAAAAAATCCTGTTTATTGCGAGTAAACAGTGCCAGCAACGTTGTTGCTTTTGGTTCCATTCTGAGCAAACGCGGCACCCATTTGGAAAAAACCTTTTTCATAGCCAATTTTTGGTGCAAAATAGTAAATGCATTGCTCACCATCTTAGCTCTCTCGGGCACTTTCATTTTGCAGTCACCCATCACGATTTTCAATACTTGCTTGGTGTTTTCGCGAGTTACTGCATCATTTGGCCGACCCGGACGTTCTGCATCATTTGTATCAGCACGACCGCGTTTCAAGTCAGCATACCACCGACAAATGGTTGTTTTCGACGGAGTAGAGTTCGGATAACGTTTTTCAAGCCATTGCTGAGCTTTGAACAGTGTTTTTTCCCATTAAAAAACAATGTCTTATCAACACACGAAACTCGTTTTAGTCCATTTTTTCACGATTGCAAAGGTAGCGTCACTTTAACCACTATAGCTTTCTTGGTTATGTTTCGAATTACATCAAATTTTGACACATCCTATCTGAAGGTTGGTACTTCTGAACCTTGGTATATAAATGGTATTATTAGCGCCATCTCTACGTTAGTCCCGGGACTTATTGAACGATGTGTTATTTCTATATTTTAGATATTTCCATCTGGATTGAATTCGGCCGGTATCTTTAAGCTGAGACGGAAAATTGGCTCAATTCTACAGAGATACATCTAGATAGAGCAGCTTACGATTCAAAATGCTACGAATAATGCACGGACCTTATGAGAATTTATAAAATTAAACTGTTTTCAACGAAGCCTTATCCATGCTCTCCCAATTGAAGTAATCAAGAAGCTAGAAATCTTGGCGAAAGAGTGCCCTGAATTGAGTGATGATCCTTTTGAATGAGTGAAACCACGACAACAACAACGACGACTTCAAGACGGAAGGTGTTGGGAGCAGGAGGTGGCGGTGGTGGTGGCGTGGGTGGTAGCTCTAGTGGGACAGGTGAAGTAAGCGGCAGTGGTAGCGGTGGAACTGGCAGCTTATTGGGGGTTAGTGGCTACGGCCCGAGCTATAGTCTTCCGCAAACAATAACAGTAGGATCTGGCGACGGCGGGGGCGGATCAAGTAGCGGTGGGGGAGGCGGTGGAGGAGGAAGTGGAGGAGGTGGTAGCGGAATAGCTGCCGGTGGATTTTACATAACTACTGGTGCATTCGGTAGTGGTAACGGCATCGGCACGGGTAGTACCGGTCCTGGAAGCAGCAGTGGAGGTAGCTTAGGCATAGGAGCACCCGGGCAAGCATCTGGCGGTCTGCTGGCAACGAACGGACCACCAGCAGGTGGAAGCACAGCTCCCGCCCCAACTCACAGTACGGCGGAGATAAGGCAGCTACACGTAGCCGGAGGCGGAACCGGTGGCGGTACAAGTGGTACTGTTGGAGTGGTGGGCAATAGCGGAACTGGTCTTTTATCTGGCATTGGCAGTACCATGGGTCCAAGTAGCGCTATCAGTGGAGTTCCGCCAATCGGTATTGGCATCGCCACCGGTCTTGGCAATAAAATGCTTGGACGTAAGCAAAGTCTTAAAGGTATCGAACCAATATTGGCCGATTATGGGCCAGAAGAATCACTGAATGAAAGTGCCGACATTGAATGGGTAAATAAGTTATGGGTGAGGCGATTAATGCGATTCTGTGCCCTGGTATCCTTGACTTCAGTTTCGCTGAATACACCAAAGACCTTTGAACGGTATCCACCCTTACAATACATTACATTGGCGAGCGATTCGACCGTTGCATTTCTATTTACAGCAGAAATGATTGCGAAGATGCATATTCGTGGGATTTTAAAGGTGAGTCTGGAGAGAGAGTCAATTTTAATTGTTTGTTACGTTGTTGGATCTATTTCATTTTCAGGGCGAAGTTCCCTATCTCAAGGATCATTGGTGTCAATTTGATGCATCCATGGTGTTTTTCCTCTGGTCATCGATAATTCTTCAAATTTTTGAAATTTTAATGATCGTGCCCAAGTGAGTATTGAAATTTTTTTCCAGTAGAAAATTTAAATAAACCTTCTATGCTAGGAAATGAAATGACCCTAACAATTTAGACGAATTTGGACGAAATTTTGAATATACTTTCATAGATCTAAATCTTTTTCTTCAGCCTTTGTCCCGTTCACAAGCGGGGTCGGCTCGTCGTGATCGGCTTCGCCATTTGGCTCTATCGAATGCCTGGTCTGGGTGTAATCTCGAGGCTTTCAAATCCCCATCCAGCGTATCAAGCCACCGTTGCTTAGGTCTGCCTTTTGGTCGTTTACCATAGACTTCGATGTTCAGACCAATCTTGGCAAGTGAATTCTCGTTTGCACGAATTGCGTGACCATACCATCGAAGACGCCTCTCTCGCAACTTTTCCACAATCGGTGCAACCCCATAACGATCGCGGATACCCTCATTTCGGATGTGATCTAAACGTGTGACGCCACTAGTCCAACGTAGCATCTTCGTCTCCATTGCCGCAAGACGCCGTTCATTGTTTTTTATGGTCGGCCAACACTCAGAACCATAGAGAGCGACTGGACGGACGACATTGCCGTAAATTTTAGATTTGAGACGTTCGCGGATCTGGTTTGAGCTGATGTGATGACTTTTAATGCTGAGTCCCGTCGTCTGCTGTAGATGCATCTGTGGATCACTGTACGTAGTTCCTCCGATGGTTACCACTTCACTCATGTTTGACCTTCCTAACTATCGTGAACCCATCTCTAGATTCGAAGCAGTATTTGAGTGACCTTAAATAGTAATCTAACGCAACGCAGTAACCCATCTCCACAGTTGAGTATGAAATTATGTTCGTGGTTCTGCTTTGCCCGTATGCCACAGGTCTCCATTTACGGTACAGCTGAGGCCAGGCTCTTTACTATGAGGTTCAAGGGTAGCAATTACGGTGGCAGACTCCAGTCGCCCTTTGGATTCGTTTACAGAAATTTTCCCGATGTGAGTATGCTGACCTCATCAACATACCCTTGGGGATGATACCCTACCCCGTTCAGTAAGACTAGCAGCTCGTCTACAGTAGGGATGGTTGGAATTCTCTTTCATATGATCAGATTGCATTTCACTAATGCGTCTAGAGCCTACATATTTGTGGTTTTATATTGTGCTTTCTGGCGCCTGATACCGTTGACCTAAAAGAGGCGAAGGTGCTTGGTATATCCACCAGGACACCACGATAGCCGTCTCTTTGTTGTTTGCTGTGGTCTTGGTCTTTCACCCCAGTTGATGTCATGTCTTCTAGCCAGTATCTCCTGTGTCTTTCCCAGGAAATCCACATCAGCCCGCCTCTGTCTTTCTTCGATGTATAATCCAGTGCAAAACCGGGTCATGATCATCAACGGCGCAACAACCGGTATCCGGTCTAGGCCTGCCGTAATAAGGAACTCCAGACATCCCGGTTTTGCGCCAAGGTCCACTAATTCGATATCCCTAAAAGCGGTCTGGCGTCCTGACCTACGCCATCACGCTATCTCAGGCAGGTTCTGCCTCGTCTTCTTTTTCTACCATAGCCATTTCCCTTATAGACTTTCCGGGTGGGATCATCCTCATCCATACGGATCAAGTGACCCGCCCATCGTAACCTATTGAGCCGGATTTTATTCACAACATGACGATCACCGTGTGGCCGTAACCATGATAACGTCCTTCAGGTGATTGTAAAGATCATTTGTTGATGCTTCATCTCCAGGTCCTCTGTTGACTGCGGTTATTGCGGCATCCATTTCCCTCTTATAGGTGTCATGGAGGGCTGTGTTGTGGATGGCTTCAGTGTTAACTCTCACCTGATTGTCAGAGGGGATTCTAGGTGGAATTGTCATTCGAGCTCGGAGTACCATGCCAACGAGATAGTGATCCGAGTCTATATTGGCCTCTCTATATCTTCTGACATTCGTCAAGGCTGAGAGGTGACGGCGTTCGATCAACATGTGGTCAATTTGGTTGAAACTGGTTCCGTCTGAAGAGGGTCACGTATCATATCTGGGACAGGCTTCTAGGGTTCGTTCTACTGCCTCGTAGAAAGTATCCTTCTCCGACCCTGGACAGGTAATAGGCTAGCTGCTAGGCATTAAGTTTGTAAAGGTTGTTTGTCTTCCCTAACCACTTCCCTCTTATATCGAACAGTTAACTTTGAACATAAATTTTTCTATAATTTATAAATTTTTAGAAATGTCAACCAAGTGTCCTTAAAACCATACTTTTCTTACAGATTTTCATACCTTTCAATAATGCGTGCCCCACGGCCGCTGATCATGATACGTTTTCTACGAGTCTTCCTGAAATTTTCTATGCCAAAAAGTCGAATTAACCAAATTTTCAAGTAAGTTTTTATGGTTTTTTATATATTTTTATATAAAAAACATAAATTATAATAAATAATAACTGTCTCTTCTTCTTCTTCTAGGCGGTCGAGCCAACAAATCTACAACGTAACTCTCTTCTTTTTATTTTTTATGTCATTATATGGTTTATTAGGTGTACAATTCTTCGGTGAACTTAAAAACCACTGTGTCCTTAATACAACCGAACCATAGTAAGTAAAAAATCTTATTCTTACAATATATATATATACAGGGTGCGGTAGCATAACTTCCTTTTTTCAAAACTCAATAAAAACTATTGTATCCACCGGAAAACGACATCAAGAAGAAGCTCACATGCGTTCATCCGAGAATTAAAGTCACGTTCTGACAGTTCCTGCACTATCGCCATCTTATATGGATGAAAATGAAGATCATCACGAAGAATTCTTCTCACAGAACGATCGGATAGTCCAAGGGCAGATGCGTGTTTGCGCACAGAACGCCGTGGCGATCGCAACATTGACGCTCTCACTGCTTCAATGTTCTCAGGTGATCTAACGGGCCGAGGGACTCCAGTTCTTCCTTTTGTCGCACTTGCAGTTTGTCTGAATGTAGTGACCCATGTAACAATTGATTCGCGGTTTGGGACGGGAGCCAACGGGGCTAAATTAAAGCGATTCCGATATGCACGCTGTGTTGCAATAACCGAACATCCGCTTGAAAAGTAAACCTCAACGGCAAAGGCACACTCCTCACTATTCCAACGCATGATGGCGACTGAACCGGGTCGGGACAAAACTTTACAGTATCCCCTCTTGAACGAGACCACTAGCGCTCCACTATGACATCAACTAACTGAATGGCGCGCATTTTAAAAAAGGAAGTTATGCTGCCGCCCCCTGTATATGTTTTTTTTCACACGTACAACAGCAAAATACCGAAAATTATTATAGAAAAAAAAGTTAGGCTATTTTATTGGTGGACCTCAGGGTAAACGGGGTAAAACGGGGATGTTTGGAGTTCCTTATTAAGGCAAGCCTAGACCAGATACCGGTTGTTGCGCCTTTGATGATGATGCAGCTATCGGCCCCGAGATTAGATTTTGGATGCTGCCTAGGAAGTGCACTTCAAGCCGTTGCCATTTGCCGTTTCTTCACCGCTTTCTGTGCACCTCCCGTTCTGTAAGCGCAAACAACCCATCTGGCTTTGTTCTCTAACCAGAATCCGCTTCAGCTTTGAGGTTGCCTCAAGAGGGTTAGTCTCTTCGCAAACGCGTCTCCAAGATGATCGTTTAGCCGATCTTATGCTCTTCTTTAGAGCCTTCTGTGTCTTTTCATATCGATTCCAGCTAGTGCCTGATTCACCCTTCAGAGCACGATTGAGGAGCGTCCTTGTCGTTGTCCTCTGTTTTGCCAAATCCGAGTTCCACCATGGTGTTTTACCCTTCTTTGGCATCTTGAGTGGACAGCTTTCTTCGAAAGCTTCTCTCATTCTAGTGGCTATCATCTGGGTTGTCTTCTCAATTCCAGCATGGATTTGATGCGTTTCCCAAGGATCGTGACTCGGGCGCTCAATTCTATTTGATACATCATCCAATCTGTCTTCCTCGGATTCCGAAATGAAGTGGGTGGAGGTGGATCCATGCCTATAACTCATGCGTCTGTGATCCGAGAGTGTGATATCGTTTGATACTCTCCACTCTCCGACCAAAGCCGGGATGTCAGGGGATCCACCGTGATGTCTATAACCTCTAGCCTTGAAGAAAGTGTGTTCATTACCCAAATTAAGGATCTGCAAATCGGTTCTTACTAGATACTCCAGTAGTCTCGATCCTCTTGCATTTATGTTGGAATTTCCCCAGCATATGTGGTGAGCGCTGACGCCACATCCTTGCTGTTGCCCCCATGCCTTTACTTTTGGCATATTGGATAGCTCAGTGGGACTGGGAGCTTCTTCTGCGTCATAGGGGAAATATGCAGAGCACTATAGTATCTCTTTACCTCCCTGTTGAATTTTGATGGTTAGTTTAGCCGATGTTATGTCGCTATCACATAGGTCGTTAACGAAATTAGCCTGGAAGTCTTTTGAGACTATCATGCAGAAGCGGGGTCGATCACTTCCATTGGCATGCAACAGGCCAGCATGTTGGAAGTTTAAGCCCCTGACTACCCCACCAACAACCCACGGTTGAGGTATATAAATGTCTGTTGCTTCAGATGAAGTGCCGAGCGCTGCAAGTCCCTTTCAATGGTTTTAGGAGCCGACACTTGTAACGTGACGGTCCCTAGCCCGAACCTTCTTAACATCGGGTTCGGGAATGCCGATAATGAGAAAACTTCCCGACCTATCGGCTCTTTCTCCTGTTTTGCTGCCTAACAGCATCCAGGTGGAGGTTATTCTGCACACCAAGTTGTTCCAGAACCCCAGCACCATTCCGCTCTTCTTCTGGGAGTCAGAAGAAGTACGTTTTTAACGATGGCTGACCAGAGACCCTTTTCATGGTTAGTCGCGCACCCTTCCATACATCGTTGAGGGAGGAGCAGTACTGAATTGTAGTCTTTATCAGGAATTTTAATTGGCATCATACATACTCTTCCAAAGTTTATTAATTAATTTAAATTAATTATTTAATTAAAACCAAATCATCCTTTTTCAGCTATTTAACAATAAATTCACTAGCCATACCGGATACATTCTGTTCGATTGATCCTGATTCCGGTTATCAGTGTCCGCCCGGAATGAAATGCATGAAAATGGATTTTCTAAGCAACTATGTGATGGGATTTAATGGTTTCGAGGACATTGCAACAAGCATATTCACGGTTTATCAGGCTGCATCACAAGAAGGCTGGGTATTCATCATGTATCGTGCAATAGATTCATTGCCAGCCTGGCGAGCAGCATTTTATTTCAGGTAAGTCTTGTCGGGTTTAAGGTTTTTTAAGGCTTTGTGTAAAAATAAAATGAAATCGGTTTATTTTCTGTGTGCTCGTCCGTCTGTTTGCCTGTCTGCCACACGGACTTTCCACAGACATCATCTGCCCCTTCTGGCATGCCGAGTTTAAGTAGACTATCATACATAGCGTACCAGAGCCCCTGTGCTACCTACGACGTGACCTCCATCCTCCTCTGACCCTCTAGCGTGTGCCTAGAATGTCTTTCCATCTTACGGAATTAAAGGCGTTTCTGACGCCAAGTGTTACGAGCAACAGCACCTGTCGAGTTCGGTGGCTATGAGCCTCCGCTCGTTGAACAGTCTCTACGACTTGCATGATAACATCAACCGTGGATTTCCTTGCTCTAAAACCGAACTGCCGTGGATATAAATCTCCAGCAGCGCGTATCGCTTTAGCGAGTCCACTTTTGATGAGCTTGTCAAGCACTTTTCCAGCAGCAACTCGGGGTTGCCTTTGCCATTGGTGATCAGCGCAAGCCTCGCCACCTTCCAACGAGCACGGAAAATGCCCTCTTTCAGGCAAGCGTTGAATGCGCCCAACAGCAGGTCTGGTCGGTGTTGGAATACCAGTTTGAACACCTCTGCTGGAATACCATATGGTCCTGGCGCCTTCTTGTTTTCCATAGAGAGGACTGCCTGTTCTAACTCTTTTACAGAGAAAAGTGGACAGCCCTCCGCGCTTTCCGTGCCGGCGTCATCATCCCAAATGGCAATAGTGCCCTTACAATGCGTTCCAGCTGCACGGCCTTAAGTGCATAGGGTTTTCGCAGAACCCTGATTTTTCGGGTTACCAGTTTGTAACCGAGTCTCCACGGGTCCCCATTCACCTTGTCGAGGAGATCTTGCCAGTCGCGAGCTGATTTGTACTCCGTCATTATGGTACATGCCTCGTCCCGGTCGCTTAGACGTTGTGTTAAGCGGCGGAGCTTGTGGCACTCCTTCCGGAGCTCTGCAATTTCCACCGTCCACCAATACCTGAAGGTTTGCCACGTCTCGATGCCCTCCTGGGCATGGAGGCTCCGCGAATGTTTCAAGAGTTTCGACAAACCTCCCGGTGTTCACTCTCGTAACGTTTCATGCACAGAAAGAGCGCCGGGGTGGCGCACAACGACAGTTTCTGTCCACCACTTCGAAGACAATGTATTGATGGTCGCTTGCCGAGATGTCTTCCAGAACTCGCCACCCGCTCACTAGCTACAGCAGTGATTCAAACGCGAAGGTTACGTCTGGAATGCTGTTCAAGTGCCCTGGCATTGAAGTCACCCTCGGCCAGGATCCGCCCATCTGTGCCTAAGATAGCGTCCTCCAAAGCATCAAGCCTGCATCGTCTCATTCGGCGTAAGATAGACACTAAAAAACGTTATCCCTGAACACCGAATCCAGACAAAGCCATCTTCTCGGCCTTGGGCAAGAACCCTAAGGAAGGTGCCGTCCCGAACCCACATGGCAGCGGTACCTGATATCTCAGGATGCCATGAACCTGGGTCCTTGTTTTGGTACTGCTCACTGATGAATACTAAATTAGCTATGGCTTCCTCAACGAACTGCGTTAGCAATTCGTGAGCGGTTGCACGGCGGTGCATATTGATTTGTACGATGCGAATCATGTTGACTGCTTCCTAGCTCTTTCCAATTCTGCTCTGAAGACTGGATACCGCCCCGAGCCCGCAGTGTGCGCAACGTTCTCATCAGAGGTGCGACGGTCTCTGCATAGGACGCAAATTTCCTTTCCATTACAGGTGTTCGCTTTATGGCCTGCCTGACCACATTAACTGCATGTTGTTCTTCTGTCTGGTCTCTGAGAGGGTGCAGATTTGTGCTTATAATCCAAACATCTGTAGCCTTTGTTTGGGGCGGGCCGGATTCGTATCCCACACACTACAAAACCAATTCTAATTTTCCCGCTGTTTAGTAGCTTCCTCGCGTATTGCTTCGTAACTTCCACCACAGCGAGTTTTCGGCCTCGGCAGTTCGCAGAGGTAATACCAACCCGGGCATTGGTTACCTCTGGATATTCGCGTTTGATGGCCTCTTCTACCTCGTTCTTTTCTGTGAAGCAGTCAAGGTCTCGGATTTTCGGAGAACACGTCGGTTCCAGGCTGAAAACCAAAGCTTCCTCTGCCAGAAACCCCTTGACTGCTTAACAGAACGTAACTTTATTTATTGTCCTCGGGCCTAGTTCGACTAGGACTCCACCATCCTTCGTTTTACGAATGGAAGACACTTCTGCTCCGCTATCTTCGGGTTTAATCTTGCGACGAATTTCCTTGAGGACTTCCGCAAAAGTCTTGCCTTCCGTCGGCTTAATCAGTGGAGCTGGTGGTCTAGTCCTCTTTCGTCTCCCCACCTTTTCTTTTAGTACCCGCTTAATTTTAGGCAGAGGTTTTTCTGATGACGCGACGTGTTGTTGTGCTTCGGTCCTCTTCGCTTTTTTCTCTTGAGCCCTGCAGAGTACCTGAGTGAAGTCTCATTTTTGGACCACTTTCCACTAGTGGTAACACGTTTGGTCTCATTTTTGGACAAGTTGCTTGAGATCATTTCTGCTGTGTAAAGCAGTGTATAATATGGCGCTGGATGTTGGATGTCTCCTGTGACAGTGTCCATAACAAGAACAAAGAGGAGTGGTGAGAGAGCGCTTTTTTGATGAACACCAACAGAGACACGAAGCGGTTTTGATACACCTGCCACACTCATTACCACTCCCACCGTCACCACTTTCGGGCCGAGATACTGGCGCTGCGTGGTTCGTTAAGCATATTGAAAAATGAAACCTGATTATCCGAGAATTAGTTGTAGTAAGGCAGGATTTGTCTGTCCAATCTGGAATTTACAAGAAAAACTAACGATGGAACGGGGAAATGGCTACCCACTATCTTCCCTTATCCAAGGGTCAGTCTAAAGACCACGAATCTGTTGCAGCATTTTGAAATTTGGGATTTTGCTCGGATTGATTTGCGCATCTGCTGAAACTGCAGTTAATTTCAAAGGAATGACAATGGATCCTCGGAACCATCGCCACGACGCCTCTCTGAACTTTTCGTTCGTCCCGATGTGCCTAATTCCGTGTCTGCTTCATTCGTCTCAGGTATTCCGCTAAGTAAGTATTCCACAGCCAGAACTGGATTATTGTAGCTTGCTCGAAGAGCTTCTTCCACAATCTCCTGACAGTACCCCATCTCCATAATATTTCCAACGATTTCATCATATTCAGGACCCATTATTAAAGCTGATTCAGCGGCTACCTGTGCACTGGTGTCACTACCGGTCGTTGTTGTTATCGATGTACTAGATGCAGGCCGTGTCCTCGACGAGATCGTTGTTTCAGGGCGGGTTGTGGCTTCTGTGTCTCCATCCCTATGGGATAGTTATCGGGATGTAGGATCGTTGGATGTCGTTGTAGCTGTTGTGGATTGGCTAGTCCCTGTCTTATCACTAGATGTCCCTTCCTCCTTTCGTTTTTTCCCCAGCTCGCTCTGCAATGGGCTGTCTGCGATCCGTTTGGCACTCGTCGGGAGACGCAGTTGTTTCTGCTCCCCGCGGATTTTCTTTTACTCTCCACGTCCGCCTTTAATATGAAATTCTGTCCAGGAGCTACTCCAGCTACATTAGCCCGCTTGTCACCCCTTTGCTGACGTTTTTCTGGAGGAATATTGCAGAACGCGTGCGCTTCACAACTGTCGCGCATTTCTTAATAAGCCTTTCCTCTTCACCTTGCTCCAGAGTAGACGGATCAGCGCTTGCCCGGGGCAACGTGGTCTACTAATACCGGCTCAATGCACACTATCCGATCAGGGTCCGGAAGGGGTTGGCTCCTGATACATGCCATAACTACCACCTTGGCGGAGCTAGGCTCACATCACCCCATCGACGTCGACAAGGAGTTGTCGGCGGCTCCGGGGACTTCCAGTGTGTCCCGGTGTGTATCGGTCATTAACAGTTCGCTCTTCGCTGAGAAATTTTCTCGAGGCTACTGTCTAGGACGCAGGTATTATGCCAGAACTACTAGATCGGGCAACTGGGAGACGCCACTCCCTCTATCGTAAGCGGCCCGTTAAGGATCTTTGACGACCCATGAGGGAGTGACGACCCCTGAGGGAATGTAGTTTACCTTGTTGTTGACTTTGGTAACCAACGAAGTTATTTTCTGCAATGGGGGTGTCTAGGGAGGAGGATGACGGGTGGCGTTACACAGATCTGGTTGTGTCATAGCTTGCTAGAAGTGCAAGACACTGCCTATGGCCCTCAAGACTGGAGCAGTTACGTGCTGGCGCTGATCACTTATTATGCTGAGGAATGATGCTACCACCAGATATTGGATTCAGATATTAGCTTCGAGTGAGGCCACGGATAACTTTAGGTCCTCACTCTTAAGCTCTTTATTCTTGTTCGAAGGACCTTACGCTTAGGAGGTTTTTGTTTAACTATTTTTTACCACAACGAACCTAGAGTTTCATAGCATCTAGCCCTCTTCCTTCCACGTTTATCTTAATCCTTATTGGATTTTTTTTTTATATTATTCAAAATCAAATAACCGCAAATACAGAACTCAATTTTTTTTAATGTCTCAAATTTTCCATCCATTTACTTGTTATACTTTAAGGAGTCGAGCTGTCATTGTAGTCTTTCAGTTTTGTTTGTCAGTCGTAGGGATCAGTTTTGAGCAACATACAAAATACATGTACATTCGTCTACTGATTTTCAGAACTGTCCCTCTGACATTTCTGATTATTACAAAATGAAGTCAGTTTAGTTCAGTTTGAGCACAATGCTGACCACCTACGGTCTTAAATGAGGTGCTCTAACACACTTCAAGGTCCTGATCCAACTGGATTGTTGCGCTAACGATTATTATTATTATTATTAAAATCAGTTTAACTATTTAGCACTCCCAATTATCTAATCATTTCAGTACAATGATATTTTTCCTGGCTTGGCTGGTGAAGAATGTTTTCATAGCTGTAATAACTGAAACCTTCAATGAAATTCGTGTTCAGTTTCAACAAATGTGGGGCGCTCGTGGTCATATACAAAACAGTGCAGCATCCCAAATTTTATCCGGAGATGATACTGGCTGGAAGCTGGTCACTATTGATGATAACAAACATGGAGGCCTGGCACCTGAAGCATGTCATGCCATTTTGCGATCACCATACTTTCGGATGATTGTGATGACTGTGATCCTGGCCAATGGTATCGTAACAGCTACGATGAGTTTCAAACATGATGGCCGTCCCCGACATATATTCTACGAGAACTACTACTATATCGAGATGGCGTTCACGTTTTTCTTAGATTTGGAGACTCTTTTTAAGATTTACTGCCTGGGATGGCGAGGATACTATAAGCATTCCATTCATAAGTTTGAGTTACTGTTGGCGATCGGGACAACGCTGCATGTCATTCCAGGACTCTATCTATCTGGGCTCACGTACTTCCAGGTGCTTCGAGTGGTTCGCTTGATCAAGGCATCACCAATGTTGGAAGGGTTCGTTTACAAAATCTTTGGGCCAGGAAAAAAGCTTGGTTCGCTGATCATATTCACCATGTGCTTATTGATCATCAGTTCCTCCGTTTCGATGCAGCTGTTTTGCTTCCTCTGTGATTTCACTAAGTTTGAATCGTTCCCAGAAGCGTTCATGTCTATGTTCCAGATTCTTACGCAAGAAGCTTGGGTGGAGGTAATGGACGAAACAATGATTCGAACCAGTAAAACCCTCACACCGCTGGTAGCTGTGTACTTTATCCTGTATCACTTGTTTGTCACGCTCATTGTGCTGAGTTTGTTCGTCGCAGTCATCTTGGATAACCTGGAGCTTGACGAAGACATTAAGAAACTGAAGCAGCTTAAGTTTCGGGAGCAGAGTGCTGAGATAAAGGAGACCTTACCGTTTCGTCTGAGAATTTTTGAAAAGTTCCCCGATTCTCCACAGATGACAATCCTGCATAAGATTCCGAACGATTTTACGCTTCCAAAAGTACGCGAGTCCTTTATGAAGCAATTTGTGATTGAGTTGGAAGCAGATGATCCTTCCATGATAGAAGGAGGCAAACGACCGATGTCTGAGTGCTGGGAATCAAATGTTGTATTCCGTAAACAGAAGCCTGTGCGAATCATGAATAAAACCCCCAAGGTTCGCTCGGCAGGCAACAGTCTTCGCAAACTTGCTATAACACATATAATCAAGTGAGTATCCTTTTTAGAGACGAAATTTTTCCAACCCTTATTATTCCTTATTTTAGTGATTCCAACAATCAACGTTTGATGCTCGGTGACTCCGCAATGCTCCCGGTTGTTGGAGCGAAAGGACTAAAGCCACAAGGTACCATTACCCATACGAAACCTTGGCGTGTTGATCAGAAAAAGTGAGGATCATAGAAACCACGAAGCTTCCTTTTTAGTATCCTTATTTTTTTCCATTTCAGATTCGGTTCACGATCTATCCGACGATCTGTACGTTCAGGATCAATAAAGCTTAAGCAAACCTACGAGCATCTAATGGAAAATGGCGATATTGGTGCAGCTTCACGTGTTACATCATCAAGGGCTCGTCCTCACGATCTCGATATAAAGCTTTTACAGGCCAAAAGACAACAGGCGGAAATGCGACGGAACCAGCGTGAAGAGGATTTACGAGAGAACCATCCGTTTTTCGATACGCCTTTGTTTATGGTACCGCGTGAATCACGCTTTCGTAAAATTTGCCAAAGGATCGTGCATGGAAGATACGATGCAAGACTTAAAGATCCTCTTACTGGAAAGGAGAGGAAGGTGCAATATAAAAGTTTACAGTAAGTGATTTCAATTCCAGGGGCTTATTTATTTATTTAACGGACAACAAACAGCGTAAACTCCAATTATTTACTGTCCTTCGGAGGAGGAGGAAGCAATAATCTTATCCTATCCTTAAAACTACTTAAAATAGAGAAGTTAAAAGTTCCAAGCTGTAGGGTAGGGTAGGTATCAGTGGCCGCTCCGAGGAGCCCAATTAGCGCTTTGGTGCGCCGTTTTGATGCCACAAACTCCTAAGACCGTGACTGTTGTCATAGGAACAGGGAAGCAGAGTCCAGCCGGCTCGGATCTTCAGAGCCAGCCCGTAGCATTCACGAAGGAAAGCAGCTCTCCGACCCTGCAGCTAGAAATCTCACTGAGGTCCCCAAAGAATGATTTACCCAGTGTCCGCAGCCTGACTCTAGCCAGAGCTGGGCAATCGCAGAGAAAGTGCATGAGGGTTTCCCTTCCTTCTCTGCAGCTTCGGCAATGCGAGTTGTAGGGTAAGCCGAGCCTAGCGGCATGGTCCCCTATGGACCAGTGCTCCGTGCATACCGCCGTAATCTTGAATGCATTTGCACGCGTCTGGCACAGGAGCTCTCGTGATCGGGCTATGTGATAAGCGGGCCAAATTCTCCTTGATTTGGCACAGCTTGTAAGCCTTCGCCATCACAGGCCCGCGGCTGCTAGGTAGTGCGAGTAGACTCGGCCCCAGATAGCCACCAGCGGAACACCGACTGTATTCCCCGTGGGACTGCCAAGAGCAGAGCCTTGCCTGGCCAATCGGTCAGCCCGCTCATTCCCCTCTATGTTCCTATGCCCGGGAACCCAGAGGAGAGTGATCTTGAGCGTGCTGCCCCGATGGTTGAGCGCGTCTCTGCACTGACCCACCAACCGGGAAGATGTCGTCGTTGAGTACAAGGCCTTGATGGCCGCTTGGCTGTCTGTTAGAATGGCTATGTTACGCTTGGGGCTCGAATCACGCTCTAGCCATCGACAGACTTCCAATATCACCAGTACTTCCGTCTGGAATACACTGGTGAAACCTGGGAGACTATACGACTTGGATACACCGTGTGTATTCGAGAAAACCCCCGCGCCGACTCCATAGGCCATCTTTGATCCGTCCGTAAAGAATACCGTGTCATAGTCTTGCAACACGGCGCCGGTCTTCCACTTTGCCCTGGTTGGAAGGTCCACAGCAAAGTTTCTCGTGAAGTTCAGCTTGCGTGTGACATAGTCCGTGGGGGATGCCCAGATTTCTCGAGGTATTTCATCTAGAATGTTGCTGTGGCCGTAGGACTTCGCTGCCCAGTATCCGGACTCACGTAGTCTGACGGCACGGCACGCTGCAACATATTTGATGTGGAGGTCTAGGGGGAGGAGATGCAGGAGTACATTGAGAGCATCTGCCGGGCAGGACTGCAGAGCTCCAGTAGCACCTGCACATGCGGTTCTTTGAATCCTATTAAGCTTCGTTCTGTTGTATTTCTTCTTCAAAGCCTGCCAGCATACAATAGAGCCGTACGTCAGGATCGGACGCACTACAGCGGTGTACATCCAGAGAACCATCCTCGGCCGGAGACCCCATTTCTTTCCAAAGGTTCTCTTACAGGCATTGAAGGCTATACAGGCCTTCTTAACCCTCAGTTCTATGTTCTACCTCCAATTCACCTTAGATACTTTACATTAGAGGAAATAACCAATCTTTGTTCATTCAGCCGTGGTAGATGGAATTCAGGTATCCTTGGCTTGGTGGTGAATAGCATCAGTTGCGTTTTGGTTGGGTTTATGCTGAGTCCGCATCTTGCGGCCCACAGGCACACCTTTCGCAACGCTCCTTCCATGATGTCGCTCATAATGGACAGAAACATCCCTGATACTAATATCACCAAGTGTCTGCATACGCCACCACCTTCACTCCGCTGCTGTCCAATGTACGTAAAATTTTGTCCATTACTATTAACCAGAGCACCGGTGAGATAGCACCACCCTGGGGCGTGCCTCTGTTCACAGCTCCGGTCAAGTGGTTGCCTCCCAGATTGGTCTGGATTATCCTGGTACTCAGCATGGATATAATCCAATGCGTGAGATACCCCTCCAATCCAATACCGGTCAAGGCTTCCTTGATGGCGTTGGTACTGACGTTGTTGAAAGCTCCTTCTATATCCAAGAAGGCAGCAAGGTAATACTGCTTGTACTGAAGCGACCGCTCAACCGTGCCAATTACCTCGTGGAGGGCGGTTTCTGTGGATTTTCCTTTGAGGTAGGCATGCTGGGACTTAGAGAAAGGCGTTCTCTCCATAATCGCCCTGAAGTGAGTGTCCAGGACGCGTTCTAGGGTCTTCAACACGAAAGAGGTCAGGCTGATTGGCCGAAAGTCTTTCGCGGACTCATGACCGCGCCTGCCCGCTTTCGGTATGAAAACCACCCGTGCGCGCCTCCAGGACTGCGGTACGTATCCTAAAGTGATGCAGTTCCGGTAAATCTCAACAAGCCACGGCACAACCCTTTCCTGTTGCTTCTGTAACATGACTGGCATTATGCCATCTGGGCCTGGAGATTTGTATGCGGAGAAGCTGTTTATAGCCCAGCCGATCCTATCCCCGGTAATTACCGATTTGGTAGTCTCGCACAGCTGGGGTTGCCGCAAACCCTCCAAGCGAGGTTCTGACTCACAGTCCTCCTCGCTGGAGGGAAAGTGCGTTTGCACTTGCAGGTCCAAGGTTTCGCTAGAAGATTCCGTCCAGGAGCCTTCCGACTTTTTAAGGATGGATGTTCCTTGGACAGAATCTTACTGAGCCTCGCGGATTCACTAGTGCTTTCAATGTTCTGACAATAGTCTAGCCAAGACCGCCTCTTGGCGGTCCTGATGGCCGACTTGTACTTCTTCAGGCAGTCCTTGTATGGCTGCCAGTATTTTTGCCTGTAGCAGATGTTGAAAATTTCTCTGGTCAGCTTCCTGAGACTAGAGAGATCTTCGTTCCACCACGGTGGCAGGGTCTTTTTGCTGTACTTAGCAGGGCACGAGACTTTGAAGGCGGTATCAAATGCCTTCTCCAGAGCCCCGACCTGTGACTCCAGTTCGTCTGTCGTGCCAATCCTACCAATTTGCGCACTGGAGAGTTTATTCTTAATTACCTGACCAAACTTTCTCCAGTCGATCCTCCTGGGGTCTCTAAAGGGCTTGGAAACCTCTGCGGCGAGATCCAGACTGAAGAGTATCCAACTGTGGTCAGAGAAGGATCTCTGGTCAGGCACTCTCCAGTCCTCCACCCTAAGAATCCCGTTGTCGGTTATTAGGGTGATATCAAGGACCTCCTCGCAACCGTCACAGTTCTCCCAGCAGGGGAAATGAAAGGTTGGTGTACTGCCCCTGTTACACACCGATAGATTTGAAGTAATAATAAAATCAGAGAATGACTCACCTCTTTCGTTGATTTCGGAGCTGCCCCAAAGCGTATGCCTTGCATTCGCGTCGCACCCTATCAGCAGGTTGGCTTTCTTTGCTGTTATGGTGTTCGTCAGATGTTGTAGTTCTTCTAGCGGAGCTAATCGGTCGTGAACCATGTACGCCGAGGAAATATACACGTTCTCTGCCTCCACCTGCTTCAGCTTGACCACAATTAGGTCACTGGAACTCAGGTCTGGGCACAGGAAAGCGTGCAGACTCTTCCTCGCAAGAATACATGCTCTAGGTTTAGCCTGATCAGCGTCTCCTGTGCTGTGGAAGAAATTAAAATATTTGCTTTGGAGCCCTTTGATGGTTCGGTCGCTTCCGACCCAGGGCTCCTGTATTAAGCTGTCCAAGCTGTTGTGCAATGAATCGGGGAATGGAAGTAAACTTCGATGAAAATGTCTGCGTTACGTGTGTTATCAGACGCAGGATGGTAGGTGATGTCGCTAGCGGCGGAGCAGACCATCAGATCCAAGGAAAGTTTAAGAAGTGTGTATAGATCCAGATAGGATCTACACTGTTGTAGGAAGGGAGGGTTCAGAAAGCCGAGGCGGAAGGGGTAGTCCACACGAGGGAAGCTTTTCTTAAAGAATAGGGAACGGGTGAATTTACGTTGCACATTTTCAAGGGCAAGACAGGGTATTCCTCACGAGGGAGTTGAAAAGAGCTAATGAGGGTTGGATGGAGTCAAAATCAGAGGAGGAGCGAAGTATAAAGTCTGACAATTCTGCAGATCGATTGATGACATCGACGCAATGGGTGTCAAAGCGGAGTTTATTGTCGAAAGTGACCCCGAGGTCTTGAGTGGAATTTAAACAGAATTAGGAATGTCCGTTAAGAGAGTAGGAGAAAGAAGTGGGTGAGAATTTTAAGGAGTAGCACATAGAGTGACACTTTCTGACGTTTAGCTCTAAACCACTAGTTGAACACCAGCGAAATCAATGTAAATGGTATGCACTTCTTGCCGTGAATTTAGACATTTGACGACAAAGTTGATAAAGCCAAGCAGGTTGGAGGCAGTGGACCTACGCTTAACAAAGCCATGTTGCTCTTTCACTATGTGGTATCGAAAGTGTGGTTGGATAAGGGGACCAAGCTGCAGAGCCTTTTTCCATTGTAGTTGTGTTCTGAGTTTTGCTGTGTTCTATTTCTTCTGAGGGGAACCATTTCAAATCTTTTCGTTCCTCACATCCCCACTCTAAGGTAATGCTTTGCGGTAGGTCATACATGCATTCTGTGTGCTGAAAAGGCACTGTAATTTCCTCATGGTGCCCAATACTTTTCAAGGATGCTGGCTTGGCAAAGGCAGTTTGTCCAGTATTCAAACTCAAAGGTTCCTTCGGTACCAGGTAATCAATCTTTAAAGCACACTATTATTGGCGTTTACTCCATAGCGGTTGCCTCTGTATCTACTGCACTCTACTGGTTCAAGTGATTATGGCCGCCATCAGGGTACTTTTACTTGCTATCCTGACAATCACAATGAAAATTTCTTGTAAGCTTTTAGTATCTACAGTTCCTTTCTGGAGTCATTGGGTGGCTTTCGAGGAAATATCCCTGGTGGAATCTCAGAGATCAAGTACCCAAAAGATTACGTCCACACAGTATGTTGATTATGAGTCAGAAATTCGCCACGGAGCATATAATTTTATTGCAGAACGCATCGGTATTTCATGCTCATGCTGCATAGTGCTTCGGTATCCCTAGAATGGTAATAACAATGGCACAGCTTTTGGCTAGTTCCCTAGTTAAAGATCGGTTCAGGCCTATCTTCCATGGACACTTGTTGACTGCGATTGATACCCAAAATCGCAGGGAGAGCTCCAATTGCCCAATGAGCCATGTGGACCGCCATGATCCTTTACGTTTTCGCACGTGCCTGCCTTACAAGTTCCTGGATGTTTTTCTAACGAAATCAAATTTTTCTCAATTTAACACAAGCCTATAAGTCTGTGACCTTTGGTATCAGCAGCTGCGAAGAGACTCCACTCGTCCTCGTCCTGTGCCCGCTAAGGGACCGTAAGCGTGAAACTACGCCTGACTCGTTCGGCGGCCCGTTTATATCCCCTTTGTATTCCGACATCCCGAAACCCTAAGGAGAGAGACATTGAACGAACCGCCTGCACTGCTTAGTCCATCCCTGTATTAGCTCATCAGATTGGCCTTGGGTAATAGAGGAGAAGGATAAGGGAGAATCGGACGAACTGCGGCTGTATACGGTACAATAGTTGCACGCTCCCTTTTTATCAGTGGAGGGTTCATACCACTGTGTAGTACCTCAGACAGAATGGCTTTGTGTTATCTTTGTAAGTGACTAAGGTCCATGCTTTAGACCTTAAACAGAATAGGTCTTCCCCAACTTTTTTTTAACTCCTTTTACAATATGCCTCTCCCTGTCATGAAGATGTCCTTGTTTAAAATCACTTTCTTTTCTTTCCGTTTCAGCAATTTCCTGGGCCTTGTTACCTATCTGGACTGGGTGATGATTTGCGTAACTACCCTCTCCTGTATCTCGATGATGTTTGAGACACCAAGTTATCGTGTCATGGAACATCCTGCATTACAGGTTGCCGAATACGCTTTTGTGATTTTCATGAGTCTGGAACTGGCTCTGAAGATCCTTGCCGATGGATTGTTCTTCACACCGAAAGCCTATATCAAGGACGTAGCAAGCGTCTTGGATGTTTTCATCTACGTTGTCTCCACGTCCTTTCTATGTTGGATGCCAACGCAGGTTCCAACAAACTCACCTGCACAACTCTTGATGATTTTGCGATGCGTTCGACCACTTAGAATTTTCACTCTTGTCCCGCATATGCGTAAAGTTGTCTATGAATTGTGTCGAGGTTTCAAAGAGATCCTGTTGGTATCTACACTCCTGATACTCCTTATGTTTGTGTTTGCCAGTTACGGGGTTCAGTTGTACGGTGGACGTTTGGCGCGCTGTAACGATCCTACTATAAATCGTCGCGAGGACTGTGTAGGGGTGTTTATGAGACGGGTTTTCGTAACGAAGATGAAACTCCAGCCCGGCTTCAACGAGTCGTATCCGTCGATGTTGGTACCACGAGTTTGGGCGAATCCACGACGATTCAATTTCGATCATATCGGGGATGCAATGCTGACACTATTCGAGGTCCTTTCATTTAAGGGGTGGCTTGATGTGCGCGATGTCCTTATTAAGGCAGTTGGACCTGTCCATGCAATCTATATTCATATCTATATATTTTTGGGTTGCATGATTGGACTGACACTGTTTGTAGGCGTGGTGATTGCCAATTATTCTGAAAATAAAGGTACGGCCTTGCTAACAGTTGATCAGCGACGTTGGTGTGATTTGAAGAAACGACTGAAGATTGCTCAACCTCTACATTTGCCACCACGTCCTGATGGTCATAAGATCCGTGCCTTTACGTACGACATAACCCAGCATATTATTTTCAAACGTTTCATTGCCGTCGTAGTTTTAATAAATAGTATGTTGTTATCAATAACGGTAAGTAGCCCTATATAGACGTAGAAACAGAGTTGGGCAAAATCATGCAGTTTCCTGTCAATCCTATCCTCGTTTTTATAAGCCCGGTTAAGCCAGGTTAAGCCAGGTTAAGCAACCCCGACTGAAAATACAGAATTATGACTACATCATTGTGATCACATGTGATCACATTCGTAATCGTAATCACATAATCATGATTGTGATGTTGCCCAACTCTGGTTAAAAGTTTTTGTCCTTTTTTGTTTACTAGTTGCTTTAGTTGTCCAATGGTTGTAGGATGAGTTTGGTCAGCTTTTTTTATTCATCCTCATAGACCGATTGTAAAAAGACTACAACAGAACCTTTCTAACTTTATTGTTCTGTTTTTTCCGGGGGTCCTGGTCACCAACGTCAATACCTTATAAACCTGGACCAGGATGAAAATGACGCCCCAAAAATCCGCGGTGGGGGAAACACTATGTGAACTTTTATATTATAGTTTCTACTTTGGTCCCCGAGAAAACTTGGGCTTGGAAAGAATTACTTGTTTCCCCTCGCTTTCTAGTCAGGCCCCTTTTTCCGTGTCTTTTTCTAAGGCCTCTTTCTACGTTTACAGAGGGTCTATCACAACTGGAGCCTATCGAGCAGCCCATAATGACACAAGCTTTAGAGTATCACCTTTTTCTAGGTGCTTTAGTCTTCACCTGGCGTTAGATATTCCCATAGCCGTATTTATTTTTTTGTGATTGGCTGCAGGATATTGTTTTCGGAAGTGTATAGGGGTTTTGCTGTTCTCCTCATAGAATATCTATCTTCTCTCCGGTGTCCAAAGTTGCGAGCACTTTGTTACATATGTTCTTGGGTCAACTATATCTCAGAATCCACTTGGATACAGTCTTTTAATTATCCGACTGCTGCATCGGTGTTTTCCAATTCCAAAAAGGTGTGTTCGGCGTTGTCGGCCACTCCATTGCAGAACACACAATCAGAAAATCGCGCCTTCCCAATCCTGTTTAGGTAAGACTGAAAACCTCCATGCCCACTTAGAAGTTGGGTAGGAAAGTAATCTATCTCACCGTGCGTTCGGTTCAGCCACGGGTATAAATTGTCAATGAGCCGCGCAGTGCATCTGCCCCATGGCTCATTTTGCCAAGACAAATGTCACTCGGTAAGGGTACGTTGACGTTCTTCACGGGCAACCACCTGGCTTAAGTTCTCGCCCTTATGGTGGTAGATAGCTTTACACTCCTTGGCAAGGAGGGTAACGGGGATCACTCCCGCGATCACCAACACGGCCGGATCGAAAACGGTTCGATAAGCAGACGCCACTCGCTCCTTGTCAAGGGCATCAGCCCATACCTCTGCACCATAGAGCAGAAACGACTGCGTTGCTCCCATAAGAACACGTCTCCTAGTAGATGTAGGGCCCCCAACATTCGCCATTAGCCGACTCAACGCCGCGACTGCTGCAGCCCTGTCCGCCGCTGCTTTGATTTGCTTGAAGAAGCTCATCTTCTAGTCGAGCATTAAACCAAGGTATTTAACCATTCTATAGTCAACTCACCAATCGAAATAGGGGACGCAGGGTCGGAATTCTCCTTCTGGTCAAGATGACTACTTCGGCTTTTTCTATTCGCATCAATTTGCCAAGTCTGCGTTGCGCTTGTTTAACACTGTGTCCGGCAACAAGTGCATAATCAACCAGGCGCGACACTTCGGGCATATCGAGTCTCAGCAGACTATCGTAGGAAGCGTTCCAGAGGTCCGCCCCTAGGATGAATCCTTGTGGTACTTCCGACGTGATTTCCATCCTCCTCTGGCCCTCTAGCATCTTATAGAGCAGGGAGCGGTCGCATTTTCCCGGCCGTGTCAAGTATACACAGCGGTCGGTATGCAAACGGGAGCTCCGGGTCTCCTTTACCCTTGCTGATTAGCGCGAGTCTGGCCACTTTCCAGCGACAAGGGAAAATGTCCTCTTTCAAGCAAGCGTTGAACGCCTCAAGCAGCAAGTCTGGTCGTTGTCGGAACACCAGTTTGTAAACTTCCGCCGGGAAGCGATCAGGACCGGGTGCCTTCTTGTTTTCCATGGTGAGAACCGCTTCTTCAAGCTCTCTCATTGTGAAGAAGGGGTAATCCTTGACGCTTTTCGCGCTATTGACATCAACCCGTACAGGATGTCTAGGGAGCAATGCCCTTACAATGTGGTCCATCTGGTCGGTATTTAGTATGCAGGGTTTCCGCAGAGCGCCGATTTTTCGGGTGACGAAGCTTGTGACACTCCCTCCGTAGGTCGGCAATTTCTGCCGTTCACCAGTACATACAAGGTTTGTCGCGGCTGCGGCCCCTCCGGGACATAGAAGCTTCACACGTCGTAGTTATGAGGTTCATCACTGAATGTATGACGGTGTTAGCTGCGACTCTACCACAAACGCTATCCCTAAACACCGAATCCAGATGAACACATTCTCTTGGCTTTGGGCAAGAACACGAAGTCGAAAGTCGCCCCGAACCCAGATGGCGGCGGTGCCCGATAAGTCGAAATGCCATTAAGCCGGGTCCCTGTTTCGGCAGTGCTCGCCAATTAGCACTAGCATTTACTTCCGCAGCAACTGGTGAATGGTTGCACTCCGGTATATTTTAATTTGTAAAATGCGGATCATGTCATTCGCACCTTAGCCCTTTCCAATTCCGTCCTGAAGATTGGACACTGTCCGGAGCCCGAAAGGTGTGCGACGATTTCACCAGACGCGCCACGATTCCTGCAGAGAACGCAACTTTCGCTTTCATTGCAAGTCTTCGCTTGATGATCTGCTTGGCCGAATCTCCGGCATACTGTCCTCCTGTTCGGTTCCTTGCAAGTTGCTGATGTGTGTCCATAGTCCATTTCGACTATTCGCATTCGTACCCTGCATACTAACCATCCAATTTTCATTCTCCCGTTGGTAAGGAGTTTCGTCACATATTGCTCACCACGGCGAGTTTTTTACCTCGAGCATTTACAGAGGCGGGTAGTGGTTGCCTCTGGACATTCACGCTTTATCGCCTCCTCCACTTCGACCTTTTCTGTGAGGCAGTCAAGATCCCGGATTTCTAGAGAGCACATGGGCTCTAGGCTAGAAACAAGAGCCTTCTCCTCCAATAATCCCTTGACTGCTTCGCAGAACGTACTCTTGCTAGTCGTCTTCAGGCCTATTTCGACGAGGACTCCGTCACTCCTCGTTTTCCATATGGTAGATACCTTAGCTCCGTTGTCTTCGGGTTTCATTCTGTGGCGGATTTCACTAAGGACTTCCGCAAATATCTTGTCTTCCGTCAGCTTAATAGGCAGAGCCCACGGGCTAGTTCTTCTTGGTTTCCTCGTCTTTTCTGGCTTTTTGTTTGCAGTCTCCTTGTCTTTGGACTGACGGATCTCTGGCGGCGTAGTCAGTTGTTTTCCTTGTTCGCCTTCTTTTCTCGGGCTCTGGAAACTACTTTAATAAAGTCTCCTTCAGGCACGTCGTCCCCTTTCCGTTTTTTCCCCCAGTTCGCTTTGCAGTGGGCTATCTATGGTCCGTTTGACGCAAGCAGCCCTCTCAGTATGGAGTGCGGCTGTTTCTGCCTTTCAATCGTCTTCCACTACTCTCCACGTTCGCCTATAGAAGGAGATGCGGACCAATAGTTCCTCCAGTTCCATCAGTCCCCAAGGGAGCGGACCGCAATAGTCAGGCACACAGCCCCTACCTCCGGTCCCTGAGGCCTGACCTGAGCTTAGCTTATCCCGGCATTTAGCTGGGAGACTCCCAGTGTGCCCTGACGTGCACCGGTCATTCACGGTTCGCTCTTCACCGAAAGGCTTTCTCAAGGCTGCTACCTAGTGGTTTCAAGTTTCTGATAGACCAACCAAGCTGTCTGGCCTGTGTTTGGTCCTAAGAATGAATAAACTTTTGCGTCGATCTTCTTTTCACAAATTATAAGCTGTCGTCAGATGAGCGAAATTTCGGTTCTCGGGGAAGTTGTAGCTGATCAAAATCCTACCAACTATTGGACTGTATGTCGTCAAACCTACATGATACCACTATCATCAATATTTCCCCCATTTTTTTCGCTTTTTTCTCATATTCAAACTTCTATTTGCAGTGGATCAAGGATGAGATTCATACCGAACGTTTGGTTATCGTTAGTACAGTTCTAACGTTTGTTTTTGTTGTAGAGGTCGTTATGAAAAATATCGCATTTACGCCGCGCGGTTATTGGCAATCACGTCGAAATCGTTACGACCTGTTAGTGACCGTCGCAGGTGTGGTGTGGATATTTTTACAGATCATTTTAAGTGTAGGTATATTCCCATTGAAATTAACAATCCCAATTCAGTCCATTTGTCAGTCCTCTTCCTCGAACTTTCATCCCCGAGCGTCCCCTTTCACTATACCTCTACCCCAACGACCTTTATCGATCTTGTACCCCCACCACTCCCTCGTCAGCCTTTTTCCTCACACTCTCGACTTTAACTTATTTCACCAATCCAAGTTCCCCCTCCTAGTCTTCCCCGCCAGAAGAAGAACCCTGAATTATTACTATTTTTTACCTAATTGGACCTTAGAGTTCTCTCCACTTTGAAAATGTTTCACCAATGTAACTCTATGGCTCACAGTTGATGAAAACTCTTCGTCCAACTAGGTTTCACCTATATTTGTTGGTATTGTTTGCTCCTAGACCGTGTGAGCTTTTCTACCATTCTTAAAAAAACACAAAAAAAAGTGTTAGATTGTTGCACATGAAATGACCGATTTTGTACTAAAATTTGATATGACGAGATTCTTCTCTCGAACGCAGCCAAGAGTTGGCAATTAATCTTGCTAAGAACCAAAGCCTCCGAGGAATACATGAGGACTGGCAAGATCATAGTCTTGTACAGTAAGAGCTTTGACCCTAAGGCGAGATGTTTTGAGCGGAAAAGCGACGACGATGATTGTCGTATAATATCCCCTTTTCATTACATGTCACTATTCTGTGCAAAAAGGGATCGCTTCTGTTGCGGGAGAGTATAGAACTGCAAATGTTCCTGGTCGCCTCCGCTGCTTTATGACCGAGTTTGAACTCATACAGAAAAAGTATACGTTCTTGGCTCTTTTCCATCCTTTGTTCCTTTTTATTCACTATTATCACAACGATGGTCAAAACTGAAATGACTTCTTGATCAAATGTAGGAGTATTCATACTTCATTATCTGACACCAACAGTGACAGCTGGTGGTGGTTTGATACAGCAAAATCGCAACTAACTTCACTTGATTACCAAATCGGCCATTTCACGTGCAACAACCTAATATTTACCGTACACTTCACCAACTATTATTTCCCTTATACAAACTCATATCCGCCATCAAAAATCTAATTGAAAACGTATCTTCAAACTAATACTGATGAAGGCCTCCCACATTGCTTTCCAGAGTCATCTATCCTATTTTATCGGTTTCATGGTTGTTATATTACGTTTTTTCACCATCACCGGCAAACATACAACATTGAAAATGCTCATGTTAACTGTTGGTGTATCCGTATGTAAGTCGTTCTTTATTATATTCGGTATGTTCTTGCTGGTGTTCTTCTATGCACTGGCTGGCACCATATTGTTCGGTACAGTTAAATATGGTGAAGGTATAGGTCGTAGAGCAAATTTCGGTTCACCTGTAACTGGTGTTGCAATGCTATTTCGTATTGTAACTGGTGAAGATTGGAATAAAATTATGCATGACTGCATGGTGCAACCTCCATATTGCACTATGGCTGATAATTATTGGGAGACCGATTGTGGTAAGTGAAATAAATTTTTTGTTGTTTTACTAATTCATCAATATGAAAAGGAACCCTTTTTTCCTAATTCCAACAACATTGTGACTTCCTCGCTCCTAGGTAATTTCACGGCCAGTTTGATCTATTTTTGCACTTTCTATGTGATCATTACGTACATTGTTCTAAATCTGCTAGTGGGTAAGGTCCTGCAATTCACCAGTAGGATTTCGCTGTTGTAATCATATTTCCTTCAATGAGCAGCTATCATCATGGAGAACTTTTCCCTGTTCTACTCCAACGAGGAGGATGCCCTGCTCTCATATGCAGACATTCGGAATTTCCAAAATACTTGGAACGTCGTTGATATACACCAACGAGGAGTGATACCGGTGCGTCGTGTTAAGTTCATTCTGCGCTTGTTGAAAGGACGTCTTGAGTGCGACCCGCAAAAAGATCGATTGCTTTTCAAGTACATGTGTTACGAGCTGGACAAGTTGCACAATGGAGAGGATGTAACCTTTCATGATGTGATCAAGTGCGTTTTGGTTACAATCTTAGCTGGCGCGTGATCTTATCTGTATCCCTCTTCATGTAGCATGCTTTCGTACCGCTCCGTGGACATCCGTAAAGCGCTTCAACTGGAAGAGCTCCTAGCGCGGGAAGAATTTGAGTATATCATTGAGGAAGAAGTAGCCAAGCAGACCATTCGGACCTGGCTGGAAGGATGTCTTAAAAAAATCCGTGCGCAAAATGCGAGCGTAGGTTTCCCTAGTAAATCTTAATGGGCTGCTCTAAATATTTTCAAAATTTTGCCTTCACAGAAACAACAAAACTCGTTGATCGCGGGTTTGCGAGCAACCAACGAGCTTCCACTCCGTGCCGATTTAGGGGAAGAGAAAAACAAAGACGTAACCTCCCTAGAACATCGAGCAATTAATATTGCAGCAACGTCAGCGACCGCTGTGGCCGCTACCAGTTCGAGTCATCAAACGGGCTCTATAACTAGTATCATTGACCACGAAGAGAAGGATCCTAGTGAAAGGGAAGGACAACAGCAACAGATCGTCCAACAGCAACAACGTCAACAACAGCAACGGAAGTCTAAGCCTCCCGTTTTGAATCGTTCCGACTCCACAGGTAGTTCATCAGGAAGAAAGTTCCTCGCACCCACCCTGTCTGATCCACAGGCACGCAACGACAAGGAACGTTACAGCCAAAAGAAGAAGGTCAACGCCCGACAACACACGACTAGTGCTCTTGGCGGAGCAGGTGGTCCTATCCTTGGTCCAGGGACAAGCAGTGGTCTAAGTAGTGGCTCAAGCATAGCCGGGGCCAGTATGACTGGTATAGCCAACGTGGCTGGTGGTCTGAGTACTTCGGTTAGTAAAAACAACTTGCCTCATCTCAACGAGCTCATCAATCATTACCACCCCGGTCATTTTCACGGTCAGCAGCAACAGCAACAGTCTATCCACTACTATCACCACCACCACCATCATCATTCTTCAGGACAACAACAGGTAGACCTACAACAACCGCAGCTACAACTGGGTAATACCGTGAATAAGTTCCTTACACTAAACAACCAAGGAAGCCTAGTGTACGAAGTCCATGACTGGTGGCAGGAACAAGCGGTTTGTACGCAAAGTAGTGACGAAGAGTCCTAGGAGTTGGACCTAATCTAGTTTACTGGTTCAGGAATTTTTTATGTGTTTTGGATTACTTTTAAATTTAGTTTGTGAATAGGACTTCATATACGATAAATTAGGATCAATATTGTAAAATAAAGTTGACAATGGAGTGGCGATTAATAGATCAAGAGTTGTTTTACCTGAATTTGCTCGATATTATTACTTCCCGGTGGGACCTCAGCGATCTTCCAGTCTTGTCTGTGAAAATGTGAGAAGCCACCTGCAAAATTGGCAAGTATCGTTTCTAGAAATCTCAAAATCGCAAATCGCGTTTTTTTTTTCATTATTTGGAAAGTACTAAACGAGAAATTAACGTCTAAATCCTCGAAAAATGATTTTTCAGCTTTTACCCATTTTCGTCATCAAAAAATCAAAGGCTATACACTTGCTTTTTTACTCTGATACCCTAAAATTTCAAAATCGAAAATTGGGTTTTTTTTTCATTATTTGGAAAGTACTAAACGAGAAATTAACGTCTAAATCCTCGAAAAATGATTTTTCAGCTTTTACCCATTTTCGTCATCAAAAAATCAAAGGCTATACACTTGCTTTTTTACTCTGATACCCTAAAATTTCAAAATCGAAAATTGGGTTTTTTTTTCATTATTTGGAAAGTACTAAACGAGAAATTAACGTCTAAATCCTCGAAAAATGATTTTTCAGCTTTTACCCATTTTCGTCATCAAAAAATCAAAGGCTATACACTTGCTTTTTTACTCTGATACCCTAAAATTTCAAAATCGAAAATTGGGTTTTTTTTTCATTATTTGGAAAGTACTAAACGAGAAATTAACGTCTAAATCCTCGAAAAATGATTTTTCAGCTTTTACCCATTTTCGTCATCAAAAAATCAAAGGCTATACACTTGCTTTTTTACTCTGATACCCTAAAATTTCAAAATCGAAAATTGGATTTTTTTTTCATTATTTGGAACGTACTAAACGAGAAATTAACGTCTAAATCCTCGAAAAATGATTTTTCAGCTTTTACCCATTTTCGTCATCAAAAAATCAAAGGCTATACACTTGCTTTTTTACTCTGATACCCTAAAATTTCAAAATCGAAAATTGGATTTTTTTTTCATTATTTGGAACGTACTAAACGAGAAATTAACGTCTAAATCCTCGAAAAATGATTTTTCAGCTTTTACCCATTTTCGTCATCAAAAAATCAAAGGCTATACACTTGCTTTTTTACTCTGATACCCTAAAATTTCAAAATCGAAAATTGGATTTTTTTTTCATTATTTGGAACGTACTAAACGAGAAATTAACGTCTAAATCCTCGAAAAATGATTTTTCAGCTTTTACCCATTTTCGTCATCAAAAAATCAAAGGCTATACACTTGCTTTTTTACTCTGATACCCTAAAATTTCAAAATCGAAAATTGGGTTTTTTTTTCATTATTTGGAAAGTACTAAACGAGAAATTAACGTCTAAATCCTCGAAAAATGATTTTTCAGCTTTTACCCATTTTCGTCATCAAAAAATCAAAGGCTATACACTTGCTTTTTTACTCTGATACCCTAAAATTTCAAAATCGAAAATTGGATTTTTTTTTCATTATTTGGAACGTACTAAACGAGAAATTAACGTCTAAATCCTCGAAAAATGATTTTTCAGCTTTTACCCATTTTCGTCATCAAAAAATCAAAGGCTATACACTTGCTTTTTTACTCTGATACCCTAAAATTTCAAAATCGAAAATTGGGTTTTTTTTTCATTATTTGGAAAGTACTAAACGAGAAATTAACGTCTAAATCCTCGAAAAATGATTTTTCAGCTTTTACCCATTTTCGTCATCAAAAAATCAAAGGCTATACACTTGCTTTTTTACTCTGATACCCTAAAATTTCAAAATCGAAAATTGGGTTTTTTTTTCATTATTTGGAAAGTACTAAACGAGAAATTAACGTCTAAATCCTCGAAAAATGATTTTTCAGCTTTTACCCATTTTCGTCATCAAAAAATCAAAGGCTATACACTTGCTTTTTTACTCTGATACCCTAAAATTTCAAAATCGAAAATTGGGTTTTTTTTTCATTATTTGGAAAGTACTAAACGAGAAATTAACGTCTAAATCCTCGAAAAATGATTTTTCAGCTTTTACCCATTTTCGTCATCAAAAAATCAAAGGCTATACACTTGCTTTTTTACTCTGATACCCTAAAATTTCAAAATCGAAAATTGGGTTTTTTTTTCATTATTTGGAAAGTACTAAACGAGAAATTAACGTCTAAATCCTCGAAAAATGATTTTTCAGCTTTTACCCATTTTCGTCATCAAAAAATCAAAGGCTATACACTTGCTTTTTTACTCTGATACCCTAAAATTTCAAAATCGAAAATTGGGTTTTTTTTTCATTATTTGGAAAGTACTAAACGAGAAATTAACGTCTAAATCCTCGAAAAATGATTTTTCAGCTTTTACCCATTTTCGTCATCAAAAAATCAAAGGCTATACACTTGCTTTTTTACTCTGATACCCTAAAATTTCAAAATCGAAAATTGGATTTTTTTTTCATTATTTGGAACGTACTAAACGAGAAATTAACGTCTAAATCCTCGAAAAATGATTTTTCAGCTTTTACCCATTTTCGTCATCAAAAAATCAAAGGCTATACACTTGCTTTTTTACTCTGATACCCTAAAATTTCAAAATCGAAAATTGGGTTTTTTTTTCATTATTTGGAAAGTACTAAACGAGAAATTAACGTCTAAATCCTCGAAAAATGATTTTTCAGCTTTTACCCATTTTCGTCATCAAAAAATCAAAGGCTATACACTTGCTTTTTTACTCTGATACCCTAAAATTTCAAAATCGAAAATTGGGTTTTTTTTTCATTATTTGGAAAGTACTAAACGAGAAATTAACGTCTAAATCCTCGAAAAATGATTTTTCAGCTTTTACCCATTTTCGTCATCAAAAAATCAAAGGCTATACACTTGCTTTTTTACTCTGATACCCTAAAATTTCAAAATCGAAAATTGGGTTTTTTTTTCATTATTTGGAAAGTACTAAACGAGAAATTAACGTCTAAATCCTCGAAAAATGATTTTTCAGCTTTTACCCATTTTCGTCATCAAAAAATCAAAGGCTATACACTTGCTTTTTTACTCTGATACCCTAAAATTTCAAAATCGAAAATTGGATTTTTTTTTCATTATTTGGAACGTACTAAACGAGAAATTAACGTCTAAATCCTCGAAAAATGATTTTTCAGCTTTTACCCATTTTCGTCATCAAAAAATCAAAGGCTATACACTTGCTTTTTTACTCTGATACCCTAAAATTTCAAAATCGAAAATTGGATTTTTTTTTCATTATTTGGAACGTACTAAACGAGAAATTAACGTCTAAATCCTCGAAAAATGATTTTTCAGCTTTTACCCATTTTCGTCATCAAAAAATCAAAGGCTATACACTTGCTTTTTTACTCTGATACCCTAAAATTTCAAAATCGAAAATTGGATTTTTTTTTCATTATTTGGAACGTACTAAACGAGAAATTAACGTCTAAATCCTCGAAAAATGATTTTTCAGCTTTTACCCATTTTCGTCATCAAAAAATCAAAGGCTATACACTTGCTTTTTTACTCTGATACCCTAAAATTTCAAAATCGAAAATTGGGTTTTTTTTTCATTATTTGGAAAGTACT
This sequence comes from Hermetia illucens, assembly GCF_905115235.1. Taxonomy (NCBI): domain Eukaryota; kingdom Metazoa; phylum Arthropoda; class Insecta; order Diptera; family Stratiomyidae; genus Hermetia; species Hermetia illucens. The sequence goes on along the minus strand of NC_051855.1, from coordinate 10,569,941 downwards.
AAACGAGAAATTAACGTCTAAATCCTCGAAAAATGATTTTTCAGCTTTTACCCATTTTCGTCATCAAAAAATCAAAGGCTATACACTTGCTTTTTTACTCTGATACCCTAAAATTTCAAAATCGAAAATTGGATTTTTTTTTCATTATTTGGAACGTACTAAACGAGAAATTAACGTCTAAATCCTCGAAAAATGATTTTTCAGCTTTTACCCATTTTCGTCATCAAAAAATCAAAGGCTATACACTTGCTTTTTTACTCTGATACCCTAAAATTTCAAAATCGAAAATTGGGTTTTTTTTTCATTATTTGGAAAGTACTAAACGAGAAATTAACGTCTAAATCCTCGAAAAATGATTTTTCAGCTTTTACCCATTTTCGTCATCAAAAAATCAAAGGCTATACACTTGCTTTTTTACTCTGATACCCTAAAATTTCAAAATCGAAAATTGGGTTTTTTTTTCATTATTTGGAAAGTACTAAACGAGAAATTAACGTCTAAATCCTCGAAAAATGATTTTTCAGCTTTTACCCATTTTCGTCATCAAAAAATCAAAGGCTATACACTTGCTTTTTTACTCTGATACCCTAAAATTTCAAAATCGAAAATTGGATTTTTTTTTCATTATTTGGAACGTACTAAACGAGAAATTAACGTCTAAATCCTCGAAAAATGATTTTTCAGCTTTTACCCATTTTCGTCATCAAAAAATCAAAGGCTATACACTTGCTTTTTTACTCTGATACCCTAAAATTTCAAAATCGAAAATTGGATTTTTTTTTCATTATTTGGAACGTACTAAACGAGAAATTAACGTCTAAATCCTCGAAAAATGATTTTTCAGCTTTTACCCATTTTCGTCATCAAAAAATCAAAGGCTATACACTTGCTTTTTTACTCTGATACCCTAAAATTTCAAAATCGAAAATTGGATTTTTTTTTCATTATTTGGAACGTACTAAACGAGAAATTAACGTCTAAATCCTCGAAAAATGATTTTTCAGCTTTTACCCATTTTCGTCATCAAAAAATCAAAGGCTATACACTTGCTTTTTTACTCTGATACCCTAAAATTTCAAAATCGAAAATTGGATTTTTTTTTCATTATTTGGAACGTACTAAACGAGAAATTAACGTCTAAATCCTCGAAAAATGATTTTTCAGCTTTTACCCATTTTCGTCATAAAAAAATCAAAGGCTATACACTTGCTTTTTTACTCTGATACCCTAAAATTTCAAAATCGAAAATTGGATTTTTTTTTCATTATTTGGAACGTACTAAACGAGAAATTAACGTCTAAATCCTCGAAAAATGATTTTTCAGCTTTTACCCATTTTCGTCATAAAAAAATCAAAGGCTATACACTTGCTTTTTTACTCTGATACCCTAAAATTTCAAAATCGAAAATTGGGTTTTTTTTTCATTATTTGGAACGTACTAAACGAGAAATTAACGTCTAAATCCTCGAAAAATGATTTTTCAGCTTTTACCCATTTTCGTCATAAAAAAATCAAAGGCTATACACTTGCTTTTTTACTCTGATACCCTAAAATTTCAAAATCGAAAATTGGATTTTTTTTTCATTATTTGGAACGTACTAAACGAGAAATTAACGTCTAAATCCTCGAAAAATGATTTTTCAGCTTTTACCCATTTTCGTCATAAAAAATCAAAGGCTATACACTTGCTTTTTTACTCTGATACCCTAAAATTTCAAAATCGAAAATTGGATTTTTTTTTCATTATTTGGAACGTACTAAACGAGAAATTAACGTCTAAATCCTCGAAAAATGATTTTTCAGCTTTTACCCATTTTCGTCATAAAAAAATCAAAGGCTATACACTTGCTTTTTTACTCTGATACCCTAAAATTTCAAAATCGAAAATTGGATTTTTTTTTCATTATTTGGAACGTACTAAACGAGAAATTAACGTCTAAATCCTCGAAAAATGATTTTTCAGCTTTTACCCATTTTCGTCATAAAAAAATCAAAGGCTATACACTTGCTTTTTTACTCTGATACCCTAAAATTTCAAAATCGAAAATTGGGTTTTTTTTTCATTATTTGGAACGTACTAAACGAGAAATTAACGTCTAAATCCTCGAAAAATGATTTTTCAGCTTTTACCCATTTTCGTCATAAAAAAATCAAAGGCTATACACTTGCTTTTTTACTCTGATACCCTAAAATTTCAAAATCGAAAATTGGATTTTTTTTTCATTATTTGGAACGTACTAAACGAGAAATTAACGTCTAAATCCTCGAAAAATGATTTTTCAGCTTTTACCCATTTTCGTCATAAAAAAATCAAAGGCTATACACTTGCTTTTTTACTCTGATACCCTAAAATTTCAAAATCGAAAATTGGATTTTTTTTTTCATTATTTGGAACGTACTAAACGAGAAATTAACGTCTAAATCCTCGAAAAATGATTTTTCAGCTTTTACCCATTTTCGTCATAAAAAATCAAAGGCTATACACTTGCTTTTTTACTCTGATACCCTAAAATTTCAAAATCGAAAATTGGATTTTTTTTTCATTATTTGGAACGTACTAAACGAGAAATTAACGTCTAAATCCTCGAAAAATGATTTTTCAGCTTTTACCCATTTTCGTCATAAAAAAATCAAAGGCTATACACTTGCTTTTTTACTCTGATACCCTAAAATTTCAAAATCGAAAATTGGATTTTTTTTTCATTATTTGGAACGTACTAAACGAGAAATTAACGTCTAAATCCTCGAAAAATGATTTTTCAGCTTTTACCCATTTTCGTCATAAAAAATCAAAGGCTATACACTTGCTTTTTTACTCTGATACCCTAAAATTTCAAAATCGAAAATTGGATTTTTTTTTCATTATTTGGAACGTACTAAACGAGAAATTAACGTCTAAATCCTCGAAAAATGATTTTTCAGCTTTTACCCATTTTCGTCATAAAAAAATCAAAGGCTATACACTTGCTTTTTTACTCTGATACCCTAAAATTTCAAAATCGAAAATTGGATTTTTTTTTCATTATTTGGAACGTACTAAACGAGAAATTAACGTCTAAATCCTCGAAAAATGATTTTTCAGCTTTTACCCATTTTCGTCATCAAAAAATCAAAGGCTATACACTTGCTTTTTTACTCTGATACCCTAAAATTTCAAAATCGAAAATTGGATTTTTTTTTCATTATTTGGAACGTACTAAACGAGAAATTAACGTCTAAATCCTCGAAAAATGATTTTTCAGCTTTTACCCATTTTCGTCATAAAAAAATCAAAGGCTATACACTTGCTTTTTTACTCTGATACCCTAAAATTTCAAAATCGAAAATTGGGTTTTTTTTTTCATTATTTGGAACGTACTAAACGAGAAATTAACGTCTAAATCCTCGAAAAATGATTTTTCAGCTTTTACCCATTTTCGTCATCAAAAAATCAAAGGCTATACACTTGCTTTTTTACTCTGATACCCTAAAATTTCAAAATCGAAAATTGGGTTTTTTTTTCATTATTTGGAACGTACTAAACGAGAAATTAACGTCTAAATCCTCGAAAAATGATTTTTCAGCTTTTACCCATTTTCGTCATCAAAAAATCAAAGGCTATACACTTGCTTTTTTACTCTGATACCCTAAAATTTCAAAATCGAAAATTGGATTTTTTTTTCATTATTTGGAACGTACTAAACGAGAAATTAACGTCTAAATCCTCGAAAAATGATTTTTCAGCTTTTACCCATTTTCGTCATAAAAAAATCAAAGGCTATACACTTGCTTTTTTACTCTGATACCCTAAAATTTCAAAATCGAAAATTGGATTTTTTTTTCATTATTTGGAACGTACTAAACGAGAAATTAACGTCTAAATCCTCGAAAAATGATTTTTCAGCTTTTACCCATTTTCGTCATAAAAAAATCAAAGGCTATACACTTGCTTTTTTACTCTGATACCCTAAAATTTCAAAATCGAAAATTGGGTTTTTTTTTCATTATTTGGAACGTACTAAACGAGAAATTAACGTCTAAATCCTCGAAAAATGATTTTTCAGCTTTTACCCATTTTCGTCATAAAAAAATCAAAGGCTATACACTTGCTTTTTTACTCTGATACCCTAAAATTTCAAAATCGAAAATTGGATTTTTTTTTCATTATTTGGAACGTACTAAACGAGAAATTAACGTCTAAATCCTCGAAAAATGATTTTTCAGCTTTTACCCATTTTCGTCATAAAAAAATCAAAGGCTATACACTTGCTTTTTTACTCTGATACCCTAAAATTTCAAAATCGAAAATTGGATTTTTTTTTCATTATTTGGAACGTACTAAACGAGAAATTAACGTCTAAATCCTCGAAAAATGATTTTTCAGCTTTTACCCATTTTCGTCATAAAAAATCAAAGGCTATACACTTGCTTTTTTACTCTGATACCCTAAAATTTCAAAATCGAAAATTGGATTTTTTTTTCATTATTTGGAACGTACTAAACGAGAAATTAACGTCTAAATCCTCGAAAAATGATTTTTCAGCTTTTACCCATTTTCGTCATAAAAAAATCAAAGGCTATACACTTGCTTTTTTACTCTGATACCCTAAAATTTCAAAATCGAAAATTGGATTTTTTTTTCATTATTTGGAACGTACTAAACGAGAAATTAACGTCTAAATCCTCGAAAAATGATTTTTCAGCTTTTACCCATTTTCGTCATAAAAAATCAAAGGCTATACACTTGCTTTTTTACTCTGATACCCTAAAATTTCAAAATCGAAAATTGGATTTTTTTTTCATTATTTGGAACGTACTAAACGAGAAATTAACGTCTAAATCCTCGAAAAATGATTTTTCAGCTTTTACCCATTTTCGTCATAAAAAAATCAAAGGCTATACACTTGCTTTTTTACTCTGATACCCTAAAATTTCAAAATCGAAAATTGGATTTTTTTTTTCATTATTTGGAACGTACTAAACGAGAAATTAACGTCTAAATCCTCGAAAAATGATTTTTCAGCTTTTACCCATTTTCGTCATAAAAAATCAAAGGCTATACACTTGCTTTTTTACTCTGATACCCTAAAATTTCAAAATCGAAAATTGGATTTTTTTTTCATTATTTGGAACGTACTAAACGAGAAATTAACGTCTAAATCCTCGAAAAATGATTTTTCAGCTTTTACCCATTTTCGTCATAAAAAAATCAAAGGCTATACACTTGCTTTTTTACTCTGATACCCTAAAATTTCAAAATCGAAAATTGGATTTTTTTTTCATTATTTGGAACGTACTAAACGAGAAATTAACGTCTAAATCCTCGAAAAATGATTTTTCAGCTTTTACCCATTTTCGTCATCAAAAAATCAAAGGCTATACACTTGCTTTTTTACTCTGATACCCTAAAATTTCAAAATCGAAAATTGGATTTTTTTTTCATTATTTGGAACGTACTAAACGAGAAATTAACGTCTAAATCCTCGAAAAATGATTTTTCAGCTTTTACCCATTTTCGTCATAAAAAAATCAAAGGCTATACACTTGCTTTTTTACTCTGATACCCTAAAATTTCAAAATCGAAAATTGGATTTTTTTTTCATTATTTGGAACGTACTAAACGAGAAATTAACGTCTAAATCCTCGAAAAATGATTTTTCAGCTTTTACCCATTTTCGTCATAAAAAAATCAAAGGCTATACACTTGCTTTTTTACTCTGATACCCTAAAATTTCAAAATCGAAAATTGGATTTTTTTTTCATTATTTGGAACGTACTAAACGAGAAATTAACGTCTAAATCCTCGAAAAATGATTATTCAGCTTTTACCCATTTTCGTCATAAAAAAATCAAAGGCTATACACTTGCTTTTTTACTCTGATACCCTAAAATTTCAAAATCGAAAATTGGATTTTTTTTTCATTATTTGGAACGTACTAAACGAGAAATTAACGTCTAAATCCTCGAAAAATGATTTTTCAGCTTTTACCCATTTTCGTCATAAAAAAATCAAAGGCTATACACTTGCTTTTTTACTCTGATACCCTAAAATTTCAAAATCGAAAATTGGATTTTTTTTTCATTATTTGGAACGTACTAAACGAGAAATTAACGTCTAAATCCTCGAAAAATGATTTTTCAGCTTTTACCCATTTTCGTCATCAAAAAATCAAAGGCTATACACTTGCTTTTTTACTCTGATACCCTAAAATTTCAAAATCGAAAATTGGATTTTTTTTTCATTATTTGGAACGTACTAAACGAGAAATTAACGTCTAAATCCTCGAAAAATGATTTTTCAGCTTTTACCCATTTTCGTCATAAAAAAATCAAAGGCTATACACTTGCTTTTTTACTCTGATACCCTAAAATTTCAAAATCGAAAATTGGATTTTTTTTTCATTATTTGGAACGTACTAAACGAGAAATTAACGTCTAAATCCTCGAAAAATGATTTTTCAGCTTTTACCCATTTTCGTCATAAAAAAATCAAAGGCTATACACTTGCTTTTTTACTCTGATACCCTAAAATTTCAAAATCGAAAATTGGATTTTTTTTTCATTATTTGGAACGTACTAAACGAGAAATTAACGTCTAAATCCTCGAAAAATGATTTTTCAGCTTTTACCCATTTTCGTCATAAAAAAATCAAAGGCTATACACTTGCTTTTTTACTCTGATACCCTAAAATTTCAAAATCGAAAATTGGATTTTTTTTTTCATTATTTGGAACGTACTAAACGAGAAATTAACGTCTAAATCCTCGAAAAATGATTATTCAGCTTTTACCCATTTTCGTCATAAAAAAATCAAAGGCTATACACTTGCTTTTTTACTCTGATACCCTAAAATTTCAAAATCGAAAATTGGATTTTTTTTTCATTATTTGGAACGTACTAAACGAGAAATTAACGTCTAAATCCTCGAAAAATGATTTTTCAGCTTTTACCCATTTTCGTCATAAAAAAATCAAAGGCTATACACTTGCTTTTTTACTCTGATACCCTAAAATTTCAAAATCGAAAATTGGATTTTTTTTTCATTATTTGGAACGTACTAAACGAGAAATTAACGTCTAAATCCTCGAAAAATGATTTTTCAGCTTTTACCCATTTTCGTCATCAAAAAATCAAAGGCTATACACTTGCTTTTTTACTCTGATACCCTAAAATTTCAAAATCGAAAATTGGATTTTTTTTTCATTATTTGGAACGTACTAAACGAGAAATTAACGTCTAAATCCTCGAAAAATGATTTTTCAGCTTTTACCCATTTTCGTCATAAAAAAATCAAAGGCTATACACTTGCTTTTTTACTCTGATACCCTAAAATTTCAAAATCGAAAATTGGATTTTTTTTTCATTATTTGGAACGTACTAAACGAGAAATTAACGTCTAAATCCTCGAAAAATGATTTTTCAGCTTTTACCCATTTTCGTCATAAAAAAATCAAAGGCTATACACTTGCTTTTTTACTCTGATACCCTAAAATTTCAAAATCGAAAATTGGATTTTTTTTTCATTATTTGGAACGTACTAAACGAGAAATTAACGTCTAAATCCTCGAAAAATGATTATTCAGCTTTTACCCATTTTCGTCATAAAAAAATCAAAGGCTATACACTTGCTTTTTTACTCTGATACCCTAAAATTTCAAAATCGAAAATTGGATTTTTTTTTCATTATTTGGAAAGTACTAAACGAGAAATTAACGTCTAAATCCTCGAAAAATGATTTTTCAGCTTTTACCCATTTTCGTCATAAAAAAATCAAAGGCTATACACTTGCTTTTTTACTCTGATACCCTAAAATTTCAAAATCGAAAATTGGATTTTTTTTTCATTATTTGGAACGTACTAAACGAGAAATTAACGTCTAAATCCTCGAAAAATGATTTTTCAGCTTTTACCCATTTTCGTCATCAAAAAATCAAAGGCTATACACTTGCTTTTTTACTCTGATACCCTAAAATTTCAAAATCGAAAATTGGATTTTTTTTTCATTATTTGGAACGTACTAAACGAGAAATTAACGTCTAAATCCTCGAAAAATGATTTTTCAGCTTTTACCCATTTTCGTCATAAAAAAATCAAAGGCTATACACTTGCTTTTTTACTCTGATACCCTAAAATTTCAAAATCGAAAATTGGATTTTTTTTTCATTATTTGGAACGTACTAAACGAGAAATTAACGTCTAAATCCTCGAAAAATGATTTTTCAGCTTTTACCCATTTTCGTCATCAAAAAATCAAAGGCTATACACTTGCTTTTTTACTCTGATACCCTAAAATTTCAAAATCGAAAATTGGGTTTTTTTTTCATTATTTGGAACGTACTAAACGAGAAATTAACGTCTAAATCCTCGAAAAATGATTTTTCAGCTTTTACCCATTTTCGTCATAAAAAAATCAAAGGCTATACACTTGCTTTTTTACTCTGATACCCTAAAATTTCAAAATCGAAAATTGGATTTTTTTTTCATTATTTGGAACGTACTAAACGAGAAATTAACGTCTAAATCCTCGAAAAATGATTTTTCAGCTTTTACCCATTTTCGTCATAAAAAATCAAAGGCTATACACTTGCTTTTTTACTCTGATACCCTAAAATTTCAAAATCGAAAATTGGATTTTTTTTTCATTATTTGGAACGTACTAAACGAGAAATTAACGTCTAAATCCTCGAAAAATGATTTTTCAGCTTTTACCCATTTTCGTCATAAAAAAATCAAAGGCTATACACTTGCTTTTTTACTCTGATACCCTAAAATTTCAAAATCGAAAATTGGATTTTTTTTTCATTATTTGGAACGTACTAAACGAGAAATTAACGTCTAAATCCTCGAAAAATGATTTTTCAGCTTTTACCCATTTTCGTCATAAAAAAATCAAAGGCTATACACTTGCTTTTTTACTCTGATACCCTAAAATTTCAAAATCGAAAATTGGATTTTTTTTTCATTATTTGGAACGTACTAAACGAGAAATTAACGTCTAAATCCTCGAAAAATGATTTTTCAGCTTTTACCCATTTTCGTCATAAAAAAATCAAAGGCTATACACTTGCTTTTTTACTCTGATACCCTAAAATTTCAAAATCGAAAATTGGATTTTTTTTTCATTATTTGGAACGTACTAAACGAGAAATTAACGTCTAAATCCTCGAAAAATGATTTTTCAGCTTTTACCCATTTTCGTCATAAAAAAATCAAAGGCTATACACTTGCTTTTTTACTCTGATACCCTAAAATTTCAAAATCGAAAATTGGATTTTTTTTTCATTATTTGGAACGTACTAAACGAGAAATTAACGTCTAAATCCTCGAAAAATGATTTTTCAGCTTTTACCCATTTTCGTCATAAAAAAATCAAAGGCTATACACTTGCTTTTTTACTCTGATACCCTAAAATTTCAAAATCGAAAATTGGATTTTTTTTTCATTATTTGGAACGTACTAAACGAGAAATTAACGTCTAAATCCTCGAAAAATGATTTTTCAGCTTTTACCCATTTTCGTCATAAAAAAATCAAAGGCTATACACTTGCTTTTTTACTCTGATACCCTAAAATTTCAAAATCGAAAATTGGATTTTTTTTTCATTATTTGGAACGTACTAAACGAGAAATTAACGTCTAAATCCTCGAAAAATGATTTTTCAGCTTTTACCCATTTTCGTCATAAAAAAATCAAAGGCTATACACTTGCTTTTTTACTCTGATACCCTAAAATTTCAAAATCGAAAATTGGATTTTTTTTTCATTATTTGGAACGTACTAAACGAGAAATTAACGTCTAAATCCTCGAAAAATGATTTTTCAGCTTTTACCCATTTTCGTCATAAAAAATCAAAGGCTATACACTTGCTTTTTTACTCTGATACCCTAAAATTTCAAAATCGAAAATTGGATTTTTTTTTCATTATTTGGAACGTACTAAACGAGAAATTAACGTCTAAATCCTCGAAAAATGATTTTTCAGCTTTTACCCATTTTCGTCATAAAAAAATCAAAGGCTATACACTTGCTTTTTTACTCTGATACCCTAAAATTTCAAAATCGAAAATTGGATTTTTTTTTCATTATTTGGAACGTACTAAACGAGAAATTAACGTCTAAATCCTCGAAAAATGATTTTTCAGCTTTTACCCATTTTCGTCATAAAAAAATCAAAGGCTATACACTTGCTTTTTTACTCTGATACCCTAAAATTTCAAAATCGAAAATTGGATTTTTTTTTCATTATTTGGAACGTACTAAACGAGAAATTAACGTCTAAATCCTCGAAAAATGATTTTTCAGCTTTTACCCATTTTCGTCATAAAAAAATCAAAGGCTATACACTTGCTTTTTTACTCTGATACCCTAAAATTTCAAAATCGAAAATTGGATTTTTTTTTCATTATTTGGAACGTACTAAACGAGAAATTAACGTCTAAATCCTCGAAAAATGATTTTTCAGCTTTTACCCATTTTCGTCATAAAAAAATCAAAGGCTATACACTTGCTTTTTTACTCTGATACCCTAAAATTTCAAAATCGAAAATTGGATTTTTTTTTCATTATTTGGAACGTACTAAACGAGAAATTAACGTCTAAATCCTCGAAAAATGATTTTTCAGCTTTTACCCATTTTCGTCATCAAAAAATCAAAGGCTATACACTTGCTTTTTTACTCTGATACCCTAAAATTTCAAAATCGAAAATTGGGATTTTTTTTTCATTATTTGGAACGTACTAAACGAGAAATTAACGTCTAAATCCTCGAAAAATGATTTTTCAGCTTTTACCCATTTTCGTCATAAAAAAATCAAAGGCTATACACTTGCTTTTTTACTCTGATACCCTAAAATTTCAAAATCGAAAATTGGATTTTTTTTTCATTATTTGGAACGTACTAAACGAGAAATTAACGTCTAAATCCTCGAAAAATGATTTTTCAGCTTTTACCCATTTTCGTCATCAAAAAATCAAAGGCTATACACTTGCTTTTTTACTCTGATACCCTAAAATTTCAAAATCGAAAATTGGATTTTTTTTTCATTATTTGGAACGTACTAAACGAGAAATTAACGTCTAAATCCTCGAAAAATGATTTTTCAGCTTTTACCCATTTTCGTCATAAAAAAATCAAAGGCTATACACTTGCTTTTTTACTCTGATACCCTAAAATTTCAAAATCGAAAATTGGATTTTTTTTTCATTATTTGGAACGTACTAAACGAGAAATTAACGTCTAAATCCTCGAAAAATGATTTTTCAGCTTTTACCCATTTTCGTCATAAAAAAATCAAAGGCTATACACTTGCTTTTTTACTCTGATACCCTAAAATTTCAAAATCGAAAATTGGATTTTTTTTTCATTATTTGGAACGTACTAAACGAGAAATTAACGTCTAAATCCTCGAAAAATGATTTTTCAGCTTTTACCCATTTTCGTCATCAAAAAATCAAAGGCTATACACTTGCTTTTTTACTCTGATACCCTAAAATTTCAAAATCGAAAATTGGATTTTTTTTTCATTATTTGGAACGTACTAAACGAGAAATTAACGTCTAAATCCTCGAAAAATGATTTTTCAGCTTTTACCCATTTTCGTCATCAAAAAATCAAAGGCTATACACTTGCTTTTTTACTCTGATACCCTAAAATTTCAAAATCGAAAATTGGGTTTTTTTTTTCATTATTTGGAACGTACTAAACGAGAAATTAACGTCTAAATCCTCGAAAAATGATTTTTCAGCTTTTACCCATTTTCGTCATCAAAAAATCAAAGGCTATACACTTGCTTTTTTACTCTGATACCCTAAAATTTCAAAATCGAAAATTGGATTTTTTTTTCATTATTTGGAACGTACTAAACGAGAAATTAACGTCTAAATCCTCGAAAAATGATTTTTCAGCTTTTACCCATTTTCGTCATCAAAAAATCAAAGGCTATACACTTGCTTTTTTACTCTGATACCCTAAAATTTCAAAATCGAAAATTGGATTTTTTTTTCATTATTTGGAACGTACTAAACGAGAAATTAACGTCTAAATCCTCGAAAAATGATTTTTCAGCTTTTACCCATTTTCGTCATCAAAAAATCAAAGGCTATACACTTGCTTTTTTACTCTGATACCCTAAAATTTCAAAATCGAAAATTGGGTTTTTTTTTCATTATTTGGAACGTACTAAACGAGAAATTAACGTCTAAATCCTCGAAAAATGATTTTTCAGCTTTTACCCATTTTCGTCATCAAAAAATCAAAGGCTATACACTTGCTTTTTTACTCTGATACCCTAAAATTTCAAAATCGAAAATTGGATTTTTTTTTCATTATTTGGAACGTACTAAACGAGAAATTAACGTCTAAATCCTCGAAAAATGATTTTTCAGCTTTTACCCATTTTCGTCATAAAAAAATCAAAGGCTATACACTTGCTTTTTTACTCTGATACCCTAAAATTTCAAAATCGAAAATTGGATTTTTTTTTCATTATTTGGAACGTACTAAACGAGAAATTAACGTCTAAATCCTCGAAAAATGATTTTTCAGCTTTTACCCATTTTCGTCATCAAAAAATCAAAGGCTATACACTTGCTTTTTTACTCTGATACCCTAAAATTTCAAAATCGAAAATTGGATTTTTTTTTCATTATTTGGAACGTACTAAACGAGAAATTAACGTCTAAATCCTCGAAAAATGATTTTTCAGCTTTTACCCATTTTCGTCATAAAAAAATCAAAGGCTATACACTTGCTTTTTTACTCTGATACCCTAAAATTTCAAAATCGAAAATTGGATTTTTTTTTCATTATTTGGAACGTACTAAACGAGAAATTAACGTCTAAATCCTCGAAAAATGATTTTTCAGCTTTTACCCATTTTCGTCATCAAAAAATCAAAGGCTATACACTTGCTTTTTTACTCTGATACCCTAAAATTTCAAAATCGAAAATTGGATTTTTTTTTCATTATTTGGAACGTACTAAACGAGAAATTAACGTCTAAATCCTCGAAAAATGATTTTTCAGCTTTTACCCATTTTCGTCATCAAAAAATCAAAGGCTATACACTTGCTTTTTTACTCTGATACCCTAAAATTTCAAAATCGAAAATTGGATTTTTTTTTCATTATTTGGAACGTACTAAACGAGAAATTAACGTCTAAATCCTCGAAAAATGATTTTTCAGCTTTTACCCATTTTCGTCATCAAAAAATCAAAGGCTATACACTTGCTTTTTTACTCTGATACCCTAAAATTTCAAAATCGAAAATTGGATTTTTTTTTCATTATTTGGAACGTACTAAACGAGAAATTAACGTCTAAATCCTCGAAAAATGATTTTTCAGCTTTTACCCATTTTCGTCATCAAAAAATCAAAGGCTATACACTTGCTTTTTTACTCTGATACCCTAAAATTTCAAAATCGAAAATTGGATTTTTTTTTCATTATTTGGAACGTACTAAACGAGAAATTAACGTCTAAATCCTCGAAAAATGATTTTTCAGCTTTTACCCATTTTCGTCATCAAAAAATCAAAGGCTATACACTTGCTTTTTTACTCTGATACCCTAAAATTTCAAAATCGAAAATTGGATTTTTTTTTCATTATTTGGAACGTACTAAACGAGAAATTAACGTCTAAATCCTCGAAAAATGATTTTTCAGCTTTTACCCATTTTCGTCATCAAAAAATCAAAGGCTATACACTTGCTTTCTTACTCTGATACCCTAAAATTTCAAAATCGAAAATTGGGTTTTTTTTTCATTATTTGGAACGTACTAAACGAGAAATTAACGTCTAAATCCTCGAAAAATGATTTTTCAGCTTTTACCCATTTTCGTCATCAAAAAATCAAAGGCTATACACTTGCTTTTTTACTCTGATACCCTAAAATTTCAAACTCGAAAATTGGATTTTTTTTTCATTATTTGGAACGTACTAAACGAGAAATTAACGTCTAAATCCTCGAAAAATGATTTTTCAGCTTTTACCCATTTTCGTCATCAAAAAATCAAAGGCTATACACTTGCTTTTTTACTCTGATACCCTAAAATTTCAAAATCGAAAATTGGATTTTTTTTTCATTATTTGGAACGTACTAAACGAGAAATTAACGTCTAAATCCTCGAAAAATGATTTTTCAGCTTTTACCCATTTTCGTCATAAAAAAATCAAAGGCTATACACTTGCTTTTTTACTCTGATACCCTAAAATTTCAAAATCGAAAATTGGATTTTTTTTTCATTATTTGGAACGTACTAAACGAGAAATTAACGTCTAAATCCTCGAAAAATGATTTTTCAGCTTTTACCCATTTTCGTCATCAAAAAATCAAAGGCTATACACTTGCTTTTTTACTCTGATACCCTAAAATTTCAAAATCGAAAATTGGATTTTTTTTTCATTATTTGGAACGTACTAAACGAGAAATTAACGTCTAAATCCTCGAAAAATGATTTTTCAGCTTTTACCCATTTTCGTCATCAAAAAATCAAAGGCTATACACTTGCTTTTTTACTCTGATACCCTAAAATTTCAAAATCGAAAATTGGATTTTTTTTTCATTATTTGGAACGTACTAAACGAGAAATTAACGTCTAAATCCTCGAAAAATGATTTTTCAGCTTTTACCCATTTTCGTCATCAAAAAATCAAAGGCTATACACTTGCTTTTTTACTCTGATACCCTAAAATTTCAAAATCGAAAATTGGATTTTTTTTTCATTATTTGGAACGTACTAAACGAGAAATTAACGTCTAAATCCTCGAAAAATGATTTTTCAGCTTTTACCCATTTTCGTCATAAAAAATCAAAGGCTATACACTTGCTTTTTTACTCTGATACCCTAAAATTTCAAAATCGAAAATTGGATTTTTTTTTCATTATTTGGAACGTACTAAACGAGAAATTAACGTCTAAATCCTCGAAAAATGATTTTTCAGCTTTTACCCATTTTCGTCATCAAAAAATCAAAGGCTATACACTTGCTTTTTTACTCTGATACCCTAAAATTTCAAAATCGAAAATTGGATTTTTTTTTCATTATTTGGAACGTACTAAACGAGAAATTAACGTCTAAATCCTCGAAAAATGATTTTTCAGCTTTTACCCATTTTCGTCATCAAAAAATCAAAGGCTATACACTTGCTTTTTTACTCTGATACCCTAAAATTTCAAAATCGAAAATTGGATTTTTTTTTCATTATTTGGAACGTACTAAACGAGAAATTAACGTCTAAATCCTCGAAAAATGATTTTTCAGCTTTTACCCATTTTCGTCATAAAAAAATCAAAGGCTATACACTTGCTTTTTTACTCTGATACCCTAAAATTTCAAAATCGAAAATTGGATTTTTTTTTCATTATTTGGAACGTACTAAACGAGAAATTAACGTCTAAATCCTCGAAAAATGATTTTTCAGCTTTTACCCATTTTCGTCATCAAAAAATCAAAGGCTATACACTTGCTTTTTTACTCTGATACCCTAAAATTTCAAAATCGAAAATTGGATTTTTTTTTCATTATTTGGAACGTACTAAACGAGAAATTAACGTCTAAATCCTCGAAAAATGATTTTTCAGCTTTTACCCATTTTCGTCATAAAAAAATCAAAGGCTATACACTTGCTTTTTTACTCTGATACCCTAAAATTTCAAAATCGAAAATTGGATTTTTTTTTCATTATTTGGAACGTACTAAACGAGAAATTAACGTCTAAATCCTCGAAAAATGATTTTTCAGCTTTTACCCATTTTCGTCATCAAAAAATCAAAGGCTATACACTTGCTTTTTTACTCTGATACCCTAAAATTTCAAAATCGAAAATTGGATTTTTTTTTCATTATTTGGAACGTACTAAACGAGAAATTAACGTCTAAATCCTCGAAAAATGATTTTTCAGCTTTTACCCATTTTCGTCATAAAAAAATCAAAGGCTATACACTTGCTTTTTTACTCTGATACCCTAAAATTTCAAAATCGAAAATTGGATTTTTTTTTCATTATTTGGAACGTACTAAACGAGAAATTAACGTCTAAATCCTCGAAAAATGATTTTTCAGCTTTTACCCATTTTCGTCATAAAAAAATCAAAGGCTATACACTTGCTTTTTTACTCTGATACCCTAAAATTTCAAAATCGAAAATTGGATTTTTTTTTCATTATTTGGAACGTACTAAACGAGAAATTAACGTCTAAATCCTCGAAAAATGATTTTTCAGCTTTTACCCATTTTCGTCATAAAAAAATCAAAGGCTATACACTTGCTTTTTTACTCTGATACCCTAAAATTTCAAAATCGAAAATTGGATTTTTTTTTCATTATTTGGAACGTACTAAACGAGAAATTAACGTCTAAATCCTCGAAAAATGATTTTTCAGCTTTTACCCATTTTCGTCATCAAAAAATCAAAGGCTATACACTTGCTTTTTTACTCTGATACCCTAAAATTTCAAAATCGAAAATTGGATTTTTTTTTCATTATTTGGAACGTACTAAACGAGAAATTAACGTCTAAATCCTCGAAAAATGATTTTTCAGCTTTTACCCATTTTCGTCATCAAAAAATCAAAGGCTATACACTTGCTTTTTTACTCTGATACCCTAAAATTTCAAAATCGAAAATTGGGTTTTTTTTTCATTATTTGGAACGTACTAAACGAGAAATTAACGTCTAAATCCTCGAAAAATGATTTTTCAGCTTTTACCCATTTTCGTCATAAAAAAATCAAAGGCTATACACTTGCTTTTTTACTCTGATACCCTAAAATTTCAAAATCGAAAATTGGATTTTTTTTTCATTATTTGGAACGTACTAAACGAGAAATTAACGTCTAAATCCTCGAAAAATGATTTTTCAGCTTTTACCCATTTTCGTCATAAAAAAATCAAAGGCTATACACTTGCTTTTTTACTCTGATACCCTAAAATTTCAAAATCGAAAATTGGATTTTTTTTTCATTATTTGGAACGTACTAAACGAGAAATTAACGTCTAAATCCTCGAAAAATGATTTTTCAGCTTTTACCCATTTTCGTCATCAAAAAATCAAAGGCTATACACTTGCTTTTTTACTCTGATACCCTAAAATTTCAAAATCGAAAATTGGGTTTTTTTTTCATTATTTGGAACGTACTAAACGAGAAATTAACGTCTAAATCCTCGAAAAATGATTTTTCAGCTTTTACCCATTTTCGTCATAAAAAAATCAAAGGCTATACACTTGCTTTTTTACTCTGATACCCTAAAATTTCAAAATCGAAAATTGGATTTTTTTTTCATTATTTGGAACGTACTAAACGAGAAATTAACGTCTAAATCCTCGAAAAATGATTTTTCAGCTTTTACCCATTTTCGTCATCAAAAAATCAAAGGCTATACACTTGCTTTTTTACTCTGATACCCTAAAATTTCAAAATCGAAAATTGGATTTTTTTTTCATTATTTGGAACGTACTAAACGAGAAATTAACGTCTAAATCCTCGAAAAATGATTTTTCAGCTTTTACCCATTTTCGTCATCAAAAAATCAAAGGCTATACACTTGCTTTTTTACTCTGATACCCTAAAATTTCAAAATCGAAAATTGGATTTTTTTTTCATTATTTGGAACGTACTAAACGAGAAATTAACGTCTAAATCCTCGAAAAATGATTTTTCAGCTTTTACCCATTTTCGTCATCAAAAAATCAAAGGCTATACACTTGCTTTTTTACTCTGATACCCTAAAATTTCAAAATCGAAAATTGGATTTTTTTTTCATTATTTGGAACGTACTAAACGAGAAATTAACGTCTAAATCCTCGAAAAATGATTTTTCAGCTTTTACCCATTTTCGTCATCAAAAAATCAAAGGCTATACACTTGCTTTTTTACTCTGATACCCTAAAATTTCAAAATCGAAAATTGGATTTTTTTTTCATTATTTGGAACGTACTAAACGAGAAATTAACGTCTAAATCCTCGAAAAATGATTTTTCAGCTTTTACCCATTTTCGTCATCAAAAAATCAAAGGCCATACACTTGCTTTCTTACTCTGATACCCTAAAATTTCAAAATCGAAAATTGGATTTTTTTTTTCATTATTTGGAACGTACTAAACGAGAAATTAACGTCTAAATCCTCGAAAAATGATTTTTCAGCTTTTACCCATTTTCGTCATCAAAAAATCAAAGGCCATACACTTGCTTTCTTACTCTGATACCCTAAAATTTCAAAATCGAAAATTGGGTTTTTTTTTCATTATTTGGAACGTACTAAACGAGAAATTAACGTCTAAATCCTCGAAAAATGATTTTTCAGCTTTTACCCATTTTCGTCATCAAAAAATCAAAGGCTATACACTTGCTTTTTTACTCTGATACCCTAAAATTTCAAAATCGAAAATTGGATTTTTTTTTCATTATTTGGAACGTACTAAACGAGAAATTAACGTCTAAATCCTCGAAAAATGATTTTTCAGCTTTTACCCATTTTCGTCATCAAAAAATCAAAGGCTATACACTTGCTTTTTTACTCTGATACCCTAAAATTTCAAAATCGAAAATTGGATTTTTTTTTCATTATTTGGAACGTACTAAACGAGAAATTAACGTCTAAATCCTCGAAAAATGATTTTTCAGCTTTTACCCATTTTCGTCATCAAAAAATCAAAGGCTATACACTTGCTTTTTTACTCTGATACCCTAAAATTTCAAAATCGAAAATTGGATTTTTTTTTCATTATTTGGAACGTACTAAACGAGAAATTAACGTCTAAATCCTCGAAAAATGATTTTTCAGCTTTTACCCATTTTCGTCATCAAAAAATCAAAGGCCATACACTTGCTTTCTTACTCTGATACCCTAAAATTTCAAAATCGAAAATTGGATTTTTTTTTCATTATTTGGAACGTACTAAACGAGAAATTAACGTCTAAATCCTCGAAAAATGATTTTTCAGCTTTTACCCATTTTCGTCATCAAAAAATCAAAGGCCATACACTTGCTTTCTTACTCTGATACCCTAAAATTTCAAAATCGAAAATTGGGTTTTTTTTTCATTATTTGGAACGTACTAAACGAGAAATTAACGTCTAAATCCTCGAAAAATGATTTTTCAGCTTTTACCCATTTTCGTCATCAAAAAATCAAAGGCTATACACTTGCTTTTTTACTCTGATACCCTAAAATTTCAAACTCGAAAATTGGATTTTCTTTTCATTATTTGGAACGTACTAAACGAGAAATTAACGTCTAAATCCTCGAAAAATGATTTTTCAGCTTTTACCCATTTTCGTCATCAAAAAATCAAAGGCTATACACTTGCTTTTTTACTCTGATACCCTAAAATTTCAAAATCGAAAATTGGATTTTTTTTTCATTATTTGGAACGTACTAAACGAGAAATTAACGTCTAAATCCTCGAAAAATGATTTTTCAGCTTTTACCCATTTTCGTCATCAAAAAATCAAAGGCTATACACTTGCTTTTTTACTCTGATACCCTAAAATTTCAAAATCGAAAATTGGATTTTTTTTTCATTATTTGGAACGTACTAAACGAGAAATTAACGTCTAAATCCTCGAAAAATGATTTTTCAGCTTTTACCCATTTTCGTCATCAAAAAATCAAAGGCTATACACTTGCTTTTTTACTCTGATACCCTAAAATTTCAAACTCGAAAATTGGATTTTTTTTTCATTATTTGGAACGTACTAAACGAGAAATTAACGTCTAAATCCTCGAAAAATGATTTTTCAGCTTTTACCCATTTTCGTCATCAAAAAATCAAAGGCTATACACTTGCTTTTTTACTCTGATACCCTAAAATTTCAAAATCGAAAATTGGATTTTTTTTTCATTATTTGGAACGTACTAAACGAGAAATTAACGTCTAAATCCTCGAAAAATGATTTTTCAGCTTTTACCCATTTTCGTCATCAAAAAATCAAAGGCTATACACTTGCTTTTTTACTCTGATACCCTAAAATTTCAAACTCGAAAATTGGATTTTTTTTTCATTATTTGGAACGTACTAAACGAGAAATTAACGTCTAAATCCTCGAAAAATGATTTTTCAGCTTTTACCCATTTTCGTCATCAAAAAATCAAAGGCTATACACTTGCTTTTTTACTCTGATACCCTAAAATTTCAAACTCGAAAATTGGATTTTTTTTTCATTATTTGGAACGTACTAAACGAGAAATTAACGTCTAAATCCTCGAAAAATGATTTTTCAGCTTTTACCCATTTTCGTCATCAAAAAATCAAAGGCTATACACTTGCTTTTTTACTCTGATACCCTAAAATTTCAAACTCGAAAATTGGATTTTTTTTTCATTATTTGGAACGTACTAAACGAGAAATTAACGTCTAAATCCTCGAAAAATGATTTTTCAGCTTTTACCCATTTTCGTCATCAAAAAATCAAAGGCTATACACTTGCTTTTTTACTCTGATACCCTAAAATTTCAAAATCGAAAATTGGATTTTTTTTTCATTATTTGGAACGTACTAAACGAGAAATTAACGTCTAAATCCTCGAAAAATGATTTTTCAGCTTTTACCCATTTTCGTCATCAAAAAATCAAAGGCCATACACTTGCTTTCTTACTCTGATACCCTAAAATTTCAAAATCGAAAATTGGGTTTTTTTTTCATTATTTGGAACGTACTAAACGAGAAATTAACGTCTAAATCCTCGAAAAATGATTTTTCAGCTTTTACCCATTTTCGTCATCAAAAAATCAAAGGCTATACACTTGCTTTTTTACTCTGATACCCTAAAATTTCAAACTCGAAAATTGGATTTTTTTTTCATTATTTGGAACGTACTAAACGAGAAATTAACGTCTAAATCCTCGAAAAATGATTTTTCAGCTTTTACCCATTTTCGTCATCAAAAAATCAAAGGCTATACACTTGCTTTTTTACTCTGATACCCTAAAATTTCAAAATCGAAAATTGGATTTTTTTTTCATTATTTGGAACGTACTAAACGAGAAATTAACGTCTAAATCCTCGAAAAATGATTTTTCAGCTTTTACCCATTTTCGTCATCAAAAAATCAAAGGCTATACACTTGCTTTTTTACTCTGATACCCTAAAATTTCAAACTCGAAAATTGGATTTTTTTTTCATTATTTGGAACGTACTAAACGAGAAATTAACGTCTAAATCCTCGAAAAATGATTTTTCAGCTTTTACCCATTTTCGTCATCAAAAAATCAAAGGCTATACACTTGCTTTTTTACTCTGATACCCTAAAATTTCAAACTCGAAAATTGGATTTTTTTTTCATTATTTGGAACGTACTAAACGAGAAATTAACGTCTAAATCCTCGAAAAATGATTTTTCAGCTTTTACCCATTTTCGTCATCAAAAAATCAAAGGCTATACACTTGCTTTTTTACTCTGATACCCTAAAATTTCAAAATCGAAAATTGGATTTTTTTTTCATTATTTGGAACGTACTAAACGAGAAATTAACGTCTAAATCCTCGAAAAATGATTTTTCAGCTTTTACCCATTTTCGTCATCAAAAAATCAAAGGCCATACACTTGCTTTCTTACTCTGATACCCTAAAATTTCAAAATCGAAAATTGGATTTTTTTTTCATTATTTGGAACGTACTAAACGAGAAATTAACGTCTAAATCCTCGAAAAATGATTTTTCAGCTTTTACCCATTTTCGTCATCAAAAAATCAAAGGCCATACACTTGCTTTCTTACTCTGATACCCTAAAATTTCAAAATCGAAAATTGGGTTTTTTTTTCATTATTTGGAACGTACTAAACGAGAAATTAACGTCTAAATCCTCGAAAAATGATTTTTCAGCTTTTACCCATTTTCGTCATCAAAAAATCAAAGGCTATACACTTGCTTTTTTACTCTGATACCCTAAAATTTCAAAATCGAAAATTGGATTTTTTTTTCATTATTTGGAACGTACTAAACGAGAAATTAACGTCTAAATCCTCGAAAAATGATTTTTCAGCTTTTACCCATTTTCGTCATCAAAAAATCAAAGGCCATACACTTGCTTTCTTACTCTGATACCCTAAAATTTCAAAATCGAAAATTGGGTTTTTTTTTCATTATTTGGAACGTACTAAACGAGAAATTAACGTCTAAATCCTCGAAAAATGATTTTTCAGCTTTTACCCATTTTCGTCATCAAAAAATCAAAGGCTATACACTTGCTTTTTTACTCTGATACCCTAAAATTTCAAACTCGAAAATTGGATTTTTTTTTCATTATTTGGAACGTACTAAACGAGAAATTAACGTCTAAATCCTCGAAAAATGATTTTTCAGCTTTTACCCATTTTCGTCATCAAAAAATCAAAGGCTATACACTTGCTTTTTTACTCTGATACCCTAAAATTTCAAAATCGAAAATTGGATTTTTTTTTCATTATTTGGAACGTACTAAACGAGAAATTAACGTCTAAATCCTCGAAAAATGATTTTTCAGCTTTTACCCATTTTCGTCATCAAAAAATCAAAGGCTATACACTTGCTTTTTTACTCTGATACCCTAAAATTTCAAAATCGAAAATTGGATTTTTTTTTCATTATTTGGAACGTACTAAACGAGAAATTAACGTCTAAATCCTCGAAAAATGATTTTTCAGCTTTTACCCATTTTCGTCATCAAAAAATCAAAGGCTATACACTTGCTTTTTTACTCTGATACCCTAAAATTTCAAACTCGAAAATTGGATTTTTTTTTCATTATTTGGAACGTACTAAACGAGAAATTAACGTCTAAATCCTCGAAAAATGATTTTTCAGCTTTTACCCATTTTCGTCATCAAAAAATCAAAGGCTATACACTTGCTTTTTTACTCTGATACCCTAAAATTTCAAAATCGAAAATTGGATTTTTTTTTTCATTATTTGGAACGTACTAAACGAGAAATTAACGTCTAAATCCTCGAAAAATGATTTTTCAGCTTTTACCCATTTTCGTCATCAAAAAATCAAAGGCTATACACTTGCTTTTTTACTCTGATACCCTAAAATTTCAAACTCGAAAATTGGATTTTTTTTTCATTATTTGGAACGTACTAAACGAGAAATTAACGTCTAAATCCTCGAAAAATGATTTTTCAGCTTTTACCCATTTTCGTCATCAAAAAATCAAAGGCTATACACTTGCTTTTTTACTCTGATACCCTAAAATTTCAAACTCGAAAATTGGATTTTTTTTTCATTATTTGGAACGTACTAAACGAGAAATTAACGTCTAAATCCTCGAAAAATGATTTTTCAGCTTTTACCCATTTTCGTCATCAAAAAATCAAAGGCTATACACTTGCTTTTTTACTCTGATACCCTAAAATTTCAAAATCGAAAATTGGATTTTTTTTTCATTATTTGGAACGTACTAAACGAGAAATTAACGTCTAAATCCTCGAAAAATGATTTTTCAGCTTTTACCCATTTTCGTCATCAAAAAATCAAAGGCCATACACTTGCTTTCTTACTCTGATACCCTAAAATTTCAAAATCGAAAATTGGATTTTTTTTTCATTATTTGGAACGTACTAAACGAGAAATTAACGTCTAAATCCTCGAAAAATGATTTTTCAGCTTTTACCCATTTTCGTCATCAAAAAATCAAAGGCCATACACTTGCTTTCTTACTCTGATACCCTAAAATTTCAAAATCGAAAATTGGGTTTTTTTTTCATTATTTGGAACGTACTAAACGAGAAATTAACGTCTAAATCCTCGAAAAATGATTTTTCAGCTTTTACCCATTTTCGTCATCAAAAAATCAAAGGCTATACACTTGCTTTTTTACTCTGATACCCTAAAATTTCAAACTCGAAAATTGGATTTTTTTTTCATTATTTGGAACGTACTAAACGAGAAATTAACGTCTAAATCCTCGAAAAATGATTTTTCAGCTTTTACCCATTTTCGTCATCAAAAAATCAAAGGCTATACACTTGCTTTTTTACTCTGATACCCTAAAATTTCAAACTCGAAAATTGGATTTTTTTTTCATTATTTGGAACGTACTAAACGAGAAATTAACGTCTAAATCCTCGAAAAATGATTTTTCAGCTTTTACCCATTTTCGTCATCAAAAAATCAAAGGCTATACACTTGCTTTTTTACTCTGATACCCTAAAATTTCAAACTCGAAAATTGGATTTTTTTTTCATTATTTGGAACGTACTAAACGAGAAATTAACGTCTAAATCCTCGAAAAATGATTTTTCAGCTTTTACCCATTTTCGTCATCAAAAAATCAAAGGCTATACACTTGCTTTTTTACTCTGATACCCTAAAATTTCAAACTCGAAAATTGGATTTTTTTTTCATTATTTGGAACGTACTAAACGAGAAATTAACGTCTAAATCCTCGAAAAATGATTTTTCAGCTTTTACCCATTTTCGTCATCAAAAAATCAAAGGCTATACACTTGCTTTTTTACTCTGATACCCTAAAATTTCAAAATCGAAAATTGGATTTTTTTTTCATTATTTGGAACGTACTAAACGAGAAATTAACGTCTAAATCCTCGAAAAATGATTTTTCAGCTTTTACCCATTTTCGTCATCAAAAAATCAAAGGCTATACACTTGCTTTTTTACTCTGATACCCTAAAATTTCAAACTCGAAAATTGGATTTTTTTTTCATTATTTGGAACGTACTAAACGAGAAATTAACGTCTAAATCCTCGAAAAATGATTTTTCAGCTTTTACCCATTTTCGTCATCAAAAAATCAAAGGCTATACACTTGCTTTTTTACTCTGATACCCTAAAATTTCAAAATCGAAAATTGGATTTTTTTTTCATTATTTGGAACGTACTAAACGAGAAATTAACGTCTAAATCCTCGAAAAATGATTTTTCAGCTTTTACCCATTTTCGTCATCAAAAAATCAAAGGCCATACACTTGCTTTCTTACTCTGATACCCTAAAATTTCAAAATCGAAAATTGGGTTTTTTTTTTCATTATTTGGAACGTACTAAACGAGAAATTAACGTCTAAATCCTCGAAAAATGATTTTTCAGCTTTTACCCATTTTCGTCATCAAAAAATCAAAGGCCATACACTTGCTTTCTTACTCTGATACCCTAAAATTTCAAAATCGAAAATTGGGTTTTTTTTTCATTATTTGGAACGTACTAAACGAGAAATTAACGTCTAAATCCTCGAAAAATGATTTTTCAGCTTTTACCCATTTTCGTCATCAAAAAATCAAAGGCCATACACTTGCTTTCTTACTCTGATACCCTAAAATTTCAAAATCGAAAATTGGATTTTTTTTTCATTATTTGGAACGTACTAAACGAGAAATTAACGTCTAAATCCTCGAAAAATGATTTTTCAGCTTTTACCCATTTTCGTCATCAAAAAATCAAAGGCCATACACTTGCTTTCTTACTCTGATACCCTAAAATTTCAAAATCGAAAATTGGGTTTTTTTTTCATTATTTGGAACGTACTAAACGAGAAATTAACGTCTAAATCCTCGAAAAATGATTTTTCAGCTTTTACCCATTTTCGTCATCAAAAAATCAAAGGCTATACACTTGCTTTTTTACTCTGATACCCTAAAATTTCAAACTCGAAAATTGGATTTTTTTTTCATTATTTGGAACGTACTAAACGAGAAATTAACGTCTAAATCCTCGAAAAATTATTTTTCAGCTTTTACCCATTTTCGTCATCAAAAAATCAAAGGCTATACACTTGCTTTTTTACTCTGATACCCTAAAATTTCAAAATCGAAAATTGGATTTTTTTTTCATTATTTGGAACGTACTAAACGAGAAATTAACGTCTAAATCCTCGAAAAATGATTTTTCAGCTTTTACCCATTTTCGTCATCAAAAAATCAAAGGCCATACACTTGCTTTCTTACTCTGATACCCTAAAATTTCAAAATCGAAAATTGGATTTTTTTTTCATTATTTGGAACGTACTAAACGAGAAATTAACGTCTAAATCCTCGAAAAATGATTTTTCAGCTTTTACCCATTTTCGTCATCAAAAAATCAAAGGCTATACACTTGCTTTTTTACTCTGATACCCTAAAATTTCAAACTCGAAAATTGGATTTTTTTTTCATTATTTGGAACGTACTAAACGAGAAATTAACGTCTAAATCCTCGAAAAATGATTTTTCAGCTTTTACCCATTTTCGTCATCAAAAAATCAAAGGCCATACACTTGCTTTCTTACTCTGATACCCTAAAATTTCAAAATCGAAAATTGGATTTTTTTTTCATTATTTGGAACGTACTAAACGAGAAATTAACGTCTAAATCCTCGAAAAATGATTTTTCAGCTTTTACCCATTTTCGTCATCAAAAAATCAAAGGCCATACACTTGCTTTCTTACTCTGATACCCTAAAATTTCAAAATCGAAAATTGGGTTTTTTTTTCATTATTTGGAACGTACTAAACGAGAAATTAACGTCTAAATCCTCGAAAAATGATTTTTCAGCTTTTACCCATTTTCGTCATCAAAAAATCAAAGGCTATACACTTGCTTTTTTACTCTGATACCCTAAAATTTCAAAATCGAAAATTGGATTTTTTTTTCATTATTTGGAACGTACTAAACGAGAAATTAACGTCTAAATCCTCGAAAAATGATTTTTCAGCTTTTACCCATTTTCGTCATCAAAAAATCAAAGGCCATACACTTGCTTTCTTACTCTGATACCCTAAAATTTCAAACTCGAAAATTGGATTTTTTTTTCATTATTTGGAACGTACTAAACGAGAAATTAACGTCTAAATCCTCGAAAAATGATTTTTCAGCTTTTACCCATTTTCGTCATCAAAAAATCAAAGGCTATACACTTGCTTTTTTACTCTGATACCCTAAAATTTCAAAATCGAAAATTGGATTTTTTTTTCATTATTTGGAACGTACTAAACGAGAAATTAACGTCTAAATCCTCGAAAAATGATTTTTCAGCTTTTACCCATTTTCGTCATCAAAAAATCAAAGGCTATACACTTGCTTTTTGACGTTGATACCCTAAAATTTCAAAATCGAAAATTGGGTTTTTTTTTTCATTATTTGGAACGTACTAAACGAGAAATTAACGTCTAAATCCTCGAAAAATGATTTTTCAGCTTTTACCCATTTTCGTCATCAAAAAATCAAAGGCTATACACTTGCTTTTTTACTCTGATACCCTAAAATTTCAAAATCGAAAATTGGGTTTTTTTTTCATTATTTGGAACGTACTAAACGAGAAATTAACGTCTAAATCCTCGAAAAATGATTTTTCAGCTTTTCCCCATTTTCGTCATCAAAAAATCAAAGGCTATACACTTGCTTTTTGACGTTGATACCCTAAAATTTCAAAATCGAAATTTGGGTTTTTTTTTCATTATTTGGAAAGTACTAAACGAGAAATTAACGTCTAAATCCTCGAAAAATGATTTTTCAGCTTTTCCCCATTTTCGTCATCAAAAAATCAAAGGCTATACACTTGCTTTCTGACGCTGATACCCTCTGAGGGCCATGCTGAAATTCTGTAGGAAAAAAGGAACATACAAAATGCGAGGGTTTCGGTATGACACTATAAAAATATATATTTTATTCAATTTTTTATAAACTTGTTTTAGATTTGTTGTACGTTGATTTCTTGATTTATGTCTACTTTTTCGCTTTTGAATCAATTTCTTGTCTTTCGTTTTTGATCACATATTTTATGATCGCTACATTTTACATGTAAATATCATTTCGTCATTTTTAAGGTTTTTGTTGTTTTCATATCTTCCGTTTTTCATCTTTTATTTTTCATTCCTTCATTAAAAAAAAAAACTGTTTTGTCATGATAGACGTATGTTTTTTACTTTTTTCCCTAAATTTAGATATATTTTAAAAATATTTCACTACATTTTTTTTCTTGTAGAAAATATTAATTCTATATTTAGCCTTTGTGTATATTATAAAAAAAGGAATGGACGAATTTTCTATACTGATAAGGATTCTAATATATGGTATGTAGTCATAAAAGCATCATAATTATATATATAAAAAAATAAAATGTCGCATTAGTTTAGGTTGTAAAAACTTTTCAACTTGTGGACCATTTCCACGACATTGTTACATTTTCATGAGATTATGAATGAGATTCTAATTTTATTTTCAGGAGAATTCGTTGGAATGTATTATTGTAATATTTGTGATTTATCTCTCTGTTCTTTATCATAAATAAACAATTGTTAATATTGTTTATACAATTCATAAAAAGATTTACAAATTAAAACATAGAAAAAATAACACATCGTTCAATAAGTCCCGGGACTAGCGCAGAAATGGCGCTAATAATGCCATTTATATACCAAGGTTCAGAAGTACCAACCTTCAGATAAAATGTGTCAAAATTTGATGTAATTCGAAGCATAACCAAGAAAGCTGTCGTGGTTAAACTGACGCTACCTTTGCAATCGTGAAAAAATGGACCAAAACGAGTTTCGTGTGTTGATAAAACATTGTTGTCTAATGGGGAAAAAACACTGTTCAAGCTCAGCAATGGCTTGAAAAACGTTATCCGGACTCTACTCCGTCGGAAACAACCATTTGTCGGTGGTTTTCGACGTGAATCGCGGTCGTGCTGATACAAATGATGCGGAACATTCGGGTCGGCCAAATGAGGGAGTAACTCCCGAAAACACCAAGCAAGTATTGAAAATCGTGATGGGTGACCGCAAAATGAAAGTGCGCGAGATAGCTAAGATGGTGAACATATCAACTGGTAGTGCATTTACTACAGTCTGTTACATAAGAGCGTGGTCACTGTTACACGTAGATAAAAAATCAGAGCGTCCTGTTTCTTTTTCTATGACATAGAGGGCACCTCAGTCCTTCATGCTTTTTGTAAAAAGTCAGCTCTCTGTCAAATTTAGTCTTCAATTGAGTGGTTTTTCGAAATGAGTGCTGTTTACGCCTCTCGCTTTGAGGCAATTTGTCTATGTTTGCATGAAAAAGGACCGAAACTGCTGCTGCGAAATATATGGGAAAGTCGAAGCAGTTCGTTAGCAAGTGGATAGATCGCTATAAAAAGGTCGGTAACGTTGATGATTTTCCTGATCGCGGGAGTGCAAGCAAAGTCTCAAAAAAAAAGACGAAAAAAAGATTCTCGCATTGTTCTCGAAAGATCCAACTTTGACTTTACGTGGAGCTGCTGTGAAATTGAAAGCAAAAGGTGTTGACATATCTTACGGAACGGTTCGCAGGCACTTGCTTGCCAATAAACTGAAATATCGCAGTACTTTGGAAAAACCAATGTTGAGTGCAAAACACGTTGAAAAACGAGACCGCGACCGAACTTGGACCGCGATTGGAGCAACGTAATTTTTTCTGATGAATCCTCCTAGGCATTTCCGAGCATCAAACACGCCTGGACAACCTCCACCAGTAGGATGCTTCAACGGACTGTTAAACACCCCGTCAGGGTCCATGTTTGGGGGTGCTTCTCAAACAAAGGTTTCGGTACTTTGTTCTTATTTACCGAGAATTTAAATGCCGACAAAATGAATAAAATATATCAAAAAGCTTTGTTACCATCTGCTAAGCAATGGTATATCAAGAAAAATGAAAGCTGAATCCTTCAAGAGGACAACGATCCGAAACATCGGAGTCGAGCGTGTAGCGAGTGGAAGGCGGAAAACGGAATTGTCACTTTAGATTGGCCATCTCAGTCACCGGATGCAAATCCCATAGAAAATGTGTGGGCTCTGATGAAAATGCAGCTTCGCAGACGCAAGCCATGTAATTTAGATCAACTTTCTCGACAAATTTGGAGGTCTTTTCCGGTAGAATATGCAGAAAAACTACTGGAAAGTATGCCCCGACGGTGCCAGGCCATAATTGACAATGCAGGAGATTGGACTTGCTACTGAGGTATTTGCATTGAGTATTGACGACCAAATTATCAATAAATTTGCGAATTTTCGAAAAATCAATTGTTGTTATTATTTAACAATGACCACGCTCTTATGTAACAGAGTGTATTTTGCACCAAAAATTGGCTATGAAAAAGGCTTTTTCCAAATGGCTGCCGCGTTTGCTCACAATGGAACCAAAAGCAACAACGTATCAATGATTCGGAGAGCTGTTTGGCACTGTTTACTCGCAATAAACAGGATTTTTTTCGTCGATATGTGACAGTGGACGAAACATCGATTCACCACTTCACTCCGGAGTCAAGTCGGCAGTCAGCTGATTGGCGTACGACCGGTAAAAGCCGCCTGAAGCGTCCAAAAACACAACAGTCGGCCGGCAAAGTGATGGCGTCCGTATTCTGGGATGCGAATGGTATAATTTTCATTGACCACCTCGAAAAAGGAAAAACCATCAAAAGCGACTACTACATGGTGTTATTGGATCGTTTGAAGGCCGAAATAGCGAAAAAACGCCCACACATGAAGAAGAAGAAAGTTATCTGTCATCAAGACAACGCATCGTGCCACAAGTCAATCAAAACGATGACCAAATTCAACGAATTAGGCTTCCAACTGCTTCCTTATCCTCCGTACTCGCCAGATTTGGCCCCCAGCGGCTACTGGCTCTTTGCGATGCTCCAGGGAAACAGATTTGGCTCAAATGAGGAGGTGATCCCTGCTACTGAGGCTCATTTTAAGTCAAAAGACAAATCGTTCTACAAACATGGCATTGAAAAGTTAGAGAAGCGTTGGAATGATTGTATAACCCTTGAAGGAGATTATGTTGATGAATAATGAAGAATTTTGCCGATAAAATGTTGTTTTCATAGAGTTAGTCCCGGGACTTATTGAACGATGTGTTAATATAGTTTCACAAGTTTTTCGCCAGTTCTTATATACAAGACCTCTGATGATAACATGCTTCAAATTCGCTGTTTTTTGTAGTTGATAAATACATCTCGATGAACAATTATAATTAAGCCGTAATAAAAAAAGGACTGCACAAATGAAAACAATCTACCACGTCATACAGGCTAGAATGACTGATTTTCGAAGATTTATTTAAAAAATGGTTAAGTTTGATGTAAAACTCTATTCATTACTCAAATTTAAAAAGAAAAAAATGGTTTCGCAGTTCTAAGCTATCATTCTGCCGGTTGACTTTATGAGGAACTATAGAGACAATCCTTGGGTATATATACAGGAAAAAAATATCTAAAAATCAATTTCAAATATCTAAATTCTCCGAAAATCAATCAGGTTTGATTAAAAAGATCAGCAAATTGTAAAATGATGTTTGAACTATTATTAAAACAAGGATAATGACGCATAGAAACAAACTATTCACAAAGCATAACTATAAAAAAAAATACTATAACAATTGTATAATTATTTACCTTTGAAATTTCACTGTAAATTTTTACAAAATGAGCTCTTTTACAGACCAGATAAATACGTGAAAATGTGCATGGTTTTATATATAAACATGGAACGTTGATATGAATTTTATATTTTCGCTAAAATATTACCATTTTATAAATATATAAAATGGCAAAAACTCCTGTTAGTAGAATTTTGTTCATCCGCATTTCATTACCGGAGGATTCACGAGCATGCGTATTGCCTATGTATTCAAAAAAACAAGATTAATACGAAAAAGAATGGCGAAAATGCGACGCAGAAATCCATAATACTATTTTTTACATATTATATATAATAGATAACGGAAAAATTAAAAAAAAAAGCGACGGAGAACTTAATGTTTATGTATAGAAAAGGAATAACTTCATAAATACCAGGTGTACTCCTAATTAATTTCCGATTTTTTTCGATGGATGGCGCTCTATGGTTTGTGTGTGTAGCGACATGGTAATGACATGACAACACTAACATGGCAACGCCTTTCAACAGCTGATATGCTCAACAAAGTAACGTCACTATATGGATCGACAAGGATATAAATTCGACGCCATCCGACTCTTTTAGACGCTCTCTATCCCAAAATTCCAATCGTCCCAAACATTCAGTCGAGCACGCGCTGCTCGTGCTCAAATCGAACGTCCTCCTCGGTCTCAACCGGAACGCTCCGACCATAGCCTGTCTCCTCGACATAAAGAAAGCTTTCGACTCCGTATGGCAATACGGACTCGCATACAAGCTTTCTGAAGTCCTCCAGTTCCATCCGCACCTCTGTAAGCTAATTCTTAGCTTTCTTGATGGGCGGAAATCCCAAGTCCAACTCCGTGAACACCTCTCCTCCCCATATTCTAGCCCGGCTGGCATCCCTCAGGGGTCAGTCCTCTCCGCTACCCTCTTCTCCCTGTTTACCGCAGACCTTCCCAAACCAACTCCACACCCAAATCCAATCCGAATCCTTCAATACGCGGATGATCTCATCCTCTACACCTCCACCAGAAACATCCCTGCCGGCCCTATTTGGACGAGCTCTACCGGTACTTCACCCGCTGGAAACTGTCCCTGAACCCACAAAAATGCGAAACCATCGTATTCCATGGTACCGCTAAGATGACGCCGAAAATGAGGAACGAAGGCACTGAACCGTGCAACAGGTGCCTTCAAATCCCTCTACCCAATCCTAAAATACACCAGTCCAACTCCTCAGAAAGTCAAGGTTTTTTGCTATAAACAGCTTATCCGTCCCCTCCTCGTTTTCGGCTTCATCTTCTGGTCCGACACTTCCCCTCACCAAATGGAACGAATCCGCCTCAAAGAGCGCAGAATCCTCCGCCATTGTACCAACATTTACAAGAACGAAGACCGCTAGAAATACATCTCCAACCAGATCCTCTACGACTCCTCTCAAACGCCCCGCATCGACGCTGTCTTAGCCCGTCATGCCCTCAAATTCCTGGAAAAATCCATATCCCACCCAAATCCACTCATCTCCCAGGCCATGCAGATCGAGATCGTCGAAGAGAATCTTCTACGAACTCATCTGTTCCCACAAATCCTCATATCTCTCCAAGCCCGTAACCTTCTTTTCGACCCCGGCGGTAGAGTAATCTTCTACAACGGTAGCTACTCCTCATCCCAGTTTACAAAACCTACCCATCCTTAGCGCCACTCCTAGCTTCCTTTCCCAAACCCCTCCCGCATGCCCCCCATCCCAACCCACATCCTAATTCCTTCCCCCCCCCCGCCCGCCCGCTTTTATAAAAAAGTCAACTAATGAAGGTTTTTTTCGACTTTTTCTTTTAGACGCTCTTTCTCTCGATCTTCTCGGTGTTTGTAACTTAATTGTTTTTCTCGAATTTGAATAAATGGGTAGAACCGAAAAACGTACTTTTTTCATGTTTCTACATGTGGCTGTTGGTCACGCATACCTTTCATTTTGTTTAGTTGTTGTCGAGTGTCTAAACTGCGTTCACGTTTCCCCAAAAAGTACCTCCAGCAAGTTTTTATTGCGCGCCATGCATTGTTTTTCATGTTCAATCAAGGAAAAAAAGTGTTCGAGAGCCACTGTACACTTGTGGAAGTTTATGGCGATCGTGCATTAATACTTCGAACATGTGAAACGTGGTTTCGGCAATTCAGAAATGGAGATTTCGACCTGAACGACGCCGCACGTTCCGGGAAGTGAAAATCATTCGATGGCGTCGAATTGCAAGCATTATTGGATGAAGACAACACACAAACGCAGCGAGAGCTTGGAAATACGTTGGGAGTTCAACAGCAGACAATTTCGAAACGTCTGCGAGCCATGGAAAAAATTAAGAAGTGTGGAAAGTGGATGCCGCATGAATTGACCGAGAGACAAATGGAGAACCGAACGGGGGGGGGGGGGGGGACAAAAGGAAGTCTTTTCTCCATCGTATTGGTGTGGACGACGAAAAGCGGATTGTCTTGGAGAACTCCAAACGCAACAAATCGTGGGTGAGTCCAGGTGAAGCATCGAAATTGACGGCACTACCAAATCATTACGGTCGAAAGGTCATGCTGTATGTGTGGTGGGACCACACCGGCGTCATCTACTTTGAACTGCTGAAACCTAGTGAAACTGTAACGCCGTTCGCTACAAACAACAAATTAAAGATTTAAGCCGAGCGATTGCGGAGAACCGACCAGAATATCAAGAAAGACGGAAGAAGGTGATTTTACTCCATGAAAATGCACCATCGCATAAGCCGAAAGTCGTTCGCGACACGCTGGAAAAACTCAAGTGGGAGGTGTTTAACCATGCGGCTTACTCACCAGACCTGGCTCCATCGGATTACCACCGCTTTGTCTCATTGGGCCACACATTTTACAGTCAATTCTACTGGCGTGATATTCACAAATTACCAGAAAGATGGGAAAAGATGTAGAAAGTGAAGGAAAATATTTCGTATAAAATAACTATTACGGTTCCCTTGGAATTGTGTGTTTTATTCACAAAAAAACCGGAAATTAATTAGGGAGTACACCTGGTAAACGAATGGATGTGTTAATAAATGCATGAACAGATGGTTGTGTTATTGCATTCATAAAGGGATTCATTTGCATGAAAATATGAAAAAGTAAATTCAGACAAAAGAAGGAAGTACAAAAGTGGAAACATTTGAAGGGAGGAAGGTGTCAAATTCATTTTATACAAAACTATGTATTAAAAAACGTGTATTTATATGAAGGACATGAATGTTGTTGATAGATTGCTGCAAGCAAACGACAGAAATGATATGAAAACGAGGGAATGGTATGAAAACGACAGAAATGATAAAATATAGTTAAAAAGTAATTATAAGTAATATATTGCGTGAAAAAGAGACGAGAAGCCTTTAAATATGTAAAAATGAAATCATAGTTTTTTATTAATGAAAAAAAAAACAAACAAAAACAAAAAATATGTCGGAAATAAACACCAATAAATTCATAGTTCAACATTTACGTCCATTATTTTAATTTCACGAACTGGTTAGAAGTTTTTAGACTTAAATTGAAAAATGTAGTTTGAAATTATAACGGTAAAACAATCCTCTCAATTGTTTGTTTCAATAGAAAAGATTCTACATATAAATCAAATAAATGGGAAAATATCTAGAAAATTATTCTTCCTTTTTAGTCTTACCCATTTTAAATCGTAACGGTGGACTTGACATACGTCCATCTCCACCATTGCTGAATGCCAATACACGCATTTGATATTCCTTTCCAGGTGTTAATGTATCAACAAAACATTCAAGCTTACTACCAACCACAACAATTGTATCATTTGCCGTGGACATATCCTTGTCAGCTTCCCAAACACGGACCTGTTAAAATTAGGAAATCCAAAAAAAAAAAGGAAACAAAAAAATTAAAAATGGCGATCACTCTTATATGTAATCGAGAGAATATGAAAACAAGTCGGGAAACTGGAAGCTTGACGCTTCAGGTATAAAAGATTTTGATGTTTCCCTATGTGAGGCACATAACGTACTTCTCCATTGGTTGATAGCATCGACCCCGAGATATTTAAATCGCTTAGTTCTGGGCATAGTTGGCACGGTCAAAACTCACAAAAACTCTCTGATGCTCTTCCACGAAATTAGGAAAGAAATCCCTGGACCAATAGTACTTGACGCCAGGATAGTGCTTAGTTCTGGGCAGGTTACTGCCATTGCCAGAACTCAGCGATTTAAATATCTCGAGTCTAACAGAGAAGCAGAAATTCCAGTTCGGAATAGTAGCTTTAAAAAATTAGATCGACCTCGAGGCAAATTCGCAGTTCTCACCTTGACCTCGAAAGATCTGGTCTCGCCCAATTTCATTAGTTTTTTTTTTTATCAAGATAAGCAAAGAGAATTTCTTCCGAACTGAAACCCTTTCCTCAGAAATGGACTATCTGAGAAGTTATAAAACGTCAACAAGGAACTGCTAATTGAAAGGAGAAAACATAAAAAAGTTCCTTTGAACACAAAGCCCCATTTGGATCAAAAATAAAAAAAAAAACGACTGAAGGTTCTCAAAGAATTCAACGATATCTTACCTTATACCCTTGTATAGGTTCCTCCTCCTGAGTGGGGGCAACATAACGCCATACCACACGAACTGTTGAAGGATTCACTCCGTAAACATGAACTGATGATGGTGGCTTTTGCGGTGGTTTACGATAAGTCCTCTCTATGACCAAACGAAAAAGCAGGAATTAGTCAAACTGGGATTAGTTTATTAACTCTCGGTCTCACCTAGATATCTTTCACTCTCCGGACCCTCACCGGCTGCATTATACACCATAACTTTAACATGATAGTATGTGTCGGGATCAAGACCAACAATGAGTGCCCAGGGTCGAGTTGTCCTCGAAAGATAGTAAACTGATGTCTCCTCAGGCAGTGAGGACTTCCAGTACTTCAGCTGTTAAAGCAAAGAAAAAAGCAATTAGCAGAGCCAAAAAGAGATCCTACTCTGTCAACTTACACGATGTCCAATCAACTTTCCGCGGATCTTTTCACGGGTTTGCTCAACCGGGCTCCAGGTCACATTCAATGCAGTCGAATTGAAACTTCGCGCTACCGGTGTCTGTGGAGCAACCTGTGGCATATCCTCAGCAGAATATATGGTAACTATTTCACTTGCCGGTCCCACTCCTACATTATTGATTGCTTGAACCTTAACATCGTACTGAGTATAATACCGATCATATGGTATATTCACAACAGCCCTTCCGACATTTTGCCCAACGGGTAGGACCTCAGTAGCCCATTCTTCATCACCATGCAGTCGCCAGTAAACTTTATAGTGAATTCCATGACTATTCTGCTCTTGAGGCAATAAAGGCTCCCAAGTAATTGTCAAATCCCCGATTTTACCACCTCCTCCGCCAACATTACGTGGTGGTATGTAAGGTTTATCATCCAGGGTACTATATTGCGGTGAAGGAGCTGATGGTATACCGATACCTAAATTATTCACAGCGCATACACTGAACTCGTAGCTAGACCACGGTGTTAATCCTGTTACTTCGGCTCGCTGGCGACCTGTATATCGATCGGTTTCATGAGCACTGACTCCAATGGAAACATTGGTCCATGTTTTGTTCCAGTTCGTCCTTCCCAATATATTATAGTAGAGTATCTGGCGACCGTTATTAGCACCATCGACCCACTCGATTAAGGCACGTGTTTTACCAATTTCTATTACGCTGAGACCACCCGGAGCTCCTGGTGGTCCTTCAACAATCAACTGAGTTTCCGATTTGATTTGATTCACTGATGATTTTGCAATACATTCGTATTGTCCGGCATCCAGAAGGGTTAGGTTGTCTATGACTAAAGTGTTCTCTTCGATTCTCTGAAATTAGAGAAAATAAAAGTCGTGTTGGTTTGATAGAGCTCCTTGAAAGTTGGCTTATCAGATAGTCCAGTATTTTACACTTTTCTGTACTTACAATTCGTCGATTTTGAAGGTCCTCCTTGATAACTTCGCCGTTGTGGGTCCAAATATAAGCCACGTCCAGGACTTCATCGTAAGTTACTTCACATTGCATGTAGACCAAGTCGTGGATTTGATAAACCAAGCGCGGCTGTAAAGCCTGTGTGAATCGTAGTTCGCCTAGTAAGGAAGATTTGAGACATGAAGTCTAACCACGTCACTCAACCACGCAAAGGAATATCTTGGTATCGCGGTACTGATACTTACGCAACACAATAAGTCGTGCCCGTGATTCGTCCGTCCCGTTTGAGTTTGATGCAACGCAAGTGTACACTCCTTCGTCATCTCGTGAAGTTGGAGAAATAATCAACGTACCAGTAGGCAGAATTCTTCGATTCCCACCCGATCCAATGACATTTCCATCCTTTTTCCATTGGAAGCGAGGTCGCGGTGCTGCTTCTGGATCACAAACAATTGTAGTATTACCATTCGCTATAGCATATATTTCTGCTTCCAAGGGACGCTTTTTGAAAGATGGTTTCATCGTAAGAACACGCAATTGGGCAGACGAGTAGACAGCTTTCAATTGATTCTCTGCTTTGCACTGATACATGCCATTATCCTTGTCCGGATCGAGGTACTTTATAGTTAAGAAGTTATCCTGGATTATATAGCGATCTCGATTTAATCTCTCGATGTCCAGAAGCTCTGCATTCTTATACCAAGTGTAATTGACATCCGGCACGGCAGATGCTTCACAAATAAAACTGACCTCACTATTATAGTCCTTAATCTTATCCCTTAAGGGTATTGTAAAGTTAGGCTTCTGTTGGATGCTAATCAAGATAGATTTTTGCAATGTTATCCGATGATTT
Organism: Hermetia illucens; assembly: GCF_905115235.1. Lineage (NCBI taxonomy): Eukaryota > Metazoa > Arthropoda > Insecta > Diptera > Stratiomyidae > Hermetia > Hermetia illucens. Next base: position 10,531,808 of record NC_051855.1, on the reverse strand, counting down.
TCAATCGTACAGATATACTCCCCATTGTCATTAATCGTGGCATTCGGTATTATCAGGACACGATTATAACTTGTCTGGTAGGCGTGTCGTGGTAATGCACTATCCTTACGTGTCCAATTATAAGACGGCACGGGATAGCCAAATCCTACGCATTCCAGCCGAATTTCTTCTCCAGCAACTGGTGCTTCTGGGAAGACTTTCGGGAATGTATTAGCAAAAATCAGCGCCTGATAGTCACTGTTTGGATGAACACGTAGCGGGAAGAAAGGACCATTTCTTCCAGTGCTGCTTACCAAGCTCTGGACGGTGCAAGAATAGTTGGCACGGTCGACGGCTTCAATAGATGAAATGTACAGGGCACCGTCAAAACTCACAAAAACTCTCTGATCCTCTTCCACGAAATTAGGAAAGAAATCCCTGGACCAATAGTACTTGACGCCAGGATAGTGCTGAGGTGGATCACAAAACATGGCTTTACCCCAGTTCATTTCTGCCCTTTCCTCTGATCTTTGCAGATTGAACTCCATAATATAACCGAAGTTCAGATGCGTACTCTCGGATCTAATTCGTCCGAATTTATTCTCAGCGACGCAGTGGTATACACCTTGATCCAAATTCTGAGTAGGATCGTGTATGATCAGATTTCCTCCGCTGAGAGTGAAGCGTTCATTCACTAAAGGATCAATCGATAAGAACGTTAGGTTGTCGTTCACGTATTCCTCCTTGTACCAGGTGTAGGTCGGAGTGGGAAAACCTCCAGCTAAGCAACTTAGCGATACATAATTCTCCAGCGCTCGTTTCGAAGTATCGAAGGTCGTATCAACAGGTTGTTTGATGAAGTAGGGACCTCGTGGTACCTGTCTGAAATCCCTAACTTCCAGTCCGTAGTCATAGGCACGTCTGTCGTCAGCCTTGAGATTCACGTTCTCTATGTTGTAGAGCTGCTTTGATTCACAGATGAAGAGGTTATTTTCGGTGTCATAAGTAGGCATAAACATCCATCGATCGTTGATCCTTGAGTACCCGTAAACCAGGCGAGTTTTGTCAGCATGCAAGAAAGGGTTATTATCCTTATATGTTCGATCCAGTAGATTCGGGTTTGTATTGAGATTTGGATTTGAATTGAGGGGGTTTGTGCCGGGCACAACTCCTCCAACAGGACCAAAAGGATTCCTAACATTTGGAGAGACATTGTTGAAGTTCCGGTTGATCAGCTGAAGGTCCTTGTTGTCATAGAGATTCTCTCGTTCGTTTATATTAGGTTCATAGGAAAACGAATCCTCAAGCATTAAAAACTGACTGTTATCGTCATTTATCCAACTCCCTGGGGCCGTCTCCCTTGCCGATATGAAGTAGCGGTTCTCCTTCTGATTTTGCATCAACAACTGTTTCAGGATGAATGCATGCTTCTCAGTATTGTCGATGTGCACCAGATCAGCATTGTAGGCACGACAGATTTTCTTTGCATCATACCAATTTCTTCTTGGGGACTTGATGAACCTGTAACATGTCTGACGATGGGCAAGCCAATATTCAGGACAATAGCTGTTAGCATCCATACCATCCAGGCCATCGAATAAACTGTTGCCATACAGATTGTAATTATAGTTTCGATTCTCATTCAGTTGTGGATTTTGGTCATAAAAGTCGGAGGTTCCTTGCCCAAACTGTTGTTGGCCATATTGTTGAGAGCCATATTGTTGCTGTTGTTGGTAGGGAAGACCACCTGGAGCTAATCCTGATGGAGATAATAGTTCTGTTTGTGATGGATTCTGTTGCTGCGGCTGCTGCTGCAGTTGGTAATCATCAAGGTACTGTTGCCCATTAGTCGTTACAAAAAGCAGAATCGTAAGGATTCCGGATAAGGTACGAAATCGCGTCATGTCTTCTAATCACTTTAAATTATACATTCATCGCTCTTCAGTACTCTTATAGTGTTTGTCTTTTTATGATTTAGGAGGAAAGGCACATGATATTGTCAGGCTGCAAGACGGATAAATACAGGTGTTTATTAGAATAAGTTGAATAGTTGACGGTATCGTCTGCGAAAGAGATTTAACCTTAAGACATAAGATCTGGGCCTATCATAAGGCTTGGTCCTGAAATAAATTTGACTCTGATATTCGTCTGTCGTCTGTCCTCTGTCGTGCGCCGTCTGCCTTCTACCGTCTGTCGTCTGGCCCCTGTCCTCTGTTCTCTGCCGTCTGTCCTCCTTCCTCTGTCCTCTGCCGTCGGGCGTCTGTCATCTGTCTCTGTCCTCTATCCTCTGTCCTCTGCACTCTGTCGTCTGTCTTCTGTCCTTTGTCCTCTGTCCTAACTCTCTGGTATTCCTACTAAACAAAAATCATTAGTATCCTAATCATTAGATCAATCTTAGACCGCTCTAAGTTACTAGGACACTTTCTGTTTGGTACCTTGTCAGCCAACAGAAAGAGTTTTATCCAAAACATATCATCATAGGGCCAAACTTCCTTCCTACTGTACAAAACCATGATCTTGCCAATTCTCGCGTGGTGGAGTATAACGCTTCAACTATATCTATCGCACCATCTTTCGCGGTTACCTGAAAAGCGCTTCAGTTCCCCTCACGACTTCTCGAGACGCCTGCACTCCTCCTGTAATATTTTGCTTCAAGCGCCCTTGAAGCGACCCACTCGTCGATCATCTTGGGCAAATAAACTGGACACTCGGGATGACGAGAGAGATCAGCACCAACTTGTCAAAAACCGACACCAACGCACACAGGATGTCCAGCACTTCTGTTGCGTTAATGACAAGAATGGTACTTTGGTTACCGACCTTCAAGCCACGATAGATAGATGGCCAAAATATTTCGATTAAATTTCAACGGAAGAATTTGCTCATCCTCCATTCCCACAAATATTGCCGACATTTGGACCAATTCCACCTGTCGCGCCACTGGGGTGCTCTGAGGTGGCGGGGCGGCAACCCTGTCGGCTGAACCAAAACCAAGTGGCCGAGGAGAACCTCCACGTGGTGGCACCGGGAAACGCTGTATCGCATTGACTTGCCGGCCGTGATGCAGTAGGCGAATGCTCTAAGGCTTAATCAGGGCGATCAGACCCGAGTCTGCACGGGGACTCATCTGAAGTGGCTTCGGCCACGAAACCTTACCAGGGGTATACTGGTACCATGGGAACCGGGGTAGCCTCTGGACTCATATACTTCGGGAGAATTCCTGTCGTATATGAGTACAGCTCGGTTGTTTGCGGTTGGCCCCTTAGGAAAGCGCCATGTCGGAGGAGGAGGGTGACACTCCGACAGTGGAGAAGAGCTCCAAACGATAACGGAGCCAATGGCCAGCACTAAGATAGCCCAGATAAACCTCCACCATGCGAGAGCTGCATCTGCAGTGATTGCAAGGGCAAATTCCAAGGAGAACATTGGAATAGTGCTGGCTCAGAAGCCCTGGGTGTACCGGGGGCAGATTCGCGGTCTGCAAGGAGGAGACATGCAGGTAATTTGGGACTCCCCTTGTGAAAAACCAAGAGCTTGCATTATTCTTAAGCGTAATTCAAAGTACATATGTCTTTCAGAGTTCTTAACCGGGGACCTTGTGGCTATCCAAGTCTCATTGGAAGCCGGGAGGAGCACTCGAGAGGCAGTTGTAGCATCGGGATACTTCCCAGGAGACGAGAGCCGGGCTCCACCGGAACAAGTCGCAAAGCTAACTAAGTATTGCGAGGAGAGGGCGTTACCACTTCTTCTCGGCTGCGAAGCCAACGCCCACCACGAAGTGTGGGGAAGCAGCGACACTAATCGTAGAGGTGAGTACCGGCGGTTTTTGGGAGTGAGCAAGCGAGCTCCCGGCCGTCGATATCCAACGACCGCAGTGCCTCAGTAGTGGGAAACTTGGCTACTGTGGCATCTAATGCTACAAGAGATAATGGTGGAGTGGAAATTAGGTCCACACCGGATCCTTTTAGGAGTTCGAAGCTTGGGAGATCACCACCGAGAACAATGGTTCTTTTTGGTAGTCGAGATTCGTCGCGGGACTCTGAAAGAAACACGAATAGTCCCTTAATCGACATCATTCCTTGTGGCGCAAGGCGCGAAAGCAAACGGGGACATACCGGAATGGCGTTTGTTACACTCGGGGAACGAATAAATGAACTGTGCGAGTTCATCAAGGAGAGGCGGAATATCCACCAAAATATTCAAGCCTTGATAAGAGGCATTAAATTGTCTTACCTCAAGGCACTCGAAGAAAAGGATTCCCAAGCGTCAGGAGGCAAGGTCACAAGGGAAACGCATGATAAGGCAGGCGGGAAGACAGGAAAACGGGCTAGAGACGGTACCAGCGAGCCTCTTGGACCACAGCAAGTCCCGAAGAAGGAAAAAGCCTCTTCACCAAAGAAGGCGGAGCCGGCGAGAGTACCCGCGAAAGTCGGTAATCTCACGATTGCAGCCACAACACCTACAAAAGTGGAAGAAACCAACGCCCGGAGGCCCGAACAATGGGCCCTTCCCTTCCCTTCCCTTCCAAGAAGGGAAATATGTCCTATGCCGACATCCTCCGAAAGGTGAAGTCAGACCCGGAATTGCAGGATTTGGGGGATAATGTGAGCCGTATCAGGCGAACACAGAGAGGGGATCTGATGCTGGAGTTAAGTAGATCCGCCGACAAGTCGGCCGATAACTTCCCCGGGCAGGTGGAAAGTGTACTAGGAGAGGAAGCTGAGATAAGAGCTCTGAAACAGGAGATAGTGATTGAATGCAAGGACCTAGATGAGGTCACCTCATGGGAGGACATCTGTGCTGCGCTAAAGCAACAATTCAACCTTAGCGATATAGACCAGAGTGGCATAAAAAGGATGAAGAAGGCATATGGCGGCACACAGACCGCTATTATTAGTTTGCCGGCGAAATCAGCTATTAAGTTAATCACCGCGGGCAAGGTAAGGGTAGGTTGGGTCGTGTGCAGGCTCAGGGAGCAAATATCTCTAAAGAGATGCTTCAGATGCCTCGATTTCGGCCATTTTGCGGCGGCATGCACTAGCCAGCATGATAGGTCGAGGAGTTGCAGGAAGTGTGGGGAAGAGGGCCACCTTATCAAAGATTTCACCGGAGATCCACGGGGGGGGGGGGGGGGGGGGGGAAGAGGGCGTGGATGACCGGCATGTTGCGGGAAGCAGCAGATGTCCGGTATATAGGAGGGAGCTGAAACGCACAGGCAAATGAGATTGATACAAATCAATCTCAATCACTGTGAGGCAGCTCAGCACCTGCTCTCGCAAACCATTCGAGAGCCGAATGTGGATGTCGCGGTTATTTGCGAGCCGTACAGAAACCACGGCGGTGCGACTTGGCGGTGGATGCGTCTGGCAAGACAGACCATTCAGGAAGTCATGGCCCCCCGCCAGCCGGTTTTATAAGGGCGAAGGTCAACGGTGTCCATATTTACAGCTGCTACAGCTCCTAGTGCAACCTTAGCACAATATGAGGAGATGTTAGACAGTCTGGTGTTGGACGCTAGAGACCGCAGCCCTAAAATCATTGCGGGCGATTTCAACGCGTGGGCCCTGGAGTGGGGAAGCCGATCGACGAACGCCAGAGGTCAAATTCTGTTGGAGTCATTTGCGGAGCTGGACATCGTGCTGCCCAACGTTGGATGCGTGCCCACCTTTCCAGGAAGAGGGTCAGGTTCGATCGTTGACCTGACATTTGTTAGCACTTCACTGGTGAGGGAGATGACTTGGCCAGTGAGTGAGCACTACACCCACAGTGACCACCAGGCCATCTTCCTCCGTATTGGGAACCGGGGAACCAGTCAACGGCGCTCTGGAGGTGGAAAGGCTAAGGCGGTTGGCTGGTCTATCGGAGCTTTCGACGAGGAGATATTCCTGGCCGCATTAGAGGGAGCCCATGATCCGGATGGAACAGCGGTGGAAATGGTCACACAGCTGTCTCAGCGTGTAACCGAAGCATGCGACGCTACGATGCCACGACGACGTTTGCACCATGGCAAGCAGCCAAACTACTGGTGGAACACGGAGATCGCTGCCTTGAGATCCTCTTGTCTCCGAGCGAAGAGAATTTCCCACAGGACAAGGGGAAGGCCGGAGCACCAGGAGCGTGAGGAGGAATACAGGGATCTGCGAAGCAACCTTAAGAAGGTCATTCGGAGAAGCAAGCGGGCATGCTACCAGAAGCTCTGCATGGAGGCTAATACGAATCCGTGGGGTACAGCCTACCAAGTTGTAATGAAGAAGATCCGCGGGCGAAAATCACCTCAAGTGACATGCCCACGGCTCTTGTTGCAAATAATTACAACTCTTTTCCCGCAGCAGGAGCAGGACGAAAGAGAACCCCAACTGGCAGCTCAGCAGGACGTCTTCTCGATCCCTGATGTTACCGAAGAGGAACTTGGGGAAATCTGCAGACGTATTGAGGACAGTAAGGCTCCGGGATTGGACGGAATTCCGAACAAGGCTCTGAAGGTGGCGGTCAAGGCCAGACCAAGGTGGTTCGCAAGCACATTCGAATCGTGCATGGCGGAAGGAGTGTTTCCGGCCCAGTGGAAGAGGCAGAAGCTGGTGTTGCTACCGAAGCCCCGAAAACCACCCGGCGTGCCCTCTTCATATCGCCCTATTTGTCTCTTAGACACCATGGGGAAGATGTTGGAGAGGGTGATATACAACAGGCTGCTCCCGTTCATCGAGCTTGCGGGTGGTCTTTCGGAGCGGCAATATGGGTTTCGGCGAGCCCGTTCTACGGTCGATGCAGTAGCAAAAGTCGTGGAATTGGCTCGAAATGCAATGGCCATGGGCAAATGCTGTGCTCTGGTGACGCTGGACGTCAAAAATGCTTCTAACTCAGCCAACTGGGCCTGGATTAAGGGCGCTTTGGCCAAACTGGGTGTTCCTAGCTACTTGGCTCGGCTCGTCGAGAGTTACTTTTCGGACAGACTTCTCTGGTACGAGACGGACGACGGGCCGAATGAGTACATTGTGACAGCAGGTGTGCCTCAAGGTTCTGTATTGCGACCGCTGCTGTGGAACATAATGTACGACGGAGTGCTTGGCCTTCGCGTGCCGGAGGAGACAACGCTGATTGGTTTTGCGGACAACCTGGCGGTAGTTGCAATTGCAAAGCTTCCCGAGGACGTGGAGCTTTATGCAAATGAAGCCATTCACACCATCAAGTCATGGTAACGAATGGCCAAGCTGGACCTGGCGGCCGAAAAGACGGAGGCGGTCCTCATTACCAACCGTAGGAAGAATAACACGGTTACCATTCAGGTTGGTAATCGTGAGGTCGTCTCAAAATCGGTTGTCAAATACCTGGGGGTGATGATCGATGCCAAGCTGAGTTTCAAGGGACACTTGGATTATGCGCGAGAGAAGGCAGCAAATGCCAGCTCATCCCTTGCAAGGATGATGCCAAACGTGGGAGGGCCGAAGTATAGTCGCAGGTTACTCATCGCGGGAGTGGTGAGGTCGATCCTGCTATACGCGGCCCCTGTCTGGGCGGGAGCGTTGAACCACGCTGTCAACCGGAGGAAGATAAGTTCGGCATACCGGCCAATTGCGCTAAGGGTGTGCAGCGCATTTAGGACGGCGTCGACGGAGGCAGTGTGTGTCATCGCAGAAATGATCCCTATAGATCTTCTAGCAGGCGAGGCACACTGGCTCTACGAAAAACGAAAGGTAAATCCAGCCGAGGTGAATGCGGATTTCCGAAAAGCCATCAGGAGAGAGTTGTGTGGCAAATGGCAACAACGATGGAATAACTCCGACAAGGGCAGGTGGACCCATACATTGATCCCGTGTATCGAGAAATGGGTCAACCGAAAGCACGAAGAATTGAATCACCACCTGACACAGTTCCTTACGGTACACGGTGGCTATAGGAAGTACTTGCATCGCTTCGAGTTGGACGAGTCTCCCAACTGTCCTGAATGCGGTGCTACACTCGAGGACCCAGAGCACGTTATGTTCCATTGTCCCAGATTTCTGCAGCAGAAAAGGAAGTTGAATACCATCTGAGGGGCGGACATCGAGCCTGTGGATGGCTATTGGTTTATGCTTGCTTTTAGAAATCGGTTGTACCAGCGCGTTCCAGGACCAGGATATAGTATTGGAATTAGTGAGGGTGACATCTGGTGCAGATGCTCTTGTTTTGCCATTTGTTACCTGGTCCACAAAGGTTAGTGAACCGTTGTTGAGTGGTCTAAAGTCAGATCTGCATATTGTGTTTGAGAGATGCCTCCCTTTACTATTCTCGATGGAATCCCCAAATATGAATGACCTGGCTTTTAGGTCGCCCGTTATTATTGTGTTTGGGGTATTGCTCAGAAATTGAAACAGCTTGTCTAGTTCTACTTTGAAAGTAGTCGTAGTTGTATGCGGGGGCATGCATATGGAGGCAATGGTGATGTTTGGAGTGAGGTTCAGAGTCTTAGCGATAATGATGTCCATGTTGGTATCAGAGGTTATTGGCCTGACATTTATGCTATGCTTATGTTTTTACTCCCTCTGATGGTTCTGTTGAACTCATCTTGAGGATTCCTTGTCCAATTGTTCGGACTTTCTCTTTTTTCCAGCGGAGGGAAGGCAACGTCACAGTCAACATCGCAGTCCAGTGAGTTGTAATAATTTTTCACTTCTTCGGTAGCTTCCCTCATGGAGATATTTTTTATTGCTGCCGTCTTGATTATCGTCAGGTGTTCGACCCAGATGGTGCACTTCCTGTCTCTGGCGTCATGGTCGGACTTACCATATAGAGCACATTTTTTCCTGCATGTGTTGCCATCGCACTGATCTTTTGGACCACTGCAATTTAAACATCTCCTCACGTTCGCTTTGCAGTTAGTGGCAATGTGGCCCAATCTGCCACAAGCAAAACATTGCCTCGGTCTGTTTAAGTAATGGTCAACCTCAACCCTCACGCTACCGATTGAGATATATTTGGGGATGTCAGAGCCAACGAAGGTTAATTTGACCGTTCGAGATGGAAGGAAGACATCTTTGTTTTCCTTAGATCTGAAGTTCAGCCTTTGCACTTTCGCCAATTTTATCGGAGAGTTAATGTCCTGTAGTATTTCATCTTCTGTGAAATCCGTGGGGATGCCTTTAATAATCCCAAATCTATCTAATCGCATGGGGTTAATTCCCCGTGCTCCACATATACTTTAATGTACCACATATACTTTTAATCTTGCACTAAATTTTACGCATTTCTACCTATTTACTTTTGCCAACTAAATATTTTTAGATTTTACTTCAATGGAAAAACCATGCGGCATTCCTGGGTGAAATCAACTCATTACCATCATCAACGGCGCAACAGTCGGTGTACGGTTTGGGCGTGCTTTCGTCTGAAGCTCCGAACATGCCGCTTTTGCGCCGAAATCCACCAATTAGATATCCCTAGTAACTGCCTGGAGTTCTGGCTTGCGCCCTGGCTCCATCTAAGGTAGAGCTTCATTTTCATCCATAGATATTGTCCCTAGAGACATTCTCAGGTTCTCATTATGTTCAAATTGTCAGTATAAGTTAGCAGTTGGATAGGCCTGAAGAAAAAAATGGCACCGACACTCACCTCAGCGTCAGTGACCACTTTTTCTATATTGTTGCCATTCACTGCTAATGGGATATAGCACGTCAACTACGCCTTTCGTTCACGGTTCGCTGAAATACCCTTCAGCTACCTAAATGACTTCAAGAGAACTCTATATTCCACCGTTCTGTGCCAAGCCCTCTAGGCTCGTCGGCCATCTTGGAAGAGTGAGTTCTACTGCATTGCCTAGCCAGGAATGGAATTGTCGACCTCTTTTAAGTGGGACCAATCCAATCCCGGTAGGGTCACTTTCCATGTGCTTTTGTACTTTTTAGGATCAGATGAATAGGAATGCATGATTCAGGATAATAGAGCTATTGATTCTGAAAGGTTTCGAAAGTGATCCTACTGCTTTTATCTGGCTTTCCATGTTCTCTCGTGACCATATCCTCAAAATATTTCCTGCTTCTTATCAAAGGGCGGCTAAAAGTGATGAAGGTCTTCGGGATGGCGGTCTTTTTCGGATACGGGTTGATTTGGTGACCACAATCAGCGCCCCGTCGTGAATGGCGGTCTTTTTCGGATACGGGTTGATTTGGTGACCACAATCAGCGCCCCGTCGTGAATGGCATGCTGGTTCAGTTTTATGCTGAATGCAGGTTCACCAATCAAACCAGGCGATGCGAGGTCTATTTAACACCTCTGCCACAATGCACCCCATTTGTATCGCGTAATGTCATGCTTGAAACAACAAGGAGCTCTGCCCGCGATGTAGACACAACTCTTATGAAACTTCCACTAGAGCGCATAAAACCGGGCCGAGACCACATTTCTCCGGAATTCTTCTGGTACATAAGCCCTCAGAGGACCAGGTACCAGATAACCTCCGGTGAGGCTTCGTGGCAAGAACTACTTCTGATGAGTGCCTTGGTTGCCCTCCTCGAGTACACGCACACCACAAAGGGTTGACTGGAACCTGTTTGTTTTGGAGAGCCACAATGTGACCTTACCGCCTACAAAACAATACATAAGACATCACAAGACAAAATTCACACAAAACACAAGGAGCTAGTAGCTGTCTGCTACGGCCACTATGACCATTCGCCCGTTACATTACAGATGAAGTAGCATTGAGGAGCTCCTTTCGCTGCCGAAAGACAGCACAGGTGTATTATTTATGGCATTGAAGCGTATCATTGATAGTAACGTACTGGCTAAAATCGGATATACTCTTCATTGCGTGAACGAAAATATCTAGATTACGGATGTCGCAGTACATTGTAAAGACACAGAGAACATGAAACCAGTTCTCTGAGTCTGCCCCACACAGGTTCCGCGATAAAAAAAACTCATTCAAGTTACCATGCACCGTCAGGAGGAAGCACATCTCAAGCCCAAAGTCCACGACAGAACTTCCTCTGGCAGACATACTTTTGACGTATTCATATATGACCCGACCTTTCCCCCATTCGCTTCATCTAAGCTGCCACTTTGATGTTAGATCTCGTCTAACAACCTTCTCACTCCTGACCTGGTTCTCACTAATTAAATCAGTTTGCAGCAAAAGTAAGCCCTTCCTGCTCCTGTAACCGTGGCACGCCGTACTACCTATAGATTAAGAAGAGGAATACTCCGGATAGCTGAGTGGTTAGAGCGCAAGGTCGCGGTTCAAATCTCGCTGGTGGCAGAGGGATTTGTATCATGATTTGACGTCGGATACCAGTCGACTCAGCTGTGAATGAGTACCTGAGTCAAATCAGGGTAATAATCTCGGGCGAGCGCAATGCTGACCACATTGTCTCCTACAGTCTACCCGTTACGGTCTTGAATGAAGTGCTCTAACACACTTCAAGGCCCTGATCCAATATGGATTGTTGTGCCAAAGATTATTATTTCTGAGTTATCACAATCTCGGCAGATGCCGGATTTTACCTAATACTAGCACTAAGTGCCAAGCATTTAGGCTCGGACGATCCTACCTACTTAAAAACTAAAGGGGCACTGGTGGTGGTGGCCGGTGGTAGGTCAGTGGGAGAATCCGTCCAGTACCCCCCGCAACATCGAGCACGTATGCAGAATGGTGTACTTCTGCATGGTTTGAACCAGACTGTGCGAAAGTCCCAGGACATCAAGGGAAGCCGTCAGGGATTTAGGTACAATACCTGTAGCTGACAATATTATGGGAACTACAACCACCCGCTCGAGACGCCAAATTTCTTTGATTTCACGAGCCAATGGCTCATAGTTCACCTTCTTCTCCACGTATTTCCGTTCAATGTTGCTATTATGGGGGATAGCAACATCAATAATATACGCGGAGCGACCCGTCTTGTCAACTAGCAGTACGTCAGGCTTGTTGTGTGCGGTATGGCGATCAGTCAGAACTTGCCGGTCCCAATACATGCTGTAAGCAGAACTATCAAGTACTGCTTGCGGCTCATATCGGTAAACCGGACATGTTCCCGTGATCAGCCCATGCTTATATGCAAGGTTTTGATGGATAACCTTACATACAGTATTATGCCTGGTGATGTATTGCACCGGTGCCATAACAGTACAGCCAGAAATGAGATGGTCCAACGTCTCTAACGCCGAACCACACATTCTGCACTGGTCGTTCTCCACCCGTTCTTTCATGATGAGCTTTTTATAAGCTCGGGTGGCGACCACGCCATCCTGAATGGCACACATGAACCCCTCCGTCTCAGCAAAGAGCTCCCCAGCACACAGCCACCTGTTCGACAGATGCAAATCGACAAATGGCTGCCAAAGACAATTCACGTGTTTACCGTGCATTGCCTTCGACTTCCATTCCTCGATCCGCTCCTGGTCCGACTTCACCCCACTCAGAGGATTGAAAGATCGATCCTTCAAGTTAAGTGGAGTCAGTCCACAGTCTGCCTTACAGACAGCCGCATGCAAGGGGCTCGCCTGCTCTTTACTGTAAAAATAAGCGCGCAGCGAGTCGACTTGGCGATGATGTTGTGCCGCCACGGCAACCACGCCTCTACCTCCGATGTCAGGAGGCAGCTTCATCCGCTCCACGGCAGACTTTCGGTGATACATTCGGAATTTGGACATAGTTGTCGGTATCCGCCGCTGGACGTTTTCCAGGTCGGTCTTCGTCCACGGCAATATTCCGAATGCATAAGCCAGTGAAGGGATAGCGAATACATTCAACGCGCTTATTTTATTCTTCCCCGAGAGATGCGATTTCAGCACCAGCTTTACACGTCGCAGGAATTCGGACAGCAGAGCTTCCTTCAGATCACCAACTCGAGCATGGGTTCCTTATTATTATTATGGGTATCTCTCAAGGAAATATATGCTTTTAGCCCTAATGTGACGCTGATTTGCAATAAACTTTTATCCTCGTAGGCCCATCTTCCTTGACCGTAATTACCTGGTCTTTGACGTTGAGACGCCTCGTAAGTTTATGGAAATTGAGGGGTTTGAAAGCCTCAATTCTTTCCTGTCCGTTAACTTTATCTATGTATGTCATGGGGTTGCTTCTCTCCACACATACTGTGTACGCTTTACATTGAGCGTTCTCGCTGGACCTGTACACTGGGGCTGTTTGCTCCATCGGAACTATTTTTTATTTTTTCATTGGTGAAAGGGTCTTGCTTAGGTCCTGAGGCTGGGTAACCTCAGGGAAAGCTTTGAGTTGAGTCGTGGCTGGTAGAATTCCAGAAACCTTTTGTTGTTTAATCGTGGGAGACTGGATTGGGGATCTTGACAGGCTCCTCGAAGCCCTTCGCTCTTTCCTGGTTAGGATATAGCCACCGATTTCTGTTGGGCTTTTGAACTGTGGCCCCACAGGTGCCTGAGGAGATGTGTCATTCAACGAAGGACCCGAGGCATAAACAAATAAGCAATTCCACAAACCCTACACTATCCCCAGAGCAGCCAATTAACACAACATTAATTCTTACAAGGCGCTTCCCGGAAACTTGGTTGCGTACTAAGATCTAATCCGCGACACAGTCCACTGATATTTCACATCAGTCGAGACATAATTCCTCCAATTACTTTAAATTTCTACTTGTTTACATCTAGCCGGAACCCTAGCAACCAGTGGGAAAGCGTAGGAGTGAGACATTCCATAGGCAAAACTCTAGGAATATTGCAAAGTAGCTCTTATGCAGTTATCTTCAGTAGAGTCTATTTAGGATCCTAGTCATCAGGCCCACAATGCAAATCAGATGCGATTTCTCTGAATCAAGATCTATCCAGGGATTAGTCATAGTAGAACTATCTTAATCAAGTAATAGCAGTGCCGGGGTAGATGCTTTAGCACATTTGCTATCTTACCTGGCAAAATATCTGCAAAATGATGACTTGAACTCAAGCACAAAACACTGCAAACTGAATTTTTATCGAATATCAAGAAACAGAATAAAAACCCAGTATAATTCTCAAAAACACGCGAAATAAAGGTGTGGCCAACCGCACTGACCGTCTTGCACAAAACTGAATTTTTTGAATTATCTTCACAAAATCGTAGCACTCACATCCACCGAAACACGGTAAACTATAAAACAAAACTATCTTTCGCAAATAATATTAATTAATTAAAATAATATAAATACAACATAAACGCACTATGTCATATATTTATATCTAAAAAGAGAAGCGTCGTCTGTCACACGAAGCCTGGGCGTGTTATGGTTTTGGTGATTGTACTAAATGACGGGTTCTTCCTATTGCTTTTCACGCTAGGTGGCGACACCCGCGGTTTTCAGATACAAATTGCAAAGTAGCCGGTTTGGGAAATGGATCAAAAATTGCCGGTGAAATAACATAGGTGGGGCCGTGAGGCGTTTTTGAAAATGAAATTCACATTTCAATTAGGAAATTATTTGTTTACTTTGTTCCCTTAGAAGTTGCGAAAATATCTTCACAAATATTTCGCATAATTTAACTCCGCCATGCTATTAACATAGTATGCTGGTCCCAAGCCCAGGTAAAGGAGAAGGGTTTGAGGCCACGTACTCTGTACTATCCTCAATAAAATGCAAATAAAATGCTGAGATCAGGGAAAGAGAACAAAACAAATACATGTCTGCACGCTAAATGTTGGTACCCTAACTGGAAAGACGGAGGAACTCGCAAGAGCCCTTCGGAAAAGGTGCATTGATATCTGCACTTTCCAAGAAACCCGATGGTCTGGTGTCAAAAGCTGTGACATTGAACGCGAACGCGGTAAAAATGGCTACAAACTTCTTTATTTTCGTAACCCACACACTCAATATGGTGTTGGCATTGCCATCTCAGAGGGTTTCCGTGATGCCATTAAAGAAATCGAACAATTTGATGATCGGCTGATGAAGCTCACCATTATATCAGCTGATCGCACTATTCACTTCTTCACCGCGTATGCACCACAGACAGGTCGACCTGATGCCGAGAAAGATGCCTTTTAGCAACTTCTCGATGAAAAGACTTGTCACGTGCCTGCCGACGATTATATAATCATTGGCGGAAACCTTAACGGTCATGTGGGTGAAAAGGCAGACGGTAACAGGTGCCATGGGGGAGAGCGGTTCGGAGCGCGCAATGAAGGTGGTGAGCGTATAATCGATTTTGCGGACACCCATGACCTTGTACTTATGAATACATGGTTCATCAAACGATTGTCTCATCTTCCCACATTTTATAGTGGGACCAGTAAAACACAAATCGACTATATTTTCATAAGGCGCCAACATTTTACCACTGTCACTGATTGCAAAGTCGTTCCCTATGAGACCATCGCACCTCAACATCGGCCGTTGATTGCCGTCCTGCGAATTAAGCCACCGATAAAACAGCGTGAGCAACGCACTGGCCCGCCGCGCATTAAATGGTGGCGATTTGGTGAGAAGAAAGAAGAAACGGTCTCACTCATACGATTGCCAACCATTACGAATGTGGAAGAATCATGGAACCAAATGAAAGGCACGATCCACAAAGCGGCCTCTGCAACCCTCGGGGTCACCTAGCCGGGTAAGCGGTACATCAACCGAGATACTTGGCTTTGGAATGATGATGCTGAAATGAAGGTCCGTGAAAAGAAACGCCTCTACCACAAATTTCTCGACGATAAAACACCTGCTAATTAGCAAATTTATAAGAATGCCAACCGGGAAGCAAAGAAAGCGGTCGCTGTCACCCGAGCGAACCATTTCAAAAATCTTTACGATAAACTGGACACTCGGGATGCCGAGAGAGATCTGTATCGACTTGCTAAAAGCCGTAATGAACGTACACAGGATATCGAACACTTCTGTTGTGTTAATGACAAGAACGGTACTTTGCTCACCAACCGTCGAGCCGCAACGGATAGATGGCGAGAACTGAAGAATTTGCTCATCCTCCACTTCCACAATCATTGCCGACATTTGGAGCAGTTCCACCAGTCAGCGCAACTGAAGTCGAGGAGGCAATAAAACAAATGAAATCGGGGAAAGCAACAGGACCTGACGATATCGCATCTGAGCTTTGGAAAGCGAAGAGCTGGGACCCAACACTGTGGCTCAGTGAATTCTTTAACCGGGTTATCCAGGAAGGAAGAACACCATCTAACTGGCAAGAAAGTACCACTCTTCCAATATGGAAAAAGAAAGGTAGCCCAGCAGAATGTTTCAATTACCGTCCGATCCGGTTACTTTCCCATACCATGAAGATTTTTGAACGCATTCTTGACAACCGTATTCGCGAAATCGTTGAAATAACCGTGAATCAAGCCGGATTTGTCAAGAACTGCGGAACTACTGACGCAATACACGCTGCGCGGTTACTCATGGAGAAACACCGTGAGGAGCATCGCCCTCTTTACAATGCCTTTCTGGATCTAGAGAAAGCGTTTGACCGTGTACCACACGAACCCATCTGGTATGCTTTACGACAACACTTTGTGCCAGAAGAACTCGTCCGCCGGGTTCAATTGCTCTACCACGATCCGAAAAGTAAAGTTCGAAATATGGCGGGTGTATCAAAACCGCTTCGTGTCTCTGTTGGTGTTCATCAAGGAAGCGCCCTCTCACCGCTCCTCTTTGTCCTTGTTATGGACACCGTCACACGGGATATCTAACGTCCAGCGCCCTACACACTGCTTTATGCAGATGATGTTTTCCTAGCGTCTGATAGCAAAAATGATCTCGAGCAACTTGTTCAAAAATGGAATGATCGTCTCATGCAACACGGTCTCAGATTGAATTTAAACAAAACTGAATTTTTGACGACCGATCCCCATGAAACAGGCACAATCACTATCAGCGGCGTGTGATCTGCCCAGAACTGAGCGATTTAAATACCTCGGGTCAACGCTATCAGCCAATGGAGAACTGCGTTATGAAATTGCTTCACGCATTAACGCAACCTGGATGAAGTGGCGTTCCACAACTGGTGTCCTTTGTGATCGACGTATCAACGAACGTCTCAAGTCTAAAATTTACCGCAATCTCGCCGTCCAGTCGCTCTCTATGGTTCTGAGTGTTGGCCGAATATAAAAGACAATGAACGGCGTCTTGCGGTACTGGAGACGAAGATGCTACGTTGGACTAGTGGCGTCACACGTTTAGATCACATCCGAAATGAGGATATCCGCGATCGTTATGGGGTTGCACCGATCGTGGAAAAGTTGGGAGAGAGGCGTCTTCGATGGAATGGTCACGCAATTCGTGCCAACGAGAATTCACTTGCCAAGATTGGTCTGAACATCGAAGTCGATGGTAAACGACCAAAAGGCAGACCTAAACAACGGTGGCTTGATACGCTAGATGGGGATTTAACAGCCTCGCGATTGCACCCAGATCAGGCACTCGATAGAGCCAAAAGGCGAAGCCGATCACGACGAGCCTTCTTCTTCACTTCTTCTACTTTTCGCAGTTTATCCTGGATTACAGCGATCATGGAATTGATCGCATCCCAGTCTTCCTGACAGGCTACCATTCTCCGGACAAAATTGTCCGGTGATAGCACTTCACGTAGCAGCACTTCATAGCACTTCACCTCTAGGTTCCTCCTTTCTTCCACGAACCTAGGACATTGGAAGAAAACGTGCACTGGGTCCTCTGGGACTCCGTCGCAATTTGGACAATTAGACGAGGTGTTCAATTTAAACCTGTACAGGTATTGACGGTATCCTCCATGATCGGTGAGAAACCGGGTGAGATTATAATTGATCTACCTATGATTTCTCTCCAGCCACTCCCTGATGGAAGGGATCAACCTGTAAGTCCAACGACCCTTTTCTGACTGGTCCCACCGCTGTTGCCATCTGCTTATGGATCTCTCTCTTTCGGCTTTTTTCACCTGAGATAAGAGAGAGATGGACCTGGTGTTATAAATGTTCATCATTTCGGTTGCCAGGATGTCAATCGGCATCAGAGATCGAGATGACGAATCCTGCATGGTCTGAGACGGTCCTGAAGGCAGAACACATCCTTAAGGCTGTTCTTCTGTAAACCGTACTCAGTTTAGATACATTGCCTCAAACCTGCAGCGCGTTTCTCCCAACTGGGACTGCATACATCATGATAGAACTCACCACCCTGGCTATGATCACGCTGCAAGTATGTCGCGGGCCTCTTACGTTCGGCATCATCCTTGCCTGAGCAATACTCGTGGTAGATGCTTTTTCACAAGTATGCTCTATGTATTGTTTAAAGATAAGTCCTCCGTCTATCATCACCACCAAGTATTTGATGGCCGGCTTGGAAGTGATGATCCGATTCCCGATTCTAATGCAGACGTAATTTCTTTTGCGGCGCTTAGTGATGAGAACCACTTCCGTCTTTTCCTCCGCGAGTGTCAGTCCAACATTACCTAACCAAGACTTAACAACACTGATTGCTTCGCTTGAGTGCAACTCAGCATCCTCGAGATAATTTGCGACCACAACCAGTGCTACATCATCGGCGTAACCTACCACTGTGGCCTCCTCCGGAACCGGAAGGTTGAGTACATCATTATAGATGATGTTCCACAGTAGTGGGCCTAGTACAGAGCCCTGTGGGACACCCGCGGAGACAACGTACTCTTTAGGTCCATCATCGGTATCATACCAGAGTGTCCGCTCTTTCAAGTAGCTATCGATAATAGCGGCGAGGTAGATGGGAACACCAATCGTCGCCAGAGACTTTCGTATAAGGTTCCAATTGGCCGAGTTAAATGCATTCCTCACATCCAGGGTCACCACCACACAATATTTGCTGGTACAACCCCTTCCGTGAATAGCATTTTTGGCCAAGCCAGTAACCATTTTGATGGCATCAATGGTTGATCTGGCTTTACGGAACACATACTGCCTATGTGAAAGGCCCCCTTGGCTCTCGAAGACTGGAAGTAATCTATTATAAATGACCCGCTCCAACATTTTCCCCATAGTGTCTAGGAGACATATGGGTTTATAGGAGGACGGTTCCCCCGGAGGTTTGCCAGCCTTAGGCAACAGAAGCAGCTTCTGCCGCTTCCATGGTGCAGGAAATCTACCCTCCGACATACACGTTTCGAACAGCTCCGCAAACATATCCGGTCTACATTTCACGGCAAGTTTGAGGGCCTTATTGGGTATGCCGTCAAGACCCGGGGCTTTACTGCCGCCTGTTCGACTGCAGATCTTCATCAGCTCGTCCCTGGTGACTGGTGGAATTGGCGTCACATTCAGGGGCCGCGGGAAGGTGTCGGTACCCCCCCTCTTGCTGGGGAAATAACCCTGGATTATTTTCAACAAGAGTATAGGGCACGTGATCTGCGGAGATGATCGGCCTCTGAATCGTCCTGTCACGATTTTATAGGCGCTACCCCACGAATTTATGTCCGCTTCCGAACAGAGTTCCTTAGAACATTCCCTCTTACTCCGCTGGATGGCGAGCTTCACGTTCTTGCGGGCTTCCCTATAGGCATGCTCCTTTTGCCCCTGATCGATCCTACCTATTGCCCTCTGAGCCGTTCGTCTGGGTCTTTGGGAATTCGATCGAAGGCTGGCAATTCCACCGATAATTGGGTCTTCAAGTAGGGAATGACCATCTCCTAGACATCGACGCGTCGCATGCTTTAGAGATACTCTGTGTGACATGAAGAGCTCTATACGTGGAGGTGCCTGCTTTGCTAGCCAAGTCTAGCCACATTTTCATAAATGTCTGCTCATCCATCGCTTTGGCAGGCCATCCTGGTGTTCTTCGGGATTTCGGCTTCCGGAGTGCGGGTCTCCTGCCTTGTGGCTTCGTCCTTAGTTCAAAGGTGATAGCCTGGTGGCCGGTGTACGTGAAGTCCTCGCCAACTTGCCAGGACATGTCACGTGCTAACGCAGGGCTGACAAAAGTCAGATCTACAATTGAACCAGTTCCCCCTTTCTGATAAGTGTTTATATCGCCTTCGTTGGCCAGAACCACATCCTGCTGGGCGAGTGCTTCTAATAAGCAACGTGGCACACCTCACATCCTCACATCTTCGACATCGGTGCCGCTAGTGCATGCCTTCGCGAAGTGTCCAAACATTAGGCATTTGAAGCATTTTTTAAAGAGATCTGTTCCCTTAGTCGGCAAACAACTCATTCAATTCGAACCTTCCCCACGGAAAACAACTTCTTCGCTGACTCCACTGGCAGTCGCATTGTGGCCGTTTGAGTACCGCCATAGGCTTTTCTTATGCTCACGATAGATTCTTCCCTGAATTCCTCCAACTTGAATTGTTCCTTCAAGGCAGTGCAGATCTCCTGTCTGGTTGTTACCTCATTGAGATCCTTGCACTGTATATAGGGGGTTATCCCGTGTGTCGGATCCGCGGAATCGAACATGCCAAACATGCAAAAGCCAGCTGACTAAACGAGAACAATAAAAATAGTAGACTACAACTCTGAGACCGTTGAAAATTTCTCCTATCTAGGGTCGAAAATCACAACCGATAACAGGGTACGGTGCGCGGGTCACTTAATCCGTATGGGTGAGGATGATCCAGCCCGGAAAGTCTATAAGGGCAATATCTATGGTAGAAAAAGAAGACGAGGCAGACCTTACCTGAGATGGAGCTTTTAGGGATATCGAATTGGTGGACCTCGGCCCAAAACCGTGGTGTCTGGAGTTCCTTATTAAGGCAGGCCTAGACCGGATACCGGTTGTTGCGCCGTTAATGATGGTGATATGTTCTGACATTCATCAAGGCTGAGAGGTGGTGGCGTTCGATCAAGACGTGGATAATTTTTTTTGAAAGTGGTCCCGTCTGGAGTTTGTTTGTGGACCGCTTTCCACAAAACAACCATTTCGTGTGATACTCCTGATTGAATAATCCGCAGTCCGTTATCATTTGTGTTTTTATGTTAGCTGTGGAAGGCAACGTATCGCCTGAATGCTGGCTCCGCCCCTATTTGGCTGTTAAAATCCCCAAGTATGATTTTAATATCATACCTGGAACAGGCTTCGAGGATTCGTTCTACTGCCTTGTAGAAGGGATCCTTCTCCGACTCTATAGTCTCCTTTGTAGAGCCGTGAATTTTTAAGGCCGATAACAGCAGGTTTCATATTTTGGCTGACTAAGGAACCTAATTCGAGCATATGGTTTACTGGGTGGCCTTTATTATATAAGATGCAGTGACTCTTCTCCAGGAAACCGGTGCCTGTCCAACGCATCTCCTGCAACGCTGATAAATCAGCCTTATATTGGGACAGGATATCGGCTAGCTACTTGGCAGCTTCATCTATGTACAGAGAGCGTGCATTCCATGAGAAAGTGCGCAAATCGTAATTCCAGTCCAGTCTGAGGTTCCTTTTGTGATTTTGTATTAGGTTGTTTTCCGTGTAGAGTTGCTAGCCCTTCCCAACCTAGAGAACCAATTGGTACCCGTTTTTAGGCGCGGGAGACCCGCATCATCCTTTTCCCTCAGGAGTTTTTCGTTATGAAAGAAGTCCCAGTGCCCACCACGTGGAGGTGGAGTTAGGGTTTGGTAGTAGAGCTGTTAGTGTTGGTTCAGAAGGCGTTTCGCAGGTTTTATGGTCCATCGTAGGTAACAATCGACGTTTCGCCCTGGGACCTTTACTACCCTTTGACCACCAACACGAGTTTAAGCCCTTGTGATGCTAATTGCACCAAAACTGTTAGTTTCATCAATTTTGATCCCTCACTACCCTATCTTTCCACTTGATGAGATAAAGGCAGTCTCCTGATCTTCGTATAATTTGAATCTATGCTAATCCATCATTGTCCATAAGTGCCCTCTCGTTGTATCTTCAAATGATCAAACTAAATTCATTGAACCCAAGAAAGATCAGAGAGCTGTCCATCTCACTCAGGTCTAGAAGCTAAGGAACTCAGATACATCTGATCGAGATGCCAGGTAACCCTAGGGTCGTAGTTCTCGTAATGATTAAAACATGTACAGAGAGGTTATCGTCTTAACTCCAACGTTATTAATACACTTTGCCAAATCAAGTTTCAAAAGTTCGACTAAGTCAAGGTTTCACCATACATCATAGACCATGTCTGACAGTTAATAATGCATTGAAAAGTGGTCTGATTGGGGCAATATCTCTGAATTAGCTGAACTGGTTTTCCACTTATTTTATAAACTTGAACTAGTGGCTGTGTCGTCAAGTACAAGCCACTTAGCTGGCACCACCTTCCGAAAAATGCGTCATACCAGCAAAGATGGGTCTACATCTTTTTTTTTATCTTCCCTCTAATATCGGTGATACTTAGCATGATTCTATGGTTTTTTTGTTTTAAATGTATCTTTAGCGAAAAGATTGTGGTTCCAGATACCAGTAAATGACATCTGCAATTAAATTCGAATCCAAAATGAGGTTGGAAGTTGAGAGATGTTTCTAAGTCACAATTAATCTAAAATTAATCCGCTTTGTATCTTAACCATGTGTTGCTCAACCCGTTTTCTATACTTGTCACGAATTGTCTTGGGCATAAATCTTTCTGTTTCGGTTCACATATCTTTTTCTAATGGAAATTTTTATATTTTTCAATTTAGTTTAATTTATTCCAAACGAGAGAAAAGAAAGAAAAACAAAAGCAAAAATCAAAAAACCAAAAAGACAACGAACAAAAAAACTTAAAAACCTGATTCAATTTTAAATTTAATGCTAAATTGTAAAGCAATGAAATGAGAAACAGGACGACCCCAAAAATCTTCACGCTGATTGGACCACATCACGCATAGATATTTCAAAGGCCACATCAGAGAAATTATGCAAATTAATAGATACTTATGGTGTCTAGAAGTTTCCAGATGTGATTTTGTGGTTTTGAATTTTTTTAGAAATTAAAATGAGTTCTTTCTTTAGAAAATTTGGAAAATTAGGTGAAAGTGCTCAATTTGAAATGGTTTCCATACAATGCGAGGTCCTTAGCACATATGTGGATTAAAGGATATCGACATTGCTTTTATTGATACCGGCGAAGAGATAATTGCAAAAATTCAAGAAAAGACTGTGGTCTAGGTCAGAAACACAATTCGCGACAGCATTGTCTGTTATTATTATTATTCTGTTAAGGGAAAGTCGCACCGCGTCCTTAAAGAACTATTGTGCCCCTTTTACTGGTTATAGTGTACCTGTTGATCATAGTATCTCAAGCAGGCCTGTAACCGTTAGGAACTTTAGTATGTTCCCCACTTCCAGAAGTTTCAGCTTTGCATCTGGTATTAAATGTTCTCCCAGATGTATCGACCTACTTTGCACAAGTGCCGGACACTGTCCCAGGACGTGCATAGAGGTTTCGTCCTCCTCCTTACAGAACCTGCAGGCAGTGTCCGTAGATATCCCTGCCTTCCCTAGGTGATAGTTCAGCCGACAATGACCAGTGAGAATTCCCACTATGATTCGGAGGTTCTTTTTGGTGAGGTTTAAGCAATCCTTTGTACGCATGGGTTCGTATCCCCCAATAAGCACCCTGGACTGCTCCATCCCTGGTAGGCCCGCCCAATATAGTTACCTCAACCGTTTCTCTTCGTTTCTTAGATACATAGCCATGAAACCGTTTCCGATTCCACAGAAGGGTTCTGGCCCGTATAAAAGCGTCCCTGCTCCCTTCTTGGCTAGTTCATCCGCCCCCTCGTTGCCTTCCAACCCAGCATGGCCTGGAACCCAAAGTATCCAGACCTTGTTGGACGAGCCGAGTGTATTCAGTCTCTCAAGGCATTCCCATACCAGTTTAGAGTTCAGCTAGTTGGACCTAAGTGCCTTGATCGCTGCTTGGCTATCGGTGAGAATAGCTATGTTCTGCCCCCTGTAGTTCCTTTGCAGATTAAAGGAGGCACATTTGTCTATGGCGTAAATTTCCGCCTGGAATATGCTAGTGTACCTGCCCATTGGCTCAAAGTGCATTTTCCTTGGACTAATTACACCGGCACCCGCTCCCTCTGCTGTGAGGGATCCGTCAGTGTACCAAGTAATTGTCTGTTAAGATAGTTTCCTAAAGTGACAGTAAAGAAAGTAAAAGTTAAACGAGGAGCTGTGTGTATGAGAGGGAAACCACATTAGAAGGTCTTGAGATCTTTTTTAATTCGGAAGAATTATTTGGAGTTCATTTATGTTAAATTATATTAGTTACATTCCGAACATCAACACTGGCCTGGACACGCCAGCGTGTGGGATTCGTACCCACTAAACCACCCCCGACTCCCCCCCAAGCCCCGTGGAACCACCGTGCGGTATTACATCACGGGGTGGAGTCAGCTCATTTTAGCTTGGTCCCCGTGCGTCTCTACGCGGCGTACGTAACCGCGCTTTTCTAGTCTCCTCTGTCTTTCGCAGTTTGCTCTGAAAAGATACGACCACGGAGTTGATCGCATCCCAGCCTTCCTGACATGCTAACATGCTTCGCACCATATTCTCTGGTACGAGCACCTCTCCTAGAGTCTCCTCTAGGTTCTTCCTTTCCTCCACAAACCTTGGGCATTGGTACAGTACATACTCTGGGTCCTCTAGGACTCCATCGCAGTTTGGACAATCGGGTGAGGTATCTAGTTTAAACCTGAATAGGTACTGGCGATATCCTCCATGCCCCGTGAGAAACTGATTATAATTAATCTCACCGTGCCGTCTCTCCAACCACTCCTTGATGGCAGGGATGAACCTGTGTGTCCACCGACCCTTTCCCGAGTGTTCCCAACGCTCTTGCCATCTATTTAGCGATCTCTCCCTTTCGGCGTTCTTCGTCTGCGATAAAGGAGAGATAGACTTCGCATTATATAAATTCGTCATCTCATCTGCCAAGATGTCAATGGGCATCATTCCAGAAATGACGAATGCTGCATCATCAGAGACAGTCCTGAATGCCGAGCATTCCCTTAGGGCTGTTCTTCTGTAGACTGAACTCAGTTTGTTAGCGTTAAATGTAACCTGCAACGCCTTTCCCCAAACTGGAGCTGCATAGAGCAGGATCGAACTCACTACCCTAACTGTAAGCAACCTGGAAGCATGCCGTGGCCTCCCACGTTCGGCATAATTCTTGCCAGGGCCACACTCCCAGTGGATGCTTTGTCATAAACATACTGCATGTGTTGCTTATAGCTAAGCTTCCCGTCGATCATCACTCCCAAGTATTTGATGGCAGGCTTAGAAGTGATGATATGATTCCCAATTTGAACACGGGAAAAATTTCTTTTACGGCGCTTGGTGATGAGGACCGTTTCCGTTTTTTCCTCCGCAAGTGTCAGACCAGAACTCTCTAGCCAACCCTTAACAGCATTGATCGCTTCGCATGAGTATAACTCAGCATCTTCGAGATGCTTTGCGACAACAACCAGCGCTATATCATCGGCGTAGCCCACCACCGTGGCTTCCTCCGGAAGAGGAAGATTAAGAATATCGTTGTATATGATGTTCCACAGCAGTGGGCCCAGTACGGAGCCCTGTGGGACACCCGCGGAGACAACGTTCTCCTGGGGTCCGTCATCGGTGTCATACCAAAGCCTCCGTTCTTGTAAATAGCTGTTGACAATAGCTGCAAGATAAGCGGGAATACCAATCTTTGCCAGAGATTCCTGTATTAGGTTCCAACTGGTCGAATTGAATGCATTTCTCACATCCAGGGTCACCACTATGCAATATTTGCTAGTACTGCCCTTTCCGCGGATTACATCTTCGGCCAAGCCAGTAACAATTTTGATGGCATCAATAGTTGATCTGGCTTTACGGAACCCATACTGCCGATCTGAAAGACCTTCTTGGCTCTCAACAACCGGGAGTAATCTATTATAGATTAGTCGCTCTAGCATTTTGCCCAAAGTGTCCAAAAGACAAATAGGTCTGTAGGAGGTTGGCTCACCCCTGGAGGTGTCCCAGCCTTAGGCAGTAGCACCAACTTCTTCAACCATATAGCGGAGAATATTTTATAGATGGTACTCAAGAACGTGATACTTCTATAATTGCTGCACTGCGTGTTATCTCCCTTTTTATATATGGGACAGGTAATGCCTCTTTGCCAGTCGTCAGGCATTGATACGCTGTCCCACATCGAGGTGTAGATGGCTTCATCCTGCTGACTTGTTTTTAGAATTTCCGCGCCTGGTGTGGTTGCTTCCTGTACTTCAGGAGTTTACAGGCTTGCTGGTTCCCACATGCTTCCTTTTTCTGTCTGTGAAGTCGCTTCCCCACTTGGCGGAGTGGATAGGCCTGTGCGCGTGCCCGCATTCTTTCATAGTGCAGCATTGCCCGGTATGCAGCATCCCGTTGCTAGCTTAGATTCATCGTCGAGCCAGCCGTTCCGACTTTTTTGCGGCTGGGGCCAAGTATAATATGTTCGTAGCCGTGTCAATGATAACGCTCTTCAGGCGGTTGTGAAGATCACTTATTGATGCTTCATCTCCTGGACCTCTTTTGACTGCGGCTATTGTGGCATCCATTCCTCCCTTATATGTGCTACGGAGTTTGTTGTGGATGGCTTCAGTGTTCACTCTTACCTGATTGTCAGAGGGGGCTCGTAGCGGTGCTATTATTCGAGCCCGGAGCGCTATGCCAACGAAATAGTGATCCGAGTCTATATTGGCCACCCTTTATGTTCTGTCATTCATCAAGGCTGAGAGGTGGCGACGTTCAATCAACACGTGGTCAATTTGATTGAAAGTAGTCCCGTCTGGAGAGGCCCACGTATGTTTGTGGAACGCAGGTACTTCCAACAATCATTTCATGCGATACTGCTAATTGAATAATACGCAGTCCGTTATCATTTGTGTTTTTGTGAGCTATTGGAGCCGACGTATCACCCTGAATAAGGACACCATCCCTACTTGATGTGGGACAGGCTTCGAGCGCCCGCATTGTGAGCTATTCGAGCCTATTCCGAGCACTTGGTTCACTGGATGACCGCTACAATATATGATGTAGTGGCTCTTCTCTAGGGAACCGGTCCGTGTCTAACGTATCTCATGTAACGTTGTTACATCAGCCTTATATTGGAACAGGGTATCAGCTAGCTGCTGAGCAGCATTGCATCGGTATAGGGAGTGCATTAAAAAATGGCTAGAAGCTTCTCAATTTTGGTAGTCCACACCCTTAATACTGTGTTGGCATTTCCATCTCTGAAGGTTTCCGTGATGCCATTAAGGCAGTCGTACCATCTAATAGCCGGCTAATGAAGCATTTACTTCTTCACCGCCCATGCACCACAAACAGGTCTGATGCCCAGAAAGATGTCTTCTGGTAACTTCTTAATGTGAAGACCTGTAACGTGACGGGTGTTGACAGCATAATCATTGCAAGCTGTCTTAATGGTCTTGTGGGTGACAAAGAATACGACAACAGCTGCCATGGGGTAAAAAGGGTTTGGGCGGGTAATCGATTTTGTAGACATCCACGACCTTGTCTTTTTTCTTCAGCCTTTGTCCCGTTCACAAGCGGGGTCGGCTCGTCGTGATCGGCTTCGCCATTTGGCTCTATTAACCTTGTACTTCGCGTTAACGAAAACATCGACGTCGATGGTAAAGCGATCAAAAGGCCGGCCGAAATAACGGTGGCTTGATACGCTGGATGAAAATGAAACCTGCTGTTATCAGCTTTGAAAACATAAGCGAACGACTATGCACTCCGCGTTTGCGAGGCAAGAAATATAAGCCTCATTAATGTTCACGCCCCTACAGAGGACACTGCAGAGTCGGAGAAGGATACCTTCCACGAGGCAGTAGAACGAACCCTAGAAGCCTGTCCCAGATATGATATGTGATCCTCTCCAGACGGTACCAGTTTCAATCAAATTGACCACATGTTGATCGAACGCCGCCACCTCTCAGCCTTGATGAATGTCAGAACATATAGGGAGGCCAATATAGACTCGGATCACTATCTCGTTGGCATGGTACTCCGAGCTCGAATAACATCTCCACCTAGAATCCCCTCTGACAATCAGGTGAGACTTAACACTGAAGCCATCCACAACACAGCTCTCCGCGACACCTATAAGAGGGAAATGAATGTCGCAATAACCACAGTCAACAGAGGTCCTGGAGATGAAGCATCAACAAATGATCTTCACAACCTCCTGAAGAA
Organism: Hermetia illucens; assembly: GCF_905115235.1. Classification (NCBI taxonomy): domain Eukaryota; kingdom Metazoa; phylum Arthropoda; class Insecta; order Diptera; family Stratiomyidae; genus Hermetia; species Hermetia illucens. Next base: position 10,503,810 of record NC_051855.1, on the reverse strand, counting down.
CGTTATCATTAATACGGCCACAAACATACTTAGCCAGCGGTAAAAATGTCGAAAAGCTGGTTTGACGATGAATGTAAGCTAGCAACCGAACGGAAGAATGCCGCATAGCGAGTAATATTGCATTCTCAAAGAGCGCGGGCATGCGCAGATACTTATCACGAACTCCGTCGAGCGGACAAGCGACTTCACAGACGGAAAAAGGAAGCGGACAAGCGACTTCACAGACGGAAAAAGGAAGCGGAGAAGCAACTTCACAGACAGAAAAAGGAAGCCTGGGAGAACCAAAAAGTCTGTGAACTCGAAAAGTATAGGGAGCAACCGCACCAGGCGCGGAAGTTTTACCAAAAAGTCAGCAGGATGAAGCCTTATACACCTCGATGCTCATCCTGCTGAGACAAAGAGGGAAATCTGATTTCCGACAGAATGAGCATATTGGAGCGATGGGTTGGGTACTTTGATGAGCTACTGAACAACCCGAACATCGACGAGTTGAAGGTCCCGCCAACTGGAGACGACGGAGAAATACTGCCACCACCAAGTATAGGAGAAACAGTCCGTGCAATTCATCGGCTAAAAAATCATAGGTTGCAGTAGTCGACGGAATTACAGCCGAATTGGTTAAATATGGAGGCGACAAGTTACACCAAGTGGTTCATCAACTTGTGCTCAAGGTATGGGGCAGCGAATCAATGCCTGACGATTGTCTCATACATAAAAAGGGAGTATCACACAGTGCAACAATTATAGAGGTATCATGTTTCTGAGTACTATCTATAAGATATTCTCCACTATCTTACTAGGCCGGATAGCCCCATACGCCCAGAACATAATTGGCCCATATCAAAGAGGCTTCACTCCAGGCATATCAGCAACAGATCAGATTTTTTCTGTGCGGCAAGCGATGGAAACTCTGTTGGAATATGGACATCAGTTGGACCACCTCTTCATCGACTTTAAAGCCGCCTATGACAGCATAGTCAGGGTAAAACTGTACACGGCCATGAGAGAATTCGGTATCCCGACGAAATTAATAACACTAACTAGGCTGACCCTGACCAATGTGCGAGGCCAGATATAAGCAGCAGAATCATTCTCAAGACCAGTCGACATCAACAACGGTCTACGACAAGAGGATGCGCTATCATGTGTCCTCTTTAACCTGGCCCTCGAGAAAATGATCCGTGATGCTGAGGTAAATGCAAGAGGTACGATCCTCTTTAAGTCCACCCAACTACTGGCCTATGCTGACGATATCGACATCATGGGAAGAACCACCCGAGACGTACAAACTGCCTTCATCCAGATCGAGCAGGCGGCCATTGAAGCGAGATCTTGGGCTGCACATCAATGAAGGCAAAACAAAATATATGGTGGCAACGTCAGCACCCAAGACGAATCAACCAACAACATCAAACCGCTATGGTTAAACCGGAAGAATAAGGATAGGCGAATACAACTTTGAGACCGTTGACAGTTTCTCCTATCTAGGGTCAAAAGTCACAACCGATACCGACGGTTGTTGTCAGCCAACAGAGCCTATTTCAGCTTACAAAGACTGTTCCGCTCGAAACGTCTCACCATAGGGTCAAAGCTCTTACTGTACAAGACTATGATCTTGCCAGTCCTCATGTATTCCTCGGAAACTTGGGTTCTCAGCAAGAAAAATTGCGAACTCTTGGCCGCGTTCGAGAGAAGAATCCTCCGAAGAGTTTTTGGCCCCCTACATGAGGATGGACGATTCCGTAGCCTACACAATGACGAAATCTATGAGCGAGACCATGACGGTCCGGTTGTGGATAAAATCCGGTTCAACAGGTTGCGGTGGGCGGGTCACTTAATCCGTATGGATGAGGATGATCCCACCCGGAAGGTCTATAAGGGCAATATCTATGATAGGAAAAGAAGACGAGGCAGACCCTGCCTAAGATGGAGCGATGGCGTAGGTCAGGTCGCCAGACAGCTTTTAGGGATATCGAATTGGTGGACCTCGGCGCAAAACCGGGATGTTTGGAGTTCCTTATTAAGGCAGGCCTAGACCGGATACCGGTTGTTGCGCCGTTGATGATGAAGGCTGAGATTATATTCTTGCTATTCCTGTTCACTATATGGAAATAGAAAAAGTCTTATTTATAGTATAAAGCCAATCAATCAGTCTTAGTCTTATTTGTAAAACATCTATTTTTTTTTATAAAAGATCAAGATCATTAAAAGATTAATCTTATTATATTTATCCGAGAATAAAATCTGAAACGACTTCAATACGGGCAGCGTGACCTAACCTTTATAACGACTTAATCTAATTCATGATCGTTTAAATTTCAATACCACATGCAATCTATTCCATATTAGTTTAGAGTGATATAATTTTGGCCATATCTCCCAATATACCTAGTTATATTACGAAACAATCTCAACCGATTCAAAAATCACGTAATTACAACAAAAAAGAAAACATAAAAGTTTACCTTTTCCTGGAAATTCCAGTGGAAACATTAGGAGGAAATAAAGATATTTAGGCCTTTAAAGATATTTTATTTATTTTATAAGCATTTCTGGTTACATCAAAATTTATTATGGTCGCGTGTAGATGGAAGATGCATATTTATACGTCCCCGTTACAGATTAGATAGATTATTCAATTTGAGATCAACACAACCTAAATGATGCAGAGCTTCATGATAGAGAGCATTTTATTGTGTAATATTCGAGATGCATAAGACAATTTGTGCAAGCATGCATTGTAAATTGCATATTTACATAGATATGTGCTGACTGGTTGCAGCAGGAAATAAAATCATTACTGTAATATGCCAGGATTTAATTGGTACAAAGGAAAAGAAATGTGTGCATCAGAATCAAAGGAATGCTACCGAAAACCACCCCCGACTCTCTCCCTGCCCCGCGGAACCACAATAAGGTATTACATCACGGGGTGGAGTCAGCTCACTCTAGCTTAGTCACTTTTCTTCTATACGCGGCGCACGTGACCGCGTTTTTCTCCTCTCCTCTGCTTTGATCATGTAGTTGACCGCATCCCAATTCTCTCTAGCATTTTCGGCATCAGATTTTCTGGTACCAGCACCTCTCCGAGAGTCTCCTCTAGATTCTTCCTTTCTTCCACAAATCTCGGACAGTGGAAGAATACATGCTCTGGGTCCTCTGGGACTCCATCGCAATTTGGACAATCGGGTGAGGTCTCCAATTTAAACCTGTGAAGGTATTGGAGATATCCTCCATGCCCCGTGAGAAACTGGGTGAGATTATAATTAATCTCACTGTGTCGTCTCTCCAACCACTCCTTGATGGCAGGGATGAGCCTGTGAGTCCACCGTTCCCACCGCTCTTGCCATCTATTTATGGATCTCTCCCTCTAAGTCTTCTTCGTCCGCGATGAGGACGAGGTTGGTTTCACATTGTATATGTTCGCCATCTCATCTGCCAAGATGTCAATGGGCATCATTCCAGAAATAACGAATGCTGCATCATCTGAGACAGTCTTGAAAGCAGAGCATACCCTGGCAAGCGTGGCAAGATCATTTTCTTGTACAGTAGTTTTTTTTAGTTTTAGTTTAGTTAACTGGGGGAAGCCGCAGCTCCGCGCACTGAGACCATTGTTGGGCCCATTGTACTATCCCCATAAGTTGCCTATTCAATGGCTTCCCGCCTACGGTGTTCGTTGGCTTTAACGAATCTGAGAACATACTCCAGAGGCAGAGGGTGTGCAGATTCTTCATTGAAGAAAACCTTGCCAAGGTGTCTTCGTCTGAGATCCGAGGATGCCGGGCAGCTGCATAAAAAGTGCAGGGCCGTCTCCTCCTCACTTTGGCTGCACATAGCGGAAACCACTACCCCAATCTTTTCCATATGGTATTTTATGGAGCAGTGTCCCGTCAAAAGTCCTACTCCCTCTTTCACAAGGATTTTCGCTTGCCGGCAACAGTCCGAATTTCTCCACTCGGATGCGTGAATCCTTGCAGTTTTACCCTTCAGTGGATGGTCGGATTCCAAGAGCTGGTTCTGGCCCCACCATTGTGGATCCAGAACCTCGGCGAGCCAGTCTGTCAGCCTCCTCATTACCGGCGATGTTAGAGTGCCCCCGCACCCACACCATGTTTTGTTCAGTCGGCCAAGTTTCAGCAGCACCTGATGACAACTCCACACCAACTGGCTTGATATGTCGTTGCCATTTAGTGCTGATAATGCCGCCCGACTGTCGCAACAGATTCGAATGGTGCGACCCCTCCATTTTTGTCACAGACATTCTTCTGTTGCCAATGAAATGGCATATATCTCCGCCTGGAATATGGTCCTCATTTTTCCGAGGGTTCGGGCCAGTTCTATAATCGGATTCTCCGAGAACACCCCTGCGCCCGATCCATCCTCCATGACTGACTTGTCGGTGAAGATTATTAGGTCTGTAATCTGAAAAGACTCATGGCCACTTGTCGACCATTCCTCTATTTCGGTGATTACGACAGTGTATGTCTTTTCAAAGACGAATCTGGAAACCATATGATCGGTCGGCATCAGGGCTACCGGATGCTTTTCAAGGAATTTCCAGATAGACACATGACCGTTTAATTGGCCGCCTTTCCATGCCCCAATGGTATCGAGCCTATATGCGCCGTTGGCTGCTTTCGGTTTCACCTCCAAGTGAATGGGGGGTAAATTTAGGATAGCTTCAAGTGCCGCAGTCGGCGTAGTACTCATTGCTCCAGTAATACTTAGGCAGCCAAGCCTCTGAATCTGCGTTAGCAGCTTCCTGCTGTTAGCAAACTTCAGTCTTGGCCACCAGACGATGCATGCATACATCAAAATGGGTTTTATTATGGATGTATCCATCCAATATATCCGTTTAGGCGAAAGTCCCCAGGTCTTACCTATCGCATTCCTACAGCACCAGAGCAATCTGCAGGATTTCTGGTATTGTTCCTGGATATGATGCTTCCACGTTAACTTGGAGTCGAAATGTACTCCTAAGTGCTTGACTGTTTGTGCCAGCTGGATTTCCGCCCTTGCTAAGGTGGGTAGCGTATAGCTGCCTCACCTGACGTTCCTAGTGAACATAAATAGTCCAGTCTTCCTAGCGTTCACCGTAAGTCCATTGCGGAGGCACCAGCTGTGGATTTCATGAAGAGTTGCATTCAAGTGGTCACATACTATACGGACTAGATCGTCCGCAAATGCTTGCGCGAAGAATTTTTTGTCCTCCAGGAGCCACAGCACGGTATCCATTACCAAGAGCCATAATAGTGGGGAGAGAACCCCTCCCTGTGGGCAGCCCCTGAGACATTCTGCTTCAATAGACTTCTGGCCGACCGATATGTGGATTTTTCCTTTCGTGCATTTGTCTTTCTGGTAGGCGTGTTGCTTATGGTGAAGTGGCCACTCAGGAATGTGTGTATGCCTTATGAATCGATCTACCAGTCTTTCTTGGAATATAAGCGTGTGCTAGGCATGCACGATATATATTCCAAATGTGTAGATCCAGGGCATCCATTCTCTATATTACTAGCACAGGGATGATGCCATCCGGACCTGCAGACTTGTATCTATGGAACGAGTTAAATGCCCATTTCACTCGCTCCAGTCATACTACTTTGCATGCCGGATTCCAGTCTCTCGGTTGAGGGCTGTATGCACCTGTTGGCCCCGCCTGGGAAATGCACTTCAAGCAAATGGTTTGCCGTTTCTTCATCGCTTTCTGTATACTTCCCATTCTGTAAACGTGAATAACCCAGTTTCTGACTACGTTCTTTGACCAGAATCCGCTTCAGCTTTGAGGTTGCCTCGAGAGAGTTAATCTCTTCGCAAAAGTGTCTCCAAGATGATCGTTTATTATGCTCTTCTTTAGAACCTTCTGTGCCTCTTTATAGCGATTCCAGCTAGTGCCTGATTCACCCTTCAGAGCACGATTGAGGAGCATCCTTGTCGTTTTCCTCTGTTTTGCCAAATCCGAGTTCCACCATGGTGTTTTACCCTTCTTTGGCATCATCAGTGTACAGCTCTCTTCGAAAGCTTCTCTCATGTTAGTTGTGATCATCTGGGTTGCCTTCTCAATTCCAGCAATGGATTTGATGCACTTCCCAGGGATCATAACTCGGGCGCTCAATTCTATTTGATACATTACCCAATCTGTCTTCCTCGGATTCCGAAATGGAGTGGGTGGAGGTGGATCCATGCCTATAACTCAATGTGTCTGTGATCCGAGAGTGTGATCAGAGACGCGATGTCAGGAGATGCCACCGTGATGTCGATGACCTCTCGCTTGACATGTTGAAGAAAGTGGATTCATTTCCCACATTTAGGATCTGCAAATCGGTTCCTACTAGATACTCCAGTAGTCTCGATCCTCTTGCATTGATGTTCGAACTTCCCCAGCATATGTGGTGAGCGTTGACATCACATCCTGCTATTACCCCCATGCCTCTACTTTTGGAATATTGGATAGCTCTGATGAATGTTCCACTGGGAACGTCTTCTGCGTCGTAGGGAAAATATACGGAGCACCATGGTATCTCTTTATATTCCTGTTGACTTTTTATGGTTAGCTTAGCCGATGTGGTGTCGCCATCACATAGGTCGTTAACCAAATGTTTCTGTTCTAGGTTTATTCTTCCCGTTTGACCAGTGCGGTTTGATGTTGTTGGTTGGTTGGTTTTCAGTGCTGACGTTGCCACCATATATTTTGTCTTGCCTTCATTGATGTGCAGCCCAAGATCTCGCCTCAATGGCCGCCTCCTCGATCTGGATGAAGGCAGTTTGTAGGTCTCGAGTGGTTCTTCCCATGATGTCGATATCGTCAGCATAGGCCAGTAGTTGGGTAGACTTAAAGAGGATCGTACCTCTTGCATTTACCTCAGCATCACGGATCACTTTCTTGAGGGCCAGGTTAAAGAGGACGCATGATAGCGCATCCTCTTGTCGTAGACCGTTGCTGATGTCGAATGGTCTTGAGAGTGATCCTGCTGCTTTTATCTGGCCTCGCACATTGGTCAGGGTCAACCTAGTCAATTTTATTAATTTCGTCGGGATACCGAATTTTCTCATGGCCGTGTACAGTTTTACCCTGGCTATGCTATCATAGGCGGCTTTAAAATCGATGAACAGATGGTGCAACTGTTGTCCATATTCCAACAGTTTTTCCATCGCTTGCCGCACAGAGAAAATCTGATCTGTTGCTGATTTGCCTGGAGTGAAGCCTCTTTGGTATGGGCTAATGATGTCCTGAGCATATGGGGCTATCCGGCCTAGCAAGATGGTGGAGAATATCTTATAGATGGTACTCAGCAACGTGATACCTCCAGGAAACCGGTCCCTGTCCATAGCATCTCTTGTAACGCTGTTATATCAGCCCGATATTGGGACAGGGTATCGGCTAGCTGCTCATCAGCTTCATCTCTGTACAGGGAGCGCACGTTCCATGAGAAAATGCGCAAATCGTTGATCCGTTGTTGTTTCTGAGTCCGTCCTGTCCGAGGCTTCTTAACAAGTTGTCTTCCGTGTAGGGTTGTCAGCCCTACCCAACCCCCAACCTGGAGGACCAGTTGGTACAATTTGTCCCGTTTTTAGGCGCGGGAGACTCGCCTTCATCCTTCTCCGTCTGCAGCTTTTCGTTAAGAAAGAGCTCCCAGCGGTCACCACGTGGACGTGGAGATAGGGTTTGGTAGTAGAGCTGTTGGTGTTGGTTCAGCAGGCATTTCCCAGGTTTTATGCTCCATCGTGGGTACCAATCCACGTTTCACCCTGGGACCTATACTACCCTTTGACCAAATAGATGGTTTCAAATAGTTTGGTTAGATTCTGGAATCTACGTTCATAAGCGCGAAAATTTGGTCAAATGTGGTTATCTAGTCTAGGTTTTATCATAACACTGAACATCTAATAAACACAACACGGATGACCTGACCAAGGCTGGATTGGTGACAATAATACTGAGGAAAATTATGTAATTATTTATTTAGTTTTCCCTGGAACTATCTGAAAACCTTCCATTGAAATGCTCATGCGTCCTCTATTTGAACAATTACAAATTGCATATCTTTTTTCTTTCAAAACTTCCGCTGAACGTGCGTTATACATATGTGACTTAAAGGAGGTAAACAATCTTCATTTGAACCTATCCAGTCAAATCATCAAATGGATTTCCCAGAGTCAGAGATATCTAGTCGTTGGTTGAATTCATGTTTAAATATCGTGACGGTGAAAATGTTGACCTTGTGGTATTCATGGAGTTATTAGACAAGAGAAGAGTCTTATTACTTGTGCCTACATCGGTTTTTAAGTATGAATATCTTGTATCTTACAATGAGGTATATATATACATAGAGAAGGTGGTTATCCAAATGGATTTAAGAAGATGTACAGAAAAGATATTCATTACTTTTGAAATATGTACACAATTTGCGATGAATTAGGTTCAGATTTTCTAGTATGACTCAGCCTCTTCTAGGGGAACATCGGGTGTGAGTATCGAATTTACAACTCAAATAGGTAATAAACATTCACCCATTAAAAACCACCCACGGTCTCTCCAGCCCCAGCCCCGCGGGACTACCATTAAGGCATCACTTCGGGTAGGTTTGCTCTTAGGCACTCGTCCTTCTCCTATTTGCAGCTTTCCTCCTTCTTTGTTCCTTCAGCAACTCCTCCTGCATTTGGATGATTGCGGAGCCAACCGCAAGCCACTTCTCCTCGGACTCCAACATCTCCGCAACCAAGCTCTCCGGGGTCACGCTCCTGCCCAACACCTGGTTCAAGATCCTTCTCTCCATCGGAAATCGTGGATAGTGAAACATCACATGCTCTGGATCCTTCGGTATGCCATCGCATTTGGGACAGTTCGGAGAGTCATCCACCCCAAAGCGGTGCAGATACTGCCTATTACAACCACCGTGTCCCGTGAGAATCTGGGTAATGTGGTAGTTGGTCTCCCCATGATTTCGCTCAAGCCACACCCTAATGTTGAAAATGAGCCTGTGCGTCCACTGACCTTTCGTAGACTCGTCCCATCTGCGTTGCCAGAGATCATGCGACTCTGACCTTGTTGCATTTCTTCGCTCCATACATCTTGCATGGTACAGAACACTCATTTCTTTGGCAAGAATGTCAACAGGGATCATGCCTGCCATCACCAATACTGCCTCATCTGATGTGGTTCTAAAAGCACTGCAAACCCTCAAAGCCAACCGCCGGTAAACTGAGTTCACATGCTACCGTCTCTGAGAGTTTGCAAGCGCCTCTGCCCACACAGGCGACGAGTAGAGCAGGATGGAGCGCACCACTGCGGCTAGCACCAACCTCCGGCAATGTTTCGGTCCACCAATATTTGGCAACATTTTTGTAAGTGCCGTGGTGGCACTGGCTGCCTTTTGGCACGCATACTCTAGGTGTTCCCTAAAACTCAATTTGGTGTCAATTATTAACCCTAGGACTTTGATACGACGGAGTGTTATTTTTCCTGCGGTTCGTTATTAAGACCGCTTCCATTTTCGCGGCCGCCAAGGTCAGCCCGGCCTTTTCTAGCCAGGACTTTGCTGCTCTCACTGGTTCCGTTGCGTAAACCTCCACATCATCTGGGTGTTTTGCTACAACAACCAGAGCTAGGTCATCAGCAAAGCCGATAATCGTAGTCCCCTCTGGGACGGGAAGAGCAAGCACCCCATTATACATGATATTCCACAATAGGGGACCAAGTACCGATCCCTGTGGTACCCCAGCTGTGACAATGTACTCTTTGGGGTCCTCCAGAGAGTCCTCTCTGGTACGGGGCAGTTTTCCACCAAATTCGCTTAGTATCCAGGGACACCTATGTCAGCCAACGCCCCTTTAATTCTATTCCAGTTGGCCGAGTTGAATGCGTTTTTGACATCCAACGCCACCACGGCACAGCAGCCGCCAGAATTCAGTTAGCCTTTTTCCAGGTTTACCACCATGTTAATTGCGTCCACCGTAGAGCGGATGCGTCGGAAACCAAACTGGCGTTCCGACAAACCATTGCTGGCTTCGACGGTGGGCAAGAGTCTGTTGTAGATGATTCTCTCCATCATCTTCCCGATTGTGTCCAACAGGCAGATAGGACGATACGACGCTGGGTTCCTAGGTGGTTTGCCAGGCTTCGGAAGCAACACCAACCTTTGTTTTTTCCACTGGTCAGGGAATATTCCTTCATTTAGGCACGCCTCGAAGGTGTTGGCGAAAAGGTCGGGCCTAGTCTTCACTGCCAGTTTTAAAGCTCGGTTGGGGATACCACCTTGTTGTCACCGAGCCTACCACATATTTCCAGCAGCTCCTTCACAGTTACAGGAGGTATTATGCTGTCATTTAGCTGGATGACCATTAGCCTTCTCCTATTTTCGTGGTGAGGGAACAGAGTGGTAACAATCTGTTTCAGAAGGCACGGACAGGTCACCTGGGGTGATTTCCGCAACCTTTCCATTACCACTCTGTAAGCCTCGCCTCAAGGGTTTATGTCGGCATGGTCACACAGCTGTTTGAAGCAGTTCTTTTTGCTCCTCCGAATGGCTTCCTTTAGGCGGCCATGCAATTGCCTGTGTGCCTCCTCTCGACGGTCGTCACCGGGTTTTTCCCTGAGCCTCTGGCAAAGCCTCCTTGGCCGGAAACATGTGGCTCACAAACTTGCGATTTCGTTGTTCCATCAGTAGTTGGGTTGCCTACTGGGGAGCAATCACCTTCTGGGCATAGTAGCATTGCATGCCTCCGTCACCCATCTCTAGCCTTACCATTCAGGGATATGTCGGATTTAAGCACCACGGAAAACGTGTCCCCTCGAAAGCTTTCACTGTCCAGCCGAGCATACCACCCGGCATTCTGCGAAAACTCTTTCTCGAGCAGATTGCCTGGTGGTCGCTGTAAGTATAGTCCTCACTGACATGCCAAGCGACTCTACATGCTAAAGTGGCACTCACGTATGTCAGGTCCACTATAGACCCCAGACCCCTTCCTCGGAAAGTGTACGCAGCCCCAACATTCGCCAATACCACGTCTAGTTCCGCGAATGCTTCGAGGAGAACACGTCCCCTCACATTAGTTGTCCGGCTGCCCCATTCAAGAACCTACACATTGAAATCGCCTGCTATTATGGTCGGCCAACATCCTCTTGCATTCAACATAAGAGCGGCAAGCATTCGCTCATAGCGCTGGGTGGAGCATAGCAGCTGTAGATGTGGACGCCCTTCACTTTCGCTCTGATGAAGCCCTCCTCCGGGTGCTCCATTATTTCCTCGAAGGCTTGTTCGCCACAAGTCCATAGCGCTACTTGGCCTATTTGGTCTTTGACCCAAACGCTACCACCGTGGTTTCGATATGGTTCACTTGTTATGGCCACATCGATGTTTTTCTCGCGGATGGTTTGCGAGAGTAGATCCTGCGCCGCCTCGTAGTGGTTGAGGTTGATTTGTATCAACCTCATCTGCGATTTATGCTAAGGGCTCTCCTGTCTTCCTGCAATGTGCCGATGATCCACACCCTCCTTTCCTTTGCACAGTAGACAATTTGCGTCAGCTCCGCGATCCTTGCTGATATGGCCTTCTACTCCGCATCTCCTGCATTGCTTTGGCCTGTCATTTGGACTAGTGCATGCGTTCGCAATGTGACCAAAGCCAAGCCACACAAGCGACACATAACCCAGCCTATTCTCACTCTCCCTGCTGCTAACAGTTTGAGTGCATTCTCTACTGGTAGGCTGATGATGGCGGTTTATGTTCCCTCATAGGCTTTCCTTAGCGTTTTCACCACTGACTCTTGTAGTCCAGCAAGATCGAACTGTTTCTCCAACGCTTCGCGAACCTCCTCCTTCGTCGTGATTTCGTCGATATCTTTGCAGATTATAGTGATCTCCGGCCTGCTAGCCCTTATGTTGGCTTCCTGTCCTAAAGTCTTTCCGATTTGGCTCAAGAATTTGTCGGCGGTTACATCCTTGGATTTCTTAAGTTCCAACATAAGATCTCCCTTCTGGGACCGTCTAATGCGGCTGACATTGTCTCCCAAATTGGTGAGTTCGGGGTCTGCCTTCACTTTCCTGAGAATGTCGGCGTATGACCCTTCGTCTCGTTTGGAAATGATAATCACCGCCGGTCTTAACTTCCTCCGATCATTTCTTTTCCGTGGTTCTACCTTCCTCCAAGCTTCCGCATCCGCCTTTGAAGGTTCGAACCCTTTTCTCAAGGTAGCCCCTGCAATATTTACACTGGCAGTTTCAGACGTACTTTTCATGAACTCCGCTTTTTTGGGAGTTGAGTCCTTTTTTTCTTTCGGGGTTTCCTGGTCTGTTGAGTCATTCAGCTTCTCGCGCAGTCTCTTCCCCGGTTTCTCCCCTTTTGTGTTTTCAACCGGGGTTACTTGAGTTGCCTGGTTCACTTTTCCAATCGACGGCTTCCCTACTCGTTCATCCTGGGCCTTGCCGTACGCCAAACGGATGCCTCCTATCATGGCCCTTATATTTTGGCGAATGTTCCTGCGATCCGTTATAAACTCACACAGGTCCATGATCTTTTTACCGAGGGTCGTAAAGGCAGCTCCAGACTGATTATTGCCCAAAACATCGCTCGGGTGGTTCGACGTCAGCGATTCTTCCCACTGGGAGTAGCGATCGTGGGGGTTTGTGCCCGTGTGGGAGGGGATCTGCGAAGAATCGAGCTCCTTCTGACCCGTTCAGAATGGAGCTAGTTGAAGTCCCTCCCGTACCCTTGTGACATTAGATGCCACAGTAGCCAAGGTTCCCACTACTAAGGCACTGAGGTCGTTGGATATCGGCGGATATTAACAACACAATATTGCCACTAATTTCAAAACGAAATTAAAAGTAAAATTAGTTGATTCACCCAATTGAACTTCTTTCGCAAGACATATAATATCAGCGCAAACAAATAAAATATTGTTGGCATACAGATATGCTCACATAACATGAATACACATATGACTGCGTTATATCTACTTATATATGTACATATCTACATATAAGTCGTCACCCTGAAAACCTGCGAAATACAATTGTTGTTTGTTAAACTCTTAGAAAAGCAACAGTAAACAAACAATGGAAAAGTATCTATGAAACGATACCAATGCTACGTGAGTGGCCTCAGAATACTGATTGGCCTAACCATCTGCAACAATTGTTATTGTTATCTGAGCTGGCTGAATTTGTTGACCAAATCAATGAAGTTGTTTTGTTTATCTTTTTTTTCTTTATTGCCTAAATAGGAATAGAAAGCTCTAGATATTGACATAATCAAATAGACAATGAAAAAATGAAGCAGAGAGAAAAAAACTAATAAATTAAGAGAAAAATGGATAAATGAAAACAAGAAAAAATTAAACACGCTGCTGAACCCCCCATTATTAGTCAAAGATAAATGCACGCATCGAGACTAGCGACATCTTACCTGATGTACAGAAAAATCGCCGAGTTGGAGAAAGGATTTGCAAAGAGCAACTCATTGACTCGGTAGATGTAGGACAGACAACTGGCTTTACGCCAGGGCGTCCCGCACACCTGGCTTATCTTAGAACTGTACCGCATTGATCCGAAACTAATAAAATTTTTGACGACAGTGGAAGAATGACATAACATCTGACAACCCATTCGCATACAGAGAAACATTTTGCAAGGGGACTAATTGTACGAGCAATGTTCCCGGGGTACTGGTTGATGCCAGTAGCACAGAAAGCGTTGAGGATTGCCCCCTTTTCACAATGACAGAGCTCGAAGAAGCGGTTCTCACTATGAAAAACAAGAGGGCGCCAGGTCCTGATGGCATCCAAGCGGAAGTTTACAAACTGGTGTTCCGCCAACGGCCAGACTTACTGCTTGAGGCTGTCAACGCTTGCTTGAAGGAGGGCATTTTTCCTTGTCGCTGGAAAGTAGCCAGATTCGCGCTGATCAGCAAGGGTGAAAGAGACCAGGAGCTACCGTCTGCATACCGACCGCTGCGTATGCTTGACACGGCCGGGAAAATGCTCGAGAAGCTTATCAAGGCAGTTCGGGTTCAGAACAGGGAGGTCCACAGTGGATGCTATTATGGAGATCATGGATGCGATTCATCGAGCCGAAGAATACAGACGCCATCTTGACGGGTAGTGCTCCTCAGAACACTTGATGCCAGAAATGCCTTCAATTCCGTAAGATGGACAGATATGCTAGGCATATTAGAAAACTCTTTCCACGTTCCAAGCTATCTCTTGCGAATATTGAGGGATTATCTGAAAGACCGCGCCCTGCTCTATGAGACGCAGGATGGAAATCACGTCGGGAGTAGCACTGGGTGCCAGAGGGACAATTTACCATCCTCCGGATATGTCTGTGAAAAAACAAAGCCAAGATTTAGCAGTTTTCGCGATGGGTTTCCCTATTCGGAGTGCGCTGATGAGGCTGCCTTAAAGTGGCTCCAGCAGGTAATCCCGGCTTTTAGTTCTGCAGGTCGACCCAACTTCACTATTGTGAACATTGAGCTGCGCAGGACAGAACATATTGGATGTTGGTTACCGGGCATGGACTTTGAACACTGGAGGGTAAAGTCCATGCATGCCAGGAAGGACAAATCTACAAACGTGCAGGGTTGCAACTTGGTATTCGAACTGGACCAAAAGAGTCTGAATGTGCTCAGGGGAAGTCACCATATGGTGCTCCATTTTTCATCTCCATTTTGAGAGCGAAGGTGACTCAGACAATATAGAGCAAATTGCAGCATCTTCGGTATGCTCTCTGACAATGAAGCCGCGCGTAAGACAGTGTATACAATGGTGAAACCTCCGTATGGGGGTTCGCGCCAAAGCCTCTCCCTATCTGTTGGCTGTGAAGCAGACAAAGCTGTAGGACTGCCCCTACATTTTTCTTTTGCAAGAGCCGTGGGTTTAATTTAATAGAATCTGTGAGATTGGATCCGTTAAAGGGATTAGGATCTTCTACGATGGAAGACGTATTAGACCAAGAGTTTGTGCCCTGATGTCAAGACGGTTAGAGGCAACTACACGCTGAGGCAGTACTGTTCCCAGGACCTAGTTACGCTCATCATACAACACCAGATAAATGGCAAGAGGAAAAACATCATAGTGGCCTGATTCTTTGTATCCTCCACCGACGCAAGACCTTAGGGATCTGGTGGCGTATGCAGAATCAAGTGGTCTCAAACTTTTGCGATGCGAATGCTCAAAATATTTGTTGGGGTAGTAGCAAATGCAATCCTAGAGGAGAGAAGCTATTTGATTTCATCACTTCAGCTGGTCTCATGACTGCGGTGCGCCCCTACGTTCGTGGGACCGAGAAGAAGTGAAGTAATTCACCTTAAAATCTGAACTTCAAAAGTGCTAGAGCTGATTACACACTGACGGGTACTAAACGAGCTCTCCCTATCAGATCACCGATACCAAGATTTTAATCTGACTATTGCGGGAAACCACGGAATCCTAAGAAAACAGATTGGATAAAGTATAATGAATTTCCCTAGGCGACTAAGGACTCCTTTGACGCTGGAAGATGAATCGGAAACTTTGAATTGCACACTTTTAAAGTATTGTGAAGAGGTTTATCCTATTTCCCGAGGTCAAAGCGATAAAGCGGTTCCTCGGTGAAACCGGGAACTTGAAAAACTCGAGAAATCAACCAGACGAATTCTGAACCGTGCTTGCAAAAGCAATAAGAATGAAGACTAGTTAAACTTCCCGAACTCACAGCGTGAATATAAGGGGCTCATTAGGTGTTCGAAACGAGAGTCCTTTAGTGCATACTGTTAGGAACTGGAAGACGATAGAGAGATTTCAAGGTTGTGCTGAGTCCTTGCAAAGGGGGAGTCGGCCAAGTTGGACTCTCTTAGAAAACCCGATGATATTTTCACCAGCTTCAGACTGGAATCAGCACAGACGCTCCTGGAAGTATACCATCCGGGAGATCGGGCGAGGAAAGTGGTTGAGGAAGAGTTGACGGTTTTTGCAACCCCTGCAATACGTGAGCTGGAACACTGCGAACAAAAAAGGTAGGTTCAGAAGCTAGACTGAGATGGGCAGTGGAAACTTTTAAACCACTGAAATCTCCCTGAGTAGATGGCATTTTCCCAGCACTTATCCAGAGAGGCCTAAGAATTATTTTAGAGTCTCTTCTGAGGATGGTAAGGAGTAGCATAGCAATGGGATACATACTAAGGGCATGGGGACGGGCAAAAGTGGTCTTTATTCCGAAAGCAGGTAAAAAGGATCCTCTTCCCCTGAATTTTACAGACCAATTTGCCTAACATCGTTCGTACTCGAAACGGTGGAGAAGGTCATAGACAACTATATTAGAACTAACGTTCTAAAGCCTAATCCCCTACATCACTGTCAGCACGCTTACCGGGCAGGACGGTCAACTGAAACTGCTCTGTATCAGCTGACAGAGGTACTACGGGACGCCATAGAAACAAAAGAAATTGCACTGTGCGCGTTTTTGGATATCGAAGGAGCATTCGACAACACATCGCACACAGAGATACAGGATACCCTGAGCCGCAAAGGAGTGGAAAAGACATTGGTACTCTGGATGGGCAAAATGCTAGAAAGCAGACAAACAGGTACAAATTCTATTATCATGAACACCACTCAAGGCTGTCCACAGGGTGGAGTACTATTGCCGCTGATGTGGAGTATGTTAGTGGATGAACTCCTGGACGTGTTAACAAATACTGGAATACAAGTCCAGGGTTACGCGGACGACATGGTTTTAATCTGTAGGGGCAAATATGAAGATACCTTATGTGATAGAATCCAAACTGGATTAAGGGTTACTAGCGCCTGGTGCAAGAAGGTGGGACTGCGGATCAAGCCAGCCATTTACTAGGAGGCG
This sequence comes from Hermetia illucens, assembly GCF_905115235.1. Classification (NCBI taxonomy): domain Eukaryota; kingdom Metazoa; phylum Arthropoda; class Insecta; order Diptera; family Stratiomyidae; genus Hermetia; species Hermetia illucens. The sequence continues at coordinate 10,486,979 of NC_051855.1, read as the reverse complement.
TAAGCTGGATCACCTGAAAGCCATAACATTACATGATATGGAGGTGAAACGAGAAACAGAGGTCAAATATTTGGGAATCACGCTAGACCAAAATTTACTCTGGAAGACACATGTCGGAAACCCACGAGGGCTCTGATAACTTGCAGATCCATAGCAGGAAAACAATGGGGTGGCAGCCCGAAGATACTACTTTGGATATATACTGCAATAGTAAGGCCAATGATTACCTATGGAGCGGTAATCTGGATAGAAAGAACCCAACTCAGTATACAAGCCAGGGAATTACATAAGGTCCTTCTGGGATTAACCTACCTTCATTTGCACATACAGATGCAGACAAGGAAGGCAATATTCAGGATGGCCGGTAGTATGAGTGAGGCGGGGAGCTGCCTAAACCGAAGGAAGGTTGATATTATTTCTAGGCGGTATCCCGAATTACTGATACCAAGGGATAACATGACAACGAGGTTTCACTTCGATAAGAAGTTTGAAACACGTTGGAGAAACAAGGCAAACTGGGAGAGCGTGGCTACGACATACGGCTTAAACCAGCAACTGATTACTTGGTACACTGACGGATCTCTCACAGCAGAGGGAGCGGGTGCCGGTGTCATTGGTCCAAGGAAAATGTGCTTTGAGCAAATGGGCAGGTACACTAGCATATTCCAGCCGGAAATATACGCCATAGACAAATGTGCCTCCTTTAATCTGCAAAGGAACTATAGGGGACAGAACATAGTTATTCTCACCGATAGCCAGGCAGCGATCAAGGCACTTAGGTCCAACCAGATGAACTCTAAACTGGTGTGGGAATTCCTTGAGAGACTGAATACACTCGGCTCCTCCAACAAGGTCTGGATACTTTAGGTTCCAGGCCATGCTGGGGTTACGGTGAGACAAAGAGGTTTTCACTGTAAACTAGCCACACTGCAAAGAACTGTGTGTCTGGGTATTACCAGAGCCATGAGCACGACATCCGGCGCAGCTTTAACTGATTACACAATTTGCAGTCCCTGGATATGTTTATTCAACCCAATGCAGATGTTTGTGGCACAGATCTACATCTGTTTGGTAGAAGATATGAAGTTATCCTGAAACGTAGAGAGGACTGGGAAGTCCCAGAGGAATGCGTGGTGGGATAAACTACTACTCTATGCCGATGGTTCAAAAACAGAACAGGGCTTTTCCTTTGGGATGCAATGCAATATGCAACGGTTTGTCAAGCCGAAGTATATGCAATTCTAAGGGCGGCAAACTGGGTGATTGACGAGCTGAAGTTGAAGGGTAGGCGCATCGCAATCTGCAATGATAGCTAGGCTGCATTGAGGGTGTTGAGTAGTTCTTTGATCACCTCGAAAATTGACACTGAGGTGATCAAGACGCATGCAAATGCATACAAGATTACGGTGGTCTGCACGGGGCACTGGCCTATAGGGGACCACGCGGCCATACCGTCATACCCTATAATTCGCATTGCCGAAGCTGCGGAGAAGAGGGGGAAATCCTCAGGCACTTCCTTTGCGATTGCGCAGCTCTAGCTAGAGCCAGGCTAAGGACACTGGGTAAACCATTCTTTGGGGACCTCAGAGAGATTTCTAGCTCCAGCGTGGGAGAGCTGCTTTTCTTCGTGAATGCGATGCGCCGGATGGACTCTCATAGCAGCAGTCATAGTTAATCGTTTATGGCATCAAAACGGCGCACCACAGTGCTAATTGGAAAATTTTGGAAAATTGGAAAATTTCAAATCTATTTCACCCAAATAAATTTCTTAAGCCACAAATTACTATAATTTCTAGACATGCCATGCCCGACTCAACACAATATCGGTTGAGTCACACTTTCAACTGGTTTTCTCACGTAATATAAAAATTTGCATTGCCAAGATGAATGTTGCTTTTTTTTTTATGCCGTTAGCACCTCACATTTTAATGCCCTCATCATAAATTCACTGGAAAGGAAAAGTGCTGATGATGATATCAGAATCCAATTATCAGGATTCAGTCAAATCCAAATTATGAAACAAGTTTGTATCTTGTATCTTTTTTTTGTTTTATTTTACTTGGTGTGGTGTTTTTTACGTTTAGCCCTGGTTTACTGCTGGAATTTTGTTAAGGGAGGGTGCCTTTCAAGCAATGGACCGTATTTGTATGGGGTTGGAAGAAAATTGCCAAGGGAAAACCTTCAATAAAGAAAAATTTCTTCCCATGGTCAAAAATCTTGACCGCAACGTCAAGAAAATGGAACAACATTTTGGCCAAAACTTTTTGTGGGTGTGTGGTCTTATCTAAATAATATTTTTTTTCCAGGCTTTATTACCACTTTTGCATATTATTTTTCTGGTATTTTAGGGGGTCCGCATAATAAATTTATGTAGCTCAAACCCGCATCCTACGATTTGTTGGTATCTGGTCTCCATCTTTTCTTATTTGTTCGTAAAATTGAGGCTGTTTGACCAGCGGTACCGCGCACAGCCGCTCACATGAATTGGAAGCGCAACGTGAAATTTGCAAAGGTCATCCAGATTCAGATAGGTATCTTGGTTTATCTTTTCTTCTTCGCTGTCGACGCTTGAGACCAGATAGCCGCTTTTGCTTAATTGAAATTGAAAGTGTTTCGCGTTTATATGGTGGCAAGATACATAGCTGAAATGCAATTGAGAAACGGTTGCCGATTATATGCATTTTAATCAGAACAGCTTTAGAGGAGGATGGAAGAAAACAAACAAGCTGGGCTGCAACGCACAGTCTGTTGTGTATGGAAATATGCAGATTTTTTATGCATATCCGCTTTCAATAAATTGAAACCAGGAAACATGTATGTACGTCATTAAAAATAATAAAGTAGCTGTGAGATATTTAGTGAAGGTCTTCTGCTTAGACCAAGTGGAACCAAGTGGGTGTTAGCTCTCAGTCTGAGTAATTTTCCACAATTTTAGATTGTTTGCCGGTTCTAGCGAAAAAATAACTTATACTCGAATGTTCCTGGTTGCCTCCGGTGCTTTATGACCGAGTTTGAACTCATACAGAAAAAGTATACGTTTTTGGCTCTTTTCTATCCTTTCTTCCTTTTTATTCACTGTTATCACAACGATGATCAAAACTGAAATGATTCCTTGATTAAATGTAGGAGTATTTATACTTCATTATTCGACACTAACAACGCCAACTGGTGGTGGTTTGATACAGCAAAACGGAAACAAACTTCACTTGATTGCCAAATCGGCCATTTCATGTGCAACAACCTAATATATCAACTCATGTATTCGCTAGACCGTCAAACATATTATGCACCTCCTTATATAGGATTGGACATGTTCGGTTCTGACAGGAAAAGTTTGGTGTGTCCAGCAGCGCTGCCACCTGTCATTGTAGAAAACTTGTTCCCAGTTGTTGAAGACAGCCTTAGCCAATGCTACTGATACTTCAATTGCTGGTTCCGGTCCCGGCGTGGGGGAGGTTGAACTCTCTTTTGCTGAAGCATCCGAGTTTTCATTTCCCTCTACGCCAGAGTGACCAGGTACCCAGGGTAGTTGCACCGCATTGAATCTAGAGATACAGTTCAAACGGTTTCTGCATTCCTGAACAATTTTCGAGGTGGTCAGTCAGGCACTGGTGAGCATTGCGCTCGCCCGAGATTATTACCCTGATTTGACTTAGGTACTCATTCACAGCTGAATGGACTGGTATCCGACGTCACATCACGATACAAATACCACTACAACTAGTGAGATTTGAACCCCAACCTTCCGTACGACAGCCTTGTGCAATCTTGCTGATAGTATACATAGCCTCCTGGTACTAGCAGCACACCAAACGCTTCTTAATCGGTTTCCGGTGTCCGACGTTCTTGTCGGTCTTCACTTTTGAGGGATCCTCCGATGTCGAGGGTTTCGGATTAGGCATACTATGTCTGGTGTTCCTACATTCAGCTTGACGGCAATGGATTCCAGCTTACAAACCACTGGTTCGTCTGCAACCTCGCTCCAGGAGGTCCCTGCAGTTCGTTTCATCACAGTGGTGCTACGGCTGGCACCGATTGTACTGCTCTCAATAGCTACTGTCTCCTGGCTGGATGTCAGTAGCTCGTCCTCCGATAATGCGCCTAAAACATGACCAGCAGGCAAGCACATCCTCGTCAGTTGGATGAGCCTACCCGGCCCTACACACTTTTGGCCCCTCCGACTAACAAGGAAAAGGGCCGAATTGTCAAATAATCATTACATCCAAAGAAGAGAAAGGTCATATTGCACCAGCTTTCCAGGGATGAAGTACGAGTAATTCAGGACATTTCTAGGAACATATGAACTGGTCATAGTGGGCATACCCACGGGGTACTATAGGGTAAACTACCACCTGTCAAAACTGAAGATATCGGAGGACATTAGTAGGTTTTGTGGGAAAGATTTGACGATACGGTCGAAACTTCTGCAAAAACAGCTACATATCTACGTAGTAGTCAATCTTCCTGTTTTTTTGGGTATACTTGCGCCTCTTTTCCTAAAGGCTTCACCAATTTGCTGAGGAAATGTTGAATCGTCTTGCCTCGTCTTTAGCTTTAGCATTAAACCTCCTTTCTGGGAAGATCTAATTCGGCTGACGCTTTCTCCAAAGTCCATCAGTTCCGGAACGGATTTGACGTTCCTAAGCATGTTGGCGTATGACATATCACTTGTTTTTAGAGATGATGATTATTTCGGGCAGTAATCTTCCTATGCGTGTCCTGTTTTTCTTTCCGCCAATCTTGGCCCATGGTTCCTTTGTTTCTTTTTGGGGTTTTACCTTCCTTGAGTTTATTGAAATCAGGACCGCTGTTTCCACAATTTTCTTAACCTTTCCTTTTTCGGTGAGAGGTCTGCAAAGCTCTGAAAGAATCCTTCGCTCCCCCTCTACTCCTCTTTTCGAGCTTACTAGGTATTGAAGTGCGAGGGGACGTCATTTGTCTTGCATAATTAACGTTTGTTTTATTGGAGTCATATTTACCGTCTTTGGTACTATTTTCCCTCCGAGTAGAGCGAACGATCATCACGTCCGTTTTCGAAAACTGCCTGGTTTTCCCACGGTGCACTTCCTTATTTATTAGCTTTCCGGGTGTTTCCCATTACCATCTATGCCTGATGGGAGATCTGGCAAAACCGCACAGGATTATCTGCCCGCCTGTCTGCCTTATTTTCTTTTTTTGAGGAGGTGAAATTCCCAGTGCCAGTGTGTGCAATTTTTGCCCACTAAAACTACCACCGAGTCTCCTCTTACTCCTTAGCTACTTTTCGTTTCTTCTAATCGCCGGCTCCATATCAGCAGTTTTTTCCTCACCTCTGGGGATCAGTCCCTGTATCCGTCGAACCCCTCCCCCCTTCCTCGGATGTAACCTTTTCGGAATTCTTCGTCTGTGATGGTCCGTCATCGGTTTCATTGCAGAGCCTACGTTCTTGCAAAGAGCTGTCGACGATAGCAGCGAAAGAGACGAGAATACCACTCTTCCTCAGGAATATTAGGTTCCAATTGGCCGAATTGAATATATTTCTGACGTCCAAGGTCACCAACATGTAATATTTGCTGGTACTACCCTTCCCGTGAGAGCTTTAAATCCCTAGCCAAACCTGGGGCTTTACTGTCTCCTATTCTTCCGGAGATTTCCAGCAGTACCTCTCTGGTGACTGGCGCGACTGACGTCACATTCAGAGGTCCTCGGAAGCTGTCGGTGCCATGCTGGAGGAAAACACCCGAATGATTGTTAACAAGAGGATTGGGCACGTGATCTGCCGGCATGATTAGTCTTTAAATTGTCCTATCACAATTCTATAGGCACTCGCCCAAAATTTACATTCGGCTCCGAGCAGAGTATTCCCTCTTACTCCACACTATTCCACCAACAGTTGGGTATTCTACTCAGGAATTAGCATCTCCTAGACATCGGGGCATTTCTTGCTTTGGCGGTGCATTGTGTGAAATGGGCAGCTGTTTCCGTGGAGGTGCATGGTTTATTAGGTTGGTCTGGCCACATCTTATCCAAAGCTTTCGTTGACCAGCCTGAAATTTTTTACGGCTTCCAGCATACTAGTGCCTTGCCTGTGACTTCACCCAAAGAAGATTGCCTAGTGACCTCTGTAGGTGTACCCCCGCTGGCACACCAGAGCATACCACGCGCCAGTTCAGGGCTGACAAAAATTAGATCTACCATTGGGAAAGAGCCCTCTTTCCGGAAGATGCTTGCATCATTGCGTCCCTTTGCACCAGAACATACCACGCGCCAGTTCAGGGCTGACAAAAATTAGATCTACCATTGAGAAAGAGCCCCCTTTCCGGAAGATGCTTACATCACTGCGCCCCATTGCATTTGTTTCTTTGTTACCTCACTGGATAGCCGAAACGTTAAAGTCACCGGTAATCACTCTTTTTTTGTTTTTGGTGTCCTCGATGGTACTCGGTGGTACTTAGCTGGAATACCTCCTTCTTCAAATCTAAAACATTTATACAATTAGATTCCACAGTGGCCACGACGACCGAGAGCCCGTTTGTTCACTCCTAAAGCCGCCGGTACTTGGGTTTCGAGCCCCTACAACGTAAGTTATTGCTTGTTTCATCTTGGATGAAGGTTTTATGTTTTGGGTATTCCATAGCCATTTTGGACCACGTATCAGAGGTAAGATACACTGGGCCATGCACAGTCTGAAAAGAAGGTGCATGAGCACATATTTACACATCAATAGGTACGCTCGTATCCGCCAACTGGCGCCGCGCCTGATGGGAAATTTGGCAACTCCTCACAGGTATTTCTGTCCGTCTGTCACTATTCTCAGAAATGGTTATACCGATTGCCACGAAATTTGGTGCGAAGTTGAAAACTGTGAACGCCTATGCATGCCGTCAGTTACATCGTTCAACATTGAGTTTAAGGGGGGGGTCCCCGTTTATGCTAAAAAGGGGGATGAACCGACTATAGCCATATGAGATAATAAATGGAAAGCCTCCACTAGTACTTTTGGAACTCGGAGTTAGTTTTGACATTAGTTACAGGAGTACGGAGCTGGAAACTTGACGGTGCCATTCTTAGGAGCTACCCAACCGAAAAATCTGAAAAAAATCACGAAGCTGCCCCTTTATGATGTCTAGGGCTCGAAATTCTATACATGCCAATATCTGGTCAAATTTCGGAATTAGAGCAGAACCCCCTTTAAGTCCATGCTAGGATCATAGGCGGCAATATAGACCATGATATAAAGCATGATACTATCAGGTTTGGTGAAAATCTTACTATTATTGACAAAGTTATGTAGGTCAAAGTTGCGTACATTGTATAAATTTACTTCAGCCCAAACCCCTATAAAGAGCACTGACAGCTTTTTATAGAGAATTTTCAATTACGGTCTATATATCAAATAGGCTTGTCAAAATTGGACCTAAAATTTCCAAGCACAAAATCCCACCCACAAAAAAAAAAATAAAAAGTGCATTTAAAAAATTCCGCTTGTGACGGTGTCAAGTTTTACGTTAATGCCTTTTTTATTTACTCGGTCCCACTACGGTCACTTGTGGAACCTGCCATGGTACTGATGATGCCCTGCCTCTTTTGAATGGTTGTGATCTATGTATGTACATATGTACTCAGTATCTAGCGGGCAAGTTACCAGCTGAGACAATAGTGGCCAACTCTGCAGCGAAAGTAAAATCGAAGATGCATACGTAATTTCTTGAAATCTTTAGTGCGCTCACAACGGCTGCATTGAATCTTGTCTTCTTTTTTTTTTGGTCTTAGTTGCCTTCCTTTCTTTCTTCATCATCTTCTGCTGTTTTTTAAGGCCCCTCGTCTTAACTTGGCAATTTTTCTGGTATATTAAGTTTCTGGGTTGGCTTTAATGGTACTTGAGGATTGTACAGCAACAAAAAATATTATATCTTAAAGCGGCCAGAAAAGATTCATAGATAATACCATGAAGAAACGGTTCGGTTGCGTTTTTTTTTTCACTCTCTTCCGTTTCTTTATTAAATGCAAGAAAAAATTTAAAAGGAAAAGTGTTTCATTTCACTTTTCATGTACGTATTATAGTTTTTTTTCCATCTTGGTTATTTTTCATTTTTTCTGAAAGCGTCATCTTGGATTTTCAAGTATCTTTTACTCAAACTTGAATTAATTTTACTACTTTTGGCGGTTAGATTGCATGAATAGGGAAATTCTCGCGTAAGCACGATTAGCCAAAGCATCATGGTTACTAGACGAAGGCAATATCAATGAAGGGTTGCTCCGTTTCTGGCTAAATATTTTCTTACCGCATTTCGGGAACCAGTTGTTTCTTTCTTCAGTGGAAAATTCCTTCTTTGGTGTGAAATTCTCCACTGAAAATGGGAACAGATGGTTTGTGAAATACAACAAAAAAAAATATATAGTAAAGAGGGAAACCAGAGGTGACACCTGGGGCTAAACGGTAATCAAACCCCCAAGCGAAGGTATGACTACCGTGTCGAGGACTGAATGGTCACAGGAGTTAAAATGTGGTCTTGTACTCTCGGTACCATGCGACCCCCAGTTTCAACTTGCCTTGTCTGGACAAAAAGGGGCTCTGCCGCGATCGACTTATTTTTCCCGGTAAAACAAAAGCCAGGGCATCCAAATATGAAGAAGCCAAAAACCTAAAAAACAAAAACAAAAAAATTCGACAACACTTTGATCATGACGATCCAACCCTGAGCGAAGGGACAATCCTGAATTCTTCGATAGAGAATCTGAGTCTAAACTCAGATTCCCCACTTATGCAAGTGGTAATCAACCCTATTAGGACGGACGAGCCGAAGCACTCCCCTGCTGACCCCGGGCTCCAATCGGCGCTACTTGCTAAAGCTAAAGTCGTACATACGGGTAAACATCTGTCTTCGGGCAAGCATGTCTCTTCGGGCAGCAAACAGTCTCCGGGCAAAACAATGCCTCCGGACAAACCGCCTTCGGGCAGACTGCCTCCGGGCTCGCCCAGCAACAGCTAAGTCTTCATTTGCAGCCAAGGCTAACGAAGCTGATGAATGGGTCTTGTATGACGACACCAACCCTTCCGGTTACGATGTAGAGCAGTGTGAGCAGTTTGGTAGAAAACTCCTCCTAGATGTAAACACTGCATCCTCATAAGGGATTATACTACGCTTTGAGTCAGTAGGTGGATACCGTAAAATACCTATACATAGACAGTACTGCTCCTCTTTCAACGATGTGTGGGAGGATGCGCGACTGACCCTGAAGAGGGTTTCCGAGCTACCATCGTTTAGAACATGTTTTCTATGGCTTCCACAAGAGGAGCGTAATGGTGCTGAGGCCCAGGAACAACTTGGAGTCCATAATAACCTCACCATCTCCGCTTGGATGCTACCAGGCAGCAAAGCAGGGGGAAGAGCCGATGGGCCGGCAACTCACTTTCGGCGTTCCTGAACCAGATATTAAGAAGGTTCGAGAGCAAACTGGCTACCGGCTCTATTACGGGCATGGGATACCTCTTACAAGAACCATGGGTTGCTCGTGGGGAAATTAGGGGCTTAAACTTCCGACATGCTGGCTTATTGTATGACAAAGGAAGTGATAAACCCCCTCCTGCATGGTGGTTTCAAAAGACCTCCAAGCTATCTTGTGTAGCGACCTATATGATGCCGCCACCACAACGATCAAATTGACCGTAAAATCACCGATATCACGCGCTCGGATCACAGGCGCATTGATTTCGTAATTGGCATGGATCCACCTCCACCCACTCCACTTCGGAATCCACGTAAGACAAATTGGGCGACATACAAAGCAGTACTGACCGCACGCTGGAATTGAGAAAACAGCCCAGATGATCACTACCAGCATGAGAGAAGCTTTCGAAAAGAGCTGTTCACTGATGATGCCAAAGAAGGACAAAACAGCACGGTGGAAATGGGATTTGACGAAACATAGGAGAACGACAAGAGTGCTCCTCAATCGAGCTCTAAAGTCTGATTCAGTCGCTTGCTGGATTCGGTACAAAGAAGCTCAAAGAATTATAAAGAAGAGCATAAAGTGGGCCAAACGGTCATCATCGAAACGCTTTTTCGAAGAGATCAACTCTCTTGAGGCAACCTCGCGCTCAAAGAGCGATTTATCTACGTTTAGAGAGCGGCAGGTACACAAAAAGCGATGAGGAAACAACAAACCATTTGCTTGGAGTGCACTTCCTAGGCACCTCATCTCGCACTCGTTCCATAGATACAAGTCTGCAGAGCCGGATGGGACTATTCCTGCTAGAGTGGAGAAAGATGCTAGAGGACAGAAGTCTATTGAGACAGGATGTCTTAGGGGTTGCCCACAGGGAGGAGTTCTTTCTCCTCTGATATGGCTCCAGGTAATGCAGACCTTGCCATGGCTCCTGGAGGGTAAAAGGGTTTTCGCACAAGCATTTGCGGAAGATCTAGCCGTAATAATTATCGGCAAGTTTGCGGACACAATGTCCTGAATGCAACCCTCAATGTAATCCGCAGTTGGTGTCTCCATAATGGACTCACGGTGAAAGCTAGGAAGACTGGACTAGTTATGTTCACTAGGAACGTCAGGTGGGGCAGCTACTCGCTACCCACCTTAGCAGGGGCGGAAATTCAGTTGGTGCAACCAGTCAAATATTTAGGAGTAAACCTCTACTCCAAGTTAACGAGGAAGCACCATATTCAGGAACAATACCAAAAATCCTGCAGATTGCTCAGCTGGGGACTTTCCAGAATAACACCCATTTTGATGTATGCATGTATCCTCTGGTGGCCACGGCTGAACTTTGCTAACAGCAGGAAGATGTTGACGCAGATTCAGTTGCCTAAGTATTACTGGAGTACGCCGACCGTGGCACTCGAACCTGTTCAAAATTTGTTTATGATACTGTTGACGTGACAGCCCCAAGATCACCTGAGGAATTTCACGGTTCAAATACAGGAGCGGATCAAATTGGCGACATACAAAGTTAGGAGAACCACGAGCTCCAACGCCAGGTGGAATAAGGACCTAGGATCCCATCTAAGGGAAAAAATGGAAGCGATGAAAAATTTCAGACAAATTCCAAACTGCGAGAATTGCCTGGATGCCACGGATGACCAGTTCTTGCTAAGTAGAAGAGACAGTCCGCGCCAGCGAATGATAAGATACTTTACTCTTGTGTAAACTGGCTGAATGAAGAAACCAAATCACACTATCTGAGCGCGCTTAATGGGACTTGGAGGGCCCTTCAACCAGCACAAGATTGGAGGACAGTCAAGTTTATGATGATCTGAACAATACCATGAACTCCAGACGTATCTCCCGAATTCTTAACGGTATGGTCAAGGAAAGACCTTCCTTCTTCCTTGAAACAAAAAACGTGCTTGCATTGCATTGCTATGCGTACAGAAAATGGAAATCGACCACGAGGTGCCTAAACGACCTGTTGCTGAAAACTTCTGTAGCCAAGAGTAAAGGTAGAACCGTGAAAACTGTGTCTTTTGGCAACAGCAAAGCGTACGAAAGAGTGGACCTACTCCTATGAGAAAAAAAAACGTGCCATCTGACATATACTCTTGGACCCTGCGCTTTCTGGAATACAGGGAGCTGAAGCTAGACGAGTGGTCATCCTCAGTAAACAGAGGCCTACCCCAAAGAAGTGTTTTAAGCCCAGTACTTTTTAATCTGTGCACAACCTCGCTTCATTTAAATTCAACAGCTCAACTGACATCTACCAATTTGCAGATGATTTTGTCATCTTTGCTATGGGGACACGAGATGATCAGGAGGATAGGCTACTACAAAAACAGGTTGACCTTTCTTTTGAATAAATATAACACCCTGAAACTCCTAGTGAGCAGAGATAAGCCCAGCTTTATTGCTTTTAGGAGAAATAATGGCAACCATATAGAATTCTGGTACATCAGTCTCCTCTAATATAGGTACCGGAGATAACATTTCTGGGCAGGATAATTACGAAATCCCTATCCTTGAAAGATCACGTCAAAAATACAATCACAAAGGCAAAACAGGCTCCAAGAGTAGTAAACTTTGCCACCGGTTTCTCATAGGGATTAAAACCTGAGACAGCCGTAAAACTGTTTAGGACCATTATGAGACGAATCCTTGATCATGCTACTGCCTCCACGTTCTTGATGTCCAAAAACCTGGACAACAGAATAGCCACGGTTGTGGCGTCTCAGTTGAAAAGATGCTTAGGTTTATCTAAATCTTCACCAGATCATGTGGCTCATGCTCTGGCGGGCGACGACGTGCCCGAAGGAGACAGCTCGCGGCTGGCAGAATCTTGTTAACGAGGTGAATGAAGACCCGTGGGGACTTGGCTATAAACTTGCCACCCGGAAAATCGGGGCTCTGCGGAAGCCCTGCATGCTTAGCACCGACCAGATGGACCGCATTGTGCGGACATTGTTCCCTAGACACCCTGTACGGGTTGATGTAAATAGCGCGGGAAGCGTCGTGGATTGCCCTATTTTCATAATAAGAGAGCTCGAAGAGGCGGTTCCCACTATGAAAAACAGGAAGGCGCCAGGTCCTGATGGTCTCCCGGTGAAAGTCTACACACCGGTGTTTCGCCAACGGCCAGAATTGCTGCTTGAAGTGTTCAACGCTTGCCTGACGAAGAGCATTTTCCCTTGTCACTGGAAAGTGGTCAGACTCGCGTTGATCAGTAAGGGGAAAGGAGACCCGGAGCTCCCGTCTGCATACCGACCGCTGTGTGTGCTTGACACGACCGGAAAAGTGTTCGAGAAGCTCATCAGGGACTCGCTGAATCGATCCGTGCTGCCGGGGACTTATTCGCAAGACTATTTGGGTTTAGAACAGGGAAATCGACAGTGGATGCTGTTATGGAGGTCGTAGATGCGGTTAATCGAGCTGAGGCACACAGCCGTCGATTTCGACGGATAGTGCTCCTCATAACGCTTGATGTCAGAAATGCCTTCAATTCAAGATGGACAGATATGCTAGGCACACTAGAGAACTCCTTTCACGTGCCAAGGTATCTCTTGCGGATATTGAGGGATGGCGATGGCGCAGTGAGCCAGAAAGGATAGTACAGCTATTCCCCTTAATGAGAGGAACTGGAAACCTGATTACGGCCAGCCTGTCACTGACACTGTTGCCACTAGCTCTTCCAAAAAAACGGGAGAGGAAGACTCGGCAAAAGAAGCTCCCTAGGCGACTAGGAACTCCTTTGGCGATAGAAGATCAATTGGAAACTCTGAATTTAGAATGCTTTGAAGAGGTTTGTCCTATTTCCCGACCCAACCGACAAAGAACTGCAAAGAAAGGAAACCAACCAAACTACTTCTAAATCGTGCTGCCGTCTGCAAACCGACCCATGTGTATACTTGACACGGCCGGGAAAGTGCTCGAAAAGCTGATCAGGAGTAAACTCGCTGAACGATTCAGCCGACACAGCCGCCGATTTCAACGGATAGTGCTTCTTATAACGCTTGATGTCGCAAATGCCTTCAACTCCGTAAGATAGACAGATATGCTAGGCACGCTAGAGAACTCCTTTCACGTGCCAAGCTATCTTTTGCGGATAATTGAGGGATTATCTGAAAGATCGGTTCCTCCTCTATGAGACGCTAGAGGGCCAAAGGAGGATAGAAATCAGGTCGGGAGCAGCACAGGGATCCATCCTAGGGCCGGATCTCTGGAACGCTTCCTACGATAGTCTGCTGAGACTCGATATACCGGAATAGTCGCGCCTGGTCGGTTATACAGACGACGTTGCGGCACTTGTTGCCGGACGCACTGTTGAACAGGCGCAAAGCAGACTTGGCATATTGATGCGACGGGTAAACGGATGGATGACTGCCCACGGTTTCAACCTTGTACTGGAAAAAAACCGTAGTAATCATCCTGACCAGAAGGAGAATCCCGACCCTGCGTTCCATATCGTTCGGCGAGTTGACTATAAAGTCAAAACTAGCGATTAAATACCTTGGTTTAATGCTCGACTCGATGATGAGCTTCTTCAAGCAAATCAAAGCAGCCGCGGACAGGTCTGCAGCTGGAGTCGCAGCATTGAGCCGTCTATTGGCGAATATCGGGGGCCCTATGTCAACTAGGAGACGTCTCCTCATGGGAGCAACACAGTCGGTTCTTCTCTATGGTGCGAAAGTATGGGCTGATGCCCTTGACAAGGAGGTGCATCGTAAACGCCTCACTCAAGTTCAGAGGCGGAGAGCTCTGCGAGTAGCGTCTGCTTATTGCATCGTCTCCGAACCGGCTGTGATGGTGATTGCGGGAGTGATCCCCGTTGCCCTCCTTGCCAAGGAGCGCAAAGCTATCCATAGCCGTAAGGGCGAAAACTTAAGAGAAGTGGTTGGCCGTGGAGAACGTCAACGCACCCTTAGGGAGTGGCAACTTTCTTGGCAAAATGAGCCAAGGGGCAGGTGGACTGCACGGCTCATCGACAAATTAGACCCGTGGTTGAACAGAAAGCACGGTGAGATTGAGGTTTTCAGTCTTACCTGCACAGGATTGGGAAGGCGCGATCTCCTGATTGTGTGTTCTGCAATAGAGTGGCGGATGACGCTGAACACACCTTTTTTTCTTGCAAGAGGTGGGATGGCCTCCGCCAGCAGCTTTATGCAGACACAGGGGAGCTCTCTCCAGGCAACATTGTCAGAGAGATGCTGAAGAGCGCTGGCAGCTGGAATCGTATTGCGCATTATGTTCGGGCTCGAACTCGACCGGCAGAGGGATCGGACGATAAGTGGTTCTCTGAACTAACAACAACTCCCTTCCTCCCCTCCCCTCCCGTTGGTGAAAAGAATTCCCTGACTTGAAGGCTCCCAAAGCCGGGAGAGCGGGATGGCTAGCCCGAAGTAATGTGTCAAACGGTTCCAGGCTAGTTCTCTGATGACAGGGAGGTATTTAGTTGGTAGTCCGCCAGCGTACTGTTGCGGGAGTCCAACACTCTGTGCGTAAACGCATTCACCTGACATTTGCAACTTTTCCAAGCTACCAGGATACCCAGTCATCGTGCAACTAAAGCTGTTTTTCATTTCCCTTTCAGCTATGTCATAAGGACTAGGTAAAAAAAAATCTTGAACAATATTCAGCTCTTTATCTTATCAAATCGATCGTATCATTATATAATTTCCTGATTCCTCCATTGTTAAGGTTAAACTCTCAATTCCAGATGAATCATATTCGCAAAATTGTTAACCGTTTTTCAATGTCCATTGTATTCAAATCCAACCCCCAACGGAAATAAATTAGCAAAAATATCACTTCATAGATTAAAGATAGTTTCATGTATCTTGAAATATTATATTAACCGGTTTTAGTAAAACTACTGGATAAACTGGTTCTAACCCCAACCCGGAAATGCAGAAACACCGTCAAAAGTAGAATATCTAAGAAGTGACCAAGTTATTCTTTTTTTTTTTTTGATCTTCCTAAGGCCAAAAAAATAATTTTATTCTTTCGCAAGATGTGATAAAAAATCACAAATTAATGATTTCACCAGAAACATCTTACGTCACATTAAGATATCCATAATACTTTCCCAAAAATATTAAAATTTCGGAAAAAAACCGAAACTCAACCGGCTAAAATTTGACGACAATCAACTGTAAACGAAATAATTTAGATAAAATAATCAAAAGATATCGAAAATTTTAAAAGTATAATAAACTGAAAGGTGGTAAAATGGGAAACAAAAAAAAACAGATATATGTATCTAAATAAATAAATAAATAAATAAATAAATCTAAATTCATTGAAATTGGTCGAAAATATTGAAAATTTCAAAAAAAAAAATGTCTTTGCCCATATATAGTTGTGGTATATCTTTCGGTGCAATCACTTTCATTATCTTTTCTCTGCCAGAAAAAAAAAAAAGACAAAAGAAGACTTTTACAAAACAAGATAGTGACATAAAGGTTGAAAAGGAAATGGTATCAAAACGATGAGTCATTTCGAACGTTTGAAGTCGAGTTGACCGTCACAGAGCTCCGTGAAAATACTACTCAAAAAAATCAGCCAAATTCAAGTGAGCTATAACTAAGTAGATATAAAAAACCTGAATCTATCTCGACCGTATGGTAACATATGTATAGATAGATTATACTTTACCTGCTTTTTATGATCTTCCCCTCATTTTTCTCGTCCATTTGAAGTTTTTAGTTTGATTGATCTTAAATGTTGACTTGGTTTTCATTTTTTTGTCTTCATCTTTTTTTTTTTAATCATTTCACGGATGGGATTATGTGGTCTCATTTTTGACAAGAAACTGAAATAAAAAAAAAGAAAATAGATAAAAAAAAATTGCACTTAAGTAGTTCAACTGTTTCGTGGTTGGTGTTTTCTTTAATTCTGTTTTTTTTTTTTCTGTTTTTCCTTTAGCCTTTTCAGTTGCTTCTGCATTTTGGAAGATTTTGTGTGATTCAACCTTTCCACTTTTTTTTTTGTATTTGAATCTTTATTGGATACGTGTATAACGAAACCAAGAAATGAATATATCATCAAATTTCAATGTTGGAAAGATACTCTGAACTTTTAAAGTGGAATAATTGAACTTTCAAATGAATTGACTGAATTGAATTGATTGTAAGATGCGCGAAATTTTCCTAGAAGAATTGTTTCTGAAAATTATTTAATATAAATATAATTTTATAAAATAAATAATTCTATATTCATTTAAAATATGTTTATATCATTTTAATTCTCATTTAAACTATTTTTATACAAATGTATAATATAAATAAACAAAATTATCATCATCATCATCAACGGCGCAACAACCGGTATCCGCTCTAGGCCTGCCTTAATAAGGAACTCCAGACATCCTGGTCCACCAATTCAATATCCCTAAAAGCTGTCTGGCGTCCTGACCTAGGCCAGCGCTCCATCTTAGGCAGGGTCTACCTCGTCTTCTTTCTCTACCATAGATACTGCCCTTATAGACTTTCCGGGTGGGATCATCCTCATCCATACGGATTAAGTGACCCGCCCACCGTAACCTATTGAGCCGGATTTTACCCACAACCGGACGGTCATGGTATCGCTCATAGATTTCGTCCTCGTTGGAGGGAAAGTGCGTTTGCACCAGCAGCTCCAAGGTTTCGCTAGAAGATTCCGTCCAGGAGCCTTCCGACTTTTTAAGGAAGGATGGACTCTTATTTTCCTTGGACAGAATCTTACTGCGCCTTGCGGATTCACTAGTGCTTTCAATGTTCTGACAATAGTCTAGCCAAAACCACCTCTTGGCGGTCCTGATGGCCGACTTGTACTTCTTTAGGCAGTCCTTGTATGGCTGCCAGTATTTTTGCCTGTATCAGATGTTGAAGATTTCTCTGGTCAGCTTCCTGAGACCAGAGAGATCTTCGTTCCACCACGGTGGCAGGGTCTTTTTGTTATACTTAGCAGGGCACGAGACTTTGAAGGCGGTATCAAATGCCTTCTCCAGAGCCCCGACCTTTGACTCCAGTTCGTCTGTCGTGCCAATCCTACCAATTTGCACACCGGCGAGTTTGTTCTTAATTACCTGACCACACTTTCTCCAGTCGATCCTCCTGGGGTCTCTAAAGGGCTTGGAGACCTCTGCGGGGAGTTCTAGACTGAAGAGTATCCAACTGTAGTCAGAAAAGGATCTCTGGTCAGACACTCTCCAGTCCTCCACCCTAAGAATCCCATTGTCGGTTATTAGGGTGATATCAAGGACCTCCTCCCAACCGGCACAGTTCTCTGAGCAGGGGAAATGAAAGGTTGGTGTACTGCTCCTGTTACACTCCGATAGATTTGAAGTAATAATAAAATCAAAGAAGGACGTCGTTATGTAGGCTACGGAATCGTCCATCCTCATCTAGGGGGCCAAAAATTCTACGGAGGATTCTTCTCTGGAATGCGGCCAAGAGTTCGCAATTTTTCTTGCTAAGAACCCAAGTTTCCGAGGAATACATGAGGACTGGCAAGATCATAGTCTTGTCCAGTAAGAGCTTTGAGACGTTTCGAGCGGAACAGTCTTTGTAAGCTGAAACAGGCTCTGTTGGCTGACAACAACCGTCCGCGGATTTCATCATCGTAGCTGTTATCGGTTGTGATTTTCGACCCTAGATGGGAGAAATTGTCAACGGTCAAGCGTCAGTCTAGTCAGCCTTATTAATTTCGTCGGGGTACCGAATTCTCTCATGGCCATGTAGTTTTACCCTGGCTAGGCGGCTTTAAAGTCGATGAACAAATGGTGCAACTGTTGTCCATATTCCAACAGTTTTTCCATCGCTTGCCGCACAGAGAAAATCTGATCTGTTGCCGATTTGCCTGGAGTGAAGCCTCTTTGGTATGGGCCAATGATGTTCTGAGCGTATGGGGCAATCCGGCCTAGCAAGATAGTGGAGAATATCTTATAGATGGTATTCAGCAACGTGTGTGATATCTCCCTTTTTATGTATGAGACAGATAATGCCTCGTTGCCAATCGTCAGGCATTGATTCGCTGTCCCATACCTTGAGCACAAGTTGATGAACCACTTGGTGTAACTGGTCGCCTCCATATTTAACCAATTCGGCTGTAATTCCATCGGCTCTTGGCGACTTATGATTTTTTAACCGATGAATTGCACGGACTGTTTCTCCTAAACTTGGTGGTCGCAGTATTTGTCCGTCGTCTTCAGTTGGCAGGACCTCCAACTCGCCGATGTTCTGGTTGTTCAGTAGCTCGTCAAAGTACTCAACCCATCGCTCTAATATGCCCATTCTGTCGGAAATCAGATTTCCCTCTTTGTCTCGGCAGGATGAGCATGGAGGTGTATAAGGCTTCATCCTGCTGACTTGTTGGTAAAACTTCCGTGCCTGGTACGGTTGCTCCCTGTACTTTTCTAGTTTACAGACTTGTTGGTTCTCCCAGGCTTCCTTTTTCTGTCTTTTCTGTCTGTGAAGTCGCTTCTCCGCTCGACGGAATTCGTGATAAGTCTCTGCGTGTGCCCGCATTCTTTGAGAATGCAAAATTACTCGATATGCGACATTCTTCCGTTCCGTTGCTAGCTTACATTAATTATAGGACAAACGGTTTCGTCCAGGGCAGAGGCAACTCTTCAGACGCTGCCTCACCTCTGCCCTGGGAGCCGCGGTTATTGGTTTCGATTGGATTTAATTCGCACCCTTGGCGTGTTTTTCTGAATTTATAAAGGAGCGTTTTCCACCTGATGCCACTCACGGTCACGCTGCTCCCAGGGCAGAGGTGAGGCAGCGTCTAAAGAGTTGCCTCTGCCCTGGACGAAACCATTTGTCCTATAATTAATGCTTGGGTGCCATGCCCCAAACGAGGGATCCGCGGACCAAAGAGACGTGGGAGTAAGTTGCCCTCCATTTGGTCCGGTCCAACAACAAGTGGTTGTGGACTTAGGATCCCTCACTTATCCTAAACAATTAGCTTACATTCATCGTCAAACCAGCCGTTCCGACTCCTTTTGCGGCTGGGGCCAAGTATGCTTGTGGCCGTATCCATGATAACGTTCTTCAGGTGATTGTGAAGATCATTTGTTGATGCTTCATCTCCAGAGGTGGTGGCGTTCGATCAACACGTGGTCAATTTGGTTGAAAGTGACCCACCTATGTTTGTGGACCGCTTTCCGCGCAAACCAGGTACTTCCAACAACCATTTCGTGTAACCCTGCTAATTGAATAATCTGCAGTCAGTGATCATTTGTTTTTTCGTGTAAGCTATGGGAGCCAATGTATCGCCTGAATACGGGCTCCTTCCCTACTTGGCTGTTAAAATCCCCAAGTATGATTTTGATATCATATCTGGGACAGGCTTCGAGGGTTCGTTCTACTGCCTCGTAGAAGGTATCCTTCTCCGACTCTGCAGTCTCCTCTGTAGGGGCGTGAACGTTTATGAGGCTTATATTTCTAAACTTGCCTCGCAAGCGCAGAGTGCATAGCAGTTCGCTTATGTTTTCAAAGCCGATAACAGCAGGTTTCATTTTTTGGCTGACTAAAAAACTTACTCCGAGCACATGGTTTACTGGATGACCGCTATAATATATGGTGTAGCGGCTCTTCTCCAGGAAACCGGTCCCTGTCCATCGCATCTCTTGTAACGCTGTTATATCAGCCCTATATTGGGACAGGGTATCGGCTAGCTGCTCATCAGCTTCATCTCTGTACAGGGAGCGCACGTTCCATGAGAAAATGCGCAAATCGTTGATCCGTTGTCGTTCCCGGGCCCGTCCTGTCCGAGGCTCCTGTTGTGGCTTCGTAACAAGTTGTTTTCCGTGTAAGGTTGTCAGCCCTACCCAACGCCCAACCTGGAGGACCAGTTGGTAAAATTTGTCCCGTTTTTAGGCGCGGGAGACTCGCCTTCATCCTTCTCCGTGTGCAGCTTTTCGTTAAGAAAGAGCTCCCAGCGGCCACCACGTGGAGGTGGAGATAAAGTTTGGTAGTAGAGCTGTTGGCGTTGGTTCAGCAGGCATTTCCCAGATTTTATGCTCCATAGTGGGTACCAATCCACGTTTCGCCCTGGGACCTATACTACCCTTTGACCAGATTATATAATTATCAGAAAACATAAAATGTACAGCACTTTTCCAAAGGAAGGTGGAAGTCTTCAAAAGGCTAGCGCCCTGAGGTTGTTGGTTTTCACCCACTAAAACCAGCTTTCGCCAAGCTACGACTAAGATTTCCCCGTCCACAATTTTCTTTGAAAATATCAGCCTTTCTTTTTAGGATGTGTGTTTTCCAGCTGAGCGTCGTACCTGAATATTTATCCTAATTCACCTGCGACACGCCTTGCCCGTTGATGAAGACTTTAACGGGACTCACTTTTTTGTTAGTTGAAGCTGGACGCTTCAGGTATGGAAGGTTTTGTTTCTTTCTTACATTGGTTGGGTAGCTTCTGAGAATAGACCCTTGAAAGAAGCGACCACTTTTGGCACACGCCCTCCTTCCCTTTGCATTAGATGTCAGAACTAAGATCGATTTTGAAAAGTGCTAATCGAGACCTTTAATTTGGCACCCCACATGACTGATTCGGTGGAAAAAAAATTGCTCCCTCTTTTTCGTGTATGGAGACCCCCTCTCCTTTCAATTTCGCGTACAACCATGTAGCGCACTTCATGCACGGGCGCGCTAGATTGTCCCCTACCCACCAAATTTCAACAGTTTCAAAGAAAACTGCGCGGGACAGACAAAAGGACAGAGAGGCAGACAAACGGACAGACTGACAGGCAGACCTGGAAGTGACTTTCAACTCAAGGCTTTAAAGCTTACTGGGCAAAAAGCAGCGACCATCAGCTCGACATTAGCAAGGAGGATGCTTCCAAATATACGGGGCCCGAAACACAGTCGCGAGTCGTCAACTCTGCCACCAAAAAATCGCAGGCAGTTCCAAGTTGCATATCGGCTAAATGCTCTCCGCACATGCCCCGCCTACCCAACAACATCGTATGAGACAAACTGCGCAATTGCGGGGATGATTCCAGTGGATGTGTAGCCTTAGTAAGCACACTGAGAGGATGAGGTCATTAGCTGCGTGGCAAACAGCACGGGACCAGGCGAAGAATTATCGATGGACATAGAGGCTAATCCTGAACATGAGGATGTGGACTACACGAAACCATGGCGAGACGAGTTACGACTTAACCGGACATGGTACGCCTATAGGTTTGGTTTGGATGAATCGCCAAATTGTCCTACATGCGGCAGAAGATCCAGAACACGATTTCCCCGTCTGCCCAAGATTCGAACGGCCAGGACGAACCCTCGAGAATGAGCTGGGGTTCCCGATAATGGTGGAGAATCTGGTTAGCTATATGGTGAAATCGAATACCGGGTGGAATGCAATGGTGCATAGCGGTGAAACGAATGCACCAACTGCTAAAAGAAGCAGAAGCTGAACGGAGGCATAGAAGCAAAGCTAATGCAACTAACACCACATAAACTGAGCAGCCCCTCGAAGCAATAACAGAACGGTAGTCCCGAGAGGAGGTTTTAGTCGGTAAAAGTCCGGCATGCGTGTCCTCGATTCTAGTTGCGTATCCATGATGGATTCTACGTGAAATACTTGGACCAGAAACTGACTGTGGAATATCCAAGAAAAGAGGAAAATAGGAACAGCTGAATACTAAGTAAGACAGAAGGTCTCCAATCGTATAAGTAGAAATCCCTTCGAGTTTCCGAAAGAATTGCTTACCCAGCAAAGGAAATGGGAATTGTAGAGTCAACTGTCAATAGGACGCTGGCTGCATCTACAGAGAGACTACCGTGTGGGTGCCCATTCTCTCTCTCTCTCTACGTTTCATTCTTCCTCTACGTTCCAATGACAGGGAGCCAACTTCGAGGTTGGGGCATGCCCCATCCATTGACACGTCCCCAGTACCTTCAGTACCTCAGCTTAAAAAATACTGGAATTACGTACTATTAGGCAACACCGTGCATGTCTGAGAATACTCCCCTCAGCAGGCAGTCAAGGTATGTTGCTTGTAGTGAAATAACGTCTAACCGTGTCAATTATCTCCTAAAGAGTGGTCTGATATTTGGGAAGGAGTGACCTTTCCATCATTGCCGTTAAATGGACTTCCAGGACCCACACTAGGGTCTTCAACATGAAAGATGTGAGGCTGATTGACCGGACTCAAGACTCTGACCACAATTCACTCCCTTTTTCAAATTTACATGGAGTCTTTTTGCCTTAATAAATTGATTCTATATTGGATCAGGGAATGGTGGAAGAATGAGCTGATCATCAAGGTCCTGAAGGGGGATATCCCTTTAAAATGCGCTTCCTGATGACGTAAAGAAAGGAACCAAAATAATACTGGAACGCATCAAGCAACCCCTCTAATGCTCTGTCGACAGACAGCAGATGGTTTCCTACCTTGAATCGACTCGGGTAGGCCCTTTCGAACAGATAATGAATCGAACCTTGAGAAAATCTATGATATCAGTGTCACCATGTCAAAAACATATGCCACCGCCTTAACTTTATCCTATCCAGTTGCGCTAGGATTTCAGCCTTGACTATTAACCAGAATGCCAGGTTATGCCTCTCCTTATAGTCCTAGTTAACGGGCTGCCCCGAATATATCCCGTACCTTAGTTACCTTCCTAAATATAGAAGATGGATTCAAAAACTCATATTTTTGAAAAGCCATCCAAGAGGTTCTAATCAGAAAGGGGTTGAAGGATGTCTTAGATAATGGAGAGTATCTCCTATTAAAGAATCTAGGAGAGAATATCAGGGCAACAAAAAGTGCGCTCTTAAAAACTAAAGATATTAGAAAAAATTGCAATCAACGAGGTGTACTCTCCCACGTAGAAAGAAAATAGGGTAACCTGCTGTTGAGAAATCAAGCTGAGGACTCTTAACTGGTCAAACTATCTAACTTGACTTTCTTCAGGTACACATTTCAAAATTATGATACCAATAGCCCGAGATGACAAATTAGGTAAAAAATGGCGCAACAACCGGTATCCGGTCTAGGCCTGCCTTAATAAGGAACTCCAGATATCCCGGTTTTGCGCCGAGGCCCACCAATTCGATATCCTTAAAACCTGCCTGGCGCCCTGGCCTACGACATCGCTCCATCTCAGGCAGGGTCTACCTCGACTTTTCGGGTGAGATCATCCTCATCCATACGGATTAAGTGACCCGCCCACCGTAACCTATTGAGCCGGATTTTATCCACAACCTGATTGTCATGGTATCGCTCATAGATTTCGTCGTTATGTAGGCTACGTATGGGTATCAAGAAATTCTAGAGTTAATTAATATAGTGGGCACCTATACACCAAATTTCTCATCAGGTGTGCCCTTGGTGCAGAAAAGGGAATTCTCAGGCACTTTCCCCCCAGCCGAGACTCGTCACGGAAGGAGCAAGAAAGGGTGGATATCCCCACCCAACACTGCTATATCCAGTTGAAGGCAATATGAAAAGAGGAACAGAGCGAGGAAGAAAAAAAATGGACATCCCCTTTTGAATATACAGGGATCTTCCCTTAAACTCAGCGTAGAGTCATTCACAGTTTCAATCTTTCCACCCAATGTCATATCAATAGGCGTAACCGTTTGTGACAAAAATGCTCTTGGTCGACAGACAGACAGACGACGAACCGATTTTAATAGTTTTGTATTACACAAAAAGTTAAAAAGAGAACTTTATGCTAAAATCATAGCCCTGGGAAGAGTATGCGTCTCCCCCTCGAAATTCTATAATCAAGAAGGAAAGAGAAGAGAAATTTAGAACCCATTGAGAATCGTCCCTTTTCACCCCTTCTCCCAGCGGGTCTGTCCAGGTATAAATGTTTTTTCACCAAATATAGTCATGTGGGGCATCAAACGGAAGGTCTCGATTAGTACTTTCCGATGCCGGTCTTAGTTTTGACATTTGTTGGAAAAGTGAGGAGTGCGGGAGGCCGAAAGTGATCATTTCTTTCACGGACCCATTCTCAGAAACTACCAAATCGAAAAATCAGAAGACTGCCACTATATGGTGCCTAGGTTTCGAAATACCCTCCATGCCGATATCTGTTTAAATAGGCTGCAAAGTCCCTCTTAAGTTCATCACAAAAGGGGAGAAACCGGGGAAGAGGCTGCGCGACAAACTGAATGACTCAACAGGCCAGCAAACCCCGAAAAGAAAAAAGGACTCAACTCCCAAAAACGCGGAGTTCATGAAAAGTACGTCTGAAGCTTCCAGTGAAAATACTGCAGTAGCTACCTCGAGAAAAGGGATCGAACCTTCAAAGGCGGATGCGGAAGCTTGGAGGAAGGTAGAACCGCGGAAAAGAAATTATCGGAGGAAGATTAGACCGGAGGTGATTTTCATTTCCAAACGAGACGAAGGGTCATACGCCGACATTCTCAGGAAAGTGAAGGCAGACCCCGAACTCACCAATTTGGGAGACAACGTCAGCCGCATTAGACGGTCCCAGAAGGAAGATCTTATGTTGGAATTTAAGAAATCCAAGGATGTAACCGCGGACAAATTCTTAAGCCAAATCGGGATAGGGCAGGAGGCCGACATAAGAGCAAGCAGGCCGGAGATCACTATAATCTGCAAAGATATAGATGGAATCACGACAAAGGAGGAGATTTGCGAAGCGTTGGAGAAGCAGTTCGATATTGCCGGACTACAAGAGTCAGCGGTGAAAAGGCAAAGGAAAGCCTATGGGGGAATACAAACCGCCATCATCAGCCTACCAGTGGAGAACGCACTCAAACTGTTAACAGCAGGGAGAGTGTATGTGTCGCCTTAGGGAACAGGTGGCGTTAAAACGGTGCTTTAGATGCCTTGGCTTTGGTCACGTTGCGAAGGCATGCACTAGTCCAAATGACAGGTCAAAGCAATGCAGGAGATGCGGAGTGGAAGGCCACATCAGCAAGGACTGCGGAGCTGACCCAAATTGTCTACTGTGCAAAGGAAAGGAGGGTGTGGACCATCGGCACATTGCGGGCAGCAGCAGGTACCCGGAATACAGGAGAGCCCTTAGCACAAATCGCAGATGACCACAGCTACCCAGGTAGCTGATAAGGGTTTCATTTTTAATGATGAAATTACCAGGGTCCGGGCCGACGATCCAAAAGTCAACACCTCCTTTCTTTGAAACTCCACCGGAGCCATAGTATGATGCCATTAATTCTTCAAATGTTGTGATTGCAATTTTGCAACTAATTGTTTGGCAATCCTCACAAACTTGCAAAGCGAACACATCATCATTAACATTGTTTACTGCGAAACCATGCAAAACAGCAAGCCCCAATTAAGACAATCTTACTTCACACTCACCATCTTTCTGTTCTCACCATAATTTTAACATTTTGGACAGGTACATCTCGTAAAATGGAAACTACCAGATAAAATTTCTTATTTTCACCTTCATTAAACTTGCCTGACAAAAAAAAACAAAATGAATAAAAAATTAATCAAACAAACGTTGCTCGATTGAAAGTAATAAGAAACCAAAAAAAAAGACGAATTGATTAAATTGACAAAAACCAGCAATAGTCATCGAAAAAAAGCATGAACCCAAAAAAATGTTTGGGTGCAACCTTTCAATATTGTATTTAACATGAAGAGATTGTTGTGGATGATTTATGAAGCATCCAAATAAAATTGGAGGAAGATGAAGCAAAAAGGGAGCAGCAAGGAAAGTAGCGACAAAAAAATGGGAACTACCCGCGAATTATGGATGATCACCGATGTAGGGAAGAGTTTGAGGTGGTGTAAACAAAGTCAAAATTGCTCTCAAAGGCACCTCTAACTTTTGACCTCTGATTCGTAAGTAATGTGGGTTTTTCGTCTCCACCTAAATTTGTTCGTAACCAGAAATGTCTTCCACGTTTTTGGTAACCTGGTAAGGGAGAGAGAGTTATCGGAGATAGCCTCTGAAATTGTAAAGCTTATCAAAAATAAACTGCCGGGCTCCAAACCCTCTTTATAATTAACTTGTTATGTAGAAACCACCCTGGAGACACTATGGTAGTCAGTGAACTTAATCCTGCAATGCAGGATTGTCCTCTGTCCTCTGTCCTCCGTCCTCTGTCCCCTGTCCTCTGTCCTCTGCCCTCTGTCCTCTGTCCTCTGTCCTCTGTCCTCTGTCCTCTGTCCTCTGTCCTCTGTCCTCTGCCCTCTGTCCTCTGTCCTCCGTCCTCCGTCCTCCGTCCTCCGTCCTCCGTCCTCCGTCCTAGGTCCTCCGTCGTCCGTCCTCTGTCCTCTGTCCCCTGTCCTCTGTCCTCTGTCCTCTATCCTATGTCCCCTGCTCTCTGTAGCCTGTCCTATGTCCTATGTCCTTTGTCCTTTGTCCTATGTCCTATGTCCTATGTCCTATGTCCTATGTCCTATGTCCTATGTCCTCCGTCCTCTGTTCTCTGTTCTCTGTTCTCTGTTCTCTGTTCTCTGTTCTCTGTTCTCTGTTCTCTGTTCTCTGTCCTCTGTCCTCCGTCCTCTGTATTCTGTCCCCTATCCTCTGTCCTCTGTCCTGCAGGAATGCAGGAATCCCTGAGCCCTACAAGCCCTACAGTCCCTCCTATATGTACGGTGAATTCTTTGACAGTCTTTCAGAAATCCTTACTGTAACTTTCCCCTCTCTTCCCTTCATTGTTTGTGGTGACTTTAACCTCCCTATGCTCTCCTAGCGTAATATTCCCGGCCCATCACAAATTCCAAATTGTTCCTCCCATCCGTCCTCCCTTTATTCCCTTTCATGGACACCTGTGCTGCTCTTCAACCGCACCACAAATCATCTAAATCGCACTCTCGATCTAGTCCTCTCCAACACTCTTATTTTTCCCTATATTGCTCCTGATGTCCATCATCCAGCTCTTGAGTTCGAGGTATAACTGCCACGCCTCAACTCCCATACTATGCGCAAGCCTTCTAAGCTCAACTTTCGTAAGAGCAACTTAGCTCTGGCGTCAATCAACTGGGCTCCCATCCTCTCACCATTATCCTACGACCAAACGCTCCTCTCCTTTCATGCCATTCTGTCTGACCTTCTTCCTACTTACGTTCCTTCCTCCCCCCCCCCCCCAAATCCCTAAGCTCCTACCCACTATGGTTCACCACTGAAATCCATAAAAGACCTCGTCTGGAGCAAGCTGCGAGGAAAAGTTTTTATCCACCGATTGCCATGCAAATTTTGACCGCTTAAGCGTTCTGCAAACTTCAATTAAGTCTAGGAAGATTTATCTGGACAGTGTTGAAGTCGAACTGGCGTGTGGTAACTCTCACATCCGTAACACCCGCAATGCCTCCCACTTTCATCAAATTCTCATTGCCACCTCTCTTCAGCTATTCTGTGATTTACTTATCCTCAGTGCATAACTCCTCCTCCCTCTTCTTCCTCTCTCCTCCTTCTAAGCTCAGCTTTCTTCGAATCTCCTACCATTGCCCTCCTTATTTTCCTCTTTAGTGGAGTACCTCATTGACATTGTCATTTTCCCAGCCTGTGGAAATAAGCCCTTATTTTTCCCATACACAAAGATGGTCACCATACTCTTGCTCAGAATTACCGCCCTATTTCGCTCCTCTCATCCTGCTCCAAGATCTTCGAGAAGTACATTAATGACTGGTTGACCACCCACTTCGGGCATCACGGCTTGATAAAATGTCGATCCACTGGTACCAATCTTCTTAACTTCGTCAACTTTGTGGCTAAATGCGTCAAGTCTCGGCAGGAAGTCCACATCAAGTACATAGATTTTTCTAAGGCCTTTGATTCCGTTAACCACGAGATACTATTGTCCAAACTTGCCTCTCTCAACATTCTACCATTACTTATTACATGGTTGGCCTTCTACCTCTCCTTCAGATCCTACAGTGTTTCCTTTGATGGTTGCACTTTTAGTCCTTTTTCCCCCGCCTCTAATGTGCCACAAGGATCCGTTCTTGAACCTGTTCTAATTTTATTCTTTATTAACGACCTCCGGATAGCTGAGTGGTTAGAGCACAGGGCTATCGTACGGAAGGTCGCGGTTCAAATCTCACTGGTGGCAGGGGGGTTTGTATCGTGATTTGACGTCGGATACCAGTCGACTCAGCTGGGAATGAGTACCTGAGTCAAATCAGGGTAATAATCTCGGGCGAGCGCAATGCTGACCAAATTGCCTCCTAGTGTACCGTTGCGGTCTTGAATGAAGTGCTCTAACACACTTCAAGGCCCTGATCAAATATGGATTGTTGCGCCAACGATTATTATTATTATTAACGACCTCGCCTCTGTCCTCACTTGCCTTTGCTTGCTATACGCGATGACCTCAAGCTGTTTCCTCTGTTTCGTCCCCAGGCAAATCTGGATACTTTGATCCATTGGTACGCAGTCAATAACTTGGCTCTTAATGTCAGCAAATGCCACTCGATGTGTTTCTCACTTGAAACCTCTCCCATCCCTTTCTCCTACTCTCTTGGTGGATGCTCTCTACCCTACCTGAATTCTATCCTCGACCTGGGCGTAAACTTTGACAATAAACTCCATTTTGACAGCCACTACATCGATATCACCAACCGTGCTTCCAAAATGTCAGGTTTCACACTGCGTTCCTGTACTGGTTTCACCTCGATCCGACCCTCCATGATGATTTTCAACTCCCTCGTGAGAAGCATCCTTGAGTATTGTTCTGCGATTTGGTCCTCCTTCCGTAATTGTAATTGTCTTGTCCTAGAGAAGATACAGCGCAAATTCATCCGCTCACCTTCCTACCTTTCGTCTCCCTTACCTCCAACAGCGTAGAATCTTCCTCGATCTTTGCACCCTCTTCAAGCTCTCTACCGGCCTAATGGGCTGCTCCGCCTCTGCAGATAGTGTTCTTCGTAACGCGTCATACAACACGCGTAACGCTGACATTTTCGGTTTGCCCTTCGCGGAACTCGAACCGAGCACATGGAACAGGAGCTTCGCAGGAATTAACTAGGTTAGGTTGGGATTGGGAGGAGCTGCAGTTCGAACCCAGGCTTTTGTTGTATCATTGATAGGGCCACAAACATACTTAGCCCCAGCCGCAAAAAGACTTGGAACGGCTGGTTCGACGATGAATGTAAGCTAGCAACGGAACGGAGGAATGCCGCATACCGAGTAATACTGCAATCTCAAAGAACGCGGGCACGCGTGATGACTTATCGGGAACCCCGTGGAGCGGAAGAGTGACTTCACAGACGGAAAAGGAAAGCCTGGTAGAAACAGGAGGTCTGTTAACTGGAAAAGTACAGGGAGCAACTTTTACCTGATTTCCGGTATAATGGGCTTATTGAAGCAATGGGTTGAGTTTTTGGATGAACTGCTCAACAACCAGAACATCGAGGAGTTGGAGCTTCCGCCAACTGAAGACCACGGACAAATACTGTCACCACCAAATCTAGAAGAAACAGTCCGTGCAATTCATCGGCCTAAAAATCATAAGTCGCCAGGAGCCGACGGAATTACAGCCGAATTGGTCAAATATGGAGTGAACCGAAGGGCCCCTATTTCAGCTTACAAAAACTGTTCCGCTCGAAACGTCTTACCATAGGGTGTCTTACCATTCTTACTATAGAAGACAATGATCTTGCCAGTCCTTACGGGTTCCTCGAAGATTTGGGTTCTTAACAAGAAAAATGGCGAACTCTTGGCCGCGTTCGAGAGACGAATCCTCTGAAGAATTTTTGGAACCCTACATGAGGATGGACCTCTGGGTTGTGGATAAAATCCCGGTCAATGGATTGCAGTAGGCGGTCACTTAATCCGTATGAAAGTCCTGGGGTTTAACGTGAGTACCTACCGTGTAGGCATAATCCCACGGTCCTCTTCGGACACGGATTGAATTTGTGACCACAATCCTGGTTTATACTGAGTGCAGGCTCAGCATTCATACCAGTGGATGCGAGGCCTATCTAACACCTCTACCGCAACTAAAGGGTACGGCACCCGAGTTGTACAGCGCAACTCCACGCTTGAGCTCCGAAGAGCTCTGCCCGCGATGTAGGCATAACCACAACTAGGGGGCCAACCACAAATAACCGGGTCGAGAACACATCCTCTAGGAATTCTCCTGGACCATATGCTCTCAGAGGGCCATCCCGGTTCCCATGGTACCAGATAACCTCCGGTGAGGCTTCGTGGCAGAGCCACTTCAGATGAGTCCCTTGCAGACTCGGGTCTGATCGCCCTCCTCGAGTACGTGCGGACTTAATCCGTATGGATGAGGATGATCCAGCCCGGAAAGCCTATAAGGGCAATATCTATGGTAGAAAAAGAAGATGAGGCAGACCCTGGCTGAAATGGGCCGATGGCGTAGACCGGGACGCCAGGCAGCTTTTAAAGATATCGAATTGGTGGACCTCGACGCAAAACCAGGACCGGATACTGAGTGTTGCGCCGTTGATGATGATTGTAGTATTCAAACGCCTTGTTCGCCTCACTTTTGAGTGCAGTTTCCATAATTTATTTTAATTTTTTATTTCTTTTTCATAATTAAAATTAATTAATTAATTTAATTAGTCCGAGATCGTTGTAATTGATTTATGAGAAGCACAAGCAAATAATACAATGATCATGGAAAATATTTAATTGGGAATTGCTCATCCGATGGATGGATTATGACTTCTTTTTGTCAAAAAAAAAACTCTCTAAGCTTCACCTTGATTTTGTAGTATATCTAGATTGGATGCAAACACTATGGCTAAGGCACTTGAGATTTATTTAGTTGGATATATTGCAGGCCTTTCCGAATGACTAACCAAGTGTGTGGCTATTCTTAACTGCCTCTCTATTTACTTCTCGACATGTCGCTAATTAGTCGCAATTGTGTGATTCCCAAGAATTTGAGCCTATGGCGAATCGTAATTGTTAAAAACGTGCAGAAATTGAAACTGCAAATATCTATGAATGATAAACTTCCCCAATACATTCAGAAGTCCGGTCCATTGAGTGTGAATACTGCCTATTAAATGTACGGTGGCTGAGACTGCGAAACCGAGGCCTTGACCATTTCAACCTACGCATCTTCCCCACTGCCAGTTAAAAAGGTTAAAAGCTAAGTTAAATTTTTGCAGAAATTCGATCATAATACTTTTTCCTCGATTCTCGCTTTTACTCCAAGCACTATTTTCCTGTCAAAATCTTGTGTAATAAACATATAAAATGAGGTCGAAGGAATGACGCCCCATTGCCGCCATTTGTAAAAATCTGAAGCCTGCCATTGGCCAGAAGACCATCTTGAGTTTGACCTTCGAGACGAAAAAATATGTAAGTAAAAGGGGACAGCAACAATAAAGGCTGACCCGAACCCAACTGCGGTCCCGCGGGTACCTAAGTGCAGTTCGCAGGTGCAGTCAAATTCCGTCCCGCCCCCCACCCTCTAAAAAAAAGTTGGACAAAATTCTTCACATCTCTGCAACTTAACTTAACCGATGACCATAATAAAATAGAAATCCTAAAGCCACCAAAACTGCGATGTCTTACCCGATAAGGTAACTACCATATGGAAAAGATCGGGGGAGTGGTTTCGGCTATGTGCAGCCAATGTGAGAAGGAGGAGGAGACGGCCCTGGACTTTTTATGCAGCTACCCGGCATCCGCAGATCTCAGACGAAGACACCTTGGCAAGGTTTTCTTCAATGAAGAATCTGCGCACTCTCTGCCTCTGGAGAATGTTCTCAGATTCGCTAAAGCCTGCGAACACCGTAGGCGGGAAGCCATTGAATAGGCAACTTACGGGGATAGTACAATGGGCCTAACAATGGCCTGAGTGCTCGGAGCTGCGGCTCCCCCCAGTAAACTGAGGATGCCGGGCAGCTGCATAAAAAGTGCAGGGCCGTCTCCTCCTCCTCACACTGGCTGCACATAGCCGAAACCACTACCCCAATCTTTTCTATGCTCCTTAAATTAGGGGCAGTGTCCCGTCAAAAGCCCTACTAGGGTTTTCATGTCCAACTTCTTAAGGGACAACAAAAATGCCTCTCTAGCGGCCCTAGGCTCTTTCAAAAGCAAGAGTCCAAATTTCTCCACTCGGTTGCGTGAATCCTTGCAATTTCACCCTTCAGAGTAGACTTGACAGTAGATGGTCGGATTCCAAGAGCTGGTTCTGGCCCCACCATTGTAGATCCAGACCCTCGGCGAGCCAGTCTGTCAGCCTTCTCATTACCGGCGATGTTAGAGTGCCCCGGCAACCACATCAGGAATGTTTCCTTCAGTCAGCCAAGTTTCAGCAGCACCTGATGGCAACACCACACCAACTGGCTTGATATGTCGTTGCCATTTCGTGCTGATAATGCCGCCCGACTGTCGGAACAGATTCGAATGGTGCGACCCCTCCATTTTTGTCGCAGACATTCTTCTGCTGCCAATGAAATGGCATATATCTCCGCCTGGAATATGGTCGTCATTTTTCCGAGGGGTCGGGCCAGTTCTATAATCGGATTTTCCGAGAACGCTCCTGCGCTCGAACCATCCTCCATGACTGACCCGTCGGTGAAGATTATTCGGTCTGTAATCTGAAAAGACTCATGGCCACTTGTCGGCCATTCTTCTCTCCCGGTGATTACGACAGTGTATGTCTTTTCAAAGACGAATCTACGAACGTGGAGAGCAGCGAAAGACGATTGTAGAGCAGAAACAGTCGCACTCCCCGCTGAGATTGCTGCTTGCGTCAAACGGACCGCAGATAGCCATCTGCAAAGCGAACTGGGAAAAAAGCGAAAAGAGGACGACGTGCCCGAAGGAGACAGCTCGCGACTGGCAGAATCTTGTTAACGAGGTGAATGAGGACCCGTGGGGACTTGGCTATAAGCTTGTCACCCGGAAAATCGGGGCTCTACGGAAGTCCTGCATACTTAGCACCGACCAGATGGACCGCATTGTGCGGGCGTTGTCCCCCAGACACCCTGACGGGTTGATGTAAATAGCGCAGAAAGCATCGCGGATTGCCCACTTTTCACAATGAGAGAGCTCGAAGAGGCGGTTCTTACTATGAAAAACAGGATGTCGCCAGGTCCTGATGGAATCCTGGCGGAAATTTACAAACTGGTGTTCCGCCAACGGCCAGAATTGATGCTTGGAGTATTCAACGCTTGCCTGAAGGAGGGCATTTTCCCTTGTCGCTGGAAAGTGGTCAGACTCGCGTTGATCAGTAGGGGTAAAGGAGACCCGGAGCTCCCGCCTCCATACCGACCCCTGTGTATGCTTGACACGACCGAAAAAGTGCTCGAGAAGCTCATCAGGGACTCGCTGAAGCGATCCGTCCTGCCGTGGACTTATCCGCAAGGCAGTTCGGGTTTAGAATAGAGAAATCTACAGTGAATGCTGTTATGGAGGTCATAGATGCAGTTAATCGAGCCGAGGCACACAGCCGCTGACCTCGACGGATAGTGTCGCTTGATGTCAGAAATGCCTTCAATTCCGTAAGATGGACAGATATGCTAGGCATACTAGAGAACTCCTTTCACGTGCCAAGCTATCTCTTGCGGATATTGAGGAATTATCTGAAAGACCGCTCCCTGCTCTATGAGACGCTAGAGGGCCAAAGGAGGATGGAAATCAAGTCGCGAGTAGCACAGGGATCCATCCTTGGGCCGGACCTCTGAAATGCTTCCTGCAGACGACGTTGCAGCACTTGTTGCCGGACGCACTATTGAACAGGCGCAAAGCAGACTTGGCATATTGATGCGACGGGTAAGCGGATGGATGACTGCTCACGGTTTCGACCTTGCACTGGAAAAAACCGAAGTAGTCATCCTGACCAGAAGGAGAATCCCGACCCTGCGTTCCATATCGATCGGCGAGTTGTTTATAGAGTCAAAACCAGCAGTTAAATACCTTGGTTTAATGCTAGACTCGAAGATGAGCTTCTTCGAGCAAATCAAAGCAGCAGCGGACAGGGCTGCAGCTGGAGTCACAGCTTTGAGTCGGCTAATGGTGAATGTCGGGGGCCCTATATCAACTAGGAGACGTCTCCCATGGGAGCAGCGCAGTCGATTCTTCTCTATGGTGCGGAGGTATGGGGTGATGCCCTTGAGAAGGGGCAGGGAGGGGGAGCTTTGCGAGTGGCGTCTGCTTATCGCACCGTCTCCGAACCGGTTGTGATGATGATCGCGGGAGTGATCCCCGTCGCCCTCCTTGCCAAGGAGTGCAAAGCTATCTACCGCCGTAAGGGCGAAAACTTAAGAGAGGTGGTTGCCCGTGAAGAACGTCAACGCACCCTTACCGAGTCGCAACTTTCTTGGCAAAATGAGCCAAGGGGCAGGTGGACTGCGCGTCTCGTTGGCAACTTAGACCCGTGGTTGAACAGAACGCACGGTGAGATTGATTACTTCCTTACCCAACGTCTAAGTGGGCATGGAGATTTTCAGTCTTACCTGCACAGGATTGGGAAGGCGCGATCTCCTGATTGTCTGTTCTGCAATGGAGTGGCGGACGACGCTGAACACACCTTTTTCTCTTGTGAGAGGTTGGGCGGCCTTCGCCAGCAGCTTTATGCAGATACAGAGGAGCTCTCTTCAGACAACATTGTCAGAGAAATGCTGAAGAGCGCTGGCAGCTGGAATCGTATTGCGCATCATGTTTGGGCTCTTCTTATTGCGAAGAAGATTGAACTCGACCGGCGGAGGGATCGGATGGTAAGGGGTGCCCTGAACTAACAACAACTCCCTTCTTCCCCTCCCCTCGTGTTGGTGAAAGGAATTCCCTGACTTGAAGGTTCCCAAAGTCGGGAGAGCGGGAGGGCTAGCCCGAAGTAATGTGTCAAACGGTTCCGGGCTAGTTCTCTGATGACAGGGAGGTGTTTAGTTGGTAGTCCGCCAGCGTGCTGTTGCGGGAGTGCAACACTCTGTGCGTTAACACCTCAGGCGATCCGGAAATACGATTTATGTGCTCAAATTGAAACCTACGAAGAAAAAATCTTCCAACTATTTTCATTTTAATGGAACTCCATTGAATGTCCTCTGATTGCGGGGGCTCGCAGCTCTCTTTACCGCCGGATATCGGATGGCGGATTCCGTTAATACATAGCTCCGGTTTCTTGAAGAACTGGTTATGATCTTCATTCAGTTGAGGATCCCACCATCCGCTAAGATCTCTTTCCTTAAAGAGGGGAAGGTTAGAAGGGAATAAAGGATTTCAAAGTAATGGTAGAACTAGGGTGTCCAGCAATTTTTGTGCAGCTTCCAGTGAGGTCTTTTAGGCCAGACGTTGCGGAAGTAAAAACCATTGTTGAACTCGGATGAATCATATACTGATTTAGTAATTAACGGAGAATCATCATAGATTTCATGAATGCAATATTATAGAGACGCCATCAAATCATTTTTTGCAAAGATTCAAATTATGCAAGCGACAATGGGTTCAAAACCGCACTTATAATGCGAGTAGAAACCAATTACAGTTCTATTTCCCACTGGGAAGCAATTATAAACAATCATTTGACTGAATTTGCAGATTAGTTAGCTTAGCTTACGTCTACCATGAAACTATTGGAAAACTCGATTATCCAAGCCACCTCAATGATTGAGTAAATCTAGTTGTAACGTACCAAACAGATGAAGATTTTGGTCAGCCGCAAGTGTCCCCCATCAGAGGGGGAACGGGGCAGGCTAGTAAGCCGGCCCAATCTAGATGTATGTGTGTATCTCTTGGCTAGTAAAAGGTATCTATGTGTTTACTGAGGCGACCAACAGTGGGATCGACTGAAAATCAAAAATGAAACAAAGTTGGAATAAAATCAAACCAAACCAACTGCACAGAAGGACACAAAAGCCAAATACAATTTTACTATTCACAATGGCATGATCCCACCAAAACAATAACTAGCAAAGAAATGGAGAAACAAGATACAATATCACACTCACGGATACAGATACAATGCGACCGTGCTGATATCGAAGACCAGAAGCAATAGCATAACATGAATGAGAAAAAAAAAAATGATTTTTTCCTGCTTATGTGGTTCTTCATCTCCAATATAAATACCGGTGTCAGTTGTATTTTCAATTCATTTCAGTACACATTCTCACCTGGTTTAGTACACCAAACCACACAACTTCTCTTCCACCTCTCTTTTTGAATTTTTGTACTTTATTCCCAAGTGCGTTGCGTAAAGAGTATTTTTCCCAAAAATCGGTGTGTAAAGTTTAAAATTTTTTAGAATTATTAATATAATATAAATTAAATAAAAAGAATTTATAAAATAAAAAATTAGTTAAACTTTTTAAATGAAAGACAAATCAAAACGAAAGTTCTCGGACCGGAGAGTAAATAGATTACAAGAAACTACGGAAAAAGTGCCGGGAAATCCCCGAAAATCGAAAATAAAATAATGTTACCGGTGAAATTTTTGAATTTCTAGCCAATGGAAATTGGATAGGAATTCGAAAAATATACAAAATACAATATTGTATTCTTGTTAAAAAATTTACTCTTTTTATTGAGAAACTTTCGCGAGAAATTGTTTCATTTAAAAGGAAGACAAAACGATAATACTTTATTAAATAATTTAAAAAAAAAAAAAATCAATTTAATTATCAAGTTCCTAATTAAATTTTCTTTTATCCTTCTTTTCTCTATTTTGTTTTATTTTTGTTTTTTTTTTATAATCATCTTCGTTCCCGCATTCGCCCGTTTTTTGACAACAACAAAAACATCAACAAACAAACGAATAAACACAAAATCGGAACATAAAATCATATAAATATACAGCACCTTTCCAGAAAATCGGGAAAATTCGGAAAACAGTGGTGAAAAATTCTCTGTGATCTAATTAGCAAAAAGAAAATCCAAGAAAAAAAATTTGTTTGTGATATTTTAATTTAAAACAAAAAAAAACAAAACGAAAATGAAATCATTCGTTGCTGTTGCATGTGTTGCACTTTTCGTTGCTGCCGTTTATTCAGCCGATGAGGAGAAAAAGGAGGGAGACGTTAAAATCTACAAGCGCCTTATTCCAGCTGATGTTCTTAGAGGTAAGAGGTTTTGTTTTTGAATTTTATTTTATTTTTTATTTTATTTTTTTTTTATTTTATTTTTTTTATATTTTATTTTATTTATTTTTATTTTATTTTAAAATTAAAAATGGAAAACTTGAAATTCTTGCGAAATAATATAGAGATTCCTTCTATTTAATGGTTTAATGATAATTGATTGGAAACTATAATTGAACTGGTTTATTTTATTTGTTTAATTGTGACATTTCGGTTTTTAAACGTGGGTTGCTTTTTCAAAAGAATTCAATTCGCCCCAAAATTAATTTATTTCAACAGGTGCCCTCGTTTGTGCCAAAATACCACCATTAGATAAATAAAATATACAATAAAAAGGGATTATTCTCAAGAAAACCACATAAGGAATATATATTAACATTACAACGGTTTCTGATAAAGAAAAAAATGATCCTATTCCAATAAAATAGACAATAAGAGCCTGCACGGTTTACAAATTTTCCCTTCACCTTTATTTTTTTTTTTTTACAATTAGTACCCTTGAAAAAAACTAAAAAAATAGGACCCAAAATGCGGTTTGAAGTTAGTAGGTTGAATTAGAAAAATTAGGGGCAAAATAATAGTACTCTAAACTATAAATATAAAAGAATATGGTATTGTAAAGTCTAGGGATTGTAAATATATTTTTAAAGTTGTTTTTTTTTACTCTTTGCTTACTTTATAAATGCAAAAAAACAAAATGTTCTCCCTACTGGACTCCAAAAGGTTGCATTGAAATGCAGTTTTTGACTGAGATATGTGAGGGAGGCAGTTATATTCTATTTATTTCTCTTTATGTTATGTTCTGCTATTTTTCTACAGTTTTTTTACTTTTTATTTTTTATTATTTTTCTAAATTTGATTATTTTTTTATTTTATTTTTGTTGCCTATTCATGCTCTTCATTAGTTTTTTTCTATTTTTCACTTTTATTTTTTTTTTCTTTTTGTGTTCTAATACGTTTTCCATTTACCTCTGCTTTTTTTTATAAATTCATTTTGAGACTGCTAATTATATTTATAACGATTTTTGTAGGAAACTATTTAAAATGAAATTATTAAAAAAAAATTGGAGAATTATTAAAAAATAAATTAATAAAATATTTTAAAAATTAAAATTAAATTAAAACAATAGAATTTAAAAGAACGACGGTTCCATTCCCATGGATTAGTACTATATTTAACCAACCTCCCTGAATAGAAAGTTAGGAAAATCGATTTTATCTCTTTCAGCAGATTAATTTAGCTTAGAGCAGTTTTTAGAACTTTTTTCATTTTTGTTATTTCCATTGTATCTTATTCGATGTTTCTTTGAGCCATCATGAAATATAATACAATAGTTATAACTATCTTCTGGAAACGTATCAAATTAATAATCGAGAGCTCAATTACTAAAACATTTCATTGGATATTTCCTTGTTAAAAGGAAATAAACAAAAATCGACCATACAAAACACCTTCCATGGTCATCTGGAATAGATAGCCAATCTATTCAGACAAAATAATAAAAGATAACTTCGATTTGAGTTTATAAGATGTTCCAAGGAACTATCTTCATGGTTAATTGTAATTTCCGGTCATACTGTTTATTTTATTTATTAAAACGAATGATTTCATAAATTAAATAAACATTATGACGCAAAATTTCAATTAATATCAAACATAGATTGTGAAGCATCTTCTTAATTGAAATAAAAAAGCTTTTTTATTAAAATTGCAAATAAAACCGCCCCTGAAGACTCAAAATAGAAGAAAAGGCAAATAACTATTTTTTCAAAGAAAAAAGGCTATTGTTTCATAAAAAAATGCTTTTCTTGGATAAAATTCATGAAATTCACATTCACTGTCCTGTCGCCCCGAAAGAGGGAGGGGGGGAAGAGGGTAATTTCATCCCAGCTAGGAGTTTTCTCGTGGGATCGAAATAGGGAGACCTTGGACCAACTTGGATCATCAGAACAACAACCATATTTTAGTTTGGCCTGCATTATTCTCATTCAGTGAATGGATTTTTTTTTCCTACGACCTTCCTTACATTCCATTGAGGCAGTTAATATTGAAAGTGTGACATAGTGGGAATACTCTATGCTCTACAACCCTGTTCATGAGAGGGTTCAAATTGTTGTTTCACGAAAAAGTGACAAAAAAAACTATAGAATTATAAAAAAAAAACTTTCCTTTAACGAATAAAAAAAATATTATTCCATGAAAAAAAAACCCATTATTTCATGGAAATATCCAATTCCCATTGTGAAATATATGAAACTCTGAGGAAATATCTGATATTAACCTTCTAAAGAATCATCTAGCCATGACGATGGCTTACACGCTACCTTGATTCAACAATAAAAACCAAACATCCTGTCTCAAACAAATTACCAACACGAAAAAAGATACAAGAACTAAATAAAAAATTAACGGAAACCAAATAATAAAAGAGAGCTCAAAAGAGAGCTCAAAAACAATAGATACAAAAAAAAAAACGACAAAAGAACTTTCGGGGAAGAATGGAAACTAAATAGAAAAAAAATGTATCTAAAACTCAAAAGCTTTCCATCTCAATGCACTTGAAATTTAGTTTGGTTAATTTAGTATATTTTTTTTGGCATTTGAAATTCAAATTTTTAACTTTTTCTAACCATAGTTCCGGGTTTACGGTCTTAAGAATTTTTCTTTCTCAACGATCTTGCCTTTTCCGTAAAAAGGCAAAAAAACTAAAGAAGGAA
Source organism: Hermetia illucens (assembly GCF_905115235.1). Classification (NCBI taxonomy): domain Eukaryota; kingdom Metazoa; phylum Arthropoda; class Insecta; order Diptera; family Stratiomyidae; genus Hermetia; species Hermetia illucens. The sequence continues at coordinate 10,446,883 of NC_051855.1, read as the reverse complement.
AGCGAAAAGCACGGCTTCCAATAAAATAAATGATAAATAATAAAAAAAACAAAGGAAGAAATAGAAAATTGGGTAGTAAAAAAAAATAGAAAAATAAATACAAAAAGTAACAATTCTATTCAATTTTTATATTTTTTCTTTCATTTATTCTATGAAAGAAACGTAAAAATCAGAGCGAAAAAAATTATTATTTAATTATTGTTTCAAGGCGGCAGATTGCCCCTGCTTTTATAAGCCAGTTCCTAAAAAAAAAACAATTTAATTTTGGGAGTAGAAAGCCTAGTCGATATCTGCCGGTTCATCTATGTATGTCTATTTAAAATACCATAAAATTTTGCCTGAAAATTCTTTCTCAACTTATTGTCAAATACTTTTGACTTTATGGGCCTCAAAATGGGAATGCGTGTTTTCAAAAATGAGCAGTCTATTGCTTCCAGAGGTGTCTTAAGTTTTTTATTTAAATCAAAACTTAAGAAATAGAAACAGATCATCCACTATTTGCTCCATGAATCCGATAACACCCGATGAAGTATTACCCATTTTAAGGGAAAACCCTGGTTTACCAAAACTCAAAAAATCTTCAAAATATATTTGAACCTTCAACCTTAAAGTCAAATTTAATTCATCCATAAATCCATGAATCCGATAACACCCGATGAAGTATTACCCATTTTAAGGGAAAACCCTGGTTTACCAAAACTCAAAAAATCTTCAAAATATATTTGAACCTTCAACCTTAACGTCAAATTTAATTCATCCATAAAAAATAGCCAAATTTGTAGGAATTATCACTCACTTTTACTTACAAGTGATTTTCGCCACTCTAAGCATGAACCTGAAAAATTATCCAATCAGTTCAGCTTTCCAACCCGAACACTTGACTCAATTTTCTGCATAAATCTATCGTCAAAACTTAGACCAGTTACCAAACCACAACCACCAATCCCATCTGGCTTCTAGACTTTTCTTAACAAATAAAACCAGAAGTCTTGGCAATGGGGATCAACCAATATGGAAAATCTTATTCAATCTCGTCCCAAACTCACTACAGACTAATCGATGGGTAAGACATCAAGTAGGACCACTCTCATTTTCAATAAGTAGGCCAATTTCGGTATACCATTCGTGTGGCTGTTATTTTGCCATTCTTTTCTGTTTCATTCCAGCAATCTTTGACGGTATTTCTCCCACTTTATTGTCGTCATCTTAAAGTGAAATCCAAAGAGTCACGTTGCCAATATATAGCAATAGATATATTGACTGCGCAATCTGAAATACACAGGCAACGCGTGCCTATAATGAAACCACATTGGGTCGTTGCATGGAACCCTGTAGTTTGCCAAATGTAAATCATATGAATTTAAGCCCCCTTTACCCTCATATCTTCTCGGATATAGTATGGACGGGTTGGAAAGTGAAAGTAGAAAAACAGATGGTAAAATGTTTGTGAAAGGTGACTAGTTTATTACGTTCAGAATCATATGATTGAGCATTTGTTGAGTTTTAGTAATATCCATTTGGTCGATGGTTTTAAAATGGTATATATAAATGGTGTTTGTCGGGTGGGTTTTAAAAATTTTTATAGATCTCGCAGATATTTATGAATCAATGGATTAAATTGTCATAACCAGGCAAATCACCATATTTTCAAAGTCGTAGAACTAAATTGTAAAATATGGTATAATTATCTTCCTAGTTTACGTTTAACAATCAAAAGATACAATTGATTCTTTGTAGGTAGTTAGACAGGTAAAAAAAAACACAAATTTATTTTTCCTTTCCGCCCTCTTTATTAATAAAAGAAAACAAACAAAGAAAACCAGTTCTGCATTTTCTCGACAGCTCAGAATAATTGCTCTTTGAATATAAATAATTGTTTAGTTTACATTAACAACAATTCATGGTAATAGCAAACAATTAATGTCAAGCAATGCTATTATATTATACCAGGCAAAAAATACACGGTCAAGATACAAAAAAAAAAACACTTAGTGGCACACCATGGGCGGTTTACCTTAAAGACTTGCATTCACTAATGAATTCAAGCCCAACCTATAGTCTGTGTCCCCATTTTTCAACTTTACTCTTCAAAATTCTGCAAGAATGCTGGGGTAGTTGTATAGATTGCATATGGTATTGAAACTATTTTTTTTTCGCGGATTATCTAAAGCTTGCACAACTGAATCCAACGAATCATATCTAGTATGCGAGGTAGTATATAGTTTTCGCTATAAATGAATGAACCTTTCAAGGCTTAGAACTAATAATACATGGCGAAATGGAAGAAATAGGATGGCTTCAAGGTATTTTAATATTCATCAAGATTAAATCAGTAAATTGCCGGAAATGTTTCCAAATCAACATATCCTCTTGGAAACCCCTCGATTTCAAAAAGTCCCATGAAACTGTCCAGGCTTTACGATACATCCAAAATCTACCTTTGTGATGCCATTTATTATATTTACGACATATTCAGATTTATTTATATTTACCAACCAACCGACCAACTTGAATCACCCAATGCACCTGTACTACTTCACAGATACTCAAATCCGGTAACATATAGACACCGACCCTCCCGTCTAAAACAAGTCATGAGTCACGATTATTGCATTTTACAAAATAAAATGCCAACACCAACTTCATCTGACCTCAATTTTCACCCAGCCATGGTTTTAAACACCACTGGAATCACTCGACCATAGCTTAGGTCGTCCGGTCTATGCACCTCAGCGAAAAATGATGGTCATGCACCAGAGGGCAATTCTCTTTATGGTTAGTGCGTGTATTATGGGTGTAGACAGTTTTAGTGATTTCAGATATTACATGAGATGATCACTTGGTTCTTTTAAAAGATTCAATTAGTGACAGTCCAACAATGTCAAAAATGTTAAAACTTGCAAAGTTCGACGTTCTGTAAGGATTGGGAGATCTAGAAAGTGGAGTAACACTAGAAATCATACAACTACACGACCCTTGCATTTTTTTTCTGCCAAAAATTTTGGCACAAACGTTTTCAGATGAAGAACCTCATTTAGATGGTGGACTAAGGCTATGTATAAATCCTCGTTCTTCTGGAGCATCCCCCCATAGGGGTATATAATGGTTGTCAACTATCTTGCTATCTCGCTATAAGTCCTTGTCGACTGCTCGGTTTTTTTGGTGTACTAGTCCCTTCAAATCCTATTAAACATCAACAATAACAAATTATGATCTTCTTCAGGCAATTAGTTGATAACTCCTAATTTGGGCGTACGGTTTAAGGCCATTTTTTTTCATTCCAAACCAATCCAAGAAAGTTATTAAAGTTATGAGGCTGAGGTCAAAAATGAGTGCAAATATTAATAATATAAACCAAATATTTTATTTATTATTTTTTTTATTTATTTTTTTCTTTTTAATATTTATTATTTTTTTTTTTAAATATTTATTATTTTTTAAGGTTTTAAAGTGAAACAAAACCTTATTAAAATCGATTGAATATCTGTCTGCCTCTCATACCCTGATTTATTCAAAATCGGCGGAATTTGTTTCAAGAAATTTGGCGGGAACTTGTGGTCCCTTTACATATAGCAAGTGGTACCAATTTTTGATGAGCCTAAGGGAGGCTCTCCATACATGCCCAAGGAGGGTGCAACATTTTTTTCCACCGAATCCGACCATTTGGAGCATCAAATGAAAAAGATCGATTATTGTTTCTTCAAACCGACATTGGATTTACACAGGAGAGCGAGGGGTCAAAATGAGAGCCCCAAAAAATGAAAGAGGTCTCGATTTCAGAACCTATCCAACCGAAAAATCTAAAAAAAAATCACAATGGCTATCTAGATAGACTCTAGACCTCAAAGTGCATCAAGCTCCGATATATCCATCCACAAATAAATAATAATATGGTAATAACCATATTTCATAAATTTATCTAAAACCCCCCTTAAGCTCATCCTATAAATACGAAATTGGGCATCGTATGTAGGGGATAATATACAGCTTAAAAAATTTGAAGGAAATCCAACTCTTAGGGACAAAATTATAAAATGTGAATTTATTCCAGTCTAAGGCATGTATGATATCATCATCATATATCAATCCATCACTACCACAATAAAGTGAGCTCATATGAACCAGGCCTTGAAGGGGAACATGTCATTTTTCCTGTTTTAGTTTTTGTTTTTTGGTTATTTGTATATCAGTATCAATTATTGGAGCCAGACTTATCTATATGCATATCCTATGTAATGAATAGTAGAAGAATGAGAATGAGTACTAATTCAGATGAATATATTGTACTTTCTACCAGCGGCGTTCACGAAGACATTCTTAACCCAAATCTTCCTTTTTTTAATTCTTGCAGATTTCCCTGGAATGTGCTTTGCATCAACCCGTTGTGCCACAGTTGAACCAGGCAAGACATGGGAATTGACTCCATTCTGTGGACGTTCAACTTGTGTTGTATCTGAAGATCAACCACCAAAGTAAGTAGACGATATGATTTATAAAAAGTATCTTTGTCTTCCAAAACATCTGCACAAGATTGTGTCCTTAGATAAATAGTACTATTGTGACTATTTTATCCTAATACATTATTGCCTTCCCCTAATTTCAGACTCTTGGAATTGGTTGAAGATTGCGGACCACTTCCATTGGCCAATGATAAGTGCAAACTGGACACCGACAAGACCAACAAGACCGCCCCATTCCCATACTGTTGCCCAGTATTCACATGCGAAGCTGGAGCCAAATTGGAATATCCAGAAATCAAACAAGAAGGTGAAGAGAAGAAGAATTAAATAAACAACAAAAAAAAAAATTATATAAAATCAACAAAGTAAACTATTAAGACATAAATAAAATTAAAAAAAAAAACAACAATTTTTCTACAACAAACATCTACCAAACATCTAGAAAAAGAAATCAATAAAATGTAAATAATTTTTTAGTTGTTCATTTTGGAAATAAATAGAGAGAAAATAAAACGTACGAAATGAAACACTCATATATATATATATGTATAAAGATATAACAAAAAAAATTAAGAAAAAATTCTAAAACTAAATATAAAACCAGAAAAAATATTCAAACCAACGAAATTTAGAAACATAAAAAAAATACGCACAACCAACAAACATTTAGAAGTTTTCTCTGTTTTTTTTTTTGATATCTTGAAAATAAAAACAAAATAAAATAAAAAATTAAAACCTTATCTAGTGCTTTCTATCCCATATAACACCAACCAACCGTAGAAAATCGTCATCTAGATTTTTAAATCTTTTTTTACATTGAAAACAAGACAAAAAAAAAAAAAAGTAACAAAACGGAAGAGAGAAAAAAAGCACAGCAAAGAAACGTTTTTATTTTTAAATTAATTAATATTAAAATAGATATCAAATATTCTGTTTTATTTTTTATTCTTTTTATTTTTATGTATATTTTTTTTACTTTGAAAAGTCACGTTTCTTATATTTTTTTAGAAAAGATAAAACAAAAAAACCAAAATTCGGTGAAAAAAATATCCAAAAAAAATTATTTAAAAAGAAAAAAATAAAACTAAAAGTGTTTTAATAAAATACAACAAAAAGAAAATTCCCCCTCTTCCCTCCCTAATTATGATGGTCAGCTAAATATCTAAATCTGTCGGATTTCAAAACTGTCCGCCTTAGCATTCCAACATCATGTCATCTGCATTAAACTCACAAAAGACGACAACACCGACCGGGTGATTGCATCTTTCAAGGTTACGCCCGAACGGCGGTACAACAGCAGGCGCGTGTGGGATTCACACCCACTAAAAACCACCCCCGGTCTCTCCAGCCCCAGCCCCGCGGGACCACCATTAAGGTATTACTTCGCGGGGTAGGTTTGCTCTTAGGCACTCATCCTTCTCCTATTTGCGGCTTTCCTCCTTCTTTGTTCCTTCAGCAACTCCTCCTGCATTTGGATGATTGCGGAGCCAACCGGAAGCCACTTCTCCTCGGACTCCAGCATCTCAGTAACCAAGCTCTCCGGGGTCCCGCTCCTGCCCAGCACCTGGTTTAAGCTCCCTCTCTCCATCGCAAATCGTGGGCAGTGAAACATCACATGCTCTGGATCCTCCGGTATGCCATCGCATCTGGGACAGTTCGGAGAATCATCCAACCCAAAGCGGTGCAGATACTGCCTGTGAGGAACTGGATAATGTGGTAGTTGGTATCCCCATGTTTTCGCTCAAGCCACACCCTAATGTTGCGAATGAGCCTGTGCGTCCACCGACCTTTCGCAGACTCGTCCCATCTGCGTTACCAGAGATCAAGCGACTCTGACCTTGCCGCATTTCTACGCTGTGCATGCCCCTCCATATGTCTTGCATTGTACAGGACACTCATTTCTTTGGCCAGAATGTCAACCGGGATCATGCCTGCCACCACCAATACTGCCGCATCTGATGTGGTTCTAAAAGCACTGCAAACCCTCAAAGCCATCCACCGGTAAACCGAGTTCACCTGCTTCCGTCTCTGAGAGTTTGCAAGCGCCTCTGCCAACACAGGCGACGAGTAGAGCAGGATGAAGCGCACCACTCCGGCTAGCACCAACCTCCGGCAATGTTTCGGCCCACCAATATTTGGCAACATTTTTGCAAGTGCCGTGGTGTCACTGGCTGCCTTTTGGCATGCATACTCTAGGTGCTCCCTAAAACTCAATTTGGTGTCAATTATTACCCCCAGGTATTTGATAGCCGGCTTTGATACGACCTCCACTTTTACAGTGTTATTTTTCCTGCGTTTCGTTATCAAGACCGCTTCCGTTTTCGCGTCCGCCAAGGTCAACCACAGCTAGGTCATCAGCAAAGCCGACAATCGTAGTCCCCTCTGGGACGGGAAGAGCAAGCACCCCATTATACATGATATTCCACAACAAGGGACCAAGTACCGATCCCTGTGGTACCCCGGCTGTGAAAGTGTACTCTTTGGGGCCCTTATCCGTCCCGTACCAGAGAGTCCTCTCTGAGAGGTAGTTTTCCACCAAATTCGCTAAGTATCCGGGGACACCTATGTCAGCCAACGCCCCTTTAATTCTATTCCAGTTGGCCGAGTTGGATGCGTTTTTGATATCCAACGCCACTACGACACAGCAGCCGCCAGAAATCAGTTAACCTTTTGCCAGGTTTACCACCATGCCAACTACGTCCACCGTAGAGTGGGCGCGTCGGAAACCAAACTGGCGTTCCGACAAACCATTGCTGGTTTCGACGATGGGCAGGAGTCTGTTATAGATGACTCTCTCCATCATCTTTCCCATTGTATCCAACAGGTAGATAGGACGATACGACGCTGGGTTTCCAGGTTGCTTGCCAGGCTTCGGAAGCAACACCAACTTTTGGTTTTTCCACTGGGCAGGGAATATTCCTTCTTTTAAGCACGCCTCGAAGGTGTTGGCGAAAAGGTCGGGCCTAGTCTTCACTGCCAGTTTCAAAGCTCGGTTGGGGATGCCATCCAAACCTGGGGCCTTGTTGTCACCGAACCTACCACATATTTCCCGCAGTTCCTCCACAGTTACAGGCGGTATTATGCCGTCATTTGGCTGGACAAAAACTTGCCTTCCCCGGTTTTCGTGGTGAGGGAACAGAGTGGTAACAATCTGTTTCAGGAGGCGCGGACAGGTCACCTGGGGTGATTTCCGCAGCCTTTTCATCACCACTCTGTAAGCCTCGCCCCAAGGGTTTATGTCGGCATGGTCGCACAGCTGTTTGAAGCAGTTCTTTTTGCTCCTCCGAATGGCTTCCTTTAGGCGGCCACGTCCTGAATTTCAATACCACCAAAAACTCCTTGGGCCGCACTCTCGATCTCTTCCTTTCCAACCTCCCCGAGCGCCACCTCTCTTTATTTCCTGGCACATCCCCGTATGTAAAAACCGACGCTCAACATCCCGCGGTTGAATTTGAAGCGGAGCTCCCTCGTTCAAAACCCAAAACCAAGCGTAAACCCACTAAGTTCAACTTCCGCAAAGCCAATTTTGACGGTCTGAATTCAGCTTTAGCGTCTTTCAACTGGGCACATATATTAAGTAATTCATCGTGTGATCAAGCTCTTAACACCTTCTACAATATCCTCTCTGATCTACTCTCCTGTTATGTCCCTTCTTCCCCTCCCTGCCTACGTTCTTACCCAAGTTGGTTCACAACGAAACTTCATATTAACATTCGCTTGAAACATACACTGAGGAAGAAGTTTCGGACTTCTAAAAATGACGCCGACCTTGCTCACTTTAAAGCTATACGATCTACTGTGAAGTCAATGGTCAGAAAAGCGCGTAAAAGGTACCTTTTGAGCGTCGAAGCCGCCCTTGCCCGGGGTAACTTAAAACCCTTTTGGTCTCACGCTCGCAACTCTCGTAATCCAACTCAATCTGTCCCTTCTTCTATCAGCTTCGCTGACTCCACTGCCAACTCCCCACAACAATCCTGCGACCTTCTCTGGACCTACTTCTCTTCAGTGTTTTCTCCCTCGAGCCCTTCACCCTCTACACCTTTCATAATCACAAACTCCTCCGAATCACTAGCCATTCCTCTCCTTACGCCTTCCTTGGTTGAGTTCCTCATTGGTAACCTTGACCCCAATGTCGGACCTGGCCCCGATGGGCTTCCTAATATCTTCCTCCTTAACTGTAGAAAACACATTTCCCTCCCCCTGTGTATAATCTACAACAAAAGTCTTGACGAATGCTACTCCTCCTGTTCCAAAATTCTGGAAAGATATGTCAGCGACTGGTTGTCCGCCCACTTTGGCCAACACATAGTGAAAGAACAACACGGCTTTGTTAAACGTAGGTCCACTGCCTCCAACCTGCTTGACTTTACCAACTTTGTCGCCAAATGTCTAAATTCACGGCAAGAAGTGCATACCATTTACACTGACTTCGCGAAAGCCTTCGACACTGTAAATCACAAGATACTTCTATCCAAACTCTCGTCCCTAAACGTTCCCATACCACTTGTTTTATGGCTTGCCTCTTACCTTTCCAACCGATCCTGCCGCGTCTCTTTGGACGGCTGTACTTCCCACTCCTCCCCCTCTTCTGGCGTCCCACAGGGATCTATTCTGGGTCCTTTGCTATTTTTATTCTTTATTAACGACCTTCCTCCCCTCCTTACTTGTCCCTGTTTGCTCTATGCAGACGACCTTAAGCTGTTTTCCGCTATATCGTCGCCTATGGACTGTGTTTCCCTTCAGAATAACCTGGACACTCTGGTTCGTTGGTGCTCGACTAATGGTTTAGCGCTAAACGTCAGAAAGTGTCACTCTATGTGCTACTCCCTAAAGTCCTCACCCACTTCTTTCTCCTACTCGCTTGACGGACATTCCTTATCCTGCTTAAATTCCACTCACGACCTCGGAGTCACTTTCGACAATAAGCTCCGCTTTGACACCCATTGCCTCGATGTCATCAATCGAGCAACAAAATTGTCAGGCTTTATTCTTCGCTCCTCCTCTGATTTTGACTCCATCCAACCCTCCTTAGCTCTCTTCAATTCCCTTGTGAGGAATACCCTCGAGTATTGCTCCGCGATCTGGTCACCCACTCGTAACTGTGATTGAAGGAAGGCCTGAAACCAAAACAGGACCTTAGGAAGGCTTAGAACAGACCTAAGTCATCTTTACACCGAAGCTAAGCGGAGATTAGCCCACATGCTCCCAAAAAAACCGGGGGAAAACCGGGGTAGGTCAAAGGTGCAGGCAGGAATCAGGAAGTCCGCCATTATCTATGCTAGTGCGGTCAAGGGTATTCGATTGGCCATACTGCTAAACACGTTTCCCGAGCAAATACCCACTCGTGAGGAGCAGGAAACTATCGAAGACCTTGTTGTTAGGCAGATGTGCAAGGGATGGACTGTGAAGCTTACGTTCGCCGGGATACGCTTTCGACCAGGTTAAATACTGGTGGACTGCACGACGGACACTGCAGAGTGGCTTAGGACTATAAGAGGTCTGTCCATAAAGTTTCAGGACTTTTCAAATTGCACTGGAAACTTTTGATAAGAAATCGTAGTTTGTAAATTTCCAGCTTGGGAAGGACCAAACCGGCGACATGTGCTGGAGATGAAATACCGGGAGCTCACATGTTGACAGTGTTTCTTCCTAAAACCGCAGCAATAGAGACGGTAGATCTCATGGGACTCCTAATCGCTAAGAATGAGAATCTCCATACGCAATTATGGAGAGTCTTCAGAAGCAAGGTGGATGGCAAGGGTACTCACCCTCCTCACCGTCGGGGTATATGACCGATCCCTGGAGGCAATCAAACGTCGGAATTGCCATATCAACTATATATTTGGTAACATAGCTGTGCACGTGCACAGGGAAAAGCCGAGGAAAGAGACTTCGAAGTAGACATTGGGTGGAAAACTTCCCTGAAGGAACCTCGGAGACCGTTGAGACAGAAAAAAGACTGGATCAAACAGGGAAGTAGACCTGCTGCCCAGTAAAGAGCAGAAGCTGGATGACCTAGACCTAGATCTTCCCAGGCTTAGGGTGGACAGCAACGTGCCAGAAAGTGTCATGTCGGAGGAGGAGGGTGATACTCCGACAGTGGAGAAGACGTCCAAACAATAACGGAGCCAATGGGCAGCACTAAAACAGCCCAGATAAACCTTCACCATGCGAAATCTGCATCTGAGGTAATTGCAAGGGCAAGTTCCAAGGAGAATGTTGGAATAATGCTGGCTCAGGAGCCTTGGGTGTACGGGAGCAGATTCGCGGCCTGTAAAGAGGAAGCATGCCCGTAATTTGGGACTCCTCTAACGAAAAAACCAAGAGCTTGCATCATTCTGAAATTTAATTAAAAATATATATGTCTTTCAGAGTGCCTGACCGGGGACCTTGTGGTACATCACAATCATCCGTAGATTTAGGACTTGTCTTCTGAATAAAAGGGGACTGGCGTCGACCGCAGAGAAGGTCATGACTCGATGATTGCTTACCTTCACTTGTTTGTTGCCTCCGCGGCTTAGTTCCCCTAAGTTTATGTGGTGTCGATCTGGAACTGTCTGAACATTGAAAAGTCTGTATTCGCCACGAGGTCTCCATTCGTCATTGGGTTTAGGGACCATGTGAAGTGGCGAAGACCAACAACTGTCTGAAGGTCTGCAAATACCTTGCTTAAGAAGTTCTTCAAACTCTTTCGGCGCAACTACGAGCTTTTGCGGTGGCAATGGACACACCTTACAGAAAATCGGGAAGCTGGCAGTGTTGATGTGGTGCTGAACATCATGCTTAACGGGCTCAGAGAGTCTAAGTTCGGTAGTGATGTTGCGGTATTTATGGAAAAAGTGCGCGAATACGTGGGTCGGCAACGTCTTCAAAAACGATGGAAAAAGTGCTGGGTGAACAGAATGAGATTTTTCCTGATGACCTAAGGGAAGTTGTGGGATCAATGGGGGACCTGTTTGTAGAACCACTCCAATCCATAGTCGCACAGGAAATCTGCGCCTAAGATAGGGATTCTGCCGTCCGCGATAATGAAGCGCCAAGAAAACCCTCGTCGTAGTCCTAAACTCAAGTCTATCCAGCTGTCGCCACACATGCGGATCGACGAAGAATTTGCTGCCGCGAGTTTTCCAATAATTGCGGTATTAAATTATGATGCTAGGATACGGGAAGAACCGAAACCTTAGCGCCTGTAACGATCAAGTAGTTGCGCCGGATCAAGGAGTCGTAGATTGTGAGACGACGTGGTGCTGTATTCCGGGTAGCAGTGGCCAAAACTCCCGGCAAGCCTGGTGTTTTTGGTGAAAAATTGCGGGGCTGGAACATTTCTTAGTTTTTTCAGCGAACCTACGATGGTACCAGTATGCCCCAGTGCTTGCCGAAAGTATCGACAACCTGCTATCCGATCGCCTATTTCGAGAGGCGGATCTAGACCTTGATCTACTCCTACTTCCCGAACGCAAAGGACCGACGGCCTCTACCAACTCAGAGACGGTAGCTGTTAATGCTGCCACCTGTCGTGAGACACCTCGCCAACCATGGGTCGCACGTGGACCTCATGAATTTTATCCGTTGTGGGGGCTAACATGTTCAAAGACCCCCATGTCAGCACGGCCTGTGTGCTCTCTGGGAGCCTCTGCTGCCACATAGACTGTAGCAGCTCGGTGCCGACTTTGTCACCCCTACTTTGGTAGTATTTGGCTTTGCGCATGCCCACCTAGCGTTAGCTCTCTCAATAAGTGATTAAGTTTATCCGTCTCACTTACTGATAGGCGCTTTGTGAGCTGCTCTTTAAGAGCAATCCTCGAGAACGTCGAAGACAAGCTCAACTCTCTCCTCATCTAGCCCCACCAGCGCGTGTTTGAAGCGAATAGCGTCCATTGTGACGCCGACCAAATCGAATTGTGGCCCGTTCTGGAGGAAACTCGCTGCTGTACGGCCACGGAAGTTACCGAGGGACTTTCCTCTTCTGCGGTGAACATTGTGAGCGGAAGCGAACAACCCACAAGAGATCAATAACACGCAAGCGGAACGAGTGCAGCAGTGATCAGAACGAAAGAGCGAAGAAAAAAATGAGCCTGCGCCGTCTCTTGCGGCAATCTCTTTTCTTAATATTTACGGTAGTTCTTCAAAATATGTTAACAATAAATGTTAAGTTGTGTTTGAACAAAAAACTCCAATTGCTGGCTCCGGTCCCGGCATAGGGGAGATTGACCCCTCTTTCGCTAAAGCCGGAGCTTGGTCTTTAGTATGCGAACTCTGAATACCTTGGGCACCTTCAGTTTCAAATAAGACCCTTACCCTGGTGGCCGGGCCAGCCAGGGTGGACATTCTTCCCGGACTACTCGTGGGACCAAGACATGGACTCAATTAACAAAAAAACTAAAACGACGATAGAAGAGGAGGCGATGATGCCAGGCGGATCATCGGAGGACGAGCTGCTGGCCTCCAGCCAGGAGACAGTGGCCTTCGAGAGCAGTACACTCGGTGCCAGCCGTAGCACCGTTGTGCTGAAAACAACCGCAGGGACCTCCCGGAGCGAGGCGTCAGACGGACTAGTGGCTTCCAGCCTGGAACCCACTGCCGTCAAGCTGGGTGTAGCGAGTACCAGACATAGTACTCCTGACCCGAAGCCCTCAGCGTCGGGGGATCCCTCGAAAGCGAAAACCGACAAGAATGTCGGTCGCCGGAAACCGACTAAGAAGCGAAGGTCCACGGGTGTCCTGCTCAAGAGCCAGTACCATGCATATTCTCGGCAAGATTGCCAAGAATAAGGAGGCCGGTACTGTCGATGAGCGGGATGAAAAAGACCTCGCTAAATACCAGGCGATTGTTAATGAATACAACAGCAAACGCCTGGCTGACGACGAGCAGGAGGCGAAGCCCATCGCTCTAAAACGCAACCGATCTCAAGACGAGGTCGAACAAGATAAGAAGCGGAGCAGAGTAGGCAAGAGCGCAGACGCCAAGCAACATCCGAAGGAAATTGTACAGCAACCGTCAGCCGGCGGGCCACGTACTGCGAAGCCCTTCAGCGACGTGGCCAGGAGTCACTTACGTGTGGCGCTGGCGGATGGCAATTCTGCTAGCGGCAAACTAACGCTGGAGGTGTGGACCAGTGTTGAGGCTATGCTGTCGGGCATGGTCTATGAGCATCTCCTCAAGACCGGAGGCAAACACCCGGGACTCACTCCCCACTTTGATTCATCTCAGATGGTCCGTGGTTCCACGTAATAGCTTGCATGAACCAGTTCTCTAAGAACTTTCTCGGTTCGTGTGTCGCTAAGATCAGCGACGCCTGGGAGGGCGTTAAGCTCAAGATTATCCCTTACGACGAGATTCCCAGGAGACCGGTCGCTCGCATCTGGTTGCCGAAGATCCGCATGGAGAAGGACAAGCTCGTTCATTTCCTGCGCCTTCACAACCCCGGGATTACCATGGACAACTGGGTTGTTATCAAGGAGGAGGAACCTCAGATAAACAGCCAGCCCGTACTACTCCGTATAAACGAGGAGTGCCTGGAGGCACTGAAAAAGGCCGATTATAAAGTGTGGTTCGGAGTCAGGAGGAGATGACGATCGACGGTCCGACGGGGGCTGACAAACTCTCCACGCAAGCAGATCATGCTGAGGGTAACGCAGATAAATCTGCAGCACTCGAAGTGCGCCTCGACTAATCTGCTCGTCTTCCTCTTAGAGGAAGACATCGACATCGCATTAATACAGGAGCCCTGGGTCGGAAGCGACCGAACCATCAAAGGGCTCCAAAGCAAATATTTTAATTTATTCCACAGCACAGGAGACGCTGATCAGGCTAAACCTAGAGCATGGATTCTTGAGAGGAAAAGTCTGCACGCTTTCCTGTGCCCGAACCTGAGTTCCAGTGACCTAGTTGTGGTCAAGCTGGACCAGGTGGGGGCAGAGAACGTGTATATTTCCTCGGCGTACATGACTCACAACCGATCAGCTCCGCCAGAAGAACTACAACATCTGACGAATACCATAACAGCAGCCAACCTGCTGATAGGCTGCGACGCGAATGCAAGGCATACGCTTTGGGGCAGCTCCGAAATCAACGAAAGAGGTGAGTCATTCTTTGATTTTATTATTACTTCAAATCTATCGGTGTGTAACAGGGGCAGTACACCAACCTTTCATTTCCCCTGCTCGGAGAACTGTGACGATTGGGAGGAGGTCCTTGATATCACTCTAATAACCGACTACGGGATTCTTAGGGTGGAGGACTGGAGAGTGTCTGACCAGAGATCCTTCTCTGGCCACAGTTGGATACTCTATAGTCTAGATCTCGCCGCAGAGGTCTCCAAGCCCTTTAGAGACCCCAGGAGGATCGACTGGAGAAAGTTTGGTCAGGTAATTAAGAACAAACTCTCCGGTGCGCAAATTGGTAGGATTGGCACGACAGGCGAACTGGAGTCAAAGGTCGGGGCTGTGGAGAAGGCATTTGATACCGCCTTCAAAGTCTCGTGCCCTACTAAGTACAACAAAAAGACCCTGCCACCGTGGTGGAACGAAGATCTCTCTAGTCTCATGAAGCTGACCAGAGCAATCTTCAACATCTGCTACAGGCAAAAATACTGGACTGCCTAAAGAAGTACAAGTCGGCCATCAGGACCGCCAAGAGGCGGTCTTAGCTAGACAATTGTCAGAACATTGAAAGCGCTAGTGAATCCGCAAGGCTCAGTAAGATTCTGTCCAAGGAACATAAGAGTCCATTCTTCCTTAAAAAGTCGGAAGGCTCCTGGACGAAATCTTCTAGCGTAACCTTGGAGCTGCTGGTGCAAACGCACTTTCCCTCCAGCGAGGAGGACTGTGAGTCAGAACCTCGCTTGGAGGGTTTGCGGCAACCCCAGCTGTGCGAGACTATCAAATCGGTAATTACCGGGGATAGGATCGGCTGGGCTTCTTCGCATACAAATCTCCAGGCCCAGATGGCATAATGCCAGTCATGCCACAGAAGCAGCAAGAAAGGGTTGTGCCGTGGCTTGTTGAGATTTACCGGAGTTGCATCTCTTTAGGATACGTACCGCAGTCCTGGGGGCGCTCACGGGTGGTTTTCAGACCGAAAGCGGGCAGGCGCGCGGTCATGAGTCCGCGAAGGACTTTCGACCAATCTGAAGAGCTGAAGACCCTAGAACGCGTCCATGGAGAGAACGCCTTTCTCTAAGTCCCAGCATGCCTACCTCAAAGGAAAATCCACAGAAACCGCCCTCCACGAGGTAATTGGCACGGTTGAGCGGTCGCTGCAGTACAAGCAGTATACCCTTGCTGCCTTCTTGGATATAGAAGGAGCTTTCAACAACGTCAGTACCAACGCCATCAAGGAACCCTTGACCGGTATTGGATTGGAAGGGTATCTCACGCATTGGATTATATCCATGCTGAGTACCAGGATAATCCAGTCCAATCTGGGAGGCAACCACTTGACCAGAGCTGTGAACAGAGGCATGCCCCAGGATGGCGCCATCTCACCGGTGCTCTGGACAAAATGGAGAAAATTTTACGTACATTGGATAGCAGCGGGGATAGGGGTGAAGGTGGTGGCGTATGCCGACGACTTGGTGATATTAGTATCAGGGATGTTTCTGTCCATTATGAGCGACATCATGGAAGGAGCGTTGCGAAAGGTGTGCCTGTGGGCCGCAAGATGCGGCTGATGCTGTTCACCACCAAGACAAGGGTACTTGAATTCCATCTACCATGGCTGAATGAACAAAGATTGGTTCTTTCCTCTAATGTAAAGTATCTGGGTGTAATCCTGGATCCTAAGCTGAATTGGAGGTTGAACATAGAACTGAGGGTGAAGAAGGCCTTCTATGCCTGTAAGAGAACCTTTGCAAAGAAATGGGGTCTCCGACCGAGGATGGTTCTCTGGATGTACACCGCTGTAGTGCGTCCGATCCTGACGCATGGCTCTATTGTATGGTGGCAGGCTTTGAAGAAGAAATACAATAGAACGAAGCTTAATAGGATTCAAAGAACCGCGTGTGCAGGTGCTACGGGGGCTCTGCAGTCCTGCCCGGCAGATGCTCTCAATGTACTCCTGCATCTCCTCCCCTTAGACCTCCACATCAAATATGTTGCAGCGTGCAGTGCCGTCAGACTACGTGAGTCCGGATGCTGTACGATGAGTCCTACAGCCACAGCAACAAGCTACCTCGGGAAATCTGGGCACCCCCCACGGACTATGTCACACGCAAGCTGAACTTCACGAGAAACTTTGCTGTGGACCTTCCAACCAGGGCAAAGTGGAAGACCGGCGGCGTGTTGCAGGACTATGACACGCTATTCTTTACGGACGGATCAAAGATGGCCTATGGAGTCGGCGCGGGGGTTTTCTCGAATACACACGGTGTATCCAAGTCGTATGGTCTCCCAGGTTTCGCCAGTGTATTCCAGGCGGAAGTACTGGTGATATTGGAAGTCTGCCGATGGCTGGAGCGTGATTCGAGCCCCAAGCGCAACATAGCCATTCTGACTGACAGCCAAGCGGCCATCAAGGCCTTGTACTCAGCGATGATATCTTCCAGGCAAATGGGGCAGTACAGAGACGCGCTTAACCGTCTGGGCGGCACGCTCAAGGTCAGTCTCCTCTGGGTTCCCGGGCATAGGAATATAGAGGGGAATGAGCGGGCTGACGGATTGGCCAGGCAAGGCTCTGCTCTTGGCAGTCCCTCGGCGAATACAGTCGGTGTTCCGGGGCCTGAGATGGCGAGGGCTTACAAGCTGTGCCAAATCAAGGAGAATTTGGCCCGCTTATAACATAGCCCGATCACGAGAGCTCCTGTGCCAGACGCGTGCAAATGCATTCAAGATTACGGCGCTCTGCACGGGGCACTGGCCCATAGGGGACAATGCCGCTAGGCTCGGTGTACCCTACAACTCGCATTGCCAATGCTGCGGAGAAGGAAGGGAGACCCTCATGCACTTTCTCTGCGATTGCCCAGCTCGAGGTCGAGGTCGAGTCAGGCTGCGGACACTGGGTAAACCATTCTTTGGGGACCTCAGTGAGATTTCAAGCTGCAGGGTCGGAGAGCTGCTTTCCTTCGTGAGTGCTACGGACTGGCTCTGAAGATCCGAGCCGGCTGGACTCTGCCGCCCTGTTCCCATAACAACAGTCACGGTCTTAGGAGTTTGTGGCATGAAAACGGCGCACCAAAGCGCTAATTGGGCTCCTCGGAGCGGTCACTGGTACCTACCTACCTACCTTCATAGCGTTTAAGTTAAGTTGTTGATGTAAAAGAAAATCTAAGAACCGTTTCCTCTTACCTTGATCTGTTGCTGTAAATATGTTTCTGGACAACTAATGCTGGCCGGATTGCTGATTTTGTAGTTTTGAATCTCTGAAGATTGTCCAACGAATGATCTTCACTACACAGGATGCATGGCGTCATCACGACATCTCGCGTTAAATGGTCGCACTAAATCACACTAACTCTTTTCACTGGGATTTCACTCGGCCGATTTCAAAGTCCTCGTTTATCACCACCAACTAATTACTCGACAGAAGACATTTAATGCAAGGCTCCCATTTTCCTATTCCTATTCGTCCCGGAACTCCAAGTGACGTATCTTCCGCTTGGCTTTACAGTGGACAACAAAATGATTGATCTGTTTTCTACGAATTGTTACGTGCAAGTATGGCAATACCGGATTCAAACTCAAATGGTTTGAGGCTAGAATAGAAGTTCAGCCAATTCTGATGACGGTGATCGTTTGTTGGCCGGTTTCTGGGGTTTTTTGATTAATTTTCAGGGATTTATCGGCAATGGATGTGTATACATTGATCGTGCGGTTGATTTGGCTAATAAAAAGGTGGAAATCGATATCATTCAAACTTAACGAAACGATCATTTTGGCCAGCCAACGCACACATACCAAGCCTGGCCATCACGGTCAAGTGATCGTTCAATCCAGCCTCGAATTTTGAGTGACAGCTTCGTGTACAACTGCGTTGACGAAAATACCAGGACGGGGTCGCCGAGCATTTTATTTATTATTTCGTTAATAGACGGCCCAAAACGATCGCTGTGTTATCCTTGCGTGAGAAAGACGTATTGGGCGTAGTTCACCAGGTTCCAATTTGCCAATGATCAAGATCCAATTGTGCACGATCGCAGGGCGTTGAACGCCTTCGAAGGTGACTAGCCCGACTAGGTGCTGCCTGTGGTTCTTTATTGGAACAAAAAAGTGCTATTGGACGGTGAAGTGCTGCTTGCTCTTCTGCCCATTCACCGCAGGAGGTCAAGGCATCGTTTCGACGCTGCTAGGCATCACGGCATGCCGGAGCGGGCAGTAATACCCAGCTTAGAAGCTGATTAATGAGGTCTGTTGGTGACTAGCTCGGAACACGATGAGTGAGTCTTGGTTTTTCCGCGGAATTTCCCGACTAAGATGAATAATTTCTGTGTTTTGATTTCAGCAAGTGCATCATCGCTGCGCTCCAATTCCCCGCCAGCCAAAGGATCAACGTCATCCACGGTATCAAACGAAAACCAGCACAATATGACTGGCGACAAGGTAAAGCCGCAGGACGCATTGTCAACGTCGAGCGCAGGACCCCTGCCTGCAACCAGCAATTCAAGCGGCGGCGGAAACGGAAGCGGAACCGAACAATTCCAAAAGGAACAACACCAGGAGAAACTGCAGACACTCAAGCAACGAAAATTCGACCTCGAGAAATTGCTCAATGAGAAAAATCTCCTGTTGGAGCAGATCCAACGTCAAGAGCAGCAAATTATCGCTGGCGATCATATATTCGACATGAACCTCCTCAAAGGAAACAGCACCGGGAACATCATGAATTTACGCAAGAAAATCAATACAACAAGCTTTAAATTGCCCAACAGCAACAAGGGGATGATGTACGCCACTAAAGAGGTAATTCCGCCCGAGTTTAGTCTGTCTCTCAACGCTAATCCCATTCTTATGTTAAACCAATCGAGCAGCGTAGCGGAAGTGTGGGTGATATGGAGAAAAAACTACGACAAGAGATCGTTAACACGCAATCCCATAAGCTGCCCGCGGTCGATGTGAACCTCTCAAAAGTAATCACTGCAAACTTACGCCCCTTTTACGTTGGCTTAACTCCATTCCTTTATCTTTCTTTATTCCTAAACAGTCCATGCGAAGCATGCCCTATACTGAGTACGACACAGTGGCCATATCGGCCGCACAGCAAAAACTGCTCCTCAAACGGCAGCAGCAACTTGACTGTAGCCCGATGGCGCCTATCCAACCCATCATTGACTTGTCCTCTGCCGATATTAACAACTTTATCAATAAAAACAATCAAAATCTATCCATTGCCGTCGACTACAACAAGAATTCCAGCATGAAATTGATGAACCACTCGCCGACAGGGGTAACTGTGAACCAATCGCAGCGCTACAGCCCTATCCCCTTACTGACCGCGTCAAATAACAATAGTATGTGTATCAATCGTGCGAATCCCGCCAGCTACGTGTCGGAGCGAAGGAATTCTATAAAATCCATGCAGCAGCACAAGAATTATCCGTCCCCAAAGCAACACAGACAGGATGACCGTCTGTCAATGGTCGTCAACAGTAGTGCTATCATTGGAGGCGGCTATGGTAGTGGTGCTCTGACGATGCCTGCCAAAATCAATCGCAGCGACTACGATCTCATCAACTGCAACGTCCTCTCGGCCCAACATACGATCTCGACCGGCATCTATCCCTATGAATCCGACAATTTCGTCAAACAGGATGACGGCACAAACGCCGGTTTTAGCAACGACAGTGTAGATTCCACCACCGCTATTCACGCCAATCTTCCAGCTATAAATAGCAATAGGACTTCCTCCATCCCGCTAGGAAACTCATTTGTGAACACCAATAATAAGGTAGTGAACTGCGATTCAGCATTGATGATGCGGTTACTGCAGCAATCTAACTTTGGTCCACACGGCGACTACGAAGATTCTTTGTACTCCCATCAGCGATCGTCCACTTTGAGTGGACGAAAATCCGCTCAAATTTCTGCCGACATGATGCCTATGCGACCTCTAACTTCAATTGATATTCATTCACCACAAACAGTTGGCTTGGGTGGCTATTGGAAGACGTTGGGAGCAGAACGAATTTGGTGCACAGTTGACACAAGGTAAGTAGAAATCAAAGGGACGTAGTCAGTGCGCTCCATTTTTCGCTTTTCCCCTATTTACAGCTACGACAGTAGTAGTATGCAACAAAGTAACGCCAAATTGAAAAAATCGGCTGCTATTACACGAACAACGGTATGATTGAAACTGTCTTCATAGCAGGATTAAATATTAATATGTATCTCGCCCTTCTATAGCCGACCAAATCGATTTCATTGGGGAACTTCGATATCATCGGTGGTGATTATGTCAGCTGCAAAGATGAACTGGTCGATAAAATTTCAATATCATCCATGAATAGTGAAGGGAACAAGAAAAAGGAAAAGCAATGGTTAGAAACTTCGTTAGATGGACCACTTGCGACTACAGTTAAAAGCCAACAACCCCCACAGCCGTCCGTATTCTCATCTCACAGCATTGCCGCGGACGTAGCTCTTCCGCCTGGTCGCCCAAAATTGTCGAACAATAACATGCAACCGATACCAACCAAGCTCAGCGACAATCTTCCGCAGCAACTAAGACAGACCTCTAATAAAATCCTACGCAATCCACCCCCTAACTGCGGTGTGGATTTCTACGAAACAGCTATGCATCCCTCACACCCCCACTATCGCCGCATCACGCCAACAATAAAATCCAAATCACCTCTTCCCGATAGCAATACGCCACAAATAACACCCACAGACGCATCAACACCTCCCATAATGAAATACCAACCACCTCCTGTGATCGCAAATCATCCACGACTTCCACAGCCACCCCAGAGATCACCAACACCCCAATTCGCCACATCATCTTCTCCGACACCCGCAAACAACCCCCGCAGTCCGAGCAATCCCTTAAATCTTACCCAACACGATCTTATACGTATTGAATCGCCGAAAAATATGACGGTTGTTCAGCAGGCTGTCTTCATGCCGTATAAGGAGGTGACGAAACCGTTTGAGATGTCCGATTTCTATAAGTATTCGACAAAATTCCGACAAAAGGATAAGCAATCGCAACAGGTGCAACATTCAGATCAGATTGCATCAGCTGGATCGGGAACGATACTTCGTCAACAGCAAATTGAAGTGGAACAGTGAGTAGAGTTCGCTGATCCCAGAATTGGGGGGAAACTAAAGACTGAAGCTGTGGAAGTGTTAAAGAATTATAAGAATTTGGAGATAGAATTAGTTATTTTTTTTAGATTTTATATATTGTCGAAATATATTCAAGTTTATTGAAGTCTTTGGTTTTTACTCTTCTTCTTTCTCTTCAGCCTTTGTCCCGTTCACAAGCGGGGTCGGCTCGTCGTGATCGGCTTCGCCATTTGGCTCTATCGAATGCCTGATCTCGAAGCTTTCAAATCCCCATCCAGCGTATCAAGCTACCGTTGCTTAGGTCTGCCTTTTGGTCGTTTACCATCGACTTCGATGTTCACACCAATCTTGGCAAGTGAATTCTCGTTTGCACGAATTGCGTGACCATACCATCGAAGACGCCTCTCTCGCAACTTTTCCACGATCGATGCAACCCCAAAACGATCGTGGATATCCTCATTTCGGATGTGATCTAAACGTGTGACGCCACTAGTCCAACGTAGCATCTTCGTCTCCATTACCGCAAGATGCCGTTCATTGTCTTTTATGGTCCCATAGAGGAACCATAGAGAGCGATTGGACGGTTTTTACTATTGAGGATTATATCGAGGGAGGTAATAATAATCATGTGCGCAACAATCCAATCGGATCAGGACCTTGAAATGTGTTAGAGCACTTCATTCAAGACCGTAACGGCACACTCCAGCACACTCTAGGAGACAATGTGGTCAGCATTGTGCTCGCCCGAGATTATTACCCTGATTTGTCTCAGGTACTCATTCACAGCTGAGTCGACAGATGTCCGACGTCAAATCACGATACAAATTCCACTGTCACCAGTGAGATTTGAACCGCGACCTTTCGTACGAAAGCGTTTCAAATTCGATATATTTAGAACTCACGCACAGCGTACCATACCAAGGACGCTGTCTCACCTCTACTCTGGAAGCAGCGTGACTGAAAGTGCTCCCAGGGCAGAGGTGAGGCAGCGTCTGATAAGTTGCTTCTGCCTTGAACGAAACCGTTAGTCTCTGTTTTTAAATGCTGGCGTGCTATACCCCAAACAAGGGGTCGGTGGACCAAAAGCCGTGGGAGTAAGTTGCTCTGTCTGGATGTGGACTTAGGATCCCTCATATCCCAAACAATGACTGGTATTGATTTCTTTGTCGGCCTAAATTTCAATTGATGACTTTCCATTTAAGGTATTTGAAACGAAATTGTGCTTAATGTACGCCGCCTCATTGACTGCCTCAAACAAAATCGCTTGTAACTGGCGCTCTGAAAGATGCAGCTCTTCCCTTTTAGGTCCGTGCAACGAGGACGACTCCAAGACAAGGTTTACCGATTTGAGCCGCAGGCAGTGCTTGATAGTTTTGCTTACAGCATGCATTGGGACCGGCAAGTTCTAACTGATCGCCACATATCGCACAACAAGCCTGACGTGCAGTTAGTTGACAAGAAAGACGGCTGGCTCCGCGTATATTATTGATGTTGCTATCCCCCATAACAGCAACACTGAACGAAAATACATGGAGAAGAAAGTGAACTATGAGCCACTGGCTCGGGAAATCAAAGAAATTTGATGTGTCGACCGGTTGGTTGTAATTCCCACAATATTGTCAGCTACAGGTGTTATACCAAAATCCCTTACGGCTTCCCCTGATGTCCGTAATCTTTGAAACTCGCAGCAGCAAATTCTTCATCGATCCGCACGGTAGGTTTGAGTTTAGGACTTCCACGAGCATTTTCTCGGCGCTTCATTATTGTGGACATCCGCATTCCCATCTTAGGCTCGAATCTCCCGTGCAACATCACTATCAAGCGAAGTCTCTCTGAGGCCGTTAAGCATGATGTTCAGCACCACATGAACACTACTGGCTTTCCGGTTTAACACTTAAGGTTGAGAAATGTAAATTCCTACAATCGCCACCACCTGATTACCCCTGAAGGCATCCAACCGGACCCAGTCAAGGTGGAAGCGATTTTGAGTTTCCCGGTTCCTAAAACTATTAAGGTTTCGAGAAGGTTCTTGTGCATGTTAAACTTCTACCGTCGTTTCTTACTCAAGGCGGCCACCATCAGTCGATCCTTAACGAATTCTTGGCTGGGCCAAAAACTGAAGATTCCCATCTGCTTGTGTGGTTATCAGAGGCTGCCCAGGCATTTGACACCACCAAGCAACAGCTTGTGGATGCTATACTTCTGACATTTCCTCACCAAGATGCACCCCTAGCCGTATTCGTATCTGCCTCACACATTGCTTCATCAAAAAGTGAACCAAATCTGGCAGCCGCTGGGTTTCTTCTCCAAACAGGTGAACCTTCCTCAGAAGGACGGCGCAGTTCTTCAGAGCCTTAGGACCAAATCCAAATACACATTAAAGGAGTTTCCTATCTTCGGCTTAATCTCAGAGATCTCAGACAAAAGACCAAGGCCATGTATTCCGGCCGAGTTCCGAAGGAAAGTAATTTACGCCGTTCACGATCTGTCGCACCCAGGCATTCGGACGACCATGAATAAGGACATTAATTCTTGAGCGAGACAGTGCATCGCATTTCAGAAGTGCAAGACTACAAAGCAGGAGGAAAGAGGTAGGGCGTGTTCCAATCCAATGGGATGCTCGAAAGGTGACACAGGACGCTGAAGGGCGCTATAATAGCCCAAGACGATCCTTCTTGGTCGCAAGTCCTGCCATACGTTCTACTTGGCCTCCAGACCGCAAAACGTGAAGAATTTGCTATAAGTCCCGCAGAGCTGGTATGCGGGGAGAGCCCGAGATTCCCCAGCGATCCTGGGGGGTCAGATGAGTCTCCTTGGATTGACTAAAGCCCTTCGTCCAGCAAGAGAACACAACCATGAGGAGAGGCGCGCCATGCGTCCATTTTGACTTGCGGCAGCCGAGTAGAGGGAATCGTGCGTCTGGTTCCTCGCTGAAATTTTGTGCGAGGATCATGACTAACGAGAGAGGGATGGAAATGCCGTGGGTCCTGAGTAGTCTCGGAGGCCTAAATAGAAATTTCAACGAAGAAAATTAGGAACTTTCACACCAGACCTGTATAATTTCCTCTATTCGGCCATGATAGAGATATTGTTCAGACCTTAAAGTTTGCGGAAGTTCTTAGTGAAATCCGCTACAGGATGAAACCCGAAGAGAACGGAGCAGAGGTGTCTTCGATACGGAAAACGAGGGGTGGTGGAGTTCTCATCGAACTGGGCCCAACGGCGACCAACAAGAGTGCGTTCTGCGAAGCGGTCAAGGGGCTATTGGGGTAGAAGACTCTTGTTTACAGCCTAGAGACCATGTGCTGTCTAGAAATCCAGGATCTTGACTGCCTCACAGAAAATATCGAAGTAGAGGAGGAGCTAAAGCGTGAATGTCCAGAGGTAACCAATGCCCGGGTAGGTATCATCTCTGTAAATGCTCGAGGCCAAAAGCTCGCCGTGGTGGAAGTCCCCGAGCAATATGCGAGGAAACTCCTTAGCAGCGGGAGAATCAAAATCAAGTTGGGTAGTATGCAGGATACGAATGCGGATAGTCCCCAACAAGTGCTACAGGTGTCTGGACTATGGACATACGTCAGCAGCTTGCAAGGGTCCGGACAGGAGGACAGCATGCCGGAGATGTGGCCAAGTGGGTCATCAAGCGAAGACCTGCAAGAAAGCGAGAGTTGCGTTCCCTGCAGGGATCGTGGCGCGTCTGGTGAAAGCGTCGCACACACTGCGGGCTCGGGACGGTGTCCGACCTTCAGGGCGGAATTGGAGAGGGCTAGGGTGCGAACGCCATGATCCGCATTTTGCAAATTAACATGCACCGGAGTGCAACCGCTCACCAGTTGCTAGCACAGTTCGCTGCGGAAGTAAATGCTGATCTAGTGCTGATTAGCGAGCAATACCGAAACAAGGACCCATCCTCATGGCATCTCGACTTAACAGACACCGCTGCCATCTGGGTTCGGGACAACGTTCGAATTTGTGTTTTTGCCGAAGGCTAGGGGAACGGGTTCTGGAAATGGCGGTGAGAACCGGGCTCGTGGCTTTAAACACCGGATCCACGCCAACGTTTCGGCGCCCAGGTTGTGAAGGAAGCATTCCTGACATCACTTTTGCGTCGGAATCTCTGACATCATCGGTGGACGGGTGGCGAGTCCTAGACGACTTCTTGGCAAGTGATCATCAGTACATTGCGTTTGAAGTGGTTGACGCTACTTGCCGGCGAGCATCAACACAACGTTCCCCCTGCGTGTGGAATGTCGCGAGGGTGAACATCGGGAAGATCGTCGAAGCTCTTGAAGCAGGTAGGGTCTGCGCTGGGGGCACTCCGGAAGTGGTAGTGTCGCAGCTGACACCATTGTGTGATGAACCTGATATCGACGGCGTGTGAGGCTTCCATACCCCAGGCGCGACAAGCCTTGTACTGGTGGACGGCAGAAATTGGCGATCTACGGAGGGAGTGTCATAAGCTCCGCCGTTTGGCACAAAGTTTGCACGCCAACGAGGAGGCATGTGCCATGAAGGCACAATATAGATCAGCAAAAAGGAGACTCCGCACCGCTATGAATAAAATCAAAGCTCGCGGCTGGCAGAATCTTGTTAACGAGGTGACTTGACTATAAACTTGTCGCCCGGAAAATCGGAGTTCTGCGGAAACCCTACATACTGAGCACCGACCAGATGGACCGCATTGTTCCCCAGACACCCTGTACGGGTTGATGTAAACAGCGCGGAAAGCGTCGTGGACTGCCCCCCTTTCACAATGAGAGAGTTCAAAGAAGCGGTTCTCACTATGAAAAACAGAAAGGCGCCAGCTCCTGATGGCATCCCGGGGGAAGTTTACAAACTGGTGTTCCGCCAACGGCCAGAAGTGCTGCTTGGAGTGTTCAACGCCAGCTTGAAGGAGGGCATTTTTCCTTGTTGCTGGAAAGTGGCCAGACTCGCGTTGATCAAAAAGGGTAAAGGAAACCCGGAGCTCCCGCATGCATACCGACCGCTGTGTATGCTTGACACGGCCGGAAAAGTGCTCGAGAAGCTCATCAGGGGTAGACTGAAGCGATCCGTGCTGCCTGGGACTTATCCGCAAGGCAGTTCGGGTTTAGAACAGGGAAATCTACAGCGGATTCAATTCCGTAAGATGGACAGATATGCTAGGCACACTAGAGAACTCCTTTCACGTGACAAGCTATCTCTTGTGGATATTGAGGGATTATCTGAAAGACGCGCCCTGCTCTATGAGACGCTAGAGAGCCAAAGGAGGATGGAAATCACGTCCGGAGTAGCACAGGGATCCATCCTAGGGCCGGACCTCTGTAACGCTTCCTACGATAGTCCGCTGAGACTCGATATGCCCGAAGAGTTACGCCTGGTCGGTTATGCAGACGACGTTGCGGTACTTGCTGCCGGACGCACTGTTGAACAGGCGCAAAGCAGACTTGGCATATTGGATGGATGGCTGTTCACGGTTTCACCCTCGCGCTGGAAAAAACCGAAGTAGTCGTCCTGACCAGAAGGAGAATCCCGATCCTGGGTCCCATATCGATCGGCGAGTTGACTATAGAGTCAAAACCAGAGGTTAAATGCTTTGGTTTAATGCTCACCTCGAAGATGAGCTTTTTCAAGCAAATCAAAGCAGCAACGGACAGGTCTGCAGCTGGAGTCACAGCCTTGAGTCGTCTAATGACGAATGTCGGGGGCCCTATATCAACTAAGAGACGTCTCCTCATGGGTGCAACGCAGTCGATTCTTCTCTATGGTGCGGAGGTATGGGCTGATGCCTTTGATTGACGCCTTGACCTGCCCTTAATTGGTTACTTCCTTATCCAACTTCTAAGTGGGCATGGAGGTTTTCAGTCTTACCTGCACAGGATTGGGAAGGCGCGATCTCCTGATTGTGTGTTCTGCAATGGAGTGGCGGACAAACTTTGATTCCTCTCGAGTTATTAGAGTTTAAAACGAATAAAATCATATTACGGAAGTGCGACTTTTCTTTACTTTCCTATACGAACGTATGGAGCTAGTTTTAAGTTCGATTAACCATTATCGAAGCCATTTCTTTCGCAATTTATTCCCAGCCGCCCAATAACGTCCTCCTAATCATATGTATCCAACTTCACTCGTTTCCCATGTTGTATATGCAACATGACAACACTATTCACAGTAACGGTGCGTGCGTTGTGATCCGACATCGACCCTGCCGTGCTGCATACACAAGAAATCCGTCTCGGCGCTATCGACACACCAACCCAACGAAAACATGCGCAGAACCCACTTTACATAGTACTTTTCGCGACGCGCAGCCAGGCAGCTACTCAGCTACTTCTTGCCATATCCGATCAGATTCCGTGCCGGGTGGAAAGTCAACTTGCTCCTCCTTGCGTGTTGCGCTGTGTTGTCCCTTCGTGAGCAATAGCTTTTTTGACAGCGACGATTCGTCACTCTTGTCAGTGGGTGATTGTCGAGTTTTCGTTTTAAAAATTCTGCCCCCGCGACCGCCAGTGAAAATGTTGGAGAATTCATCATGAAATTGTGATGTGTGCAGTTGCTTTCTGTCGAGTCCGAGGCATAGCGCATATGAAAAACGATCAGAAAACACGAAAAGTGTCACCGACTCTTGCGAGTTTGTAGGACTTGTCGCGGACATTAGCCCGGATAGTCTTCCATTTTTGTGTAAATGGCAAGTGGTTGAATGTTGTTTTAGCTTTTGTTATGGAGTCGCGGTGCGTGTGAGTGGCACCAGTCGAACGTCGGGGGCAATTGGAAATGTAGATTTCAATAGTGGTCGCCGTGCAATTTTCGGACAAGGTTTGGCTGACAGTTCATGTTGGTCGCTGGTGCGTTTCCCCCTCCGAACCTGTCTCGAGGACAATTCGATATTGAACGAGTTTGACATTGTTGTCGTCATTTCGTTTTTCTCAAACTTCTGTGTTTAGTTTTTGTGTTTTTCGGGCGTCGGGACTGACCGTGTTTGTCTGAAGTTTGTTACACGGATCGCGTGTTTGGTGTTGCGCTCGCGTCGGGGGCGCCCTTCCGCCAGCACGGGCACCGCTGCGATCGTTGTTGGTCGATCTAAGATGATGGCCAGCGCCTTAATAGAAAAGCTAAAATGTGAAATTTAGTGCGTGAAGCTCGTGTCGGTGAGCGCATTGTATTGATTGCAGTGGATTTGTTCGAATGCTTATCCTGTTCCTTGCAGGCGGGGTGCTCCCAGTGCCGCAAACCATCTGTGCAAGCCTTAGACTCTGTGCTCGCTAAAAGTCTGTGAAGAGATTTGTGCATCCTTTTATCAGCTTGGACCTCAGTGCGACCGGAAATGGAGACAGTTTCCGTAAAGGTAAGTGACATTTTGATGAAACCGGATGCGCATATGCGCCCTGTCCCTTTTCCTAGGTATTCTCTTGCCATTTGGAATGATTCATTCTTTTGTGAGTGAGGTTGCCGTTAGCCTTTTATCCTTGCTCCTGTATCCCCTATGCCCTATCTTATGGCTGAAAGTGGAAACTTCAGAAATGGGCCGGGCTGCAACAATTCTCTGATTCGCACCCTCTAAGACCGCTTCCGCTCATTCCTTTTTCCTTCCCCGGGACTAAAGCAAAGCGTTAGTTCAGAAGAAACATTGGACCACCAACTAAACACGTCCCTGTCCTCAGCGAACTAACCTGGAACCGTTTGACACATTGCTTCGGACTAGCCCTCCCACTATCCCGACTTTGGGAGCCTTCAAGTCAGGGAATTCCTTTCACCAACGGGAAGGGAGTTGTTGTTAGTTCAGGGAACCCCTTACCACTCGGCCCTCGCAATAAGAAGAGCCCGAACATAATGCACAATACGATTCCAGCTGTCAGCGCTCTTCAGGATCTCTCTGGCAATGTTGTCTGGAGAGAACTCCCCTGTGCCTGCATAAAGCTACTGGCGAAGGCCCTCCCACCTTTCGCAAGAGAAAAAGATGTGTTCAGCGTCGTCCGTCACTCCATTGCAGAACACACAAGCAGGAGATCGCGCCTTCCCAATCCTGTGCAGGTAAGACTAAGAACCTCCATGCCCACTTAGAATTTAGGTAACCAATCCAATCATGGGTCTAATTTGTCAATGAGCCGCGCAGTCCACCTGTCCCTTGGCTCATTTTACCAAGAATGTTGCCACTCGGTAAGGGTACGTTGACGTTCTTCACGGGCAGCCACCTCTCTTTAGTTTTCGCCCTTACGGCGGTAGATAGCTTCGCGCTCCTTGGCAAGGAAGGCAACGGGGATCACTGTCGCGATCATCGGAGACGGCACGACACGCAGACGCCACTCGCAAAACTCTCCGCCTCTGCATTTGAGCGAGGCGATTACGATGCACCTCCTTGTCAAGGGCATCAGCCCATACTTCCCCACCACAGAGAAGAACCGACTGCGTTGCTCCCATGAGGAGACGTCTCCTAGTCGATATAGGGCCCCCGACATTCGTCATTAGACGACTCAAGCTGTGACTCCAGCTGCAGACCTGTCTGCTGCTGCTTTGATTTGCTCGAAGAAGCTCATCTTCGAGTCCAGCATTAAACCAAGGTATTTAACCGCTGGTTTTGACTCAATAGTCAACTCGCCGATCGATGTGGGACGCAAGGTCGGGATTCTCCTTCTGGTCAGCTTTGCGCCTGTTCAACAATTCGTCCGGCAACAAGCGCCGCAACGTCGTCTGCATAACCGAGCAGACGCGACTCTTAGGGCATATCGAGTCTCAGCGGACTATCGTAGGAAGCGTTCCAAAGCTCCGGCCCTAGGTTGGATCCCTATGCTACTCCCGACTTGATTTCCATCCTCCTTTGGCCCTCTAGCGTCTCATAGAACAGGGAGCGGTCTTTCAGATAATCCCTCAATATCCGCAAGAGATAGCTTGGCACGTGAAAGGAGTTCTCTAGTGTGCCTAGCATATCTGTCCATCTTACGGAATTGAAGGCATTTCTGACATCAAGCGTTATGAGGATCACTATTCGTCGAGATCGGCCGCTGTGTGCCCCGGCTCGATTAACCGCATCTACGACCTCCATAACAGCATCCACTGTAGATTTCCATGTTCTAAACCCGAACTGCCTTGCGGATAAGTCCCCGGCAGTACGAATCGACGAGTCTACCCCGGTTGAGCTTCTCGAGCACTTTTCCGGCCGTGTCAAGCATACACAACGGTCGGTATGTAGACGGAAGCTCCGGGTCTCCTTTACCCTTTCTGATCAACGCGAGTCTGGCCACTTTCCAGCGACAAGGAAAAATGCCCTCCTTCAAGCAGGCGTTGAACACTTCAAGCAGCAATTCTGGCCTTTGGCGGAACACTAATTTCTAAACTTCCCCCGGGATGCCATCAGGAGCTGGCGCCTTCCTGTTTTTCATAGTGAGAACCGCTTCTTCGAGCTCTTTAATTGTGAAAAGGGGGCAATTCACGACGCTTCCCGCGCTGTTTACATCAATCCGTACAGGGTGTCTGGGGAACAATGCCCGCACAATGAGGTCCATCTGGTCGGTGCTAAGTATGTAGGGCTTCCGCAGAGCCCCGATTTTCCGGGTGACAAGCTTATAGCCAAGTCCTCATTCACCTCGTTAGCAAGATTCTGCCAGCCGCGAGCTTTGCTTTTATTTATAGCGCTGCGAAGTGTCCTTTATGCTTTTATAGCACAGGCCTCCTCGTTGACGTGCAAACGTTGTGCCAAAGGGCGGAGCTTAAGACATTCTTTCCGTAGGTCGCCAATTTCTGCCGTTCACCAGTACATAGAAGGCTTGTCGCGCCTGGTACCTCTCCGGGGCATGGGAGCCGCACACGCCGTCGTTATCAGGTTCATCACTGAATTTACGACGATGTCAGCTGCGACACTACCACCCCCCGGAGTGCCCCCCAGCGCAGGCCCTATATGCTCCAAGAGCAGATCCCGATGTTCACCCTCGCGACATTCCACACACAGGGGGAGCGTCGTGTTGATGCTCGCCGGCAAGTAGCGTCAACCACTTCGAACGCAATGTACTAATGATCACTTGCCGAGAAGTCTTCTAGGACTCGCCACCCGTCCACCGATGATGCCAGAGATTTCGACGCAAAAGTGATGTCAGGACTGCTTCCTTCACAACCTGGGCGCCGAAACGTTGGCGTGGATGCGGTGTTTAAAACTACAAGCCAGGTTCTTGCCGCCATTTCCAGAATCCGTTTCCCTCTGTAGTCTGATTGAGGCATGCCCCATTCAAGAGTCCTGGAATTAAAATCACCGTCAACAAGGATTCGTCCCTCCGTGCTCCAGGCATCTAGAGCATCAGGCCGGCGACGAAAGTTCGGGATCGTCTCATTCGGCGTCAGGTAAACGCTAAAAAACGTTATCCCTAAACACCCACCAAGTCGAGATGCCATGAGGACGGGTCCTTTTTTCGGTATTGCTCGCTAATCAGCACTAGATCAGCATTTACTTCCGTAGCGAACTGTGCTAGCAACTGGTGGGCGGTTGCACTCTGGTTCATGTTAATTTGCAAAATGCGGATCATGCCGTTCGCACCCTAGCCCTCTCCAATTCCGCCCTCAAGATCGGACACCTTCCCGAGCCCGCAGTGTGTGCGACGCTTTCACCAGACGCGCCACGATCCCTGCAGGGAACGCAACTATCGCTTTCCTTGCAGGTCTTCGCTTGATGACCCACTTGGGCACATCTCCGGCACGCTGTCCTCCTGTTCGGACCCTTGCAAGCTGCTGACGTGTGTCCATAGTCCAGACACCTGTAGCACTTGGTGGGGACTATCCGTATTCGCACCCTGCATACTACCCATCAGATTTTGATTCTCCTGCTGCTTCCCGAGGTACTTCATCGAGGATGTTACTAAAACCGTAAGAATTCGCTGGCTAGGGCCAGGAGTCATATAGTCTGACGGGACTATACGCTACAACGTATTTAATGCAAACATTGGGAGCACTCGCAGATGCGGTCCTTTGAATCTTATTGAACTTCATTCTGTTGTAGTTTTGCTCAAAGAGTCGTACATAAGGATGGGACGCACCACAGCTGTGTACATCCAGAGGACCATCCTCGGCCCCCATTTCTTTGCAAAGGTTCTTTTGCAGCCACAGAAGTCTATACAGGCCTTCTTAACTCTCAATTCAGCTTTGGATTCAGGATTACACGCAGATATTTTCGTGGAGAGTGGTTTCTGTGGATTTGCCTTTGAGGTAAGACATGCTGGGACTTAGAGAAAGGCGTTCTCTCCATAGTCGTCTTTGAGTGAATGTCCGGCACGCGGTCTAGGATCTTCAACACAAAAAATGAGGTTGATTGGTCGAAAGTTCTTCGCGGACTCATGGCTGTGCCTGCTCGTTTTCAGTATTAACACCACTATTGCGAGTCTCCATGATTGTGGTGAGTATTCCAAAGAGATACAGCCCCGGTAAATCTTGAAAAGCCACGGTACAAACCTTTCCTGCTGCTTCTGTAGCATGGCTGGCATTATAACCCCATCTAAGCAAGGCTCTGACTTACAGTCCTCCTCGCTGATGGAGAAATGCGTCTGAGCCAGCAGCTCCAAGGTTTCATCAGCAGATTCCGTCCAGGAGCCTTATGACTTTTTAAGAAAGGATGAGCTTCTATGTTCCTTGGACAGAATCTTACTGAGTCTTGCAGATTCGCACCTTTCAATGTTCCGTCAATTGTCCAACCAGGATCGCCTCTTAATAGTTTTGATGGCCGAGTCGTACTTTTTGGGGTAGTCCTTCTATGGCTGCTAATATTTATGCTTGCAGCAGATGCGGTCAGTATCCTAAAGCTGGACAGATCTTCATTCCACCATGGTGGCAATGTCTTCTTGCTGTATTTAGCAGGGCACGAGACTTTAAAGGCGGTATCGAATGCGTTTGTTTGTTTGTTCTTTATAACTTGACCAAACTTGTCTCCAGTCGACTCTTTTGGTGTCTCTGAAGTCTCTGCGACGAGATTCAGACTAAGAAGTATCTCTGGCCAGACACTCTCCAGTTCTCTACTCTCTAAGAATCATTGTTTGTTAGTAAGGTGATATCAAGAGCCTCCTCCCAATTGTCACAGTTCTCCAAGCTGGAAAAATGGAAGGTATTGATCATAAAATCCTCTTGTTATGGTGATCGTCAAATGTTGCAGTTCTTCTGGCGGAGGTGATCAGTCTAGAGTCATGTAAGCCGAGGAAATGTATACGTGTCCCAGTTTGACCACCTCTAGGTCGCTGGAACTCAGGTGCGGACTCAGAAAAGCGTGCAGACTACCTCGCGAGGATACCCGCCCCTTCAGACTCTTTCCGTTTAAACTGAGCAGAAAAAGTGGGCTGGTGTTCCTCCTCGTCGATAACTACCACGTCATCCATGGGAATCCTGCGTTTTTGAAGGTGCAGGGATTAAACAAGCTTGTCCTTATCCATGCGGATCTTCGGCAACTAGATGCGAGCAATCGGTCTCCTGGAAATCTCATTGTAGAGGATAATGTTGTGCTTTACGCCCTCCCAGTCATCGCTGATCTTAGCGACACACGAACCGATAAAGTCGTTGGAGAATCGGTCCTCGCAATATATAACCATGCAACCCACGCACCATCTGAGAGGAATCAAAGCAGGGGATGGCCCCCGTGACGCCCAGGGAGATATGCTGGATGACCATTTCCGATAACCTGACCTCAATGCTGGTCCACACCTCCGGCGAGAGTTTGCCCCTAGCGGAATTGCCATCCACCAGCGCAAACGTAAGTGGGTTCTGGTCACTTCGATGAAGGGTTTCGCAGTTCGTGGCTCATCGACTGGCTGTTGCAGCTTACCTGTCCGCAGAGTTTGCGAGCTCTCGCTTGTGTTTTTGTTCGACGTGGTCTTGAGATCGACTGCGATTGAGGGCGGTGGACTTCGCCTTCTGCTCGTTTGTCGCTATATTCTTCGACAATCGCCTGGTATTTAACAAAGTCTTTTCACCCCGCTCGTCGACAGTACTGGCCTCCTTATTCCCCGCCATCTCGCTGAGAATATGAAGAGCCGGGAATGTCTGTTGCCTAGATCCATATTTAGACGGTTTTTTTCAGTTTGTCTATTTATGAAGAAACTTTCGTAGGGGTCAAGCTTTGCCTCATTGTTTCCATCTCGTCCTTCTTCTATTATATGTTTCGCCACGCCTTCTATTCGTAACAGACTTCTAAGGTGGTCGTCAGTACATCAAGTGTGTCATCTCGCACTTAGCACGTAGGTTATCGGCAACCCTTCTGCTTCTCGGGCAGAATGTTCGTGGTCTTGAGGTGCGCATTGACCCTTCCATTAATAATGGACGTTATGACTTTTTAGAGAGTTGGTAAGCAAGTAATCGGTCTTGTGCCTGTGGGGTCCTGCACCGTGTCATTTTTTGGGACAAGGTAGGTAATTTACCGCAGTGATTAAGGCTGGAAATTCTTCCGGCGTGATATATGCTGTGTGCCAACCGCCTGTGTATGCTAGTAAGTTTTTTTATACCAGAAATTCTGCACGCGATCCAGACCAGGACCCCTCCAGTTCTTCGAGCTATTTATGACTCGTCGAACCTCCTCTTCGGTAACGTCCGCAAAATTCATGCCAGGCGTAGGGGCATGGCGAGTGCCTTCGAGGGTGATCCACTTAGCATGCTGGGCGGGTAACCGCCGAAGTCCAAGCCAATATTCTTTCGCTTCCGTCAAGAAATCTGTACTGTGTCTGGATGGTCTAGTGGGATTCGTTGAGAGATCAGAAGAAACTCCGTTGGTTCCTTGCGTACGTTGCATTCTAAGCACGTCTGGAATGACTTTCGTCGTAACCGTCTGCACATGACAGAAAGCTTCTTCTTTAGTGTGTTCAGTATTTCAATTACGGGCGTTTCACTAGGGATGGCATAGTTCATGAAAAGACTTCTGTACTTTCTTCTTCGTCCGTCTGCTGGCTTTGCCAGCACATTCCACATTCCTGAACGTTTTTTGAAGTTATCAAAGGGCTGCCCTCGATGTATTTGACTTTCGCTTCAGCCGCACGTCAGTCATCCACTGTCCTTAGGCCTGAAAACCCCCTTGTGCCTGTCCTAAGGGTGAAAACCCACTTCTCGATTTTATTCGAGAGGTAGACTCCTGCTCCAGAACCCTGTTCTATTGCTGAGTCATCGGTGTAGAAGACGTCAGTTCTTCGGAGAGTTGAAGGGTTGTACCCCCCTAATCTGGCACTCAAAGAAACTCTCCAGAAATTTCAGCGAAAAGGCAAATCAATTTAACATGATTTGCCTGAAGTTCTTTGGATTTGAATAGTCATTTTTCCCAGGCTTAGGTATGAAGACTATCTTGACTTTCTGCCAAGAAGAAGGAACGTAGTCCAGAGCAAGACGTCCTCGTCAAATAAGTTTTCTATACTTTTCTTTAGCATGGTTGGGTAGATGCGATCC
Source organism: Hermetia illucens (assembly GCF_905115235.1). Lineage (NCBI taxonomy): Eukaryota > Metazoa > Arthropoda > Insecta > Diptera > Stratiomyidae > Hermetia > Hermetia illucens. The sequence continues at coordinate 10,410,834 of NC_051855.1, read as the reverse complement.
ATGCCAGGTGCTTTAAACACCTTCGTGTTAAAAGGTTTGCAGAAACTGCCAATTCTCTTTTTCCCGTTTCTGAGACCTATTCTTGCGGGTGGTGTACTTCCAAGGGAGTCTGTATAGACTCAACTCTGAATTTTGTGAAAGTTCTATCCAGTTTTCTTGCGAATTTCCTGAGTCTTTGCAGTTCTCGGTTTTACCATGGAACCGTTTAATCGCGTTGGCCTCGGGGAAATAGGACAAACCCTCTTCCAATCACTCTAAAAATATGCGATTCAGAGTTTCTAATTGATCTTCTATCGCCAAAGGGCTCCTTACTTGCCTAGGGCGCTCCACTTTGTCGCCAAGGAATCCATTCAACTTTGTCTAATCTGTTTTCCTGGGAGGTTTTCCTTGTTCATTCACTGTGCCTTCGCCTAGACCGCCTACTGAGAGGACGATATCTCAATGATCTTTGCTTTTGCTTACCGCTGGGAGAGGACACCATGTTAAACATGAAGGTACTGATTAACAAGCCTGGCTTGCACCTAAATGCAAGTTTCAGAATTTTGCTTTAGAAATTATGTAATTCTGACGGTTTAGTTACTCGTGGTGAAGACCGCCTCTTCTAGTTCCTTTACAGCAGCAAGTCCTTCCTCGTCGAGAACGCAAGTTCGGATAGAGTTGCACAGAAAAAGGATCAGTGCAATGTCCTTGATCTCCTACTCTTACTGCTACGTAAAACGTGATCTTCTTTTAAGTTCTCGAACCAAGTTTGGCAAGTGTAGCTCAGTGATTATACGGTCGCGGTTCAAATTTCATTGGAGAACGTCGGATACCAACCAGTCGACTCAGCTGTGAATGAGTACCTGAGTCAAATCAGGGTTATAATCTCAGGCGAGCGTAATGCTGACCACATTGCCTCTTACAGTGTTCTGTAGTGTACCGTTACGGTCTTGAATGAAATGCTCTAACACAGTTCAAGGCCCTGATTCAATATGGATTGTTGTGTCAACGATTATTATTATTATTAAATCTGTCTTTTATCTCCTTTGACTTCCAGAAATTCATACGAAATTATCCTTTATTTCAGGCACAGTTTTTTATTCATCACTAACCCGGCAGCACGAAAATCTACTAATTCGGAACTGAAAAACTCCGCCCATCAATAAAAAAAGGGTGGAATCTAAACTTCACCCAGGACTACTCTGTTTCTAATGCGCTAATACAAAATGGACGTAGAAAGTAATCTTCGAACTAACGTCAGTGATAAAAATCCGGTACAAGATGGTCGAGGGTGTGGTCATCGAAAACAGAGGAATGTCCAATAAGACAACTAATATCCGTAACTTCTAATCAACTGATCAAAACTGTAAGCAAACTTTTATACAACTGGAGAAGAGTTGACAACAGTAATACATTCACAATTCCAAAGATTCAGCTCCAATCTATAGACACAAAATGAGTAGTGGTGAAACACCAACGACAAAATCCTCGTTATCATCGGCGAGTGCTGCATCGAAACCTCGGTGCGTGTCACCCTTAGGTTCGGCCACACCTAGTTCAGCAGAGTCATTATCTTATACACAAAATTTCACACCGATATCACGTGCTCCTCGGCCACAATCTGTGTATTCGGCACGCGTTTTATTTTTTGATGAGCCTGGAAAGTCGAATTCTGCTAACTCTTCAGCCTCATCATCAGCAAATGCATCAAATATTAGTAGCAATAATACTGGGACGTTCAGTACAAATATAATGGCTTCTTTGCGCAATAACTCGGGCAAATCGCTGACCAATACATCAGCTTCTAGTATTGGGGCATGCAGCACTTCTGGTGGACGAAACTCTTCCGGTCACATTTCAATGCCGAATTCAACTAGTCTTGGAGCGAATATTGCTGGCGCCTCTAGTAGCAACGTTCACTATAAACCCTCATATCATCACTCTTATTCATTGCGATCAACGGCAAATGGTATTGTAGAAGGACATCTCAATTCTGTTTTATCACATTTAGAATAATCCCATTTCCATGCTTCGCAGATGTTTCCAATTTGGTTCGTGTTCGCTCTTCGATGCTAGGGAAGTCTGCACCTTCACTTTCCTACACAGCCAAAGACTATGGATCCAGTAACGCCAATGTTATCGCGCGCAAACCATACAACCCTGCGATTCGTTCAAACGTAGGTGGATGCGTTGCTGGAAATGGTAGTGTTTGCGGAGCAGGTGGGGTGGCTCATCATAGGCTCAGTTTGGTAACTGGCATTGGTAACACATCACCTCGTTCGCATTCACCTATCTCTGCCAGTCCAATTGATAGTCCACGGATCAATTCGCCTAGCATGCACTTTCCCTTCATGCCTATTAAACGTATTCCTAACTGCCGAGGTGACGGCCGTCGATGGTCGGTAGCTTCATTACCATCCTCTGGTTATGGGACTACTCCTGGTAGCTCTAATCTGTCGGTATGTTCCATATACTAAGTACTCATTTTCCGATCCACCACTCATTTTCATGGTTTTTCCATTTAGTCGCAATGTTCAAGTCAAGAGCGGCTACATCAGCTACCCCATGCCCCGACCAACGATGAGCTCCGGGTATATACACGGCACTTTTCGAGTAACGATAGCAATTCAGGGGCTGTGGAGCCCCAGGGTCAGCACCGGCAACCTTGTCTGCATCACTGTCATCACCATCATCAATCGTCGCAGCAACAACAGCAATGTCAACAGCAGCAGCATCCCCATGCGCCGGGGCCATTGACCCATTCGGCAAGCGTTGGTGCAGCCATGCCTCAGCACCAGCAACTCGCTGGTGTATCGAAAAATCCTACTCCTACACCGCATAGTAGCTCACAAAACATATGCTCGAATAACTCCAGCAGTGGCCGAGGTCGGGATGAGTCTGACGGCAGTTCTGGTGGTGGGGGCAGCCTGGGTGGTAGCGACAACAGTGGTGGCCATCGTTCACCGTTCCATCGGCCGCGCTCACGGAGTCTTTCTAGTCCTAATCGGTCGCCAATAATGGACAGTGAGATTGCAGTAATGAACACTCTCTACAAAGAACGCTTCCCGAAAGCGACACAGCAAATGGAGGAGCGCCTGAAGCATTTCATTAGCGAAAATAAGGGTGCGGCCTGCGGTAGCTTTCGTGATTCTCAGCCAATAGTACGGTAAGCTGTTTTTATATTTTGAAATTTTTTACCAGATTAACATTCGCTTCCGACTGTTTCGACCCTTACACCTACTCAGGTTTGTACATCATCAAGTCCTTGAAATGGCCCGCGACTGTTTACACAAATCTCATGCTAAGTTGATAACTAGTCGTTATTTCTATGAAATGAGCGAAAATCTGGAAAGGCTTCTATCCGAAACAAAAGAGAAGTCCCCAGAAGCGGCAGCTGAGTTAACTGGTGTAATCAAAAAACTTTTGTTGATAATATCGCGGCCTGCCCGACTCCTTGAATGTCTCGAATTCGATCCTGAAGAATTCTATCACTTGCTCGAAGCGGCCGAGGGTCAAGCTAAATACTTGCAGGGCATTAAAGCCGACATACCGCAATATATAATCCACAAACTTGGTTTGAATCGTGATCCCATCGCCGAACTACAACAGGAATTGCAGGATACTCATATTTCGTGGGACCAGCAACAAGAACAACAAGATATAGATCTGAATGAGAGTGGTAGCATGCAAATTGGCTCTGGAAGTTCAGCAGCACCTCTAAATAACTCGCTCGCCAGTTTAGACACTTCTATCACTGGCGAACTTGAAAGGGAGGCAAGTGTTGATGACCAGCACGATATTCAATGTTCGATGAGTTCAGGGAATGGGAAATCGTCGTCCCCGGCAAATATAGCAGCGGGTGGAGTGCTCAAGAAGATCACTCCTACGCCAATTCCCCAAGTACCCGGTGAGAGTGATTTCGATATTATTAAACTGATCTCGAACGGAGCGTATGGTGCGGTATATCTAGTTAAGCACAAGCAGACTCGCCAACGTTTCGCCATGAAAAAAATTAATAAGAATAATCTCATACTGCGCAATCAGGTGGAGCAAGTATTTGCCGAACGAGATATACTTAGTTTCGCCGATAATCCTTTTGTTGTAAGCATGTATTGTAGTTTTGAAACGAAAAAACATCTTTGCTTGGTGATGGAGTATGTTGAGGGAGGCGATTGTGCTACGCTGCTGAAAACTATTGGGCCCCTTCCACCGGACATGGCTCGTTTTTATTTCGCCGAAACTGTTTTAGCGGTTGAATATCTACATAGCTACGGCATCGTCCATCGTGATCTTAAGCCTGACAATCTGCTAATAACCGCTCTCGGTCATATAAAACTAACTGACTTTGGGCTATCGAAAATGGGACTCATGTCCCTCGCTACTAATCTTTATGAAGGGTACATAGACAGTGAAACTAGACAATTTTCAGATAAACAAGTATACGGCACACCAGAGTATATTGCGCCCGAAGTGATTCTAAGGCAAGGTTACGGTAAACCAGTAGATTGGTGGTCAATGGGCATTATTTTATATGAATTTTTAATTGGTTGTGTACCGTTCTTTGGCGAGACTCCCGAAGAATTATTCGCTCATACAGTTAACGATGATATTGAGTGGCCGGACAGCGATGATTGGGACGTTCAACCGGAATCCAAGGATCTTATAACGCAACTTTTGCAACAGAATCCGCGTGATCGATTGGGGACTGGGGGAGCACACGAAGTTAAAGAACATGTTTACTTTAAAGGGCTCGATTGGAATTCATTGCTGCGGCAAAAGGCTGAGTTTGTTCCGCAACTTTCTAATGAGGATGATACCAGTTACTTTGATTGTGAGTCGTTTTCCACTAGTTACTCCATAATCATGATTCGAATGTACTGATTTGGTCCATTTCTAGCTCGAATGGATCGCTATAACCACGACCTTGGGGGAGAAGACACTGACGATACGGATGATACGCCAGTTTTTGGTTCCTTTAGTTCCTATTCGCCACAGTATAGGAAACATAACTATTCCTGGTCCAGATTAGCAACAACTAATCCATCCGATGACAGCACTAGTGTCGATTACAACAAGGTTCTGACTACACCTGAGCTTCGCAAGCTAGATGTGAGTGCCTATTCACATTTTTACTCTACTTACATACCTATAATTTCGTATTTCTCTTTCCCTCATTTCAGACTTCACACAGTTTGAAATTACCGTCCACCCCGGACACTGAGTATCTACCGGAATTATTGAATACTCCCGATCGCGAAGAAATGAAATCTCTCCAGCAGTATCTGAAACAGCAAGCGCTGCAGTCATCGTCACTGCCAATTGGCAGCTCTCCGCTAGCTTCAGTTAGTCAGCAAGCGGATTCTAAGTCAGCTGGCGAAGGTCATCCAGTCGATAGCAATCAGAGTCAGTCACAATCAATGACTTCTTCAACATCAAATAGTAAGACGGCGACCTCGCAACTGCCTCCGGTAGCTACACATTCGCCATTAGGCGCGAATGTAGCCAAGTCTAGTGATTCTTCGAAGCAAGTTCGATCACAAATTGCAGCTTCTTCTCACGTCCCAGAGAGCAGAAAACTCATTGATATGCATCAAATCTCATCTGTTGCGTGCCGCAAAACAACATTAAGCACACCGGAATCATCACAGACGGACAGTGATGATGTTTCGCCTCAGATACAACGCAAACGTAAATCACATGCACGCGAAATACTACCAAGATTCTCAATTTCTATTGAGGATGAACAAAGTGGTACATCCTCCTCGGAGAATACTCGGGATCAATCGCCTGGTAGCAGTGGAATTAGCGGTAATCCTCTGTATGACGGCAAACATAGGCAACGTTCGGTAGTGAAGAGCGCGTCGGCTTTGGGGCTTTCTCTTATGATTTCACCAGGTAATATTTTATGTAATTTTAAAACACTTGATCTTTATTTTAATTAATGTATGGATATTAAACTTGCGTTTCCGTGTTTCGTACAGAGGTGACTCAACTGTCTGGCGTCCTTCCTGCCGAGAACGCGGGCAACCTGCAATCACCGGCGAGTATGACAGGCGCTACTGGTTCAGGCACCGGAGGAGGTGGCGGGGGATCTAGCACGGCCAGTTCGCGTGATACATCACCTTGTCGCGAGTTATCGCCATTAGTTACGAATCTCAAGCCCCCGATAATTATTCGCCGTGGCCCACGCGGATTTGGCTTCACAGTTCATACAATACGGGTATATTACGGTGATACTGATTTCTATACGATGCACCACTTGGTGATGGCTGTTGATGAAGGTAGTCCAGCATTCGAAGCCGGTTTACGCCCGGCGGACCTTATCACACATGTCAATGGTGATGCTGTACAGGGTTTGTATCATACGCAAGTATTGCAGCTACTTTTAAGCGGAGGCGAGCATGTAACGTTGCGCGCCACACCGCTTGAACATACAAGTATTCAAAGTGGCGGGCGGAAACGAGAACTGTGGCAGAGCAAGCTGGCCAAGAAAGGTGTAAATCGTCAGAGGAAGCAGAAAAAAGACAATGATAAGAAACGGAAAACTTCACTCTTCAGGCGTATAAGCAGTAAAAGGGCGTCGGCTGAAATACAGCAGGTATGGGGGTATTGCTTACGCTACTTAATAGTTGAGTTTGATTCATTCAACTTTCAGATTGCTGCTGGTATCACGTCCCCAACAATGGTTACGCCATCACGATCTTTCCAATCTTTCGGGAGAAATGTGTGTGAACCGTCTCCATCGATTAATCGATTGAGCCTTTCGCCACTGGATTCATTTTGTCATCAACAATCGGCTTCAAATTCGTCTCAGTCTAGTTCCCCATCGTCATCCGTTCCGAATACTCCCACAGGTGCGGGGGCCAGCCCTGCCGGTGCATCTCAATTGTATCAACGTCCATCAACCCTGCACGGTCTAAAGCATAAATTGCATACAGGTGCGTGTAGCGGTAGTAAAACAATTCATTCAACTGCGGCGATTCCAAATCGACGAAAGTCTGTCGGGCACATCCCTCTTTCTCCACTCGCTCGTACACCGTCTCCATCGCCATTGCCATCTTCTCCGACACGCTCACCGTCTCCACTTGCATTTCCTGTAGTTGGGCATCAGCCTGGTTCTTCCAATACTACTCAGTCTTACAGCCCAGGGAGTGGAGTGCCGACTGCAAGTCCTGTTACTGCTGTGGTGGGACCATGCAGTGGGAATCCCCCGAAAAAGGGTTTTGCTCGACCAAAAAGCGCTGAACCAAGCTCCCCATTATTGCGTCGGGCACTTTCGCCCGATCGCTTGCATCCTCGCAGTGCAGAGAGTAAATGTTCATTGATTTCACCACTTTGCTGTCAACCACCAATTAAAAATCAGCGACCAGTTTCGGTTACTTGGCGTGGTGCACCTGGTTCAGGTCTTAACCCCGCTGCCAGTGCAGTAGGTCCTCCCGGGACGATTGTGCCAACTACTCAACAACCACTACAACAGCAAGGATCGCAGAGTGTTCCGTCACTTAGTTCGTCAGTGGATAAATCTGGGAAAAGTACGTCCGTTGTTCATTCCAATGAAAATCAACCTCCTGAACAGTCTGATCAACAGCAATCTGGTCAACAGACACAATCAACGGTTTTGTCGTTGACTTTCCAACCGCCTGGTGAACTTCTGCCACGCATTGCCGAGGAGAAGGACTCTCCTACAAATTCTAGTCATGAGAATGTAGTTTCCATTACAAACCGAGACGATAACAGTCAAATTGCTAGCATTAATGCTGATGAATGTAAACAAAAACCGCAGCAAGCCATAGCTGAGTCGGATGCTGCTGTTGGTACGATTCAGCAGCAGATTCTTGTTGAGGTTGAGAGGAAGCATTCACCACGCAGGGTTACCACTGCTGCCGAGCGTGGTACTGGAAAGAGTAACGAAATGGGAAAGGATAAGAGCGATGCATCTCATATTGGTAGCAGTAATGCTGGAAGTAACAATGGCAATGAAGCCAATGGGAAATTAACACGAAATACGAGTGGACGGAAAAGTGGTGCTGGCGGAAGCTCAAAGGGCTCCAAGAAACATATCCGAGAGAAAGAGTGACTCAAACTTTATTCCTCATGATTATGCGTGAAAGTAGTTTTTCAACCCCGCTTCCCTTCCCGTTCCTATTGCGCTATCTTGGAATTTTATATGTGCAAAGGTTTTGAAGAAAAACCTAATTGCGATGAGTGAGGGCGATGATTTCGATATTGTACTTGGGAACGGTTTGGTTTAACCTTTTGAACTGAATCAGAAGAGGAGATTATTAGAAAAATATTTTCTAGCCGAGACCGCGGTGAGTGCTAGTTCGTTAACTTTGTCAGTTTTGTTTTTTTTTTCTGAGTTCTGTATTCCCAATTTATTGTAGTTCTTTCCCGATTGCTTACGCTATCGTCCCTACTTTTTCCGTCACAGTAGCTCCATGATTGGATTCGATTGGCTCCCGCCGATGGCTAATTTTCTATTGTATTTTGTTCATGTTGTAATACAATATTATTTCGTTTTAATTTATTATTCAATTCTTTTAATTGCTTTGCAATACACCCCTCTCTTGAAAGTAGAAACCTTCGTGTGTTGTTGATGCCCGCGAAACCTTCAGGGAGTATTGGGAAAATTTATCTGAAGGATACTTGGAACGGGGTCGTGTTATTTAATCATTTAAATCTAAACCTGTTGTCGTCTCGGAGATACGCTCCTCGTCAGACATCTAACTTTTGTAAGACAGTGATTGTTGAGGAAATCCAAACATGTTAAATTGATATTGCATCACAGTTTCGGGTAGTCATCCAAACGCGCGATTTAAACTAACCATGCCACATTCTTACTACTAGAAAACGATGGAAGTAACAGATTCAAACGGAATTCTATATTAGTTTTAAATTAAAAATGCATTGTAAAAACAATATTTAAATTATAAATACCAATTTATGAAATTGTAATTGTGATACATTTCTACAACACTTTAATTTCTAATTGTATGTATTCAAACAAATGTCGTTAATAAAAATTAGCAGCAATTGCAGTTCCCCATTGGTTTCAATTATGTAGCAGTAGCTCCCCAACATGTATCTATAAGCTCCCACAGGAACGATCATACAGTTATCGCGTGATGTCGGTTTTTGAACCCCCCGAGTTCCCCGCCTTCTCGTTCGAGGGAATCGGTCTTCCAATTTCACGGATCTAGGTGTGCAGAACTTGCACCACCAATCGAACTCCTCTATCTATTTCTAGGTCGTCCAGGCGCATCTTCGTCTTTTAGTTTGCTTTTGAGGACCGGCCTATGCATGGTCTATCCAAGGAACTTAAAAAAAATAGCAAAAGTCCGCCCAATCTTTACTAAAAAAGGTAAGAGAATTGTGGGGAGTTTCCAAATTTTCCATCGACACATCTGGTTACCTGAAATGGCCATCGGTACCCCCCAGGACTCTCGCACTCCTCGTGTACTGTTCTGCGTCAAGTGCCCTTGCGGCGAAATACTCGTCAGCCATCTTGGGACAGTGGATTCCAGCAATCCAACTATCGTTCCTCCTATGTGTGACCTATCTACTGCAACTTCGGTCTTCCGATTACAGCCCATACGAAAGCCAGGACTGTGCCCCGACCAAGTTCTTCGCTTGAGATAGTGTTACGCTAGCGCATTTCGAGAGAGAATGCAGATTGTTGGACTCCCGGAATGGTACGTCGTCGGACTACCAACTAAATACCTCCTCATCGCCAGAGAACTACCCTGGAACCGTTTGTTACATTACTTCGGGTCAGCCTCCGAACTCTCCCGCCTTGCGGAGCGTTTAAATCAGGGAATCCTTTTCAGGGACGGGAGGGGCGAGGAGGAAGGGAACTGTCAATTGAAGGAACCCCCCGCCATCCGGCTCCTTCATGGGGTCGAGCACTATCTTCTTTGCAACGAGAGGGATCCGAACGCAAAGGGGAGCACGGCTCCACCAGTCAGCGCTCCTTAGCATCTCTTCCACAATGTTGATTATTCCATTGTTTAAATTGAGTTACTGAAGAATCCCACCCCGTCGTCCACCACTCCATTGCAGAACATACAATGCCGAGATCGTACCTTTCCAATCTTGTGTTCACTTAGGAACTGAGTAAGGAAATAGTCAGTCTCGCCATGCTTCTGATTCAGCCACGTACCTAAGTTGCCACTGAGCCACGCAATCCATCTGCCTCTAATTTCATTTTGCCAAGAGAGCTGCCATCCATCTAGGGTGCATTGCCGTTCTTCACGAGCAACCACTGTACGATTTGAAAACGGCGCATTTCTCACATAAGATGAGCACAACATCTTTATACGCGAAGCGTCCAGGTTCCGGTATTCCTACTTGTTTGCATCTGTTGCAGGTTCACTTCTTCACATTTGCTAATAATATTGAAATGGGAAAATGGCTGTATGTTTTTTTAGGCGGAAATAGTAGCTTGACCTGCCCAATTACTGTATCCGTTGAAACAAAATCGATTCGGAACGCTCATTTGTTAATTATAATGGTTTAAAAATTGAATTCTCATGAGGCGGAAAAGAAAACACAGTTAATGGCTGACATTTCATCTGACGTCATCGAGCGGGTAATTTAAATCTTATCTAGGTGAATGCATCCGGTTTGGTGTTTGTTACTTTTCAGGTAATCAATCAGGAACGTGAGAAATTAATGCGTGAAAGGACAATCATTTCGACAGTAAAGGTAACAAGTTATATAGCAAATTTCGATATCTTTACCTGGACGATGATAAGATACGTACGTTTCTGATTTACAGGCCACAAAAAAATTGATTTGCACTGAGCAGGATTCGAACTTTCTGATTTACAGGCCACAAAAAAATTGATTTGCACTGAGCGGGATTCGAACCTTGGGCAATTTGGATATTCCGCGGCATATATTCTCTTATGACTTAATCTAAATTTGAATAAAAGTGACACAAAATGCTAACGCAATCGTATCTTATCAATCAGGTTTGGAGTTCAAGTTTAAAAAGAAATATTAACTCACATTGAAATGATTCTCACAACTTAAACCTGACCCCGAAGGAACTAGATTCCGTCGGACGATGGCGGTCCACTTCTGCCGAAAATCTCTTTTAGGAACATTCAAAAAAGCTTTCTGCGGGGTCTTTCGCAGTTATTTGTGCAGCAAGGCATGAAACAATTCGTCACCATCCTCCTTGGCATATCACACGCGGGAAATTAATTTTGGCAATTTTATATTTTTATTAGCTACTGCCAGTTGTCGGGCTACTGAAGTTTCTTGGAGTGGTGACGTCATACAACATGGCGCGGGCTTTTTAGTATGTTTGATTTTGGTTGAAATTTAAAATGCTGGTAATTCCAAACACACAGTCGTTTTTCAAAAACGGTCTTTGGAAGTTTTGTTAGATTGCACCGTAGAAGTGATTTCCGTTTTGCGCACACTGCGGACTCGGGGCGGTGTCCAGTTTTCAGAGCAGAATTGGAAAGAGCTAGGACACGGTCAACATGATTCGCATCCTACAAATCAATATGCACCGGAGTGCAACCGCTCACGAGTTGCTAGCGGAGTTCGCTGTGGAGATCAAAGCTGATTTAGTACTCATCAGTGAGGAGTACCAAAACAAGGGCTCAGTTTCGTGGCACCCAGACAAATCAGGTACTGCTGCCATCTGGGTCTGGGACGGCACCCTCCTTAGGGTTCTTGTCCAAGGTCGAGGGGACGGCACCCTCCTTAGGGTTCTTGTCCAAGGCCGAGGGGATGGCTTTGTCTGGATTCGGTGTTCAGGGATAACGTTTTTTAGTGTCTATCTTACGCCGAATGAAACGATGCCGGACTTTCGTCGGAGGCTTGATGCTTTGGAGGACGCTATCCTGGTCGGGGCTGACTTCAATACTAGGGCACTTGAATGGGGCATGCCTCACACAGATTCCAGAGGGAAACGAATTTAGGAAATGGCGGCCAGAACAGGAGTGGTAGTTCTAAACACCGGATCCACCCCGAGGTTCCAAGGGAAACATTCCAGACGTAATCTTCGCATCGGAATCACTGGTGTCGCTGGTGGATGGGTGGTGAGTCCTGGAAGACTTCTCGACAAGTGACCACCAATACATTGCTTTCGAAGTGGTGGACACAAACTCTCGATATGTGATCTTTCTGTGTCGCGAAAGTGAACACCGGGAAGTTTGTCGAAACTCTGGGAACAGTTGGGGCCATGCTGGAGGGTACTCCTGGGGGCGGTGGCGCCGCAGTTGACACTGTCGTAAATTCAGTTATGAACCTGATAACGACGGTCTGCGGAGCCTCCATGCCCAGGAAGACATCGAGGCGCGGCACACCTGCCATGTGTTGGTGGACAATGGAAATCGCAGAGCTCCGGAAGGAGTGTCATAGGCTCCGCCGCTTAACACAACGTCTAGACGACCGGAAAGAGGCATCTACCATAATGATGGAGTACAAATCAGCCAAAAGGAGACTCCGCAGCGCAATAAACAAGAGCAAAGCTCGCTGCTGGCAAGATCTGGTCGACGAGGTGAATGGGGATCCGTGGGGACTCGGTTACAAACTGGTAACCCGAAAAATCGGGGCTCTGCGGAAACCCTGTTCACTTAAGGCTGAGCAGATGGACCGCATTGTAAAGGCACTTCTTCCCTGCGCACCCTGTATGGGATGGTGACTTCGGCGCGGAGAGCGCAGAGGACTGTCCACTTTTCTCTATAAAAGAGTTGGAACAGGCAGTCCTCTCTATGAAAAACAAGAAGGCGCCGCGACCCGATGGTATTCCGGCAGAGGTATACAAACTGGTATTCCAACACCGGCCAGACATACTGCTTGGCACATTCAACGCTTGTCTGAAAGAGGGCATTTTCCCTGCTCGTTGGAAAGTTGCGAGGCTTGCGCTGATCCATAAAGGGAAAGGCGACCCCGAATTGCTACCTTCATACCGCCCACTATGTATGCTTGACACTGCTGGGAAAGTGCTCGAAAAGCTCATCAGAAGTAGACTCGCTGAAGCAGTTTGGTTTTGGAACAGGGAGATCGACAATTGATGCTGTCATGCAAGTCGTGGACGCCGTTCGACGAGCAGAGGCACAGGTGATGCTCCTCGTAACACTTGACGGCAGAAACGCCTTTAATTCCGTAAGATGGAAAGACATTCTAGGTACACTAGACAATACCTTCAACGTGTCGAACTATCTCTTACGGATTTTGAGGGACTATCTGAGGAACCGCTCCCTGCTCTATGAAATATTAGAGGGTCAAAGGAAGATGGAGGTCACGTCGGGGATAGCACAGGGATCCATCGTAGGGCCGGAATTTTGGAACGCTACCTATGACAGTCTACTTGAACTCGACATGCCAGAAGAGTCGCGCCTGGTCGACTATGCAGATGATGTCGCAGTGCTTGTTGCTGAACGCACTGTCGAACAGGTGCAAAGCAGACTCGGCATATTGATGCGACGGGTAAGCGGATGGATGACTACTCAGGGTTTCAACCTTGCACTGGAAAAAACCGAAGTAGTCATCCTGACTAAAAAGAGAATTCGATATCTTTCGGCGAGTCGATACTCGAATCAAAATCAGCGGTAAAGTACCTCGGGTTGACTCTCGACTCAAATATGAGCTTTTTCGAGCAAATCAAAGCAGCAGCGAACAAGGCTGCAGCTGGAGTTTCGGCGTTAAGTATGCTAACGGCAAACATTGGGGGTCCTAAGTCTAGCAGGCGACGGCTCCTGTTAAGTTCAATGCAGTCTGTCTTGCTCTACGGCACAGAGGCATGGGCTGGCGCTCTTAACAAGGAGGTATATCGTAAACACCTTGCGCAAGTTCAGAGATGGGGAGCTTTGCGGGTGGCGTCTGCGTACCGCACTGTCTTTGAACCGGCCGTGATGGTGATCGCGGGAGTGATCCCCGTTGCCCTTCTTGCTAAGGAGCGTCAAGCCATATACAAACGCAAGGGAGGTAGACGAGTGGCAGCTCTCTTGGCAAAATGAAACTAGGTGTATGGCGGAATCGGAAGCATGGTGAGACTGACTATTTCCTTACCCAATTTTTAAGTGGGCATGGAAGTTTTCAGTCTTACCTGCACAAGATTGGGAAAGGCGCGATCTCCGGATTGTGTGTTTTGCAATGGAGTCGTGGACGATGCCCACCACACTTTTTTTTCTTGTGGAAGGTGGGATTTAAACACAGGGATCTCTCTCCAGACAACATTGTCAAAGAGATGCTGTGGACCGCTGACAGGTGGAGCCCTGTTGCCCATTATGTTCGAGCCCTTCTCGTTGCTAAGAAGATAGAACTGGACCGGTGGAGGAGCCGGATGGCAGGGAGTTCCTTGAGCTGATAGTTCCCTTCTTCCTCTCCCCTCCCGTTGGTGAAAGAAATTCCCTGATTTGAAGGCTCCGCAAGGGAGAGTTCGGGGACTAGCCCCGAAGTAATGTGACAAACGGTTCCAGGCTAGCTCTCTGACGATGGGGAGGTGTTTAGTTGGTAGTCCGACCCCAAAAACCAAAAAAATCATTCGTTCTGCAAGAAGCTGTATCTAAAAATGGCGCCGCACATAGCAAGGACTTCAACCAAACGCACGGAGCCCTGTATCTAAGATAGCGACCCATAGTTTAGATTTGGACCCATTTAGTCTGCATCTGCGCACTAAATCCGTAGATTCTCAGTAAACATGGGAAGATAAGTACGGACGCTTACGAGTTTCCACCGCCTTCTGTTGGCGTTCTTTATCTGGCTGATTTCTCCCGACCCAGGTGCGAATGAGCCCCGAAGTCTGAGCATTGTAGATAAATGGCTGTGCTTGAGGTGGTAGTTGGGGATGCATCTGAAGCTATCGTCTCTCGTTATGCACTTGCTGGAGCAGTTGGGCTGACGATGTTCGATCGGAAGTCGATGTCCGTCTGGCGGGAGAGTGTTTCTGTGTTTTCCTATGCATTTTATCCTCGAAAATCGTGAATTTCCCGGTTGTCGTGTTCCTCCGAGAGGCCTTTGCACTATCTCCGCTTCAACAATTTCATGCATATATGCCGCCACTATCTGACCTCGTCCTGGGAAATCCTTGGCCTCATACAGAAATCGGCTAATTTGTTTGTTCTGATTGTTATTGCAGCGATATCTCGTCCGGCAGCTACGCACCGTGTATGCATCTCGAGAAAGTTCGCGGTACAGTGCTCCACAGAAAAGTCTTACCAGGGCTACCTTGCCAAGCCAAACATTCGACACGTGAATTTTGCCGAAGCGAAAATATTCAGATATTGAGAAAGTGCGGGTGAATGGAATCAAAACAACAATAAGCGAAGATAAGAATTCTTTTTGAAGTGAAATGCGGATACGGGAAGATGTGTTGGGTCTGAGTACGCGGTGAAGATACATTTTCTTATTTTAGTACACGCTGGGGAGGGTTCCTTCAAGGTCCACGGGGCACGATAAGCGAAACGGCTACAAGTCGCCGCTTCTAAATTGGGTACGTATTTCAAAGCAAATTCACTTAGTACACTATGGCCTGATTCCTATTTTGTGGAGAATACTCTCGACGTCCATATGATTTTCTGAGTCAAATATAATATTAACCCTTTGCAGCTTAAAACCGTGTGCTAGAAATGGTCGTGCTGTTATATGCGCCAAGGTCCACCAATTCGATATCCCTAAAAGCTGTCTGGCGTCCTGACCGACGACATCGCTCCATCTTAGGCAGGGGCTGCCTCGTCTTCTTTTTCTACCATAGATATTGCCCTTATAGACTTACCGGGTGGGATCATCTTCATCCATACGGATTAAGTGACCCGCCCTCCGTAACCTATTGAGCCGGATTTTATCCACAACCGGACGGTCATGGTGTTGCTCATAGATTTCATTATGTAGGCTACGGAATAGTCCATCCTCATGTAGGGGGCCAAAAATTCTTCAGAGGATTCTTCTCTCGAACGCGGCCAAGAGTTCGCAATTCTTCTTGCTAAGAACCCAAGCCTCCGAGGAATACATGAGGACTGGCAAGATCATAATTTTGTACAGTAAGAGCTTTGACCCTATGGTGAGACGTTTCGAGCGCAACAGTCTTTGTAAGCTGAATCAATAGGCACCCAAAAGGAAAAAAGGAGTTTTGACTAGTTCGGATTGGATGGGTTGTTTGACGACTAAGGGAGCAGATCTCTTTAAAGAGGTGCTTCAAATACCTAATGTTTGGACACTTCGCGAAGGCATGCACTAGCGGCATCGATCGGTCCGGTCGATGTCGAAGGTGTGCGGAGAAAGGACATATTGCCAAGGAGTGCAATAGAGACCCCAAATGCATTTTGTGCGAAGGAAAGGAGGGACGGGATAATCGGAATATTGCCAGAAGTGGTAAATGCAAGGAATTAAGGAAGGCGCTAACTTCAATGAAAAAATTAGGTTTATTCAAATAAACCTCAATCATTCTAGGGTTGCTCAAGATTTACTCGAGCAGACCATCTACGAATTCGAGGTGGAAATCGCCATCATTAGCGAATCCTATAGTTGGCGTATGGGTTACAGATTCGACTGGTGGAGTGGCGATATGGGCATGCGGTTGACAAGCCATACAATGCACTGGGGGTCCGACATACAGCGGCTTTGTGTGGGCGAAAATAAACGGGGTATATGTGTACAGCTGTTACGCTCCACCAAGCCTGACACTGCCCGAATTCGAGGAAACGCTTGACAGCCTTGTTCTTGACGCGAGAGACGAAGTCCAAAGGTGATTGCTGGTGACTTCAATGCTTGGGCCCGTGAGTGGGGTAGCAGAGAGACAAATGCAAGAGGCCGCAGTCTATTAGACGCTTTCACGCAGTTGGAGATCATTCTGGCCAACGAAGGATATGTATACATCTTTCAGAAAGGGGGGTCTGCCTCAATCGTAGACCTAACTTTTATCAGCCCTACACTGGCACGTGGTATGTCCTAGTGCGTCAGCAAGGACTACACCCGTAGTGATCACCATCTTCTTTGGGCTATGGATGGAGTCACCGAGCAGAAGACCATCATGCCTGAAACCGAGAAAGATGTCAGGCTGGTCTGCTAAAACTCTGGATGAGCATTGTTTAAGTAAATTAATTAAGAAAGAGCCGAATGAGATTCCGCTCCCGTCGCGCAGCCGCGGTCACTACACATTGTCTTGTACAGTAAGAGCTTTGACCCTATGGTGAGATGTTTCGGGCGGAACAGTCTTTGTAAGCTGAAATAGGCTCTGTTGGCTGACAACAATCGTGCGCGGATTTCATCATCGTAGCTGTTATCGGTTGTGATTTTCGACCCTAGATAGGAGAAATTGTCAACGGTCTCAAAGTTGTATTCTCCTATCATTATTCTTCCTGTTTGACCAGTGCGGTTTGATGTTGTTGGTTGGTTGTTTTTCGACACCACCATATATTTTGTCTTGCCTTCATTGATGTGCAGCCCAAGATCTCGCGTCAACGGCCGCCTGCTTGATCTGGATGAAGGCAGTTTGTAGGTCTCGGGTTGTTCTTCCCATGATGTCGAAATCGTCAGCACAGACCAGTAATTGGGTGGACTTAAAGAGGATCGTACCTCTTGCATTTACCTCCGCATCACGGATCACTTTCTCAAGGACCAGGTTAAAGAGGACGCATGATAGGGCATCCCCTTGTCGTAGATCGTTGTTGATGTCGAATAGTCTTGAGAGTGATCCTGCTGCTTTTATCTGGCCTCGCACATTGGTCAGCGTCAACCTAGTCAGTCTTATTAATTTCGTCGGGATACCGAATTCTCTCATGGCTGTGTACAGTTTTACCCTGGCTATGCTATCATAGGCGGCTTTAAAGCCGATGAATAGATGATGCAACTGGTGTCCATATTCCAACAGTTTTTCCATCGCTTGCCGTAGAGAGAAAATCTGATCTGTTGCTGATTTGCCTGGAGTGAAGCCTCTTTGGTATGGGCCAATGATGTTGTGGGCGTATGCGGCTATCCCACTTTGTCAACTGTATCTAGAAAAGATATGTAGTGTAACACTGCAGAATTGAACCGGCCACCAGGATCATCCGAACTGACAGGCTCGGACACAAGGGTAGAGCTATCCCAGTAAAGGGAAATGTGGTAAAACTGGGCCGTCCTGGCCCATGTTGATTTGACAGACAAGGCATGACTCAACAGACTACACTGGTGGTATTACAAGGTTTGGAAAAGAAGACGATATTTATTTCTAGGATGAAGGCGATGATTGACGGGGAAGATCCTCTAACTTATTTTGAGCTTGTCCCGCCCATTGTTTCTTGACCACTAAATGAGAACACGTCCGGCTCTCCAGTACAGTGCAGGTCATAATTCCATAAGTCCATCAACCTCGACCTGTGATGGCTCCCGGGCCGCAATGACTTTAACCGCGATGGCGCGAAATTGGGCGGAATGAAAACCTATACATACTCAAGCGCTTTTCCAATAGGTCCGGCGCTGTAGCAAACTTCGCAACTCGTGCTCAATTTCTAGATGCCAAAGTTTCACTTAACTCCACTTCCCAGGGACGTACTATGAGTACTATACACATATATTGCTGAACCCTATCGTGGTTTTCCTCGAATGTCCAAGTTGAATGTGGCGGAGTCGCTGTCGAATCAAACACCAAAAGTCTAAACCTTAAAGCTGATGCCGGGACAGATGGGACCACTTTCAACCAAATTGACCACGTGTTCATTGATATGATATCTGGGACAGGCTTCGAGGGTTCGTTCTACTGCCTCGTAGAAGGTATCCTTCTCCGACTCTGCAGTCTCCTCTGTAGGGGCGTGAACGTTAATGAGGCTTATATTTCTCCACGTGGTGACCGCTGGGAGCTCTTTTTTAACGAAAAGCTGCAAACGAAGGAGGATGAAGGCGAGTTTCTCGCGCCTAAAAACGGGACAAATTGTACCAACTGGTCCTCCAGGTTGGGGGTTGGGTAGGGCTGACAAATCCTACACGGAAAACAACTTGTTACGAAGCCACAACAAGGGCCTTGGACAGGATGGACTTTACAACGACGAACCCGGCAACGACAATGGAAAATTAACGATTTGCGCATCTTCTCATGGAACGTGCGCTCCCTGCACAGAGATAAAGCTGATGAGCAGCTAGCCGATACCCTGTCCCAATATAGGGCTGATGTAACAGCGTTGCTTCTGTGATCTGTTCGATCCCTTCACAAAATTCTCTGAAGCTGTTCCGTTTCGCTTCCCTGATCGCGTTGGTATACGCAGTCAGTGCACTTTTATACCTTTGCCAGTCCCCGGTTTGTTTTGCTTGGTTAAAGAGTTTTCGTGCCTCTGTTCTCATTCTGGCCAGGTTCTTGTTCGACCATGGTACATCCCTTGATGACTTGACTGTCTTAGCCGGACAGCTGGCCTCATATGCGTCAATGACGATTGTGTTGAAATTTTCCACCACCGTTTCTAATTCCAGTTCGCTCCTGATGTCACCGCCCCCTTGAAGGTGGGCAATGTTGTTGCTCAAGTGCGTTGCGTAGGATTCCCAATCCGTTCTCCTGGGATTCCTTATTATTCTTTCTATTTCGGAATTACCCTCAATGTCGAATTTGATTATCCTGTGATCAGACATAGAGGGTTCATCCGACACCTTCCAATCCCTGACCATTCCGTCCATTAGGGTACTTCATAGAGTTATATTTAGTACCTCCTGTCTGGTGCTGGTCACAAATGTTGGAGTGTTCCCTACGTTGTATATTTCTAACTTATTGCTAAGAATAAATTCAAGAAGAGGTACTCACCTCTACGATTGGTGTCGCTGCTTCCCCAGACTGGTGGGTTGGTGGGCGTTGGCATCGCAGCCGAGAAGAAGTGGTAACGCCCTCTTCTCGCAATACTTCGTCAGTTTTGCGACTTGTTCCGGTGGAGCCGGGATTTCGTCTCCTGGGAAGTATCCCGATGCCACAACTGCCTCTCGAGTGCTCCTCCCGGCTTCCAATGAGACTTGGATAGCCACAAGGTCCCCGGTTAAGAACTCTGAAAGACATTCGTATTTTAAATTACGTTTAAGAATTATGCAAGCTCTTGGTTTTTTTCACAAGAGAAGTCCCAAATTACCTGCATGCTTCCTCCTTGCAGACCGCGAATCTGTCTCGGCACACCTAGGGCTCCTGAGCGAGCACTATTCCAATGATCTCCTTAGAACTTGCCCTTGCAATCACTGCAGATGCAGCTCTCGCATGGTGGAGGTTTATCTGGGCTATCTTAGTGCTGGCCATTGGCTCCGTTATTGTTTGGAGGTGTTCTCCACTGTCGGAGTGTCACCCTCCTCCTCGGACATGGCGCTTTCCTGCGCATCGCTGTCCACCCTGAGCCCTAAGAGTCCTAGGTCTGTCGTCCAGCTTCTGCTCTTCACTGGGCAGCAGGTCTATTTCCCTGGTTGATCCAGTCCTTTTCGCCTCTATGGCTTTCGAGACTTTTTCAGGGACCTCGGTATGTTTTCCACCCGGTGCCTCCTCCGTGGTATCTTTCCTCGGCTTTTCTCTGTACACATGCACGGGTATGTTGAAAAAATCAAAAATGATTGACGGTTTCGTCCAGGGCAGAGGCAACTCATCAGACGCTGCCTCACCTCTGCCCTGGGAGCAGCGTGACCGAAAGTGCCAACAGGTGGAAAGACGCTCCCTTTTATCATCGCAAAAACAGGACAAGGTTGCGAGTTATATTGGACTTAAAACGCCAGTCGTTGTAGTCTAAGCTAGACTAAGGCTAAAGCTAGGTTGTTGTTGTTGTGCGTCTGATGAGTTGCCTCTGCCCTGGACTAAACCGTCAGTCATTTTTGATTTTTTCAATTTTTAATGCTTGGGGTGCTACGCTCCAAACTAGGGATCCATGGACTAAAAAACGTGGGAGTAAGTTGCTCCTCATTTAGTCCGGTCCACCATCATGTGGATGGGGACTTAGGATCCCGCAGATCCTAAACAATAACGGGTATGTTGCCAAATCGGTAGTTGATATAGCAACTCCGACGTTTAATTGCCTCCGGGGATCGGTCATCTACCTTGATCGTGAGGAGTTTAGCCTTGCCCTCCGCCTTGCTTCAGAAGACTCTCCATAGTCGGGTATGGAGATCTTCATTCTGAGCGATTAGGAGGCTCATAAGGTCTTCCGTTTCTATTGCCGCGGATTTTGGCAGAAAAACTGTCACCATGTGGGCTCCTGGTATATCATCCCCAGCACATGTTGACAGTTCCACCCCTTCCCAGCCTGGTAATCTTGGAACTATGGTTCAAACCCATTCTGCGGTGTCTTCCGTCGCGCAGTCCACCAGTATAAGGCTTGGTCAAAGCGTATCCCGGTGAACACCAGTTTCGAAGTCCAATCCTTGATCATCTGCTTGACGACAAGGTCCTCAATGATTTCCTGCTCCTCACGAGTGAGTATTTGCTCGGGAAACTTTTTTGGCAGTATGGACAGTCGAATGCCTTTGACCTCACTAGCATAGCTAATGGCGGGCTTCCTGGATCCTGCCTTCACTCCTGACCTGGCCGGGTTTTCTCCCCCCTTGGGTTCAGGTTTGGATTTTTTTGGGAGCATTCCCTTCATGCGGGCTGATCTTTGCTGCTCTTCGCTTTCTCGGCTCCGGTAGAGATGGCTTAGGTCTGTCCTGAGCATTTTAAGGGCCTCTTCTGGTTTCAGGCCTTCCTTCAGATAGCGCAGGTACCATTTAACACCGGCGCCACTGTGACCTGTCTCCTTCCTGACGTCTGTTATATTTATCTCAGACGTGCTTTTGCTGGTCTCTGCTCTTTGAGCAGTGGTGTTGTCCACTCAGTATACCAATGTCAACCTTGGATCCACTACTTGACGTCCCAACTTCTCCCTTCTTGGGTGTAATCACCTGGCTCTCAGTAATTTGGCAATGTGCCTTCGCCTGATTAACCAGTTTTTGTGCAGTACGGGGCCCCGCTTGTTTGGTTTTCGTTTTATTTTATTTTTTTTGTACACATTTGATTCCCACGAGTATGGGGGCTAAGAGGTCCGCCGTGTCATAGCCCCCTGTAGCACGGTAAGGTCTAACTTACTCACTGAGGCGACCAGGTATCAGTCAGGCTTCGTTTGAATACAGTCACTTACCCCCGACTGCAAACTATCCAATGGGCACGGTTCGCATAACACCCAGGATTGGGGGAGGTGTTTTTCGACTCCCCAGTCTAGATCCGTAGCGTTTTGTTAATAGTAGGGTCATCTCGTACAGGGTGTGACTATCACCACTCACTAACGGTCTTGGTAAGCGAGAGGCTTGGCCCCTGAAAAGCTACGCACCGTCCCAGAGGAGAGACAGCTGATCCTCAGAGAGAGATAGGTTGGCCTCAAGGAGCTATGTTCCGCGTCAGTCTGTCCTGCGGTGCATTGATTGACCAAAGTAGGCTCCAATAAACTAGATACGTGCAAGTCGTAAATTATAAATTTCTTGAGCGTGTAGAGCCATTGAATAATCTGTAGAGTCAAGGCTATCGGTCAATGTTTGAACATTGGCTCTTTCTGCCGCGTCAAAACTTCAGATTAGCCCACCATATTGCTGATGTCATTTAATTTGATAGCGTCAATCCTCTCTAAATATTAAAAATCCACAAGACTTAAAAGATATAATGCAGATCGACTTGGTCAACAGGGTAGAAACCTTGATAGCAATATTTGTGATAAATACCTTTGAACGCTGAGTATTGAGTAAAATCTTTTCATCTATCAATATCACGACTCCAAATTAAGAGTTGTCAGGCCATGCAAAGCAAATTAACAACAGAGTCGAGTCGATTGAATTTTCATTTATTGCCGTGATCGCCTGACGAGGCGGAACGAAGAGAACGGCTGGACCAATTGACCGACTTTTGGACTATAATGCCAGAAATTGACCTAGCTTCCAACGAGATTGGTAATCCCATTCTACTGATAAATTATTTCAAGTACAGAAGCACTTTTCTATCAACAAGCATGAATGATTCAAGCTCATGACTTTTGAGATAAGGGTTAAATCTATAGATAGCCCAGCGAGACGCAGCTAGAAAGTAAGAAAGAACTGCATCTTATATGCTATGTAGTCGGTCAGTATCTGCTACTACTTGTGCTGATACTGTTATTCCTTCTAACGTCTGTTTTCTTAGCAATTAAGTGGCAACTGCTCGGTGGTCCCCCGCTTGGGTTGCCTCTACTTCTGCTACTGCTTGTCTGAAGTCTCAACTTTAGCCTCTTTGCCAGTCACCAGACTGCTTGCGTCTTAGTCCAATCTTAGATTTAGTCTTATGTATAGTGTGCGGAGCTGCTTCTAATCTGCTCGGGTGGAAACATAAACAATCTAAAACGAAAAGAGAAGATACAATAATCGGACCATCGACAAATAGTGAAAATCGTGTCAGTCAGTCACTCAGCAAAAACAATAGTCATAGTACATACTCTTGCGTGTGATCTGTGTTCTTTGAACTGTGGCTGCTTTCCATTCCTGTACTATTCGTTATTATTGTTAATGCACTCAGTTTTTCAAGTTGAGTACGATCATAGAGTAGCAGGGTTGTGTGGCCAATAGTCCAGAATCTAATCGAGATAAACCGCAACAAAAAGATCGCAGATACGATCAAGTAGGGTTTCAATCAGTTGTGAAGTGTTCAGTGTACATTGTGGGTCTTTCGGAGCAATCGGCACCATTGTTTCCAGTGAACCAGTGCTTGAAATCCTCCGTGTTTTGCTAGTTCCGGGCTATCTGACACAAAAAAGAAGAGATCGGTTAGCATCTTGTATCTTTTTTGTAGCGCTGAGTTTGTTAGTGCGAGGATCTTTTGTGTGAAGTTAAGGGCGATAGTTTGATTCAAGTGTCCAAATTGGATTTGCAGTGGATGTTGAAACAGGTAAGGGAAGAAACCTAATAAATCTGGGTCCTTTTTCGGTGAGCCCCTTTGAGGGGCATCGAATCAGATATAGTTTTGTAACATAGCTCGATTGCCTTCATTGTGGTTCTACTTCGGTAAAAATGTTTGTATTGCATTCACACTTAATTAGAATAGAATAAGTCCGGAAACCGGAAGCTGGACACTTCAGGTACCAAAGGTTTTGTGTATTTCTTAGTACGTAGCACGTAATATATGCATATGTCCACTTTCGGCTGATATTGACATTCATAGTCTTCAATTTTCAAAGAAGCAACAAATTTGAGGTAATATAACTTTGTTAGTAATAGTGAGATTTCCACCAGACTTAGCAAGATTATGCTCTATAGTATAGCCTATATCACTGCAAAATTTCATGGTACTAGGATGAACTTAAGAGGGGTTTCCAACCAATTACAAAAAATTGTAGTAATATACTATTATCAACTTTATTTAAACAGATATCGGCATGGAAGGTATTTCGGACCCCAGGCACCATATAGGGGCAGCCTCCTGATTTTTTTCAGATTTTTCAGTTTGGTAGTTTCTGAGAATGGCCCCCTTAAAGAAGTGATCACTTTCAACCCCCCGCACTCCCCACGTTTCCAAGAAATGTCAAAACTAAGACCACCTTCGAAAAGTACTAACAGAGACCTTTAATTTGATACCCCACATGACTATATTTGATGAAAAAAAATTTTACACCCCCCTTTTGCATGTATGGGGATCCCCCCCCCCTTAAATTCGACGTAAAAGGATGTAATTCACTGTATGCGTGAGCGTTCATAGTTCCCAACTTTCTACCAAATTTGGTGCCAATCGCTATAACCGTCTCCGAGAAAAATGCGTTGTGTTTACACAAAACCTTAAAAATCATCCTGAGGACCTCAAAGTTTGGTACACAGCGTTAGTGAGCAGGAGAAAGGCTAAGGATGAAAAAAGACCTTGACTACCGAACCCTCTTAAACTTCAAAAAAGAAAATTCGAAGCAGAATTTTTGGTTCCTCAATTAAGTAAGCCATGTTTGAATATTTGCTTCTTTATATATTCATAATCTACACCAGCAAAAAAGTATCTTTTCCATTGCAATATGAAAAGATACATTATTGCAAATGTGATTCAATAATATCATGTCTTGGAGCATCTTGAAAAATAAAATTACGAGACCGAATTATTAGATGTTATGAGAGCGATTGCGGATACATTTGAAAGGAGTAAATTACCCGGAAATCAAAGCGGAAGACATACATCTATTTCTGAAGTTATCTTACAAAGTTGGTTACATTTTCATCATCAACGGCGCAACAACCGGTATCCGGTCTAGGCCTGCCTTAATAAGGAACTCCAGACATTTCCAGACCTCGGGTTTTGCGCCGAGGTCCACCAATTCGATATCCCTAAAAGCTATCTGGCGTCCTGACCTACGCCATCGCTCCATCTTAGGCAGGGTCTGCCTCGTCTTCTTGATATTGCCCTTACAGACTTCCCGGGTGGGATCATCCTCATCCATACGGATTAAATTACCCGCCCACCGTAACCTATTGAACCGGATTTTTTCCACAACCGGACGGTCATGGTATCACTCATAGATCTCGTCGTTATGTAGGTTACGGAATCGTCCATTCTCATTTAGGGGGGTCAAAAATTCTTCGGAGGATTCTTCTCTCGAATGTGGCCAAGAGTTCGCAATTTTTCTTGCTGAGAACCCAAGTTTCCGAGGAATACATGAGGACTGGCAAGATCATAGTCTTGTACAGTAAGAGCTTAGACCCTATGGTGAGACGTTTCGAGCGGAACAGTCTCTGTAAGCTGAAATAGGCTCTGCTGGCTGACAATAACCGTCGCTTGTGATTTTCGACCCTCTTCTTTTTCTTCTTTTTCTTCAGCCTTTCTCCCGTTCACAAGCGGGGTCGGCTCGTCGTGATCGGCTTCGCCATTTGGCTCTATCGAATGCCTGATCTGGATGCAATCTCGAGGCTTTCAAATCCCCATCCAACGTATCAAGCCACCGTTGCTTAGGTCTGCCTTTTGGTCGTTTATCATCGACTTCGATGTTCAGACCAATCTTGGCAAGTCAATTCTCGTTTGCACGAATTGCGTGACCATACCATCGAAGACGCCTCTCTCGCAACTTTTCCACGATCGGTGCAACCCCATAACGATCGCGGATATCCTCATTTCGGATGTGATCCAAACATGTGACGCCACTAGTCCAACTTAGCATCTTCGTCCCCATTACCGCAAGACGCCGTTCATTGTCTTTTATGGTCGGCCAACACTCAGAACCATAGAGAGCGACTGGACGGACGACATTGCGGTAAATTTTAGATTTGAGACGTTCGTTGATACGTCGATCACAAAGGACACCAGTTGTGGAACGCCACTTCATCCAGGTTGCATTAATGCGTGAAGCAATTT
This sequence comes from Hermetia illucens, assembly GCF_905115235.1. Taxonomy (NCBI): domain Eukaryota; kingdom Metazoa; phylum Arthropoda; class Insecta; order Diptera; family Stratiomyidae; genus Hermetia; species Hermetia illucens. The sequence continues at coordinate 10,384,592 of NC_051855.1, read as the reverse complement.
CATAACGCAGGTCTCCATTGGCTGATAGCGTTGACCCGAGGTATTTAAATCGCTCAGTTCTGGGCAGATCATTGCCGCTGACAGTGATTGTGCCTGTTTCATGGGGTCTCAGGTCGACCTGTGTGTGGTGCATACGCGGTGAAGAAGTGAATAGTGCGATCAGCTGATGATGAGAAATTGTCAACGGTCTCAAAGTTGTATTCTCCTATCCTTATTCTTCTTCATGTTTGACCAGTGCGGTTCGATGTTGTTGATTGGTTGGTTTTCGGTGCTGATGGTTGCCACCATATATTTTGTCTTGCCTTCATTGATATGCAGCCCTAGATCTCGCGCCGCCTACTCGATCTGGATGAAGGCAGTTTGTACGTCTCAGGTGGTTCTTCCAATGATGGCGATATCGTCAGCATAGGCCAGTAGTTGGGTGGACTTGAAGAGGATCGTATCTCTTGCATTTACCTCAGCATTATGGATCACTTTCTCAAGGGCCAGGTTAAAGAGGACGCATGATAGGGCATCCCCTTGTCGTAGACCGTTGTTGATGTCGAAAGGTCTTGAGAGTGATCATGCTGCTTTTATCTGGTTTCGCACATTGGTCAGCCTAGTCAGTCTTATCAATTTCGTCGGGATACCGAATTCTCTCATGGCTGTGTACAGTTTTACCCTGGCGGCTTTAAAGTCGATCAATAGGTGATGCAACTGTTGTCCATATTCCAACAGTTTTTCCATCGCTTGCCGCAGAGAAAATCTGCTACTGATTTGCCTGGAGTGAAGCTTCTTTGGTATGGGCCAATTATGTTCTGGGCGTATGGGGCTATCCGGCCTAGCAAGATAGAGGAGAATATCTTATAGATTGTACTCAGCAACGTGGTACCTCTATAATCGCTGCACTGTGTGATATCTTTTTTTTTATGGATGGAGGTGGAAATCTTAGAAAGACGCTGCTGCGCCAGGTTGCAGCAGTGTGTGGGATTCGCACCCACTAAAACCACCCCCACTCTTCCGCCCCTCCCCGCGGGACCACCGTGAAGTATTGCTTCGCGGGGGAGGCTCTGGTTCGCTATACCAGCTCGTCCATGTCACGTCTCCGTCGCGCCGCCTTCCGAGATCGATCCAACTCCAGGAGTTTTGTCTGCACCACGGCTACTGCCTCATTTACCGCCATCCAGTTTTCCTCCGACTTCAGCATCTCTTCCACCAGGTTGCAGGGCTCGATGTCCGCCCCTAAGATGCTGTTCAACCTCCTTTTCTGCTGCAATCTGGGACAATGGAACATAACGTGCTCCGGGTCCTCAAGTGTCCAACTCGAAGCGATGCAAGTACTTCCTATAGCCACCGTGTCCCGTAAGGAACTGTGTCAGGTGGTAATTCAACTCTCCGTGCTTTCGGTTGACCCATTTCTCAATACACGGGATCAATGTATGGGTCCACCTGCCCTTGTCGGAGTTATCCCATCGTTGTTGCCATTTGCCACACAACTCTCTCCTGATGGTTTTTCGGAAATCCGCATTCACCTCAGCTGGATTTGCCTTCCGTTTTTCGTAGAGCCAGTGTGCCTCGCTCGCTAGAAGATCTATAGGGGTCATTCCTGCGATAACACACACTGCCTCCGTCGACGCCGTCCTAAATGCGCTGCACACCCTTAGCACAATTGGCCGGTATGCTGAACTTATCTTCCTCCGGTTGACAGCGTGGTTCAACGCTCCCGCCCAGACAGGGGCCGCGTATAGCAGGATCGACCTCACCACTCCCGCGATGAGTAGCCTGCGACTATACTTCGGCCCTCCCACGTTAGACATCATCCATGCAAGGGATGAGCTGGCATTTGCTGCCTTCTCTCGCGCATAATCCAAGTGTCCCTTGAAACTCAGCTTGGCATCGATCATCACCCCCTAGTATTTGACAACCAATTTTGAGACGACCTCACGATTACCAACCTGGATGGTAACCGTATTGTTCTTCCTACGGTTGGTAATGAAGACCGCCTCCGTCTTTTCGTCCGCCAGGTCCAGCTTGGCCATTCGTAACCATGACTTGATGGTATGAATGGCTTCATTTGCATAAAGCTCCACGTCCTCGGGATGCTTTGCAATTGCAACTACCACCAGGTCGTCCGCAAAACCAAACTTGGTGGTGGCAGTATTTGTCCGTCCTCTTCAGTTGGCGGGACCTCCAAGTCGCCGATATTCTGGTTGTTCAGTAGCTCCTCAAAGTACTCAACCCATCGCTCCTATATGCCCATCCTGTCCGAAATCCATCTTTGTCTCGGTAGAATGAGCATCGAGGTGTATAAGGCTTCATCTTGCTGACTTGTTGACAAAACCTCCGCGGCTGGTGCGGTTGCTCCCTGTACTTTTCTAGTTCACAGATTTGTTGGTTCTCCCAGGCTTCCTTTTTCCGTCTGTGAACGACGGAGTTCGTGATAAGCCTCTGCGCGTGCCCGCGTTCCTTGAGAATGCGACATTACTCGGTATGCGGCATTCTTCCGTTCCGTTGCTAGCTGACATTCATCGTCAAACCAGCCGTTCCGACTCCTTTTGCGGCTGGGGCCAAGTATCTTTGTGGCCGTATCCATGATAACGTTCTTCAGGTAATTGTGAAGATCATTTGTTGATGCTTCATCTCCAGGTCCTCTGTTGACTGCAGTTATTGCAGCATCCATTTCCCTCATTTTAGGATCTATATTCCAAACTTCGGGATGTGTCATCTGAATTGGAGACTAGACTTCCTAAAATTGTGTGAAACAAAACCTTATTAGAATCGAGACGGTGTCTGTCTTTTTTTTATGGATGGAGGTGGAAATCTTACAAAGACACTGCCGCGCCAGGTTGCAGCAGCGTGTGGGATTCTCACCCACTAAAACCAGCCCCACTTTGTCCTTTTTCCTCTCCCGCGGGACCGCCGCAAAGCATTCCTTCGCGGGGTGGACTGCGCTTCAAGCGACCAACCTTCCAACCTTCCGTTCTTCGCGTCCTTCTTGCGCGCTCAGCTCTTCCAAGTTCCTATTGTATTTTTTTGATTGCGGAGTTCACCGGACACCAGTTTCCCTCTGACTTCAACATTTCCCCGACGATGTACTGCGGGCTTAGGTTGGTTTTCAGGGAGTTGTCCAGACTCCTCCTTTCTGGGAAAAATCGTGGACAGTGGAACATAACATGCTCCAGGTCCTCTCAGGTGTGCAACCACATTCAGGACACAAGTGAGAATCATCCAGCCTGAATTGGTGCAGGTACTTCCTGTAACCACCATGTCCCGACAGGAATTGCGTCAGATGTTAGTTAATCTCGCCTGAATACGGGGAACCAAGGTGTGGGTCCAGTGACCCCTCTGCGAGTCGTCCCACTGTTTCTGCCACTTCTCCAGCGACTCTCGCCTTGCCGGCTTTCGGTATTCCGCATCCTTTTCAGGAGGATTCATTTTCTTTGTCTCGTACAGGCAGCGTGTCTCACTAGCCAGAATCTCTGTCGGGATCATTCCCGCAATAACATACCTTGCTTCGGCTGATATTGTTCTGAAGGCGCTGCACACCCTTAGCGCCACTAAACGGTAAGTCATTTTTACCCTCCTACGATTACTCTCACAAGCTAGTGCTTCCTCCCAAACTGGTGCCGCGTATAATAGTGTGGAGCGAACCACTCCGGCCACAAGTAATCTGCGACTGTATTTTGGGCCTCGAATGTTAGGCATCATACGCTGGTATTTGCCGCTTTCTCCCAGGCATAGTCCAGGTGTCCCTTAAAATTGATTTTAGCGTCAATCATCACCCCTAGGTATTTGATAACCAGCTTCGAAGTAATGACGTGAACACCAACACGAATACTAACCGTATTCCTCTTCCTACGATTGGTAATCAAGACCGCCTCCGTCTTTTGTTCCGCAAGGTCAAGCTGAACCATCTCCAGCCACGCTTTTATGGCGCTAATGGTTTCCTTAGCGTACATTTCAACGTCTTCAGGTTGTTTCGCGACGACAACCACAGCTAGATCATCTGCGAAACCGATTATCGTGGCCTCCTTTGGCACGGGAAGGACAAGGACCCCATTGTACATGACGTTCCACAGGAGAGGACCCAACACTGAGCCCTGTGGTACTCCTGCGGTGACGGTGTACTGCTTGGATCCCTCATCCGTGTCGTACCAAAGTGTCCTCTCCGAAAGGTTACTGTTGAGGAGCTCAATCAAATAACTAGGGACACCCGTTTTAGCTAGTGAGCTTTTTATCCACTTCCAGCTTGCGGAAGTGAAGGCATTTTTTATGTCCAACGTCATCTCGGCACAGCATTTTTTAGACGACATCGTGTCTCGAGCCAGCTTCAAAACCACGTCTACGGCGTCGATCGTTGAGTGGGCTTGAGGAAATCCAAATTGTCGCTCCGATGGTCGATCCTTATATTCGATGATAGGGAGCAGTCCGTTGTAAATGACCCTTTCGAGCGTCTTTTCTGCCGTATCGATAAGGCAAATCGGCCGGTATGATGATGGGTATCCTGCTTGCTTATTCGGCTTCGGGAGCAAAGCTAGTTTTTGCCTCTTCCACCGGTTAGGGAAAACTCCTCCTCCTTCTGCGTGTTTCAAACACGCCAGTAGGGTCTGGTCTTAACAGCGAGTTTAAGGGCTCTATTGGGGACAGCATCCCGACCGGGTGCTTTGTTATCACCAATTTTTCGGCAAATTTGCTTAAGTTCCTCCTCAGTTACCCTCTGTCTGTCTGTCTGTCTGTCTGTCACACCCGATTTGTTCGGAAACGGCTAGACCGATTGTCACAAAAATTGGTGAGAGTATTAGCACTAATCCCACTGTCCATGCTTTTCCGAGGAGCTTGCCCAAGTTGCAGAGGAGAGAGACGGGCCTGAAGTTTTGTGGTTCGTGGGAGCCGTCTTTTTTTTTTAATGGCGATTATCCTTGCTACTTTCCAAGTAGTAGGAAAGTAACCATTATTGATGCAGTTGTTGAAGACTGCAAAAAGGAACTTCATTGATGCCCTAGGGAGGTTTTTGATGACATTGTTTGCTATGTCATCTAGGACGGTTGGTTTTTTGTCGTTAAGGCTTTTAGTGATGGCTGCGAGCTGTGATAAGCTCAAAAAGGGTTTTGGGTCATTTGGTCTTTGATTGTCGTGTCTACAGTCGAACTGACGGCCTGGTTGTTGCTAGGTGAAGGACAGTTTGGTTGATTTAGGAAAGACTCCGCGAGTATTTGAGCTTTCCTAGCGTCACTGCCGATGTTTTCATTAATCTTGGTAAGAACGAAGTCTTTGGGTCTGTTGTGGTCTGTCAGCCTATTTATGTGTTCAAACATATTAGATCCGGGTTTCACATCCGCAAGTTTACGGGTGAGAGGCCGATAAACAGGCGATCTTCGGGGATACTACAATGGGTAAAGCTCTGAGTGCTTTGAGCTGTGGCTTCCCCCACTAAACTAAACTAGGGTACGATATCGTTTATCTTCATGTAGGAGACGAACAATTCTTCGGAGGTTCCTTCTTTTGAACGCGGCTATCAGCATTGCGGATCACCTTTTCCAGGGCTAGGTTTGTTGTTGATGGTGAGTGATCCCGAGAATGATCCTGCTGCGTTTTATTTGGCCTGGTATACTGGTCAGGGTCAGCCTAATCAGTTCGAAGGGATGCCCAATTCTCCCATGGTCGTGTACAGTTTTACCCTAGCTATTTGTTTATTCATATATTTAACGGACAACAAATAGAGTAAACTCTAATTACTTATTGTCCTCAGAAGGAATTGTGGAATTGAGGTAGACTTCGAGCTCTGCAAAGCGCACGTTGAAAATGTCTGCGTTACGTGGGTTATAAGACGCAGGACGGCAGGTGTTGTCATTAGCGGCAGAGCAGTCCATCAGACCCGAGGACAGATTAAAAAATGTGCATAAATCCAGATAGGATCTACGCTGTTGTAGGAATAGGAGGTTCAAAAAGTGGATACGGGAGGGGTAGTACACACGTGCAACGCTTTTTTTTAAAGAAGAGGGAACGGGTGAATCTTCGTTGCATATTTCCAAGGGCAAGGCGATCACAGTTACCGGAAGGTGACCAGATCATGGAGCAGTACTCCAGGGTATTCCTCACGAGGGAATTGAAGAGAGCTAACGAACGTCGGATGGACTCAAAATCAAAGGAGGGGCGAAGTATAAAAACTGACAATTTTGCTGCTCGATTGGTAACTTCGAGGCACTGGGTATCGAAACTTGACGAAAGTAACTTCGAGGTCTTGAGTGGGTGAAGATTTAACGCAGTAGCACATAGAGTGACCCTTTCTGACGCGCCAAACCATTAGTAGAGCATCAACTAACCAGAGTATCTAGGTTAGATTGAAGGAAAACGCAGTCCATAGGCGACGATATAGCGGACAAGTAAGGGGCGTGGAAGGTCGTTGATAAAAAATAAAAATAACAAAGGACTCTGCTGCAGAACGCCAGAGCAGGAGGAGAAGGAGCGGAATGTGCAGCCATTAAAACAGACGCCTCTTTCTACAAACCGGGAAAATGATTCTCTTCGAGGCTTTTGTTGAAAATAAGGTATAGGGGAAATGAGATGGAACGACCAGTTTTAAGCAAAAAGAGGTTTGGAAGACCATCGTACCCAGGACCGACATTGGCATCAAGTTTGCCAATGGGATACTCGACAAAGAGAGGGGTAAGAAGGAGAATGGGGGGCTGGGGTTAGGCTACATCCACTGGCGGGAAGGAAGACGAGGAAGGAGAGGGAACATAGATTGACGAAAAGTAGCTGCAGAGTAAATCAGAAGATAGTTGTTGGGAGTTAGTCGACACCGCTTGTCAACGGGACAAAGGCTGAAGAAAAAAAAGAAGCTGAGGTGGAGCCAGAGAATTTAATGGACGGAGGGGATAGCTGGGCAGGACAACGGGAGCTACGAATGTGGGAACAGAAAGGTTTGCGATTTCCCCGCATTAGCGTGTCTTCAACACTGATCAAATATGTAATATGTAAGTCCATATTAAGGTTTTGGTGGAAGAACGCAGAGTTTTGAAAAAAGATTAAGTCAGCCTAGAGCCTCTTAGGTATGGACCGATGATGTTCTGGACGTATCGGGCTATCCGGCCTAGCAAGATAGCAGAGAATATCTTATAGATGGTACTCAGCAACGTGATACATCTATAATCGCTGCACTGCGTGATATCTCCCTTTTTATAGTATGTATGGGGCAGATCCTTGGAGGAACACTCGATAAGCAAGTAAATTCCCTGGACAAATAAAAAAATAATGCTGCTCATGTAGCCCTTAGTACGCAAAACAGGACAAGGACAATAAACCTATCCCTGTATCAGCAAAATGAACAACTCCCCTGCGCAGGCCCTTGTATGATATGCTTGCCATTGTAGCATATGATGCCGAAAAAGGACAATGTAACGCAGCTCCCTTGGATTAGATGTGTTAAACTAGTCCCGACATCAATACGATCTAATTTTGTCAATTCTGGGCCCCCGGGAAAACTCGATCAGGTGTGGTTGGGCATATATATATGCAGCGAAGCATCGTATGAGGCGTTCCAGGGATCTGGACGAAGAGCGAATAGATACCTGAGCCGCTTGAGGTGTGACTTTCATTTTCCGATTGTTTTTTTTCGCAAAAACCTATATAGGGTTCTTATCGCGTTTTTTGGATGGCAGCTGCCTTAGTAAGGCCTTACCGGCGTCCAGGTTTTGCACCGAACTCCACCGTTTCGACCTACGCCATCGACCCTTTGCAGGTACGATCTGCCACGTCTTTTTTTTCTATCATGGAGCTTTTATAGACTTTCCGGGGTTGGTCATGCTCCCCCCACCCAACGTGACTATCGCTACCTATGACAGTCTACTTAAACTCGAAATGCCAGAAGAGTCGCGCCTGGTCGGCTATGCAGATGATGTCGCACTGCTTGTTGCTGGACGCACTGTCGAACAAGCGCAAAGCAGACTCGGCATATTGATGCGACGGGTAAGCGAATGGATGACTGCTCATGGTTTCAACCTTGCAATGGAAAAAACCGAAGTAGTCATCCTGACAAAAAAGAGAATTCCGACCCCATATCGTTCAGCGAGTCGATAATCGAGTCAAAATCAGCGGTAAAGTACCTTCTTGACTCAAAGATGAGCTTTTTTGAGCAAATCAAAGCAACAGCGGACAAGGCTGCGCTCCAGCAGCAGCTGCAGCGTTAAATAGGCTAATGGCAAACATTACGGGTCCTACGTCTAGCAGACGACGTCTCCTGATGAGTTCAACGCAGTCTGTCCTGTTCTACGGCGCAGAGGTAAGGGCTGGCGCTCTTAACAAGGAGGTATATCGTAAACGCCTCGCGCAAGTACAGAGACGGGGATCTTTGCGGGTGGCGTTTGCGTATCGCATTATCTCTGAACCGGCCGGTGATGGTGATCGCGGGAGCGATCCCCGTTGCCCTTCTTGCTAAGGAGCGTCAAGCCATATACAAACGCAAGGGAGATGAGCCAAGGGAGGTGGTTGCTCACGAAGAACAGCAACGCATTCTAGACGAGTGGCAGCTCTCGTGGCAAAATGAAACTAGAGGCAGATGGACTGCGCAGCTCATCGGCAACTTAGGTGCGTGGTTGAATTGGAAGCATGGTGAGACTGACTATTTCCTTACCCAATTTTTAAGTGGGTATGGAAGTTTTCAGTCTTATTTGCATAAGATTGGAAAGGCGCGATCTCTCTCTGTTTTGCAATGGAGTTGTGGACGACGCCCACCACACTTTTTTTTCTTGTGGAAAGTGGGATGGGGTTCGTCAGCAGCTCTATTTAAACACAGAGGATCTCTCTCGAGACAACATTGTCAAAGAGATGCTGAGGGCTGCTGACAGGTGGAGCCATGTTGCCCATTACGTTCGGGCCCTTCTCGTTGCTAAGAAGATAGAACTCGACCGGTGGAGCAGGCGGATGACAGGGGGTTCCTTGAACTGACAGTTCCCTTCCTCCTCTCCTCTCTGACGATGGGGAGGTGTTTAGTTGGTAGTCATTATGTATCCTACGGAATTGACCATGTAGAAGCACAAATATTCTTTGGAATATCCTTATCCCGGGGGTTTGTACGATAGTGGGGAAAATTGGTGGGAGGAGAGAGTTGAAGCAGTTTCTATTTCAAAAAAGTATCCGTATTTCGTCGTCAAAATCTTTTGCTAATCATAAATTAGATTGCTTTTCCGGATGAGCTAATTCTCATTCTCTAACGAGTATTCGTGCAAAACAAAAAAACCAAAAGAAGCATTCAACTATATAATTTGAAATTACGTAAAGTAAACGCAAATGTCGGTATCTAGAAGTGGGTTCACCAAGAAGCCACCATAAAAACCTCTACCAGGTGAAACCGTCATGGTGAAAAAAAAAACGCACGGCAAAGAAACAATCGACCAGACAATCAAGACAGACGAACCAAGAAAAAAAAACCTATCCCACAAAAAAATTGCACTGAATCATATTGCGGAAAATTAACAGACGAAACAAGAAGAAGAAGTACAAGAAAATTCAAGACGAAAAAGATACATTTTATGTGTTAAACAGATTGTGACGTTTCAACACATTTAAGTGCAGATTTTTTTGCGGTTCTTTAGCTACAATTGTGCGTTTTCTCTTGCGTCAGATATATCTTAAATGAGGTTGCAGTTGGATAGTATTTTTTTTTTCAAAATTATCCGGTTGGGCAGAAATGTTTGCAAATCTTGTATCTTAAATTTGGTCGCTAATTCACTTAGTTTGGTTCCGCGATAATAATTACCTTCTAATTAATGGGAGGCATGATATCAGTCAACCTTGAAACTTAAAGATATACTCATTTAAGAAATATGGATACATTGACCTCGACAAGGCTAAACATTTTAAACATTTTCCGGGGAATTCGTATCGGTTAACTTGGAAACTGATACCCGAAATGCGGTAGTAGCCTGATAAGAAATGATTTAGTCAGGGGCTCCATCTTAGGCAGGGTCTGCCTCGTCTTCGTTTTCTACCATAGATACTACCCTTATAGACTTTCCGGGCTGGATCATCCTCATCCATACGGATTAAGTGACCCGCCCACCGTAACCTATTGAGCCGGATTTTATCGGTCATGGTATCACTCATAGATTTCGTCGTTATGTAGGCTACGAAATAGTCCATCCTCATGTAGGGGGCCAAAAATTCCAGTCCAGTCCAGAAGTCCACCAAGACTTCGGCGCAAAACCGGGATGTCTAGAGTTCCCTATTAAGGCAGGCCTAGACCGGATACTGGTTGTTGCGCCGTTGATGATGATGTCACGGCCTTCATCAGTGTGCGTGTTCAGCTTGAGGTCATCGGGGAAACTGGTGTCAAAGATTCGATGTGGGCAGAGGCGGCGACATTAACAACACCACGCTGCACTGCGGGAAACAGTTTCAGTACTCGCCGAATCACTCTTTTCCACCGTCCGGCTGAAGTCCCCGTTGAGGTGCGGGACGAATTCCAAAAAGCGTGTATAGATTTCTCGGAAAGGTATCATTTGAGTAGACTTGGCATTCCAAGGATCTATGCGTTACCAGTAACTCCGAGAATTCTATATCGAATCAACGATGAGATTGCGCTTCGACTGTTGGATAATATCTCGCCGCTGCAACTACAATCAGTTGTGGTATTCTAGTGCAGTTGCGACTGTCAGATTGGTTATTATTGGTTAGTGGGGAAGACATCCATCTAGATCATTGGCGACGCAAATCAGCACTGGCAATGCTAGCATACGGGTGACGAATAAAGTGCAGGGGATTTACAGGAACTATGGCATTTCTAATAAGACACCTGTAGATGAAATTCTGGACACACTAAAACAGAAAATTTCCGCGGTATGCAGTCGGTTACGACGATATGGCGAAAGTCACTTCACTTTACTGTAGTGGACCGTTACTGTCCAGAATGAAGTGGTTTAACACACTTGAAGGCCTTGATCCAATATAGATTGTTGCGCCAACGATTATTATTATCAATCTTTCAATCCTCTGACTGGGGTGAAGCCAGATCAAGAGCGATCCACGGTAGGTGCAATATCCTTTCAGAACCCCAATTACGCAAATAGAAGGGTCACTGATGACGTTAAGAAGCGAGCGGTATATAAATTTTCCCGATGAATTTCATGTGTCAGACCGAGAGTAAATGTGACCTCGGCCGAATGTTCGTTTCTGGACCTGCGTATTAAGGATTTCAACCGAGGAGCCTGAAGATTTGAAGTCACCCTAGTTTCTAGGAGACAGGAACTTCTTCCTCGCAGTCTGTTTTTGACCTAGCTTTTTGTGAACTTCAGTGGTGAACCAGACGGGGTAAGAGCGTAAGCACTTAGGAGAGAAGAGAACGTAACAAGGGAGAAGATCAGATAAAATGGTATAGAAAGTGTTGAGTGCTTGGTCACACGTAAATGGAGAGAGGAGGGGACCCAGTTGATTGCCGCCAGGGCTGAGTTCAGACCTTCGAAGTTCGCCTTACGAAAGTTGAAATAGGTAGGCCTGCGAGCGACAGGTGAGTGGAGTCGGGATATCTGAGCATCGAACTCGAGAGCAGGATGATGGGCGTCAGGGGCAACGTAAGACGGAGCATGAAGGGATTGGGAAAGCCAACGCACCGAATGGTTAGAGAGCACAACGTCAAGAGTGCGATATAAGTGGTTTCTAGAAAGGTTAAACTGGAGGTCGCCACAGGTGTAAATGGAAGTGGATAGAGGAAGGGGCGGGTAGGTGGAGTTATTAGGGAGGGAGGGAGGGAAGGAAGCTCAGGAGTAATGGGCCAGCGGAGCGTGGGAAGATTAAAATCACCCACAGAGGATGGAAGGAAGTGAGGGAAACAAAACGATTAGGACCTCTGATAATCTGTCGAAAAAATCGTCATACAGAGAAGGCGGACTGAGTCAGTCCTACCGAACCCCCAATCTGTAGGACTAGTTGGTACAATTTGTCCCGTTTTTAGGCACGGGAGTCTCGCCTTCATCCTTCTCCGTCTGCAGTTTTTCATTAAGGAAAAACTCCCAGCGATCACCACGTGGAGGAAGTAGAATTGGTGGTGTTGGTTCAGCAGGCGTTTCCCAGGCTTTCTGGTCCATCATGGGTTCCAATTCACGTTTCGTCCTGGGAGCTATATTACTTTTTGACTGCCGAACGTTGTGTTTATGCTTGATAAATTTAGGCAGACAAACTAGGTCACCTCCTAACATAGTAAAGGGGGACTAGGTCATGGCTGGATTTTGTGCCTTAGTCACTTTCTGTACTGGAGTGACCTTACTCCCTGTTCCATCAAGTTTTGCGGTCAATTACATTTCTTCACCGTCATTTCTGCACCGTACGTCCATTGGAGCTTGTTATCTAAACGTCATTAATGCTTTGCTGACATAGATCTCTACGAGTTTTCCAACTGTGGCGTTAGTTCCATATTTCCTGTACTCGGCATTGATTATGTACTCAAGGTTGCTGGAAAATCCGCTTGAGGTTTCCACGAATTTAGCTGTGATCGATTGGTGATGGAGTTGTTATTTTTGAAGTAGTTTTGAAGAAGTTTCAAATTGAAGAGCTTTAGTTCAACTGCAGACCTCAATGCTTCCTTCCTTCTTATATTCTGAAGTGGGAAAGGTTGACCTCGAAAATTGGCGGTGTACAAGTTACGCCCACCAACCTATCGTCCCCAAGTGTCTTCCGAGCATTCTCTGATGTTCGTTCTTTGATGATGGACGCTTCTCGAGTTGCATCTGGGATGGTACTCTGCCATTCTGTGTCTCAGTTTCGACGCCGTATCTAGACTGGGGCTCCTTTATTTTAATATAAAACAGCAGAATATTGGAGTTGAGCAATCGAATTGATTGGCAGCAGCATGTAATTAATATAATAATGTAATAATATTATAAATATCATATTATAAACATGAAAAAATATGAATACAGATAATACCTTTTTTTTTACAGGCGGTCCTTTCTTACCCAGCTTGCCTTTTTCACTAGTTTCTGGTAAGTTTTTAGTGCATAGAAGAAAAATTTAAACCGCAATTATTGGAATTAGGGAATACAATTTTCCATTTTATTATTTTAAGAATTCATTAACTTGACCATTTATTCATTGGATGGTTTTTCAATTTTGTCCTTTTAATATAGCGGCAGCCTCTTGATTTTTTTTTCAGATTTTTCGGTTGGGAAGTTTCTGAGTCCGTTCTGGGTCCGTTAAAGAAATAACCACTTTCCACCCCCTGCACTCCCTAGCTTTCCAACAAATGTCAAAACTAAGACCGGCCTCGGAAAGTACTAACCGAGACCTTTCATTTGATACCCCACATGATTATATTTGGTGAAAAGAAATGTACACCCCCCTTTGGAGGGTCCCGCTTCAGCTCCTCCCACGACTATTCGAGATGCTCGCACTTCTCCTCTATCGTTCCGCGCTAAGTGCTCTTGGGGCGACCCACTCGTCGGCCATCTTGGGGGAGTGGATTCCACCGTATGACATAGCCCGTAATGCAATTGTTGCCCCTCCTTAAAGTATGACCTATCCACTACCACTTCCATCTTTCGATCACAGTGAGTACGGGTAGCAGGCCTGTGCGCCGATCAAATTCTTCGTTTGAGATAGTGTCCGGCCTGCGCAATCCGATGACAGTGGAGTGTTGAGGAAAGTTTGGAGCTTTTGAGTAATACTTTCCATGTGTCATGTGCAACACTGAAAGGACACTAGCACTGAACAGTCCCAACTTGCATTTCCAGATTTTAGACAGTGCAGCGAAAGCGAATCTAGCCCTGTTAATGCGTCGGATAATATCTAATTAGGTACCACCGTCGGCAGAAACCACGCTTCTTAGAAATCCCAATTGATCAACGTTTTCAATGCTCTGCTCATTAATGTAGATAGGGAGAGTGCGTTGACCCGTCAGACTGTGAACCTTGAATTTGTTGGAGTTTCTCTTCAGTCCAACAATACTTGCCTCCCTTTCCAAATCCGGAGTCATTGTCGCCTATAGACAAAAGGAGAGTGTACATTTTTTCCACCAAATATAGTCATGTGAGGTATCAAATGAAAGCCCTTGATTAGTACTTTTCGAAGCCCTTCGTCCTGGATTACAGCGATCATGGAATTGATCGCGTCCCAGTCTTCCTGACAGGCTACCATTTTCCGGTGATAGCGCTTCACCTAGAGTTGCCCGTAGATTCCTCCTTTCTTCCACGAACCCAGGACATTGGAAGAAAACCTGCGCTGGGTCCTCTGTGACCCCGTCGTAGTTTGGACAATTACATGAGGTGTCCAATTTAAACCTGTACAGGTATTGACAGTATCCTCCATGGCCGGTGAGAAACTGGGTGAGATAATAATTGTTCTCCCCATGCTTTCTCTCCAGCTACTCCCCGATGGAAGGGATCAACCTGTAGGTCCAACGACCCTTTTCTGACTAGTCCCACTGCTGTTACCATCTGCTTATGGATCTCTCCCTTTCGGTTTTTTTTCACCTGAGATAAGGGAGAGATGGACATGGTCTTATAAATGTTCATCATTTCGGTTGCCAGGATGTCAATCGGCATCATTCCCGAGATGACGAACGCTGCATCGTCTGGGACGGTCCTGAAGGCAGAACACACCCTTAAGGCTGTTCTTCTGTAAACCGTATTCACTTTCTATGCATTGCTTAAAACCTGGAGCGCATTTCTCCAAACTGGGACTGCATACAGCATGATAGAACTCACCACCCTGGCTATGAGCACCCTGCAAGTATCCCGCGGTCCTCTTACGTTCGGCATCATCCTTGCGAGAGCCATACTCGTGGTGGATGCTTTTTTGCAAGTATGCTCTATGCGCTGCTTAAAATTAAGTCCTCCGTCTATCATCACCCCCAAGTATTTGATGGCAGGCTTGGAAGTGATGATACGATTCCCAATTCTAATGCAGGCGTAATTTCTTTTGCGGCGCTTAGTGATGAGGACCGCTTCCGTCTTTTCCCCAGCAAGTGCCAGTCCAGCACTCTCTACCCAAGCCTTAACAACACTGATTGCTTCGCTTGAGTACAACGCGACATCTTCGAGATGCTTTGCGACCACAACCAGTTCTATATCATCGGCATAACCCACCACTGTGGCCTCCTTCGGAACCGGAGGCTTAAGTACATCATTATAGATGATATTCCACAGTAGTGGGCCCAATGCAGAGCCCTGTGGGGCACCCGCGGAGACAACGTACTCCTTGGGTCCATCATCGGTATTATACCAGAATATTCGCTCACGCAAATAGATGTCTATAATATCGGCGAGGTAGGTGGGAACACCAATCGTCGCCAGAGACTTTCGTATAAGGTTCCAATTGGCCGAGTTGAATGCATTCCTCACATCCAGGGTCACCACCACGCAATATTTGCTGGTACATCCCCTTCCGTGAATTGCATTTTCCGCCAAGCCAGCCACCATTTTGATGGCATCAATGGTTGATCTGGCTTTACGGAACTCATACTGCCTATCTGAAAGGCCCCCTTGGCTCTCAACG
The DNA here is from genome assembly GCF_905115235.1 of Hermetia illucens. Classification (NCBI taxonomy): domain Eukaryota; kingdom Metazoa; phylum Arthropoda; class Insecta; order Diptera; family Stratiomyidae; genus Hermetia; species Hermetia illucens. Next base: position 10,369,130 of record NC_051855.1, on the reverse strand, counting down.
ACTGGGAGTAGTCTCTATGACCCGCTCCAACATTTTCCCCATAGTGTCTAGAAGACATATGGGTCTATAGGAGGACGGTTCCCCTGGCGGTTTGTCAGCCTTAGGCAGCAGCCGCTTCCATGGTGCAGGAAAGATACCCTCGGACATGCACGTTTCGAACAGCTCCGCGAACATATCTGGTCTACATTTGATGGCAAGTTTGAGGGCCTTATTCGGTATGCCGTCAAGACCCGGGGCTTCAGTACCCCACTCTTGCTGGGGAAATAACCCCTGGATTATTTTCAACAAGAGTATGGGGCACGTGATCTGCGGAGACGATCGGCATCTACCCCACGGATTTATGTCCGCTTCCAAACAGAGCTCCTTAAAACATCCCCTCTTACCCCGCTGGCGAGCTTGAGGTTCTTGCGAGCTTCCCTATAGACATGCTCCTTTTGCCCTTGATCGATTCTACCTATTGCCCTCTGAGCCGTTCGTTTGGCTCTGTGGCAAATCGATCGAAGGCTGGAAAGTTCACTATTCCACCAACAATAGGATCTTCTAATGGGGAATGAGCATCTCCTAGGCATCGATGCGTCACATGCCTTAGAGATGCTTTGTGTAACATGGAGAGCTCTATCCGTGGAAGGGTCCGCTTTGCTAGGCAGATCTAGCCACACCTCCATGAATGTTTGCTCATCCATTGCTTTTGCAGACCATCCTGGTGTTCTTCTGGATTTCGGCTTCCGTGGTGCGGGTCTCCTGCCTTGTGGCTCCGTCCTTAGTTCAAAGGTGATTGCCTGGTGGTCGCTGTACGTAAAGTCCTCGCTAGCTTGCCAGGACACGTACTAACGCAGGGCTGACAAATGTTAGATCTACAATTGAACCAGTTCCCCCTTTCCGATAAGTGTTTATATCGCCTTCGTTGGCCAGAACCACATCCAGCTGGGCGAATGCTTCTAACAAGCACCGCCCCCTTGCGTTAGTCTCTTTGCTGCCCCACTCGATAGCCCACGCATTAAAGTCACCGGCTATCACCGTTGGACCTTGTCCCCTTGCGTCGTGAACAAGATCGTCTAACAGTTCTTCAAACTCAGGAAGTGTGAGGCTCGGTGGAGCGTAGCAGCTGTATACGAATATACCGCTTTTTTTTTGCCCCCATAAAGCAACTAGCAGCCTGACGCATGCTATATTGTATGGGTTGACGACTGCACGCCCATATCACCGCTCCACCAGTCGAATCTGTGACCCATACACCCCATCGCGGATTCGTAAGTGAGGTTTAAACAGTACTTTGTGCGCTTGGGTTCGTATCCCCCAATAAGCACCTTCAACTGCTTCATTCCTCCTAGGGTCGCCTAGTGTAGTTCTCTTAGTCATTCCTCTTCATTTTTTAATGTCATAGCCATGAACCATTTCCGATTTTTCAGAAAGGTTCTGGTTCGTGTAAAGGCATCCCTGCTCCTTTCTTGGCTAGTTCGGCTGCTGCTTGATTGCCTTCTAACCCTACATGGCCTGGAACGCAGAGTACCCAGACCTTATTGAACGAGTCGAGCGTATACAGTCTCTCAAGGCATTCCCATACCAGTTTAGAGTTCACCTGGTTGGACCTAAGTGCTTTGCCTATGGCGTATACTTCCGGCTGGAATATGCTAGTGTGCTTACCCATCGGCTCCAAGTACATTTTCTTTGGACCAATGATCCTGGCACCTCCCGGCATGTCTGCTATGAGGGATCTGTCATATCCAAGTAATCAGTTGCTGCTGTCACAGTTCGCGTGCTTGCTTGTTACTCCACTCCAACGTGTCCAAACTTCTTATCGATGTGAAATCTCGTTATCATGTTATCCCTTGGTATCAATAATTCGGGGTACCGCCTAGAAAGAATATCAATCTTCCTTTGATTTAGGCAGCTCCCCGTCTCACTGACACTTCCGGTCAACCGGAAGATTTCCCTCTTAACCAGCATCTATATGTGCAGATGGAGGAGCTAGGGATGCCGTTAGGCATATCCTTCAGGCAAGCCAGTTTTTGGAGTTTGTGTAACTCCCATCTAGTACCGCGGATTTTGTTTCCCCCCGCTTCCAATCAGACTTAGATGGCCACAAGGTCTTCGGCCAGGATCTCTGAAAGACATATTTTAAGTTACGTTTAAGAATGGTGGAAGCTCTTTATTTTTCACAAGAGTAGTCCCAAATTACCTGCATGCTTCCGTTTGGGGAACGAATCTGCCCCCGGAATACCCAGGGCTCCTGTAATGTTCTCCTTAGAACTTGCCCTTGCAATTTACGTAGATGCAGCTTTCACATGTTAAAGGTTTATCTGGGCATTCTTAGTGCTGGCCATTGGCTCCTTTATTCTTTTGAGCTCTTCTCTACTGTCGAAGTATCACCTTCCTCCTTCGACATGGTGCTTTGTTGCGCGACACTGTCCACCTTAACCCATACAAGACCTAGTGCTAGGTCGCCCAGTTTATCCTCTTCACTGGGCAGCAGGCTTCCTCCCTGACTGATTCAGCCCTTTTTCCCTCTATGGCTTCCGAGATTCCTTCGGGGACCTCGAGTTTTCCACTCAATATTTTCCCCGCAGTGTCTTCCCTCGGTTTTTCCCTGTGCATGTGCACAGGTATGTTGCCAAATCTGTAGTTGATATGGCGACTCTGACGTTTGATTGGCTGCAGGGATCGGTCATTCACCCCGATCGTGAGGAGTCTACCCTTGCCCTTGATTCTGCAGACTCTTCATAATCTATGGCTGGGGCTTTCGGAAGAAACGCTGTCACCATGTACGTTCCTGGTATATCATCCTCAGCACATGTCGACAGTTCTGCTCCTTCCCAGCCTGTCAATTTAGGAACTATAGTCCTAAGCCGCTCTACAGTATCCTCGGTCACGCAGTCGACCAGCATGTGATCTAGTCGAAAGCATATCCCGGTGAACATAAGTTCCGCAGCCCATTCCTAACACATCTGCCTGATGACAAAATCTGTGATAGTTTCCTGCTCCTCACGAGTGAGTGTTTGTTCGGGAAATATTTTTGGCAGTATGGCCAATTGAATGCCCTTGACCGCACTAGCATAGCCAATGGCTGGCTTCCGGATTCCTGCTTTCATCCCTGACCTACCCGTAGTTTCTCCCCTCTTGAGTTTGGGCTTTTGGGGAGCATTCCCCTCATGTGGACTAATCTCCGCTGCACCCTGCATTCTTGGCTCCGATAAAGATGGTTTAAATCTGTCCTGAGTCTTGTTAAAGGCCTCCTCTGGTTTCAGGTCTTCCTTCAGATAACACAGGCTCCATTTAGCACCTGCGCCCCTTAGACCTGCCTCCTTCCTGACGTCTTCTATACTGATCTAAGACGTGTTTTTCCTTGCTCCTGCTTTTTAGCAGGGGTTTTTGTTGGTTGTTGTCCTCGCAGTATACCAATGTTGACCTTGGATCTATTGCTTGACGTCCCAAATTCTCCCTTCTTGGATGTAATCACCTGGCTCTCAGTATTTCGGAGATGTTCCCCCGCGTGTTTGTGTGCGATGCGGAGTCCCGCTTCTTTGGTTGTAGTTTTCTTTGTTTTTATAGTTTTCCTTGTTTGATTCCCACGAGTATAGGGGTTTATAGGGGGCCGTGTCATAACTCCCCCTAAGTTCAAACTTACTCACTGAGGTGAGCAGGTGGCAGTCCGTTTGAATACAGCCAGTTACCCCGACTGCAAACTTTCCAATGGACGCGGTTCGCATGACACCCTGGGTTGCGGGGAGCTATTTTTCGACTCCCCATCACCCCAGAAGAGAGACAACGCTCTCTCAGAGATATAAGTTGTCCTCAGGGAGCTATATTCCGCGTCAGCCTTACCACTGCTTGGTCTTTGATGACTTCACTAACCAAATATACTTTCAGGTCCTTATGCAGGTTCTTATTATAAATGAACCACGGAGCGTCTACTATGTTTCTAAGCACTTTATTTTGGAACGTTTTTATAACCTTCAGGTTCGATTCTTTGGCACAGATCCAGAGCTAGATGTCGTGTCTTTATGTGGACCTAAGGATCTGGTTATAAATTGGAAGCTTGATGTCGATAGTCAGCTGGGAATTCCTCCCCAATAGCCAGTACATCTGCTGTATCTGGTATTTGGCTTCTCCTTCTTTTTTAGGATGTGCAACAGGTTTAGCAGTTTCCGAGTAAATCGAGTGCGACAGACGGACAGGCAGATACATAAAACCTTAAAGAATGAAAGGTGTTTTATCGTTTTTTTTCAGTCTCGTGTGTATCAAGTCTTAGAAAGGGATCAACTCTTCACTTTTTGAGTTTCTTCACAACAAGGTGTGTCAGTCTTAAAATATTGGGTTGGGGAAAAAGTAGATGGAATTTTAACGCTTTATTTAACATACTTAGAATTATCAGATTTAAGTCAAATATGCGCCCTTTTGTTCACAAACTTGTTGCCATTTAGAAGGGAACTCCATTATCCCTCTCTTTTTTTTTGGAATCCAATCTTCTACAAATGGTTCCAAACGGTTTTATGGTCCTTACCTAGTTCCTGGGCAATCAAACGAATGCTCACACGCCGGTCTACTTGGATCATATCGACGATTTTATCGGTTTCTACGACGATGAGCCCACCAGTACGGGGTCTATCTTCGACATCCATTAAACCAGAACGAAATCGATCGAACCAACGCTGTGCTGTGCGAATCGTTACAGTATCGGACCCATAAACTTCACAAATTTTTTTAGCTGTCTTCGTTGCATTTTTACCTGTCAGTTAGTAAAAATGTAAAATATGACGAATTTCTTCCTTGGTGGACTCCATCTTTGATGCGCTATAACTTGAGACTGAAATGGTGATATGAATTGACTGGGCTGTTTTGAGGTCTCTCCTCTCCCTTTTCTTCTTCTTCTTCTACATTCTATTACATAGAAGGTTTGAGCCACTGGATATAGATATGCTGCGAATTAAGGCGGGAAACATAATTTGAAACTCAGGCAATAAATCTGAATGTCTTTTGACAGAGTTATTCCAACGGTCCCACACCTGTGCCTTTTCTATGAGCCCGAAATCCTCTAAGAAGAAGGAGAGATCTTAGGGCATATCCTTGGATAACAGAGGCTTTGAAGAGAGAGGTAAAAGAGAGAATGTATTCGAAGCACAGTACCATAGACCTATTCTACCGATGTCCCTGTGCATTGGGAGGGCTTCGATGATTCGGACAAGGGGTTCGGTTGGGGTTGGGGGTTGGGGAATAAGCAATTAGTTCTGGTTGAACTGTGTCCGATATCTTAGATCTAATAGACAAATTGAGCCAACCGAAAGGCAACCATCATAATTTAAATCCCATTTAAAGCCTACAGAACTGTGACGACATTTCATGTCTAGGTCAACCTTAAACAATACAAAGATATTTTTATACCATGCTATCCACAATGTTCATCTATAGATAAAAATAAACTTTGGAATCCAAACAGTCATACATAAATGGCACACGTATACATAGGCGGATATATATGCAAATCTGGTCATTGAATTGTATAAATATATCTTATCGCTCTGGTCGGCAATGATTGTAGGTGTATCTTTTTTTTTTTGTATCTATAATTTATGTAGAATATTTAATTAGGTTTTCGTACAATGAATCGTGACTGCTTTTTTGGACAGACAGGGGTCATCCATCGAAATGAGACTAACAAAGCAAAGCAATAACAATGGATAGACGACTCATCAGAGGATAAAGAGTCACAGTCAAACCAAGCCATCGCAATTACTACATATGTACTCATCTGATCACGTACTTAATTATTTTGTTTATTGTTTTGAAGGTGGCTGCGGTGGTACTGATTTTTTGTTATGTTTTTAATATTTTTATATGTTTCAATCCAATTGTTTAGTATTTTTCATAATAATTTATAAGAAAAGCTTTGAAGGTTATGAGATTGTTCAGCGCTAATATTCTCTCTGTGCTGTTGTTTAGGATTTTTTTGGGGTAGGGTAGGTGATGCGTTTACGCACAGAGTGTCGGACTCCCGCAACAGCACGCTGGCGGACTACCAACTAAACACCTCGCTGTCATCAGAGAACTAGCCTGGAACCGTTTGTCACATTACTTCGGGCCAGCCCCCGAACTCTCCCGCATTGTGGAGCCTTCAAATCAGGGAATTCCTTTCACCAATGGGAGGGGAGAGGAGGAAGGGAACTATCAGTTCAAGGAGCCCCCTGCCATCCGGCTCCTCCAACGGTCGAGTTCTATCTTCTTAGCAACGAGAAGGGCCTGAACATAATGGGCAACACGGTTCCAGCTGTCAGCAGTCCTCAGCATCTCTTCCACAATGTTGTCTGGAGAGAGATCCCCTGTGTTTAAATAGAGCTGCTGACGAACCCCATCCCACCTTCCACAAGAAAAAAAAGTGTGGTGGGCATCGTCCACAACTCCATTGCAAAACACACAATCAGGAGATGGCGCCTTCCCAACCCTGTGCAGGTAAGACTGAAAACCTCCATGCTCGTGTTCGGTGCGATAAGCAGACGCCACTCGCAAAGCTCCCCGCCTCTGCACTTGAGCGAGGCGTTGACAATGCACCTCATTGTCAAGGGCATCAGCCCATACATATCGTCCCTCCGTGCTCGAAACGGCGTCCTCCAGAGCATCAAGCCGGCGCTGAAAGTCCGGAATCGACTCGTTCGGCGTCAGGTAAACACTAAAAAACGTTATCCCTAAACACCGGATCCAGACAAATCCGACCCCCCGGCCTTCGGCAAGAACACGAAGTCGAACGTCGTCCCGAACCCAGATGGCAGCGGTGCCCGATAAGTCGAGATATCATGAGGACGGGTCCTTGTTTCGGTATTGCTCGCTAATCAGCACTAGATCAGCATTTACTTCCGCAGCGAACTGTGCTAGCAACTGGTGAGCGGTTGCAAAATGCGGATCATGGCGTTCGCACCCTAGCCCTCTCCAACTCCGCCCTGAAGATCGGACACCGTCCCGAGCCCGCAGTGTGTGCGATGCTTTCGCCAGACGCGCCACGATCCCTGCAGAGAACACAACTCTCGCTTTCCTTGCAAGTCTTCGCTTGATGACCCGCTTGGCTGCATCTCCGGCATGCTGTCCTCCTGTCCGGACCCTTGCAAGCTGCTGACGTGTGTCCATAGTCCAGACACCTGTAGCACTTGGTGGGGACTATCCGTATTCGCACCCTGCATACTACCCATCCGATTTTGATTCTCCAGCTGTTAAGGAGTTTCCTCGCATATTGCTCGGGGACTTCCACCACGGCGAGCTTTTTGCCTCGAGCATTTACAGAGGTAATACCTACCCGGGCATTGGTCACCTCTGGACATTCAGGCTTTAGCGCCTCCTCTACTTCGGCCTTTTCTGTGAGGTAGTCAAGATCCCGTATTTCTAGAGAGCACATGGGTTCTAGGCTGGAAACAAGAGCCTTCTCCCCCAATAGCCCCTTGACCGTTTCACAGAACGTGCTCTTGTTGGTCGTCTTTGGGCCCAATTCAACGAGAACTCCACCACTCCTCGTTTTCCGTATCGAAGACACCTCTGCTCCGTTCTCCTCGGGTTTCATCCTGTAGCGGATTTCACTAAGGATTTCCGCAAATGTCCTGCCTTCCCCGTCAGCTTAATGAGCAGAGCCGACGGTCTAGTCCTTCTTCGTTTCCTCGTTTTTTCTGCTACTGACTTTGGGTTGGCAGCCTCCTTGTTTTTGGACAGACGTGTCTCTGGCGACGGAGTCCGTTGTTTCTTTTTATCCTTTTTCGCCTTCTTTTTTTGGGCCTTGGAAACTACTTCGATAAAGTCTCCTTCAGGCACGTCGTCCTCTTTCCGCTTTTTCCCCAGTTCACTTTGCAGAGGACTATCTGCGGTCCGTTTGACGTAAGCAGCATTCTCAGCGGGGAGTGCGACTGTTTCTGCTCTACAATCGTCTTCCGCTGCTCGCCACGTTCGTCTATAAAAGGAAATGCGGTCCAGTAGTTCCTCCAGTTCCATCAGCCCGTTTTTGACGCCTTTGCTGACGTTCCTCTGAAGGAACGTTGCCGACCGCATACGTTTCACCACTGCTGCGCACTTTCTGATGAGCCTTTTATCTTCAGCTCTAGCGAGGACGGTCGAATGCACTTTCACTCGATTTGTGTCCAAATCCATCTGCTCAGGACTAGCGTTTCTCACTGAGCTTACTTCCAAAACAGGGGCACTGCAAGGTAATGGAGTTGCCATCTCCGCACGGTCAGTCGCGCCACTTGATGAGGCTTCCTCTTAATTTGGGCGCAACGGTGTCTCATCGGGTATATCAGCCCTCGTTGCCTCTTTCACTGATCGCTGCGGTGAACGACGCATTTTTGTGCTCCGCCCAAATGCACTGAGCTCTTCCTCCCTGTCTGTTGTTTCGTCGTTTTTTTTATAATTTTCTGAATATTCTCCATGAAAAAGGTACCAGCGCATCGTGTGCAAGGGCGTGGGCCGCAATAGTCAAGAACGGGTATACCCTCGGGGACACAGCCCCTACCCCAGTTCCCTGAGGCCTGACCTACGCTTAGCTGATTCCGGAATTCACGGACGGATCAGCGCTCGCTCGGGGCAACGCGGTCTACTAACACCGGTTCAATGCACACTTCCCGACCAGGGTCCCGAAGGGGCTGGCTCCTGATACACGTCGCAACTACCACCTTGGCAGAGCTACGCTCACATCACCCCGTCGATGCCGACAAAGAGTTGTCGACGGCTCCGAAGACTCCCAGTGTGTCCCGACGTGTACCGGTCATTCGCGGTTCGCTCTTCACCGAGAAGCTTTCTCGAGGCTACTACCTAGGACGCAGGTATGCTGCCAGCTAGATGGCAGAACTACTTATTCGGGCACCTCGGGGACGTCACACCCCGTATCGTAAGCGACCCGTTTAAAAGTCGCTAACGACCCCTGAGGGATGTAGGGGTGGTTGACGTGCCATTTTCTTATCAAAATGTCGCTGGCAACTACGTATTTAGGTCATACTATGTAAGGGGGTGAGATTGCCATTTTATTATGCAAGGCGATCGCGGTAGTTCGTATCCCGACTTCCGCTAATTCGTACCAAACCCTCAGTGTTTTGACCATACGATTTATAAAGATTCTATTGTATTATTTGTGGGACTTACCATACCTACCAAGGTGAGAGCACGAATCCATGCCAAGTGTACGCTTGAAATCCATATCAGTGGATAAGACTAGCATTGCCTTCCTTAGGTGCAAGTACTCGGTTGAGTTGCCACTCGATAAGGGTGCGTTGACGTTCTTCACGGGCAACCATCTCTCCTTTTTCGTCCTTACGGCGCTTCTTGACATGGAGGGCAACGGAGATCACTCCCACGATCACCATCAAGGCCGGTTCTGACACAGAGCACACAGGGTGTTTCCAATCGTCCTCCACTGCTCTTCACGTCCGCCTGTAGAAGGAGATGCGGTCCAATAGTTCCTCCAGTTCCATTAGCTCGGCTTTGACACCTTTGCTAACGTTCCTCTGTTGGAACATTTGCCGACCGCATAAGCTTCACCACTGCCGCGCATTTCCTGATGAGCCTTTCCTCTTCAGCCCTAGCTAAGACGGTTGACTGCACTTGCACTCGGTTCGTGTCTGAATCAACCTGCTCAGGACAAGCGATTCTGACTGCGCTTTTTTTCGGAACAGTGTATTGGAATTGACCTTCCCCGTACGGTCAGCTGCGCAATTTGGTAAGGCTTCCTCTTTATTTGGTCGTCCTGGTGGTCACATCAGGTATGTCAGCCCTCGCTGTCTCTTTCGCTGATTCTTCCTGTGAACAATGCATTTTTGTGCTGTGCCCAAACCCACTCAGCTCTTCCTTCCAGTTGGCCGAGTTGAATGCGTTTTTGACATCCAACGCCACCACGGCACAGCAGCCGCCAGAAATCAGTGCACCTTTTGCCAGGTTTACCACCATGCCAATTGCGTCCACCGTAGAGTGGGCGCGTCGGAAACCAAACTGGCGTTCCGACAAACCATTGCTGGCTTCGACGATGGGCAGGAGTCTGTTGTAGATGACTCTCTCCATCATCTTCCCCATTGTATCCAACAGGCAGATAGGACGATACGATGCTGGGTTTCCAGGTTGCTTGCCAGGCTTCGGAAGCAACATCAACTTTTGCTTTTTCCACTGGGCAGGGAATATTCCTTCTTTTAGGCACGCCTCGAAGGTGTTGACGAAAAGGTCGGGCCTAGTCTTCACTGCCAGTTTCAAAGCTCGGTTGGGGATGCCATCCAAACCTGGGGCCTTGTTGTCACCGAACCTACCACATATTTCCCGCAGCTCCTCCACAGTTACAGGCGGTATTATGCCGTCATTTGGCTGGACAAAAATTTGCCTTCCCCTATTTTCGTGGTGAGGGAACAGAGTGGTAACAATCAGAAGGCGCGGACAGGTCACCTGGGGTGATTTCCGCAGCCTTTTCATCACCACTCTGTAAGCCTCGCCCCAAGGGTTTATGTCGGCATGGTCGCACAGCTGTTTGAAGCAGTTCTTTTTGCTCCTCCGAATGGCTTCCTTTAGGCGGCCACGCAATTGCTTGTGTACCTCCTCTCGACCGTCGCCACCGGGTTTTCCCCTGAGCCTCTGGCAAAGCCTCCTTGCCCGAAAACATGCGGCTCGCAAACTTGCGATTTCGTTGTTCTACCAGTAGTTGGGTTGCCTATTGGGGAGCAATCGCCTTCTGGGCATAGTAGCATCGCATGCTCCGTCACCCATCGAGTGATCTGGGTGGCTTTCTCTCCAGCCGTACCATTCAGGGATATGTCGGATTTGGGCACCGCGGAAAATGTGTCCCCCTCGAACGCTTTCACTGTCCAGCCAAGCATACTACCCGGCATATTGCAAAAACTCTTTTTCGAGCTCGATCCGCCCTTGATCTCTATGCAGATTGCCTGGTGGTCGCTGTGAGTATAGTCCTCACTGACATGTCAAGCGATTCTACTGGCTAAAGTGGCACTCACGTATGTCAGGTCCACTATAGACCCCAGGCCCCTTCCCCGGAAAGTGTACGAAGACCCAACATTCGCCAGTACCACGTCTAGCTCCGCGAATGCTTCGAGGAGAACACGTCCCCTGACATTAGTTATCCGGCTGCCCCATTCAAGAGCCCACGCATTGAAATCGCCTCCTATTATGATCGGCCAACGTCCTCTTGCATCCAAAACAAGAGCAGCAAGCATCCGCTCATACTCGACGAGTGTAGCGCTGGGTAGAGCATAGCAGCTGTAGATGTGGATGCCCTTCACCTTCGCTCTGATGAAGCCCTCCTCCGAGTGTTCCATTATCTCCTGGAAGGCTTGTTCTCCACAAGTCCACAGCGCTGCTTGGCCCGTTTGGTCTTTGACCCAAACGCTACCACCGCGGTTTCGGTATGGTTCACTTAGTATGGCCACATCGATGTTTTTCTCGCGGATGGTTTGCGCGAGTAGATCCTGCGCCGCCTCGCAGTGGTTGAGGTTGATTTGTATCAACCTCATCTGCGATTTGTGCTAAGGGCTCTGCTGTATTCCGGGCACCTGCTGCTGTCTGCAATGTGCCGATGGTCCACACCCTCCTTTCCTTTTTTATACAGCTGCCCGGCATCCTTAGATCTCACACGAAGACACCTTGGCAAGGTTTTCTTCAATGAAGAATCTGCACACTCTCTGCCTCTGGAGAATGTTCTCAGATTCGCTAAAGCCTGCGAACACGGTAGGCGGGAAGCCATTGAATAGGCAATTTACGGGGATAGTACAATGGCCTGAGTGCTCTGAGTTGCGGCTCCTCCCAGTAAACTAAACTATAAATCATGTTTTGTATGAGACTTGATAAATTTTCTGAATTTAAGGAAGGAGGATGCTGATATCTAAAATGGCGTCTTCTGTCAATTTAAGAAGAAAAGAAGAAGAAAAAGAAGAAAAGCTCAAACTCCACTACGAATGCCAGTAAATAGCCTAGAAATACGCACATTGAAGTGGCCAAACATGGGTGAACAAGTTATCGCCATAATTATGCAATAGTAAACGTAAGATATGTTCATTATTTTCTGTTATTGTTCCGTACAACATTGAGGGTATCTACGGCCATTTTAACGAAATATAAAGTGACAAACATGTTTTCAAACATAAGCCCGCATGTTCATAATAAAGTTGTATCTTTACGACTGCATATTTATGTTTTTCTCAAAGATGGCTTTTATTATTTTCCGAGTATATCTTTTTTGAGGGCATTTTCACTGAGTAGTATCTGCAAATTGATATGCCTTAGTTTCCAAGCTTCTCGTGAGTAACAACAATGTCAGCTGGGTCAGAAACTTGTTGATAATATGGAAATATCTTTTTTCCTTATCAATGGCAGACGTGTTTGACTCGATATTGCTGCTAATGAGGTTTGTCTCCGAGGCTGCATGCAATAGTTTTCCAACAGAATTTCAGTTAGAATGGCTTGAAAAAGTAGTTCTCGATTTTCTTATTGTTTATCTTGTTTTTCATCAATTGCTCAAGTGTGGCTCTTGTTATTTTCCATGACTTTCGACAATGTTTATATAGACCTTGGACGTTCGTGTAAGTGTTAGATTGTTCTTTGTTTAGTGCTCTATCTGGTTCTGGGTATGTCTACATAAATAAATGAGGTTCACATGAATTATAGAAAAGCTAATAGGGGTTTTCCTTTGAAATTTCTATACCTATCGCCGGAAGATATGTAAAACAAGTCGGGAAACCGGAAGCTTGACGCTTCAGGTGTAAAAGGTTTTGTGTTTCCCTATGTGAGGAGCATAACGTAGCTCTCCATTGGCTTATAGCATTGACCCGAGATATTGAAATCGCTCAGTTTTGGACAGGTTACTACCATTGCCAGAACTCAGCTATTTAAATATCTCGAGTCAATGCTATCAGCCAATGGAGAACTGCGTAATGAAATTGTTTCAGGCATTAATGCAACCTGGATGAAGTGGTATTCCCCAACTGGTGTTCTTTGTGATCGACGTATCAGCGCCCGTCCCAAATCTAAAATTTACTGCAATGTCTTCCGTCGGGCTACTCTCTATAGTTCTGAGTGTTGGCCGACTATAAAAGACAATGAACGGCGTCTTGCGGCAATGGGGACGAAGATGTTGCATTGCACTGGTGGCGTGGCACGTTTTGATTACATCTGAAATGAGAATATCCGCGATCGATATGGGTTTGCATCGATCGTGGAAAAACTGCGAGAGAGGCGTTTTCGATGGTATACTCACGTAATTCACGCTAACGAGAATTCAATAACCAATATTGGTCAGAACATCGAAAGCAATGGTAAGCAACCAAAAAGCCATTTTTTTCAGATTTTTCGGTTGGGTAGTTCCTGAGAATGGGTTCATTAAAAAAATGACCAATTTCAACCCCCCGCATTCCCCACCTTTTCAACGCGAGTCAAAACTAAGACCGGCTTCAAAAAGTACTAACCGAGACCTTTAATTTGATAACCCCAAATGACTATATTTGATGAAAAAAAAATTTACACCCCTCTTTTGCATGTATCGGGACCCCCCTTAAATTCGTCGTAAAAGGATGTAAATCACGATATGCGTGGGTGTTCACAGTTCCCATCTTTCTACCAAATTTAGTGCCAATCGCTATAACCGTCTCCGAGAAAAATGCGTGTGACGGACAGAAAGACAGACAGAAAGACAGACACACGGACAGGCAGGCTGACGTACGCTGATATTCTGCGCAAGGTCAAAACAGACACCTCGTTAATGGAGTTAGGTGAAAGTGTGAACCGCATAAGGCGAACACAGAAGGGCGACCAATTGCTGGAATTCAAACCGGGCGAAAACAAGTCAGAAGACTTGCAGAAAAAAATCGAGTCGTCACTGGGTGAGGCAACAGAAGTGATGCTCAGTCAAAATCGGGTGGTTATTGAGTGTAAAGACTTGGACGAGATCACAACTAAGGAAGAAATTTGTCAAGCGCTACGATCCCAGTTGCGAATACAGTCGGTCCAGGAGCGAGATATTCTACGGCTGAGGAAGGCATATGGCGGCACACAAACTGCGTCCATAAGCCTAACACTTGAAGCGGCCAACAGGGCTATCACAGCCAGTAAAGTTCGGATTGGCTGGGTCGTCTGCCGACTACAAGAGCAGATAACTCTGAAAAGATGCTTCAGGTGTTTGGAATTTGGGCACGCGGCGAAGAAATGTAGTAGCGTTCACGATAGGTCCGACCTGTGTCGTAAATGCGGAAATAAAGGCCACATTGCAAAAGCCTGCGAAGAAAAACCCAATTGTCTGTTTTGCAGGCAAATAAACGACATTGACAGCGCCCATGTCACAGGCAGTAGCACATGTCCGGTGTATAGGAAGGCGATCAACACTATGCGCAAATGAGGTTCCTACAGCTAAACCTGAACCATTGCCAAGCGGCTTAGGACCTGCTCTCCCAGACGATATTCGAAAACAAAATCGACGTTGCTATTATTTGCGAGCAGTACAAAAACCTAGACAGTGGAGTATGGGTCGTGGATAAGAGCGGAAAGGCAGCGATATGGACATGCGGAAATCGGGCCATAGAAGGAACCACCAAGATCCTCGAGAATGGCTTCACTAGCGCAAAAATAGGCGGAATATCTATTTACAGCTGTTATGCGGCTCCAAGCCTTACGACAGAGGAGTTCCATTCTTTGGTGGAGAGGCTAGCAACAGACGCACACAACCACAGTCCTAAGATAGTGGCTGGAGATTTCAACGCATGGGCTAAAGAATGGGGCAGCCGAGAAACGAACGCAAGAGGACGAATATTACTCGAAGCTCTTTTTCGTCTGAATCTTGTGGCTAACACTGGATGCGTGAACACTTTCCGTAAGAGAGAAATGGGGTCCGTGATAGATGTCACTTTTGTTAGCGATGTTTTAGCTAAGGATCTGCAGTGGTATGTCAGTGACGAATATACACATAGCGACCACCAGGCCATCATTTTTGAAATCAGACATGACAAACGAATGAAACGGTCTCGGACGAGAGTTGAAAGGTGGGCAGCTAATAGGTTTGACGAGGAGATTTTCGGAGAGATTTTGCAGCAAAATACAGCGCTTGAAGGAAGCGCAGAAAATAAAGCTTTGCAGATTGGCGAGAAGTTGCGACGAGCATGTGACGCATCCATGCCAAGGTATGTTGTATCACAGAAGCGAGTTCCAAACTTTTGGTGGAATTCTGAAATCAGAGAATGCCGCAAGGCCTGCCTCAAGGCCAGAAGGCGCAGTCAGCGAAATAGAAACCGATCTGGATACGAGCAATTACATGAAGAATATAAAAACGCTCGGAAGAAACTACATGTGGCCATCATGAAAAGTAAAAGCGAACACTTTAAGCGACTGTGTAATGAAGCTGACACGAACCCCTGGGGTGGCGCCTATAAAACCGTAATATCGAAAGTTAAAGGCAAACGCTCCCCACCGATCTCTTCCCCTACTCTGCTTGATGAAATAGTAACGGATCTTTTCCCACAGAATGTGAGTACCGGTGACCTTCCCACTGTCGAGATAGACACCGCCGAAGTTCCAATGGTAAGCGAAAAGGAGGTCCTCGAAGCTGCGGATAAAATTGTTGGAAACAAAACACCTGGCTTGGATAGCATCCTCAGTAAAGCTCTAAAGGCAGCAGTAAAAATAGCTCCAGATATGTTTGCCGAGGCGTTCATCACATGCCTTAAAGAAGGAGTATTTCCTACACAATGGAAGAAGCAGAATTTAATTCTGGTCCCCAAGCCAAACAAACCTTTGGGTGAAGCTTCGTCCCACAGGCCGATATGCCTTCTAAATAATACTGGCAAACTATTCGAACGAGTAATCTATAACAGATTAATTCGAATTGCCGAAAAGGATGGCGGTCTCTCCGAAAATCAATTCGGTTTTCGAAAGGGGAGGTCTACAACGGATGCACTTGTCCTAGTAGCTAACACAGCTAAGACCGCACTTGACGAGGGCAAATGTTGTGCAGTGATTACACTTAATGTGAAGAATGCCTTCAATTCCGCTAGATGGAGCAAGATACTGGAGTCCCTGATTAACTTGGGCGTGGCGAAGTACCTGGTGCGTATTGTTGCCGACTTCCTAATCGATAGGACTCTGTGCTGCGAATCAGATGAAGGAATGAAATCCTACCAAACGAAATGCGGAGTTCCACAAGGGTCTGTCCTAGGGCCACTATTGTGCATTATTATGTATAACGGGGTACTGACCCTAGACCTTCCTGCAGCCTGCACTTAAGTGCTTAGGTGTAATGATTGACCAGAGGTTGAATTTCAGATTGCATGTGGAGGGTGCAGCAACCAAGGCATATAACATTGGAGCGCTGGTTGCGAGAATGCTACCAAATATAGGTGGCCCAAGGCCGAGCCGTCGACTCCTTATTGCAAGGGTGGTCAGTTCGATCCTACTGTATGCAGCCCCAGTATGGGCAGATGCACTGGAAAATATAATAAATAAGAAAAAGATTGGAGCTGCGTATCGCATAAATGTACTCCGAACATGTTGCGATCACAGAACAATTTCTAATGAAGCAGCTTGCGTGATACCAGGAATGATCCCGATTGAGATTCTGGCGAAAGAAATACAATGACTTTACGATCGAACGTACCTTACCGGAGAATCTCCTGCCCGTCGGCGACAGTTCGCACGAGCTGAAACTGTCGCGGAATGGCAAGAGAAGTGGGACGAGTCAGAAAAAGGTCGTTGGACTCACCAAATCATATATGATATCCGGAAATGGATCGAGCGACCTCACGGCGAAGTAGGTTTCGACCTAACTCAATTCTTGAGCGGACACGGAGGCTATCGAGCATATCTGTATCGATTTGGGCGTGATGATTCGCCATATTGCCCACAGTGTGCAAACATTCCAGAGGACGCAGAACACGTCTTTTTTCACTGCCCCAGATTCGAAACCCAAAGGGCTACATTAGAAGCTACAACCGGGGAGCAGTTTACACCCGAAAATATCATGGAGCTTATGGTGAAAGCCAAGGGGATATGGACCGAAGTTGAAGAAGTGATTACAGCCAGCGGAAAGAAGCTCAGGCAGGAGGAAGTCATCCGAAAGAGTGAACGCGAGAAAAATAGGAATGTTGACATGAGCGCAGAATAAATTCTGATCCAGCCCCGCGACGTAATACCAAATGGGGGTCCCACGGGGAGAGTGGAAGGAGAAGGAGGTGGTTTTAGTGGGTAAGAGTCCCCCGTGTGGCAGGAGCCTGCGGTAGCTTTTGAAGCTTTCCACCTTCCATATGGGGGGGGGGGGGATGAATTTTTTTTCGGATTTTTAGGTTGGGTAGTTTCCGAAAATGAGTCCTGTCTCACTTCAAGTGCGTACATTTTGACTTCTTACTCACGTACTTTGCAATTTATGCCAAAACTAATGTCGCCGCCTCCGCGAACCTGCTGAAGTGGTCACAGATTGTGGCGAAACAGCTGCAGCAGGCGGAGCAATGCTCCTGGTTGGCGTGGCGCCTAGACTTCAGACTGCCCCACGACTAGCGGTCGTCACCAAGTAAGACGACTCCCGCCGGTTATCCGTACTGGACCTTAAATTTCTTCTTCTTCCCATAGATGGATTAGCATTTTATACCTAACTGCCAGGTGTAGTGATAGCTTCCTCAGTGAGTAATCTGCCGGACTACAAAGTTCCTGCAATTTCCTCACCTACCCGCTGAGACGCTATGGAGGCGTACAGCCATTCAGACTGAAGCTATCCATCCCTCCTTCTTTCACAACCGGGCTTGGGATCGGCTACGGCGGTATTATTAACTTTATTTGAACAGATATCGTTATTTGGGGGAGAGGGCGTACTTCGGGGGTTAGGCATCACATAGTGATAGCCTCCTGAATTTTTGGGATCTTTCGGTTCGGTAGTCTCTGAGATGTCCGAATAGCTGCGTGGTTAGAGCACAAGGCTGTCGTACGGAAGGTCGCGGTTCGAACCACACTGGTGGCAGTGAGATTTGTATGGCGATTTTATGCATGGGCCACACAATGGGGAAGTTCACTGATGAATGCAAGAAGGCGTTGTCTCTTGGAGGTTTTCATGCAGTTAGATATCATATTGGCTAACAATGGTCAGGTTAATACTTACCGGAAAGAGGGGCCCGGTTTGATTGTGGATCTGACTTTTGTTAGCCCTTTACTAGTTTGCGATATGTCCTGGAACATGAGTGATCACCAGGCCATACTCTTTGACCTGAACAGCAAGTCAAACGGTTGGAAATCTGCTCATCCAAAAATAAGGAGAATATCAGGTTGGTCTGCGAAAGTAATTGACGAGCAAACTTTCATAGATGTGTGGCTAGATCAGGACACTATACAAGGTACACCATTGGAAAGAGCCCTCCATGCATGCGGCTCATCGATGCCGAGATGTTATACTTTCCCCTGTAGAAGGCCCAACCGCTGGTGGAATAGTGAATTGTTAGATCTTCGGTCGGTGTGTCATCGGATCAGACGAGCGGCTTAGAGAGCAATGGGTTGGATTGACCAGGAGGGGAAACAGCGAGCTTACAAGGAAGTCCGAAGCAACCTGAAGCTGGCTATACAGCGAAGCAAGAGGGACTGCTTCAAGCAACCGTGCGCAGAGGCGGATATAGACCCATGGTGAAGCGCCTACAGGCGTTTTAGAGGTCAGGCAGCTCCCCAGATTACATGTCTGGATCTCCTACTGAAAATCATTCAGGGTTTTTTCCGTCAGGAGAACACAAGGGGTTACAGTCTACATAGATCTTTAGGTGTAACTGTAATACCGCCAGTAGATTTGCGGTAGGCTAGGAGACAACAAACCATCCGGTCTCGACGGTATACCAGACGAAGCCCTTAAGCTAGGCCATTCATAGTCGTAGAGTTGTTTAAAGCATGCTTGGAGGTTTGTGTTGTTGCCTAAATCTGATGAACCACCTTCCTACATGCCTATATGTCTTTTGGACACTATGGGGAAAATGTTAGAGCGAATAATCTACAACAGATTGCTCCCGGATGTAGAAAGTCTGGGAGGCTTATCAGGCCGACAATTCGGCTACCGTACGGCCAGATCAACCGTGGACGCCATCAAACTGGTCAATGGTTTACCTGAAAATGCGATTCACGGAACGGGTGGCACTATCAAGTATTGTGCTGTGATTACCCTTGACGTGCAAAACGCGTTGAACTCTGCCAGTTGGAACCTTATAAAGGGGTCATTGGCGGCGATTGGTGTACCAAGTTACTTAACTGCGCTAGTCGACAGCTACTACAGATAGAAGGCTCTGGTACCACACAGACAATTGAAGGGGTGTTCCACAGGGTTCTGTGCTGGGACCGCTATTGTGGAATATCATGTATAATGATGACATTGCGGTGATGGTTGCTGCAAAAGATCTGGCGAATGTGGAATTATATTCATCCGAAGCAATCACTGCTATAAAGAAGTGGCTGGAAAATGCAGGTCTTACACTCGCGGAAGATAAAACAGAGGCGGTGCTTATCATGAAGCGGCGTAAGGAAACCACTGCCCGTATGAGAATGGGGAAACATATTATAACTTCAAAGCCAGCAATCAAATACCTTAGAGTTATGATAGACGAGAGGCTGAATTTCAAGCAGCATTTATAAAATGTTTGCTAGAGTGGCGAGCTCTATACTGCTTTACGCAGTGCCAGTAGTATGCAGGGTGCGAATACGGATAGTCCCCACCAACTTCTAAGTGGGCATGGAGGTTTTCAGTCTTACCTGCACACGATTGGGAAGGCGCGATCTCCTGATTGTGTGTTCTGCAATGGAGTGGCGGGCGACGCTGAACACACGTTTTTCTCTTGCGAGAGCTGGGACGGCCTTCGCCAACAGCTTTATGCAGACACAGGGGAGCTCTCTCCAGAGAACATTGTCAGAGAGACGCTGAAGAGCGCTGGCAGCTGGAATCGTATTGCGCATTATGTTCGGGGTCTTGTTATTGCGGAAAGGGGTTCCCTGAACTCCCCTCCCGTTGGTGAAAGGAATTCCTTGACTTGAAGGCTTCCAAAGCCGGGAGAGCGAGAGGGCTAGCCCGAAGTAATGTGTCAAACGGTTCCATGCTAGTTCTCTGATGACAGGGAGGTGTTTAGTTGGTAGTCCACCAGCGTGCTGTTGCGGGAGTCCAACACTCTGTGCGTAAACGCATTCACCTACTCTACTCCCAAAAAGATCAACAATTGAATTATGAAATCAAAAGTTAATCGAACTCAATCAATGTCCACCGCTGCACACAGGGCATGATTCAATAAATCACACTATGGTGGTCAAGTAGGTGACGAATGAAGCTATTTGTTAACAATACTGAGTAACTAATAAAGTAAGCATTTGTGACCAAGCCATTGAAATATAAATTTAAATTTTACCGTGGCTTGGAGTTCACGATTTGAATGGGCCTCGCCTTTAATTGGACAGTCTACCTTATTTTATTAAAGCCTCTATTCCGGATCCCCGGGAAACTCCCGGCCCAGTGTACTCCATTTCCTACTATCTCTCGAAGCACTTGAATATCGATCATTTCGAGTTGTCTCCGACGGAATAAAATTTATTTATCTGAACATTTCATTTCACCGTTTTCTCATCTACTTTAATTGATGGAAAAGATATCGACATTCAAACTTTCTTCACCCATGAACATCAATTGGACACCATAACAAAAACGATGACCGTGGCATTGATTTTGAATTTTGGCTGTTGCAATTAATCGATCATGGTTATGAGTCTTGGATATTGGCATGACCGGTTTTGGGCTACATTGGTATGATATCTATTGGCTTCCATTTGCTTTTTGAAATTGAGTCATTAATACTTGGTTTTCAGATATACTTGATTTAATCCGTATGACCAGCTTTACATTATTTTCAGTTTAAAGGGGGACTGTCTGGATGGCTCAAGTGTTTAGAGCGCTAGGCTGCCATAGCGGTGGGTCGCGGTTCAAATCTCACTGGTGGGAGAGTCATTTACTATCGTGACTGGATGTCAGATACCAGTCGACTCAGCTGTGAATGAGTACCTGAGTCAAATCAGACCACTCCCAGATGCCTCGACCTACTTTGCACAAGTGCCGGACACTGTCTCAGGACGTGTATAGAGGTTTCGTCCCCCTCCTCACAAAATCTGCAGGCAGTGTCCGTAGATATCCCTAGCTTCCCTAGGTGATAGTTCAGCCGACAATGACCAGTGAGAATTCCCACTATGATTCGGAGGTTCTTTTTGGTGAGGTTTAAGCAATCCTTTGTGCGTATTGGTTCGTGTCCCCCAATAAGCACCCTGGACTGCTCCATCCCTGGTAGGTCCGCTCAGTATAGTTCCCTCATTTCGTAGATTCATAGCCATGAAACCGTTTCCGATTCCACAGAAAGGTTCTGGCCCGTGTAAAGGCATCCCTGCTCCCTTCTTGGCTAGTTCGTCCGCTGCCTCATTGCCTTCCAACCCAGCATCGCCTGGAACCCAAAGTATCCAGACCTTGTTGGACTAGCCGAGTGTATTCAGTCTCTCAAGGCATTCCCATACCAGTTTGGAGTTCACCTGGTTGGACCTAAGTGCCTTGATCGCTGCTTGGGTATCGTGGAGAATAGCTATGTTTTGCCCCGTATAGTTCCTTTGCAGATTAAAAGAGGCACATTTGTCTATGGCGTATATTTCCGCCTGGAATATGCTAGTGTACCTGCCCATTGACTCAAAGTACATTTTCTTTGGACCAATGACACCGGCACCCACTCCCTCTGCTGTGAGGGATCCGTCAGTGTACCAAGTAATCAGTTGCTGGTTTAAGCCGTATGTTGCAACCGCGCTCTCCCAGTTTGCCTTATTACTCCAACGTGTTTGAAACTACTTATCGAAGTGAAACCTTGTTGTCATGTTATCCCTTGGTATCAGTAATTCGGGATACCGTCTAGAAAGAATATCAATCTTCCTTCGATTTAGGCAGCTCCCCGCCTCATTCATACCACCGGCCATCCTGAATATTGCCCTCCAGTTTCAGTTGACCGTTCTGCCCGGTAAGCGTGCTGACAGTAAGGTAGGGGATTACGCTTTAGGACGTTAGTTCTAATATAGTTGTCTATGACCTTCTCCACCGTTTTGAGTACGAATGATCTTAGGCAAATTGGTCTGAAACGTTTAGGGTGACAAGGATTCTTTTTACCCTCTTTCGGAATAAAGACCACTTTTGCCCATCTCCATGCCCTTGGTATGTATTCCAGTGCTATTCTCCCCCTTATCACCCTCAGAAGAGACTCTAAGATATTTCCTAGGCCTCTCTGGATAAGTGTTGGGAAAATGGCATCTACTCCGGGAGATTTCAGTGATTTAAAACCTCTTTTGCTAGTTTTCAGCTCTCCTTCCTTCCCCTTTTATTCGTTGTTGGTGTGTCAACCAGAATGTTGTCCCCTGCCAACGTGGAATAGGACCCCGGGAAATGAGTTCTGAGAAGCAGGTGTACCCTGCCCTCCTCATCCTCGGTAAATGTCCCATCTGTCTTTTTCAAGCAGACAGAGGATATTCCCTCGTCTTTGGCTACAGCCTTATACAGCCTGGTTGCTTTTGTGATCTGTTCGATTCCTTTACAGAATTGCCTGAAGCTGCTCCGTTTCGCTTCCCTGATCGCGTTGCTATAGGCAGTCAGTGCACTTTTATACCTCTGCCAGTTCCCGGTTTGTTTTGCCCGGTTAAATACGAAGCCTCTGTTCTCATTCTGGCCAGGTTGTTGTCCCACCATGGTACATCCCTTGATGACTTGACTGTCTTAGCCGGATAGTTGGCCTTATATGCGTCAATGACGATTGTGTTGAGGTTTTCCACCACCATTTCTAATTCCAGTTCGCTCCTGATATCACCGCCCCCTTGAAGGTGGGCAATGTTGTTGCTCAAGTGCGCTGCGTAGGATTCCCCATCCGTTCTCCTGGGATTCCTTATTATTCTTTCTATTTCGGGGTTACCCTCAATGTCGAACCTAATTATCCTGTGATCAGACATAGAGGGTTCCTCCGACACCCTTGAATTCCTGACCATTCCATTCATTAGGGTATTTCCTAGAGTTATATCTATTACCTCCTGTCTGGTGCTGGTCACAAATGTTGGAGTGTTCCCTACGTTGTATATTTCTAGCTTATTACTAAGAATAAATTCGAGAAGGTACTCACCTCTACGATTAGTGTCGCTGCTTTCCCACACTTCGTGGTGGGCGTTGGTATCGCAGCCGAGAAGAAGTGGTAACGCCTTCTCCCCGCAATACTCCGTCAGCTTTGACTTGTTCCGGTGGAGCCCGGCTCTGGTCTCCTGGGAAGTATCCCGATGCTATAACTACCTCTCGAGTGCTCCTCCCGGCTTCCAATGAGACTTGGATAGCCACAAGGTCCCCGGTTAAGAACCCTGAAAGACATATGTACTTTAAATTACGCTTAAGAATAATGCAAGCTCTTGGTTTTTCCCAAGAGGAGTCCCAAATTACCTGCATGTCTCCTCCTTGCAGACCGCGAATCTGCCCCCGGTACACCCAGGGCTCCTGAGCCAGTACTATTCCAATGTTCTCCTTGGAATTTGCCCTTGCAATCAAAGCAGATGCAGCTCTCGCATGGTGGAGGTTTATCTGGGCTATCCTAGTGCTGGTCATTGGCTCCGTTATTGTTTGGAGCTCTTCTCCACTGTCGGAGTATCACCCTCCTCCTCCGACATGGCGCTTTCCTGCGCGTTGCTGTCCACCCCGAGCCCTAGGAGTCCTAGGTGTAGGTCGTCCAGTTTTTGCTCTTCACTGGACAGCAGGTCTATTTCCCTG
This sequence comes from Hermetia illucens, assembly GCF_905115235.1. Taxonomy (NCBI): domain Eukaryota; kingdom Metazoa; phylum Arthropoda; class Insecta; order Diptera; family Stratiomyidae; genus Hermetia; species Hermetia illucens. Next base: position 10,345,375 of record NC_051855.1, on the reverse strand, counting down.
GTTGATCCAGTTCTTTCCGCCTCTATGGCTTCCGCGACTTCTTCAGGGACCTCGGTAAGTTTTCCACCCGATGCCTCCTCCGAGGTCTCTTTCTTTGCACGGGTATGTTGCCAAATCGGTAGTTGATATGACAACTCCGACCTTTAATTGCCTCCAGGGATCGGTCATCTACCCCGATCGTGAGAAGTTTACCCTTTCCCTCCACCTTGCTTCTGAAGACTCTCCATAGTCGAGTATGGAGATCTTCGTTCTGAGCAATTAGGAGTCTCATAAGGTCTTCTGTTACTATTGCCGCGGTCTTTGCGAGAAAAACTGTCACCATGTGGGCTCCCGGTATATCATCTCCAGCACATGTTGACAGTTCCACCACTTCCCAGCCTGGCAATCTAGGAATTATGGTTCTAACCCATTCTGCGGTACCTTCCGTCGCGCAGTCCACCAGTATAAGGCCTGGTCGAAAGCGTATCCCGGTGAACACCAGTTTCGACGTCCAACCCTTGATCATCTGCTTGATGACAAGTTCCTCAATGATTTCCTGTTCCTCCCGAGTGAGTATTTGCTCGGGAAACCTTTTTGGCAGTATGGCCAGTCGAATGCCCTTGACCGCACTAGCATAGCTAATGCCAGGCTTCACTCCTGACCTGCCCGGGTTTTCTCCTCCCGTGGGTTCAGGTCTGGGTTTTTTGGGAGCATTCCTTTCATACGGGCTGATCTCTGCTGCTCCCCGCTTTCTTGGCTCCGGCAGAGATGGCTTAGGTCTGTCCTGAGCCTTCTTAAGGGCCTCTTCTGGTTTCAGGCCTTCCTTCAGATGGCGCAGGTACCATTTAACCCCGGCGCCACTGAGACCTGTCTCCTTCCTGACGTCTGTTATATTTATCTCAGACGTGCTTTTGCTGGTTCCTGCTCTTTGAGCAGTGGTGTTCGTTGGCTGTAGTCCATGCAGTATACCAATGCTCACCTTGGATCCACTGCTTGACGTTCCAACTTCTCCTTTCTTGGGTGTAGTCACCTGGCTTTCAGTAATTCAGAGACGTGCCTCCGCCTGATTAACCAGTTTTGGTGCGGTACGGGGCCCCGCTTTTTTCGTTTTTGTTTTCTTTTCTAGTTTTGTACTCATTTGATTCCCACGAGTATGGGGGTTAAAAGATCCGCCGTGCCATAGCCCCCCGTAGCACGGTAAGATCTAACTTACTCACTGAGGCGACCAGGTATCAGTGAGGCTCCGTTCGAATACAGTCAGTTACCCCCGACTGCAAACTATCCAATGGGCACGGTTCGCATGACACCCTGGATTGGGGGAGGTGTTTTTCGACTCCCCAGTCTAGATCCGTAGCGTTTTGGTAATAGTAGGGTCACCTCGTACAGGGTGTGGGTATCACCACTCACTAACGGTCTTGGTAGACGAGAGGCTTGGCCCCTGGAAAGGCACACACCGTCCCAGAGGAGAGACAACTCATCCTTAGAGAAAGATAGGTTGGCTTCAGGGAGCTATGTTCCGCATCAGTCTATCCTGCAGTGCACTGCTTGACCCCACATAACAAGTAGGTTTCCATGTAGTGTTGTCAGCTCTACCCATCCTCCAATGTGAAGGACCAGTTGGGAAAATTTGCCCGTTTTTAGGCGCATGAGACTTCACGTTTCGCCATGAGACTGTCAGTAACTTAATAACCGAATGTTCTAGCAGATCGTGCGGATATCGGCCTCTCTTATTGACGTACAAAGAACACTTTTTTGGTTAATTCGACGCTAGTTTACTCTCCCCTATTTTCGTGCTTTCAGCCGAACAAAGCCGATATGGTACAATGCTAATGCAGAAGACCTAGAAAGGGGGGGGGGGAGTTCCCAAAGCGTAGGAAGCTTACCTCATCAGATATTCCAGCCTCTATATCTGGATCTCAGCGGGTCGCTCTTTGTGGTTCTGAGTGTTGGCTGACTATAAAGGACAATGAACGGCGTCTTGCAGTAATAAAGACGAAGACGTTGCGTTGGACTAGTGGCGTGATACACCTTGATCAAATTCGAAACGATCGATATGAAGTTGCATCGATCGTGGAAATCTTCGATGGTATGGTCATGTAATTCGCGCTAAAGAGGATTCACTTGCCAAGATTGGTCTGAATACCGAAGAAAGGCCGGCCGAAACAACGGTGACTTGATACGCTGGATGGTCATTTGAAGGCGGCACGACTTTGATAAAATAAAATGGCGTAACCGATCACGACGAGCCAACTCCCAGACCAAGGGAATGGGATTGGGATGACATCTGTGGCGGCTGTACTTTGCTTTTGTGTGTCGATAAGGGTCGGACAAGCATGGGTACTTACCTTTGGTGATACCTACGTCCTATTACGACGCCTGTCTCCTGAGCTTACGCTTAGCATTGCGAGTGCTGCTTTGAGTCAGACTGGCAGTGTTCTGCGTTAGTGGGTCGCTTTGACGGTCCAGACGACTTTTTCATGGTTAATTTTTTCGGTCAGTGAAGCCAATAAGCCGAAACTGATAGGACCACCTGACAGCCGCAATTACACCACAATACAGAAGTGATTGTAGTTGCAGTAGCGCCATATCAGCACACAGTAGAGAAAAATCTCATCATTGATTTGAGATTCTTGAAAATGCTACTGAAGCTAAGAACCTGGGAATACCTGGTCTGTGCAAAGGATATCTTTCCGAAAACTAGTATCCTGTTTGGAATTCCCCCCCCAACCAGTTTAGGTTCTAACAAAGCGATTTCGGTCGTTGTAATTCATACCCTTGGCGGGTTTTGAATTGAATATAAACCAGCCAGAATTTTTGGCCTCCTACATGAGGGTTGACCTATACTAGGACGAAATCTATGAGCGATACCATGACCGCCCGGTTGTGGATAAAATCCGGCTCAATAAGTTACGGTGGGCGGGTCACTTAATCCGTATGGATGGGGATGATCCAGCCCGGAAAGTCTATGAGGGCAACATCTATGGTAGAAAAAGAAAACGAGACAGACCCTGCCTGAGATGGAGCGATGGCATAGGAAGACGCGGCAGACCCTGCCTGAGGTCAGGATGTTAGGCAGCTTTTAAGGATATCGAATTGGTGGACTTTGGCGCAAAACCGGGATGTCTGGAGTTCCTTATTAAGGCAGGCCTAGACTGGATATCGGTTGTTTCGCCGTTGATGATTTATTTTTTGCTATTTTAAGGGATATTTGCAAACACAAGAACGTCTCGAATACTTTTTTGGGCCGCTGTAGGTACCAGTCGACTCAGCTGTGATCATCAGATCATTAAGGACGAACTGTACGTGACTGGCGGGCTTTATGTTTGAAATGCAGTGATCTACAGGAGTTGTGACTTCTCATTAGACTAAAAAGGTAGAGTCGAATTCTTAAATGGAGCTTATGACACTCCTTCCGTAGGTCGGTAATTTCTGCCGTCCACCAGTACATAGAAGACTTGTCGCACCTGAGGCCTCTGTGGGGCATGGAAGCCTCACACGCCCTCGTTATCAGGTTCATCACTGAATTTACGACGGTGTCATCTGCGACACCCGGAGTGCCCCCCAGCGCGGCCCCACCTGCTCCAAGAGCTTCGACGAACTTCGTGTTGGTGCTCACCGGCAAGTAGGGCCAACCACTTCGAACGCAATGTACTGATGACCACTTGCCGAGAAGTCTTCTAGGACTCGCCACCCGTCCACCGATGATGCCAGAGATTCTGACGCAAAAGTGATGTCAGGAATGCTTCCTTCACAACCTGGGTGCCGAAACGTTGGCTTGGATCTGGGATGACTCCCTTCCCATTTTATTTTTTGAGCTGTCCAGAAGGGGGTTTCCAGCGGACTATTATTTTTTTAATACAAGATTTCTATCTAGAGCCAATTTCGAATCTTAAATCTACACAGGTCTGTCAATCTAGTCGTTAGATTAGGTCTTCTACCAACCGCTAAAAACCGGTTACTTCTCAGATAAATGGTAAAATGAAGGGAAATACAGATGAACATTTGCTTAGCCACGAAAGCTGGGTCACATTTTTGCTCAGGTACCTTCTTTCAATTACGCTACAGCTATAAACAAATTTTATAGTCAATTAAAGTCTGGATATCATCAGTAATTAACTGGACAGTGATTGCTATAAGAGTTAAAAGTCATTCAGGTGTTGTTGCTCTTTTTTTTTCCAGCACATTTATTAGTAGACGGACCTTGTGGTGGTTTTTATTATGAGTTTAATGCATTGTGGTTTCTCTTTATCTTCAGTTGTAACTACATCTGGGAATGCCAAAATTGTCAGAGATATCATTATCATTGGCAATTATTATTATTTTTTTTTGTATCTTTTCCTAACTCCTGAACAAAACAAGGGTCAAAATTTGGAAAAACACTAGCATTTTTTCGGTGACTTTATTCTAAATAAAACTGAACAGGATTCCATCCTTTCTAGTAGCATAAGCATAATCGAAATTTCTGAATATCTGAAGATTTGCGTATCTAAAACAGAGTTTAAAGTTGGACCTCCGTTAGCCAATCTCCAAGCGGTCACCATCAATCCTCCACATGTAGAAGACTGCAACAAACCTGAAACCAGGCTGTATGGTATGTCTAGATATATCTACAATGCCTACCAGCCTTTCTAGATAGATTTCCATCTTTAATGCGTACCAAAAGACCGAGTACATGTTCTGTAAAATTTTGCAATAGATTGCGCTCGAAAAACATTTAGTAATCCCCAGAGTAGCCATTGCACAGCGCAATCTAATAAGTAGCTGAGATAGTGTGTTCGCATTTGATAGTGTAATTATAGATTGCACTATCGCAAGTTGCAATTTTATGGCGTCAGGACTGGTGAGTTGAACGATGGTTTACTGGTTTTCTTCCCTATGCCGTTCGGTTTGGTATTGCATCAAACATAAATCCGGAATAGATTCGTTTGCTTATGGTACAGATGAATGAAGATATTACGTTTAAGATAAGTGTTACATAGCTCAAGGTACAGCCACAATTAAGTAATTGTAATTATTTGCAACAAGATCCATGGGCATGTCACTTGAGGTGATGTTCACCCGCAGATCTTGTTCATTACAACTTGGCAGGCTGTACCCCACGGATTCGTATTAGCCTCCATTCAGAGCTTCTGGTAGCATTCCCACTTGCTTCTCCGTATGGCCTTCTTAAGGTTGCTTCGCAGATCCCTGTATTCCTCCTCACGCTCCTAGTGCTCCGGCCTTCCCCGTGTCCTGTGGGAAAGTCTCCTCGCTCGGAGACAGGAGGATCTCAAGGCAAAGATCTCCTTGTTCCGCCAGTAGTTTGGCCTCTAGCCGTGGTGCAAACGTCGTCGCATGCTTCGGTTACACGCTGAGACAGCTGCGTGACCCTTTCCACCGCTGTTCCATCCGGATCATGGGCTCCCTCCAGTGTCGCCAGGAATGTCTTCTCGTCAAAAGCTCCGATAGACCAGCCCACCGCCTTAGCCTTTCCGTCTTCAGAGCATCGTTGACTGCTTTCCCGGTTCTCAATGCGGAGGCAGATGGCCTGGTGGTCACTGTGGGTGTAGTGCTCACTCACTTGCCAAGCCATCTCTCTCACCAGTGAAGTGCTAACAGATGTCAGGTCAACTATCGAACCCGACCCTCTTCCTCGAAAGGTGGGCACGCATCTAACGTTGGCCAACACGATGTCCTGCTCCGCAAAAGACTCCAACAGAATTTGACCTCTGGTGTTCATCGATCGGCTTCCCCACTCCAGGGCCCACTCGTTGAAATCGCCCGCAATGATTTTAGGGTTGCGGTCTCTATCGTCCAACACCAGACTGTCTAACATCTCCGCATATTGTACTAAGGTTGCACTAGGAGGAGTGTAGCAGCTTTGAATATGGACACCGTTGACTTTCGCCCTTATAAAACCGGCTATCGGGGGGGGGGGGGGCATGACTTCCTGAATGGCCTGTCTTCCGCACGCCCAGATTGCGGCGTTGCCAGACGCATCAACCGCCCAAGTCCCACTGCCGTGGTTTCTGTACGGCTACGCAACATCCACATTCGACTCTCGATTGGTCCTGAGCTACCTCACAGTGATTGAGATTGATTTGTATCAATCTCATTTGTACGGTTCAGCTCCCTCCTGTATACCGGACATCTGTTGCTTCCCGCAACATGCCGGTCGTCCACGCGCTCTTTCCCACTACACAGAATACAGCGTGCATCTCCGGTGCAATCTTCAATGAGGTGGTGCTCGTCTCAACACTTCCTGCACCTTCTCGACCTATGATACTGGCTAGGTCATGCCGCCGCAAAATGGTCGAAATCGAGGCATCTCTTTAGAGATATTTGCTCCCTGGGCCTTCACACCGCCCAACCTATTCTTACCTCCTCTTTTCCCGCAGCAGGAGCAGGGTGAAAGTGAACCCCACCTGGCAGCTCAGCAGAACGTCTTCTCGATCCCTGGTGTTACCGAAGAGGAACTTCGGGAAATCTGCAGATGTACTGGGGATAGCAAGGCTCCGGGATTGGACGGAATTCCGAACAAGGCTCTGAAGGTGGCGGTCAAGACCAGACCAAGGTGGTTCGCAAGCACATTCGAATCGTGCATGGCGGAATGAGTATTTCCCGCCCAGTGGAAGAGGCAGAATCTGGTGTTGCTGCCGAAGCCCCAAAAACCACCCGGCGAGCCCTCTTCATATCGCCCTATTTGTCTCTTAGACACCATGGGGAAGATGTTGGAGAGGGTGATATCGATCGTTCATCGAGCTTGCGGGTGGTCTTTCAGAGCCACAATATGGGTTTCGGCGAGCCCGTTCTACGGTCGATGCAGTAGGGAAGGTCGTGGAATTGGCTCGAAATGCAATGGCCATGGGCAAATGCTCTGCTCTGCTCTGGTGACGCTGGACGTCAAAAATGCTTTTAACTCAGTCATCTGGGGCTGGATTAAAGGCGCTTTGGCCAAACTGGGTGTTCCTAGCTACTTGGCTCGGCTCATCGAGAGTTACGTTTCGGACAGACTTCTCTGGTACGAGACGGACGACGGGCCGAAGGAGTACATTGTGACAGCAGGTGCAGGTGAATCTCAAGGTTCTGTATTGGGACCACTGCTGTGGAATATAATGTATGACGTAGTGCTTGGCTTACGCGTGCCGGAGAAGGCAACGCTGATTGGTTTTGGGGACGACCTGGCGGTAATTGCAATCGCAAAGCATGCATGGTTACGAATGGCAAAGCTAGACCTGGCGGACGAAAAGACAGAGGCGGTCCTCATTACCAACCGTCGGAAAAATAACACGGTTACCATCCGGGTTGGCAATCGACAGGTCATCTCAAAATTAGTTGTCAAATACCTGGGGGTGATGATCGATGTCAAACTGAGTTTCAAGGACACTTGGATTAAGCGCGAGAGAAGGCAGCAAATGCCAGCTCATTCCTTGCAAGGATGATGCCTAACGTGGGAGGGCCGAAGTATAGTCGCAGGCTACTCATCGCTTGAGTGGTGAGGTCGATCATGCTAGACGCGGTCCCTGTCTGGGCGGGAGCGTTGAACCATGCTGTCAACCGGAGGAAGATAAGTTCGGCATACCGGTCAATTGCGCTAAGGGTGTGCAGCGCATTTAGGACGGCGTCGACGGAGGCAGTGTGTGTCATTGCGGGAATGATCCCTATAGATCTTCTAGCGAGCGAGGCACAATGGCTCTAGGAGAAAGGGAAGGCAAATCCAGCCGAGGTGAATGCGGATTTCCGAAAAGCCATCAGGAAAGAGCTGCGTGGCAAGTGGCAATAAGGTGGGATAACACAAGGATCCGACAAGGGCCGGTGGACTCATACATTGATCCCGTGTATCGAGAAATGGGCCGACCGAAAGCACGGAGAATTGAATCACCACCTGACGCAGTTCCTTACGGGGACACGGTGACTATAGGAAGTACTTGCATCGCTTCGAGTTGGTCGAGTCTCCCAACTGTCCTGAATGCGGTGCTATATCCGAGGACCCGAAGCACGTTATGTTCCATGGTCCCAGATTTTTGCAGCAGGTTGAACAGCATCTTGGGGGCGGACATCGAGCCCTCCAACCTGGTGAAAGAGATGCTGAAGTCAGAGGAAAGCTGGATGGCGGTAAATGAGGCAGTAGCCGTGGTGCAGTCAAAACCCCTGGAGTTGGATCGAGCTCCGAAGGCGGCGTAACGGAGACGGGACATAGACGAGCTGGTATAGCGAACCAGGGCCTCTCCCGCGAAGTAATACTTCACGGTGGTCCCGCGGGGAGGGGTGGTTTTAGTGGGTGCGAATCCCAACTTGGCGCAGCAGCGCCTTTCTAAGATTTCCACCTCCATCCACAAAAAGAAAATCCACAATTAAGTGCGAATTTGACTCATTTTCGGCCTTGATATTTTGTCTCTTGCCCATCTCGATGGCATTGCAGATTTCATCCAGTGGTAATCTATTACGTCATAGCGATAAGACTCGGTGAACCTTTTGCCTATGGCCTCATATTAATAGTCTTTAGAAAATCGAAAAACTTTTCAATGTAGGAATGACGTGGTTCGAAAGGTCAAAGTATTTCCGTGCGCTCGCAAGTTGTCTCAGCATATGTTGTTACTGTCATGATAATTCCATTTAATTTTGGATTTAAAACTTTGGACCTACGACTTTCATATCTCATTGCAAAGTTAACAACGAATACGTCGCGATAATAATAATAAAATCATGATTTATGATGGGTTCGCGAATTTTCTGTAATACATTCATGAATATGAAAGTTATACAAGAATTACCTAAAACAAAACCTTATTAAAATCGATTCAATATCTGTCTGGCTGTCGGTCATACTCGATTCACTCGAAAACGGCTGAATCAATTCTCACGAAGTTTGGTGACGTCTGTCAATCTCTGTACATATAGTAAGTGGCGCCATTTTGTCTTGAGGGGGGTTCCCCATGCATGCGAAGAGAAATGTGACATTTCCTTCCATCGAATATGGTCACGTGGGGTGTCAAATTTAAGGGTTGAATTATTCAGCCTTTTTTCGAGCATAGCCTTCGTTAAAATCGACTCTGTTGCTGGTGTCCGAGATGCGGGTCCTAATTCATTCAACCATCGTTGCACCGTTCTCACACTAACTGACACATTTTCCCCCTTTAGCAAAACCAAGATGGCCTGGGGGACTCCGGGTCTGTGAAAATGTAAGCGAACTCTGCTGTCAAGATCCACGATGTGCATTTGCGTCCCGTGGTCAATGAAGTGTCGCGGGAGGCCCCGGACCAAATTATTGAGCTTCAGCAGACGGTGGTCACCCTCGCGGCTATCATCTTTAACCTAGCGGCAACAGTGGAAGCTTTGCGTTCAGGAGGTAGGCCTCAAACTCGTTCGCGGTGTGCCAGCCGAAATGAGGGGACCTTAGCTAGTTCTGCAATTTGCTCTGCCAACACGGCATCGAAAAACTAAACCTGTTGGAAGCTCCCATATTAGGCGCAGACTTCCTAGGCCACTATGGTTGCTAGTGGATCAGCAGAACAGGTCTCTTATAGACCCTATAACCTTGCTGAGGTCCTCAGGAAAATGTTGCCACCTTCTCAACTGTCAGTCTGTCTATCATTTTTAAAGAAGTAGCCGATCCTCGCATTCGCGCGCTCCTTCAAAGGTATAGCAACATAGATACCGAAAGTAGTCTCCCATAGCCAGCTAAGCATGATGTACAGCACCACATCCACACTACTGGCTCCGATCCTCTATCTTCTCGAAGGTGCGTTCATTACCACCCCAAAAGCTCGCTTTTGAGAAGACCAGCAGCTATTTGATGGTCTGCAAGCTGCTGGTCTTCTCTATTACACATGATCCCAAAGTCTACCATTGGGCTTGGGAGACCATATAGCGATTACAGACGTCTGAATGCTCAGATCATTCCAGATCATACTCAAGCGATCCTTAACGCCTACCTGTCTGGACCCAACACCAAAGACTCATCCGTGATTTTGTTGTCTACAGAGGCCGTCCAGGCATTTCAGGTAGTCAAACGACAGTTGGCGGACGCTACACTCCTTCAACCATATGAGCCCCTAGCCATATTTGTCGATGCCTCAGACATTGGAGTACGTGCTGCCCTTCACCAAAAGTTGAATCAAGCTGGCAGCGGTTGAGCTTCTTTTCTAAACAATTGAATATAGCTCCACGAAACAGGACCTACTTCGGACATTCAGCACGTGCCCGGGAAGGACAATGTGGTTGCAGACGTTTTGTCATGCATTTCAGAAGTCAAAATCCCTGGGACGGTCGATTTTTTGACAATCGGCATAGAAGGATGACGCAGAGCTTCAGGGACTTCTTGAACGCTTCCTAGGATAGTCCGCTGAGACTCGGTATTCCCGAAGAGTCGCGCCTGTTCGGCGACAAAGCATCCCCTCGCAAACTTCGGACATTCAGCACGTACCCGGCAAGGACAATGTGGTTGGAGACGTTTTGTCACGCATTTCAGAAGTCAAAATCCCTGGGACGGTCGATTTTTTGACAATCGGCATAGAAGGAAGACGCAGAGCTTCAGGGACTTCTTGAACGCTTCCTAGGATAGTCTGCTGAGACTCGATATTCTCGAAGAGTCGCGCCTGGTCGGTTATGCAGACGGGTAAGTCGATGGATGGTTGCTCACCGTTTCAGCCTTGCGCTGTAAAAAACCGAAGTATTCATCTTGATCAGAAGGAGAGTCCTGACCCTGCGTCTCATATGGATTGGCGAGTTGACTATAGAGTTGGAACCAGCGGTTGAATATCTTGGTTTAATGCTCGACTCGAAAATGAGCTTCTTCGAACAAATCAAAGCAGCAGCGAACAGGGCTACAGCTGGAGTCTTGGTCTTGAGCCGGCTAATGGCGAATGTTGGGGGCCCTATATCTACTAGGAGACGTCTCCTTATGATAGCAATGCAGTCGGTTCTGCTCGATAGCGCGGAGGTATGGGCTGATGCCCTTGCCCTTGGGTTTTCACCGACAAGTATTGCATCACAATTATTGATAGGTTCGCGCGGAACCTGAAGTAATACCTCTGGCCGACATTTCCGCACAATCGTGCGATAAGGCCCTTTGTCGGGAGTGGATTCCACGCTTTGGAGCTCCAGCCGAATTCATTACTGATCAGGGAATGCATTTCGAGTTTACCCTGTTCTCGGAGTTAGGTAAACTCCTAGGCTTCAAATGTCATCGGACGACTACGTACCACCCGCAATTCAGTGAGATGTTGGAACGCTGTCATAGGACACTGAAGGCCGCTATTATGACACACGATGACTCTTTGTGGTCGCAAGTCCTGCCTTTCGTTCTACTTGGCCTACGTACAGCCCATCGTGAGGAGTTTGCCGCCAGTTCTGTCGAGCTAGTATACGGGGAGAATTCAAGACTCCCTAGTGATCTAGTGTTTGAGGCCAGATCAGCTCTTTCCACCACTGGGGCTTTGCTTTTTCTTCGGGACTCATGGTCAAACTAAATTCACCCCCGCCATCCCGTCATTCTTCGACGAAGGTTATCGCTTCTAAGAACCTGCACACACGTATTCGTTCGCTTGGATGCTTCCCGGAAGCTCCTGCAATCGTCATATGAGGGCCCATATGAAGTATTAAATAGAGGAGGCCCTTCTTTAGACTTGACGTCGACAGGCCTAAGAGCATTTTCGTGTCCAGGCTAAGGCGTTTTGTCCCCGGGGCTGAGGTCTCGGGGAAGAAAGGTGCACAGGGCCAGGAGTCGGATTTTGTCACTGAAACCCTCTCACTTGCCACCTTTCCAATAAATATCAAAATTAAGACCTGCTTCGGAAAGTACTAATCAGGACCTTTTATTTGATACCCGACATGACTAGGTAAGGTCTACCTCTGATCTGAAACTTGAGAAGGGATTAAGTGAAATAATGCAAGTCAGGTTTTTATGTTCAAGGGATCAGAAGGATATGTCTAGAATGATGAGGCTTCACTTGATGGAAAGACACAAAACTTTTTATTAAAACTGTTGCCGCAGGTATGTGCCATCGACATCTCCGGAAAAGACTTGTCTGCTGTAGGGGGCGTGTCAGTTTTTTTTTTTAAAGTTGCTCGTCAGAGATAATTAAGCGCGATGTTGCTTTTGCGAAAGGGGGGGGCGGTGGAATTTCTGTTTTCGTCGGGAAACTTGAGAGGCAAAGGCACCTCATCCAATCCCATCCATCCAGTTCAGTTCCTTGGGCGAACAGGCAGGTGTGGACGAGTGACGAGTGGGTGGTGGCGCTTTGATGCGGTCGGAGATTGTCCCTCAGCAGACGCACCAACCCCGACTCCGTGAGACCCGATCTCTTGTCGAAGACCGGATCGCTTGGGAGTCTTGGGTTCTCCCCGTATACCAGCTCCGCGGGGCTGGCAGCAAATTCCTCTCGGCGGGTTGTACGTAGGCCGAGTAGGACGAGAGGCAAGACTTGAGTCCAGGACGGGTCGTCGCGTGCCATAATGGCGGCTTTCAGTGTCCGGTGCCAACGTTCTAGCATCCCATTGGATTGCGGGTGGTATGCAGTAGTCCGCTGGCGTTTAAAACCCAGGAGTTTGCCGAGAAAAGGGTGGATTCAAATTGCATTCCCTGGTCAGTGATGACCACTGCAGGGACGCCAAAGCGAGGTATCCACTCTCGACAGAGGGCTTCGGCACAAGATTGCGCCGTAATGTCTTTCAGAGGTATTGCCTCAGGCCACCGCGTGAACCTTTCGATGATTGTGAGGCAATACTTGTAACCGTGCGAGTCTCGCAAAGGCCCTATTATGTCGAGGTGTATTGTGTGGAAACGCTTGGTAGTGCGGGGGAATGAGCCCACTTCTTTCCTTACTTGCCTGGAGACTTTACACTTCTGGCATGCGATGCACTCTCTGGCCCAGGAATTGATATCCTTGTTCATGGAGGGCCAGAAGTGTTTTCCGGTGACTAACCGATTTGTTGTCCTGATGCCTGGATGCGCTAAGTCGTGAACCGCGTGGAACACTTCCTTGCGAAATGTGGCCGGAATGTATGGTCGAGGTCCCTTTTCCGAGTCTTCGCAGCAGAGCGAGAGGTTTGAGTCGAAGATGGGCAACTCCCGAAATTTGTATTTGGGGTTGGATTTGAGGCTCTGAAGTGCTGCGTCATTCTCCTGCGCCTTGGCAATAGCCGAGAAATCGAGTGAGGCGGGAATGTTAACCTCGGAGACACGAGACAAAGCGTCAGCAACTATGTTGTCTTTGCCGGACACGTGCTGGATGTCTGACGTAAACTGGCTTATAAAGCTCAGGTGTCGAAGCTGACGAGGGGACGCTTTGTCGGGCTTTTGTTTCAAAGCATACGTGAGAGGCTTATGGTCCGTGAACACTGTGAACGGCCTGCCTTCTAGGGAGAAACGGAAGTATTTGGTGCTCAAGTACGCGGCGAGCAGTTCGCGATCGTAGGTACTGTAGTTCCGTTGAGCGAGATTCAACTGTTTCGAGAAGAAGCTCAACGGTTGCCAAACTTGATCCACCTTTTGGTGAAGGGTAGCACCTACTGCGATGTCAGAGGCATCAACAAAAACGGCTAGGGGTGCATCTTGCAGAGGAAATGCCAGTTGCTGTCGGGATTTATCGAACGCGCAGACAGCCTCTTCAGACCACACAATCTCTCGTGTGTCTTTTGTTTTGGGGCCAGACAAGTACGCGTTCAAAACGGATTGGTGACAGGAAACGACAATAGAAGTTTAGCATGCCCAAGAACCTCCTCAACTCCCTCACTGTTTTCGGACGCGGGAAGCTTGTAATTGCTTGCACCTTGTCTGGGTCGGGCTGTATTCCTTCAGAGGAAATGGAGTGGCCGAGGAATCTCACCTGTTGTTGAAGGAATTTGCATTTCTCAACGTTTAGGAATAAACCGGCCTCAAGGAGACGTTGAAAAATGCACTCGAGATGGGCTAAGTGCTCAGACTCAGTGGAAGAAGCGACCAAAACATCATCCAAATATACGAAACAGAAATCGAGGTTTCGCAGGACTGAGTGAATGAACCTTTGAAAGGTTTGCGCCACATTGCACAATCCGAAAGTCATTCGGGTGAACTCGAAGAGTCCAAAGGGTGTGCATATTGCCGTCTTTGGAATGTCTTCAGGAGCTACTGGGATTTGGTGGTAAGCCTTGGCTAAGTCCAAGGTCGAAAAGATGCGGCAATTCGCGAGGTGATGCGCAAAGTCGTGGATGAGTGGAATTGGAGATCGGTCAAGAACAGTCTGTGCATTTAGCCTTCTGTAATCCCCACAGGGGCGCCATTCTCCGTTTGGCTTAGGGACCGTATGCAGTGGGGAAGACCAACAGCTGTTTGAGGGCCTGAAGATACCCTGTTGAACAACTTGTTCAAATTCTTTCCGCGCAATAGCCAGCTTCTGGGGTGGTAGAGGACGCACCTTCGAGAAGATCGGGGAACCAGTAGTGTCAATGTGGTGCTGCACATTATGCTTCACTGGACTTGAGAGACTACACTCGGTAGTAATCTGGCTGAACTTTTGGAGGAGTGTCCGAACACGAGAGTCGGTGATGTCTTCCAAAAGAACGGAAAGGTTATTGTCAGCGTGTGATACCATTTGGCCCGACGAATTAAGGTTGGTCGTGGGGTGTATAAGGGCCTTATTTTGCAAGTCCACCAGCAAACCATAGTGACACAGGAAGTCTGCGTTTCGCGAAGCAATTGGCTGGGAGTTCGATCACCCAACGTTAAATCCGCCAGCAAGTGGTCTAATTTTGCCGACTCGCTTGCCGACAGGCGCCTGATCGACTCACTCTTGAGTTGTCGGGTATTGTTTCGAGGCTGTTCGGGAATCCCAGAAAAAATGTCAGTAGCATTTCGGTCCGTGAGATATGCTGTTTCCACATAAGCGCAGCTTGGTTGCCTTCGAGGGAAACGGCCGCCCATACCTTTTGACAGAGGATGATATGATATGGTGCGGATCCGATAGTGTCAGAGTTTGGCCGGATCCGTCAAAAGGACTGACTTATTTTGGAGGTCATTTGCTTTCGAGACGAGTTGGAGGGGATGGGCTCACTGACTGGACGATGGCCTCTCTCGAAATGGTTCTTATGCTTGCCTCAAGCTGGGAGAACTGGGATGAACGAAAAAGGAAGAGGAGGAGTAGAGACAAGGGAAAGGTAATTTTGGGGAGGGATAGAGACAGACAAACCGATTTGAGGTAGAAGGAGAATAACTTTTTCCAATAAAACTGAAGAGCTTTGCTAGTACTTCTCTTATTGATCCTGCTTGTGCATTGAAAAGTAGAAAAAGTAGGTCCTTTTCTGTTGAGGAAAATAACATTTTGTTTGAAATATTTTTGGTCCTCTGCATGTAACAGATTATTTATTCGTTTCTCTTGCTTATTTCATTTCAGATTAGTCCAACCCAAGCGCACCACATCAAAATGATTACCACTTATCACTAAGTGATATTTTGAAAGTTAACCATATTATCATTATCCCCTTAAAAGACAAGGCTTAAAAGGGTGACTTTCTCATCACAATCTTTGAACAGTAAAAGAAGTAACGGAGAGATCAAAGGAAAAATCACGGAGCCGCTATCAAAATGACGGTACTATCAAAATTAACTGATAGTACTCTAAAGAAATATGAACAATTGGGCGGAACTAGAGAGGCCTTAAGTAAGGCCTTCATAGGTGCGGCAATTTTTGCATATACCGTTAAATTAACATATCCAATTCTACGCAATCAACTTAGCGGAGGCAAAGGCTGCAGAGGCTCATCAGACTCTGATAAAACTAGCAAAAATTATAACAATAATAACAATAGTGTCGTAAAAGTTAAAACAAAATCAAGAAAAAATACCGAAAATGAAGATGAACTTCAAACGAAGGTTGCTCAAGCTGAGAAAATTCTAAGTAAGTCGAAACGTTTGAAAACTAAACGACAACCGGGGTTGAATTTAGACTTTTTATTACAACTAAAAAAACTATTGGAGATTATGATACCACGCCCATTATGCTATGAAACCGCCTTGCTGGGAATTCATACTGTTTGTTTGGTATCCAGAACATTTCTTAGTATATACGTGGCAGCCCTTGAAGGTGCTATTGTGAAATTTATTGTACGAAAGGATATTAAAAATTTTGCATTGATGCTGTTGAAATGGTTTGGTATTGCAATACCGGCAACATTTATAAATTCAATGATACGATATTTAGAAAATAAGTTGGCGTTAGCGTTCAGGTAAGGGTTAGTTTTAAGCCTTTTTATTTATTTCTTTTTCCGTGAGGGGTTTTGTGTTAGGTTGTTGCATATGAAATGGCCGTTTTCGCAATCAAGTGAAGTTAGTTGCGATTTTGGTGTATCAAACTACCACTAGTTGGCGCTGTTGGTGTTGAACATTGACATATAAATACTCCTACATTTAATCAAGGAGTCATTTCAGTTTTGACCATCGTTGTGATAACAGTGAATGAAAAGGAAAAAAGGATGGAAAAGAGCCAAGAACGTATACTTTTTCTGTATGAATTCAAATTTAGTCATAAAGCGGCGGAGGCGACCAAGAACATTAACAGCGCATTTGGAGCTAATACGATAACCGAACGAACCACACGGCCGTGGTTCGAAAAATTCCGGTCAGGCGACGTAAACCTTCAAAGTGAGCCACGTGGACACCCAGGACCATCGATTGACAACGACGAGCTGCGTTTGCTAGTCGAATCCGACACAAGTCAGCCTGTGAGGGACATTGCAGAGAAACTGGGCGTACACTATTCGACAGTTTCCCGGCACTTGCGAAAACTTGGAAAGGTGAAAAAGCTCGACAAATGGGTTCCGCATGCTCTTACCGAGCAAAACATAGCGCTTCGAATGGAAATTTGCAGTTTTTTATTCACCCGCAACAGAAGCGATCCCTTTTTGCACAGAATAGTGACATGTGATGAAAAATGGATCTTATGCGATAATGGCTAGATGCTGATGAGCCACCGAAGTACATGCCGAAACCGAGCTTCCATCAGAAGAGGGTAATGGTGAGTGTTTGGTGCTCTAGAGCTGGACTTATCCACTATTCTTTCTTGACTTCTGGAGAAATACTTTGCCCAACTCGAGGAAATCCACCAGAAATTGAGTATTCAACGGCAGAGATTGGTCAACAGAGATGGTGTGATACTCCTTCACGACAATCCACGACCTCATGTTTCCAGAACAACGGTTCAAAAGTTGAACAAATTGCAGTATGAGAGTCTGCCTCATCCACCATATTCACCGGATCTTTCACCAACCGATTGCCACTTTTTAAGGTTTTGTGTAAACACAAAACCTCATTAAAATCGGTTTACTGTCTGTCTGTCTGTCTTTTTTTTTGAGGAGGTGGAAATCTTCAAAAGACACTGGCCTGGAAACGCCAGCGTGTGGGATTCTTACCCACTAAAACTACCCCCGACTCCCTCCAAGCCCCGTGGAACCACCGTATGGTATTACATCACAGGGCGGAGTCAGCTGATTTTAGCTTCGTCCCCTTTCGTCTTTACGCGGCGTACGTAACCGCGCTTTTCTGATCTCCTCTGCCTTTCGCAGTTTGTTCTGGATAGATACGACCATGGAGTTGATCGCATCCCAGTCTTCCTGACATGTTAGCATTCTTCGCACCAGATTCTCTCGTACAAGCACCTCTCCTAGAGTCTCCTCTAGGTTCTTCCTTTCCTCCAGAAACCTTGGACAGTGGAAGAATACATGCTCTGGGTCCTCTGGGACTCCATCGCAGTTTGGACAATCGGGTGAGGTATCCAGTTTAAACCTGAACAGGTACTGGCGATATCCTCCATGCCCCGTGAGAAATTGAGTAAGATTATAATTAATCTCACCGTGCCGTCTCTCCAACCACTCCTTGATGGCAGGGATGAGCCTGTGTGTCCACCGACCCTTTCCCGAGCGTTCCCAATGCTCTTGGCATCTATTTAACGATCTCTCCCTTTCGGCGTTCTTCGTCTGCGATAAAGGAGAGATAGACTTCGCATTATATATATTCGTCATCTCATCTGCCAAGATGTCAATGGGCATCATTCCAAAAATGACGAATGCTGCATCATCTGAGACAGTCCTGAATGCCGAGCACACTCTTACTCTTAGGGCTGTTCTTCTGTAGACTGAACTCAGTTTGTTACCGTAAAATGTAACCTACAATGCCTTTCCCCAAACTGGAGCTGCATAGAGCAGGATCGAACTCACTACCCTAGCTATAAGCAACCTGGAAGCATGCCGTGGCCCTCTCACGTTTGGCATTATTCTTGCCAGGGCCACACTCGTTGTCGTAGTCATACTGCACGTGTGGCTTATAGCTAAGCTTCCCATCTATCATCACTCCCAAGTATTTGATCGCAGGCTTAGAAGTGATGATATGATTCCCAATTTGAATACGGGAAAAATTTCTTTTACGGCGCTTGGTGATGAGGACCGCTTCCGTTTTTTCCTCCGCAAGTGTCAGACCAGAACCCTCTGGCCAACTCTTAACAGCACTGATCGCTTCGCATGAGTATAACTCAGCATCTTCGAGATGCTTTGCGACAACAACCAGCGCTATATCATTGGCGTAGCCCACCACCGTGGCTTCCTTCGGAAGGGGAAGGTTAAGAACATCGGTGTACATGATGTTCCACAGCAGTGGGCCCAGTACGGAGCTCTGTGGGACACCCGCGGAAACAACATACTCCTGGGGTCCGTCATCGGTGTCATACCAAAGCCTCCGTTCTTGTAAATAGCCGTTGAAAATAGCTGCAAGATAAGCGGAAAGACCAATCTTTGCCAGAGATTCCTGTATTAGGTTCCAACTGGCCGAATTGAATACATTTCTCACACCCAGGGTCACTACTATGCAATATTTGCTAGTACTGCCCTTTCCGTGGATTGCATCTTCGGCCAAGCCAGTAATCATTTTGATGGCATCAATGGTTGATCTGGCTTTACGGAACCCATACTGTCGATCTGAGAGACCTCCCTGGCTCTCAACAACCGGGAGTAATCTATTATAGATTACTCGCTCTAGCATTTTGCCCACAGTGTCCAAAAGACAAATAGTTCTGTAAGAGGTTGGCTCGCCTGGAGGTTTGCCAGCCTTAGGCAGTAGCACCAACTTCTGTCGTTTCCATGATGCAGGAAATATCCCCTCGGACATGCACGCTTCGAACAATTCAGCGAACATGTCCGGTCTGGATTTCACGGCAAGCTTGAGGGCCTTATTCGGCACGCCATCCAGACCCGGAGCTTTGTTATCTCCTATTCTAGCGCAGATCTTCAGTAGCTCGTCACTGGTGACTGGCGGTATTGCCGTGTCGTTCAGAGGTCGCTGGTAGCTGTCTATGCCCTCCTCTTGCTGAGGGAATAACCCCTGGATAATTTTTAACAAGAGTGAAGGACACGTGATCTGCGGAGATGATCGCCCTCTGAATCGCCCCATCACGATTCTATAGGCACTCCCCCCACGGGTTTACGTCCGCTTCTAAACGGAGCTCCTTAAAGCATTCCCTCTTGCTCCGTTGGATGGCGAGCTTGAGGGTTTTGCGAGCTTCCTTATAGGCGCGCTCTTTTTGCCCTTGGCCGATTCTGCCTACCGCTCTTTGAGCCGCTCTTCTGGCTCGGTCTGTCTGTCTGTCCGTCACACGCGTTTTTCTCGGAGACGGTTATAGCGACTGACACCAAATTTGGTAGAAAGGTGGGAACTGTGAACGCTCATGCATATAGTGAGTTACATCCTTTTACGACGAATTTAAGGGGGGTCTCCATACATGCAAAAGGGGGGTGTAATTTTTTTTTCATCAAATATGGTCATGTGGGGGGTATCAAATTAAAGGTCTCGGGTAGGACTTTTCGAAGCCAGCCAGTTTTGACTTTTGTTGAAAAGGTGGGGAGTGCGGGGGGTTGAAAGTGGTCATTATTTTAACGAACCCATTCTGGGGAACTACCAAACCGAAAAATCTGAAAAAAATCAGGGGGCTGCCACTATATAGTGCCTAGGCTCCGATATACCCTCTAAACCGATACCTGTTCAAATAACGTTAATAATAGTATAGTACTATAATTTTTAGTAATTGACAGGAAAACCCACCTTAAGTTCATCCTAGAATCACAACAATATAGGCTACAGTATGAAGCATGATCCTGCCAAATTTGGTGAAAATTGTACTATTACTAACAAAGTTACACTAGGTCAAAACTGTCGCTCTTCTGCAAATTCAAGACTATGTGTAAATATTGGGCACCGTTGACATTCGCCCTTATAAAACCGGCTGCCGGGGGGGGGGGGGGCATGACTTCCTGAATGGCTTGTCTTCCGCACGCCCAGATTGCGCATCCAACGCCCAAGTCGCACTGCTGTGGTTTCTGTACGGCTTGCAAATTACCGCGATATCCACATTCGACTCTCGAATGGTTTGCGAGAGCAGGTCCTGAGCTGCCTCACAGTGATTGAGATTGATTTGTATCAATCTCATTTGCCTGTGCGGTTCAACTCCCTCCTATGTATCGGACATCTGCTGCTTGCCGCAACATGCCGGTAGTCCACGCCCTCTTTCCCACTACACAGCATACACCGTGGATTTCCGGTGCAATCTATGATGAGGTGGCCCTCTTCTCCACACTTCTTGCAACTTCTCGACCTATGAAACTGGCTAGTGCATGCCGCCGCGAAATGGTCGAAATCGAGGCTTCTCTTTAGAGATATTTGCTCCCTGGGCCTGCACACGGCCCAACCTATTCTTACAACTCCTTTCCTGCAGCAGGAGCAGGATGAAAGTGAACCCCAACTGGCAGCTCAGCAGGACGTCTTTTCGATCCCTGGTATTACCGAAGAGGAACTTCGGGAAATCTGCAGACGTACTGGGGATAACAAGGCTCCGGGATTGGACGGAATTCCGAACAAGGCTCTAAAGGTGGCGGTCAAGGCCAGACCAAGGTGGAAGAAGTATTTCCCGTCCAGTGGAAGAGGCAGAAGCTGGCGTTGCTGCCGAAGCCCCAAAAACCACCCGGCGTGCCCTCTTCATATCGCCCTATTTGTCTCTTAGACACCATGGGGAAGATGTTGGAGAGGGTGATATCGATCGTTCATCGAGCATGCGGGTGGTGTTTCAGTGCGGCAATGTGGGTTTCGGCGAGCCCGTTCTACGGTCGATGCAATAGGAAAGGTCGTGGAATCGGCTCGAAATGCACTGGCCATGGGCAAATGCTCTGCTCTGGTGACGCTGAACGTCAAAAATGCTTTTAACTCAGTCAACTGGTGCTGGATTAAAGGCGCTTTGGCCAAACTGGGTGTTCCTAGTTACTTGGCTCGGCTAATCGAGAGTTAACCTTCGGACAGACTTCTCTGGTACGAGACGGACGATGGGCCGAAGGAGTACATTGTGACAGCAGGTGCAGGTGAACCTCACGGTTCTGTATTGTGCTGGAGTGCTTGGCCTACGCGTGCCGGAGGAGGTAACGCTGATTGGTTTTGCGGACGACCTGGCGGTAATTGCAATCGCAAAGCATCCCGAGGATGTGGAGCTTTATGCAAATGAAGCTGTTCATACCATCTAGTCATGGTTACGAATGGCCAAGCTAGACCTGGCGGACGAAAAGACAGAGGCGGTTCTCATTATCAACCGTAGGAAGAACAACACGGTTAGCATCCAGGTTGGTAATCGTGAGGTCGTCTCAAAATCGGTTGTCAAATACTTGGGGGTGATGATCGATGCCAAGCTGAGTTTCAAGGGAGTCTTGGATTATGCGCGAGAGAAGGATTTGGATCATTTTTTGGCGGAAAAACAGCCTGTCAAAATTGCCTTCGACGAATTTATCAATTGGACTTCTTCGAAACTGCCATAAATGCTCTTGAATCTCGTTGTCAGAAGTGTTTTGAATCGACTGGCACTGATTTTGATTAAATAAATAAATTTTTGTAAGCTTTACGGTCGTTTCAAATTTTAGTACAAAAACGGCCATTTCATTTGCAACAACCTAATAGTAATCCAAATACTTTGTTTTGAAAAAAATGGTGTTTGGATTACTATACATTTTTAACAGGCCACTTGACGACTTGAATATTTGAATATTTTTCCTTTTGGGGCTCTAGCATTGCAATGATTTTTAACATTTTTAGTTGAAATATTTAAATTAATGTTTAATTCTTTTAAATAGAACAAGACTGGTTAAACATTCGTACCACCTATACTTTAAGAATCAAAATTACTATCGCGTATCAAATTTAGATGGGCGTATTGAGAATGCCGACCATCGGTAAGTAATAATTCTCTTTTTGTTTTTATTTATATATTTATTTATATCTATTTATTGATATTTATATATTTATATTAATTTATATTAATTTATATTTATTTATATTTATAATTTATTTTATATTTATATTTATTATATTTATTTTTATATTTATTATATTTATTTTATATTTTATTATATATTTTATTTATATTTATAATGCTATAATTTTTTTATAATTTTATATTTTCAATGAATGAGAATCGTAGGTTATTATTTCTTTCGTTTGTATTTCCGTTTTTCATTCATTAATTTATTGTTTTTTTTGTTTGCTTTTCTTTGTTCAATTTATTATTTTTTTATTTAATTTTGCATATATTATTTGTAAGCTTTTGATTAATTATTTATTCAACTACCATTTAATCGGCCAATTGATTTCTTTTCTCAATTCCTGATGTTTATTGGTTCATTCTTTAAGGTTATAACCATATACTGCTTTCTTAAAAATGTGATAATTAAAAAAAAATAACACTTTTTATTTTCTTTTATAATTTATAGTACTTGTATTTCTCAATGAAAAATTATTAGATTATAATTATGAAATTTCCATTTATTGTTTATTTGTTTTTTTCTTTTAATCATATTTCAGATTAACTGAAGACATATCAGTTTTTGCTAGTTCCGTGGCACATTTATATAGCCACTTGACAAAACCATGTTTCGATTTAATGCTCATTGGGCTAGCAATGATGCGATCATCACAAAAAATGCGAGCTAATATATTTTCAGGTAATTATTTGATTTTAAACTTTTTCTCATTTGCGGCGCAACAACCGGTATCCAATCTAAGCCTGCCTTAGTAAGGAACTCCAGACATCCCGGTTTTGCGGCGAGGTCCACCAATTCGATAACCCTAAAAGCTGTCTGGCGTCTTGACCTACGGCATCGCTCCATCTCTGGCAGGGTCTGCCACGTCTTCTTTTTCTACCATAGATATTGCCCTTATAGAATTTCCGGGCTGGATCATCCCCATCTATACGGATTAAGTGACCCGCCCACCGTAACCTATTGAGCCGAATTTTATCCACAACCGGACGGTCATGGTATCGCTCATAGATTTCGTCGTTATGTAGGCCACGGAATCGTCCATCCTCATGTAGGGGGCCAAAAATTCTTCGGAGGATTCTTCTCTCAAAGGCGGCCCAATTTTTCTTGCTAAGAACCTAAGTTTCCGGGGAATAAATGAGGACTGGCAAGATCATTGCGTTGTACAGTAAAAGCTTTGACCCTAGGTGAGACGTTTCGAGCGGAACAGTTTTTGTAAGCTGAAATAGGCTCTGTTGGCTGACAACAACCGTACGCGGATTTCATCATCGTAACTGTTATCGGTTGTGATTTTCGACCCTAGATAGGAGAAATTATCTTCTTCTTCTTCTTTTTCTTCAGTCTTTGTCCCGTTCACAAGCGGGGTCGGCTCGTCGTGATCGGCTTCGCCATTTGGCTCTATCGAATGTCTGATCTGGGTGCAATCTCGAGGCTTTCAGATCCCCATTCAGCGTATCAAGCCACCGTTGCTTAGGTCTGCCTTTTGGTCGTTTACCATACCATCGAAGACGCCTCTTTCGCAACTTTTCCACGATCGGTGCAACCCCATAACGATCGCGGATATCCTCATTTCGGATGTGATCTAAACGTGTGACGCCACTAGTCCAAGGTAGTATCTTCGTCTCCATTACCGCAAGACGCCGTTCATTGTCTTTTATAGTCGGCCAACACTCAGAACCATAGAGAGCGACTGGACGGACGACATTGCGGTATTATCCTATCTTTATTCTTCCAGTTTGACTAGTGTGGTTTGATGTTGATGTTGTTGGTTGGCTGGCTTTCGGTGCTGACGTTGCCACCATATATTTTGTCTTGTCTTCATTAATGTGCAGTCCAAGATCTCGCGCCACCTGCTTGATCTGGATGAAGGCAGTTTGTACGTCTCTGTATCGTCAGCATAGACCACTAGTTAGGTGGACTTAAAGAGGATCGTACCCCTCGCATTTATCACAGCATCACGGATCACTTTCTCGTGGGCCAGGTTAAAGAGGACGCATGATAGGGCATCTCCTTGTCTTAGGTCGTTGTTGATGTCAACTAGTCTTGAGAGTGGCCAGGGTCAGCCTAGTTAGTCTTATCAATTTCGTTGGGATACGGAATTCTCTCATGGGCGTGTACAGTTTTACCCTGACTATGCTGTCATAGGCGGCTTTAAAGTCGATGAAGAGGTGGTGCATGCTCTATATTCCAACAGTTTTTCCATCGCTTGCCGCACAGAGGAAATCTGATCTGTTGCTGATTTGCCTGGATTTGCCCAGGCTTCCTTTTTCCGCCTGTGAAGTAGCTTCTCCGCTCGACGGAGTTCGTGATAAGTCTCTGCGCGTGTCCGCGTTTTTACTCGGTATGCAGCATTCTTCCGTTCCGTTGCTAGCTTACCGTCACCGTCAAACCAGCCGTTCCGACTCCTTTTGCGGCTGGGGCCAAGTATGTTTGTGGCCGTAACAATGATAACGTTCTTCAGGTGATTGAGAAGACTGCGTTGACTGCGGTTACTGCGACATCCATTTCCCTCTAATAGGTGTCGCGGAGGGTTGTGTTGTGGTTGGCTTCAGTGCTAACTCTCACCTGATTGTCAGAGGGAATTCTAGGTGGTGTTGTTATTCGAGCTCGGAGCACCATGCCAACGAGATAGTTATCCGAATCTATATTGGCCCCATTGATCAAGGCTGAGAGGTGGCGGCGTTCGATCAACATGTGGTCAATTTGGTTGAAAGTGGTCCCGTCTGGAGAGGCCCATGTATGTTCATGGACCGCTCTACGCGCAAACCAGGTACTTCCAACAACCATTTCGTGTGACCCTGCTAATTGAATAATCCGCAGTCCGTTATCATTTGTTTTTTCGTGTAAGCTATGGGAGCCAACGTATCCCCTGAATACTGGCTCCTTCCCTACTTGGCTGTTCAAAAACCCCAAGTATGATTTTGATATCATATCTGGGACAGGCTTCGAGGGTTCGTTCTACTGCCTCGTAGAAGGTATTCTTCTCCGACTCTGCAGTCTCCTCTGTAGGGGCGTGAACGTTTATGAGGTGTAGTGGCTCTTCTCCAGGAAACCGGTCCCTGTCCATCGCATCTCTTGTAATGCTGTTATATCAGCCCTATATTGGGACAGGGTATCATCAGCTTCATCTCTGTACAGGGAGCGCACGTTATTCGGTTTTCGTTGCCGGGTTCGTCGTTGTAAAATCCATCCTGTCCGAGGCTCCTTTCGTGGCTTCGTAACGTAGACTTTCCGTGTACGGTTGTCGGCCCTACCCAACCCCCAACCTGAAGGACCAGTTGGTACATTTTGCCCCATTTTTAGGGGCGGGAAACTCGCCTTCATCTTTCTCTGTCTGCAGTTTTTCATAAAGAAAGAACTCCCAGCGATCACCACGTGGAGGTGGAGCTAGGGTTTGGTAGTAGAGCTGTTGGTTTTGGTTCAGCAGGTGTTTCCCAGGTCTTATGCTCCATCGCGGGTACCAATCCACGTTTCGCCCTGGGAGCTCAAAGAGTAGTATCTTTGATCGCCGTATGCTTTCCGTAAATTGTTTATTGCGTCGACATTATCGTCGTGATCTCGTCAAGGTCCCTGCACTCCACAGCTATCTCGTGGCTTAACTGCCTCACCGTAACTACCTCACCTAAGTGTCTAATAACGAAGTAGTAGACTAGTTGGTAGTTGGGCGTCCTTTCGTCCGGCGTCTTCCGAAGCTCCAGGAGTCGTTCTTCCTTTTGCGTTTTTCTCATCCGTGTGACATTGTCTTCCAATCCGCTTAGCGTCGGATTTCCGTTCACCTTTAGAAGAATCTCAGTGTAAGAGAGGTCACCTCCTGGCATCCGACGGGGCTTCCTTCCTTTTACCTGCTTCCTTGGCTCCGATTTGAGGTCCAAGCGTTATACTCCGTCCGTTACTGGTTCTTTGGACCCTCAGCTTTTCTTTGGTGTTCGAAGTTTTACACCAGTATCCTCCATTCTTTCTCTGTTCCTCTTTGGGCCCTCTACAACTGTCTGCTTTGGACTTGTTTGAGTGGCTCGTTCCATCCTTTTGGTAACAATAGGTACCTGTCGCAATGGGGTCACCGTAGGAGTTTGTAACTGTCCTATATTTGCCGTGCATTGGTTCTTCGAGCCTAACTCATCCATGGCCTGTGTTTTGAAGGTGTCCAGGGTATTACCCATCTCCTTCAGGCAATTTTATACCCTGAGTACTCATGAACGCATCCATTTTCCAGTCGTTAGCATGCACCACCTCTTCCTTGCTGGCGCGGTACAGCTTTTACCACTATCAATACCTGGTCGTCGATTCGTCTTCACGGACCTAAGTGGAGACCGTAGAATTTCTTCGCTTAAAGGGATCCACTTCGCTTAAAGGGATCCAGGTGCGTTACCTTCTCTCCTTATCGCTTGTTGCAGTATCTACTTCGATGGTCCCATAATCAACAAGATTGGCATCAATATCCTTTTGTGTTTCAATATGAATGGTATTTTGTTTCCTTCTTCCATATTTTTGTTCGGGTATTTGCCCCAAATTCAGGCACAGGCTCGCGTTGACACAGCCATGGCAGTCGCTAGCTTTTCGCCATCCGCTACCCCTGCACTTTATGGTGCTTCCAGTCGTCCTTTCCCCTCATTGAACTGCCTACCTACCAAACAGTAGACAGTCGCCGAAAGTTCCGTAGGCTTTCAGTAGCAGATCCCCCTGCATCTCTCCTAAGTTAGCTGGACTAACTCAGGTGTTTCCCCTAGTTTAGGGCATGCTACCTCCTCTAAATCGCGGTCCACCTGTCTCGGGATTATGACAAAGTGGCGTATTGGATTCCGAAACCCCCAGGAAACGTTCACCTCAACCGACCAGCCACAACCTTATTCGGGTCGCCGTATCGCCTATGCTGGGAGGAACATGGGTCTTACTGACACGTGCGGGCGGGAAGTCCGCTTACAAGGCAACATTCGGTTAGTGTGACTTGTGGTTCTTTACGGGCACAGACCCATGTGAAATTTTTCTCCCTGCGGCTGCAGATAGCTCTACGTTATCATGGAGGACAACGGGATTACTACCGTGATAACCCGCCGGTACGGAGACATTGCGATAGGCAGACGCAACTCCTGTTTCTGTATTTGGGCAAAGCGCTTATGATACACCTCCTTGCCAAAGGCATTAACCCTTTTCACGCCGTTGAGGAGACCAGACTGCGTTGCTTCCATAAGAAGACGTCTCCTGGTTGATATAGAGTCCCCAACGTTCGCCATAAGACGACTTAAGGGCCAGATTCTAGCAGCATCCTTGTCCATTGCTATTTTGATTTGCCTAAACACCGATTTCGGACAAAGCCATTTCCTCGGGCTTGGGCGAACCCGAAGTTAGGTGTCGTCCTGAGCCCAGACAGCAGCGATACCCAATAAGTCGAGGGGCCATCAAGCTGGGCCCTGGTATTGTTCGCTGATTCAGCTTTTAGCTCCACATCGAATTACGCTAGCCACTTATGGTTGTACTCCGGTGCATGCTAATTTGTAGGCTGAGGATCTTGTTAGCCGCGTCGTAGCTTTTTCCAGCTACGCGCTTAAGACTAAACACCACCCTTAGCTCGCAGTGTGTGCAAGACTCTCACCAGACGCCCCTGAGCCTGTTATTCTCTTTTTCGTTGCGGGTCTTCGCTTGGTAGCCTACCTGACCGCATCTACGACATTCTGTCTTCCTTTCGGGTCCCTGACAAGTTGTAAACGTGTGTCCACAGTGGAAGCACCTGTAAGACTTGGTGGGAGTTATCCATACTACCCCTCAATTTTGATTTCTCCCCTGGGTTTCCTCGCGAATTGCTCGGGATTTCTACCAATGGAAGTTCTTTGCTTTAAGAATTCCACAGTGGTTACTTTCAGGCATTCATGCTTAATGGTCTTCTTCACTTTGACCAAGATTTCGGATTTCATGAGAGCCTACGTGGCTCTAGACTATACACGAGAGCTTTCTCTCCCAGTGGCTCCTTGGCCACCTCACAGAACGTACTCTTGTTAGTTGTTTTCAGCCCTAATTCAACGAGGACTCCACCACCCTTCGTTTCCCGTATGGAAGACACTTCTGCTGCATTGTCTTCGGGCTTTATCTATAGCGGATTTCACTGAGAACTATCGGAAATATCTTGCCTTCCGTCGGTTTACTGAGCAGAGCCGACAGTTTACTCCTACTTTGTTTCCTCCTCCCCCTCCTCCGTTCTCTCTTCTTCTTTCCGCTTTTCCGCCAGTTTGCTTTGCAGTAGACTATCTGTGATCCTTTTCGCATTTACAGCGTTTTTAGCGGAAAGTACAACCGTTTCACGTCCCCAATATTCTTCCATTTCCATCAGCCCTTTTTTCCACGCCTTTGCTGACGTCCTTCTGGATAAAGGTTGCCGATCGCATGCGCTTCCGCACTACCGCGTATTTCCTGATAACCCTTTCCTCTTCGGCTCTAGCAAGGGCAATCGATTGAGCTCCCAATCGGCTTGTGTCCGAATTCCCCTGCTGAAGTCTATGGATTTTCTCTGGGTTTTTTTTTTTACA
Source organism: Hermetia illucens (assembly GCF_905115235.1). NCBI lineage: Eukaryota > Metazoa > Arthropoda > Insecta > Diptera > Stratiomyidae > Hermetia > Hermetia illucens. The sequence continues at coordinate 10,316,588 of NC_051855.1, read as the reverse complement.
GGAGGAGCACTTCACCGTACTGGACTCTTCATCGAGGCGTCCCGGTGTCTTGTCGGGTGTTTTAACTCTTGTTGCCTCTTTCGCTGGTCGATGCGGTGAGTGACGCATTTTCTGGTTGCGGCTAAATGCAGTCAACTCTTTCTCCTTCCCTGCTATTTCGTCGTCATCTTGTGCAAGGGAACGGGATGCAACACTCAGGAATGGGTGCACCCTCGGGGACAAAGTCCCTACCCCAGTTCCCTGTGACCTGCCCTACGCTTAGCTGATCCCGGAATTCACGGAAGAATCAGCGGTCGCTTGGGGCGAAGCGGTCTACTAATACCGCTGCCGCTACACCTATGACCTCGACAAAGTTAGGCTTACATCCCCTCATCGAAGTCGACAGAAGGCTTTGGATGGCTCTGAGGACTCCCAGGGTATCCCGACGTGTACCGGCTATTCGCGATTTGCTCTTCACCAAGGGGCTTTCTCAAGACCACCACCTAGGGCGCAGGTATACTGCTAGCTGGGGAATCAAAACTACTTTCTCAGCGACCTCAGGGACGTTAATCCTCGTGAAGGGCTTATTCAATAGTTGATATTATCTGGCTCCATCCACTACCCTTTCTCGCGGTTTTTCTGAAAATTCAATGTTTTTTTTTTCTTGTTTATAATTTCAGGACCACTTTTAGCCTTTGTTGTGATATCAACAACCGCCCATATTTTACGTATTGTTTCGCCGAAGTTTGGCCTTCTAGTTTCGGAGGAAGCAAATCGTTATGGTCATCTACGACATATACATTCTAGGATAATTACGAATGCCGAAGAAATTGCCTTCTATGGAGGTCATAAGGTAAGTGAATTTTTCGTTTTCCTTTCTTTTTTCCGTGTATTGAACTATGGTTAGGTGCGACAAATGATCTCTGTTCTACCAAACCCAACACTGTATGCCAAATCTGCGCTTTAAGGGGGTCATACCGTGTGTCGGATCCGCGGGAGCGATTTTTCTTTTTTTTGGCATCAATTGTATCTAGATATAGTGTAGAATGTATGGGCAAAGTGATTTTTTGATATTGGGGGTCGGTCGGAAATTATATATGTGATAAGTCACATGTCAGATTTATGTCTTGATCGCCGTTATAAAGCGCGTATTTATCGGTCCGAATGACGTTCGAATGGCTTCGCTAAAAGGACAAGAATTGAAGCCAAGGCTGTACATGTGTTTCTTCAAGAAACCTAAAATTTACGGACTAGGTATAGCCAGATCAATGGCCAGTTAAGGTTTTATGGCTAAAAATCGCATTCTACTTTTCAAATGCCGTTTTCTCGAAACTGCATGTTGAAAATGGCTGCCACCACAGTCCAAAATCTATCAAACGAAATTCTTTGAAATTTTCAAGAACTATTCAGAACATATTTCTACGCTCCGCAAACTAGTGTTGGGTCCCAGCTCTTCGCTTTCCAGAGCTCAGATGCGATGTCGTCAGGTCCTGTGGCTTTCCCCGATTTCATTCGTTTTATTGCCTCCTCGACTTCAGTTGCGCTGACGGGTGGAACTGGTCCACATGTCGGCAATGGTTGTGGAAGTGGAGGATGAGCAAATTCTTCAGTTGAAATCTGCTCGAAGTATTCTCTCCACCTAACCATTGCGGCTCGACGGTTGGTAAGCAATGTACCGTTCTTGTCATTAAACGCAACAGGAGTGTTCGATATCCTGTGTACGTTCGTTACGGCTTTTAGCAAGTCGATACAGATCTCTCTCGCCATCCCGAGTGTCCAGTTTATAGTAAAGATTTTTGTAATGGTTCGCTCGGTTGACAACGACCGCTTTCTTTGCTTGCCGGTTGGCATTCTTATAAATTTGACAATTAGCAGGTGTTTTATCGTCGAGAAATTTGTGGTAGAGGCGTTTCTTTTCACGGACCTCATCATTCCAAAGCCAAGTATCTCGGTCGATGTACCGCTTACCCGGTTTGGTGACCCCGAGGGTTGCAGAGGTCGCTTTGTGGATCGTGTCTTTCATTTGGTTCCACGATTCTTCCACATTCGTAATGGTCGGCAATCGTATGAGTGAGATCGTTGCTTCTCTCTTCTTACCAAATCGCCACCATTTGATGCGCGGCGGGCCAGTGCGTTGCTCACGCTGTTTTATCGGTGGCTTAATTCGTAGGACAGCAATCAACGGCCGATGTTGAGGTGCGATGGTCTCATAGGGAACGACTTTGCAATCAGAACACGACATAACTACGAATTATATTGAGCGCCTAATTGAGAGCAGTCCGATTCAACATGTTATGCTGCGCAGTCGGTATTCACGACTGGCAAACCTGTCAGAGGAGTTTGATTGGTTGACAGCTTTGGTGACCTAATTTTTAGCACAGCCTCCGTAAATTTCCCCTTAAAATAAGACAACATTTTTGCATTCAGCAATCACGCTGGGTCGACACACCTGAGGGGTCATTTCGTTCGAGAAAAAATATTAGCACCCAATAGTCAGGCGAGCCTATAGAAGCCTTGACTTTTCAGTGTTGTAGGAGGGTAAAACCTATTGAAGCGCAGATTGTCGGTTCGATAACAGGTCAAGTTCAGATGGATTGATTATCTTTCCAGGAACTATATAGCCCTAACAAGAATCCCTTCTGATTTGAGAGGGGCTTTATGCGATTATCAGTAAACGTCTTCTTTACCTGTTTTCCTGCCCTAGTTCAGTTTCCATTTCTTGTTTGCAGGTGGAGCTAATTCAACTACGTGAGGCCTACAATCGACTAGTCAGCCAAATGAATATGATTTTCTCGCAAAAATTGTGGTTTGTAATGTTGGAACAGTTCTTTATGAAATACGTGTGGTCTGGCACGGGAATGGTGATGGTGTCCTTGCCCATTTTGACATCGACAACAAGGAAAGGTAAGTTTCTCTATAGTAAAAGGCGATCAAACTGAAGTAGAAAGAAGGAAGGAAAGTTGGTCCTTTTTTTAAAAAACACTCAAAAAAGAGAACTCTCCCATTCTTTATCCATTTATTTCCAGACAGAGATAATAGTACCAATGTAAGCGAACGAACTCAGTATTTAACAACAGCCCGGAACCTTCTCATATCAGGAGCGGATGCTATCGAGCGTCTGATGTCATCCTACAAAGAAATCGTCGCCTTAGCTGGTTATACCTATCGTGTAGCTGGCATGCTAGAAGTTTTTGAAGAAACAGCTCAGGGTATCTATAGTAAAACGCGAATTTCAGAAGCACGTCGTGCTGAAAGCATTTTGGAGTTCCAAAATGGTCAACCATTGGCCAAGGGTAAGATCATCTATACAGACGATGATCAGACTTCGGGTATTTACTTGCATAGTGTACCGATTGTCACCCCGAACTGTGATATTGTTGTACCCAGCTTGACCTTGTCTATTGAGCCTGGTATGCATTTGTTTATAACTGGCCCGAATGGATGCGGTAAGTCGAGTTTATTCCGGATATTGAGCGGTCTTTGGCCGATTTACGGTGGGGAATTGCATATACCACGTCCTATTGAGGGAAAACCCTGTATGTTCTACATACCACAACGGCCGTATATGTCAATTGGTAGCCTATGTGATCAGATCATCTATCCTGATACCAGAGAGGACATGGATCGAAAGAATGTAACAGAAGCACAACTGAGGGAGGTTTTGAAGATGGTTGCGTTGGAGCATATAGCCGAAAGGTAAGTAGAACTTTTTTGGAAGTTTTATACTAGGTCGGTCGTATTTTGTCAATAGATCGCGACACTTAAACATATCTTGTGTTGTATTTATCGCATCGGGTCATACTATACGGCGATTTGAAGACCACAATCTGGGCTACAGATGTCTCTTTGACAGTTTTATGATCGTACGTTTCAGTTTCAAGTTATAGCACGTCAAAAATGGAGTCCACCAAGGAAGAAATTCGTCATATTTTACGTTTGTACTACCTGAGAGGTAAAAATGCAACCAAGGGGGCCAAAAAAATTTGTGAAGTTTATGGGTCCGATACTGTAACGATTCGTACAGCACAGCGTTGGTTAGATCGATTTCGTTCTGGTGTTGTGGATGTCGAAGATACACCCCATATTGGTAGGCCAATCGTCGTAGAAACCGATAAAATCGTCGAAATCATCCAAGTAGACCGGGATGTGAGCATTCGCTTGATTGGCCAGGAACTGGGTAAGGACCATAAACCCGTTTGGAACCATTTGCAGAAGATTGGATTCCAAAAAAAAAGCTGGATGTTTCTCTTGGACCGAATCAACGCCTGCGTTGCACTGCTGAAACGGAACGAATTCGAGCCATTTTTGAAGCGGCTGGTGACTGGTGATGAAAAGTGGATCACGTGCGAAAATCTCGAAGCGCGGCGAGCCGGCCCAAACCATCGCCAAGCCCGGATTGACGGCCAGGAATGTTTTGCTGTGTGTTTGGTGGGATTGGAAGGGAGTCCTCCACTATAACCTGCTGGTGCTCAGAGGTGGCGGCGAGGAAGATGGGGCGGCAACCCTATCGGTCAAACCAAAACCAAGTGGTCGAGGAGAACCTCCATAATGGTGGCACCGGGATACGCTGTAATTACTTTGGTTTGCCGGCCGTGATTCAGTAGGCGAATGCTCCAAAGACCTAATAAGGGCGATCAGACCCGAGTCTGCACGGGGACTCATCTGAAGTGGCAAATTGGTCAAAGCTTACTAGGGTATACTGGTATCATGGGAACCGGGAAAGCCCCTGGACTCACATACTTTGGGTGAACTCCTGTTGTATGTGAGGACAGTTTGGTTATTTGCGGTTGGCCCCCCTAGTGGGAGTTTCATGGTGGTTGTGGTTGTGCTCAAGCGAGAAGAGACCTTCGGGCCTCGACGTGGTGTTGCGTATCAACATGGGTGCCGTACTCCATATTTCGGTAGAGATTTAGGTAATTCTTACATCCACCAGTATGAATGCTAAGCCATGCACTTGGTATAGACTGGTACCGTTGTTGCTTGTCTCAGCGGGGTTCTGATTGTGGTCACAAAATGAATCCGTGTCTGAAGAGGACCGTAGGAGTAAGTCTCACGACAGGTGCCTACGTAAAACACTATGGGCTTCACTATGAGCTGCTCACCTATGGCCAGACTCTCCATTCGGTCTTCTACTGTGAGCAACTCCACCGTTTGAAGCAGGCGATTGACCAGTAGCGGCCGGGATTGCTCAACAGGAATGGTGTGTGTGGCCTCACACATCTTTGATGATCCGCCAGAAGCTACGGGAGCTCGGATGGGATGTCCTGTCGCACCCACCGTATAGTCCAGATCTGGCACCAAGTGATTACCATCTCTTCCGGTCCATGCAAAATCCTCTTGGTGCTACTAGGTCGGCCTCAAAAGAGGCTTGCGAAAACTGGTTGTCTGAGTTTTTTGGAAGTAAGGAGGGGAGGGGGGGGTTTGTAAGAGTCAGTCGAAGATCTTACTTTTGAATAAATCAAACTTCATTTCAGAGATTCCTTTGATGTGGTTCGAGATTGGAAGGACATACTATCGGGAGGCGAAAAACAGAGAATGGCGATTGCGAGATTATTCTACCACAAGTAAGTCCACTTGCCACTAGGCTCTCCTCATTTTTTTTCTTCTTTTGAATAACGTTGTATGGAATCAATTTACATCCTCAGCAAGATCAGTCCTTTATTTCCCCCCCCAATATTCTTCTAGACCAAAATACGCTCTCCTAGACGAATGCACAAGTGCTGTGTCGGTTGATGTTGAAAGCTCAATCTATGAAATTGCCAAAAATATGGGTATAACCTTATTGACCATAACACATCGCCCAACATTACGGTAAGACCCTTAATTTTGCCTTGACTTCCATTTTGAGATCTCAATGATTACTCCTGTATTTTTGTCCTTACAGAAAATTCCATACTCATCTTCTGGAGTTTGACGGCCAAGGTAATTGGACATTCCAGCCTTTAGGTAATGTGGAGAGTTCACCAAGCGGAAAGCTCCGATAGATTGGGGTTTGGAGAGTCGTATTGATTTCATAGATTGATTGGAAAAGCGGGACTGAGAGAGACGGGAGAGAAAAAAAAGTCTCCTCTTTCAGTTCTTTTTATAACGACGGAAGCAGAAATTCTCCAAGGATAACAACGTAACCAACATCTTTTTTACGACTCTCCATTTCAAAGAAAGGAGTTGTATATGAATATGTAAATTATATAAATATTGTAGAGAAATTAAATAATTAGTAAAAAAATCATTTAACCATAGTGGAATCAGCTGTTTAATTTTGGCAGAGCCAGGTGGATCTGCCGTCTTCATGGCATCTTCTACGGCACACTAATGATGCTCCGCCCTCGGACGATTTTGGAGGCCTCACCAGATTCATACTCCGCTGCAGATAAATCTGTAGAAGGCATACTCTCCGACTCAGTGGAAAACTTGCATTTAATTCCTACGGTGAAGTTAGCCAGAAAGGAAAGCACGGTACCTCTCAATTTGGGAGAAACTGGAAATCCGACTACGGCCGACACGTACCGCGGGTACTACAGCCCAAATCTACTCGCAAACGGAAGAGGAAGGCTCGGCAGAACAAAACTTCGGCCACTGAGGAGGGGGGAATACAGGCTGAATCCTGCCTGACAGAACATTTATGCGTCCCGCAGGGATTAGGGCCGGTATGCCGGGAGGTGATCAAATCAGCGAGAGAGATCTCAGTGAAGCTGGTCCCGCCCATAAGAATACGGACCCGACGGCGGAAAGGAAGAGGCTTTATCCGCAAGCAGCAGCCTCTGTTCTGAGTGCTATCGTGGAGTCTCCTCCAAGGATGGAAAAATGTCAGAGGGACAATTTACCATCCCCCGGGAATGCCTTTGGAAAAAAATCCTTGAGCCTGGAACGAAGCCACGATATAACAATCAATTGGAGTACACTGACGAGGCTGCCTTAAAGTAGCTCCAGCAGTCAATCCCGGCTTTGAGTTCCGGCGGTCGGCCCAAGTTCACACTATTGTGAACACTGAGCTACCCAGGACAGAACATATCGAATGTTGGTTACCGGACCCTCGAAGGAAGGCAGAGGACATCATCCGCATGCGGGGTGAACAGAACCCGGGCGTGAACTTTGGGCACTGGAGGGTAAAGTTCATGAATGACAGGAAAGACAAATCTACAAACGTGGAGGGTTCCAAATTGGTATTCGACTTGAACCAAAAGAGTCTGGACGTGCTCAGGGGAAGTCTCCATATGGTGCTCCACTTTTTCCTATATAGACTGAAATTCAGTCATATCAGGAAACTGTAGGGCATTATCTCCATTTTGAGAGCGAAGAACAATGATTGTCTCCGACTCACAAATTATAGAGAAAATTGCAGCTTCTCAATCATCCTATCTGTTGGCAGCGAGACTGATAAAACCGCAGGACTTCCCCTACATCTTTCAAGAGCCGTGGGTTCGAATTTAACAGAATCTGTGGCATTGGATCAGTAAAAGGAGCTAGGATTTTTTACGATCAAAGATCCATAAGACCAAGAACTGGGAAGCCAATCTCTTCCTCATCGCGGACGAAGAAGACTGAAAGGGAGAGATCCATAAATAGATGGCAAGAGCGGTGGGGACGCTTGGGAAAGGGTCAGTGGCAAGCTCATTCCTGCCATCAAGGAGTGGTTGGAGAGATGACATGGTGAGACTAATTATAATCTCACCCAGTTTCTGACGGGGCATGGAGGATATCGCCAATATCTGCACAGGTTTAAATTGGATACCTCATCCGACTGTCCACATTGCGATGGAGTCCCAGAGGACCCACAGCATGTATTCTTCCACTGTCCGAGGTTTGTGGAAGAAAGGAGGAACCTATAGGAGACTCTAGGAGAGGTGCTTGTACCAGAAAATCTGGTGCCAAAAATGCTAGCACATCAAGAGAATTGTGATGTGGTCAACTACATGATCCCATCTATCCAAACCAAATTGCGAAAGGCACAGGGGAGGCGAAAAGCGCGGTAATGTGCGCCGCGTATAGAAGAAAGGTAACTAAGCTAGAGTGAGCTGACTCCGCCCCGTGATGTAACACTTTATGGTGGTTCCGCGGGGCAGGGAGGGAGTCGGGGGTGGTTTTAGTGGGTAAAAATTCCACAGGCTGGTGCGTCCAGACCAGTGTCTTTTGAAGATTTCCACTTCCTGGGAAAAAAGAGGCTGACGGACAGACAGAAAGACAGACGGACAGACAGACAGTAGACAGTAGAAGATGGATCAGGAGATTCAGCACGAAGGAGATATGTGTTCCCCTTTGCCGAAGAACATCGTGGCAGCAGGTGTGCAATCCACTAGTGCTAAAGAGGAGCCGTTTAAAAACGTCAACGATCCTTCCAGGCGCAGCGCTAGAGTATTGAGATTGCCGACAGGGAAAAGTGGAGGAGATCGGATATTGGAGCGCACGCCAACTACAGGTGTAACGAAAAACTCGGCGGCAAACGGTGTTAATGCTGTAAATGGCGAGAAAAAGACGCTATTACAAAGTTAGGGGAGATGATTTTGAACCTGATGGAGTTTGTAGGTCCCTGACACAACGTGCATGGCGAAATGAAGAACCAAGTGCGTGCTATGAGACCGATGTATTTTGAAGCATGAAACGAGGTACGCTGCTCTCAGAAAAAAAAAAGGCTACAGTAGAAGTAGCAGCACAAACGTCCTCAAAATCAATACACCTGATAGGAACTCGGACCAGAGCTGATAATCTAGCAGTGGGTCCCCTTCGTGAAAAAGAAATAGCAGAGCCCCGCAAACGGCACAGGGACACTAAAATAGAGTCTCCAGAGCGGACTCCAAAGCGCAAGAAGGGCAAAGTAAAACCAAACCATTAGGAGATATGCGTCAGTGCTCTACTTGGACTAAAGTAGAGCAACAAGGTAGGCCACAAAAGAGGTCGCTGTCCGATGCGCTGATTATAGACTCAACAAGCGACCTGACATACGCGGAAATCTTGGGGAAAGTGAAAACAGACAGTTCCCTCTTGGACTTGGGTGAACACGTGAACCGTATAAGACTCACGCAAAAAGGTGAGCCTAACATATATATATATATAACATGCACTAACCCAAATGACAGGTCAAAGCAATGCAGGAGATGCGGAGTGGAAGGCCACATCAGCAAGGACTGCGGAGCTGACCCAAATTGTCTACTGTGCAAAGGAAAGGAGGGTGTAGACCATCGGCACATTGCAGGCAGCAGCAGGTGTCCGGAATACAGGAGAGCCCTTAACACAAATCGCAGATGAGGTTGATACAAATCAACCTCAACCACTGCGAGGCGGCGCAGGATCTACTCGCGCAAACCATCCGCGAGAAAAACATCGATGTGGCCATACTAAGTGAACCATACCGAAACCGCGGTGGTAGCGTTTGGGTCAAAGACCAAACGGCCAAGCAGCGCTGTGGACTTGTGGAGAACAAGCCTTCCAGGAAATAATGGAGCACCCGGAGGAGGGCTTCATGTCAAGGGACGTGTTCTCCTCGAAGCATTCGCGGAGCTAGATGTGGTACTGGCGAATGTTGGGTCTTCGTACACTTTCCGGGGAATGGGCCCGGGGTCTATAGTGGACCTGACATACGTGAGTGCCACTTTAGCCAGTAGAATCGCTTGGCATGTCAGTGAGGACTATACTCACAGCGACCACCAGGCAATCTGCATAGAGATCAAGGGCGGATCGAGCTCGAAAAAGAGTTTTCGCAAAATGCCGGGTGATATGTTTGGCTGGACAGTGAAAGCGTTCGAGGGGGACACGTTTTCCGCGGTGCTCAAATCCGACATATCCCTGATCACTCGATGGGTGACGGAAGCATGCGATGCTACTATGCCCAGAAGGCGATTGCTCCCCAGTAGGCAACCCAACTACTGGTGGAACAACGAAATCGCAAGTTTGCGAGCCGCATGTTTTCGGGCAAGGAGGCTTTGCCAGAGGTTCAGGGGAAAACCCGGTGGCGACGGTCGAGAGGAGGCACACAAGCAATTGCGTGGCCGCCTAAAGGAAGCCATTCGGAGGAGCGAAAAGAACTGCTTCAAACAGCTGTGCGACCATGCCGACATTAACCCTTGGCGCGAGGCTTACAGAGTGGTGATGAAAAGGCTGCGGAAATCACCCCAGGTGACCTGTCCGTGCCTCCTGAAACAGATTGTTACCACTCTGTTCCCTCACCACGAAAATAGGGGAAGGCAAATTTTTGTCCAGCCAAATGACGGCATAATACCGCCTGTAACTGTGGAGGAGCTGCGGGAAATATGTGGTAGGTTCGGTGACAACAAGGCGCCAAGTTTGGATGGCATCCCCAACTGAGCTTTGAAACTGGCAGTGAAGACTAGGCCCGACCTTTTCGCCAACACCTTCGAGGCGTGCCTAAAAGAAGGAATATTCCCTGCCCAGTGGAAAAAGCAAAAGTTGGTGTTGCTTCCGAAGCCTGGCAGGCAACCTGGAAACCCAGCGTCGTATCGTCCTATCTGCCTGTTGGATACAATGGGGAAGATGATGGAGAGAGTCATTTACAACAGACTCCTGTCCATCGTCGAAGCCAGCAATTGTTTGTCGGAACGCCAGTTTGGTTTCCGACGCGCCCACTCTACGGTGGACGCAATTGGCATGGTGGTAAACCTGGTAAAAGGTGCACTGATTTCTGGCGGCTGCTGTGCCGTGGTGGCGTTGGATGTCAAAAACGCATTGAACTCGGCCAACTGGAATAGAATTAAACGGGCGTTGGATGACATAGGTGTCCCCGGATACTTAGCGAATTTGGTGGAAAACTACCTCTCAGAGAGGACTCTCTGGTACGGGACGGATGAGGGCCCCAAAGAGTACATTGTCACAGCCGGGGTACCACAGGGATCGGTACTTGGTCCCCTGTTGTGGAATATCATGTATAGTGGGGTGCTTGCTCTTCCCGTCCCAGAGGGGACTACGATTGTCGACTTTGCTGATGACCTAGCTGTGGTTGTTGCAGCAAAACACCCAGAAGATGTGGAGGTTTACGCAACGGAAACAGTGAGAGCGGTAAAGTCCTGGCTAGAAAAGGCCAGGCTGACCTTGGCGGACGCGAAAACGGAAGCGGTCTTGATAACGAAACGCAGGAAAAATAACACTGTAAAAGTGGAGGTCGGTGGACATACGGTCGTATCAAAGCCGGCTATCAAATACCTGGGAGTAATAATTGACACCAAATTGAGTTTTAGGGAGCACCTAGAGTATGCATGCCAAAAGGCAGCCCGTGCCATCACGGCACTTGCAAAAATGTTGCCAAATATTGGCAGGCCGAAACATTGCCGGAGGTTGATGCTAGCCGGAGTGGTGCGCTCCATCCTGCTCTACTCGTCGCCTGTGTGGGCAGAGGCGCTTGCAAACTCTCAGAGTCGGAAGCAGGTGAACTCGGTTTACCGGCGGATGGCTTTGAGGGTTTGCAGTGCTTTTAGAACCACATCAGATGAGGCAGTATTGGTGGTGGCAGGCATGATCCCGGTTGACATTCTGACCAAAGAAATGAGTGTCCTGTACAATGCAAGACATATGGAGGGGCATGCACAGCGTAGAAATGCGGCAAGGTCAGAGTCGCTTGATATCTGGCAACGCAGATGGGACGAGCCTGTGAAAGGTCGGTGGACGCACAGGCTCATTCCCAACATTAGGGTATGGCTTGAGCGAAAACATGGGAAGACCAACTACCACATTACCCAGTTCCTCACGGGACACGGTGGTTGCTACAGGCAGTATCTGCACCGCTTTGGGTTGGATGATTTTCCGGAACTGTCGCAGATGCGATGGCATACCGGAGGATCCAGAGCATGTGATGTTTCACTGCCCACGATTTGCGATGGAGAGAAGGAGTTTAAACCAGGTGCTGGGCAGGAGCGGGACCCCGGAGAGCTTGGTTACTGAGATGCTGGAGTCCGAGGAGAAGTGGCTTGCGGTTCGCTCCGCAATCATCCAAATGCAGGTGGAGTTGCGGAAGGAACAAAGAAGGAGGAAAGCTGCAAATAGGAGAAGGACGAGTGCCTAAGAGCAAACCTACCCCGCGAAGTAATACCTCAATAGTGGTCCCGCGGGGCTGGGGCTGGAGAGACCGGGGGTGGTTTTTAGTGGGTGTGAATCCCACACGCGCCCGCTGTTGTTCCGGCGGAGCTGCGACGGATGTGTCTTTCTAAGATTTTCCACCTCCGTGTACGCAAGGAGTCACAAATAGTACTTGGTAGCATAAACAAGGGAAGATTAGGGGGTGGAGATGTACAACTCTCGACCATATCTTGCTCCTTTTAATGTTTTTTTTTGTCCTTTCGGAAGCATTCCTGGGTATTTTATGTGGCCTTCTTTAACCAGCTCCTATCTATCGAGTTTCATAAAAATTCAAAGCTTTGTAGCTGGTGATAGGCTTCTGGCCTTGTAGGTTTTGCTTCCATTTTCTGTTATCAAATCCGAACCGCGGAGTTACACCAGTTGTAGTTATCTCACTGCAAATTTCCCCAAATAAGAAATCTATGGAAACCTCATTTGCTGGGAGAATGTTGCGTCAGGCCATGATAAGTGGCTGAAGGCAACTTGATCGCTACCACCCTTCTTTGGTTACATATGTCGAATTCTTGCTGGTTTCCTCCGCGAAGGGTAAGGGGAACTCATGCGAATGGCCGTAATCGAGCACATGTGCAGCCACGGGTATCGTGTGTGCATTTATTCAAATGTTATGCTGAACGGTAAGGCAGGTGGGCTCCTTATCATTTCGTGTTGAATTATTCAAATGATGAATACATAATTATTTGGAGGCCTCCAGTTACCATGCAGTCATGGTAGTAGCGAAAGTGGTTGCTCGGATTTGCGCCCACGAATGCCACACTCGCACTCTATACTCCCCCGAACTATTGAGTGTGCGGTTGTTAAGGAGCATATGGAGGAGGTTGGAAGCAAGGCCTCCTTTTGGAACGATTCCGACATACCGGACGTGCTCCAAGATAGTGCAATGCGGGACGCATGCGTCACACTTTTTGCACAGAGCTAGAGGGGTAGCTCCTTCAGTTCGTGCGTACCTCTCTCTGGGCATTTGAATAACCAATGCAAATTACAAGTATGAAGGGTAGTTTTGTTGTTTCCTGATTCCAAAAGGCATTTATTGAAGGGACACGTGTTAAATATGGTTAAGTTCTTAGTTGTCCTGGCTTCTAGTGGAAATCTCGCGTCGTGAGTTCGGAGTGTAGCTGCTCAAGGATGTCCATGTGCTGCAAGTGTTGCACAATTCAGGCTCAACGCGTGTAATGTGTCGAACGGGGGATGTATCGTGCGTCCAATGTGCCGTATATCGTGGCAGTGTCTAGCCTTGCCCATCATAGAGGCTTTCAGCCCCGCATACATATCTCGAGCTTAGGGGCTGCTTGAAATTTCCACAATCGATTTTTCCCAACTACGGAAACGCTATTGCAGTGGGATTCGCATCTGATCTGAAATCACCGTCGTCCTGAGAAGTTTGCAAAATTCAGTTTCAGTTTTTCTCTGTTTCCCGCGGAATCATGAAAGTGTGAATGTGATGTCCTTAAGGGATGAATCCTCAAACTCGGTCAGATTTTGAATTTTTGGAAAATCCTCTTGGACCAGACAAGTTTTAGAGGAAGTGGACCAGTCATCAGTGGGTAGTGGATTGCTGTCGTGATCAAGTCAGGAACGAGTCTGAATCTAGGAAAAGTTGGTGTTTTTCAGGTCCTGTTGTGTAAAGTGTTGTGTCGGAGACTTCCAGTGCTCCCCTCCGTTTTCCTGACGGACGTTCTCATGTGTTCGCCAATACCATTTTATCGTTTAAAGGAACTTACCCTTAACTATGCTAAGGGGACCGCAAGTTTAAGTAAATTGGTTTTCCCCGAATAGATTCGCAACAAAAGGAATAGCAAGAAATCATCCCTAGGAAGGGATCCGTTGAGTGAGTGGAAGTTGGTGCTGGTTGATGTGTGTCACACGATATTTTCGAGTTTTGCGTGAGTATTCCACATTCATATTAATGAAAATGTAAATCAGATTTATTCTGTAGGTTCCTAAAAATAGGTGGCATAGATGTGATTTTTATGAGGTGAGGTGTGGAAGAGGTGGTTGAATAATACTCCAAGAATTAAGCTGAGCTGAATATGCTTTCAGGCTAGAAAACCGCAATTAGCAGGACCAAAGGATGTTTTAGACTGGCCTTAGAGAGCCATATTATGCATAGGAATACATTTGTATATCAAAACACTAAATCATATATATATAGTTGCATGTAACAGTGTAAAGTGTACACTTTCATACACTACTTTGCACACTACATCGGACGTAACGAGTGACATGTGTCATTTGCAAGGATTACTTTTACGCTAGTGTGTGCAGTACGGGGTGAGCCAGCGTCTGATGAGTATGTCTTGTTATGTCATGTAATATGTTTATGTATGTATGTTATTGACGAGCGGTTGAAGGGCAGGCGCATCGCAATCTGCAGTGACAGTCACTCTGCACTGAGGGCATTGAGCAGTCCTTTGATCACCTCGAAAATCGTTCAGGAATGCAGAAACCGTTTGAACTCTATGTCCAGATTCAATACGGTGGAACTACTCTGGGTACCTGTGGTCACTGTGCCATAGAGGGAAATGAAATCTTGGATGCTTTAGTGAAAGAGGAAGAGGAGAGGAAGAATCTCCTCTATGCCGGGACCGGAGCCAGCAATTGGGGTATCAGTAGCATTGGCTAAATCTGTTTTCAAAAACTGGGGACAAGTTTCCCATAATGACAGGTGGCAGAGCCTAAGTGCTGCTCGACACACCAAACTTTTCCTGCCAGAACCGCAAAGTTTATCCTGTCGAAAAGCAGGAGGACTTGCAGGTGTATTGTGGGCATATTTTGACAGGCCATAATTCACTAGCTGGGCATATTTTCAGAATAGGAATTACCGAAGATGATACGTGTCCCTCCTGTAATGAGGAAGCGGAATCCACGGAGCATTTCCTATGTGAATGCCCCGCCTATGGACGCATCAGGCATCAGATCTTTGGTGTCGATGTTCTCTAATTGCGACGGGTAGCATCACATCCGCTAACGGAAATCCTGCGATACGTTACAATGAGTACAATGGGCCAACACGGCCTGAGTGCTCAGAAGCTGTAGCTTTTCCCCCACCATACACACACACACACAATATGTTTTTAGGCCAGGGTTACCAAAAATATTTCTGTGTCCTTTTTTGCTTTCTACACGAAGATGTTAAAATCTTAGAAAGAGACGTCCATTCCAATTACTTGCTAATTTAGTTTATGGACCGGAACCTACTGGAAATCCTCCGGTCTCCCTAGTCCCGACCGAACGGAATCGACTTTTTGGAATTACTTCGCAGCATGGGCTTCTCACAAAGCTCCCATCTCTCAAATCATTTCTCCCTCTTGACTCTTTCAGTACCCCGTTCTGATTCTTTAGAAATGCGAAAGCAACTGCAGCCAGTTCTCCTTCGACTTGAGCATATTTCAACTATATTTTCCCAGACAATTCAACAAACTCTCCAAAATTTGATTGACGGTTTCGTCCAGGGCAGAGGCAACTCATCAGACGCTGCCTCACCTCTGCCCTGGGAGCAGCGTGACCGAAAGTGCCAACAGGTGGAAAGACGCTCCCTTTTATCATCGCAAAAACACGACAAGGTTGCGAGTTATATTGGACTAGTCTAAGCTAGACTAAAGCTAGGTTGTTGTTTAGGATCTGCGGGATCCTAAGTCCCCATCCACTTGATGGTGGACCGGGCTAAATGAGGAGCAACTTACTCCCTCGTTTTTTTAGCTCATGAATCCCTAGTTTGGAGCGTAGCACCCCAAGCATTAAGAATCGAAAAATCAAAAATTTGACTGACGGTTTCGTCCAGGGCAGAGGCAACTCATCAGACGCTGCCTCACCTCTGCCCTGGGAGCAGCGTGACCGAAAGTGCCAACAGGCTAACTCTCCAATTTAAATCGGTGCAGATACCGCTTCCAGTAAACATCTCGCTGTATGAGGTATTGCTGATCTCCTCGCGTTTCACCGCCAGTGCTTACAGTTAAGAGGGAGCCTATGCGTTCACCCCTATACGTCCCATTTGCATTGATCATAATCCCGCTCATCCAGCTTTGCAGCAATACTATTGTATTCTATAGGAGGGATCTTATATTTTGATTTTGCAACCGACACTTGGAGTTGAGCCTAGGATGGATAACCCACTTGGCCCATTTCTCAATATAACCATTCATTCCATTAGTACTGCACCCTTTCTGGAATCATCCCAAGGAAGTTGTCGTCCTTTGCGGAACCAAAGTGGGTTTCTAGCGTACAATGCCGAATTATCTAACGTCTCCCTCGCCCAAGTCACGGTAGTGTAATTTCGACACGACGTAAAAATTACCGTCACGTCTAGATTTGTGAGAGGAGGAGGTCCTCAAAGCTATCTAGCAGCGCTTGAGAGCGATTTTTATTAACCTTATTTAGTCTTCCAGCGCATTTTGGTCCTATATACCAGACCCCTCTCTCCAACTCAAATTGCTCGATCGTTCATATAACTCCTTTTCCCTTGCGCAATGTGTATCGTAGATCTTCGATGCAATTTTCGATGGGGTTGTCCAGCATTGTCTGAACACTTTTGACCTACCATACTGGCTGGTATATGCTATTGCAAAGTGGCAGAGGTCAGCATTTCTTGAGAAATACCTTTTCTTTGACCTGTTTTTGTAGCAATAACTCGGCCTAGGTTGCAATTGATGTTAGTCGTATTGCCCAAGTCGAGGAAGGCCTGTGTACCTCCACATGGAACTGTGTCCTCAATCCCTAAGATCAAATTGTAAAAGCTTTCTTTTTTTTCTTTTGTGCGTACACGGAGGTGGAAAATCTTAGAAAGACACTACAGCGGGCGCGTGTGGGATTCACACCCACTAAAAACCACCCCCGGTCTCTCTAGCCTCAGCCCCGCGGGGCAACCATTGTGGTATTACTTCGCGGGGTAGGTTTGCTCTTAGGCACTCATCCTTCTCCTATTTGCAGCTTTCCTCCTTCTTTGTTCCTTCTGCAACTCCTCCTGCATTTGGATGATTGCGGAGCCAACCGCAAGCCACTTCTCCTCGGACTCCAGCACCTCAGTAACCAAGCTCTCCGAGGTCCCGCTCCTGCCCAGCACCTGGTTTAAGCTCCTTCACTCCATCGCAAATCGTGGGCAGTGAAACATCACATGCTCTGGATCCTCTGGTATGCCATCGCATCTGGGGCAGTTCGGAGAATCATCCAACCCAAAGCGGTGCAGATACTGCCTGTAGCAACCACCGTGTCCCGCGAGGAACTGGGTAATGTGGTAGTTGGTATCCCCATGGTTTCGCTCAAGCCATACTCTAATGTTGGGAATGAGTCTGTGCGTCCACCGACCTTTCGTAGACTCGTCCTATCTGCGTTGCCAGAGATCAAGCGACTTTGAGCTTGCCGCATTTCTACGCTGTGCATGCCCCTCCATATGTCTTGCATTGTACAGGACACTCATTTCTTTGGCCAGAATGTCAACCGGGATCATGCCTGCCACCACCAATACTGCCTCATCTGATGTGGTTCTAAAAGCACTGGAAACCCTCAAAGTCATCCGCCGGTAAACCGAGTTCACCTGTTTCCGTCTCTGAGAGTTTGCAAGCGCCTCTGCCCACACAGGCGACGAGTAGAGCAGGATGGAGCGCACCACTGCGGCTAGCACCAACCTCCGGCAATGTTTCGGCCCACCAATATTTGGCAACATTTTTGCAAGTGCCGTGGTGGCACTCTAGGTGTTCCCTAAAACTCAATTTGGTGTCAATTATTACCCCCAGGTATTTGATAGCCGGCTTTGATACGACCGTATGTCCACCGACCATCACTTTTACAGTGTTATTTTTCCTGCGTTTCGTTATTAAGACCGCTTCCGTTTTCGCGTCCGCCAAGGTCAGCCCGGCCTTTTCTAGCCAGGACTTTACCGCTCTCACTGTTTCTGTTGCGTAAATCTCCACATCTTCTGGGTGTTTTGCTGCAACAACCACAGCCAGGTCATCAGCAAAGCCGACAATCGTAGTCCCCTCTGGGACGGGAAGAGCAAGCACCCCATTATTCATGATATTCCACAACAGGGGACCAAGTACCGATCCCTGTGGTACCCCGGCTGTGACAATGTACTCTTTGGGGCCCTCATCCGTCCCGTACCAGAGAGTCCTCTCTGAGAGGTAGTTTTCCACCAAATTCGCTAAGTATCCGGAGACACCTATGTCAGCCAACGCCCGGGACGGGAAGGGACGCGCCTGATGGGAGATTTGGCAACTCCACACAGGAAATTGTAAAAGCTATAGTCGCATATTTTCTCTTGGTTTCTTCTTGGCATCTTGACCAATTACACACCAGTTAAATTGGATCACCAATTTCCTTTCGTTTTTGTTGTGGGGGGGAAAATCAGGGCAGAGGTAAATCGTCAGACGCTGCCTCACCTCTGCCCTGGGAGCAGCGTGACGGTAGCGGCTCGCAGATGTTGAGTGCTCCTTTATATAATTCGTAGAACACGACATACCTACGAATTATATTGAGCGCAAATCCGCCTTATTGACCAGAGCTTTGCCAGAGCTGAAAATATTCGTTTTGAGAATGATGGGGTCCTAAGTCCGCATCAACGTAATGCTGGACTGGACCAAATGGGGAGCAACTCTCTTTCTCTGGTCCACAGACCCCTCGCTGCTGATCACGCTGCTCATCGCTTGACTTTTTTGAAAAGTTTGGGTGCAAGCCCTAAGCGAGGGGTCCGTGCACCAGGAAAGAGGGAGTAAGTTGCTCCCCATTTGGTCCGGTCCAGCATTAAGTTGATGCGGACTTAGGACCCCATCATTCTCAAAACGAATATTGGTTTTTCTTATTCGCTAGTGTTGATATTTTTATTTTTGAAAATACCGATATTTCGAGAACCATTTGGTCCCTTCATCAGTGCTAACAAGTCAATAAGACTTACCACTTGTTCCCTTCATCACTGCTAACAAGTCAATAAGACTTGTGGAAAGAAGAAGAAAATAGCTAACGAAAGATGATACGGTAAGCGAACGTTGGTTCCACAGGCGACGTAAACCTTCAAATGAGTCACGTGGACATCCGGGACCATCGATTAACAACGACGAGCTGCATTTGCTAGTCGAATCCGACAAACGTCAATCTGTGAGAGACATTGTGAGGCGTACACTATTCGACAGTTTCCCGGCACTTGCAACAACTTGGAAAGGTGAAAACTCTCGACGAATGGGTTCCGCATGCCCTTACGGCGTAAAACATGGCGCTTCAAATGGAAATTTGCAGTTTTTTACTCTCTCGCAACAGAAGTGATCCCTCTTTGCACAGAATAGTGACATGTGATGAATACGACAATCGTCGCCGATCAGCACAATGGCTAGATTCTGATGAGCTACCGAAGCATATGCCGAAACCGAGCCTCCATCCGAAGAAGTTAATGGTGACTGTTTGGTGGTCTACAGCTGGAGGGATCCACTATTCTTTCTTGGCACCTGGAGAAACGATAAATGTACAGAAATACTGTGCCCAACTCGAGGAAATGCACCAAAAATTAAGTATTCAACGGCCGAGAGTGGTCAACAGAGATGGTGTGGTACTCCTTCACGACAATCCACGACCTCATGTATACAGAACAATGGACGAATTGCAGTATGAGACTCTGCCTTATCTACCATATTCTCCGGACCTTTCGCCAACCGACTTCCACTTTTTTAAACATTTAGATCATTTTTTGGCGGAAAAACAATTTAGGAATGAAGAGGCTGTCAAAATTGCCTTCGACGAGTTTGTCAACACCCGAAAATTGACGCCAAAAGAAGTCGATTTTTCGGACCCGACACACAGGATGACCCCCTTAAAGTGATTTTGAAAGTTCAACTCTATAAATTAAAGAAATGTTGCCTTCCCTCATGCTCAACCCACGTCACGCCATTGGTCTACGCCTTCCTTGCCTTTCAAGATTGTACAATCCTTTGTTGGTCCTGGGCATTATTTCCTGTTACAAGCGGTCCTGGCATTTTTTAGAGGGACCATTTTTTTGTCTTATTGTATCGAGTTACATTACTGAAGTAGAGAATATAAGGTCGAGAAGCCTACCATCCTATTTGTCGCCATCTATACGTAACTTGTTCGTCTTTTGACAATTTGACCACTCTGAGGTCATGAACATTTTCAACTTTGTTTGACTTCTTGGGTTTTTTGGCAGTGGACCTTCTTCGCTAACTTGCGGTCTAGAAGTTGCTTTACCGTAGTCTGACGCTGACTATTTAGGTGTTTTTTGTCTGACTGTTAAGGTTTCACCGGTTCAAAGGTTGAGGGGTTGTTGCTGAATATTTTGAGCTGTTTTTTCCATGTGCTTTGATTCCTAAACTATGTTCCCGCTTTTATAAAAAAATTGTAATTTGTGATTTCTTTTCAGGATGCGTCCAAATCGGGTTTTATGCTTTGCTACGAAGTGTGTGCGTTGATTACATAATCAGGGTCTAAGGGGTACCAACAATTTTCTGCTGAAGATCCGAAAAGCCTCGAATAACTATACACCAAAAGCAATTATAAAATAAACGATTTAAGCTTGAAGGGGTTCGAAAGGTCGATGTCCTTAGAAACTGAAAGATAGTTATTATAATGTAGACAAGTGTGTAGACTTTTTCTGTAGGCATTCAACCAACCCCTACTCTCATTACTAAGTTCTTCATATTATCGAAATGGGATAGGATGTGATGTGATGACAAGAAAAGGAGTCATGAGTATTCGTAGCTTCGGTTAATATAGCTACTCCGTATTAGCTTCCAGCAGGAGCCAAGCTTCTCCAAATGAATTATTACGCCACGTATAGCCTTATCTCACTAGGAACTAGCTAATAATTTATAAGGATGTCGATGTACATATTTACGGAAAGTATTATTGAGCCCAGATAATATATTGTAATGATCGTCAAAACAACACAATAATTAGTAAAACCGCGAAGAAAAATCGAACAACCGGAAAAGTAAATTCGTCAAAACTTTCCGAAAATGATAGATCCAAGCTCAAGCGAAGAGGAGACTGATGATGATCAGGGAGGTAGATCACATGAGGGCCATTCACATTCAGGCGATGGCGGTGGTGGTCAACAGAAGATATCTGCATCACCAATTATTAGGGGCCTTACGTCAGGTTCAGTTGTAAATACAATTTCCCATAAGAATAGTATAAGCACAATACCAAATCACCATGGCAACTTAGCACCCGATGTTTCGCCTCTACATGCACGTCATGCCCCAGCTGGGGGCGGAGCTGGAGGTAGGGGCGGTGGTGATAGTATCGGTAGTAGTGGTGGTGGAAATCAATTAGCTCCTTCAACACCTTCGTCGGGAGCACTCAGTGCTAAGGATCAGCATACCGCGTATTTGTCAACGGCGGAAAATGATACGTCCGGGAGCCTTGAACCAACAAGTAATGCTGTGCCTAGGTGAGTAAATTAATTTATTAAAATTGGTTAACCGGAAAATGAAATTTCCTTTCGAGGAGTTTTCCTGTACAGTCGTCCAAAGATCCCTGTAATTAGTGGCCTAAATTCCTGTTCCTAACTAGTATGGTGATTATTTTTTGTTCCTAGAAAATTGGAGAATAAATTTTAAATTAAATTCGAAGTAACTTTGAAACTTTAAATTCGAAAATTAAAACTCTAAATTAACATGTTTTTTTTTTTTAATTATTTTATTTATTTATTTATTTATTTATTTATGCATTTATTTATTAGTTTATTGATTGATTTTATTTTTTTTTCATTTTAAATTGTTGATTTATTTAATTAATTATTTAATTAGGTTTTCAACTTTAATTTATTAATTTATTTGGTTAATCGGTTATTGCTCATCGGTTAATATACAAATATTTCTAAATTTGAATTTACTAATTCTTTCTGCTTTAATTACTAATTTATTTAGTTAAGTTTCCAATTTAGATAAATTAGATTAAACATTATTTTATTAATTGAATTAATTTATTTATTTTATTTTATTAAACATTATTTTATTAAGAATTGAAAATTTGTTTTTAGAAATGGGAATTGGCTAATTTAGGCAATTGACTAGCTAATTAATGTTTTAATTCAAAAATCTTGGCGATTTAAATAGGGATTTTCTTTAATTACATAAATATATAATTTATTTTATTTATTTATTTTTTTTTGGGGCTTCAATGTGTTAATTCAGACTAATTTGTGAGTGAATTCGGATAAATTTCAAGGAAAATTAGAATTAAAAGCTTATTTACAACTTCCATTTTTTTTTAAGTTAATTTTGAAATTCTCTAATCAAAAGTTAAAATTGGTAGATTCAAATAAACATTAATTCATTATTTAATTATTTAATAAATTCCTCAAAATATTTAATTATTTAATAAATTCCCCAAAATATTTAATTATTTAATAAATTCCCCAAAATATATATAAATATTAATTTATTATTTAACTAAATTCTAAATTTTATTTTTCAAAATTAAAGTTCGAGAATTATAATAAAATTAGCATTTTGCACAATCCAAGGCTTATCATCTGAGATATTTAGTAGTCTTGATTAGAAAGAGATTTAAAAAATTAAAAACGTCGTTCTTTTTATAAAATGGAAAAGTCGGTCAAATTACCATTAGTTTACTGAACCAAGCCGCCAGTGGTCTTTTTTAAAAAAAAGATGTCCTTTCAATAGATTCCACGCACTTTAATCGGTGGCCTTAGATACCAATTTTTGATCCAACCGCTTTTTTAATTTTTGACTGCTTTAAGACTTCTTGGCTTGGTTTGGTTTACGCTGTCATTTCCATTAACGAGTTTACAGCAGTTTTGAAGTAACCTCTTCCGTTTCTTTTTTTCCCTCCACCGCGGACAGAACAACATCGCCATCGATCGGTATTCCTCAGGAAACTCTTAGTCAAAATATAGGACCAGCAAGAGCGAATTCGTTAACGAGGCCTCATTCACCTTCACCATCGTTAGGAAGTGATAAAAATGAAGTGGATTTACAAGTAAGTATGGAACGTTCGTCACTTTTAAGGTTTTTTTGATCAAAATAAAACTATGGGCGTTCCTTAGCGGATAGGGCAAGTGATACCTTCGCATGAATATGTAATAATAAGGGAAATGGATTGCATGAAAGCATACTGAAGCCTAGAATTAAGCAAAACCTCCATCTCAGTCGGACATCATTTTATTCCAAGGAGTGGAACTGTTGATCAAAGGGTGGTATAGGTCCCAGGGCGAAACGTGGATTGGTACCCACGATGGAACGTAAAATATTGGAAACGCCTGCTGAACCAACACCAACAGTTCTGCTACCAACCCCTGTCTTAACCTCCACGTGGTGACCGCTGGGGGCTCTTTTTTAAAGAAAAGCTGCAAGTGGAGAAGGATGAAGGCTAGTCTTCCGCACTTAAAAACGGGACAAAGTGTACCAACTGGTCCTCCAGGATGGGGGTTGGGTAGGTTTGACAAGCCTCCATGAAAAACAACTCGTTACGAAGCTACAAAACAAGCTTTGTACTGATAAAGGGGGTAAGTCGCTCCTGAAATATATATTTACATTTGAAACTAAAAATGGTAGTTTGGAGGAAGCTATCCCTTGTCTATCAGAGCCAAAAACCTAATCTCTTACAAAAGAAACCTCGGACTGGATTGACAACACAACGACGTGTACAAAACAGGAGCTGCCAAGCAGCTAGTCAATACCCTGTCCCAATATAGGGCAAATGTAGCAGCGTTGGAAGAGCTACGTTGTACAGAGACCGGTTTCCTGGAGACGACCCACTACACCATATATCTTAATGGCCATCCGGTAAACCATGTGCTCACAGTAAGTTTCCCAGTCAGCCAAAAAATGAAACCTCCTGTTATCGGCTTTGAAAACATAAGCGCTTCCGAGGCAAATTTAGAAATATAAGACTCAGTAACGTTCACGACCCTACAGGGGAGACTGCAGGGTCGAAGAAGGATACCTTCTATAAGGCAGTTGAGCGAACCCTCGAAGCCTGTTCCCAGTATGATATCAAAATCATATTTGGAGATTTTAAGGGGACGGAACCCGTACCCTGGAAGTACCTGGTTTGTGCCGAAAGCGGTCCACAAACATACATGGGCCTCTCCAGACGGGACCACTTTGAACCAAATTGACCACGTGCTGATTGGACATCGTTACCTCTCTGCTTTGATGGATGTCAAAATAAATAGAGGGGTCAATATAGACGCAGATCACTATCTCGTTAGCATAGTGCTCCGGGCTTGAATTACAACACCACCTATATCCCCTTTGACAATTAGGTGAGAGTGAATACTGAAGCTATGAAATGGGATGCCGGAATAATCGCAGCTAACAGATGTCCTGGAGACGAAGCTTCAACAAATGGTCTTCACAATCAGCTGAAAAACGTTACCATTGCCATCCCTTACTATAATAACTTTCTATAAAATTTTCTCGTAACACACCAGGCAAAAATATGTGCCACCCAAAGCTGGTCTGTGAACACATACATAAAGGACCCGTACTCACATACCACTCCAGATTAACACACAACCAACATAACACCACCCACCCATAATAATGAACTCCCCAGGAAGGGTTATGCAGCCAACTAGATCAACATAGTCACTACACGTGCACTAAACAACCCCAAACCAATCTTAACAATCTCCTGTTCAGGAACATGAGACGAAGTCCTCACTGGCCACCCAATGGTGGAAATGGTCTTGAGAAGATTGACCGCTGTCGAGGACAGTAAAGTCGAAAACCGAATCTCGTAGATCCTCACACCAGCCTAAACGGCTTCCACCCGAGGAGGTTCACACTCAAAGATCTACACTGCAGACCTCCCTAAATATTCGTCTTGCCTCCCCAACACCACCCTGAACTTCCAAAAAACCACTTCTAAAACAAAAAACATAAGACGCACAACCCACACCCCTCTCCACCACCTTCAACTCTATCCATACAGAGTCATATCAAAACAATCAAGATAAATCTCGAGTTGATTGTCTCACATCCCAACACCATGCCCCTCACCCAACCACTGACTTCAACATACAACACACACATGGTGCCCCACCCCTTGAGAATGTAGCCAGGGTCCATGGCAGACTGTTTCTTGAATCATGTCATGGAGCAATCCATTCTGATGAGAATGTGGCATTTGATCATTGGTTTCCTAGAATCCTTTGAAAGACTCCGCCACCCTCAGGCATGCTAGAGATGTACGCGAGCTGATGACCTACCTGGAAGAAGAGCTCTACACGAGAATATTAACTTCATGTCTCCCAATAAAGAGCCCAGCTGGGGGGAAGAATGGCGTCACCCATGAAAGCATAGGTGACCCCGAACCATAACACAAATACGGCCACTAACATACTTGGCTTCACCCCGGCCAAATCAGCAACAAATCAGATGTTATCTCTGCGGCAATTGACAAGACTGACTAAGCTGTCCCTGACAATGTCCGAGGTCAGATAAAAGCAGTAGGTTCACTTTTGAGACCATTCAACATTATCAGCGGTCTAGGACAAGGGGATTCCCTATCATGCGTCCTCTTTAACCTGGCCCTGGAAAAAGTGATCCGTGATGCTGAGGTCATCAGGTACGGGAGGTACGCCATACTCTTTAAATCTACCACACTACTGGCCTATGCTGCCAATATGGACATCTTGCGAAGAATGACTCGAGAGAAGAAGAAGACTATAACTTTGAGACCGTTGATAACTTCTCCTATCTAGGGTCGAAAATCACAACCGATAACAGTTATGACGTTGAAATTCGCGCATTGCTGTTGGCTGCCAACAGAGCCTATTTCACTTTATAGGAGTTGTTCCCCTCGAAACGTCTCACCATATGGTCCAAGCTCTTACTGTACAAGACAATGATCTTGTCAGTCCTCATGTATTCCTCGGAGACTTGGGTTCTTAGCAAAAAAAATTGCGAACTCTTAGTCGTGTTCGAGAGAAGAATCCTCTGAAGAATTTTTGGCCCCCTACATGAGAATGGACAATTCCGTAGCCTACATAACGACGAAATCTATGAGCGATACCATGACCGTCCGGTCGTTGACAAAATCCGGCTCAATAGGTTACGGTGGGCGGGTCACTTAATCCGTATGGATGAGGATGATCCAACCCGGAAAGTCTATAAGGGCAATATCTATGGTAGAAAAAGAAGTCGAGGCAGACCCTGCCTAAGATGGAGCGATGGCGTAGGCCAGGACACCAGACAGCTTTTAGGGATATCAAATTGGTGGACCTCGACGCAAAACCGGGATCTCTGGAGTTGCTTATTAAAGCAGCGTTAGACCGGATACCGATTGTGGAACTGTTAGGCAGCGAACTTGTTTGGAAGATGTGTGCTCCACAACAACGGGGCGTCGCCGTTTCGGTTATGGAATTGGATTATCTAATATGGATTCAATGTGAGTCTTCAAGCCAAGAATGCTTCAAACCAATTAGTGAGCGAGTTTGTGTGCTTCGGATAAAACAAAGTTCAGCGGTGCTTAGCCCTTCTATGTACAATATATCGTCCAACAGAAGAAAGAGACAACCCTATAAAAGACGAATCTTGTTGGCTGCCCCAGATAACCACAGAAGAAAACGTGATCTTCCCCGGACGGGAGCACAGGCATAAAAACTGGCATTCTGAAATCGGAATTTCCGTGGGAATATTGAACCCATTAGGAACGGGGATTCCATATATCTTCTTCTGTAGCGTTTGTTTCGACCAGTAGCGGGGTTGGCTCACTTGGATCGATTGCACCATCTTTCTCGGTTATAGGACTGGTCTCAGCGACTCTGAAATCACCATCCAGTGGATCAAATCATCGTTGTTTTGGTCTGCTCTTTGGTGGTTCCCTAACGATTTCGGAGCTCAGGCCAATCGTAGTTAGTGAGTTGACGTTAGTGCGAATTACATAACCACCCTATGGTGGTTTAGCCCCATTTCGGTCGAGGATGTCCTAATTTCAAAAGGGATCATGACGTTTTACACCATTGTTCCACGCAAAATTTTTGTCTTCATTGCCGTAAGGTGCGATTCATTTTTGCCATAGTCAGTCAACATACAGAACTATAGAGGTCGACAAGGGGTTCGTTGGTGCATCGCTCACAAAAGGCCCCAGTGGCGCTGATGATTGAGGCAAGATCATAAGGCAGCTTTCCGTGCCTAAAAAGACCAATTCTCGTCAGGTCGTTGCCAATGGCTGTGATAGTGCCTGTTGCATTGGGGTTGGCCTACAAAAATTCTGAGTTGGTGAATGTGTCACTTGAGGTGATCATTCCTGAAACCTCTATGTTTATATTTGCCTAGAAACTACGATAGGCCGGTCACGTCGAATGTATAGACGGACTGGCGGTTTCCAGACAATTTTTGAGAGGAGGAGGTTGGGATAGGGGAACTCCATTGACAAAGCTAGTTAAAAGTTGTTAAGCTTTTAAATGGGATTCTATTGGCCGAGAGGAAGGTAGTGAATTCTTGGATCCTAATTTTTTTTATTCGAATGTAATTAATGGATTATAATTAATTGATTTCATTATTTTTTTTTTTTTATAGGAGCGACAAGAGCGTGAAGAAGAAGAGCGCAAGCGTCGCATACAATTATATGTTTTTGTATCTCGTTGTATATCTTATCCGTTCAATGCGAAACAACCGACAGATATGACCCGCAGACAAATTAAAGTTACAAAACACCAGTTAGAATCTATCATATCCAGATTTCAGGTAATTATTTTTTTTCCTTGTGAAAACGGAGTTGTCTAAAACAAATGGACGAGAAAAGTCGTTAAATTCGGATTTAAAAATTCAAAATGAAGGGGTTCAGGGGCCTAGTACCAAATCTACTACTACTTAAGGAACTAAAAAAATTAATGAAAATTATCTGATTGAAAACAAGAAGAAGAAGAAGAAAGAAAAAGATTTTAAGGGGAAATTGCAATTTTTTTGAAAATTTGGACAATTTTGAAGCCAGTGATGCTTATTTTTTCAAGATATTAGGTTGTTGCAAATGAAATGGCCGTTTTGGTACTAAAATTTATTTATTTAATCAAAATAGGTGCCAGTCGATTTCCTCAAGTTGGGCACAGTATTTCTGTGCAATTATCGTTTCTCCAGGTGCCAACAAAGAATAGTGGATAACTCCAGCTGTAGACCACCAAACAGTCACTATTACCTTCTTTGTATGGAGGCTCGGTTTTGGCATATGCGTTATACGTTCTTGGCTCTTTTCTATCCTTTCTTCCTCTCTATTCACTGTTATCACAACTATGATCAAAACTGAAATGACTCCTCGGTTGCTTGGTTGGAGCATGAGATCCAAGTTGGTGCTCCGTAACAGATAACGGGTCTAATCAGGGTCTTATACAGTGTCAGTTTGGTTTTGGTGCTGAGACCTACTGTCTTGCGAAGAAGATAGTAGATGTCACTGACTGCACCACGTGCCTTGCTGATAGCGTACTGAATCGGGAGTCCAACACTGTGTGCGTAAATGCATTCACCTACCCTACCCCCCAAAAAAAAAAAAAGCAGGTTGGATAATAGGGAAATGGGCCTGAAATTGCTTGCCTCGTTGGAGGTCCCTTTTTTCCGGATCGCAATAATTTTTGCGACTTTCCACGTGGATGGAAAGTAGCCGTCATTAATGCAGTTGTTGAAAACTGCTAATAAATACTTCAGTGAGGCTCTGGGGAGGTTCTTAATGACAAAGTTCGGGATTTCATCAGGCCCGGCTGACCTTTTACCGTTGAGGTTTCTGGTTAAGTCGGTGAGTTGAGGTAAACTCAGAAAATGTTGCGATTCCGATGGCTTAACTGAGGTGTTGGTTGTGGTGAATTTAGTTACCTTCTTGGAGCTCTCAGAGACGAAGGCCTTGATTGTTGAATCAACAATCGACGATATAGCCGGGTTGTTTTGAGGCGGACGGGAATTGAGCTGAGTCTCAAAAGATTCCGCAAGAACTTGCGCTTTCCTAGCGTCACTGCAGATGTGCTCCCCATTCTTGGAGAGAGCGATATTGCGGGACTTATGTTTGCCGGTTAGCCTGTTGATATGCTGAAACATATCTGGGCCGGGCTTAATATCTGCTAATTTCCTTGTCAGTTCTTTGTTGCGGAAATTCGCCACTCTTTGCCGAATTATTGTACTCAGACAATTAATTCGGGAAAGTAATGCTTTATACTCAGCATTAGCTTTATTTCCGTGCTTGTGGAAAATCCGTTTGAGTTTCCTACGCCATATTTGCCTGACTTTCATGTGGAGCATGATATCGTGAGGGACTGAGTTATATTGTATCTAACTCGTTGACTTTGATGAGCCTTGTATTTCTGCGTGTAGCAGTATTAATGGCATCAGTGGCCAAGGTGATGGCTTCGTCGATCTCCATGTCTGATAGATTGCGGTCAATTGCGAGTTTTTTCAAGTTCAGCCTTGGTGCAAGGTCTGACTTGAATTTGTCCCAGTCAGTGTGAGCGAAGGACCTTACGGTGGTCATCACTCGCTTTCGCAGTTGGGAGGACGAAGACAGTTTAAGTTGTACTGCGAAATGGTCAGACATGCCTGGTAGAGTAGTGCACGATATCACTTGAAAGTTCAGGGAAGTTTCCTCCGAAAGGAGGAAGTAGTCAATGGTTGATTGACTACTGGGTCTTGTCGGAGAATCTGGCAAGACCAAATCGGCATAGGCTGGCGAGTTTTTAAGCAGGGTTTCCCCATTTTTATTGACTGCCGTATCGCCCCAGGAGGTGTGCCTAGAGTTGAAGTCGCCACCGAAAATGAGGTACTTGTATTTTAACTGGAGATTGCCCAAGATCTTAAGATCTTGTCCCAGTTGCTCATTTCGAGAGTTGCATTTGATGCAGATGGAAACTACCAAAATCCGTCTACCATCAGTGGTTTTTACTATTGCCGCCGCGGCGGAAGAGGTCAGCAGGTTTTCAATGACGACTTCCTCAAATTCATAGGACTCCTTGATTAAATGTAGGAGTATTTATACTTCATTATCCGACACCAACAGCGCCAACTGGTGATGGTTTGATACAGCAAAATCGCAACTAACTTCACTTGATTGCCAAATCGGCCATTTCATGTGCAACAACCTAATATTTGAGTAAATTCGAAACTTTTCACGCTTTTATGGCTGAAATTGAATCATTATAAATATAAATATTTCCTATAAAAATTTTAATCATATTTCTTTAATTTCTTTTATAATTTTGACAGGCATTTCTCAAAGGTGAAACTCAAATAATGGCGGACGAAGCATTTCAAAATGCTGTACAAAGTTATCATGATGTGTTCCTGAAATCTGAGCGTGTAATGAAAATGGTTCAAGCTGGTGGTTGCTCATTAGTGGATTTTCGTGAAGTATTTCGAAATAATATCGAGAAAAGGGTTAGGTAGTGTTTCAAAATCAAATTTGGAAAAATTAATATAATTTTTAATTATTATTAATTTTTTAAATATATTTTTGCTAAGGAATTTTAATTCTGTGGTTATAAGGTATTTATACAAATTTAGCATTGGAAAATATGTTGTTATTAGCAAAAAAGGACACGAACTAGGTTCCGGACCAACCGCGTTTTAACGCGGCCCTTAGATTGATCGTCTTCAGCCCTTTATGTGTCTTCCAAACCTTTTTTCGCTCAAAACTGGTAAGTACATCTCCCTTCCCCTATCCCCCAAAAGCCTTGAAGAGAATCATTTTCCCGGCTTATGGAAAGAGGCTCTGATCATCCCCATTGACAAAAGTGGCGATCGTTCGCTTGCCGAGAATTACGGTCCTATTTCCCTCCTCTCCTCCTGTTCCAAAATCCTGGAAAGATATGTCAACGACTGGTTGTTCGCCCACTTTGGCCAACACATAGTGAAAGAGCAACATGGCTTCGTTAAACGTAGGTCCACTGCCTCCAACCTGCTTGACTTTACCAACTTTGTCGCCACTGTAAATCACAAGATACTTCTATTCAAACTCTCGTCCCTAAACGTTCCCATATCACTTGTTTTATGGCTTGCCTCTTACCTTTCCAACCGATCCTGCCGCGTCTCTTTTGACGGTTGTACTTCCCCCCCCCCTTCTCCCCCTCTTCTGGCGTCCCACAGGGATCTATTCTGGGTCCTTTGTTATTTTTGTTTTTTATTGACGATCTTCCTCCCCTCCTTACTTGTTTGCTCTATGCAGACGACCTTAAGCTGTTTTCCGCTATATCGTCGCCTATGGACTGTGTTTCCCTTCAATCTAACCTGGACACTCTGGTTTGTTGGTGCTCGACTAATGGTTTAACGCTAAACGTCAGAAAGTGTCACTCTATGTGCTACTCCCTAAAATCCTCACCCACTTCTTTCTCCTACTCTCTTAACGGACATTCCTTATCCAGACTCAGACTCAAGACCTCGGAGTCACTTTCGACAATAAGCTCCGCTTTGACACCCATTGCCTCAATGTCATCAATCGAGCAGCAAAATTGTTAAGCTTTATACTTCGCTCCTCCTCTGATTTTGACTCCATCCAACCCTCCTTAGCTCGCTTCAATTCCCTCGTAAGGAATACCCTCGAGTATTGCTCCGTGATCTGGTCACCCTCCCGTGACTGTGATTGTCTTGCCCTTGAAAATGTATAACGTAAATTCACCCGTTCCCTCTTCTTTAAGAAAAGCTTCTCTCGTGTGGATTACCCCTCCCGCCTCCGTTTTCTGAACCTTCCCTTTCTACAACAGCGTAGATCCTATCTGGATCCTATGCACATTCTTTAAACTTTCCTCGGGTCTGATGGACTGCTCCGCCGCTGACGAGATCATCTACCGTCCTGCGTATTATAACACACGTAGCGCAGACATTTTCAACGTGCCCTTCAGCCGGCAACTAGGTTTTGGCCCCACAATATTAGTCATCATCCTTGCTAGCGAAGAGTTAGCCTACGCTGCTTTTCCGCGCGCAATATGGGTGCCCGTTGAAGCTCAACTTGGCATCGATCATTCCTAGTTATCTAATCTTCGATTTTGAAACTATCCCGTGATTACCAACCCGGATTTTGACAATATTGTTTTCCTGCGATATGTAATAAGGACCGCCTGGTCCAATTTGACCATTTTAGGCCACGCTTTGACGGCATGAATGTTTTCACTTGTATACAGTCTTAGCGGTGCTTCACAACTACCACCACCGCCTGGTCGTCTGCAAAACCAATCAACGTTGCCTCCCTTGGCACGTGCAGACTGAGTAGAGTCATACATTATGTTCCACAGTGGGGACGCCAATACGGAGCCTTATAAAACAACTGCTGTCACAACATATTCCTTCGGTTCGTCGTTCATCTTCTACCAAAGAAGCCTCTCCGAGAGGTAACCCTCGATTATCAAAGCTAAGTAAATAGGGACACACAGTTCGCCGAGTTAAAGGCATTCCTGGCATCCAGCGTCACCACCCCTTATCTGCGATTTGTGCTAAGGGCTGTCTGGTATTCCGAGTACCTGTTGCTGCCTACAATGTGCCGATGGTTCACTGCCTTCTTCCCTTTACGCAGTAAGTAATTTGGGCCAGTTCCACAGTTCTTGCTGATATGGCCTTCTATTCCGTATTTTCTGCATTGATTTAACCTGTCATTTGGGACGGTATATGCCTCCGCAATATGGCCGAAACATCGCTTCAGTGCCACCTGCTCCCTAAGCTGACACATAACACAACCTATTCTTACTCTCCTTCTTGCTAACAGTTTGAGTACTGCCTCTATAGGTAAGCTGATGATGGCGGTTTGTGTTCCACCTCAGCGTTTTCATTGCTAATTCCTGTAGTCCGATAAGATCGAATTGCTTCTCTAAAGCTTTGCGAACCTCCTCCTCTGTAGTGATCTCATCTATGTCTTTGCGGATTATAGTGATCTCCGGCCTTTTAGCCCTTACGTTAGCTTTCTGTCCTTATGACTTTCCGATTTGGCTCAAGAATTCAAGATCTTCTCTCTTGGATCGTTTTGGGTCTGCTTTCACTCTCCTGAGGATGTCAGTGCATGACATTCATCTTCTTCCGACCGCTTCCTTTCCAGGTTCCACCTTTCTCCGGGCTTCCAGATCCGCTTTGAGAGGTCTACTTCCTTTTCTCGGAGTTTCGTCGGCAGTTTCATCGAATTCACGTGCTCCAGTTTTTTGGAAGTTGAGTCCTTTTTTTTCGGAGTTTGCTGGTCTGTTGGTTCATTCAACCTTTCGTGCAGCCTCTTCCCCGGTTTCTGCTTTTTCTTATTTTGAACAGGTGTTACTTTCATCTTTAGTCTTGCCGTACGCCGAAAGGGTGTCTCTTATCCTGGCCCTTATATTTTGGTGAATATTGCGGCACTCCTTTCTGAATTCACACAGCCCCATAATCCTTTTACCCAGGGCAATAAAGGCAGCTCCCGATTGGTTGTTGCCTCCAACTGTCTGGTGGTTCGAAGTCAAGGTTTCTTCCTCTTCGCAAACTTCCGCAACACACTTCTTACTGGAGGTCTCCGGGCTTGTGCCCGTATGGGCAAAAATCTTCGAAATATTGAGCATCCTCTGAACAGGTCTGTCAATGAAGCCAGTTCTAATCCCTGCTGTACGTTTGCAATATTAGGTGTCACAGTAGCCAAGGTTCCCACTACTGAGGCACTGCGGCCGTTGGATTTCGGCTGCCGAAAGCCAGTTGCTTACTGCCAAAAGCCGCCGGTACTGGGTTTCCGAAGCCTTGCATCGTAACTTTATTCCCCTTCTGTTCCTCCATGTTTGGTTTTCTTCCCGAGTATCCTTCCCATCGCAAATTTTTATTCACAAACAACTTTTTGTTCCCACCTCACCTCACATCTCTGGATGCGTACACAGGCATGCCCTTAACGTCTCCTTTTCCTTCCCTTATCTGCACGAAGGGACGCGCCTGATGGGCTGAAGGCAACATCCAAAGGTCCGCGTCACAGTGGTGATGCGTGTCGACACAACAAACCCGGCGGTGACAACCGAGACATTGTGATTTAGTGCGATTCAAGACTAGGGTCCACTAAGGTAGGCTTACCAGGCAAGACATTTCGGACTATTGCACAGGTGTGAAGGATGCCCGCTTTTTGCATCTCCATGTATAGTCCGGTCCTTAAATAGAGCGTTTTCAGGGCTTTGTGCAAATTTTACAGTCACTGAAAGTACGACTGGGACTACTTCAATCTTCTCTTCAAGTCCGCTTCCGCATTGGGACCTGCGGTAGGAGTCCAAAGGGTCTGTTTTTGTCTTTTTTTGTTGGTGGAAATCTTCAGAAGACACTGGCCTGGATACGCCCGCATATGGGACACTGGCCTGGACGCCATAAGCTATTAAATCACAGCCTGGAGTAAGCTCGCTCAAGCCTTTTCACCTTTTTTTCTCTACGCAGGATACATAACGGTGTTTTTCTCGTCTCCTCTGCCTTTGGCATCTTGCTCTGGATAACTACGATCATGCAGTTGATCGCATCCCAGTCCTCCTGGCAAGCTACCATTCTCTGCACGAGGTTTTCTGGTATCAGCATCTCGTCTAGACTCTCCTCTACGTTATTCCTCTCCTCCGTAAATCTTGGGCAGTGCAAGAATACGTGCTCTGGGTCCTCTGGGACTCCATGACAGTTTGGACAATCGGGTGAGGTATCCAGGTGAAACCTGTGCAGGTACTGGCGAAATCCCCCATTCACCGTGAGAAACTGGGTAAGATTATGATTAATTGCACCGTAGGAAACGGTGTCGTCTCTTCAACGACTCCTTGATGGCACGAATGCGCCTGTGTGTCCCGAGCGTTCCGAAAGCTCTGGCAATCTACCTACAGATCTGTGATAGTGATAGGCTTCGCATTGTATATATTCTTCATTTCATCTGTCAAGATATCAATCGGCATCACTCCTGAGATGACAAACGTTGCATCATCCGAGACAGGTCTAAAAGCAGAGCCCACCCATAAGACTGCTGTACCGTCGACATGATATTCCACAGCAGTGGGTCCAGTACGGAGCGACAAAAGCAGCTAAATAGGTGGGAATCCCAATCTTTGTCAGGCATTTCCGTATTAGGTTCCAATTGACCGATTTTAACGCAATCGTCAAGTCCAGTGTCATGTCAGCGAACATTTCCGGTCTGGTTTTCACGGCAATCTTAAGGGCCTTTTTTGGCACTCCGTTCAGGCCCAGACTTTACTGTTGCCTATTCTACCGCAAATCTCCAGTAAACCCTCTCTGGTGACTGGTGGTGGAGTTCGCTGGAAGTTGTCGGTGCCTCTCTCTTGCTGGGGGGGATCCCTAGATTATTTTCAACAAAAGAGCAAGGTACGTGATCTGCGGAGACGAACGATCTCCGAACCATCGTGTTTATGTCCGCCTCTGAGCAGAGCTCTTTAAAGCTTTCCCTCTTGCTTCGCTGAATGGGTAAATTTGAGGTTTTGTCGGGTTTCTTTATATGCGTGCCCTTTTCGCCCTCTGATCGATCTTGCCTACCGCGCTTTCCAAGGCATGGACGCGCTGCCTTCACTGGTAATAGTATTGTGGCTGTTGGAGTACCGCCATTAGCTCTTCTCGAATTGACCCCGTAAATTCTTCTAACTCGAATTGTTCTTTCAAGGCAGAACGTGAGATTTCCTTTCTGGGTTCCTCGGATTCTGTTCACATTTCCGCTCAGGTCCTGTAAGTGGGGATAAGCTTTGGCCTCTTTGAGTATCTACGCATAAGACAGAGCTAGTGATGATTATGGCCTCTGGGCTTTCCTTTTTGCCTTTTTGTTGGTAACTTTGATACATTTAGTGTTTTCGTTCACCTTGGGTTTCCCTACTTTAGCCGACGTTCGCACTTTGGTCATGTTTTTTCCCCTTCTGAGCTTTTAGTTCCGCTTTTCGGACCCGCCTGTTCCGTTTTTTTCTCTTAGGGGTGTGTGGTTTCCTAGGGGATCCCCCTCGTTTTGCGGTTCTCTCTTATTCGTCCGTATTTTAATGATAGTTAAGCATCATTGGGTGGCCTGTGACCGTCTGTCTGTCTGTCATACGCATTTTTCTCAAAACAGCACATCATTCTACGTGAAATTTAAAGGAGAGGGAAGTTTTCATCAATT
This sequence comes from Hermetia illucens, assembly GCF_905115235.1. Taxonomy (NCBI): domain Eukaryota; kingdom Metazoa; phylum Arthropoda; class Insecta; order Diptera; family Stratiomyidae; genus Hermetia; species Hermetia illucens. The sequence continues at coordinate 10,280,543 of NC_051855.1, read as the reverse complement.
CAAAAGGGATGCAATTTTTTTTTCAACGAATATTGCCTTGTGGGGTATCAAATGAAAGGTCTTGATTAGTACTTTTCAAAGCTGGTTTCATTTCTGACATTTAATGCACAAGGAGGGAGGGGGGGTTTTATAGACTTTCCTTATTGGACTAAATATTGTCGACAACCAAGCAAGAGACGCATTAATCTTTCTCTCTTCAGCCCACCACCAACATTCTGGTGGTATGAAAGATTTTGTTGATATTTTATGTATGAATAGCTGAGTACACGATGGTCCCAACTATACATAGCTCATAGTGTATGTATGTTGAATATACACGATACTCAATTCAATGTGGGACGGACATTTTATCCCGTGCGAAGTAGTAATTTAACGTGAATGTGACCCACTACAACTTTGCTAATAATGATACGGTTTCCACCAAACTTTTCAATATGATACTCGCTACCCTCGCTGCAAAATTTTGTGGATCTAGGATGAACTTGAAGGGGGTTCACAGTAAATTTTCACAATATAATTTTGTTTTCAACAAAACCTTAAAAATTTTACCAGCGATGAATGTGCTCCCAGCCTAAAAAAAGCTTGAAATTCTCGCTCAAAGCCTAAAGAAACATGTCTGGCCGGTTGGTCGAATAATTTTTCATTCGATCACCGGCCGCCTGAACAGTTATAACTGAAAGACCAAGTGCATCCACGTTATGACTGCCGGCCTAATGCGGACTCTTCCGGCTAACTGACAGGCCGAATTGGGCGTTGATGCCGAGCTTTAGCATGCTACCCGCGAGACTTTCATACATCGCCAGACAGAAGGACTACTTTATTCATACTCGTGTTATTGGTGTTCATGTTAACTATGTATGTTTACGTTCCTTTCCTTCCCCTGCCTGAGCCTTTTATGAATGGCTCCTGTCACCTTAATACTCCACGATATCCTCCAGGGATAAAAGTATTGCGGCTATAGCTTCCAATTCCTCTTTGTGCACTACAGACCTCAGCTAAATAATAAATGTCTCCTCTCTCTTGTTGGAAAATCTTAGGAGGTACGATGAACTTTCGTGTCTAGTCAATGGAGGCGAGGTTGGTAACCTCCATGTCCATTCAGAAATTCTGTCAATTCAAGGCTTATGTCAAGCAACCTTGGGATATTTGGAAAGATTTTGTACGTCCAACGATCCTTCCTTTTTTCATTTGTAAGTTCAATGGCAGTGACATCTTTCGGGAGGCGCAGCATAATGACTCAGTTGTACACGATCATTCAGAATAGAGGGGCCAAGGGAAGAACTTTGTTGGACACCACACCTTTTTGATATGCTTTTGATCGTTTATATGAGTCACTGCAGTCCCACTCGGTACTAGATCTGGCTCGCTTAGTTCGGGTTCACATTGCTCTTGGTGGATCTAGAGGCTCTCAAATCATCATTTATCATATCAAGTCATCTTAAGTAGTTGGCTCTCGTCAGTGCAAATTACATGACCGTATAATCGAAGGTGCCTATCTATACCGATCCTCATTTGGGATGGGATTGATCTAGAGTAACGTTTTCGTTTCCACTAACGCGAGGCGAAGTTCATTGTTTTTTATGCCCGGCTAGAACGCAGACCCATAGAGACCGGCATGGAAACGAAAAGTGATTAAGAGGAAGCTGCGCTGATATCTGAAGTAATTTCATGGCGCAGTTAATTATTGGTTGAGAACACAATTTGGAATGGCTCAATTCTGAACAGGTCACTGTTAGTGACAGTAGTCCTTTCGATTTTATTGGGCTTAGTTGCCAAAACAAGGTGTTTCCTTCAGGTTTAGTCGTACACCATGATGAGCCTCAAAATAATATCGTTATGACCACTGGGTTGAAATTTCTAGCGAATATTGTTTGACCACTTTTATTGTGTATAATCGTCTGTTTCATTTTTGCAATCAGATCACTTCCAGAAATCGATGGTTTAAGCAAAGAAACAGTGCTGACTTCGTGGATGGCTAAATTTGATTGTATTCTAAAAGGAACAGGTAATTAGATACTTTGTTTTCTAATCATATCTAAATACCTTTCACTATTTGAAAATTATCAGGTGATGAGGACTCAAAACGACCGCCACGAATGCAGCAAGCATTGAATACAGAGTTAATTCTAACAAAAGAGCAATTGTATGATATGTTTCAACAAATTCTAGGAGTTAAAAAATTTGAACACCAAATACTCTATAATGCTCTTATGGTGAGTATTGTACATGTTTTATAAGACTTTATATAAATTTTGCAATATTTTGACGCACTTTCGACAGCACACTGCTATATGAGGTGAATCAGAGTTTCGATTCGCAAAGGAAACGCCCATATTCTGTTGTAATTAATTCCCTGGCAGTTTTGAATGCGTGCAACTCCGTCCGAGCGGAGAGAGTTAAGGTTAGGCCTCATGAAATTAGCTAGAAATTACAACGGAATTGGCGCTGGTGGTTGATACCTCACTGGCGGATTTTTCAGGGTCGATGAACGTTTCTCTCCCTGTAGGAATTCTTTGGCGATCAGGCTGGTGGTAGCATCATTCGAGCACCTCAAAACGAGAGCGAAGGGGAACCAAGGAATCTCCATTGAATTTTGGAAGCGCCTCGACATGACTTCTCGGCCAGCTTGGATCAATCGTGGCTCGCAATAGAGCACCTATCATCCCAAACCTGGCGAGCGTAGGTCCGTAGGCTTTCAAATGCATCGCGATTGCATGGTTTGCCTTAAAACCAGCCTCCTCGTATTTATCTCGGGATACATTATAAGAACCATCACCTCGCATCGGGCTATCGTAGAAACCCGCAAGCGCGTGCCAATAGAACAGTTCAATGTAGCTACATCTTACTGCTGACAGACGGCTCAATCACTTTTTGCGACTCTCCCTAGTTTAAGGAACGCACTGGGTTAGCCTCACTGGTCATTCTCGATGTTCCCTATCTGCAGCGCATTCGAAATACAGATATTAATCTAAAACCGGTCATATCATAATGTCAAAATTTTAACGAACGTAAATTAGAGATCTGTCAAAACCCATTCTCGCCCCAAATCGTTTGGCTTGTTTGAATACTTGAGATTGCGAGCTGATGTTTCCAACATCTCACTTTTCCCTTGCTTACACCGCTTCGCAAAAATAAATTTCGAATGACGTTTCCTACGACATTTGTTTGACATTTCCTATGGTAAATTCGGTTGTTACCGAATTTTCTGTGTTTGACGAAAGTTTAACGAAACTCTCGTAGTCCTCTACGAGAGTTCACAACGTACGTCCAATACGTTCACCGGGAAATTAAAGGTATGACCATGGATTAAATCATTGCCTATAGTGACGTTGGATATCTGCTCAGTTTGAGGCGAAGATTTTTGAGCGACAGCTACGGAAATAGTCGAAAGTATCAAAATTTAAGGGAGATTCTGTTCGTCCTCTCAACTGAAAAGAATTCTACATGTTATCCGTATGGATGAGGATGATCCCACCCGGAAAGTCTATAAGGGCAATATCAATGGTAGAAAAACAAGACGAGGCAGACCCTGCCCAAGATGGAGCGATGGCGTAGGTCAGGACGCCAGACAGCTTTTAGGGATATCGAATTGATGGACCTCGGCGCAAAACCGGGATGTCTGGAGTTCCTCATTAAGGCAGCCCTAGACTGGATATAGGTTGTTGCGCCGTTGATGATGATAGTCCAGCGCATAGTAGAGCGTGTTGTAGGCAAACAATTTTTAGAAAATAAGGGCCGAAAATCGCCAAATAGCAAGCCGACCCCGCTTGTGAACGGAACAAAGGGGGATAAAAAAGAAGGAGGAGACAGGATTTGAATTATCCGAAAAACCAAAGTAAAGCCCACGCTATTTGCTTCGAAGTTGGCTAGTGAGATTCACTATAAACCGGGAAATTCGTGCAGTTCTGAAGCAGTCCGCCCTTTCGCAGTTCTCAAAACTACCGAAAACGAAAAACACATCAATTGCAAATGGCGTGAAGTGTCAAACATACACTGCGGTTTAAAACCCTTTTGGTCTCACGCTCGCAATTCTCGTAATCCAACTCAATCTCTCCCTTTTTCTATCAGCTTCGCTGACTCCCACTGCTAGCTCCCCACAACAATCCTGCGACCTTCTCTACACCTACTTCTCTTCAGTGTTTTCTCCCTCGAGTCCTCCACCCTCTATACCTTTCATAACTGCAGACTCTTCAGAATCTCTAGCCATTCCCCTCCTTACGCCTTTCTTGGTTGAGTTTCTCATTGGTAATCTTGACCCCAATGTCGGATCTGGCCCCGATTGGCTTCTTAATCTCTTCCTCCTTAACTGTAGAAAACGCAGTTCCCTCCTCCTACTCCCCCCATCTACAACGAAAGCCTAGATCAATGCTACTTTTCCCGTCTCTGGAAAGAGGCCCTTATCATTTCTATCCTCAAGAGCGAAGACCCTTCTCTTTCTGTGAACTACAGCCCCATTTCCCTTCTCTCCTATTGCTCCAAAATCCTAGAAAGATACGTCAACGATTGGTCGACCGCGCACTTCGGTCACCTCATTGCTAAAGAGCAGCATGGTTTCGTGAAACATAGATCAACGGCTTCAAATCTTCTGGTCTTTACCAACTTTTTTGCTAAATGCTTGAATTCACGACAGGTACATGCTATTTATACCGCTTTCTCCAAAGCTTTTGACACCGTTGACCATCACATTCTCCTCTCTAAACTTTCATTACTAGACTTCCCTCCTTCAGTCATCTCCTGGCTTTCCTCCTATCTCTCATACTGTTTGCCTCTGTTTCGTCTCCGTTGGATTGTGCTCTCTTACAGACCAACCTTGATAATTTAGCCCGTTGGTGTTCGGTCAACAAGCTAACACTGAATGTCAAGAAATGCCACTGGATGCGCTATTCCCTCAAACCCGCCCCAACATCGTTTTCCTATTCTCTCAGAAGACAACCCTTTTCACTACTGACCTCCTTCAAAGACCTGGGTGTAATATTCGACGATGAACTTCGTTTCAACTCCCACTTCGTTGACATCATCAATAGAGCTTCCAAAATGGTTTTATCCTACGTTCCTCCTCCGACTTTACCTCAATCCAGCCCTCCTTAACACACTTCAATTTTCTTATCAGAAACATCCTTGAATATTGCTGTGTAGTCTGGTCCCCCTATCGGATCCGTGACTGCCGCGCTTTTGAAGCTGTACAACGCAAATTCACCCAAACCCTCTTTTACAAAAAGAGCCTTCCACGGGTTGATTATCCATCACGACTCCGCACCCTCAATCTCCCCTCCCTACAGCAACGCCATATCTTCCTTGATATGTGTACTCTTTTTAAACTCTGCAATGGTCTGATGGACTGCTCCGCCAACTCGGATATTACTTCCCGTATCGCCTGGTCTCATAACACACGTAGTGCGGACATTTTTGATGTACCCTTCGCGGAGCTCGAGATTTAATTTCACTCTCCGATCCCGAGGTTTTGCCGGTCTTACAATGCTCTACAGCTTGGGTCCTTTGACTCTATGTCCCTCTCTAGCTTTAAGCGTAAAATATGCGATTCACTTGCTCCTCCCTCTGAGGACAATATGTAATAAGAAATTTGCTTTCTGTGTATTGTCCTCGTTAAATAAATAAATAAATAAATAAATTAATCTGCATTTCTGAAACCTGGCTGGATGACAGGATTTTAGATTCTGAGCTCCTCGAAGGTTACTCTGTCTTTCGTTGTGACAGAGACTGCGTTGCGCTTGGCAATACAACTGGCGGAGGTGCCCTAATAGCTGTTAAGTCCCCTCTTCGTGCCGAAATCATCTTTTCCTCCTCTTCCTCCTCCTCCTACGATTCTGTTACCATACGTGTCCTTCCGCCAAACCTATGTCCCTTTATCATATCTTGTGTATATTTTCCCTGCCTAAGCCCGCCTTCTCTGTACGAGGATTTCTTCGACAGATTATCAGAGGCCCTAATCGTTTTATTTCCCTCACTTCCTTTCATCCTCTGTGGTGACTTTAATCTTCCTATGCTCTCCTGGCCCGTTAATCCTGGCCTTCCCTCCCTCCCTAATAACTCGACCCACCCTTCCCTTCCTCTATCCACTTTCATGTACACCTGTGGGGCCCTCCAATTTAACCTTTCTAGAAACCACTTAGATCGCACTCTTGACCTTGTCCTCTCTAACCTTCCTGTACGTTATCTTTCCCAATCCCTTCATGGTCCGTTTTACGTTGCCCCTGACGCCCATCATCCTGCTCTCGAGTTCGATGTTCAGATATCCCGACTCCGCTCTCCTGTCGCTATACGGTCAACATGATTAGCATCCTACAAATCAATATGCACCGGAGTGCAACCGCTCACGAGTTGCTAGCGCAGTTCGCTGCGGAGACCAAAGCTGATTTAGTACTCATCAGTGAGCAGTACCGAAACAAGGGCCCAGTTTCATGGCACCCAGACATATCAGGTACCGCTGCCATCTGGGTTCGGGACAGCACCCTCCTGGGCGTTCTTGCCCAAGGCCGAGGGGACGGCTTTGTCTGGATTCGGTGTTCAGGGATAACGTTTTTTAGTGTCTATCTTACGCTGAATGAGACGATGCCGGACTTTCGTCGGAGGCTTCAGGCTTTGGAGGACACTATCTTAAGCACGGATGGGCGGATTCTGTGGATTGTCCTCATTAAATAAATAAATAAATAAATAAACAAACTATGATCCGTTGCCTATCGCAAAAGTTCAATTTTCGAACTTTTTTTTGCGGGCTAGCTTATTTTGCTTCATACAGGGTGCGGCAGCATAACTTCCTTTTTTAAAATGCGCGCCACTCAGTTAGTTGATGTCATAGCGAAGCGCTAGTGGTTTCGTTCAAGAGGGGGTACTGTAAAGTTTTGTCCCGACACGGTTCAGTCGCCATCATGCGTTGGAATAGTGAGGAGCGTGCCTTTGCCCTTGGACAATCCGATCGTTCTGTGAGAAGAATTCTTTGTGATGATCTTCATTTTCATCCCTATAAGATGGCGATAGCGCAGGAACTTTCAGAACGTGACTTCAATTCTCGGATGAACGCGTGTGAGCTTCTTCTTGATGTCGTTCCCGAGGGTGCTATTGTTTTTTTGTAGCGATGAAGCCCATTTTCATTTGTGTGAGTCGGTTAACAAACAAAACATGCGCTACTGGGCTGACACCAACCCTCGAGAATTGCATCAAAAGCCTTTGCATACACTCAAAGTCACAGTGTGGTGTGCAATTTTCTCAGCTGGAATTATTGGTCCCTGGTTTTTTGAGGAAAATGAGGTTACAGTGACAGTGAATTCGGACCGGTATGTAAACATGCTACAGAATTTTTTTTCCCACGGCTAGAAAATTTGGATTTGGGGGACACTTGGTTCTAACAAGACGGTACAACAGCACACACTTCAAGAGCATCTATGGCTGTTTTGAGGGAACACTTTCCAGAGCGCCTTATCTCAATTAGAGGCGATTTGGAATAACCGGCACGCTCTCCCGATCTGTCCCCTTGTGATTTTTTTCTATGGGGTTTTTTTAAATCCCGTGTTTATGTGAACCGTCCAAGAATTCTACAAGATTTGAAGACCAACATTCAAGAAGAAATTGCCAACATAACACCTGCTATGCTAACATGAGTCATGATAAACGCCAGAAATCGGTTTCACGCAATTTATGGAGGATGGGGGACGTCACCTAACAAAAACAAATAAAAACTTTAGACATGTACCTACATTATAAAAAATAAATAAATATTTTTCGATGCATACAATAGTTTTTATTGAGTTTTGAAAAAAAGGAAGTTATGCTGCCGCACCCTGTACAAGACCGTGTAATGAACTTCATTTGACAGCTGTCTTCCTGCCCACGCACGCATTCATTCCGCTGTTGTTTTTCCAGCTTAAATCGGAAATATGGGTACAATCAATTTATATACGTGCATTTATGAGTATAATATTCGGTAATGGGCAATGTTTGTTTGTTTAGGATGAGCATAATATCTGCCTCTTGTACATCTACATCTAAGTACAAAAAATATGAAGGAATATGTTGGGTTTTTAGCCATATACGAATGGAACAATGTGCGATGATGATGAACACAAAATCTTTATACCCGAAGCACCAATTTCATTGATTTATATATTTCCAATTTCATGATTATTTTGACAAATTAATCCTTTGGTATTTCCTTTTTCTTCTCTTTTTATTCCATAAATTTTTTAGTTGGATTCAGCTGATGAGCAAGCAGCGGCAATTCGTCGGGAATTAGATGGTCGTATGCAACGCGTTTTGGAAATGGAAAAAAATCGAAAATTAATGCCTAAATTTGTATTAAAAGAAATGGAATCATTGTATATAGAAGAATTGAAATCATCGATTAATCTTTTAATGGCTAATCTGGAATCACTTCCCGTTTCAAAAGGTTCAATGGACTCAAAATATGGATTGCAGAAGCTTAAACGTTATAATCACAGGTATTGGTGAAATATGCCGTTAGCATCAATTTGTCTTTCGTTTATACATATATAAAGTTCATTTAAAGGAAAGTTTTCAGTGTCAATTTTTTTTTTAGAGTGTTAATTGTTTTTATGCGTTAGTGGAAGATATTTTATTGTTTTTTTTTTTTTTTTTTAAAAATTTCGAACGAAAAAATAGAATTAGAGAAAATATATTTTTGAAAAATCTGACCAACAACATATATGCAACCCGGTCGCTGTATTTATTTTAAATATTGGAAGGAGAACAGTGGAGAAATGATTACAATAAAAAGTAATCTGATCCGGTCATTTCATCCACAGATACTCCCACTAGTTTCAGGACTTGGGTGTAATCATTTGATAAATATAACAATTTATTAGATATAGATATCAGCGTAAAAGGAATATCTTTTTATTCAAAATATAAATTTTATTTTATTTATTTTTCAAAACACCAATCTACCTTATAAAAAACTATTTATTTTCTATCGATCAATTTTATTTTACTGCGAAATCCTGTGATTTTTACTTTTATTAGGTCAAATGGTGACGAGGTATGCGCATTAACAAAAAAAATCATTATTTCAATCTAAATTCAATTGAAAATTAAATGATTATCACTATATATACATATATATACTGTCAACTGAAATTAACACATGAACATTCCATTTTTTTGCAGTACGCCATCCTTCCTGTAAGTTGATAAAACTGTACAGTTGACAAAAAATATTAATTGATAATTATATATAAAAAAAAAAAAAGAAATAGAACTACATTTGAGTGGCTCATGTAACAGTAGTGTGAACATATATATATATATAATTAAACAGTGAGAGAGAGAGAGTTTTATAGGAACTTGTGCTCTAATAATGGTTACTTTCATTGATTGTGTGTATCTTTTATCTAAATGTAAATAATATGCTACCCAGTATAAAATTTATGTATGAACTTTATTAATAGATATCTATAGCTTTATCTTTGGTTTATTTTCCGCATTTAAACAATTTTCTTCGCTAATCATCGTGATCGTAACTATAGAATATTTAATTTAATAGTTCTGACTAGTCGGTTTAATTTATTTATTTATTTATTTATGAATTTATTTATTTATTTATTTATTTATTTATTTATGTATTTATTTATTGATTTATTTATTTATTTATTTATTTACTTATTTATTTATTTATTTATTTATTTATTTATTTATTTATTTATTTATTTATTTATTTACTTATTTATTTATTTATTTATTTATTTATTTATTTATTTACTTATTTATTTATTTATTGTTTCGGAATTATGATAATCTGCAGTAACATAATATAAAATTAGAATTTTGCCTACTAAATGCTCAAATACCAACTAGTTAGCTTCGACTATCGTAACTATTAAAGGACTCTCGTGGTGGTGGACGGTGTTTGTCCGGTTGCACCATCCTCCATATTTAGGATATTATTCCATTATTCATTATATTTATTATTTTTTCCTTTATTACTATCCTTTCCTGTTATTTAATTGTTTTTTTCTAAACTAATATCGTGATGAAACTCACTAAAATATTCGCATCCAAAATTAGACTATTTACATCACACTAATCCAAACCATATAATCCATATAATTTCCCTTATGTGGAGCGTAGCACGTCAACCACACCTATAGGCTATTAACTACCAAGTTTGCCCAAGTGACAACACAATCCCTTGCACTCCCTCTCCCTTCCACTCTTCTAGTTATTCCAACACATTGGGAACGATTGGCAGCCTTTTTAGACTGGCCTCGTCAACAGGATCCTCGCAGGATTTGTCCACTTTTCCTCTAACATTGGACGCGACAGGCAATTTTCGTTGAACTATTCCAAGGATTTGGTTGGTATCATTGTTTTTCCTTTTTGTTGTTCACCCCATAGTAAAGAAAGATCAGGTTTTGTCGAAGCAACCAGCCCTCCACGCCCAAGAATCTTTTGGTTGACAACGCCAGATATGTCGGTTATTTGGTTGAAGGCAACATTTTCTTCTAGCTTATTAAGGCTGCTTCCTCTATATCCTTCTTGCCTCATCATCATCAATGGCGCAACAACCGGTATCCGGTCTAGGCCTGCCTTAATAAGGAACTCCAGGCATTCCGGTTTTGCGTCGAGGTCCACCCAATCGATATCCCTAAAAGCTGTCTGGCGTCCTGGCCTACGCCATCGCTCCATCTTACGCAGGGTCTGCCTCGTCTTCTTTTTCTACCATAGATATTGCCCTTGTAGACTTTCCGGGCTGGATCATCCTCATTCATACGGATTAAGTGACCCACCCACCATAACCTATTGAGCCGGATTTTATCCACAATTTGATGGTCAAGGTATCGCTCATAGATTCCGTCATTATATAGGCTACGGAATCGTCCATCCTCATCTTTCTTCTTTTTCTTTTTCTTCAGCCTTTGTCCCGTTCACAAGCGGGGTCGGCTCGTCGTGATCGGCTTCGCCATTTGGCTCTATCGAATGCCTGATCTGGGTGCAATCTCGAAGCTTTCAAATCCCCATCCAGCGACTTTTTCCGAAGGGCTCTTGCGAGTCCCTCCGTCTTTCCAGTTAGGGTACCAACATTTAGCGTGCAGACACGTATTTGTTTTGTTCGTTGTGTGCGGACTAACTTGCTTACGTCCTGACGCCGTCCATGAGTCAAGAATCCTTGCCCATTTCTCGACAGGACCGGGGCCCGTCCTACCGCGTCGACTGGGGTGGACGCCCTAGCATTTCTCCGAGGCTTGTGACTCAATCCGATCATTATGTTTGTAACGATATTCTATGCTTGTTTTGAGAACATTGTATGCATTTTCTTGGTCGACCTGTCGCGGGGTCTGTCACCAAGAGAGATCAGGTAGGATTTAGCATGGTGGAATAACTCCAACTATACTCTATTTATCTCTTTCCCTGATCTCAGCATTTTATTTTTGTTTTACTGAGGATAGTACAGGGTACGTTGCCTCAGACCCTCCTCCTTTACCTGGGCTTGGGACTAGCATACTATGTTAATAGCATGGCGTTGTACTCTAAAGTTTTTATTTTGAAAACATAAGCCGTATTTCGAGAACTGTTCGATTTCCTTTTCAGTGTAAAATCTTAACTGAGAAAGGGCCAAATGGTTCCCGAAATATGGTATATGTTTTCGAAAAAAAAAGATTAGCTTACCATGGAAAAGTCTCTAATTGATTGTCTGGAAAAATTAGGGGTAGGGGTTTCGCTGGTAGTTGGGACTTCCGGGAGAAGAATGCTGTCTGTTTTTTTGTCATGCTGTGGACCCCCTGCAATTATTATTTTATGTTCCGCTTGTGGAATAAGCAAGGTTTCCATGTGCTCAAAAAGGGGGGAGTGTGTAGACAATTTTTCATCCGATGTAGCACGTGGGGTATCAATTTTCTGACAGCAGTTATGAAGGTGGGGGGGGGGGGGAGGGGAAGTAAATTGTGCACTTGAAAGAGAAAAATCCTGATGATGGCCCTATATAATATTTGACCCTCTTCATTTCCAACCAAACAAAGATAATAATTTGATCGAATTCTCCCTGACCTCAGTATATATCATAATCTAAAACTTTGGTAGAAACGCTACCATTATTAGCAAAATTTTAATAGGTCATTTTGCAATAGTTTTCTGGTCCCTAAGGTTCTGAACTATGTGTAAATGGCATATTCGTGCATCCAAAATTTTCTTGTATAACGAAACTTTTCATATCTCAAGCCTCCAATTTCCCATTTATTTTTTTCCAACATTCATTTGCTTTTAACCCTCCAACTGATCGATGTTTGTTTTGCTTTTCTATAGATCTGCCTAGTTAACTTCTACATAATTAAATAGAGATTATGATAATATCTTTTCTATTCGCTAAATTGAGAACGGAATGGCTTTACTTTGAATGCTTCATTAATTTTCAATAAAAAAAAAAAAGAAAAAAACAATAAAAACGAAACTAGATGCTCAAAAATATTATATGAAAGTTCTATGATCATACATTTTTGTAGATTTTCATTTTCCAACCATTTCAGTAGTCCTAGAAAATATATATATATGTATGTATATGATTTGCAAGTGAGTAGATAGACGGTAGGAGGTTTTTCTTCATTTTTCTTTTTAATATTCCATCCTAAAGTTTGACATATATTCTATACTAAAATTTCATAAAAAATAACTTAATAAAATAATAATAAATAGATTTATATTTTTATTTTATGTAACTTTTTAATTATTATTTACAAATAAGGTTTTTTTTATTCGCAATAAAAAAAATATTATTAATAAATAAAAACAAAACCTTCTGAGAATTATTCAAAATTCAACGTTAATTCGAAGTGTTGAAAAAAATCCATTTTTAATAAATTAAAATTAAAAAAATTGATCCTAATTTCAAGCGTATTTATATAAAATAATGGTAAATGATTTTTAATTTTTTGACGAATTTTTAAAGTATTTTTCTTTTTGACCGAGAACAAAATCGCAGGTGATAAACCCTTGAATACAAATTTAACCTGTCGTAAAAAATCTCCGGTCCCTAGCAATTATTAGTGCTATTTTTACTGGCACACTTGCCAAAATGTAAATACTATTTTATTTTCGGTTTTTTTTTTATTTTATTTATAAATAAATCCTAAAATTATTCGCTGTAGATTTGTAAAAACAAAAAAAAACCTTATTTCGCCGACTGGCCAATAACGTGATATTTTTTCTCTTTTCTCTCTTCTATATATGCTTGTAAAATCAAAAATATCAAAAAAAAAACTTCCCAAAATAATATCTGCGGATAAAATCTTTTAAATCAAAAAACAAACCAAAACATATCATCCGACCTCGGAAAAATTACAAAATCTACTCAGGAAACTTATACTGAGGCCGCAAGGATCACTTGCAAAGCTTGAAGGTGGAGAATCAACAGAAAACGATACAGTTCTTACGAAGTTGGATGTTGTCCTGACATTCCAGCTTGAGGTTGTTGTAATGGAAGTGAAAGGCCTGAAGAGTCTGGCACCGAATCGAATAGTTTATTGCACGATGGAGGTAGAAAATGGTGAGAAACTGCAGACAGATCAAGCGGAAGCTTCGAAACCGATGTAAGTCCTAGAAGAGCTACCAACCAAATGAATGCCTTTATGCGTTTAATTGATTCAAGGTGGGACACGCAAGGAGATTTCACCACGACATATCCATTACCTGTCGTGAAAATAAAATTATTCACGGAAAACCCCGGTATGTTAGCCTTAGAGGATAAGGAGCTTGGCAAAGTGATTTTAAAGCCAACCCCGCATTCATCTAAGGTTTGTAAAGCTGCTTTTTTTTTTAAGATGGTAAATCAAAATTGATCGTCAATTAACCAGGTGCATGGGGGTGTGCCAAAACACTATCCCCAGTTGTCTTTTGACAACGACAAACACAGAGCTTATCGTATGGAAGCAGGGTTACTCGTCTCTAAGTTCAGCTTCGCCGAAATGACCATTGTTATTTGCTCATATACCGGTATGCTGTCCAGTTCGAAATCTGGGCTAGGTTCCTAACTGTCTGCCTTTTTAAATAATTATCAAAAAACTGACAGCTTTCACTACGTTACTTTCAAAATTGAAGGGTCTTAATCCCAGAAAAAAACTATTGAAACACGATTACGTTATCGATCAAACGTCATTTCAAAATGTTTCGTCCTGTGTTCCTTATTTTTCTTCTTCTTACTTGATTTTGAAATTACGTAACTTGATTTTTTTTCCGATCCGAAGGACAAAATCTAAAGAGGACGAAGGGTTACAGAAACAGAAATGTCTAGCAATCCATCCAAACATAAAACCTTATTAAAATCGGTTTACCGTCTGTCTGTCTGTCCGTCTGTCTCTCTGTCTTTTTTTTTTTTTTTGTTATGGATGGACGTGGAAATCTTAGAAAGACGTTGCCGCGCCAGGTTGCAGCGGCATGTGGGATTCTCACCCACTAAAACCACCCGCACTTTCTCCTTTTTCCTTCCCCGCGGGACCACCGCAAAGCATTACTTTGCGGGGTGGATTGCGCTTTACGCGACCACGCCTTCCGTTCTTCGCGTCCTCCTTGCACGCTCCGCTCTTGCCAGTTCCTCTTGTATTCGTTTGATGGCGCACCAGTTTCCCTCCGATTTCAACATTTCCCCGACGATGTTCTGCGGGCTTAGAGTGGTTTTCAGGGAGTCTTTCAGACTCCTCCTTTCTGAGAGAAATCGTTGACAGTGGAACATAACGTGCTCCGGGTCCTCAGGACACAAGGGAGAATCATCCAGCCTGAATTGGCGCAGGTACTTCCTGTAACCGCCATGTCCTGACAGGAATTGCGTCAGATGGTAGTTAATCTCGCCGTGTCGTCGCTGGATCCACTCCTCAATACGGGGAATCAAAGCGTGGGTCCAGCGACCCCTCTGCGAGTCATCCCACCATTTCTGCCACTTCTCCAGCGACTCCCGCCTTGCCGCCTTTCGGCATTCTGCATCCTTTTCAAGAGGATTCATTTTCCTTGTCTCGTACAGGCAGCGTGTCTCACTTGCCAGAATGTCTATCGGGATCATTCCCGCAATAACACACGCTGCCTCGCCTGATATTGTTCTGAAGGCGCTGCACACCCTTAGCGCCACTAAGCGGTAAGTCATATTCACTCTCCTACGATTACTCTCACACGCTAATGCTTCCTCCCAAACTGGTGCCGCGTATAATAGTGTGGAGCGAACCACTCTGGCTACAAGTAATCTGCGACTGTACCTTGGAGCTCCAATGTTAGGCATCATCCGCGCTAATGATACGCTGGTATTTGCCGCTTTCTCACAGACATAGTCCAGATGTCCCTTGAAATTGATTTTAGCGTCAATCATCACTCCTAGGTATTTGATAACCGGTTTCGAAGTGATGACTTGACCACCAACGCGAATATTAATCGTATTCCTCTTCCTACGATTGGTAATCAAGACCGCCTCCGTCTTTTGTTCCGCAAGATCAAGCTGAACCATCTCCAGCCACGCTTTTATGGCGCTAATGGTTTCGTTAGCGTACATTTCAACGTCTTCAGGTTGTTTCGCGACGACAACCACAGCTAGATCATCTGCGAAACCGATTATCGTGGCCTCCTTTGGCACGGGAAGGACAAGGACCCCATTGTACATGACGTTCCACAGGAGAGGACCCAACACTGAGCCTTGTGGTACTCCTGCGGTGACGGTGTACTGCTTGGATCCCTCATCCATGTCGTACCACAGTGTCCTCTCCGAAAGGTAACTGTTGAGGAGGTTAGTCAAGTAACTAGGGACACCCGTTTTAGCCACTCCCACCTTGCGGAATTGAACGCATTTTTGATGTCCAACGTCACCACGGCACAGCATTTTTTAGACAACATCGCGTCTCGAGCCAGCTTCAAAACAACGTCTACGGCGTCGATCGTTGAGTGGGCTTGACAAAATCCAAATTGTCGCTCCGATAGTCCATCCTTGTATTCGATGATAGGGAGCAGTCTGTTGTAGATGACCCTTTCGAGCATCTTTCCTGCCGTGTCGATAAGGCAAATCGGTCGGTATGATGATGGGCGTCCTGGGTGTTTATTCGGCTTCGGGAGCAAAACTAGTTTTTGCCTCTTCCACCGGTCGGGGAAAACTCCTTCTATCATGCATGTTTCAAACACGCTAATCTGGTCTTAACAGCGAGTTTAAGGGCTCTATTGGGAACAGCATCCAGACCGGGTGCTTTGTTATCACCAATTCTCCGGCAAATTTGCGTAAGTTCCTCCTCAGTTACCGCAGGTATGGTGTAGACGTCGAGTGCTCGCTTGTGTTGTTTGCGCTCCCCTTTATCAGGGGGGAAGAGCGCCGTCACGATATCGAGCAGAAGATGCGGGCAGGTCACTTGTGGTGTTCGCCCTCTCATCTTCTTCATAACTATCCTGTACGCTGTTCCCCAGGGGCTTTGGTCTGCCTCTGTGCAAAGCTCCTTGAAGCATTCTCGCTTGCTGGTCCATATAGCCTGCTTAAGCTTACCTCGAAGGTTCACATATGCTAGCCGTTTCTCGTCGAAGTCTGCTGTTGCTCTAGATCGTTGGCAGATCCTTCTAGCACGAAAACATGCATCCCGTAACACCGCGATCTCTTCATTCCACCAATAGTTTGAGCGCCTTTTTGCGAGAACTCGTCGCCTCGGCATAGCAGCGTCGCAGGCTCTTGTTATGCGTCCCATCATTTGCTCTACCCGCACCACCGGGACTTTGGCCTCCCAATAGCATCTCAATGAATGCATCCTCCTCAAGCCCTTTCACGGACCAGCCCCGGTTTCCAGCCTCACGGGAACACGTATCGACGCATGGTCCATATTCCATGGAGGAAAATCGCCTGGTGGTCGCTTTGAGTATAATGCTCACTGACAAACCATGTCATTCTCCTCGACAATGTGGTACTCACATATGTCAGATCGACTATTGAGCCCGACCCTGTCCCACGAAAAGTGGAAACGTTTCCCGTGTTGGGAAGCACCAAATCTAGCCCCGCGAAAGCCTCGAGCAGGATACGGCCCCTGGCGTTCGTAGTGCGACTGCCCCAATCAACGGCCCACGCGTTGAAATCACCAGCTATGATCTTGGGGTTTCGACTTCTTGCATCCGAGACTAGGATACCTAGCATTCCTTCGAATTCTGTTATCGTCGCGCTTGGTGGAGCATAGCAGCTATATATATAGATACCAGCTATTTTTGCCCTGACGAATCCAACTTCTGGAAACTCTGGAAACTTCTTGAATGGCCTGATTTCCACACGCTCATATTGCCGCCTTGCCAGTTTCATCTGCAGTCCAGGCACCGCTCTTATTGTTGCGATAGGGCTCGCTGATTATGGCAGTTTCGATTCCCTTCTCATAGATGGTCTGCGAGAGAAGGTCTTGCGCTGCCTCGCAGTGGTTGAGGTTGATTTGTATCAACCTCATTTTTTTACTGCATTCAAGGCTCGCCTAAACATTGGGCATCTGCTGCTGCCTGCAACGTGCCGACAGTCGACGCCCTTTTTTTCCTTGCATCTGTCTGTCCGTCTGTCTGTCCGTCTGTCCGTCTGTCCGTCTGTCCGTCTTTTTTTTTTTTTTTTTTTTTTTTTGAGGAGGTGGAAATCTTCAAAAAGACACTGGTCTGGACACACCAGCGTGTGGGATTTTTACCCACTAAAACCACCCCCGACTCCCTCCCTGCCCCGCGGAACCACCATAAGGTATTACATCACGGGGCGGAGTCAGCTCACTCTAGCTTTGTCACCTTTCTTCTATACGCGGCGCACGTGACCGCGTTTTTCTCCTCTCCTCTGCTTTTCGCAGTTTATTTTGGATAGATGCAATCATCGTCTGTCCGTCTGTCCGTCTGTCCGTCTGTCCGTTTGTCCGTCTGTCCGTTTGTCCGTCTGTCTGTCCGTCTGTCTATCTGTCTGTCTTTTTTTTTTTTTCATCGTTGGAAGGTGGAAAGGTTCAAAACCTACTGCTGGCTCCTGCCATACAGTTATGTGAGATTTCTACTCACTTATACCACTTCCTTCTTCTTCCACTCTCCCCACGGGACTGCTTTAAGCATTGCATCGTGGGGCTGGATCAGTTCTTAACTGCGGCGCATTATTGTTCGCTCCCTTTCTTGCTTTCTTCGCAGTTCTTCATGCCTTAGCTGTTGATGAATCATTTTCAGCTCAATTACCACTTGATTCCAAGCCTCCGTTGATTCCAACATAAACTTCGCTATATTTCCAGGTGTCAAGGGTCTGTCTGCGATCGTCCCCCCCCCCATACATGCAAAAGGGGGGTGTAAAATTTTTTTCCATCAAATATAGTCACGTGGGATATCAAATTAAAGGTCTCGATTAGTACTTTTCGAAGCCGGTCTTAGTTTTGACATTTCTAGGAAACGTGGGGAGTGCGGGGGGTTGAAAGTGATCATTTCTTTAAGGGGGCCATTCTCGGAAACTGGAAACCCCCCTTAAATTCATCCGACTTGTTTGAATTGCTTAGCAGAGCGGTGTACGAGCACGTATTTACAGGCGTTTTCGCCCTACTGTCGTTAGAGCCGGGCGAACTTATATGATCGCTGATCGCCATTTTCCTAAGCGAGAAGCTCCGCCCTAGTAGTTGAAAAAAGTCAGCTCCAGGTGATTTGGCCATCCCCATGCACGCTGCTTATTTATTTCAAATAATTTATGAAATGATTGAAGGTATATAAAATGTTGTTATTTTTGGTATAATAAAGGTTTCTTGCTGAAGTATTACAAAAACAAGTGTCAGGGCAAGATTCAGTAGAATTGGAATTAGTACGACCAAAGCTCATTCAAAATTTTTTTATTTTTACTTTTTCATACTCAACTAGTCTCCGGAGTGGCATCGAATGACCACAGACAAAAAGCTTCCAGATCAGGATATTCGAATTAAAGTGGCCTGCAGAATGGATAAGCCTTTAAATATGAAACATTGTGGGTAAGTAATATTCGTCTTAGGCACTCCTCCATCTCCTCTTTTCTTTCTCCTCGCCTATTGGTCCGATGAAAATGCAAGCCTTTGGTTTATCCCCTCTCTTTGTTGTCATGGCTCCGATAATAGGATGTGTTCGCGGTTAATGAAGAAGAAAGAAGCACAAGAAGTTAAAACTGCTCCTTTTTTGAGGGAGAGAGTCCACCTAAAACGTATAATTGTTTTTTTGAATGACAAAAAAAATCTAGTTCTCCCAGCATCTGCGAAGTGCTCTTGATGGTAAGGGCTTTAGCAATATAATATCCATCAGTGTTTTCACAACTATTGAAAATATTAAGCAAATTGTCCGAAAGACTTTGGGCAAACCACTCAAACGGTCCAATTCGACCCTGCGCTGATTTGACAGCTTGGAGGATACCACTAGTCTTCGATAGCCCCTTGAGTGTCAGTTAAAGTAGTCATGATTCGAGTCGCGGTAAAGTTTCTTCCGAAGGCCAGCTCAAAACCGAAAGTTATCATTTCATTGTAATAAGTCAATGATAGTGATGGGACTAAGCCAATTCAATACGATGATAAGGTAACATGATTCTGCGGCTATTTGTGGATTGGGATTTGCACCCCGAACATTAGGTCATAGGCTTCCCCTTAAGGTCGCTTAGGGTAGCCTTTTATATACTGCAACAAGCACATTAGTGCCTGAAGATGTTAAGAGTCCCTTACTCATAACAAAATAATTTTTCAAGGCAGGTTTTTCATCTTGGTCATGCTTCGTCGTGGTTCCAGAAGTCACAGTGGTTAATGGCTTTAAAGTTGACGTTCGGCTCTAATCACGCGAAAATCCAAAGCTGGACTGGAAAAAAGGTCTGACTTTGTCTGTCTGACGTCTTAAACAGGCACAGACATTTACCTGACGTAAGCACAGAAGAAGAAGAATATATGTCCTTTCTTTGCAATTTTTCAGGCTTGAAAATATCTTTCGAGTTTATATGTCAGACAGACAGATCAGATCATTCATCATCATCAACGGCGCAACAGCTGGTATCCGGTCTAGGCCTGCCTTAATAAGGAACTCCAGACATCCCGGTTTTGCGCCGAGGTCTACCAACTCGATATCCCAAAAAGCTGTCTGGCGTCCTGACCTACGCCATCGCTTCATCTTAGGCAGGGTCTGTCTCTCTAGAGTTGCGCTTGATGGGCGACCGGACCAATCCTCACAGGTCTGATGGGAGATCTGCAACCTCTGTCTTCTATCTATCTTTTGTTTGCTGTCTTCTCCTAACCTTTATCCCTTGTCTTTTCTTGCGGCACTTTTGTGTTGGTTGCTTCTTATTTGCCGCCCTCTGTCCAAGTCTCCTATCTCTTTCGTCCTGTTTCCTGTCTTCCGTTCCCTCCGCCACTCCTTTCGCAATTTTGTCCTACCTAGCCACCCCCCCCCCCCTCCTGTTTCATCTTATCATCTAGTCTACGTGCAGTATCTCCCTCCTGTCCTCTATTTGTACCTCCTATCTTCTGTCTCGTGTCTCCCCTAGTTAGTTTGTTAGTTTAGTTAACTGGGGGGAGCCGCAGCTCCGAGCACTCAGGCCATTGTACTATCACCGTAAGTTGCCTATTCAATGGCTTGCCGGCTACGGAGTTCGCAGGCTTTAGCGAATCTTAGAACATTCTCCAGAGGCAGAGAGTGTGCAGATTCTTCTTTGAAGAAAACCTTGCCAAGGTGTCTTCGTCTGAGATCTGAGGATACCGGGCAGCTGCATAAAAAGTGCAGGGCCGTCTCCTCATCCTCCTCACATTGGCTGCACACAGCCGAAACCACTACCCCAACCTTTCCAATATGGTAGTTTTGAGGAGCAGTATCCCGTCAAAAGCCCTGCTAGGGTTTTCATGTCCCCCTTCTTAAGGGACAACAAAAATGCCGCTCTAGTGGCCCTAGGCTCTTTCACAAGGATTTTCGCTTGCCGCGTGTCTCCCCTATCTTTCCTTTTGTTTTTCGTCCCCTCTTATCTCCTATCAGTTGTCTTCTAATTTGTTTCCCTTGCCGTTTCCTGTCCCATCATCGCATCTCTCTTTTGCTCCCTTTGAGTTGGCCCTGCCCCCTACCTCTATCTCCTGTCACCTACCCCTTTAGCCACGCCTTCATTTCAAGCTATTGTTGCCTCAACTTTAATCTTCAATAGCAACTAATTAAACTTGAATTTTCTATCCATTTAGAGCAGGACCTGACTCCCATTTTGACCATTTTTTTTTTTTGAATATCGTTTCAGCTATCTTTTCGCTATCGGTAAATCTGTATGGAAGAAGTGGAAAAAACGTTATTTTGTTTTAGTTCAAGTTTCCCAATATACATTCGCGATGTGTAGCTATAAGGAGAAACGATCTGAACCCTCAGAAATGATGCAGCTGGACGGCTATACGGTGGACTACATAGAAGCAGCAAGTGGTAAGACTCATCTTCTCCCTTATCTCTCTCTCCAGTAGGGTTAGCGAAACCTATCTAATTCCTATGTTTTTGACATTCTATTTCAGCAAATCTAATGTTCGGGATTGATTTAGAAGGCGGTCAATGCTTTTTTAATGCTGTACGTGAGGGTGACAGCGTCTTATTTGCCTGTGATGACGAAAATGAGTGTAGTTTATGGGTAATGGCCATGTATCGTGCTACTGGCCAATCTCATCGTCCTACACCACCTGTAACTCAGGACAAAAATTCACAAATGTCCAAAATGCAAGGGGATGCCGATAAGGCGCGTAAACATGGTATGGAGGATTTTATAAGTGCAGATCCCTGTACATTCGACCATGCTTCGTTTTTCAAAATATTACAAAATTTAACATTGGATTACCGATTAAACGACCCCTACGCATCGTTAGTAAGTACAAAATTTTGGATAGTTTTTAAGTCCGAAACCAGCTCAAATTTTTCTACTTTTTTTTTTCTAATTCTTTTTTTCTTCAGCCTTTGTCCCGTTCACAAGCGGGGTCGGCTCGTCGTGATCGGCTTCGCCATTTGGCTCTATCGAATGCCTGATCTTGGTGCAATCTCGAGGCTTTCAAATCCCCATTCAGCGTATCAAGCCACCGTTGCTTAGGTCTGCCTTTTGGTCGTTTACCATCGACTTCGATGTTCAGACCAATCTTGGCAAGTGGATTCTCGTTTGCACGAATTGCGTGACCATACCATCGAAGACGCCTCTCTCGCAACTTTTCCACGATCGGTGCAACCCCATAACGATCGCGGATATCCTCATTTCGGATGTGATCTAAATGTGTGACGCCACTAGTCCAACGTAGCATCTTCGTCTCCATTACCGCAAGACGCCGTTCATTGTCTTTTATGGTCGGCCAACACTCAGAACCATATTGCCCCTAGAAATTTTCCAGGCTGCTTCATTTTCACCTTACACGTCCAACCTCCCGCAGGGGATCGTAAATTCTCTTCTCGAACGCGGGTAAAAGCTCTCAATTTATTGGGTACTAGTACCTAATTTGTAGATGATAATTCCAATTTAAGGTAGGAGGACGCCGATCGATATCCTCTGTTTTAACTTTTGACTCTTTCATAAGTTGGGTGGACAAAATCCGGTTCAATAGGTAGGCGCGTCACTTAATCCATATGAATGAGGATGACCCAAACCGGAAGATCTATAAGGGCAATATCTATGGTAAACAAAGAAAACGTGGCACGCCCTACCTCAGATGGAATGATGGGGTAGGCCAGGGCGCCAGAAACTTGTTAGGGATTTTGAATTGATGGACCTCAGCGCCGGGCACCGGGATATCTACGGTTCCTTATTAAGGCAGGTCTAAAACGAATACCGGTTGGTGATGATGAGGATATGCTGAGCTAAACCAGTAGGTAGCACTTTCCACCTCTCTTCTGGAGTTGGTCCACCTTTGGAGCTGGGTGGCTACCGCTATCGTTAACCTTATATTTTGTTCTTGGGCGTGGGCGTGTGTCCTTCCCTCTTGTACTCTCCTCCTCTCCGAAAATTTCGATAACTCTCAGTCTTGAACGTAGTAAAGCGTCGACAAATTGGAGTAGAGAGTATGTTACCTTTGACGTTTCAAAAGTTGCCCGGAAAAGTTTTGGGCAGACCTTTAAAAACGGCAGGATATTAAGGCCTGACTCGATGCACCTGGATGTTTAAAGATTGTTACTGACGATCCTGCCGACTTTTTTCAATATAATTGATCTAAACGATCTAGGGTAGATGCCCAAAATGAGGTCTCAAATTTTTTATAAGGACCTAATTAATCTCCTGCTTTATTGCCTACCATGTCCTGTCGGATACCAGCCGACCCAGCTGTGAATGAGTGCCTGCCTACGAACAAATAATTTTGACAGGATCCTAGTTAAATATTTAAACTGCTTTTGAAATCGATTGTCGATCAGAACTGATTGTATCTAATATCTTTCATCTAGGGATGGTTTAGTCCTGGACAAGTCTTCGTGCTAGACGAATACTGTGCTAGATATGGTGTGCGCGGTTGTTATCGTCACCTGTGTTATTTATCTGACCTACTGGATCGGGCCGAAAAAAATTATATGATTGATCCTACGCTGATACATTATTCGTTTGCATTTTGTGCCAGTCACGTGCATGGGAACAGGTATGTATCCTTCAAAAACCCTGAAGAGGTTTTGAAAAAAAAAGCATTGAACTGTTGCTCTCTTATTTCTACTTAGACCGGATGGAGTGGGAAGTATAACGCATGAGGAGAAGGAGAAATTTCAAGAAATCAAAGAGCGTCTTCGTGTACTCCTTGAGTATCAAATAACCAATTTTCGATATTGTTTTCCATTTGGACGACCGGAAGGCTCGTTAAAGGCAACACTCTCGTTATTAGAGCGCGTTCTGATGAAAGATATTGTTACACCTGTGCCACCGGAGGAGGTTCGTGCCATGATTAAGAAAAGTTTGGAAACAGCAGCATTGGTTAACTATACACGATTGTCATCCGAAGCGAAAATTGAGGGTAAGTACCTACTTCTCTATTGTCTTTTGTTGACTCCTTTGTGGGCAGTAGGGCATCAATTCGTTCTCCTTTTTCTTCTTCTTGTCTTTTTCCGTTATTGCATACCGTCGGACCACCAACTAAACAACTCCCTGTCATGAGAGAACTAGCCTAGAACCGTTTCACCCATTACTTCGGACTAGTCCTCCTGCTCTTCCCGCTTTGGGAGCTTTTAAGTCAGGCAATTTCTTTCACCAACAGAAGGGGAGGGGACGAAGGGAGTTGTTAGTTCAGGGAACCCCTTGCCATCTGGTCCCTCCTCTGGTAATACGCAATACGACTCCAGCTGCCAGCGCTCCTCAGCATCTCTCTGACAACGTTGTCTGGAGGGAGCTCTTTGTGTCTGCCTAAAGCTGCTGATCCGCCATAGAGCAGAACGTTTACAAGTAAATATAGGGCCCCCAATATTCGCCATTAGCTAACTCAAGGCTGAGACCCCAGCTGCAGTCCTGCTTGCTGCTTTTTTTGGGTTGCTCGAAGAAGCTCATCTTCGAGTCGAGCATTAAACAAAAGTATTTAACCGCTGGCTTTGACTCTATAGTTAACTCGCCGATCGGGAGAACGCAAGGTCAGGATTCTCTTTCTGGTGCGCCTATTTCACAGTGCGTCCGGCAACAAGTGCCGCAACGTCGTCTACATAACTCACCAGGTGCAACTCTTCGGGCATGTCGAGTCTCAGCAGACTATCGTAGGAAGCGTTCCAGAGGTGCGGCCCTAGGATGGATCCCTGTGCTACTCCCGACGTGATTTCCATCCTCCTTTGGCCCTCTAGCGTCTCATAGAGCAGGAACCGGTCTTTCAGATAATCCCTCAATATCCGCAAAAGATAGCTTGGCACGTGAAAGGACTTCTCTAGCGTGCCTAGCATATCTGTCTATCTTACGGAGTTGAAGGCATTTGCGACATCAAGCCTTATAAGAAGCACTATCCTTCGAAATCGGCGGCTGTGTCGGCTGTGAATCGCTCAGCGAGTTGACTCCTGATCAGTTTTTCGAGCACTTTCCCGGCCGTGTCAAGTATACACATCGGTCGGTTTGCAGACGGCGGCACGACTTAGAAGTCCTTAGAAGTCCTTTCTTTGCAGTTCTTCGTTGCACCATGGGACCGTTTTACCGCGTTGGGATCGGGAAATAGGACAAACCTCATCAAGGCATTCTAAAAGTGTGCAATTCAGAGTTTCCAATTGATCTTCTATCGCCAAAGGAGTTCCTAGTCACCTAGGCAGCTTCTTTTGCCGAGTCTTCCTCTCCCGTATTTTGGAAGAGTTAGTGGCAACAGTGTCAGGGACAAGCTGGCCGTAATCGAAGGGTACTTCAAAAATATCCACGCTATGTGCACTGGCAGAACTAGAATTGACAGAACAGTCTACAAGGCAATTACAGAGTTTGAAAATGGTACACACATCAAGAAAGATGCGGGGGGGGGGGGGTTTTAAAGAGGGGCCGCGTGAATTTACGTTGTACAACTTCAAGGGCGCGACAAACACGTTACGGAAGGGAGGCCGGACTACATAGCAATGTTCAAGAATGTTTCTGAAAAGGGTGTTGGAAAGTGTTAAGGAAGGCTAAATTGACACAAAGCTGGAGGGGGAACGTAGGATAAACCCAGACATTTTGGAAGCTCGATTGATGATGTCAATGAATTGGGAACTGAAACGAAGTTTGTCATCGAAAGGGGTCGGGGTCCGCCAAGAGAGTAGTAATAGGATGTTGGGGAGGGTTTAAGTGAATAGCACACCCAGTGGCATTTGCTGACATTCAGTGTTAGCCGAACACCAACGGATCAAAGAATCACGGTTGGACTGAATTAAGGCATTTAGCAATGAAGTTGGTAAAGATCAAAAGGTTTGAAGCAGTAGATCGGTGTTTCACGACACCATGCTGTTCTTTCACAATCTTATTGTGAACTGCGCGGTCAGCCAGTCCTAGACATATGTCTCAAGGATTTTGGAGCCACACAAAAGACGAGAGATAGGACAATAGTTCACATCTAATGAAGGATCACCGCTCTTGACGACAGGGATGATAAGCACCTCTTTGTAAAGTGGAGGAAAGTATTCTTCTAAAGTCGTGTTGAAGATAATACACAGAGGAGGGGGGGGGGAAATGTGTTGTTTACAGATAACAAGGAAGAGGTTAGGAAGCCTATCGGGACCAGGTCCGACATTCCGAGATTACCAATGAGGAACCCAACTAAGAAAGGCGTGAGGAGAGGAATGGCGAGCGTTTCGGAGCAGCCTGGATCAAAAACGGAAGAGAAGTAAGAACAGAGACGGTAGCAAAGATTGGGTAGGGTTACGGGAATAGCGAGTGTGGGACCAAAACCGTTTCAAGTTACCAAGGGCGACCTGGACGCTCAACAGGTATCTCTTATGCGCTACTTTGATCTTCGACTTCATAGTGGAGTGCAAAGCTTCGAAACTTTTTCCGCAAAGTACGTTTCAGGCGGATTTTAGTCAGGATCTCCGTGGTGAACCAATTTAGACGTTA
This sequence comes from Hermetia illucens, assembly GCF_905115235.1. Taxonomy (NCBI): domain Eukaryota; kingdom Metazoa; phylum Arthropoda; class Insecta; order Diptera; family Stratiomyidae; genus Hermetia; species Hermetia illucens. The sequence continues at coordinate 10,254,133 of NC_051855.1, read as the reverse complement.
CAAACTGGCTTTCCAAAAATTGAATTTAACAAAATTACGCGCAGTTTTGACATCTGTGCGAGGGAGCTCTACATGAAAGTCAAGAGTGGGTGGTTGATCTTTATTTTTGACATAGGTGGATGGGCGGGGAAATAGAGAGAGGTGGCGCTTGGGGAGGTTGGAAAGGAAGAGATCGAGAGTACGGCCCAAGAAGTTTTTGGAGGTGTTGAAATTTGCGGCAGAACAAGTGTTCATAAAGGGAGAGAAGGGCAGAGTGAAGAGGTTGTTGGAAGCGATAGGAAGGCCAGGACGACTAGGCCAGTTGAGCATGGGAGGTTAAAATGTCTGCAGAGGAAGAAAGGGGGGAAGGGAATTTAGCAATTTTTCGTACAGTTGGGAAGGGCTAGCGTAGGGGACGTATATACAAGATACAATAAACCAGTGGTAATTACGCGGGGAGACACGTAAGGCAACATAACCGTATGGTGGGTGAGGAGAGTGAAGTGGTTGTTGGAAGCGATAGGAAGGCCAGGACGACTAGGTCAATTGAGCATGGGAGGTTAAAATCTCCGTTTTACTGTCAAAATTCCTAAAGACTAATGGGTCGAATATTTGGACCCGGGGAACCTCTCCAATTTACCTATTATCAAGCTTGTTCTCTAGAGTCGAAATTCAAATCAATTTTTCCTGTTTTCTCGTACAACCTATTTTACAGAAGATCTTCGTAACGAAATGGTTGCCGTGCCACCAACGAAAAAACTAGAGGATCTTATACATTTGGCTGAACTCTGCGTGGACCTATTGCAGCAAAACGAAGAACACTACGCCGAGGTAAGTTTTAAAATTTAGATTTCATTGTTTTCTCGAAGACATTTTAATTAGATAGATGAATCAATCATAATATGGGATGCCACTTTTCACCCACATAACGTAATAATGGTGATAAATGCGAGGTGGAGGAAGAGCGAAAAAAGGACTCTGACAGAAAAATCCAGAATTGAAAGTTCAATCTGATTTTAGGATACTCTTTGTCAATGTGGTAAATGGTAGACTAGTGAGAGAGCCATTGACTTCTGGGCTCAGCGTTGTCAATAAATGTTAATTTGGTTTTTTGGTTAGTCAAGGTTCAAAACCTCGTGCAAGGTGCCTAAGTAACCTTTGCTACAAATGCTTTCTCCTTATCCGAGAAGGGGAATATTAGGAGCTTTCTGACACTTGTTTTTATATTGAGTCTTTGGAAATTGGTAGGATTATCCAGGAATCTAGAATTGGAGACTATTTCGAGCGGATTTCGGCCGTCTGTTTGGTTGCTTGAACGGCACATCACAGTATACAAACTCTAATCCAAACCCTATCGAAAAGGATCTGAGGCCATCTGTAAGGACCCAGGTCAATTAGGCTATAGATGAGAAACCAGGGTAAGCTTCCTTGAACTCGAGTTGAGCCGTATAAAACAGTAAGTTCATCAAGTATTCCGAAAAGCACCAAGGACATTTTATCCTGGGACCTGAGTAGTCCCCGAAAACTCAAACTGATTAATCTTATTCAAAGTTGCCTTCCTGCGGGCGAGTGTGTCGAGTGTGTCGTGACCTCCACTTTCACTGTTCACTTCTTTTTTTACACTTAAACTCTTTAGTTCTCCAAGGTCGAATGCTGTCTTTCTACAACATTAGACTGCGGATAATATGCCGTCGTTTGCAACTTCTTCACATTCAAAAGTTTACATAAAGACTTGAAAACCTCACCTGTGAAATTTGCCCCTTGATCCGTCACACACCTTGGCCACTGTATTAGCTTCTTGGTCAGGCAGTGCAGCGAAATCCACAAACCTTGTCAAGTCGTTCACCATCGGCAGAATGTACTTGTGACCCGTCGGGGTCTCAGGCAAGGGTCCCACCAAATCGATATATATCTTATCGAATGGCGTATCCGATACCGAAGTAACCACCAACGGCATCCTCGTTTGACGATGATTCTTGTTCTTCTGGCATTTGAGACACTTGGCCACATGTCGCTGGACGTCTTTTTTCATCCCCTTCCACCTGAAAAACCTTCTGACTCTAGCGAAAGTTTTGCTGGCCCCAAAGTGGCCTCCGAACCGTGAGTCATGATAGTCTCTAAGGACTAGCCGTACTTCCTCTGGACTCCTTATTTCTTGCACGTCTTGCCTCTCTCGGACCTTAGGCTGCCCTAACTCCTCCTTACCAGTGCGCTTTTCATCTTCTACTTGCACCTGTCCTCTTGATCGCGTTATCACTAAGCAATCAGACCCCGGCTCTGCTGAGGCTTCTCGCTGTACCACGGCCCGGCTTATATAGCAATTCGTAATCATACTCAGACAACTTCTGTTGAAACCGAAGCATCCGGCTAGTGGTGTCTCTAGCCTTTAGCATTCCCTTCAACGGTTGTGATCCGTGAACAATTTAAATGGCCTCCCCAGGAGGTAACAACGGTAATTTTTTGTCGCCCATGTCCGTGCCAAAAGTTCTCGCTCAGAAGTTGAGTAATTCCTCTCCGCTGGGTTCAGCATACGACTCGCATACCCCACTGGCCGTCCCTCCTGTTCCAGTATCGCACCCAGAGCTTCTCCACTAGCGGATACGCCAAGACGGGCGGCGAGACTAGTTCTTTCTTCAACCTCTCAAAAGCCTTCTCGCACCCTTCATCCCATTCAAACTTCACATTTTTCCTCACCAGGCGATTAATAGGCGCGGCAATATTCGCAAAACCGGGTACCAATCTTCTATAGCAATTGGCCAACCCAAGGATGGATTTTATCTGCTTGGGGGTTTTTGGCCGTGGGAAATCCCTGACTTTCTCTGTTAGTTTGGGATCGGGTCTAATTCCATCTTCTGAGCAAACGTGCCTCAAGTAAGTTATCTCCTTTCGCAGGAACTGACACTTCGCTGGCTGAAGCCTCAGCCTGGCTTCACGGAATCGTTGGAATATCTCTCTCAATTTTCGGTTGTGCTCATCCAGGTTTTTGGAAAACACGACTACATCATCCAGAGATACAAAGTATTTTATACCCTGTAAGCCTGACAAAACCTGGTTCAGCAAAGACTGGAAAAATGCAGGAGCAGTTTTAATACCAAAAGGTACCCTCTTAAACTGCAGGTGCTGGTACAAGAAACTGAATGCGGCTTTACACCTATCCTCCTCATCGATAAGCACTTGGTGGTACCCTTGCGCCAAATCGAGTGTAGAGAAGTATCTAGAGTTCCCAAGTTCATTCAAGATATCCTTAATCCGTGGCAATGGATATGACATAGGTACCACTTTAGTGTTAAGGTCACGGAAATTTACACATAGGCGAAAAGTTTTTTCCCCGCCCTTTAGCTGCTTGTTCGGTACCAGAATGAATGGGGAGTTGTACGGACTATCACTTGGCTCAATTATATCGTCCTCCAAAAGTTTATTGATCTGCCGATTACATTCATCCCGATGAGCCTGCGGTATCCGATACTGTGGCTTATTTGCAGGCACCGCGCCCGGCAACAGGGGTATCGAAAAAGCCTTTACTTCCGTGTACGGCAACTTGTCCCCAGGGAGTAGGAATATATCTCCATACTCCAGGCACAACTGAGTAATGCTATCCCTCTATTCCTGATTAAGATTCTTCGATAACTCCAGTATCTCCTTTAACTGCTTAAGTCTGTCGGTGTTCAGATGTCAGCTCGGTCCTTCCTCCGACCGCCAGAGTTTATAGTCAGACAAATACCGGAACTCAGGCCTAAGATTCCTAAGCTTCACTTCCTTCTCATTCACGTTGATGAGGCCAATGAAAACCGTCCCATTTCGAGGTTTCACTACGGCATTACTTATAAATACACCCGGCACTACTTCCTGACGAAGACAAATTCGGGTCTCTACGGGTAACTCAACGATCCTTTCCTCCCTAGGACCTACCCTAATATTTTCTAGCTCTGCTTCCCCTCGTGTGGAACCTTCCCAGTTTTCAAGCTCCGACGCTATGCTGTTGCTGCTTTTTTCCGCCCTCTGCAGCTCTTCCATTGTTATTCCTGTATCCTCCGTCACAGCTTCCGCACTCTTACCGTGCAACTGCTTCGAGCCTATTTGAATTTTCTCATTCCTTATTTCGCCACTTTGTACCGACGCAAAATTCCTTTCACAGTCTTCATTCAACAATGACCGAACTACTGTCCCCTCCAGTTCGCCCTCGTCGGTTTCCTCAGTATCTTTCTCCGTCCTCTGAGAAGAATTATGTACTCCACGATGCGTATTAACCTGTCCGTAAGCCTTCCTGGATACCGCTAAAATTCCTGAAATACAAGCAATGATGGCGCGCCCCTGCAAGAAGTCCCTCCCTAAAATTCCATCATATAGGAGGGACTCCTGGTTCTCAACCACATTAAAATCACAATTGTGCCATTCCGAACCCAGTTTCACCCGACCTTTACATCTGTCAAGGGTTTTCCTTTTTCCCCCAAACAGTCCACTAATCCTAATTTGTTCGGTTATATCTAAACCTACTCCTTTCCTCACTACTGAATCTCCCTCAAGGACGGCTTCTACTCGTTTTTTGATTGGTTCTGTTCCGCCAGGTACTTGCGCAAACAATTCGAAGGGTCGTGATCCCGCGTAGCGCAAAAGTCGCAATACTGTGGCAACCCCTGCTCGCTAATATGTTGCGCCCCCTCATCATCCTGTAATCGTACAAAGTTTACGCTACGTCGACCCTGCTGGGAAGACCGGGGAGATTTCTGTCGAGAGCATTGTCCCGAGGTATGTCCGTACTTCCGGCAGTGAACGCAAAAAGGCTCAACCTGTCTCATTCTACACTCCCTTGCCCGGTGGCTGAATTTCCCACAATTGAAACAATCTACAATTTTCCCTTTCCTGCCAAGGGGTGGTTCTGAACTCGGCGAAGGACATTGCCGGGGATCCTGTTCAGCCGAGGAGGAAGAAGTGTTATTGTGATTGCTGACATTATTAGAGACCGGTGGGTACTGTGCAGATTCCAAAGGTGGCTTGTAGTTTCCCCCGGTCGTATATGACATACTCCCGAAAGGAATCCTGCTGGTAGCCTCAAAGCTACTTCCCGGAAACTGTCCGAAGGGGCGATCACTGAAACGCGAATAACCTAAAAGCCTTCGGCAGTCGTCCTCATAACAAATGGCATCTGCTTTAGCTTGTTCCAATGTCGTGAAACTTCTACCCACCAGATGCCCTCTTGTACCATCATTCAATACACCTACCTTAAAAGCACCGATACAATCGCGCTCAAATTCTTTTTTAAGACCTTCATCACCCCCAGGATACTTCACGCTAATGGCATCCTGCGTCCGTTTTAGCAATAAGCTAACCCGCTGCGCATATTCCTCCAGTTCCTCTCCGGGCCGCTGTTTGCACATTTTAAGTTCATCTCGAAGGAGTAGAGAAGGAGAGGGCAATAAGGGGGGGGGGGGGGGGAAGAGGAGCAATGGTGATGCGGCTCGTCTTGATTTGGTTCGTCACTTCTCTCGTCCCTAAACTTACCCTGAGTGCAGTCGAGAGGTTCTCAAATCACCATCTAGCGGACGAAATCATGGTTTAGGCTTTAAGAGAGCAAATAATCCCAGTAAATGTAACGACAAAATCCTCTCTCTCTCTCTCTCTCGTGGAGACTAAAAATTCTGCAGTTGCCAATGAGGGAAACAGTCCCCTCGCATCTCAAAGGGAACGTTGAATTAAGAAAAAATCCAATGAAAGCACGCCCAGGTGAGAATCACGCTTGTAAAGAGGGTGGAATACACGTAAATGTTCACTGAAAAAAAAAATCTACAGAGAGACCAAATCGCCAAATTTCCGGCTACCTACACTGGAAGGTTTCAGGTTAGTTTTCTGATGACGGGGAGGGGTTTAGTTGGTAGCCTGATGGTGCACCGTTGCGTAAATGAATTCACCTACTCTACCCACAAAAAATCCTATATCTACAACTTTGTAACTCCAATAGAATGGGGACCTTAAAGACCACGCCTTCTTAGACATCTGAGGCAAGAGGAACATTGATCGATGATGTGGTTCGTTTTAGATCCTCCCTTTCGATCGCGGCACTCGGGTCTAGAGTTTACGGCTCTAGGCGTGCGGTCGAGCCATTATTTTTTATTTTCATTCCAGTTTAGCTCGCGTGGTGTTATTTCGGTAGACTCGCGCGAATCCCCCTGTTTGTTTTTCAGAATCCGGTCGGTCATCGGAAAGGACACGTCAATTTTGGTATAATACCACGTGAAGGATCGAAGACCCCCCCCCCCCCCCCCCCCCCACATTCCCGAGGCAGGCTAGTACAGAGGCATGCAGGGGCGTGTCGATGGAGCACTTCGATGGAACGGCGGATCCTCATCGTCAATTTCGCCATCATTTTAGGTTTATGAGATAGGTCTCCCCTCTTGGTCGTCTCCGGCCAATCAAGATGGTCTTATGATCACCAATCAATCCCATGAGGTCGCCGGTCAACAATCAAACTGACCAACTGATCCACATTCTAACATCTATTAGCACTTATATGAATCAGAGATAGTGCTAAAAACTGGAACCGATATGGGCAAAGCGTTTCAATTAGATTAAAGGGTTTAAAAAATCTAGATTCGGACCTTGAAACATATTTGAGTACATTTGCCCTTTTCAGCGCCATCTGATTAGTCTTTTTGTAAGGTCACTAAAGGATGGCTCAGCGGGAACAAGTCATGTCGAAAATAAAACATCCCCCATCCAAGGATTAACTGCCTCCTACAGTGCTTAACCTTGACGACTACTCCCTATGTTTTCACGGCTGATGTTTTTTTAGCCTTTCTCACGTTCGCTAGTGCGGTTGGCTCGTCGTGATAAGTTGCCTTATTTTGTTCTATCAAATACTGTCGCGAGGCTTTCCAATCCCCACCTAACATATCAGCCACCGTTGTTTCGCCTGGCTTTTTTATCCGCTTACCATCGACTTCGACGTTCATACCAATCTTGGCAAGTGAATTCTCCTTAGCGCGAAATACGTGACCATACCTTCGAAGATGCCTCTCTCTATTTCCATGGTCGGTGCAACCAATAGCAAATATCCTCATTTCGGGTGCGATCAAGGCGTGTTACGTGACAAATCCAACGTAAAATTTTCGCCTCCATTACCACGAGACGCTGTTCATTGCCTTTTATAGTCGGTCAATACTCAGGGTCCGGATAGCTGAGTGGTTAGAACACAAGGTTGTCCTACGGAAGGTCGTGGTTCAAATCTCACTGGAGGCGTTTATTTTTTATTTCCCCAAACCTGGTTGTGCGTGTTAGCATCATAACCAAGTAGAACAGTACCGCTTGCCTCTCGCAATATTTCGTCAATCTAAGGGATGTATCTACTATAACTATGATTTAGGATAGCGCAAGCTCTTGGCTGATTTTGCTTCGGTAGACCGACGATTCCTAAATCAATACTATTTCAAGGTAATTTCTGGAAAGTACTGCAGACACGTGTGGCGCCTCGCCTAATCCAATAGGATTGTTGTGCCAACGATTATTATTATTATTTCTTCCTAAAGACTTATATACCAATCTCAGGCGTCCTCTTACTAGTCTCTGTCTTCTGATTATTGATGCTTACCATGTTGATGGTATTCACAGCAGGTCAATATTGGGCTTGGCAGCGCTGTCGTACTTTTCAACTTCTTCTTCCTTAAATGTTGTCTCCAAGTTGTCAGTTAATACTACACAAACGTGGCACCACTTGACGTACCAGTTTTTGTAGGATATTGGTCCTGCCTGTTAGTTGTTGTTGTTAATTTCGTAGTTACGGTGAATCTAAGAGGCTAGGGACAGCCACAGCGCTCAGGCCTAATATATTAAGCCATTGTATTGTATCTAGATTATTGTGCAACACCCTCGTCGGCTATTCGAGTCCAAACACTATAAATACCTTGTATAGGCGAGGTCCCTCATAAACGTTCACGCCCTAACAGAGGAGACTGCAGACTCGAAGCCTATCTTAAGTATGGTATCAAAATCATACTTGGAGATTTCAACAGTCACGTAAGGACGGAGCCCGTATTCAGGCGATAAGTCGGCTCCCATACCTTACATAGGGATACCAATGATAATGGACTCCGGATCATTCAGCTAGCAGTATAGCACGAAATGGATGTCGAAAGTATCTGGTTTGCGCGGAAAACGGTCCACAAACACAGGTGGGCCTCTCCAGACGAGACCACTTTCAACCAAATTGACCACGTCCTGATCGAATGCCGCCACTTCTCAGCCTTGTTGAATGTCAGAACATATAGGGGGACCAATATAGAGTCGGATCACTATTTCGTTGGCATAGTGCCCCGAGCCCGAAAAACAACACCACCCAGAATCCCCTCTGACAATTAGGTGAGAGTTAGCACTGAAGTCATCCACAACACAGCCCTCCACAACACCTATAGGAGGGAGATGGATACCGCAATAACCGCGGCTAACAGATTTCCTGGAGATGAAGCATCAACGAATGATCTTCACAACCCTTGAAGAATGTTACCACTGATACGGCCGCAAACATACTAGGTCCCAGCTGCAAGAAAAGTCGGAACGGCTGATTCAACGATGAATGTAAGCTAGCAACGGAAGGGAAGAATGCTGCATACTGAGTAATGCTGCATTCTCAAAGAAAGCGGGCACGCGCAGAAACCTATCATGAACTCCGTCGAACAGAGAAGCAACTATACAGGCGGAAAAAGAACCCTGGGAGAACTAACAGATCTGTGAACTTGAAAAATGCAGGGAGCAACCGCACCAGCGGATGGAGAAACACCGTGAGAGGCATCGCCCTCTTTACATTGCCTTTCTGGATCTAGAGAAAGCGTTTGACCGTGTACCACACCAACTCATCTGGTATGCTTTACGACAACACTTCGTGCCAGAAGAACTCGTGCGCTGGGTTCAATTGCTCTACCACGATCCGAAAAGTAAAGTTCGAAGTATGGCGGGTGTATCAAAACCGCTTCGTGTCTCTGTTGGTGTTCATCAAGGAAGTGCCCTCTCACCACTCCTCTTTGTCCTTGTTATGGGCACCGTCACACGGGATATCCAACGTCCAGCGCCCTACACACTGCTTTATGCAGATGATGTTTTCCTAGCATCACACGGCAAAAATGATCTCGAGCAACTTGTTCAAAAATGGAATGATCGCCTCATGCAACACGGTCTCAGATTGAATTTAAACAAAACTGAATTTTTGACGACCGATCCCCATGAAACAGGCACAATCACTGTCAGCGCCAGTGATCTGCCCAGAACTGAGCGATTTAAATACCTCGGGTCAACGCAATCAGCCAATGGAGAACTGCGTTATGAAACTGCTTCACGCATTAACGCAACCTGGATGAAGTGGCGTTCCACAACTGGTGTCCTTTGTGATCGACGTATCAACGAACGTCTCAAATCTAAAATTTACCACAATGTCGTCCGTCCAGTCGCTCTCTATGGTTCTGAGTGTTGGCCGACCATAAAAGACAATGAACGGCGTCTTGCGGTAATGGAGATGAAGATGCTACGTTGGACTAGTAGCGTCACACGTTTAGATCACATCCGAAATGAGGATATCCGCGATCGTTATGGGGTTGCACCGATCGTGGAAAAGTTGCGAGAGAGGCGTCTTCGATGGTATGGTCACGCAATTCATGCAAACGAGAATTCACTTGCCAAGATTGGTCTGAACATCGAAGTCGATGGTAAACGACCAAAAGGTGGCTTGATACGCTGGATGGGGGGGGGGGGGGGGGGGGGCCTCGTGATTCCACCCAGATCAGGCATTCAATAGAGTCAAATGGCGAAACCGATCACGACGAGCCGACCCCGCTTGCGAACGGGACAAAGGCTGAAGAAAAAAGAAGAAGAGCAAATAAGTTTAGACCATTGCTTGGTTTTCCATCTTTTTATATTTATACGTGTGTTCGAATTTATAAGGTTCAGGTAAAAGACTAACAGATAAAAAAAGATTCGACGCTCTTTCTCATCGAGTAATCTAGCCGCGGCTGCAAACTTCTTACCTGTTTAACACTGTAATTTCTGAACGACTCGGAATATCGAAAAATCCCTTTGCCCACATATGCTCCACTATATATAGATACAATTCAAGCAAAAAAAATCGATTTCTCCCACCCGACACACGGGATGACCCCCTTAATATGGAGCCGTTATTGACTTCAGTGTTTTTCTGCGATAACTCAAGATTTTCCAGTTGTATGTGCGCATCTATACATCTCGTCTGTCAAATCGTTGCGCATTAACGATTTCAATTAACGTTCGTTGAAAAAAAAACCTTACACTGTATTGGTAATGGACGTTGTTTATGTTTTTAATGCCTGAAATTTATCTTTAGTTGTTTATGTAATAGAAGATACAATAAATATAGGCCCTACATCTACTGGTATGAACGTGAAACCTACATTTCACAAAGAGGGAATTCCAGCTTCAGTAGGAAAGGCGTTGTTGGACGTCTGGCTTTCCTATTTTCCAGGCAATGTCAGGTCCCTTTCTTTTTACCGGCAGCGGCAGCATAACTTCCTTTTTTCAAAACTCAATAAAAACTATTGTATGCATCGGAAAATATTTATTTATTTTTTATAATGTAGGTACATGTCTAAAGTTTTTATTTACATTGTTTTGAAGATCAAATCTGTTAGGTGACGTCCCCCATTCTCCATACATTGCGTAAATCGATTTCTGGCGTTTGTCATGACTCTTGTTAGCATAGCAGGTGTTATGTTGGCAATTTCTTCTTGGATGTTGGTCTTCAAATCTTGTAGGGTTCTTGGACGGTTCACATAAGCACGAGATTTCAAACCAACTCCAGTTCTTCCTTTTGTCGCACTTGCAGTTTGTCTGAATGTAGTGATCCATGGAACAATTGATTTGCGGTCTGGGACGGGAGCCAACGGGGTTAAATTAAAGCGATTCCGAAATGCACGCTGTGTTGCAATAACCGAACATCTGCTTGGAAAGTAAACCTCAACGGCAAAGGCACGCTCCTCACTATTCCAACGCATGATGGCGACTGAATCGTGTCGGGACAAAACTTTACAGTATCCCCTCTTGAACGAGACCACTAGCGCTCCGCTATGACATCAACTAACTGAGTGGCGTGCATTTTAAAAAAGGAAGTTATGCTGCCGCACCCTGTAGAAGATACAATAAACATAGGCCTTACATCTACTGGTATGAACGCGAAACCTACATTTCACATATACGGTAATTCCAGCTTCAGTAGGAAAGGCGTTGTTGGACGTCTGGCTTTCCTATTTTTTAGGCAATCTTAGGACCCTTTCTTTTTACCCGTTTATCCCCTGATATCGCGGCTCTGATCGGAGAGTGGAGAGTATCAAACGATATCACACTCTCGGATCACAGACGCATTGATTTCGTTATGGGCATGGATCCACCTCCACCCATTCCATTTCGGAATCCGAGGAAGACAGATTGGGTAATGTATCAAACAGAATTGAGCGCCCGAGTCACGATCCCTGGGAAGCACATCAAATCCATTACTGGAATTGAGAAGACAACCCAGATGATCACAACTAGCATGAGAGAAGCTTTCGAAGAAAGCTGTCCACTCAAGATGTCGAAAAAGGGTAAAACACCATGGTGGAACTCGGATTTGGCAAAACAGAGGAAAACGACAAGGATGCTCCTTAATCGTGCTCTGAAGGGTGAGTCAAGCACTGGCTGGAATCGCTATAAAGAGGCACAGGAGGCTCTAAAGAAGAGCATAAGATCGGTTAAACGATCACCTTGGAGACGCTTTTGCGGAGAGACTAACTCTCTTGAGGCAACCTCAAAGCTGAAGCGGATTCTGGTCAAAGAACGTAGCCAGAAACTGGGTTATTTACGTTTACAGAATGGGAAGTACACAGAAAGCGATGAAGAAACGGCAAATCATTTGCTTGAAGTACACTTCCCAGGCAGCATCCAAAATCTAATCTCGGGGTCAACAGGTGCATACAGCCCTCAACCGAGAGACTGGAATCTGGCATGCAAAGTAGTATCACTGGAGCGAGTGAAATGGGCATTTAACTCCTTCCATAGATACAAGTCTGCAGGTCCGGATGGCATCATCCCTGTGCTAGTAATATAGAAGGAATGGATGCCCTGGGTCTACATATTCGTAATATATATCGCGCATGCCTAGCACACGCTTATATTCCAAATAAATGGCGGGATGTGAAGGTGTTGTTCATTCCCAAACCAGGAAAACCCACCTACACAGACGCAAAAAGCTTTCGACCGATCAGCCTAACGTACTTTCTGCTAAAAGGACTGGAAAGGTTAGTAGATCGGTTCATAAGGGATACACACATTCCTAAATGGCCACTTCACCGTAGGCAACACGCCTACCAGAAAGGCAAATCCACGGAGACAGCACTCCATGAACTTACGGCAAAAATTGAAAAGTCGATGTCCGAAAAAGAATACGCCTTAGGCGCATTCATGGACATCGAAGGTGCCTTCAATTATGCCTCATTTGCGGCAATTTGTGATGCGGCGGGACAGCATGGAATCGAACCGCTGCTAATCAGTTGGATCCTTCACATGCTGGAGTGGAGAAAAATCCATATATCGGTCGGCCAGAAGTCTATTGAAGCAGGTTGTCTCAGGGGCTGCCCACAGGGGGGGTTCTCTCTCCACTGTTATGGCTCTTGGTGATGGATACCCTGCTGTGGCTCCTGGAGGACAAAAAAGTCTTCGCGCAAGCATTTGCGGACGACCTAGCCGTAATAATTACCGGCAAGTTTGCGGACACAGTATGTGACCGCTTGAATGCAATTCTGCATGTAATCCACAGCTGGTGCCTCCGCAACGGACTCACGGTGAACGCTAGGAAGACTGGACTAGTTATGTTCACTAGGAACATCAGGTGGGGTAGCTATACGCTACCCACCTTAGCAGGGGCGGAAATCCAGCTGGCACAAACAGTCAAGTACTTAGGAGTACATTTCGACTCCAAGTTAACGTGGAAGCATCATATCCGGGAACAATATCAGAAATCCTGCATGTTGCTCTGGTGCTGTAGGAATGCGATAGGTAAGACCTGGGGACTTTCACCTAAACGGATATATTGGATGTATACATCCATAATAAAACCCAACTTTGGCAACAGCAGGAAGCTGCTAACACAGATTCAGAGACTTGGTTGCCTAAGTATCATATTACTGGAGCAATGAGTACTACGCCGACTGCGGTACTTGAAGCTATCCTAAATTTACCCCCCATTCACTTGGAGGTGAAACGGAAAGCGGCCAACGACGCATATAGGCTCGATACCATTGGGGCATGCGTCTATCTGGAAATTCCTTGAAAAACGTCCGGTACCCCTGATGCCGACCGATCATATGGTTTCCAGATTCGTCTTTAAAAAGACATACACTGTCGTAATCACCGAAAGAGAAGAATGGTCGACAAGTGGCCATGAGTCTTTTCAGATTACAGACCATGACAGGTCAGTCATGGAGGGTGGATCGGGTGCAGGGGTGTTCTCGGAGAATCCGATTATAGAACTGGCCCCACCCCTCGGAAAAATGACAACCATATTCCAGGCGGAGATATATGCCATTCCATTGGCAGCAGAAGAATGTCTGCGACAAAAATGGAGGACAGACAGACAGACTAGCTCGCCGAGGGTCTGGATCCACAATGGTGGAGCCAGAACCAGCTCTTGGAATCCGACCACCTACTGTCAAGTCTACTTTGAAGGGTGAAATTGCAAGGATTCACGCAACCGAGTGGAAAAATTTGGACTCTTGCCGGCAAGCGAAAATCCTTGTGAAGGAGCCTAGGGCCACTAGAGCGGCATTTTTGTTGTCTCTTAAGAAGTCGGACATGAAAACCCTAGTAGGACTTTTGACGGGACACTGCTCCTTAAACTACCATATGGAAAAGATTGGGGTAGTGGTTTCGGCTGTGCAGCCAATGTGAGGAGGAGGAGGAGACGGCCCTGCACTTTTTATGCAGCTGCCCGGCATTCTCAGATCTCAGACGAAGACACCTTGGTAAGGTTTTCTTCAATGAAGAATCTGCACTCTCTCTGCCTCTGGAGAATGTTCTCAGATTCGCTAAAGCCTGTGAACACCGTAGGCGGGAAGCCATTGAATAGGCAACTACGGGGATAGTACAATGGGTCTGATAATGGCCTGAGTGCTCGGAGTTGCGGCTCCCCCCAGTTAACTAAACTAACTAACTACCCGTTTATCTATCTGAAATATATTGTTTTTTTTTTTAAATAATCCTGATTTCAGTTGACTTTAACTATATGCGAAGCACGGTTATCGCGAAGGATATGCTAGGACTTATCGGTTATATGGGTTTGTGGAGTTGCACAATCTTTATATGATAACTTTCGGTCTTACGCGTTTGACTGTCTGTGACATGCGGTTTTGGTGGTATATGTCCCTATTTCATGTGCTGTCAGCTACCTCGCTGAATAGGCTTTTTCATCCAGTTCACTTGACCCCTACTTGATCAAAGGGTAGTCCAGTCACCAGTAGAACTAGTAACACTTCTTCATTCTTTAAACATTCAACATCAAAGTGCTCATTTGGGCCGGCAGGATCACCACGATCCTGGGCCCTACAGTGGACGCTTTCACCCCATGGCATCCTTCAACTTTTATACTTCCAATACTATCCTTAACCCTTTGTTCATTTCCTCGGTTCATTTTAACGGTTGAGTTTTTCATTTTTCTTTTCCTTGTGAGAACTCGCTTTTGCGCCTTTTCTTTTCTATATAATTTCTTTGTTTTTTCTCTCTTGAATGTAGTTACGTAAACAAGATCCCGAAACAACGAATCAATCAACGGCTGGCAATACGGATGCTACAGCAAATAGTAGTGTGGGTTGTGAAGTTGATGGTAACGATCAAACGGCTGCGTCAAACAGTGGTCCTGGCGTTACCGCTAATAAAAAGCAGGGTTCATCGCCTACCCCATATCGATATTGCATGCCCACGCATGCTGTCTACACTGCCCCTGTACCAACGGCACGTAACTTGAAACAGTATAACTAATTTTTCAACTAGCATTATATAACGTTTAACAAAGATACAAGTAACAATTTATAAAGAAACCGACTCCATTTTTTATGATTTTTCTGTTAGTTTTGCTACAACAACCATAGAGTAACTAGACTAGGAAGCTACGCTTCATGTTTTGCTTTTTTTGATTGCCATTTGGCGAGTATATAATATTCACATTTGTACATTGTACATTTTAAACACACAAATACTGTGGACCATTTAAGATACTCTTCTAAATTCTGACGGCTTGAAAGAATCTTGAATTTGGTATCCTTTTGCGTGCCTGCACGGTATCAGGCGTGGTCGGAATGCACTAGTATCTTGCTCGCCTCTGCATTGGCTTGTGTTTTTGTGAACGAGATCTAAGCACATACTTAAAACTATTGACGAGAAATTAACTCGAAACTGCGGCGACCAGGGAAATTCGAAAAATGAAAATTCAAAAAAAAAAATATCGAAAATTCCAAGTTGCGGCACAGCAGTCTCTGCGCACTGTGCCTTCAGAAAAAGATGAAAGATACTTGCAACGGGTTTTTAATGCACATTCTTAAATGGTCAGTAGCTTTTCATACGATCGGATGTTTTTCGACTAACTTGAAAGTTTTCATTCAGTTTTTCTTTGTAGTTTTCCATAATATTCTATAACTAACGTACTATTCCGCATTCAATGCTTTTTAGTAAGTCTTGTTTCCTTACTCGTTCTATTCCCTTTGATTTTATGATTTCGTTCGATTCGAAACTATCAAGATTAACCAGTTATGATTCAACTCTTTATTCCAATAGTGGCTTCTGACAATTGATTTCGCCAGTACTTGCATCTTATTGACTGTATCTTTTAACAATGTCTCACTTTAGGCTTTCGCATGGTTCAGCGATCTGCTGGTCGAACATGCCGAGATATTCTGGTCGCTGTTTGCCGTGGACATGGATCGAGTACTGGCCGAGCAGCTTCCTGACACTTGGGATTCGTTCCCGTTGTTCCAGATTTTGAACGATTACCTTAGGACAGATGGTGAGTAATAGATATTAGTGAAAATTCCAGTTTGTATGAAGCTTCCGACGAAGCAATGATAACATATCAGTCCGCAGAACATGTTATTATAAACTCAAACTTAAATAAAAGATAAAATCCTGACCGACCCTTTCGAATCTTGGGTGTTCAACCCAAAAAGAGGAGTCCGTCGACCACAAGAGAAAAAGTAAATTGCTTCCCAAGTGGTCTAGACCGTCCTCAAGTGGATGCGGACTCTGGACTCCCAGCATCATCAACAACATAGACAAATCAAACTTAAATATTGGACACCATACTAGAAAGATCATCATCACCAACGGCGCAACAACCAGTATCCGGTCTGGGCCTGCCTTAATAAGGAAACCCAGACATCCCCGTTTTGCGCCGGGGTCTACCAATTCGATATCCCTAAAAGCTGTCTGGCGTCCTGACCTTTCAGGCAGGGTCTGCCTCGTCTTCTTTTTCTACCATAGATATTGTTCTTATAGACTTTCCGGGCTGGATCATCCTCATCCTTAAGTGACCCGCCCACCGTAACCTGTTGAACCGGATTTTATCAACAACCTAACGTTCATGGTATCGCTCATAGATTTCGTCGTTATGTAGGCTACGGAATCGTCCATCCTCATGTAGGAGGCCAGAAATTCTTCCAAGGATTCTTCTCTCGAACGCGGCCAAAAGTTCGCAATTGTCCCTGGTAAGAACCCAAGTCTCCGAGGAATACATGAGGACTGGCAAGATCATTGTCTTGTACAGTAAGAGCTTTGACCCCATGGTGAGACGTTTCGAGCAAAACAGTTTTAGTAAGCTGAAATAGGCTCTGTTGGCTGACAATAACCGTGCGAGGATTTCATCATCGTAGCTTTTATTGGTTGTGATTTTCGACCCAAGATGGGACTCTCAAAGTTGTAGTCTCCTATCTTTATTTTTCCCGTTTGGCCAGTGCGGTTTGATGTTGTTGGTTGGTAGGTTTTCGGTGCTGTCGTTGCCACCATATACTTTGTCTGGCCTTCATTGATGTGCAGCCCGAGATCTCGCAAAGCCTGCTTTGTACGTCTCGGGTGGTTCTTCCCATGATTTCGATATCGTCAGCATTGGTCAGTAGTTGGGTGGACTTAAAGAGGATCTTACCTCTTGCATTCACCTCAGCATCACGGATCACTTTCTCGAGGGCCAGGTTAAAGAGGACGCATGATAGGGCATCCCCTTGTCGTAGAACGTTGTTGATCTCGAATGGTCTTCAGAGTGATCCCGCTGCTTTTATTTGGCCTCGCACATTGGTCAGGGTCAGCTTAATCAGTCTTATCAATTTCGTCGGGATATCGAATTCTCTCATGGTCGTGTACAGTTTTGCCCTGGCTATGCTATCATAGGCGGCTTTAAAGTCAATAAAAAGATGGTGCAACTGATGTCGATATACCACCAGTTTTTCCATCGCTTGCCGCAGAGAGAAAATCTGATCTGTTGCTGATATCCCTGGAATGAAGCCTCTTTGGTATGGGCCAATGATGTTCTGGGCGTATGGGGCTATCCGGCCTAGCAAGATAGCGGAGAATATCTTATAGATGGTACTCAGCAACGTGATACCTCTATAATTGCTACACTGTGTGATATTTTTTTTTTGTTTTTTGTCCGTACACGGAGGTAGAAAATCTTAGAAGGACACGTCCGCCGCAGCTCCGACGGCCGAAAGGCGGAACTACAGCGGGCGCGTGTGGGATTCACACCCACTAGAAACCACCCCCGGTCTCTCCAGCCTCAGCCCCGCGAGACCACCTATGAGGCATTACTTCGCGGGGTAGGTTTGCTCTTAGGCACTCATCCTTCACCTATTTGCAGCTTTCCTCCTTCTTTGTTCCTTCAGCAACTCCTCCTGCATTTGGATGATTGCGGAGCCAACCGCAAGCCACTTCTCCTCGGACTCCAGCATCTCCGTAACCAAGCTTTCCGGGGTCCCGCTCTTGCCCAGCACCTGGTTTAAGCTCCTTCTCTCCATCGCAAATCGTGGGCAAGTGAAACATCACATGCTCTGGATCCTCCGGTATGCCATCGCATCTGGGACAGTCCGGAGAATCATCCAACCCAAAGCGGTGCAGATACTGCCTGTAGCAACCACCGTGTCCCGTGAGGAACTGGGTAATGTGGTAGTTGGTCTCCCCATGTTTTCGCTCAAGCCACACCCTAATGTTGGGAATGAGCCTGTGCGTCCACCGACCTTTCGCAAACTCGTCCCATCTACGTTGCCAGAGATCAAGCGACTCTGACCTTGCCGCATTTCTACGCTGTGCATGCCCCTCCATATGTCTTGCATTGCGCAGGACACTCATTTCTTTGGCCAGAATGCCAACCGGGATCATGCCTGCCACCACCAATACTGCCTCATCTGATGTGGTTCTAAAAGCACTGCAAACCCTCAAAGCCATCCGCCGGTAAACCGAGTTCACCTGCTTCCGTCTCTGCGAGTTTGCAAGCGCCTCTGCCCACACAGGCGACGAGTAGAGCAGGATGGAGCGCACCACTCCGGCTGCCACCAACCTCCAGCAAAGCCGACAATCGTAGTCCCCTCTGAGACGGGAAGAGCAAGCACCCCATTATACATGATATTCCACAACAGGGGACCAAGTACCGATCCCTGTGGTAACTGTGTGATATCTACCTTTTTATGTATGAGACAGATAGTACCTCATTGCCAATCGTCAGGCGTTGATTCGCTGTCCCATACCTTGAGCACAAGTTGATGAACCATTTGGTGCAACTGGTCGCCTCCATATTTAACCAATTCGGCTGTAATTTCATCGGCCCCAGGCGACTTATGATTTTTAAGCCGATGAATTGCACGGACTGTTTCTCCTAAACTTGGTGGTGGCAGTATTTGTCCGTCGTTTTCAGTTGGCGGGACCTCCAACTCGCCGATGTTCTGGTTGTTCAGTAGTTCATCAAAATACTGAACCCATCGCTCCAATATGCCCATTATATCGGAAATCAGATTTCCCTCTTTGTCTCGGCAGGATAAACATCGAGGTGTGTAAGGCTTCATCCTGCTGACTTGTTGACAAAACCTCCACGGCTGGTGTGGTTGCTCCTTGTACTTTTCTAGTTCAGAGACTTGTTGGTTCTCCGATGCTTCCTTTTTCCGTCTATGAAGTCGTTTCTCCGCTCGACGGAGTTTGTGATAAGTCTCTGCGCGTGCCTGCGTTCTTTGAGAATGCAATACTACTCGGTATGCAGCATTCTTCCGTTTCGTTGATAGCTTACATTCATCGTCAAACCAGCTGTTCTGACTCTTTCTGCCGCTGGGGCCAAGTGTCTTGTAATGATAAGAGTGGATATAAGAGGATCAGGTCGATCACCCTAAGTGGCCGACAACGACCTAGAGGGCAGAGCTATCCCAAAAATCTAAACAAATTGGCTAAGTTGGCCACGAAGGTCCGCCCGCAAAGATTGAAGGTCCGTCATGCGTGGGCCCGCACCGGATTCCAAAATAGACATTAAAAGGGACTTCGCGACGGTCTATCGAATGATAGGCGCCCCACGTTGGGCGCCATTTGTAATGTTTCGAGTGGAAATAGGAGGATCAGGTCGATCATCCTCAGCCGCCGATAACGACCTAGAGGGCAGAGCTATCCCAGAAATCTAAACAAATTGGCTAAGTTGACCGTGAAGGTCCGCCCACAAAGATTGAAGCTCCATGAAAGTGCTCGGTGGACACGTTCTTGCACGCCTCTGTGCTAGCCAGGCTTGGGAATGTCGGTGGGGGGGGGGGGGGGGGTCCTTTGACCGCTTTGATCCCTCACGCTTTATTATTACAAAATAGACATTAAAAGGGACTTCGCGACGGCCTATCGAATGATAAACAGAGCGCGAACTAAAATTGGAAAATAGAAAAGAGAAAAAAAACGGCTCGACCGCGCGCGTGGAGCCGTAAGTCTCCGGACCCGAGTGCCGCGATCAAGGAGGGGAAGATCCACGACGGATCACCGTCTCAATTATTGTCTCTTCCGCCTCAGATCTTATATGAGGCGCGGCCCCTGAGGTTCCCACCCTTCCTCGACATCCTCAGGCCAGTTTATCATTTTGAGAATGTCCCTATGAAAGTTCCGCGGGAGAAAGGAGGAAAAGAGAGGGAGGAAGGAATCCTGCAGTTCTTGCGGAGATTACATACAAGCAAAGATACTGGCGAAGGAGTAAAAATTAATAGTAGAGGGTAAAAGGAGTCCTTAGCGTTAGCTTCATGTCTAACGACTCCTCGGCTTGTTGTACCGATTGTTGATATCAGAGCTAAGAGCATGACCCTAATTTCAAAGACTGCTGGTTTAGGTTATCGATCAGCCGATAACAGGGGCAGCCCTATTAGGCGGTTTGCATATGAGCATGCTGTCCATGCATCCCGCATTGGAATTCGGGCGAGGTTTTTAACTTGAAAAAGCAAATGCTGGGGATACATTCCGACTTTTCCCCAAATTTAAACAACAGCGAGTTGCGGATACCAATTGCCAGCCTGGAGGATGTCGTCTCTCAGTGCAAGGCTTTAATGGCCGCTTGGCGGTCGGTCAGAATGGCCGAATGTTACGCTTGGGGCTGGGATCATACCTTAGTCATCGACGGGCTTCCAGTATCGACAGTACTTCCGCTTTGAATACACTGGCGAAACCTGGGAGACAATGCGACTCGGTTACACTATGAGTATTCGAGAAAACCTCCGCACTCTGACTCTCCAGACCATCTTTGCCTTGAAATCCAGTGCCAGTCTTCCACTCTGCCCTGCTTGGAAAATGCACAGTAAAGTTTCTCGTGAAATTCGGTTTGCTGGTGTCATAATACGTAGACAAAAGCCAGTTTTCCCGAAGTACTTCGTCTAGGATTTCACTATGGTCGTGGGGCTTCGCTGTCTAATATCTGGGTTCACATAGTCAGACAGCGCTGCACGCTACAACGCATTTAATGTGGAGGTCTATATGGATGTCGGGATAGCTGAGTTGTTAGAGCACAAGGCTGTCGTACAGAAGGTCGCGCTATGCTTGCAAAAGTTCTCTTGCAGGCATAGAAGGCTATACAGGTCGTCTTTACCTTCATTTCTATGTTGAATCTCCAATTTAGCTTTGGATCCAGGATTACACTCCGATATTTTGCATTGGAAGGGAGAACCAATCTTATCTTGGTGCTGAATAGCATCAGTTCCGTCTTGACTGGCTTTAGGACGAGCCCACATCTTGCGGCCCACAAGTATCCTTTTCGCAACGCTCCTTCCATGATGTCGCTCATAATGGACGAAAACAGCGGCTCGGTTTGCCTTTGAGGTAAGCGTGCTGGGACTTAGAGAAAGGTGTTCTCCCCATAATCGTCTTTAAGTGGATGTCTACGACACGTTCTAGAGTCATCAACACGAATGAGGTAAGGTTGATTGGTCGAAAGTTATTCACGGACGCATGGCTGAGCCTGCTCGTATGAAAACCACTCATCCGCGTCTCCGAGACTGTGGTACGTGTCCTAAGAGATACAGTTCCGGTAAATCTCGGCAAGCCGCGGTACAATTCTCCCTGCTGCTTCTTACATAACTGGCATTATCCGATCTGTATCCGTTTATTTGTATTCGGAGAAGCATTTTATAGTCCAGTCGATCTTATCCTCGGTAATTACTGATTTGATAGTCTCGCACGGCTGAGGTGGCTGCAAACCCTCCAGGCAAGGCACTAACACACAGTCCTCCTCGCTGCCGGGAAAGCGCTTTTGAACCAGCAGCTCCAAAGTTTCACCAGAAGGTTCCGTCCAGGATCCTTCCGACTTTTTAAGAAAGAATGAGCTCCTATGTTCCTTGGATAGCATATTATTGAACTTTGCGGATTCGCTGGTGTTTTCGATGTTTTGACAATAGCCCAACCAAAACCTTTGCGGCGAGATCTAGACTAAAAAGTATCCAACTGTGATCTGAGACGGATCTCTGGTCAGACACTCTCCAGTTCTAGGCCCGAAGAATCCTAATGGCGGTTAGTAAGGTGATACCAAGGACCTTCTCCCAACAGTCACAGTTGATCGGTCGTGAGCCGTATAAGCCGAGGAAATATACACATTCTCTGCTCCCGCCTGCTCCAGTTTGACCACGACTAGGTCGCAGGAGCACAGGTCCAAAAAGGACACCAAAAAGCGTTCAGACTCTTCCTCGCGAGCATACATGGTCTAGGTCTGTCCTAATCAGCGTCTCCCGTGCTATGGAATAAATTATAATATTTACTTTTGAGCCCTTTGATGGTTCGGTAGCCTTCGAGCCAAGGCTCCTGTATTAGTGCCATGTCGATGTCTTCCTCTAGGAGAAAAACAAGCAGATTAACCGAGGCGCGCTTCGAGTACTGCAGATTTATCTGTGTTACCCTCAGCATGATCTGTTCTCCCCGTCAGATCGTCAATTATCATCTTCTCCAACAGCTCGTTGGCGGCGTCGATTTGATCCAAGTCGTCGTCCCGTTTTTCAGAGCGGATTTTCACCTTTGAGTTCCTGACTCCCCACTATATAGTCTACCTTTCCCAGTGCCTCCAGATACTCTCAGTTTATACGGCGCAGAAAAGGTTGCTTGTTTGTCTGGGGTTCCTCCTGCTTAATAATTACTCAGTTGTTCATGAGAATCCTGAGGTTTTGAAGACGGAGGGATTGGACGAGCTTGTCTTTATCCAAGCGGATCTTCAGCAACCATAGAATCTCGTCGTCGAAGATGATTTTGAGCTTTACGTCCTCCCAGGCCAGGGAATTGGTCCTCGCAAGCTATAACGTGGAAATATTTTTGTTTAAGGATTCAGTTCTGGTGAAGCTTTGGCCCAAAGTATGGGTGGCTTTACGCTTAATATAATTCACAGTCATGTCGCGTTCTGCGAATTATATTATGGAGCATTTAACAGCCGCTTCGGTCATACTGCTCCCAGGACAGTGGTACCCTTCTTCGCCTAATAATATAACGTGGGACGCACGGACCACCTGAGAGAAATCAAAGCAGGGAATGGATCCCATGTATTCGCCTTTGGCGTTCAGGAGACGCTCAATGATCATCGACAGCCGACCTCAACACTAGTCCTCATCTCCGGGGCTAGTTTGCGCTAGCGGAATTGCCATCCGCCTGCAACACACGTAAGTGGCTCCCGGCCCCGTGGCTGATAGGTTTCACAGTTCGTGGCTCGTCAGCATGCTGTTGCTGCTTACTTTTCTCAAAAGGTTGTTGTCTTGAGATCAATTGCGTTTGAGAACGGTGGACTCCGCCATCTGCTTGTCTACCAGCGGTTTATGGTTATATGCCTCAACAATCGCCTGGTATTTCGCGACGTCCTTTTCATCCTGCTCGTCTACAGTGCCGACCTCTTTCTTTTTGTTGAAAATATGCATGACTTTCTGGTACTGGCCCTTGAGCAGGATACTGGTGGACCTTCGCACTTTCGCTTCTTAGACGGTTTCCAGTGACCGACGTTTATTGTCAGTCTTTAATTTTGAGGGATCTCCCGGCGTTGACGGTTTCGGGTTAGGGTTACTATGTCTCGTACTTGATGGTGGTGGATTCCAGGCTGCAAACCACTAGTCAGTCTGCCGCCTTGCTTCGGAAGGTCCCTGTGGTTGGTTTCAGTACAGCGGTGCTACTGCTGGCACCAATTGTACTGCTCTCGATGACTACTGTCTCTTGGCTGGATGCCAAAAGCACGTCCTCTGATGATGTGCTTGGCATCACCACCTATTCTTCTCTCTTCGGTTTATTTTGCTTTATGATAGTTGGTCCATGTCATGGTCCTACGAATAGTCCGGGAAGAATGTCCACTCTGGCTAACTCGGCCACCAGGGTAAGATTGACACTTTTCATACTAAAAAGCAAGCTCCCCATTAGCCACGCAGCCCTTGGGGTATGCTGTAATCAGACCAGGCCGCTCGCCGTTCCATTATGTTGCCACGTTTATAAATGGATGCAGTTTATTTGAGCTATTCTTTCGAATGGTTATTTAGTCAATAATACCCTTTTTCATTCATTTATTCCAGATAATTTAAAAAATGGGCGATTTCATCAGCACTTGCGTGACACTTTTGCGCCACTTGTTGTTCGTTATGTGGATCTCATGGAGTCATCAATTGCACAATCTATTCATAAAGGATTCGAGAAGGAGAGATGGGAAAGCAAAGGGTAAGTTTCTTTGGTGATTCTTAATAGTGTAGTAGTCAATTACTCTATGTCCTTCCGCAAAGAACTACGAAGAAGCTGTGCGCCTTCCACATCGTATCTATTCTTCGGCGTCAGATACATTTGGTTGTCAAGTTTCATCTTCTTCCCAACAGTTCACAGTAACAAAGCGGTCGATTTTGTCGGGAGTTCGAATTTGCGAAGCCTTCAAGGATATGATCTGAACTTTCCTGCAATACTATTACGGCTATAACTGCAACAGGCTTAAGCCTCGGACCTGCCAATTCTAACACAATTTGGAACTTTAAAGTAGCCAATAGATATGGGCTTTTCGGCGCAGCTAAATGACTGTTTTTTCTGTAGCTGATGACCACAAGGAACTCCCCCTTCCCCCAATGTAAATTAGGTCCAGTAAAAAGGATCAGTTACCTCTGATCGGAACTCGTTCGCTCGATGGCGAAGCTGCTGACAGATTTACGTTCTCCTAAATTTTCGACCCATCTATAGGAAGAGACAACGAGGTGGGCTTTGCTTTCGGTGGAGCGACGGCGTATACAAGGACGACAAGGACATTTTGGGAGGAATAACCTATGTTCTTGGCGCGAGACCGGTATATCCAGTACCGGTATGATTACAGTAGGCCCGACCTGACACCGACCACGGACATTACCGTGCTCGAGGAAAACTTTTACCACTAACCGTCCTACATTACATATTCCCTAACTCTCGACAGAGGCACGTTTTCTTGGAGTGGCTTTTCTTGAAGTACCATTCGCTTCGTGAAGAAGTATTCAGCCTGAAGCCGGAAATGCTCTCATGACCGTATTTCGTATTTAACTAAAAGCACCTTCCATTCTCAGCTGGAGAGAAGGCCGAAAAGATCATATTTCCGTACAATACAGAAGGATCGAGATGATTTCCGTGACTCCAGTAGGTGTATCTAACCACCGCGTACTGTCCTCGAGCGGAATGTTTTATTCAAGGCATTCACACTACCTCAATTCTCCTCCTTCCACTTCTCCCACCAGTTCTAACGGATGGGGTCATTCCAAGAGATCCCGTACTGATTGCAGTCTAGAGCCAGTGAAAGTACCATCGTGTTTTCTAAGAGAGTCCAACTTGGTCGACTCATCCCTTTTAAGGACTCTGCCTTGGAGGTACAGCAGTTCCCATGTCTTCATCCATGAAAGGTCTCATCTCACCACGCAGAGTATTCGTCTGTTTTCCACCACTAAACGCCTTCAGTGGTTTGCCGTGTCCGGTTTGCAGAGAAACTTTCTGGCATTCACGAACTTTACCTTCTAAGGTTCTGTTCACTCAACATCCGGATGATGTCCTCTGCCTTCCTTCGAGGGCCCGGTAACCAACATCCTACATGTTCTGTCCTGCGTAGCTCAGTGTTCACAATAGTGAATTTAGGCCAACCGCCAGACTCAGAACTACTGGAGCCACTTTAAGGCAGCCAAATGGAGAAGCCCTTCGCGAAAATCTTATTTGTTAAATCTTGGCTTTGTTCCAGGCTCCAGCATTTTTTCCACAGGCATTCCTAGAGGATGGTAAATTATCGCTCTGACATTTTGCCATCCTTGGAGGAAACTCCCACGGCAGCAGTCAGAAATGAGGGTGCAGCTTGCGCATACGTCCTCTTTCTTCCCGCCTTCGTGCCTGTATTGCTATGGCTGAGATCAGCTTTGTTGAGATCTCTCTCGCTGATTCCTAATCGGTCCTAATCCCCACGCAACGCTTGGATGTACGCCCTGGGGGGGAGCACAATAATGTTTTAACCACCACAGATCTGTTGGTTTTACGCTTCTTGCACGCATTACCGCTGGCAGAAGAGTCTGGTGCGTCCAGAGTGGGTTTCACCAGGGTTACCAGTTTATCCCCGCCTTCCACCGAAGGTGCCGTTTCCTTGTGTCCAATATCTCTGAATATTACCGCACCTAGTGATGAAGCCACGTCCATGTCCCTAACCCCAAAGTGCTTTGTCTTCCTTCGCAGTGCCTTATTCTGCCGCCGGCTTGGACCTTCCCAGGTTCACGGTGTCCGCGCCACTTGGGTCCATTTCCACATACCATCGTTAAACCAGTGACGTCCACGTCATCTTCAGCTTCGCCTTTCTTCCACTCCTGCCGGTAAGGGTGAAGGAGAGCGTTTTGGAAAGCCTGTAGTCCCTCCTCCTTAGTGGCTGAAGTTTCCTTCTGCGAACCTTCCTCTTCCGTTTGTGGGTAGATTTAAACTGTGGTACCACGCATGGGCCGGCCGTAGTAGGATTTCCAATTTCTCCCAAGTTGAGAATTGCCATACTTCCATTTCTCGACTGCGGCATGATCGCAAGCGACTCTCATACGAGGGTATGATGGGAGTAAAATTGATTAGAAAAAAAAATTGATTTTGCCAAGCAAACCCTCGGAGAGGAAGAGGAGCCTTTCTACTGTTGCTAAAAACCCATAGGGTCCACTCGTCGTCGTTGCACGGCCTCGAAAATGTTCGTATCACAAATAATATTGGTAGGGTAACTATCGTCGCTATGTTCAAGGAGGTCCTCCTTGCTAATCCAAACCCTTCCGGACCTGTGTGGGTGCCCTCCCTCTTCCATCAACTCAGCACCTCCTCCGAGGAGGTGTTCATGTGCCCAGTAAGCTTTATAGGTGATCACCCGGTACCTCAGATTGCGCATGCAGAAGTACACCATTCTGCATACCTGTTCGATATTGCGAGGAGTTTTCGACGGATTCTCCCATTAAGCCCCCCCACCAGCGCCCCTTTATCTTTTAAGTAGGTAGGATCGTCCAAGCCTAAATGCTTCGCATTTAGTGTTAATATTAGGTAAAATCCGGTATTCGCCGAGATTGTGATAACTCGGAAAGATAAATGAGACCTAAGTAGATAGTTAGGTAGGTAGGTATCAGTGGCCGCTCCGAGGAGCCCAATTAGCGCTTTGGTGCGCAGTTTTGATGCCACAGACTCCTAAGACCGTGACTGTTGTTATGGGAGCAGGGAGGTAGAGTCTAGCCGGCTCGGAATTTCAGAGCCAGCACGAAACATTCCCGAAGGAAAGTAGCTCTCCCACTCTGCGGCTAGGAATCTCTTTGAGGTCCCCAAAGAGTGGTTTACCCAGCGTCCGCAGTCTGACTCTAGCCAGAGCTGGGCAGTCGCAGAGAAGGTGCATGAGGGTTTCCCTTCCTTCTCCGCAGCTTCGGCAATGTGAGTTGTAGGGTATGCCGAGCCTAGCGGCATGGTCCCCTATGGGCCAGTACCCCGTGCAGACCGCCGTAATCTTGAATGCATTTGCACGCGTCTGGCATAGGAGCTCTCATGATCGGGCTATGTTATAAGCGGGTCAAATTATGCTTGACAGCTTGTAAGCCTTCGTCATCTCAGGCCCGCGGCTGCTAGGTAGTGCGAGTAGACATGGCCCCCGACAGCCGCCAGTGGAACACCGACTGTATTCGCTGAGGGACTGCCAAGAGCAGAGTCTTGCTTGGCCAATCCGGCAGCCCGCTCATTCCCCTCTATGTTCCTATGCCCGGAAACCCACAGGAGAGTGACCTTGAGCATGCCGTCTAGACGGTTAAGTGCGTCTCTGCGCTGCCCCACCAGCCGAGAGGATGTCGTCGTTGAGTATAAGGCCTTGATGGCGGCTTGGCTGTCGGTCAGAATGGCTATGTTACGCTTGGGCTCGAGTCACGCTCCAGCCATCGACAGACTTCGCCTGGAATACACTGGCGAAACCTGGGAGACCATACGACTTGGATACACCGTGTGCATTCGAGAAAACCCCCGCGCCGACTCCATAGGCCATCTTTGATCCGTCCGTAAAGAATACTCTGCCATAGTCTTGCAACACGCCGCCGGTCTTTCACTTTGTCCTGGTTGGAGGGTCCACAGCAAAGTTTCTCATGGAGTTCAGCTTGCGTGTGACATAGTCCGTGGGGGATGCCCAAATTTCCTGAGGTATTTCAGCTAGGCCGTAGGACTTCGCTGCCCAGCATCCGGACTCACGTAGTCTGACGGCACTGCACGCTGCAACATATTTGATGTGGAGGTCTAGGGGGAGGAGATGCAGGCGTCGATTGAGACCATCTGCCGGGCAGGACTGCAGAGCCCCAGTAACACCTGCACATGCGGTTCTTTGAATCCTATTAAGCTTCGTTCTATTGTATTTTTTGTATTTTTTCTTCAAAGCCTGCCACCATACAATCGAGCCGTACGTTAGGATCGGACGCACTACAGCGGTGTACATCCAGAGAACCATCCTCGGCCGGAGGCCCCATTTCTTTGCAAAGATTCTCTTGCAGGCATAGAAGGCTACACAGGCCTTCTTCACCCTCAGTTCTATGTTCAACCTCCAATTTAGCTTAGGATCCAGGATTGCACCCAGATACTTTACATTAGAGGAAAGAACCAATCTTTGTTCACTCAGCCGTGGTCGATGGAATTCAGGTATCCTTGTCTTGGTGGTGAATAGCATCAGTTGCGTTTTGGTTGGGTTTATGCTGAGTCCGCATCTTGCAACGCTCCCTCCATGATGTCGCTCATAATGGACAGAAACATCCCTGATACTAATATCACCAAGTCGTCGGCATACACCACCACCTTCACCCCGCTGTTGTCCCAATGTACGTAAAATTTTGCCCATTTTGTCCAGAGCACCGGTGAGATGGCGCCATCCTGGGAAGTGGTTACCTCCGACTGGATTATCCTGGTACTCAGCGTGGATATAATCCAATGCGTGAGATACACTTCCAATCCAATACCGCTCAAGGCTTCCTTGATGGCGTTGGTACTGACGTTGTTAAAAGCTCCCTCTATATCCAAGAAGACAGCCGGGGTATACTGCTTGTACTGTAGCGACCGCTCAACCGTGCCAATTTCCTCGTGGAGAGCGGTTTGGGTGAATTTTACTTTGAGTTAGGCATGCTGGGACTTAGAGAAAGACGTTCTCTCCATAATCGTCCTTGAGTGAATGTCCAGGACGCGCGATTGGTCGAAAGTCCTTCGCGGACTCATGACCGCGCCTGCCTGCTTTCGGTATGAAAACCACTCGTGCGCGCCTCCAGGACTGCGGTACGTACGTATCCTAAAGAGATGCAGCTTCGGTAAATCTCAACAAGCCACGGCACAACCCTTTCCTGCTGCTTCTGTAACATGACTGGCATTATGCCATCTGGGCCTGGAGACTTGTATGCGGAGAAGCTGTTTATAGCCCAGCCGATCGTATCCTCGGTAATTACCGATTTGATGGGGTTGCCGCAAACCCGCCAAGTAAGGTTCTGACTCAATGTCGTCCTCGCTGGAGGAAAAGTGCGTTTGAACCAGCAGCTCCAAGGTTTCGGTTCCAGGAGCCTTCCGACTTTTTAAAAAAGGATGGGCTCTTATGTTCCTTGGACAGAATCTTACTGAGCCTCGCGGATTTACTTGTGTTTTCGATGTTTTGACCATAGTCCACCTAAGACCGGTTCTTGGCGGTCCTGATGGCCCACTTGTACTTCTTCAGGGAGTCCTTGTGTGGCTGCTAGTATTTTTGCCTGTAGCAGATGTTGAAGATTTCTCTGGTCAGCTTCCTGAGGCTTCCACGACCAGACCTAAGTACTTCGAGCCTTTTTCCTCGCCAGAGTTTTGGGGCAACGTGTCATTAGTCTAGTTCGTCTGTTCTGCATGTTCTATGGTATCTTTGAATTTCAGCAACGGTTGCGCAACGTCGGAGGATTTGTTCTGGAAATTAGATGCCTTACAATCGTTCATTCGGGACCTTCACTGGCCTGATGCGGAATTCCGTCAGCATCTCGAGCAACGATTGAAACTGATGGCCTGCGAGATGATTGAATCCTGCATTCAAAGGACAGACGGCGCCTTCCAACAGTGGCTGAAGAAGAGTGTAACCTTTATATCGACGGATTATATAATCCCATCGGAAATGTGTGCTATGGTCAATGTGATTTTGGATGCTAAGAATCAGAGTTTCAAGCTATGTACTATCGACGGGGTAGATGTGGTAATTTTGGCACTGTGTTTTCCCATGGAACTTTTTGAATCTTCAATTTATCTTTTTTATTGTAGCATCAATACAGTGCGAAAATCGACGATGCTATAGATAAAACCTTAGCAGGAATGAATCAAGGCCTTATATCGAAGCTAATGTCGGTTTTAGAAGCGTCACTTTCAAAATTGTCGCGATATGATGAAGGTAGTCTCATTGGTTCCATTTTAAGTTTCACCAATGTTTCTGGGTCCGGTAAAGACCTTGGCCAAGGGTATGTGAATTTTACCAGGAATAACATGGACCAGATTCGAGGCAAAGTCAACGATGACTTGTGGATTATAAACTTTTTCGAGCAATGGTATACCCAACAGATTAACATGCTATGCAACTGGCTGTCCGAGCGTTTGGACCATTCTCTGCATTTCTATCAGTGCACCTGTCTGGCGCATATTGTTAAAGTGGGTATTGGATTTTTGGGTCTCGTGGACTTGGGTAATCCGTTTGTTATTTTTTTTTGCAGAAAATATACTCAGATTTCGAACTTCAAGGAGTGATGGAGGAGAAGCTCAATTCCAAGGCATACCAGACAGTTGCCCAACGAATGCAAACCGAAGAAGCGACATGTTCACTGACCATGAACACAGGAGAAGATGGATTAGAGTAAGCTTTACAACCCCTAAATTTCTGGGTATCTGGGGTTATTGTATTACCTTCTTTTTGTTTCTGTCATCCCCAGTGGCCTAAATGGAGCGGATATGGATGAAGGGGAGCGTATGGCCAGAGCCAGCATGTCAACAAGTGCCCAAAGCATGCCATCCTCATCGCCTGTACCTCAACTTGGTGAAGATGGAAACGTTGTTACCAATATTAGCAATGTCACAAATATCGTTGCTGGACGTGTGGGAAACCTGTTTGGCAAAGGTATTGGGGGTCTCAGTTCAAAATTAGGTGGTGGAGGGTGGTTTTAAAATTTCTTGTGATCTGATACATAATATGCTACAACTAGTTATGCATAATGTGAATTGGCTAGTACTTTCCTATATATATATATCGGGAGCATCGTAATGTAATTCATTGATATTTTTGACAACCAAAAATTTTGCCTTTTTGCTTTTTTTTTGAACCCCATTTTTCGGCCCCAGATACAATATAAACTTGTGTAGAATTAGCTAGTAGACCTTCTGTCCTTCTTAAGTCTTTGTGGTTTTCGGTGAATCATTTAATGAACGTTTTGCGATTTTTATGGATGACATTAAGACGTATTTATATGCAAAAAGGATATTTTGCAGTAGATTTAACAGTTGTGGAAAGGGTTTAAGTTCGTATATGAATCTAGAAACAACATAATAAAGTAGACGAACTGAGATACCAAGTGAAGTATATATATATGTGTATACATGCATCGATGTATACATATATATTTATATAATATATATATATATATATGGATAATATAACATCAAGACAAAGTATGTACATTCGCATCACTATTTTATAATTATATAATTAAATAAGATGAATAGAAACAAAGGAAGAAATGCTTATAAACCCTATCATAGATACTTTTTCTCTAGATACTTTGCCAAATAATAAAAAAGAATTGAACAACAAAGAAAAAACAGCAAAATTGTACTATATCTGAATCCAATTACCTGTTTTTTAAGGATATGTTAGGAAATGAATCCTCGAAATATAGAAAGTTTTAAGTAATGAAAAATTCATTTGAAAGCTCGAATATTTCTTCTAGGTCATACCGATAAATATTGCACCTGAACTGTCTTATGGTGTATCCTTTCGGCATAGGTACAGGTCGCCTACATCCTGGTTTTGTGCGTGAAAAACCAACACTGCCTAGGTCATACCTCATCATCATCATCATCAACGGCACAACAACCACTATCCGGTCTAGGCTTGCCTTAATAAGGAACTCCAGACATCCCGGTTTTGCGTCGAGGTCCACCAATTCGATATCCCTAGAAACAGTCTGGCACCCTGGCCTACGCCATCGCTCCATCTCAGGCAGGGTCTGCCTCGTCTTCTTTTTCTACCATAGATATTGCCCATAAAGACTTTCCGGGCTGGATCATCCTCATCCATGTGTCCGTGTATGGTGGGGGAGAAGCGTCAGCTTCTGAGCACTCAGGCCGTGTTGGCCCATTGTACTCACCTCCCCCGTCTAACGGAATATTCCAAGATTCGTTAACGTATCGCAGGATTTCCGTTAGTGGATGTGATGCTACCCGTCGCAATTGGAGAACATCGGCACCAAAGATCTGATGCCTGATGCGTCCATAGGCGGGGCACTCACATAGGAAATGCTCCGTGGATTCCGCTTCCTCATTACGGGAGGGACACGTATCATCTTCCGTAATTCCTATTCTGAACATATGTCCAGCTAGTGAATTATGGCCTGTCAAAATGCCCACAATACACCTGCAAGTCCTCCTGCTTTTCGACAGGATAAACTTTGCGGTACGTATGTTGAAAAGTTTGGTGGATCGAGCAGCATTTAGGCTCTGCCACCTGTCATTATGGGAAACTTGTTCCCAGTTTTTGAAAACAGATTTAGCCAATGCTACTGATACCCCAATTGCTGGCTCCGGTCCCGGCATAGGGGAGATTGACCCCTCTTTCGCTAAAGCATCCGAGATTTCATTTCCCTCTATGCCACAGTGACCACAGGTACCCAGAGTAGTTCCACCGTATTGAATCTAGACATAGAGTTCAAACGGTTTCTGCATTCCTGAACGATTTTCGAGGTGACCAAAGGACTACTCAATGCAGCTTGACTGTCACTGCAGATTGCGATGCGCCTGCCCTTCAACCGCTCGTCAATCACCCAGTTTGCCACCCTTAGGATCGCATAAACTTCGGCTTGAAAAACCGTGGCATATTGTCCCAAGAGAGGTAGACTCCGGCTCCAGAACCCTCTTCTGTTTTTGAGCCATCGGTGTAGAAGACTTCCGTATATACCGCCACGCATTCCTCTGGGTCTTCCCAGTCCTCTCTATGCTTCAGGGTAACTACATATCTTCTACCAAACAGATGTGTGGGGACACGAGAATCGGAAGGCATTGTAAGAACTGGATTCAGTCCTCCCAGGAACTCTTCCAATGTTCTGTGCCCCACATCCTTTGTTTTCCCATAGATCTAATCGAATTAGCCTATGAGCTGCTCTCATTGCAGTGCTTTGAATAAATATATCCAGGGGCTGCAAATTGAGTAGTGCATTCAGAGCTGGGCCGGATGTCGTGCTCATGGCACCAGTGATACCCAGACAAACAGTTCTTTGCAGTGCAGCTAGTTTACGGTGAAAACCTTTTTGTCTCACCTTAACCCACCACACTACGGATGCATATACGAACATCGGCCTAATGATGGCAACGTATATCCACATTACCACATGAGGCCTGAGTCCCCATGTCGAGGCAAACGTCCGTCTGCACAGCCCATAAGCTGTGAGAGCTTGTTTCATCTTTACCTCTACATGTTTGTTCCAAAGAAGTTTTTCATCTAGATTGACCCCCAGATATTTCACTTCTTCGGAGAGTTGAAGGGTAGTACCCCTCATCTCAGGGAGACAAAGTCCATCCAGTTTTCTCCTTTTTGTGAATAAAACCATTGTGGTTTTATTTGGGTTAACTGACAGACCATGTCTAAGGCACCAGCTGTCTATCAAATCAACGGCACGTTCCAAGATTCCGATCAACAGCAAGTACAGCCACGTCATCAGCATAAGCTTGAGCGTGTATTGGCAAATTTTGCAGTTCGCATAGCAGTGAGTCGATCAGCATACTCCACAGAAGTGGCGAAAGCACACCTCCTTGGGGGCAGCCCTTCGTTGCTTCCGTAATCAGGTAGCGTTCGACCCCCACTTCAGCGCACAACAATCTTTGCGTTAGCATATCATGGATCCACTTAATTAAAGCATCATCAACACCATGCGCTCTGGCGGTATCACAAACTTTTTGAAAAGGCGCACAGTCAAAAGCCCCTTCAATGTCCACGAACA
Source organism: Hermetia illucens (assembly GCF_905115235.1). Taxonomy (NCBI): domain Eukaryota; kingdom Metazoa; phylum Arthropoda; class Insecta; order Diptera; family Stratiomyidae; genus Hermetia; species Hermetia illucens. The sequence goes on along the minus strand of NC_051855.1, from coordinate 10,219,976 downwards.
CCTTCATCGCGTACTCACCATTCAAAGTTGCATCCTCTATCTTTGTGACCAAAGAATGAAGAGCAGACTCACAGAACTTTCCACGTTGGTAAGCATGTTGGTTTTCACTAAGTGGGTGTGACCTAAGTGCCTTTCCACGAATGTGACGCTCCACCAGTCTCTCCAAACCTTTCAGCAAGAATGAAGTCAAGCTGATTTGTCTGAAGTTCTTTGGATTAGAATAGTCATCCTTCCCAGGTTTCGGTATGAAAACTACCTTAACCTGTTGCCAAGAAGAAGGCACGTAGCCCAGAGCAAGACATCCTCGAAAAATATTTCTTAGAGGCCGCTCTAAATGCTCCATACCCTCCTTTAGCATTGCCGGATAGATGCCATCCATGCCAGGTGCTTTGAAATGTTCAAAGGACAGTATCGCAGCTCTCACCTTTTCAAGGGTAACAACCGCTTTCGCAGTGTTCCAATTCCTCTTGCAACACTTGAGTGTTGAAGGGGTTGCAAGAACCGTCAACTCTCCCCCTACCACTTCTCACACCCGTTCTCCCGGGTGGTGTACTTCCAGGAGGGTCTGTACTGAGTCCAGTCTGGAGGTCGTGAAAGTACCGTCGGGTTTTCTAAGAGAATCCAACTTGACCGACTCATCCCTTTTGAGGACTCTGCACAGCCTTGAAGTCTCCCTTTCGCCTTCCAGTTCCTCACAGTACGCTCTAAAGGAGTCTCGTTTCGAGCACCTCACGAGCCTCCTATATTCACGTTGTGAGTTCCTGACATTTAACCAGTCTTCGTTCTTTTTACTTTTGCAAGCACGATTTAGAAGTCGCCTGGTTCATTTCCTGAGTTTTTGCAGTTCTCGGTTCCACCAAGGAACCATTTTACCGCTTTGGCCTCGGAAAATAGGACAAGCCTCTTCATACCACTCTAAAAGTGTGCAGTTCAGAGTTTTCAATTCGCCTAGGGAACTGTACTTTATTGCCAAGAAGTCCTTTGAACTTTGCCCAATCCGTTTTCCTAGGGTTCCGCCTTTGTACTGCAGACTGTTCGCCTGCAATAGTCAGATTGAATTCTAAATATCGGTGATCTGACAGTGAGACCTCGTCTAGCACTCGCCAGTGTGTAATCAACTCTAACAATTTTGGGTACAGATTGTTAGGTCAATTACTTCGCTTCTTCTCGGTCCCACAAACGTAGGAGCGCACCCTACGTTTGTAGTCATAAGACCAGATGAAGTGATGAAATCAAATAGCTTCTCTCCTCTTGGATTGCATTTGCTACTGCCCCAACAAATATGTTGAGCATTCGCATTGCAACCTATTAAGAGTTCGAGACCACTTGATTCTGCATACGCCACCAGATCCCTAAGTTCTTGCGTCGGTGGAGGATACAAAGAATCATAGGGTAAATAGGCGGAGGCAACTATGATGTTTTTCCTCTCGCCATTTATCTGGTATTGTATGATGACCGTAGCTAAGTCCTGGGAACAACATTGTCTCAACATAGTTGCCTCTAACCGTCTTGACATCAGGACGCAAGCTCTCGGTCTTATGGATCTTTCGTCGTAGAAGATCCTAGCCCCCTTTACTGATCCAATGCCACAGATTCTGTTAAATCGGACCGGGTTGCATAGATTCGATCACTCGAACTGGCACCAAGTCAGTTCCGTTCACGTCTCTGGCTTCCCTTCCTTCCGCGTGTTCCTTGGAAGGTGTAGGAGAAGTTACTAGCAGGTAGGATTCACTCTGTAGTCCCTTCCTCAGTGCGAGCCCCCATACGGGGGGCACACCGGTCCTAATCCCCGCGAGACGCGTGGATATAAGCCTTGGTGCGGAGCACAATAAAGCGTTGGCCACAGCAGATGTGTTGGTCTTACGCTTCTTGCGCGCATTACCGCTGACAGAAGAGTCTGGTGCGTCCAGTGTGGATCTTACCGGGGTTTCCAGTTTATCCCCACCTACCGCCGGAGATTCCGCTTCCTTGCGTCCGATTTCTCTGGGCGTTACCGCGCCTAGTGGTACAGCCATGTCCATGTCCTCATTCCCAAGGTGCTTCATCATCCTTCGCAGTGCTCTCTTCAGCCGTCGGCTTAGGGCCTTTCCAGGTTCACGATGTCCGGACCGCTTGGATCCATTTCCTCACACCAGCGTTAAACCAGTAGCGTCCACGTCACCAGCTTCCCGTTCTTCCGCTCTTCCCGGTAAGGATGAAGGAGAAGGTTCTGACAGGCAGGATTCAGCCTGTAGTCCCCCCTCCTTAGTGGCCGAAGTTCCCTTCCGCCGGGCCTTCCTCTTCCGCTTGCGGGTAGATTTGGGCTGTAGTACCGCGGACGAGCCGATCGTAGTCGGATTTCCAGTTTCTCCCAATTTGAGAGTTTCCGTACTTTCCTTTCTGGCTAACTTCGCCGTAGGCATCAAGTGATCTACAGATTGATCTGTAGGCAAATATGAATGTGCTGCGGCCTCCAAAATCCGCGCCTCGGCTCGGTGAATTCGAAGTCTGTGACTTCCTACCACTTGGAGAGTTTAAATCCATCGTTTCCATATTCATATTTTTGGACACCCTTAGTGTAGTAGTAAACTACTACAGGCTCCCCCACTACGACAAGGTGGTGTCCGAAGGGGAGATCCTCATCCATACGGATTAAGTGACCCGCCCACCGTAACCTATTGAGTCGCATTTTGTCCACAACCGGACGGTCATGGTACCGCTCATAGATTTCGTCATTGCATAGGCTACGGAATCGTCCATCCCCATCCCGAACGCGGCTAAGAGTTCGCAAGTCTTTTTGCTAAGAACCCAAGTCTCCGAGGAATACATGAGGACTGGCAAGATCATAGTCTTGTACAGTAAGAGCTTTGACCCTATGATGAGACCTTTCGAGCGGAACAGTTTTTGTAAGCTGAAAAAGGCTCTGTTGGCAGCCAACAACCGTGTGCAGGTTTCATCGTCGTAGCTGTTATCGGTTGTGATTTTCGACCCTAGATAGGAGAAATTATCAACGGTCTCAAAGTTGTATTCTCCTATCCTTATTCTTCCTGTTTGACCAGTGCGGTTCGATGTTGTTGATTGCTTGGTTTTTGGTGCTGACTTTGTCTTGCCTTCATTGATGTGCAGCCCAAGATCTCGCCCTGATAGCCGCCTGCTCGATCTGGATGAAGGCAGTTTGTACGTCCCGGGTGGTTCTTCCCGTGATGTCGATATCGTCAGCATACGCCAGTAGTCGGGTGGACTTAAAGAGGACCGTACCTCTTGCATTTACCTCAGCATCACGGATCACTTTCTCGAGGGCCGGGTTAAAGAACACGCATGATAGGACATCGCTTATGTTTTCAAAGCCGATAACAGCAGGTTTCATTTTTTGGCTGACTAAGAAACCTACTCCGCAACATGGTTTACTGGAGGGCCACTATAATATATGGTGTAGAGGCTCTTCTCCAGGAAACCCGCCCCTGTCCAAAACATCTCCTGTAACGCTGTTGCATCAGCCCTGTATTGGGACAGGGTGTCGACTAGCTGCTCATCAGCTTCATCTCTGTACAGGGAGCGCACGTTCCATGAGAAGAGGCGCAAATCGTTGATCGTTGTCGTTGCCGGGTCCGTCGTTTTAAAGTCCGTCCTGTCCGAGGCTCCTGTTATGGCTGCGTAACAAGTTGTTTTCCGTGTAGGCTTGTCAACCCTACCCAACCCCCAACCTGAAGGACCAGTTGGACCAATTTTTCCCGTTTTTAGGCACGGGAGACTCGCCTTGATCCTTCTCCGTCTGCAGCTTTTCGTTAAGAAAGAGCTCCCTGCGGTCACCACGTGGAGGTGGAGATAGGGTTTGGTAGTAGAGCTGTTGGTGTTGGTTCAGCAGGCATTTCCCAGGTTTTATGCTCCATCGTGGGTACCAATCCACGTTTCGCCCTGGGACCTATACTACCCTTTGACCACCTCATCCTGCTGACATGTTGGTAAAATTTTCGCGCCTGGTGCAGTTGCTCCCTGTACTTTTCTAGTTCATAGACTCCATAGAATGGAGTCGTCCATCTTCTTGGGAACGATCCACACAGGAGAGTTGTACAGGGATCTTGATGGTCTGATGATTCCGTTCTCCAGAAGAATGTTCACTTCCTTCCCAACTTCGGATTTGAGGGCTACCAGATAAGGGTGCGACTTACTATAAATTAGATCATTCGTAGTTTTGGGGGTTTCCCCTCGCACACTTGTGGTGTAAGTCAGTTTTTCGTTAGGTCTGGAGAAGAGGTCGCTATATTTGCTCAATATTCTCTGTAATGATAGCTTTGTGCCTCACTTAAATGATCCGTTTTTATGTCCAATTTGTTAACAGGTTTAAGGACATGTTGTTTGAGCGGGAGTTTGACATTCGGTTCAATGGCCAGGAAGCTACCTCTAGGGTGAATAACCACGTTCATGGTTTTTAAAGAGTCATTTCCGATTATACCGGTTAAAGTTTCAAGGTTTCGTGCTGCGAAATTTGGACTTCTCCACGTACAGAGTTAACCATAAATGATTCCTTGTTTCTGATGGGGTTGGGGATGCGGGACTGAATATAATTTTTGTTTGACCCGGGATCTATGAGAAATTTTAGCACTTCACCGCTCTTCGCCATCCTTTCGATGTACGGAAGCGAAGAGCTGTTTAATCTAAAAAATGGATATCGTCAAGATGGTCTTGATCGTCGGGATCATCCGGCTCATTTCTTTCCAGTTCCATTTCCTCTTCGGCTAAGGACTTCATAAGGTACTGCGGGTCTAGTCTGTCTGGCAAGTTATTCCCCCCCCCCCCCCCCTTCTGGTTGTATGTTGTGGTATTCCGTAAGGTACGTGCGTTGTTGTTTACGCTCATAGTGTTGAACAGATGGGGGAAGTCTTTTGGGGGCATATGAGAGTCTTGGACTAGGTCTATCTGGCAATTAATTTCCCGTGACCTTAAGGACTCGTCAATGTCCATAGGTTCTGTTCTTCGAGGTTTCGGTGGTAATGGCAATTGATTGGGATGCTGATGTTGTGGTGATCGTGGTGGCTGTGGTACGCATGGGTTATCGACTAGTTCCGGGTAGAAATTATTATATAATATCTCCAGCTTTAGGCTGTGCAGGTAAGCGTGCCTGATTCGGGAAATTTTTCCTTGAAAGAGGAGGTGGTGGCTGATATTCACGTGTACTGTTTTGTGAGTTATTAGCATGTTGAGCACGATAACTCATGTTCTGGAGTTTGAGGCATAGGTGAAGCGCTTGTGGTAAATCAACCGGTTCGCGTATGCTTAATGACCTTGGTAGGTCTCCTAAATGCCCTCTTATAATGGTGTCAAGGGACTTTTGACCCATACTGATCGAGGATAGTTGGTTTAGTGTGGGGGATAAATGATGGTACATAGCTTGGTAAACTCATCCACGCTGCTATTACCTTGAATAAGGGTCGTCAGTTAGTACTCAAGGATACCAAGGTCCCTCTTGTCCGCGTAGTGTAGTGTTAGGCGCTTGGAAATCTTTTTCCCATTTAAGGGGTGTATTATATGATTCCAAGGCTTTAGGCAAGGCAGTTAGTACTCAAGGATACCAAGGTCCCTCTTGTCCGCGTAGTGTAGTGTTAGGCACTTGAAAATTTTTTCCCCAGTTAAGGGGTGTATTATATGAGTCCAAGGCTTTAGGCAAGGCAGTTAGTACTCAAGGATACCAAGGTCCCTCTTGTCCGCGTAGTGTCAGGCATTTGGAAATTTTTTCCCATTTAAGGGGTGTATTATATGATTCCAAGGTTTTAGGCAAGGCAGTTAGTACTCAAAGATACCAAGGTCCCTCTTGTCCGCGTAGTGTTAGGCATTTGGAATTTTTTCCCCAGTTAAGGGGTGTATTATATGATTCCAAGGCTTTAGGCAAGGCAGTTAGTACTCAAGGATACCAAGGTCCCTCTTGTCCGCGTAGTGTAGTGTTAGGCGCTTGGAAATTTTTTCCCAGTTAAGGGGTGTATTATATGATTCCAAGGCTTTAGGCAAGGCAGTTAGTACTCAAGGATACCAAGGTCCCTCTTGTCCGCGTAGTGTAGTGTTAGGCGTTTGGGAATTTTTTTCCCAGTTAAAGGGTGTATTATATGATTCCAAGGCTTTAGGCAAGGCAGTTAGTACTCAAGGATACCAAGGTTCTTCTTGTCCGCGTAGTGTTAGGCATTTGGAAATTTTTTTCCCATTAAGGAGGTGTATTATATGATTCCAAGGCTATATCTGCGTGGTCGACGATCTTATTTCTTACAGGATTCCAAAATACTTTGGGGACCGTTTGAGATGCTCATAGACCTTGAGTATTCTGAGGACACTCTTCTTCCATGAGCTAGTCCTTCGGGCTTTTCACGACGTTCGGAATCTTATCCATTTTTGATAAATTCCTGTCGTGGGCCGCTTTTATGCCTATGTCCGTTGCATTATTTATGTCGGTTGCGGGATTTGATAAGTTATTGAAAATTTGCCTCCCCTGTTTTTGGAGAAATTGAGACACAAAGCGATTAATCACTTCTGTCACCTCGTTAAGTGACATGGTTGCATCTCCTACACCTGCAACAAGCGCGTTTTGGTTTTCCCCGCTATTGTTAGGTTCCGGAGGCACCAGTAACCGAGGGGGCGGATCAGGTTATTTGGATTGGACATTCTAGTTTTTCCGATAATAGGATGATTTATGAATTTGTTATGAAATTACAGAAGAATATTTATGTGTGAAAGATGCTGGAAGACAAAAAGTTAAGGTAGTTACTCAACTTTTTTCTCGCTCACTGGAAAGCCATAAGGGGATGCGTATCAGTGGATATTATTCATTGGGATTGCGCAATAGAATGCAGCATAGGTTCTGTTCTTCCAGGTTCAACGTTTTTAATTCAAAATGTCCTCTAATCGATAGAACGTTAACGTATCGCAGGATGTCCGAGATTTCATTTCCCTCTACGCCACAGTGACCAAGTACCCAGAGTAGTTCCACCGTATTGAATCTAGACATAGAGTTCAAACGGTTTCTGCATTCCTGAACGATTTTCGAGGTGATCAAAGGACTGCTCAATGCCCTCAGTGCAGCTAAAAGTATCGAGAACGAACTGCGCTAATTTATTCAAAATAAAATGCTGACATGTTGTCTGCAATTTTTCCATAATGTGTGCTGCATATAACGGTCAATTCGGTAGTGACTCAATGACAGATTAGCAATGAAACAAATGAAAGATGCATGGATTTAGCCGATAGGTGGCAGAAATGTGTTTAGAATGTATTGCCATATCGGGGTGTACATAGTGGCGCCATCTTTTGTATAAATGTTGATTTATTGATTTTCTAAAATGCATTTTTGGACTATGCAGCTTTACTACTTCGAGTAGATTTGATTTTTACCGGTGTTGCAAGTCAGATTTAGTAGTTGTGGGAGTTTGGAGGTTACTAGTATTGCTTAGGATGGACGAGGAAGACTTCTGGTTTCTATTTCGTATGCCTTCTGTTGCTCGTGAAGGGGCGAATAGGATTATATGCTTAAGGGATTTCGACATACTTAAGACTTTTGCCTTCATTGTTGAATAAAGAGTTTTCCTGGGAGGGGGGCGGGGAGAGAGTGAGACAAACAAGAAGAAGCAAAAAGGAGTTTAACCACCACATACTGTGGCTTTAGCATGAACTGTGTTTACTTTTGGTAGATGTCTCATAGGTCTGTCTCTACTGTTTTTCAAAATACGATTTTATTGGTAGGGGTATATGAAGGAAAGAGAGAAGTATACATACCAGAGAGAGGGGGAGTCTTCTCTCTTTCGTTATCTTTGACAGAGAGATGGTTAGAATACTGTGAGCGGACTATTGACTGCTTTTTTTTCTTCGTGATATGCGCTCGGCTGGTAGCCGTGGTCGTTGAATCCGTCCGGTCACTGGTTTAACTGGTTTTCCTGGATAGGATTTCGGGGATTGTGAGCTATACAGCTCCTGTCATTAATTGTGCGCATGTGTTCGTTTCGTATGAAGAATGCACATATGAAATTTTAAGCATACCTACACCTATGATGGGTAAATGTTTTGTTATAGCTGTAGTTGTACCGCTGGTAACTGGTGTAAAAAGGAAAATGGCAGTGGCACAGTGCAAGTGATGATTTTCGTCTTGCAATTTCTATTGACGACTTTTCAAAGAAACTAAACGAAATTATTATTGAAAATTGTCGAAATTGTCGCCGCGTTGTATCTAGAAATGTTAATTATGGTCTGATATGTTCTAATCGTGGGTGTTGTGTATGAAAAAGTTGGTTTGTTTATTTCATATAGTCGCCTCCTTGCCCGTCATCGGTGCTGTGCTGTGATTCAAGTTTTTTTTTTTTTCTCTTGTTTCTTGTTCGTACCGTGCCTCGAAAAAGCTATGAGAAAAAAAGGAAGCTAAAGGAAGAAAAAAAAATAGAATATAAAGAAAATCCTTGCGGAAAAAAGGGAAATATTTTGGTGGTGTAAATTGCGACAAGGTAGTTGGAAGCCAGTGCACTCAGTCATTCGTGGTTTTTTTTTTTTTTTTTGTAACTTGTCTACTTTGCTTATAATGTGAATTCAGTTTTGGCGTTTGTTGTTTATCCATTCATTGGTGTCTTCTTGATGTTGGTGTAGTGCTTCCGAAGAAGAGGAAGGCTTTCGCCTGAGATGTTACTTCTGCTGTTCCAACTAGTCGATCTTGTTTTCCGGTGAAATGCTATAACATCTTTTTGTTATTGGAATATAAAAGAAAGTGCAAGGACTCATCACGGATCGTTGAATGTGGTTTAGTGTTGGTTCTTAGTTCTCCAGTTGTGTCCGGCTCATCACTTGGCAGTACCACGTTGTTTTCCGGTAATGAGTGTCTATAGATCATTTGGAACATCAGCTATGATGCCGATGTTTGTATGTGTTCTTGATGAAGTAGAGATCAGAGCATCTTTAAGGAAATAGCTAGGCTATTGCATGGACAACTCCTAGAACACGATAGCAGCTACTAACAATTTCGACCTTGGAACATCACTTTTGTTATCGTGATTTATTTTGAATAAACCTCGAACATCTGGACCAATTCGTCGGCTTCGTCTCATTCTGAATGGATTCCCTCAATCAGTGCTGCAATGTAACCAGTGCTTGCAAGAAATGTGGCTCGTCTACCTTGGAAGGGCTCTTGGAAAATCATGTCAGCACCTCGTTTACGGGGGTAGTTCTTCGGATCTCTTTATTGAATAAAGGATTTTGCTGATCCGATAGAGTGACTAGACTGACAAGAGGAAATCAGCCAAACTACACTATGACTTGAAAGAGATCCTGTTCCGTTTGGCTGCCAGAGAACAAGACGAAATAAGGTCCCTGAAGATAAGAAATAAGTTTCATATTCCGTTTCAACAAAAATCAAGAGTGATCAACAGGAAAGTTTAATGGATTGGACAATATTTATAACAGTGTCAGCCTGTTATCGCCTAGTTGGACCTTGTGGGAATACTCTATGAAAATTGCCCAAGGCGGGTAAAGGAATGATTAGGCAATATTCCTTAAGCCTTGACTGCTAAATCGAAAAAGGGCCACTATCTCATAGACCAGAAAACAAGCATTTTGAACCAACTAAAAAATGCTGGGAATTAGTAATGCATACGAGAGTGTAAACAAACATAAACATCCTTAGGAAGTCAACACGTTACCATACTATCCTTAAAATATTGGAAGAATTATATTTTTCAATAAAATATAATAAACTGGATGGAGAAAACGCCGATATAACATTCGAGCTTTTTTGAATTTTGTTGAGATTGAAACACAATGACAGCCTTTGAACCGAGCATAAATAAATAAATAAATGCACGTGGAAATTCCATCTGATCTGGAATAATTTAAAACGAATAAAACAGAAAATATAGAATAAAAAATAAAAAAAAAAATAAAAACAAATAGAGAGCCAGAGAGTTTAAAAAAGAACGAACGATATGAGTAAAGTATTTTGATATAAAATATTTTAATTTCGTTGGTAATTCAAAGAAAATATCAAAATAAATACAACAAGCGCGAATGGATATGATCTCCTAACAACGAAGATGAAAGTAAATATTTTGAGGGAAGAGAATATTTAAAAGAACGATAAGCAACAACAACAAAAAAACTATAAGCAATAAAAACAGATAAAAAATTTTTCTAAATATTTATTATAATAATTAATCTAATTATATATTAAAAATCTTCTAAAAGGAAATATAAATGTAAAATTTTGCGTTAAAGACGTATGCAAAGATATTTAATAAAAATAATAATAAATTTAGTGATGAATGTAAATATTTTGTAAAACATCTCCATTTTATATATATATATATAAATATAAATATAATTAAACGCGTTTATTTAGAATAATTACATAAATAAAAACAACTGATCTTAATCGCGATAAAAAAGGACCTTCAATTGATAACATCCATAGAATACAAGGATCGATTTACTTATTTTCGTAAGAACTAAGCGAAACCTGGTATATTTTAGATTGGGTTGACAATTTTTGCTCCATTCTTTTTGTATTTTATTTCATAAAGTGCGTGTATGCTATCGTAAATATAGTTAATTGTTGAAAAATAATAAGCGGGAATACTTATATAAACAAATCACTCGTATCTTGCCACATATACAACCCTCCATTCATTTATATTGGACAGAAATTTTCTATTTGTTCTTCATATTCATTTTAATACTAAACGTGATTATATGAAGATAAAATCAGGGAAATAAAAATCTATTTAACTTGTTTTCGGATAAAATAAGACTTTTGAATAATTTTTAATAAAAGCAGTGATGATAAAAATCATGTTTTCGGTGGAAAATAATCGCAATAATTACAATAAATTCAGTAGAATTTGTAATAATGGATGCAAATATAATTCTAGTAAAATTGCAGTTAGATAATTCATCAAAAATCTATAAAAATTTTAACAGTTTCAAGGCAAAACCAGTGATATTGATGCGAAAATAATACGATATAAACATCATTCTCATTGATTGAATAATAAAATCAAGTAATCTGTTGAAAGCTAGCCGAACTATAACAATATATCAGAATAATACTTTTCATTATATTAAATTATACCTTATTTTTATATCGTCCGGTACAAATATCATTAACTAATCAAATATCATTAATTACATCTGATTTGATAATTTTTCTCATAAAAATTATTAAAAAAAAAAAAAATTAAATGAGAACCTCAGATGTAAAGCTATAAACATATAAAATTATATTATATTATATTCGTTTAAAAAGCAACCGGAATCAAACTTAATAAATTAAATAAGCGTACGGAAAAAAACATCAAGTTTAGAGAATAAAGTAAAAAGTATTGTTATAAGCGGACAAGATAACAAATCAAAATAAACATAGTCTAAAATATCAATATTTAATAGAAAAATAGCGAATATATCTATTATATAAATATATCTATATAAATCTCAGCAATACAAAACTATAACAATAACAAAAATAATATTAATTATAAGAAGTAAATATAAAGCAAACAAAACAAACATACTCATTCACCGGGATGGATTTACGTGATGCTATTGTAATTTTTATTATATGGATATTCACATTTGGTGGCCTGCATTATACAATCGCTGATCAAGGTATGTAATTTAAATATTTAAATAAATTTAAATAAATTTATATAAATTTAAATAAATTTAAATAAATGTATAAATAATGGTAGAAGGATGTATTTTCGATATACTTTTTTTTAAATAGAATTATTATAAAAATAAATTATCCAAGTAATATAAAATGAACTAAAAAAAAAAGAACAACAAGTTGGGAAACTATCAGATAAATTTTGTCCTGCTTGTAAACAATTTTATTTATTATTTAATCTGAAATTGTAGATTGACGGTATTTATATAAATCCACCCTATTGTTACACTTTCCCGGCCTTCCCAAAAGTAAAACCTATTTTTTTTGGCGTGAGAAATGTAATGTAACATATGTGTGTATGCTTCTTGGGAAGTCCTTGAGAAAGCTGAAACCCATTTCCGAAAACTAGTAACAATAGGCGGCGCGATGTTTGAGATGGTTGAGCGATAACCTCTAGATCTCGTTGCGCTAGTTTCGAATCCGTGTTGTCATGGATGTAATGATAACGAAGAGAATATACAAGTCTCGAAAGTGGTGAACAGCAGGTGAATAGCAATGGTCTTTTAGTCCCATTTGGGACAACCATTACATGGCTCTTTTCCTAGGACCAGAGCTGGGCAAAAATTATAATCATGATTACGCGATTATGATTACGAATTTCATGATAATGTTATTGTAATCATAATCAAGCTCTCGTGATTGTGATTGTAATCACGTAAGCATGTAATCAAGTAATCATAATCATGTAATCAAGTAATCATAATCATGTAATCATAACCCTGCATTTTCAAATTCGATTGGTTGATCTCGTTGTTCAATAAAGTCTATATTTGTATGATTTTCAGCTGAAATGAGCTTAGGGAAATTAGATTAAGGATGCTTTATAACGCTGGGTACTGTTGATGGGTTCTTTTAGTAGTGCGGAGCAAAAGGGTAGTTTTCGTCAATCATAACAAATGAGGGAGGGGAGGGAATAAAATATGTAATCATATAAGGGGCGTTACATTTTTGGATAGTCATTGATCAAGTCTTGGTCTTTCTACAAGGCGGAGGGACAGTATCCTGCATAATATTCTTGAAACTAACAATTATTATTTGAATTTCGTTATTCGCAACAATAAAAGGAAATGAAAGTATTTACAACCATTGCAGTTGAGTTGATACAAATGAATAATTGGAACTTTCTCGTTTGGTTTTGAGCATTATTTAATTTTTTAAGATGGTCTGATTTGGTCGATCTGGGGCTTACACGCAACACAGAATATTGCTCGGTCTATTCGCAGGATCATCATCATCATCAACGGCGCAACAACCGCCATCCGGTCTAGGCCTGCCTTAATAAGGAACTCCAGACACCCCGGTTTTGCGTCATTTGTCTCCATGGCCGTGAGGCGCCGCTCATTGTCTTTGCTACTCGGCCAGAACTCAAACCCATAGAGGACGACAGGGCGAACGACACTTCGGTAAGTTTTGGATTTGAGACGTTCGTTGATGCGTCGATCGCAAAGAACGCCAGTTCTGGAACACCACTTCATCCAAGTTGCGCTAGCGTGTGAAGCAATTTCATATCGTAATTCATCATTGGCTGACAACGTTGATCCGCGATAATAAATCCCTCAGTCTTGAGCAGAGGGGTGCCAGTGAAAATTGTAATGCCAGTTTCATTGGGATCATCATCATCATCAACGGCGTAACAACCGGTATCCGGTTTAGGTCTGCCTTAATAAGGAGCTCCAAACATCCCGGTTTTGCGCCGAGGTCGACCAATTCGATATCCCTAAAGCTGTCTGGGGTCCTTACCTACGCCATCACTCCATCTTAGGCAGGGTCTGCTTCGTCTTCTTTTTCTACCATAGATATTGCCCTTATAGACTTTCCGGGTGGGATCATCCTCATCCATACGGATTAAGTGACCCGCCCACCGTAACCTATTGAGCCGGATTTTATCCACAACCGGACGGTCATGGTATCGCTCAAAGATTTCGTCGTGATGTAGGCTACGGAATCCTCCTTCTGGGATTAACCCCTCTCCATCTGCACATAGAGATGCAGGCAAGGAGATCAATATCCAGGATGGCCGGTAGTATGAGTGAGGCGGGAAGCTGCCTAAATCGAAGGAAGATTGATATTCTTTCTAGGCGGTATCCCGAATTACTGATACCAAGGGATAACATGACCACGAAGTTTCACTTCGATAAGAAGTTTCACGTTGGAGTAACAAGGCAAACTGGGAGAGCGTGGCTGTGACATACGGCTTAAACCAGTAACTGATTACTAGGTACACTGACGGATCCCTCACAGCAGAGGAGGAAAATGTACTTTGAGGTACACTAGCATATTCCAGGCGGAAATATACGCCATAGACAAATGTGCCTTCTTAAATCTGCAAAGGAACTATAGGGGGCAGAACATAGCTATTCTCATCGATAGCCCAGCAGCGGTCAAGGCACTTAGGTCAAACCAGGTGAACTCTTAAGAAACTGAATTCACTCGGCTCGTCCAACAAGGTCTGGATACTTTTGGTTCCAGACCATGCTGGATTGGAAAGCAACGAAGCAGCGGACGAACTAGCCAAGAAGGGAGCAGGGACGCCTTAACACGGGCCAGAACCCTCCTGTGGAATCGGTTTCATGACTATGAATCTAAGAAATGAAGAGGAAAGGTTGAGGGAACTATACTGGGGGGGGCCTACCAGGGATGGAGCAGTCCAGGGTGCTTATTGGGGGATATGAACCCATACGTACAAAGGGTTGCTTAAACCTCACCAAAAAGAACCTCCGAAACATAGTGGGAATTCTCACTGGTCATTGTCGGCTGAACTATCACCTAGGGAAGCTAGGGATATCTACGGACACTGTCTGCAGGTTTTGTGAGGAGGGGGAGGAAACCTCTATACACGTCCTGGGACAGTGTCCAGCACTTATGCAAAGTAGGACGAGGCATCTGGGAGAACACTTAATACCAGATGCAAAGCTGAAAGATCTAGAAGTACGGAATATACTAAAGTTCCTAACGGTTATAGGACGGTTTGTAGCGAACGGCGTTCACAGGTTCACTAGGTTTCAGCAGTTCAAATTAGATCACACCGGTCTGGTCCCACCACATACACAGTATGACCTTCCGATCGTAACGATTTGGTCGTGCCGTCGATGTCGATGCTTCACCTGGACTCACCTACGATTTGTTGCGTTTAGGGTTCTTCAAGACAATCCACTTTTCGTCGCCCGTAACAATTCGATGGAGAAAAGACTTTCTTTTGTACCGTTGAAGCAGCATTTCACACGTCACTTTTCGGTTCTCCATTTGTCTCTCGGTCAGTTCATGCAGCACCCATTTTTCACACTTTTGAATTTTTCCCATGGCTCGCAGACGTTTCGAAATTCCTTTCTCTTGAACTCCCAACGTATCTACAAGCTGTCGTTGCGTTTGCGTGTTGTCTTCATCCAATAATGCTTGCAATTTTCGCTTGCCGGAGCGCGCGGCGTCGTTCATTTCGAAATCTCCATTTTTGAATTGTCGAAACCACGTTTCAAATGTTCGAAGTGTTAATGCACGATCGCCATAAACTTCCTCAAGTGCACAGTGGCTCTCGGATATTTTTTTTCCTTGATTGAACATGAAAAGCAATGCATGGCGCATATGCTCGAAATTCGGTACGTACGCCGACATATTTGTATTATTGCCTTCTAAGTAGACACCCCTTCTCCCACCCTCTTCAAGGTTGTAAGGTGCAATTCGGACCTGACATGAGAATTTTGCAGGTCCCTTCAAAATTGCACAATAACCAAATTCCAGGCCTCCAGGAGAGACCACTCCATTCAGGCCCTGGGGTTCACTCCCTTCCTCTCTCTCTCGTCTGCCTCTATTTAAAACAATGCATATATTGCATTATTTTTTCATCATCATTTCTAAAAGGACATGGAAATCACGTGGGCATGGATTTTTGACGATCGATGACCATGAAACAGGCACAATCACTGTCAGCGGTAGTGATCTGCCCAGAACTGAGCGATTTAAATACCTCGGGTCAACGCTATCAGCCAATGGAGAACTGCGTTATGAAATTGTTTCACGCATTAACGCAACCTGGATGAAGTGGCGTTCCACAACTGGTGTTCTTTGTGATCGACGTATCAACGAACATTTCAAATCTAAAATTTATCGCAATGTCGTCCGTTCTGTCTCTCTATGGTTCTGAGTATTGACCGACTATACCAGACAATGAACGGCGTCTTGCGGTAATGGAGACGAAGATGTTACGTTGGAATAATGGCGTGACACGGTGTGATCACATCCGAAATGAAGATATCCGCGATCGTTACGGGGTTGCTCTGATTGTGGAAAAATTACGAGAGAGGCGTAGATCGCACGGTGTCCCTAGTATTTGAGTGTAAATAAGATCTGATGCCAAAGAGACCTTGGGAAAATACAAAATAGGTTCTGGATAACTCAATGGTTAGAACGCTAGGCTGTCGTACAGAAGGTGGCGGTTCAAATCTTACTGGTAATCCTGTATCATTTATTCATCGAGTTGGGGGTTTCTTAGTGTACTTGGTAATTATGACAGCCAACTGAAGAAGATGAAAGTTATTAAGAGCGTGGTGCAGCAGCCAAATATAGTATCTGTGGCAGTATTTACTTAGTTTAGTTAACTGGGGGGAGCCGCAGCACCGAGCACTCAGGCCATTATTAGGCCCATTGTACTATCCCCGTAAGTTGCCTATTCAATGGCTTCCCGCCTACGGTGTTCGCAGGCTTTAGCGAATCTGAGAACATTCTCAAGAGGCTGAGAGTGTGCAGGTTCTTAATTGAAGAAAACCTTGCCAAGGTGTCTTCGTCTGAGATCTGAGGAGATCTGAGGATGCCGGGCAGCTGCATAAAAAGTGCAGGGCTGTCTCCTCCTCCTCCTCACATTGGCAGTGTTGCTAATGTACAAAGCCTTAACCAAAGATGAAATACTTGCGCGTTGCTTGAACGGATTTACGCAAACTCGGAAGACATTTTTAAGGTTTGGTTCGAATTTGCAGCTAATCAGATCCAAATTTGAACCTGTAGCTTTATAGTGACATTTTCTAATGAAGTACGTAGGATTTTTTTATTGACTGAAATTTAACTATTTTATGGTCGATTTTAGACAATTTTTTTTTTCAAATTCATGTCATTTTATTAGAAACCAATGTCTCCCAATCAATCCACTATAGATAGGGCTGGTCGTAGAGCTCTAGTTGGGGCGGAAGTCCACTGAAATTCAATATGGTCAACATGGTTCATTGACACTATTATGGTTAGTCATTATGGAATTAAAACGCTCGCCCCTCCCCCCCCCGTTTCGATTGTTCTAGATAACATCAATGGGGGGGGGGGGGGTGTAACCCCTTCGACATTTCCCGGTCTAACTTTAAGGAAGTGCCTCTTCCTGTATATATGAACCTTAAGGTCTAGCCCTGCCTTCATAAGGAACTCCTGTCATCCCGGTTTTGCGCCAAGGTCCACCAATTCGATATCCCTAAAAGCTGTCTGGCGTCCTAACCTACGCCATCGCTCCATCTTAGGCAGGGTCGCCCTCGTCTTCTTTTTCTACCATAGACATTGCCCTTACAGGCTTTCCGGGTGGGATCATCCTCATCCATACGGATTAAGTGACCCGCTCACCGTAACCTATTGAGCCGGATTTTATCCACAACCGGACGGTCATGGTATCGCTCATAGACTTTGTCGTTATGTAGGCTACGGAATCGTCCATCCTCGTGTAGGCGGCCAAAAATTCTTGAGAGGATTCTTCTGTCAAACGCGGCCAAGGGTTCGCAATTCTTTTTGCTAAGAACCCAAGTCTCCGGGGAATACATGAGGACTGGCAAGATCATTGTCTTGTACAGTAAGAGCTTTGACCCTATGGTGAGACGTTTCGAGCGGAACAGTTTTTGTAAGCTGAAATAGGCTCTGTTGGCTGACAACAACCTTGCGCGGATTTCCTCATCGTAGTTTTTATCGGTTGTGATTTTCGACCCTAGATAGGAGAAATTATCAACGATCTCAAAGTTGTATTCTCCTATCCTTATTCTTCCTGTTTGAC
Source organism: Hermetia illucens (assembly GCF_905115235.1). Classification (NCBI taxonomy): domain Eukaryota; kingdom Metazoa; phylum Arthropoda; class Insecta; order Diptera; family Stratiomyidae; genus Hermetia; species Hermetia illucens. The sequence goes on along the minus strand of NC_051855.1, from coordinate 10,202,307 downwards.
CAGTGCGGTTTGATGTTGTTGGCTGGTTGCTTTTCGATGCTGACGTTGCCACCATATACTTTGTCTTCCCTTGCCCAAGATCTCGCGGCGCCTGCTCGATCTGGATGAAGGCAGTTTGTACGTCTCGGGTGGTTCTTCCCGTGATGTCGATAACGTCAGCATAGGCCAGTAGTTGGGTCAACTTAAAGAGGATCGTACCGCCATACAATTGCCCGGAATAAAGTCGATTTGACAGCTCCGATGAGTCATCTGTCAGACTACTCCGTGAGTCTCAAAAAAAGCAAGCACCACACAGAGTGAGTTGTTTGTCTATTAAGTCGTCACCTATGATGGAATTTAAGTCGATTCTAAAGGAGCAATTTAGTCAAACTAGGCATCAACTTCTGGTCACTCTGTTTCTAAGGCAGAGGTAGCGCAACACCTGATGAGGTCTTATCGTCATGTCTGGTACCACGAGTTACTATTAATTTTAAAAATGAGCGTTTGCCTTGTCGGAAATTGTCCGGTTTATGATCAAATGAATGCGGACTCAGGACTGCCTCATTTCAAAGCCGAAAATTTTTCAATGTCCTCATTGGTATGCCGATTTGATAGGAGGTAATGCGGACACCACTAGGGTTTCTAATTAGCTGATATCATACTAAAATCCTTCCTGCTTGTAAAATTCACATGTGGTCATCCTGTAGACATCCAGTACCTGTTATATGTTATGCATATCCTGTGAGGCTCGATAATATCCAGGCAGCATACATCCACCTTTAAGAGCATCCGAAACATTTGAGAAGGACTTTTTGGTTATAATATAATCGCAATACATTCCAGTCCCTTGGTTGGTGCCAAATGTTTAGGTATATGTGTGTTATGCATTCATGAGGCGACCAGGACTCCCTCCAACATCCTTTTATCATGTTTGCAATACTTATTTCATTTTGAGCGTATTTCTTAAGATGCGATGTATATTCGTCATCCTCGTATCGTAAGGACACCCGAATTACCGATAAACCAGCCAAAAAGGACACTAGCAAGCGGTTCTCCGCTCATTAGACTCGGCATATTTGTATCTTAACTTGACTGCTCAATGGATAGCTCCGACCTCACAACACTCACACATCTTCAAAAAGGATACAATAGCACAAACTTAACAAACAGTCATTGCACCTTTATTTCTAAAATGTTTCAATTTGAATTCCGATAAGGGTAAGAAAAAGGACCACATACATACACCTCCACACAAAATATAGGAAAAATCGATAGAAGCGAGAAGGAAAAATAATCCTTCCTATGAGCTCACATATAGCACACACACCCAAAGGACTATACACATGCTTCCAGGGATGGAATTTCACATCTGGGGTACTTGAATGACTAAAAGGTTTTCCGATCACATGGAAAAATGACTGGATAAGCAACACCACAGCCAACGCAAGTAGAGAAGTTGAAAGAAATTCCAGGATAATATGAAAGGATACTAACAACAGGATTGGACAGCACAGGGAGGGAGAAGTTATCCGAGAGCATGATTATTATGATGATAGAAAAAGAGTCAGAACGTGGCGAGGAGATTGCAATGGAGGCGTTTTTCGTATTCATGCTTTGCATTTTCTCGTCCTTTTTGGGATACTATCTTCGAATCTAACGTCCCATGTTCAAGGGGGTAAAAGAAGTTTTCTATATTGAATATACTCGTGGCTATCTATGCGTACGTTAGAAGTTGCTACTACTTCTCATTCATATTATGAGATACTTAACAAAATTGTTTAGTCCTTTAGTGGTGGATTACTTGGACACAGTGGCATCTAAGGCCGCAAGTCGTCTGAAGAAAGAGATGTTTAAGAGGCGCATGGTACTTGCGAAAACACTCACAGTAGAAGCGCAGAAGAACGTACAGACAGACTACTCCTCGACTTACGTCGGGGGACAATAACCGCATCTGAATGGGAGATATCGCCGGAGCTAGGACTAGATGCATTTGGAGAGAACCCGGATTATCCTGCTATTTTATATGACACCAAAGATGTCAAAAATCCGGGAACAGAAGGAGAATATAGTACGACCCGAATTGATGATCATCTCAAAATGAAATGGAAATATTACAGGCAGATATTTGGAGTTGACTGACGACTAAGCCTGCCTGAGTTTGAGGAATCAAGGGCAAAGGATGAGGACCAAGATAATGAGGTATCATTCATTGGAAGAAAGCGTTTTTTTTGGAGATCGTGGGGAGGGGGATTTGTGTCCATACGCTGCATCTCAATGGGAGAAGCCTGGCGTTCTGTTCTCCTAGATGTCTCGACCTACTTTGCACAAGTGCCGGACACTGTTCCAGGACGTGTATAGACGTTTCGTCCTCCTCCTCACAAAACCTGCAGTCAGTGTCCGTAGATATCCCTAGCTTCCCTAGGTGATAGTTCAGCCGACAATGACCAGTGAGAATTCCCACTATGATTCGAAGGTTCTTTTTGGTGAGGTTTAAGCAATCCTCCTTGGTAGGCCCGCCCAAGTATAGTTCCCTCAACCGTTCCTCTTCATTTCTTAGATTCATAGCCATGAAACCGTTCTGGCCCGTGTAAAGGCGTTCCTGCGCCCTTCTTGGCTAGTTCGTCCGCTGCCTCGTTGCCTTCCAACCCAGCATGGCCTGGAACCCAAAGTATCCAGACCTTGTTGGACAAGCCGAGTGTATTCAGTCTCTCAAGACATTCCCATACCAGTGTAGAGTTCACCTGGTTGGACCTAAGTGCCTTGATCGCTGCTTGGCTATCGGTGAGAATAGCTATGTTCTGCCCCTTGTAGTTTTTTGCAGATTAAAGGATGTACATACATGATAAGATTCTTAATACATTCGCATGTCGCAGCACTTTTGAGTGTGGGTACTGCCTATCAGATGTACTGCGATGATAACGATGTCGGTGTCAAGGGGCGAGACCACCAGATTGTACTTACTTTCATTCGAACCAAGACTGTACGTTGAATCTTGTGTTTTGCCTTCCAGAAAGGACCAAAGTAGTCATTGTCCATTTCTGTTTCGTTTTGCTACTGCTTTGTGTCGAAAAGTAGATGCTGACTATATACCGAAGGAGCGCAAAAAAGGATAAAACTTATACGAGATGCAATGCCGTGATCTCTTCGAATTAAATGCGACACTGATGACACTTAAGGAAACATTTTTGTTCGGCACGTGGTGCTCAGAGGTGGCGGCGAGGACCAGGCAACCCTATCGGCCAAACCAAAACCAAGTGGCCGAGGAGAACCTCCATAGTGGTGGCACCGGGAGACGCTGTAATCACTTTGGTTTGCCGGCCGTGATTCAGTAGGCGAATGCTCCAAAGACCTAATCAGGGCGATCAGACCCAAGTCTGCACGGGGACTCATCTGAAGTGGCAAATTGGTCACGAAACTTTACCAGGGGTATACTGGTACCATGGGAACCGGGGAAGCCTCTGGGCTTACATACTTCGGGTGAACTCCTGTTGGACAGCTCGGTTATTTGCGGTTGGCCCCCCTAGTGGGAGTTTCATGGTGGTTGTGGTTATGCTCAAGCGAGAAGAGACCTTCGGGCCTCGACGTGGTGTTGCGTATCAACACGGGTGCCGTACTCCATAGTTCGGTAGAGATTTAGGTAATTCTTGCATCCACCATAGGCATAGACTGGTACCGTTGTTGCTGGTCTCAGCGGGGCTCTGATTGTGGTCACAAAATCAATCCGTGTCTTAAGAGGACCGTAGGATTTAAGTTTCACGACAGGTGCCTACGTAAAACACCATGGGCTTCACTGTTCGGCACGTATCCAAGAGACGAAAGTTTAAGTCCGCTGTCAGTTTTTGAAGCTTCACAGTCAGATCACTGTTGCTTAGAATTCCTTCTATTGTAGGCAAACAGATTATAATACAAAGACCGAATTCTAGGAAAATTGGATTGGACGAAGTTCAGTGAGCTCCTTGGCCCCAAACTCTAGGCGATTGAAAAACAATTTGAAACCCTGAACGGCGTACTTTTAGAGTGCTTTGAAAAGACCTGCCATATTACCCGAGGATACTCAGTAAAACGGTTCCTTTGTGAGAGCGATCAAGATCGACTGAGGACTGGGTAAACTTCAGGAACTCATAGCGTGAATATAAGAGCATATTGTGGGGAACTGGAAGGCGAGAGAATCCTTAAAAGGGATGGTTCGGACTGTTTTAGAAAATCGGATAGAATTTTCACGAAGTCTAGAGTTGAGACTATATTGACTCTCTTAGAAGTACATCATCCAGGAGAAGAGGTGGCCGAAGTGGAAGGGGGAGAACTGGCGGTTTCTGCAAAGCTCATCATTCTGGCTGAAATGTCTGGAGAGCCGCGAGAGCATCACATTCGTGAGAAAATGCTAAGGTCGCACCCAATAAACGAAAACAAACATGCTTATCAGCGTGGAAAGTCCTGTGTGTTCTTCACTCTTTGATATCAAAGCAAGAGAGTACGGTGTCGATGAAACTTTAAATTAGTGGATCTATGCTAACACAGAAATGGTTGTGTTGATCGCTACCTGACTATAGAAGCAACGATCGGATGTCCCCAGGGGCACTTCTATGGAGTATGTTGATCGATTTACTGATATGCGAACTGCAACATCTGGCAATACATCCCCAAGAGTATGCGGATGATCTCGGAAGGGTGTGTCGAACTATACAACGCGTCGTTGATTTGATTGACAGCTGGTGGTTTAGGCATGTCCTTTCAGTAAATCCACATTGGTGTTATTTACAAAAGGGAGGAAACTGAAAGCCTTCCAGAGAGGAGGGGTACAGCCCTTCAACACTGCAAAGAAGTAAAGTACTTGGGAATCTAGATAAGGAACTTCTTTGGAACAAAAGTATTGCAGTAAAGATGAAAGGAGCTGCCACAGCCTATGGAATGCAGACATCAGATTTTTGGTGCTGATGCACTTTAGCTGCAGCGGGGAGTATCACATATACTAGCAGAAATCCTGTAATACATCTGATGTGAGCACGGGCGGGGAAAAAAGCGGTGATTCCTTCCAGACCGGGAGTTTGCCCGGGGCCCAGTATCGAGATATAGAACAAACTAACTTAAGGTAAAGGGATGACAGAGGAACCCCTACTTATACTTCATAGCCCTGTTTGACGTATACGAGTGTTGTCCTTGTAGGACTCGCTACAGGCATTAATTTCACTGAGAAAATTTGGTCAATCGTAGATTTTCCTAGTTGAAAGCCTTGATCATTTTATTCTGTATTCTGTCCAGAGTCAAAGTGCTTTACCGATAAGGGAGGTACTAACAGCGGAAGTCATATTCACTTCCTTTATTATTCTCTTTGGGTTACCAATTTTTGAAATTCCGATTTAGGAGATACCAAATTGGAGATGGTATCCGATTTTAGCTCATCTACTCCTGACTAAAAATATATGAAAGTCCCGGGGGGTTTAACGTGAGTACCTGCCGTGAAGGCATAATTCCACGGTCCTCTTCGGACACGGATTGGTTTTGGGGACCACAATCAGAGCCCCACCATGCAAGCACAGCGGTCCTGGTTTATACTGAGTGCAGGCTCAGCGTTCATACCAGTGGATGCGAGGCCTATCTAACACCTCTGCCGCAACTAAGGAGTACGGCACCCGAGTTGTACAGCGCAACTCCACGCTTGAGCTCCGAGGAGCTCTGCCCGCGATGTAGGCATAACCACAACCACCATGAAACTCCCACTAGGGGGCCAACCGCAAATAACCGGGCCGAGAACACATCCTCCAGGAATTCTTCTGGAGCATATGCTCTCAGAGGGCCATCCCGGTTCCCATGGTACCAGATAACCTCCGGTGAAGCTTCGTAGCAGAGCCACTTCAGATGAGTCCCTTGCAGACTCGGATCTGATCGCCCTCCTCGAGTACGTGGGAACGGAACTCCCAAACGGGTTAACTGGAGGTTATTTTAGTATGTGGTATGGGGAGTTAAATATGAAAGCCTTTAACCGTCAGAGGTGATACCTATCGGGGCATTGGTTATCTCTGGACATTCGCGCTTTATCGCCTCCTCCACTACGACCTTTTCTGTGAGGCAGTCAAGATCGCGGATTTCTAGAGAGCATATGTGGTCTAGGCTAGAAACAAGAGCCTTCTCCCCTCATAACCCCTTGACCGCTTCGCAGAACGTACTCTTGCCAGTCGTTTTCGGGCCTAGTTCGTCGAGGACTCCGCCACTCCTCGTTTTCCGTATGGAAAACACCTCTGTTCCATTGTCTTCTAATGAGTAAAGCCGAGGGTCTGGTCCATCGTTTCCTTGTCTTTTCTGCTCCTGGCTTTTGGTTTGCAGCCTCCTTGTTTTTAGACAGACGGGCCTCCGGGGGTGGTGTAGTCAGTTGTCTATTTTTTTAGTTCTTCGCCTTCTTTTTTTTGGGTCCTGGAAACTATTTTGATAAAGTCTCTTTAAGGCACGTCGTCCTCTTTCCACTTTTTCCCAATTCGCTTGACAGTGGGATATCTGCGGTCCGTTTAGAGCAAGCAGCGTTCTCAACGGGGAGTGCGGCTGTTTCTGCTCTCTAATCATCCTCTGTTGTGGTTCAATAGTTCCTCCAGTTCCATTAGCCCGTTTTGGAGGAACGTTACCGATACCGACCGCATACGCTTCACCACTGCTGCGCATTTCCTGATGACCATTTCCTCTTCGGCTCTAGCTAGGACGGTCGACTGCACTTGAACTCGGTTTGTGTCCGAATCCATCTGCTAAGGACTAGAGAATCTGACTGGGCTTTTTTTCGGAACAGGAGCACTCTTTGTCCGATTATGCGTTTGACCTACTGTATACATTAATGGCAAAGAAATCATTTCCACGTTGCTGCAAGGTTTCAGGTGAAAAGAGAAACGTGAAAATGATCTGAAGAAGAACAAATTGCAGAAATATGTATATCAACAATAAGGAACCCATCCCCTCCCCTACTGGAGTACGGAAAATCCTTTCTGCTTTCTTTCTCTTTGCTCGCTTTCTCTCGTCCTTGCTCCAACCTGACGACATATTCAATGCAAGGATAACGTAAGTAATACCAATGGTTAAATCCTCAGTAATTTAAAGAGTCTCCACTCTTATCCTGGCTTGCCCCTCTCAACTGTCATCATCATGTCCTGGATGGTAGTTCGAAGTACAGGACATCACAGGTATACTGTGACTCGAGGTTTCGTGGGCCTCTAAAATGTAATCCTTCTTCGCTCTCATGAAAACCCATTTAAGGTCTTATCGCGTGAAGTCAACAACGTACCAGGTGGGCAGGACTCCGACCGGTTAAAGGGTAACAGGCGGGCTTCATACTATGTACTGACTGACTGAATGGATGAATGCCAGGAATTCACTTGTTTTTACCTGTGGACTTCTTTGCCCTGTGTATTCCCGACGGCATTTCCCTTGTCGTGTGACAAATTCACGAAAAAGGAAAATGAAAATAGAAAAAGGAAGACGGCGAAGCAAAACAAAGTCATCGTCGTGTCGCCTTTCTTCTTGGGCCAAAGTAGATCTGAGTACAAGAATCCTTTCCGTGGAATTGGTGTGAATTAAGGGTGATGGCAGCATCAGGTAAAGGAGCTTACGGACAGAATATCATTTTCCTCGAGTAAGAAGTCTCCCTGCTCTCTTAAAGGTTGAACGTGCGAAACATCAAGGATGAGAGAATAGGGAAGGTCAGCGGCTCCTACTTTTATTTTGTCGATGTCGTTGATTTTTCTTTTTGATTTCCATTTTTTCGTTTTTAAGTTTTCACATTTCGGGACTTTTGCATTTTCATCTCGCTTTGTCATACAACATACTAAGTCCTTATAGACAGATGGATACCTTTCAGTTTACCGGAGTGATTGAAGTCAACATCAAGGGATATGTTAAAAGCGCTTCTTGGAGGTGGGAGGACGATATAAAAAGGAGAAAACCTAATCCATTCATGGATTTGAAGTACAATTCCAGGAGGAGGTGATTTGAAGAAAATCCTTTTTTGTTAAGTGGTCGAAATTTTTCACTGTTAAATGGTTCCCTTAAAATATAAAAGAATGTTAGACTGAAAAACTCAATCGTTGCACTATCCATCATCATCAACGGCGCAACAACCGGTACCCGGTCTAGGCCTGCCTTAATAAGGAACTCCAGACATCCCGGTTTTGCGCCGAGGTCTACCAATTCAATATCCCCAAAAGCTGTCTGGCGTCCTCACCTCCATCTCCATCTTAGGTATGGTCTGCCTCGTCTTCTTTTTCTACCATAGATATTGCCCTTATAGACTTTCCGGGCTGGATCATCCTCATCCATACGGATTAAGTGTCCCGCCCACCGTAACCTATTGAGCCGGATTTTATCCACAACCTGACGGTCATGGTATCGCTCATAGATTTCGTCGTTTTGTAGGCTACGGAATCGTCCATCCTCATGTAGGGGGCCAAAAATTCTTCGGAGGATTCTTCTCTCGAACGTGGCCAACATTTGTGGAATGCTATTGGGGGGTTTTTTTTTGAGGTAGGGTAGGTGAATGCATTTACGCACAAAATGTTGGATACACCGTCGGAGTACCAACTAAACACCTCCTCATCGGCATTAAGCTAGCCTGGAACCGTTTGTCACATTACTTTGGGCTAGCCCCCGAACCCTTCCACCTTGCGAAGCCTTCAAATCAGGGAATTGCTTTCACCAAACGGGAGGGGAAAAGAGGAAGAGAACTGTCAGTTCAAGAAACCCTCTGCTATGCGGCACTTCCACCGGTCAAGCTCTATCTTTGAAACGAGAAGAACCCGTAATGCGCAACAGAACTCCACCTGTCAACTCTTCTCAACACCTCCTCGACTTTGTTGCCTGGAGAGAGATCCCCTGTGTATAAATAGAGCTGCCGACGAATCTCATCCGACCTACAAAAAAAAGTGTGATGGGCGTCATTCACAACTCCATTGCAAAACACACGATTAGGAGATCATGCCTTTCAAATGTTATGCAGGTAAGACTGAAAACCTCCATGTCCACTTAGAAGCCGGGTAGGGAGATAGTCTCACCATGTTTCCGATTTAGCCACGCCCCTAAGTTGCTAATTAGCCGCACAGTCCATCTTCTTCTTGTCTCATTTTGCAAGAAAGTTACCATTCATCTTTTGTACGTTGCTGTTCCTTACGAGCAAAGAAAGAAAGACAACGGGGATCACTCCCGCGATCACCATCACAACCGGTTCTACGGCATTACGACAGGCATATGCCACTCGCAAGGCTCCCCGTTTCTGTATTTGTACAAGACGCTTACGATATACCTCATTGCCAAGAGCGTCAGCGCATACCTCTGGATCACAGAGCAGAATAGACTGCGTTGAACTCCTCAGGAGGCATCGACTTAAAGGTGAAAGTCCAACTGCAGCCTTGTCCGCTGTTGCTTTGACTTGAGTCAAGAGTCAGTCTATGGTCCTTTACCGGTGGTTTTGACTCGATTTTCGACTCAACGATCGATATGGGACGCAGGGTCGGAATTCTCTTTTTAGTCAGAATGATTACTTTTTTTACAAACCATGAGCATGCATCCACCCACTTTCCCGTCCCATCAATATACCAAGTCTGCTTTGGACCTAATAAGAGCCGCGACAACATCTGTATAACCGACTATTCTGGCATGTCAAGTTTAAGTTCACTATCATAGGAAGCGTTACAGAGGTCCGGCCTTAGGATAGATCCCTGCGCTACCCCCGATGTGATCTCCATCCTCCTCTGACCCTCTAAGGTCTAATAGAGCAGGGAGTAGTACCTCAGATAATCCCTCAATATCTATAAGAGATAGTTGGGCACGTGGAAAGTATTGTCTAGTGTCCCTAGAATATCTTTCCATCTTACAGAATTAATGGCATTTTTGACGTTAAGCATTACGAAAATGCCCTCTTTCAGCGAAGCGATGAATGCGCCGAGCAGAAGGCCGAAGTTGCAGCGTCAGTTTATATACCTCTGCTGGGATGCCATCGGGTCCTGGCGCCTTCTGTTTTTTTCATGGAGAGGGCTGCTTCTTCCACCTCTTTTATAGAGCAAAGTGGGCAGTCCTTGGCGGGGGTGTGTTAGGGGTGCGCAGGGAATCGTGTCTGTACAACGCGATCCATCTGTTCGACCTTACATGAACAGGGTTTTCGCATCGCCCCGATTTTTCGGGTTATCAGTTTCTAACCGAGTCCCCACGGGTCCGCATTCATCTCGTCGACCAAGTCTTGCCAGCAGCTATACTCTGTGATCTTGTCCACATCCCGGTCGTTTAGACGTTGCATCAAGCGGCGGAGTTTTGGACACACCTTCCTGAGCTCTGCAATTTCCGCCGCCCAGACGACTTGCCATGCTCTGATGCCTTACTGAATATCGAAGCTCCACCGGCCGTCGTTATCAGGTTCCTAATTCGCGTTGATACTACGTTGGTCGTACGGTTGTTCCTGAAAAATGTCAGTCTAAGATTTCTTATAGAACATTGTTTTTACGGTTGGAAGCATCAATTTTCTCAGTGGTAACCGATACGTATCAAGATGCTTACAAGGACACCGCCCTTGCCTGCACTATGGAGAATTTCAGTAGTAAACTAGCCTGTCAAGCCGAGTTGACCTAGCTGGCGAGGTAAAGCTAAGTTTTGCTTATATGCACACATGGGGGCTTGCGGTCTGCTTTTATCACCTAGCCTTCTGCACTCAACAAATTCCTTGCTTGTGACTCTTTGTTGTAGGAGCTGTCAACTTCGCCCTTCGATGAGCTTTTTTTAAAAAAGCCTGCTAGTGTCCTTGGGTTTCAAACAAAGGTTGATCGAGTTCGAGTGGTTTTAGACAGTTAGATTGTTGAGGTGACGAAAACCTCTGCAAGGCTTCACTTTCCCTTTCCCTTGGATACTAACAGAAGCAGATTGGCTTACTGACTGGGAGATTCTGGTCTCAAATTTAGTCTCGGCCTATTACAGGTGTTAGCTCGCGAGCACTTTGACCTATTAGTAGGCCATTTGTAATGACGTGGTGATGGGGAATCCATTTGCAGACTGAATTGGAGCATTGCTTAGTGTTCATTTTGTCCAACTACCTTATTATCACCTTGCGTCTAATTTACGCTGATCTCGTTATTATGGTATTGGCGTCATTTACTGCACAACCACTACGGTCTGAGTGCTCATTGTATCCCGTGGTGCCTGACGAGTGCTGAATTAAATAGTCGAATTTCGTTCTGTACCTAGTAAAGCCAAAAAAAACCAATTCCCTACAGAAATTGAAGACCCTTCTTGTAGAACTGGAAATTTCGCAGTAGGTAAGCGGCCTGTAGCCCGATCTTATCGTCAAAAATTCATAAAGAAGCTAAAGAAAATCAACGAATTGGAAGCCTCTCCGCTTAGGTCCAGAATCTTCAAGGGCTTTCACTGACATTAGACGAACTGAAGACGCGAGGAGTAAAACGAGAGGTAAGGCGACCAAGTAAAATTGGCCGACCTCAATACATATCGTAAGGATAATATGCAGGTCATACCAAAAACCGAATATGTTCCGTGGTTAGTCCATGCTTCTGGGCAAGATTTTGGCGAATCATCTAACGTACAGCATTTCGCTGAAAGCCCAACCAGAAGTGAGACGTTCTATGGAGCCAAACATTATGAGTTAGTTCTTCATAAGGAGCACGGTTGGCCATCACGCCGTCCTGCATATCATGCAATAATTCCTTCTTCTCACATTAGGCTCCCGGAACAGAATCATCTGTTCAACAAATCATGAATCAAGGAACGCCAGTCACAGATAAGTCAAGTATTTGCTATGGATTCCCTTCAACTTTCACTTATTGATTCGCTGTTGGTCTGACTTAACCCCATCCCCCCAAAGACCCCGGTTTTGCGCCGAAGTTCACCAATTCCATATCCTTAAAAGCTGTCTGGTGTCCTGCTCCATCCTCTACCATAGATATCATAGCGGGAAGAACGATAGGAATAACTCTTTCCAATACCATTGGTAAGATCATCATCATCAGCGGCGCAACAACCGGTATCCGGTCTAGGCCTGCCTTAATAAGGAACTCCAGACATATCGGTTTTGCGCCGAGGTCCACCAATTCGATATCCTTAAAAGCTGTCTGGCGTCCTGGCCTATGCCATCGCTCCATTTTAGGCAGAGTCTGCCTTGTCCTCTCTTTCTACCATAGATATTGCCCTGATAGACTTTTCGGGCTGGATCATCCTCGTCCATACGGATTAAATAACCCGCCCAACGCAACCTGGGCCGGATTTTATCCACAACCAGACGGTCATGGAATCGCTTATAGATTTCGTCGTTATGTAGGCTACGGAATCATCCATCCTCATGTAGGGCGCCAAAAATCTGATGTGTTGCTGAGCCTCTTTGTTATTGGCAAATGATGTTCTGGACGCATGGCGTATCTTAAAGATGGTACTCAGCAACGTAATACCTCTATAATTGCTGCACTACGTGATATCCTCCTTTTTAAGGTTTTTTTGTGAAACAAAGCCTTATTAGAATCGAGTCGATGTCTCTCTGTCTGTCTGTCACACCCGATTTATTCGGAAACGGCTAGACCGATTCTCATGAAAATTGGTAGGAGCGTGCGATTCGTTTTTTACATACAGCAAGTGTCGACATTTTGTGTTAAGTCTGAAGGGGGCTCCCCATACATATGAATGGAGGGTGCCACATTTTTTTCATAAAATTTAGCCATGTGGGATCAGCATCAGTTGATGAACTGCTTGATGTAGTTGGTCGCCTTCATATTTAGCCAATTCGGCTGTAATTTCACCCGACGGGACAAGTGAAATTTATTAGACCTTGCAATGCAAATAGTGCCTTCCGCAGTTTTCAAAATGAATTCATTTAAAATAATTACATTTGGAAGTAACAACCGAAAACGAAAAGTGCTGCCAAATTGCAAATGACGTGAAGTGTCAACAGACGCATCGCAAAAGTTAAATTTTCCGGACTTTTTTCCGTGTCGCATTACGCAGCAGACTTGCTGTATGTATGCTTCATGCAAGTCCGTGTAATAAACTTCATTTGACAGTTCTTTGACAGCACACGAACGTAATCATTCCGGTGTTTTGTTTCCCACTTAAATTGGAAATACTTCAAGATGCGTTAGATCAATTTATCAATGCGGTAATAGACAATGTTTGTTTATTTAGGATGAACACAGTATTTATTTCGTTGATATGTATGAATCTTGGGAGTCTGGCAAAATATAATGGAATGTTTTGTATTCTTAGCTATGTACGAATAGAATACGGTGGATAGAGACTTTCTTACGTAAGATGAACCCAAAGCCTTTATACCCGAAGCGCCAGGCAGAATTCTTGCTTTCGCACCATTTCAATGGAATTGAAGTCCTTTCGTTGTCCTGGTCGACACCTCCGTCCAAGCTACTCTTTATTCTTCTCGTTCCTACTTCTACCTAGCTGAAATCCTGTATCCATTTATCATTCTAGTCTCGTTGCTTATCTAGGAGCAAGGTACGGTCAACATGCGAATGAAGACAAAAGAAACGAAAAGGATATGGAGAAAATCTGAATAGCAATGCGAAGCGTAAAAGCTATTCATTCCTGCATATGCAAACCATAAAGGATATATCCTACGCGCTTTCTATCTCACATGTTTAGCCCGCCATCATTGAAAAAGAGTGGTTTGGGAGACATAGGGAGAATAATGGGGGAGAATGTGTGACATTTAAAGTGCGTTATCGCTCCTGCTGGCAAGGTTAAGGTCTTCAATGGCATTCCATGTCAATGATATGCTTGATTTCTTCATGATTTTTGAACGAATGGCGTCGTTGTTGACTGATTGACAAAAGGGGATGAAGAGGACGCAGGGAACTCATTGAGATTGCATGTACAGAAAATAATCTTGCTCCATGTTCAGGCAATATAGATTCTCTGTTTTAGACGTGGTTAACTTTTCAGCACACATAAATATCCAAGCAGCTGATTTGCCCTCTTATGCTTCAGGACTAACCACTATATAGAGAAATTAAGGGTCGAACAGGTGAGCTGCATCTTCAAAAAGTAATAGGAAAAGGTTAATGCACTCTAGTATATCTGATATCATAATTTAGGCCTGAAAAGTCCTCACTCCTCCATAAATCCTCACATCTATGTACATCGTGGAATATCTTTCGGCTTATAGAATCTCATATTAAAACTAATTGGAAGTGCATGAAAATTTATCCTTTTTTCCACGACTTTTTTTTCCAAGCTCATTATTTTGGTCGATGTAAAAGTTCTAATGAGTACACATGCCCAATAAAAAAGGAAGCAGAGGAAAAAAAAACTGTTGGACGGTTTGCTGCTACTCTAGAAGAGTAAAGATTACGTCCCATATCCCATGCATATCCTGCAGGATAACATAAGGATTTCTGAAACCGTGTTTCCCGGGAGAGATGAAAGAAGTGGAAAAAAGTATACACTGAGTGTAGTATCTGAACATTTTTTTCGTTACCAGAATCTAATGAGTGGGACACTATCTATGTGAAAATTTTGGCCGCCTCCGTCCTTTCAATTTCCTGAACAAGCGGTTTATTTTGGGGGTGACGGAGGGGGGGGGGATAGGTCAATGCGTTTACGCACATAGCTTTGGACTCCCGTAACTGTACGCCGTCGGACTCCCAACTAAACCTGGAACCGCTTGACACATTACTTCGGACTAGTCCTCCCACTCTCCCGGCCTTGGGAGCCTTCAAATCAGGGAATTCCTTTCACCAACGGGAGAGAAGGAAAGGAGTTGTTAGTTCCGGGAACCCCTTGCAATTCGGTCCCTTCGCCAGTCCAAGTTCAATCTTCTTTGCAATAAAAAAGCCGGAACATAATGCGCAACGCGGCAATGTTGTTTGCAGAGGACTCCCCTGGGACTGCATAAAGCTGCTGACGAAAGCCGCCCCACTTGTCACAAGAGGAAAATGTGTTTCCAGCGTCATCCGTCACTCCATTTCAGAACAAACAATTAGGAGATCGGACCTTCCCAATTTTGAGCAGGTAAGACTGAAACCCTCCATGCCCATTTAGAAGTTGGGTAAGGACGTAATCAATCTCATCGTGCGTTCGGTTCAGCCATGGATCAGAAGTGTCAATGAGCCGCGCAGTCCATCTGTCTCTTGGCTCATTTTGCCAGTTGGTAAAAGGGCGTTGACGTTCTTCACGGGCCATCACCTCTCTTAAGTTTTCGCTTTACGCTTTTTGGCAAGGAGACAACGGGGATCACTCCTGCGATCACCACGATCACGGTCGGTTCTGAGACAGTACGATAGACAGACGCCATCTCTGTACTTGAGCAAGGCGCTTACGATGCACCTCTCTATCAAGGGCATCAGCCCATACCTCCGCGCCATAGAACACAATGGACTACGTGGCTCATATAACAAGACGTTTCCTAGTAGATATAGGGCCCCCAACATTCGCCATTAGTCGACTCAAGCTTGAAACTCCAGCTGCAGTCCAGCCCTCTACTTTGATTTGTTCGAAGAAGCTCAGCGTCGGGATTCTTTTCTGGTCAAGATGACTACTTCGGTTTTTTCCAGCGCAAGGCTGAAACCATGAGCAGCCATCCATCCGCTTACCCCTTGCATTAATATGCCAAGTCTGTTTTGTTCAACAGTGCGTCCGGCAACAAGTACCGCAACATCATCGGGTATATCGAGTCTCAGCAGACTATCGTAGGAAGCGTTCCAGAGGTCCGGCCCTAGGATCGATCCCTGTGCTACTTCCAACGTGATTTCTGTCCTCCTCTAGCCCTCTAGCGTCTCATAGAGCAGGGAGCGGTCTTTCAGGTAATCGTATAATTGACAGTATGGACAGAAAAGCTGATATTCCAGCTGCCAAAAAAAGCAGCCATTCTTGTCCTCATTCATGGTTAAACTGCATCATTACCGAGAAATTGCCTAATTAGAAGGGGTACTTGCAAGTACACTTAAAATGTCCATGGAGGCAAAGGCAATCAACCAAGCTTACGATTGAATTGTAAGGGCAAATGCAAAATCATACAGAGAATAGACCGGGTTATGGTTGGAAACTTGTTAGAGAACAGCAAAGCAACTTTTAAGGAAGTCCAAACAAATTTAGAGAGTAGCGATTCGAACATTGGAACACCGATGTGCTGAAGCTGGTCTAAAATCGTATTGTCCAACAAAAAGGCCAAAGTTCCTAAGAGACCTTAAAAAAGAACCATTTGAATTTCTCAAAGCAGTGGAAGCCATTCACTGCAGCTGACTGGGAAAAAGTAGGACTTCATCATCATCATCAACGGCGCAACAACCGGTATCCGGTCTAGGCCTGCCTTAATAAGGAACTCCAGATATCCCGGTTTTGTGCCGAGGTCCACCAATTCGATATCCCTAAAAGCTGCCTGGCGTCCTGACCTACGCCATCGCTCCATCTTAGGCAGGGTCTGCCTCGTCTGCTTTTTCTAGGTATTTGCTATTGTAAAAAGTAGTTTCTGCTAATTTTGGTTTTTAGCTCCCTTTTAGTGATGAATCCACTTTAAAGGCATTGACAAACCAGTTTGTTTCCGTTCGACGCGCCCTTCCTGCGCTCAAATAACTGCCAAACTATGCGCGGGATAAAAAGGACTCTTTGCATGGTACATGAAAGTCCTGGGGATTTATCGTGAGTACCTGCCGTGTAGGCATAATCCCACGGTCCTCTTCGGATTGATTTTGGGACCACAATCAGAGCCCCGCCATGCAAGCACAGCGGTCCTGGTTTATACTGAGTGCAGGCTCAGCATTCATACCAGTGGATGCGAGGCCTATCTAACACCTCTGCCGCAACTAAGGGGTAAGGCACCCGAGTTATACAGCGTAACTCCACGCTTGAGCTCCCAGAAGCTCTGCCCGGAATATAGGCATAACCACAACCAACGTGAAACTCCCACAAACTGCCAACGGCAAATAACCGGGCCGAGAACACATCCTCCAGGAATTCTCCTGGAGCATATGCTCTCAGAGGGGGGCGTCCCGGTTCCCATGGTACCAGATAACCTCCGGTGAGGCTTCGTGGCCGAAGTCACTTCGGATGAGTCCCTTGCAGACTCGGGTCTGATCGCCCTCCTCGAGTACGTGGGGACGGAACTCCCCAACGGGTTAACTGGAATCAGCCCGAGGCGGAGAACCGCGACGGAACCTTTCAGCAGCTAACTACCGCTCTGCGTACAACACAACACAAAGGACATCACAAGACAACACTGAGCGTCGAGGAGCTCCCTCCTTCGTCAGAAGGCAACACTCGCGAATGCATTAGCGCGTTTAAGCGTCCCACTGCTAGCAAGGCATCGGCTAATATCGAAGATACCGTTCAATACGTGAACGCCCATGTCGTCTAGATAGCGGATGTCACTGTACGCTGGACAAACACAGAGAACATGTAGCCAGTCCTCCAAGTCAGCCCCACATAAAACACAGCCCTGACTGGAGGCAAGGTTGCGCTTGAAGAGGAACTCATTCAAGCTACCATGCCCAGTCAGAAGGAAGCCCATCTCAAGCCCAAAGTCCACGACGGAACTTCCTCTGGCAGACACATTCCTAACGTACTTATACGTGACCCGACCTTTCCCACATTCATCCCATCTAAGCTGCCACTTAGATGTTACACTCTCGTCTAACAACTTCTTGACCGCAAGCAGTCCTAACCCCTCCACCTGATCAACAGCTACTAAATCAGTATGCAGCAAAGGTAGGCCCCTCCTGATCCTGTAGGCCGTGGCACGCCGGACTGCCTCCAGATCAAGAGGAGGAACACCCAACAATAGCTGCATGGCGCCGGTCGAGACCGTACGACATACAGGAAGACACGCAGACAAAGCCACTCGTTGAAGAACGCTGCCTGCCCTTCGCCGTCAGCGCCAAGTCATACAACATAGGGGACCCATACGTAGAACACGCAAGGAAGAGCCCCACATAAATGGATCTAGAAGCTCTCCTTCTTAGACCCCACTCACACCTCATGACACGCCTCAACATACACGCTAAATTTGTAAGCCGCAGCCTGAGCTCGCGCAGGTCCGCGACCAAAGACATGCCTCTCATGACATGACTCTCAAGTAGGTAACTTTCTGCCGGATTTTTAAGGACCCTCCGATCAACTTCACACAAGGCGGACGACGTGCGATGGTTGTGCAAGTAGAGTGCCAGCCTCTCAATTCGGCTGCTCTGGGTTCGAATCCCAGTCGTCATTGGGTATCTGTGTGCACATTTCCAGGAACTGGCCACGACGACGCGTAGGTATGGTTGATGTACTAGGGATTTTTATGGTAACTGTAGGCAATTTGGTGGAATTAAAATCCAAGAAGAGAAAAATTAAAAGTTGAATAAATAAAAAAATGTTTGAGGTCATTTTCAACAATGAAAAAAAAAAAGTTTGGTCTGGACACGCACTCTACTATTATTAGGTTTATTTGAGTAGATACCGGAGTGATTACTAGATTTCTCATAAGCGCATCACCCTGATTTGTTCGAATTTTATTTGTTGGATAGTTTTCGAAAAAGTGTCCTGTGTCGCTTTAGATTTATTCATTTTGACCGTTTACACCCCTACTTTGCAATTTACGTCGAAACTAAAATCTACTACTAAAAGTACTAATTGAGACTTTTTAGTTGATACTAGTACACTGTCACTAGTACATAAGGGGATAAAAATTGAGTGCGGATGACAGATATTCATCGAATAAAACGTAAAAAACTTTAAATGCGTTTTTCTCGAAAGAAGTTTTTCAACTGGCCGTAATTTAAACTCTGCTTGACCGATTTCAATATATCTTAGGGCGTTTTATTTAACAATGGTCAAGTATCACGGTAAGGACCCTGCATTTTAAAGCCCACTCTGAATTTTCTGTTCCCGATTTGGGATGTAAATTTTGGCGCCCTCAATGAAGTAGCTAAATAACGAGGTTTAAAAAAGTATCTTTTGTATTCTTAAACGGTAGATTAATGAGTAAGAAAAGGTTGTGGATCATATTTAATATAGGAACTGGGAAAAATGGGGTTTTGGCTTCTAACGTATTTACAGCTGTCCCATTTGCCTGCTTCCTTGTCTTCAAACTTAGACTTCAGTCAGTTCAACATCCTTACCACCAAATGAGAAGAAAAATAAAAACGGCGATAGGAATAAATTTTCGTGGCTTATCTCCTACCAGGACCCACAGGGAGCAAATTACTAAAAAATGATACCCACATAGTAAGGACCAGTGTAAGGATAATCAAGTGCAGCAATCCGTCAATGTGGGGGTATTGAATTCGAAGCGGTCTTATCTCACGGCATCTGTTAATTGGTTTTGCATTACAACCCCTTTCCCCGGCCTGATTCCCAGGCTTTGTAGGGAGTTCGATCCCGAGTAAGTGGATTGGTTACGAGTACATATCCACCTGTGAATCATGTATCGAATGAGATATAGGGAGGGGTCTATTTGTTCATGGTTCCTGAGAGTAGTTCCATCACGTTCAACATTTTCATCGGGCATACCACATCCCTGTTTCTTCGTACACTGTTGGAGCGTTGGTCCCCAACCGTTAGCTATTTGCATTTTAAGGGAAAAAGGATAATCACATATGTCCTCCCTCCACCATAATGACACTTTATGCACAAAAAAATTTTTAAGGGAATGGAACACAGCCTAGTTTCCTTTCTCTATTTTTTTTCGGGAGCACAGAACATCAAATATTTCATACAATACTTGTCCTTTTTAGTATGCAACTCTCGTCTCTTCTTCGAGGAAATGAATCACTTTTCGCGCTTGTTCCTCTTGCCTCACTGCGCCCGAGCACTTGACGAACGTCCACCATCGGCGGTTATCCTTTCACTTGCATGGAAGGCTCTTTGCATAAAATTCTTGAACTGTGAAGAGTGAGTGTACCCAAAAAATCTTCTAAAAAGATTTTTTTTGAGTGGAAAAGATTCTAGGGCAAAAAAGTTAGTAGAAATGAAATGATAAGATGGAAGTTGGGCGGAGGAGGAAGAAAGGGGTGGGTTAGAGCAGAGTTCAATAGCCTTATATAAAGAGGACATTTACATAAACATTCATATGTAAAAAGGAGATTGAGGTAAATACTATCATACATGCTGTTAATTCCGCCATTAGCAGAAAGACTCACTGCTTCCTTGCTCTTCCACAAAGTTGTCGGTTCAATGTTCTTTGGCAAGCAGGTGTTGGTTTTGGAACTCATAGGCAGGCCTGACGAGAGGGAATAAGTCCCCTCCATCCCGTAGTTTTCTCGCGGGCCAACAATACATGTTGATGAAATAAAAGGTTAATATGAAGGCTATGTCTATAGGAATTATCGTATTTCTCTCATCCATCGAAGGCACTTCAGATAGAATTGCCTTTCACCTGGATAAGTCCTCCCTGGTAGAACGACCTGTCTAGGAGGTTTTAGATGACCATTTCTGATAGACTTCATCATCAATCATCATCAACGGTGCATCCGGTCTAGGCCTGCCTTAATAAGGAACTCTAGACATCCCGGTTTTGCGCCGAGGTCCACCAATTCGATATCCCTAAAAGCTGTCTGGCGTCCTGACCTACGCTATCGTTCCATTTTAGGCATGGTTTGCCTCGTCTTCTTTTTCTACCATAGATATTGCCCTTATAGACTTTCCGGGCTGGATCATCCTCATCCATACGGATTAAGTGACCCATCCACCGTAACCTATTGAGCCGGATATTATCCACAATCGGACGGTCATAGATTTCGTAGTTATGTAGGCTACGGAATCGTCCACCCTCATGTAGGGGGACAAAAATTCTTCGGAGAATTCTTCTCTCGAACGCGGCCAAGAGTTCACAATTCTTCTTGCTAAGAGCCCAAGTCTCCGAGGAATACATGACGCCTGGCAAGATCATTGTCTTGTACAATAAGAGCTTTGACCCTAAGGGAAGACGTTTCGAGTGGAACAGTTTTTGTAAGCTGACGTTGCCACCATATACTTTGCCTTGCCTTCAGTGATATGCAGCCCAAGATCTCACCCTCATTGCCGCCTGCTCGATCTGGATGAAGGCAGTTTGTACGTCTCGGGTGGTTCTTCCCATGATATCGATAACGTCAGCATAGACCAATAGTTGGGTGGACTTAAAGAGGATCGTACCTCTTGCATTTACCCCAGCATCACGGATTACTTTCTCGAGGGCCAGGTTAAGGAGTACGCATGATAGACCCTCCCCTTGTCGTAGACCGTCTTGAGAGTGATCTTGCTGCTTTTATCTGGCCTCGCACATTGGCCAGGATCAGTCTAGTCAGTCTTATCAATTTCGTCGGGATACCGAATTCTCTGCTGTCCATATTCCAACAGCTTTTCCATCGCTTGCCGCAGAGAGAAAATCTGATCTGTTGCTGATTTGCCTGATAGACTTTGCTCCACACACACTCCCAATACACTGTGGAGATAGTGTTCGGCCAAAATCTCTCCTCTTTTTAACCCGACCTTTCGAGGTATATTATAGATTTACCCTTCGTTGCGGTTCATCAAAAATATTTTGAAGGAAATATCATACAAAAGATTTTCTGGTCAGTAATAGAAAGAGATGCGTGGTGGACTAGATGCAGTGATGAGTTGTACAAGTTTATTGACAAACCTCGAATGTCAAAACGTATAAGTTTAAGTGAGACTTATTGAGCGAACCGTGAAAGTTACAGAAATCCACGAACCTCCTATCATTACTGGTCGCCGAAACCATGTTTATCCATCACATGCCTAAGCAAGGTGTTGACAGATTCCACCTTGGCATTGAGATAACCCATCACGATCATAATGTCACATTTAATAAGTGTCCGCTGAACCGCGGCTCCTAGGTCAAGAGCGCGTGCCTTGCGTTGGACCTCAGAAGCAGGTGGATAATACCGGATTCGCGTCTGCTTTCCAGAGGCAGGACTCTCCATAGTCCCACCATCTTATAATAATAATAATCGTTGGGGCATCCATATTGGATCAGGGCCTTGAAGTGTGTTAGAGAACTTCATTCAAGACCGTAATGGTACACTGCAGTACAGTAGGAGGGAATGTGGTCAGTATTGCTGCTGCTCTAAGTTTATATTGCTCAAGTTTGAGAAAGCAAGCATTCTGAAGACTCTCTCTACCGTTATAGAGGAGTGTGTGCACATTCCAGAAACCAATCATAGTCTGTTCTCGAGAGCCAGTGGTCATTGTCGCATTTTTGGACGTTTCCTCTTCCACCAGTGCATTAATTTCGCTGGAGTCAGTCAGAATTGTAGTCTTTCTGCGTTTTCGATCTTCTTTTGTGACTTTTAATTCATCCGCTTTTGGAAACGATGGAATGGATTGGAGAACCTGGGCGAGAAGGATCTCACCGTCGGTCAGGTTGGTTCGACCCTGAGGCATTCGACACATTGCTTTCGGTTGATGCCCTTGACCGTGGTCGGTCTTCTTCACTCCCATGCCCTATCATTGACATGACCGCTGAGAAATCAATTTCGCCAAAAATATCTGGATTCAGGAGAAAGATTGCTGCCGCTCTCAATTCAGCCAAGGGTAACAAAGAGGTGACAATCAAAGAAATGTCATATATTGTCATCGTCTTTTCAGGATCTCCTATCATCCAAACGTCACAATAAGGGTTGTACAATTTTTTCAATGGTCCGAAAACACTCCGAACCAGGAGCTACAGTTTATGCAAACAATGTGGGGGCAAAGACAAAGCCTAAGAGTTTGGTCTCGAAAATGTCTCAAAAACAACAAAAAATTATAAGTAGTCACCCAGACCCAGACATATTTGAAATATGTCAAAAATTGTTTTTTTCCTTTTTATAAATTTTGAAATTGTTGAGTTTCTTTAAAATCAGAGATTTTAAAATTTTCCTTTTGACGTATGAAAACACTTCTTATGCCACCAACAATGTACAATGGCAGATGCGCGTCTCAAATTTCGTTCCAACCTAGGAAGCCACTAGAGCCACCTACAGGAATTTTTTCAGATTTTTAGTTTCACACGGGTTCCTGTGGCGCCTTTTTGAAATATTTCGTGTTGTCACGAATTTCCCCCGTCTCCCCTACTAAAAACCATTTACAATAGTCCTAAAAGTTACCAACTTAATAATTAAGAAACATTTTACCAATTTTTCACTTTCTAATTTCTTTGTTTCAGTGGTACTGCTTGATACAACCAAAGAAGCCACACTGGAATGGACACGGTATCCTTATGGACCGCAAGCGCAAACACCAGGCGTAAGTAATAAATTTTTTTTTATATTTGGGTGGCCTTGATTTCTTCCATAATATTTAGATAAACAGCTGCACGGAAAGAAGATTTTGCTGAGGTTTCATTTGAACGTGGTTGGGTATTTGTCTTTATCTGAGGATTCTCCAGAAGGAGAAGGCCTCCCTTAATAAGGAACTCCAGAAATCCCGGTTTTGCGCAGAGGTCCACCAATTCGATATCCCTAAAAGCTGTCTGGCGTCCTGACCTACGCCATTGCTCCATCTTAAACAGGGTCTGCCTCGTCTTCTTTTTCTACCATAGATATTGCCCTTATAGACTTTCCGGGTGGGATCATCCTCATCCATACGGATTAAGTGAACCGCCCACCGTAACCTATTGAGCTGGATTTTATCCACAACCGGACGGTCATGGTATCGCTCATAGATTTCGTCACTGTATAGGCTACGGAATCGTCTATCCTCATGTAAGGGGCCAAAAATTCTTCAGAGGATTCTTTTCTCGAACGCGGCCTTCTTTCTTCTTCTGTCATTCTAGTGATCGGATAATCTGTACCAATTTCTCGAGGTATTCCCGGAGGTTGGGTTTTCGATATCTCAGGTTTTTGGCTCACCGTCGAAATGCGCTCATTTTTTGAATCTGGACTATTTCCTTTATCGGCCAAACTATCTTCACAAGATGGAAATTAGGATTTCAATGCCTGGACCACGGGAATTTTATATCAGTGAACATCCGATGGATCATCTGATCAGGATTTCCTTCCACAGTCATATATGCTCTGGATAAGCTATGATATTTGCCACCCTTGGGTCTCAGAGTAAAGGGAGGTGCGAGACTTTCAGCACACATGTCTCAGCTGAACAACATCCGGGCCAAAATCACAAACACAATCTTAAAAATGAATAGTGAACTTACGATAAGCTGGACACTCGGGGTGGCGAGAAAGATCTCTATCGACTTGCCAAAAGCCGACACGAACCCACAGGATATCGAACACTTCTGTTGCTTACCGACCGTCGACGACATCGCATCTGGGCTCTGGAAAGCGAAGAACTGGGACCCAACAAGGTGGCTCAGTTGATTTTGTCAATTGGGTCATTAAAAACGTCGTCCGCCCTGTCGCCTTTTATGGTTCCGACTGTTGGCCGACTATAAAAGTCAATGAACGGTGCCTTGCGGTAATGGACATGAAGATGTTACGTTTGACTATTGGCGTGACCCATCTGAAATGAGAATATCTTCGATCGATATGAAGTTGCACCGATCGTGGAAAAATTACCAGAGAAGCGTGTTCGAGGGTGTGGTAAATCGCACTAACAAGAATTCACTCGCCAAGATTGGTCTGGACATTGAAGTCGATGGTAAGCGACCAAAAGACCAGCGAAAACAACGGTGGCTTTGTGAAACCTCCGTATCGATGAGGTAGTTGCGCCTGCTGAGAGGGTCGTAAATTGTTAGGCGACGTGGCGCTGAGTTCTGGGTGGCCGTCGCCAGGACCCCCCGCGGAGCTAGTTTTTTGCGGCAGGCGTGAATTTACAAGGGATTGTACACTTGGTGGCTTTATCGCCGAATCTGCGGTGGTACCAGCAAATCCCTCGGTCCGTGGACTGTCTGACGTAGTGAAATCGGCTTTATATTCACTGCTCAAGACTGAATTAATCAGGCGTCTGTCAGTAAGTGAGCCAGCAAAACTGGATCACTTGCTGGCAGGCCTAACAAAATGATGGAACCGATCACGGGGAGCCGACCCCGCTTTTGAACGGGAGAAAGGCTGAAGAAGTGAACTTACGTTACTGAAATATAACTTGGATTCCAAATTCCAATTAGGGGGCACTGTTATCACAATAGCTTGTCAGGGTGGGTGGGGAAGGAACTAGGATGTGGGTTGGGATGGGGGGCATGCGGGAGGGGTTTGGGAAAGGAAGCTAGGAGTGGTGCTAAGGATGGCTAGGTTTTGAAAACTAGGATGAGGAGTAGATACCGTTGTAGAAGATTACTCTACCGCCGGGGTCGAAAAGGAGGTTACGGGACTGGAGAGATAAGAGGATTTGTGGGAACAGATGAGTTCGTAGAAGCTTCTCTTCGACGATCTCAATCTGCATGGCCTGGGAGATAAGTGGATTTGAGTGTGACATGGATTTTTCAAGGAATTTGAGGGCATGACGGGCTAGGACGGCGTCGATGTGGGGCGTTTGGAAGGAGCCGTAGAGGATCTGGTTGGAGATGTATTTGGAGCGGTCTTCGTTTTTGTATATATTGGTGCAGTGGCGGAGGATTCTGCGCTCTTTGCAGCGGATTCGTTCGATTTGGTGAGGGGAAGCGTCAGACCAGAAGATGAAGCCGAAAACGAGGAGGGGACAGATAAGCTGTTTGTAGCAAAACAGCTCGACTTTCTGAGTTGTTGGGCTAGTGTATTTCAGGATTGGGTAGAGGGATCTGAAGGCACCTGTTGCACGGTTCAGTGCCTTCGTGATATGTGGGGCGTGGGATAGACGGGAATTGATTGTCACCCCAAGGTAGGTGACTTCTTTGACGGTTGGGATGGCGTCGTTGTGGATCTTCAGGCATAGGGTTGAAATGTCGTTCCTCATTTTCGGCGTCATCTTGGCGGTACCACGGAATACGATGGTTTCGCATTTTTGTGGATTTAGGGATAGTTTCCAGTGGGTGAAATACCGGAAGAGCTTGTCCAAATAGGAATTCAGGCGGGCTTCACCGGCAGGGATGTTTCTGGTGGAGGTGTAGAGGATGAGATCATCCGCGTATTGAAGGATTCGGATTGTATTTGGGTGTGGAGTTGGTTTAGGAAGGTCTGCGGTAAACAGGGAAAAGAGGGTAGCGGAGAGGACTGACCCCTGGGGGATGCCAGTCGGGCTAGAATATGGGGAGGAGCGGCGTTCACGGAGTTGGACTTGGGATTTCCGCCCATCAAGAAAGAGGTGCGGATGGAACTGGAGGACTTCAGAAAGCTTGTATGCGAGTCCGTATTGCCATACGGAGTCGAGAGCCTTCTTTATGTCGAGGAGACAGGCTTCCGGTTGCGGCCGAGGAGGACGTCCGATTTGAGCACGAGTAGTGCATGCTCGACTGAGTGTTTGGGGCGGTTGGCGAATTGGAATTGTGGGATTGAATGATTGGAGTCACAGTGCTCATCGATAGTGACTTTGATGATCCGCTCGAAAATCTTGGCGGAGGAAGAGGGGATTGAGATAGGCCTGTAGCTATTGGGATTTAGTGGGTTTTGGTTTTTCTTGGGGATAGGAACAATTCGAGCACTCTTCCAATCTGCTAGGAAGTGGGCGTTGATAAGGCAGTGGTTGATGATGGAGGACATAATGGGGGCAATGCTTGGGGCACATTTCTTAAAGACGATGGAGGGGATTTTGTCAAGCCCAACCGATTTCTTGTTTTTGGAGGCGGCGATGGCCGCCCTGACGGAGTCTGGACTGACAAAGTGGATGGGGAGGATATTCTCTCGCTGACTTGGGTCGGCGAGGGCATGGGTGAAGGGGTTTTGTGTGGGTTAGGGAATGAGGTACGAAGGGTGGGTTAGGAGTTGGGAGATCTTTCCTTTTACCTCGTTATCGAAACTTGGTTCACGGAAGTGGAGGGTGCAGTGGTGGGCTTGCAGGAAGTGGACGGCGAGGATTTTCACTTTTTCTGTGGGTGGGATGTTTTGCGGAAGGATCGCGTTTTGTTGGACTGATTTGCCCAAACGCGAGCAGGTCTTTCTGAGTTCCCTGTATGTGCCAGGGTGGAGAGGCGGTTGTGGAGATATTGGGTATATAGGGTGAGGATTCGTTCGCAAATGGACTTGTCCAGTTCGCGGATTTTGGTGAGGAGGTGAGAGGATTGCGGAGAGTATCTATTCCTAAATAATCTCCGCCTGAGGGTCTTTTTATAGTGGATGTCGGATAGGATATCGTCGGGAAGCGTGATTAGGTTGCGGTAATTTAAGAGACGGGAAGGGATCAATTCGTCGCATACTTGCCGAACTGCTTCGGTGTATTGACGAACTGTGAGGTCGATGGATTCGTTAGGAACTGTACGGTTGGATGGGAGTAGGAGAGGTTGAAGTTTGGTTTTGAGGGCAAGGTTGATATGTTTCCAGTTTGCACGCTGGAAGTCAGGAACTGAGCGTGGGGTGGACCGAACGACTCTGTCCGGGAGTCTTATGTTGAGGATAACGGCATCGTGATCGCTGATGCCGGGGACCGTTTCGAGGAAGGGGAAGGTATTCGGGTTGGGGATGACAGCTAGGTTACTGCTGATCAGGAAGTGGTGTAGGTAGGAATGGTAGTGTGGTTTGTTGAAGGACGGGAGTGCCGGACTGAAATGGGCTAGATTGATGTTGGGGTTTGAGGTTGTACGGAACAGGTGGAGCTGATCCCCGTTGTGGTTCGACCGTGCATCGAACCAGGACGAATGTCTGGCGTTGAGGTCACCACCTATGATCAGGGAAAATTGTTTACCGGGAGAGCGGTGTAGGGACGCGCAGAAGGATTTGATGCGGAGAAAATCTTGTGTGTCGGGGGATTGGTTGGGACAGTATACAGAGGCAACGACCGACCAAGGGTGCGAATTATATCCAATAGAAACCGCCAATAATTTGAGCCTAAGCTAGGCTAAAGCTAAATTACTCAGCTCACTTATCCTGAACAATTAATTAAGTTTCTATTCTCCTAATTTTAGTGGGTGGAAGAGTCATTCACAAATTTCGGCAAACGTATTAACTGGCGAAGTTACGTTGTCTGTGATGTTGCCTATCATAATGTCAACAATTGGCTGTGGTCGCCATTTATTGATCGAGGTCCAGCGAATCGTCTATATATCGAAATTCAATTCACGATACGTGATTGCTCGCTGTTTCCAGGTGAGTTAACTTTCGGTTTATCTTTTGTACTCAGTAACTGAGTTTTGCCGTTTTCTTCTTCTTTTATGGATTTTACAGGGAACGCGTTATCCTGTAAGGAGACGTTCAGCTTACTCTTTTATGAGTTTGACGCAGCGACACGGGAACCACCTCCTTGGCAGCCGGAGAGTTATAAGCTGATTGGTGAGTATCGACGTTATATCCTGGTGAAAACTGATTCTAAATTGATCTACTTTGTCATACCTACCTTCCAGCTCGGATAGCAGCGGGAGAAGGCCGCTTCAATCAGAATTCTAATGTAGATATTAATACAGAAGTGAAAAGCATAGCGGTTACAAAACGCGGTGTATACTTTGCTTTCCGCGACCAAGGTGCCTGCATTAGTGTCCTGGCGGTTAAGGTCTACTATATAACTTGCCCAGCAGTAACGGAAAACTTTGCTCATTTTAACGAGACGCCGACAGGTCGTGAAATCACGATATTAGAAAAAGCCACCGGTGCATGTGTCGAAAATGCTGAAGCCACCGAACCACCGACTTACCTCTGTAAGGGTGATGGCAAATGGACTATTTTGACTGGTGGATGTAAGTGCAAGGTGGGCTTCGAACCGAATGCGGAGAATCAAACATGCAATGTTTGCCCTGCCGGGACTTTCCGTTCCATGGAAATCACAAAGTGTACAGCGTGTCCATTAAATTCTAAGTCATCGAAAATAGGTTTAGCCTATTGTCCTTGTCAGCCGAACTTCTATCGGCATCCCAAAGATGGGAAACACATGCCTTGTTATAAGCCGCCCGGGCCACCTACCAATCTTACACTGCTATTTATGGATCAGACCAGTGCAATTTTGTCCTGGAACGCGCCGATTCGTCAACCAGATGAGATGGTTGATTCTAAGTACCGAACAGATGTGGTGTTTAAGGTCAAGTGTCCGCTGTGTAACTCAAATGTGGTGTTGAATCCTTCAACGGAGACTTTCAACGATACTAAGCTGACGTTGACGAACCTCGAACCGGTTACAACGTACACAGTTCAAGTCCATTCTATGAACGGAATTTCATATCCTGTGAGCACGTCAGACTCGAATGATACAGACTCTGAAGGGACTTCAGGGTCGTCTGGCTCTGCATCAGTTATTAGCAGTGTAATTGATGACAAGAACGCTAAATATTCTTCTGAATATCCTGATGATACCGCAACTGTTATTAAGACGGAATATGCTGAGATTACATTTACCACAGAGTCTGCGATCCTGAGCACGGTCTTCAATGTACGTATCGTATCGATATCGAGTCGGGAAGTGGACCTAGTTTGGGATAAGCCAGTTCACAGTGATTCGCCTATTGAGTTCTATGAAGTTCGATGGTTTCCCAAACCAGAATTGGATGCCATGAATAAGACCGCCCTGAATACGAAGGAGACTAAAGCACATATCGATAATTTAATGGAGAATACAGAATATGGTTTCCAAGTCCGTTGTAAGACACTGAATGGTTATGGTACTTATAGTAATATTGTTTATGCGCAGACACATCAAAGTGTGAGTCCAGGTAAGCGGTCAATTTGATGGTTCTAAGACGGTTTTAAGCCGCCAGGATCAGGATCATTGGACTGAATGACTGAATTTCCCTTTTTTTTTCTGGTTCCAGTTTATGATGATTCAATGCAAATGCGTATTGTTGCCGGAGCTACAGTTGCTGTTGTCTTTATCCTAGTCCTTGTTATTGTTGCAACTGTTTTATTTTTGCGTTCGAAAAATCAGGATGAATTGGATAAGAAAACCAACAATCACCTACCCCTTCCATTGGACTATGCCAGCAATGAAGGTAGGGTCCTTTTTTTTCTGTTTTAATTTTTAGTATAAAATCACTTAGTTATCCTTCCGGTATTTATAATATCCTCAAAATGACTCAGTCTCTGTGATGCCTATATATATATATTTTTAATTAAGTGATAACTTTGAAGTATGAGGAACAAATAAAAATATGATTTGAAATCTCTTTTACAAAATTCAGCCATTTAAAATAATTTCCATTTCCATTTTCTTATTCGTCGTAACCAGGACTTGTAGTGACGTATAGTAAGTCGTACAACAAAACAAAAGAAAATTCTGAATTTAAAATGACAAAATTCAAAATTTTTAGTTGAATCAAGCAAAATAGGCAACTATTATTGCATTGTTATACCATTGTTGTTGTGTTTTGGCTATAATCCTTTGAAAATTACTTTGGCTTTTCATTTTTCGATGTTAGAATATCTTAGAACTGCCTTAGAAATACTGAAATATTTATTAGGGCAAAAACAAGATTATTAGAGGGCGCTGTTAATGTGATATCATTTCATATATAAGATCTACAAATAAGTTCTGTCGGTTTTTACAGTAGATGGCGTAGCTTGTTTTTTATTCCATTGTTCCACATTTCCAAACATTCATCGGAAAGCTACTGTCAATAGGCACAAACGTCAGTATAAATTATTTAATTGAAGTGTAAACAACAATACTTGTTTCATCAACGAAAATGGCCAATTTTGTACCAAATAATGTGTTTTTGCGAGAAATTCTACTTCATTATTTCAATATGAAGAAGAAAGCAACCGAAAGTCATCGCATTTTGGTGGAAGTTTATGGTGACCATGCTCTAACTGAGCGAACGGGTCAGAGGTGGTTTGGACGGTTTAAAAGTGGCAATTTTGACTTGGAAGACGAAGAGCGTGCCGGACGACCAAAAATTTTTGAAGATGGAGAATTAGAGGCATTGTTCGACCAAGATCCATCGCAAACGCAAGAAGAACTTGGAAAAACCCTTGGAGTCACTCAGCAAGCCATTTCCCACCGTTTAAAAGCAATGGGAATGATCCGAAAGGTCGGAAATTGGGGAAGGTGGCCAAGAGACGTCGAACGCCAACGACGTGCGAACAACTCCTCCAACGACAAGAAAGGAAGGGTTTTCTGCATCGAATAGTTACTGGCGATGAAAAGTGGATCCATTACGATAATCCCAAGCGTCGGGCAATGTGGGGATACCCCGGCCATGCCTCATCATCGACGGCCAAAGCGAATATTCATGGTGAGAAGATCATTCTGTGTATATGGTGAGACCAGCTAGGTGTGGTACACTATGAGTTGCTAAAACCGAACGAAACGGTCATGGGCAAACTCTACCGACGTCAAATGATGCATTTGAGCCGCGAAATCAAGAAAAAACGGCCGCAATACCAGCAAAGTCAAAAAATGGCTCGATAAGTGGATAGCGGTCAAGCCGGCCAGTTTTTGGCGCGATGATATCTATGAATTGCCTGAAAGATGGAAGATAGTTGTGGCTAGCGATGGGCAATACTTTTAACAATTTTTCATAATAAAGCTTCAAATTTAAAAAAAAAACCCGACAGAACTTATTTGTAGGCCTTCATGCGGAGGGTGGAAAAATTTTTTTTCACCATAATACGAGTGCATGATATACAGATGTTTATAAATGTTTGATATTATTAAATAATAAAAATTAACAATTGAAAAAAAAAGAAAGATAAAATCTCCACAAATATAAATATTAACAATTGTTGGTAAATGCATGGTAATATGAAATTTTTTAGTACCTTTTAGTACTTATCGGAGAAATACGAGAGTGTTGTGAAACTTCTTGTTAATCACATGCAGTTTGACAATATCCAGGTCAATCTTATAAGTGAGGTGTACTTTTGTAACTCCAAACACTTCCCTATCTGGAGCCGTAAGAATTCCTGGAAAAAGTGGCCTTTTCTTTTCCTCTGAAAATCCAAAGACTCTCTGCGGAGAGAGACCTCTCAACTCTGCCCACCAATGGTTTTCCTTTAATAAAAACTGTTCCCAAAGTCACTTCTAGGCTGGCCAACTGGGCGAAAATTAAGCCCTGAGATAAATTTGAGGCCCCCCTTTTGCCACTATTCTAGGTAAGCCTCTTCCTTTCTCCTCCACTCTAGTCAAGCCTGCTTCTGGACAATCTAACCAACCCTTGTTATATTTTTTTATCCTCCAAAAAAAACTAGTTTGGAAGGGGGGGGGGGGGGGGGGTTTAGTGAAATTCATTTATACACAGAGTGCTGAGCACTTCACATCAGGTAAGGCTTATTCGGTTAAGAGTACAAAATCCGCGGTTCACAGAACATTATACCTTAAATACTAGGAGACGATATCGACAGCCTTGAACTTCTTTCTTTTTCTTCAGCCTTTGTCCCGTTCACAAGCGGGGTCGGCTCGTCGTGATCGGCTTCGCCATTTGGCTCTATCGAATGCCTGATCTGGCTGCAATCTCGAGGCTTTCAAATCCCCATCCAGCGTATCAAGCCACCGTTGCTTAGGTCTGCCTTTTGGTCGTTTACCATCGACTTCGATGTTTAGACCAATCTTGGCAAGTGAATTCTCGTTAGCACGAATTGCGTGACCATACCATCGAAGACGCCTCTCTCGCAACTTTTACACGATCGGTGCAACCTCATAACGATCGCGGATATCCTCATTTCGGATGTGATCTACACGTGTGACGCCACTAGTCCAATGTAGCATCTTCGGCTCCATTACCGCAAGTCGCCGTTCATTGTCTTTTATGGTCGGCCAACACTCAGAACCATAGAGAGCGACTGGACGGACGACATTGCGGTAAATTTTAGATTTGAGACGTTCGTTATACGTCGATCACAAAGGACACCAAACATCATCTGCATAAAGCAGTGTGTAGGGCGCTCGACGTTGGATATCCCGTGTGACGGTGTCCATAACAAGGACAAAGAGGAGTGGTGAGAGGGCACTTCCTTGATGAACTCCAACAGAGACGCGCGGAAATATCACCCTGGGCTGTCCAATATCCAATAATAATCCCCTCCCTACGCCAACAGTGAGATTTTAACCGTGACCTCCCAGTCCGCTTAGCCTTAAAAAATTCCTTTATGAGCGTCCACTTTCTTGTCCTCTTCACCTTTCCTGAGGTAAAGTTGGTTCTACAAGACTGCTTCATAACGGGAAGAACGATCGGAATAACTCCTTCCAATACCATTGATAAGATCATCATCATCAGCGGCGCAACGACCGGTATCCGGTCTAGGCCTGCCTTAATAAGGAACTCCAGACACCCCGGTTTTGCGCCGAGGTCCACCAATTCGATATCCCTAAAAGCTGTCTGGCGTCCTGGCCTATGCCATCGCTCCGTCTTAGGCAGGGTCTTAAAGGCTTAAAGGCTTTGTTTGGTATGCCGTCGAGGCCCCGTGCTTTGTTGTCTCCCAGCCTAATACTACGAATCTCCAGTACTTCTTTTGTCCTCCCAGTATTGGCAGCCACATCTAAAGATGTCTATGGACTGTAACCGCTTGTGCAAACTCTGAACGATTGGCTAGGAGATCGGAACATGTAATTTGCGGGGCTGCCTGACTTCTAAATCTCCCCATTACAACCCTTTAGGCGCTTCCCCATGGGTCTGTATCCGCCTCTGTGCAGAGTTGCTTGAAGCAGTCCCTTTTGCTTCGCTGTATGGCCAGCTTCAGGTTTCTTCGAGCTTCCTTGTAAGCTCGCTGCTTGACCTCCTGGTCAATCTTGTCCATTGCTCTCTGAGTCGCTCGTCTGGTTCGATGATATGCCGACCGAAGATCAGACAATTCACTATTCCACCAGCAGTTGGGCCTTCTACTGAGGAAAGTGTAACTTCTCGATCGATCGATGAGTCGCATGTCTTCGCGAGACACTCCGTGATATGGAGGACTCTTTCCGAGGGTGTGCCTGGTATAGTGCCCTGGTCCAAAAACACATCAATGTTTGCTCGGCAATTGACTCGCTTGACTTGCTCTTCAGGTCAAAGACTATTGCCTAGTGATCACTGTGGGTGTGACGTTCCAGGGCATATTGCGAGCTAGTGAAGAACTAACAAAGGTTAGATCTCAACCGATCCGGATACCTCTTTCCGATAAGTATTGACTTGACGTCGTTAGCCAATATGATATCTAACTGTGCGAAAGCCTCCAAGAGACAATGCTCTCTTGCATTCGTCAGTAAGCTTCTCAATTCTGTGGCCCATGCATTGAAGTCACCGGTGATGACTTTTGGTTTCCGTCCTTTTGCATCCAAGACCAATCTGTCCAACATGTCCCCGAAGTCAGCCAACGTCAGGTTTGGAAGAGCATACCAGCTGTAGACGTATATGTCGTCTGTCTTTGCCCATATGAATCCACTTGTGGACTGCCTCATACATTCTTGTATGGTTTCGTCCCCTCATGCCCACAAGGCCGCCTCACCTGTGGGATTGGCTTCCCATGCATTATTGTTAAGGTTTCTATAGGGTTCGTTTATTATAGTC
Organism: Hermetia illucens; assembly: GCF_905115235.1. NCBI lineage: Eukaryota > Metazoa > Arthropoda > Insecta > Diptera > Stratiomyidae > Hermetia > Hermetia illucens. Next base: position 10,167,977 of record NC_051855.1, on the reverse strand, counting down.
ATTTGGACATTTGATTCGTGGGTGGTCTGCGAGAGCACGTCTTGAGTGACTCTTCTGTGATTTCGATTAGCCTCATTTTCTCATTGCATTTAGCGCCTTTTTTTATGTTTTGTCTAAAACAAAACCTTATTGAAATTGGTTTACTGTCTATCTGTCTGTCTGTTCCTCCCTTTGTCTGTCCGTCACACCCATTTTTCTCAGAAGCGGTTATAGCAATCGACACCAAATTTGGTTGAAAGGTGGTAATTGTGAAGGCTCACGCATACAGTGCGTTACATCCTTTAACGTCAAATTCAGAGGGGGGGGGAGGGGATGGGGTCCTTATACATGCAAAACGGGGGTGGAAATTTTTTGTTCACCAAATATAGTATGGGGTATCAAATGAAAGGTCTCGATTAGTACTTTCCGAAGCCGATCTTAATTTTGACATTTGTTGGAAAGGTGGGGAGTGTGGGGGGTTGAAAGTGATCATTTTTTTAACGGACCAAAGTTGTCACTTCTTCGCAAATTCAAGACTTTGAATGTCAATATCACCCGAACGTCCAATTTTCCCACTTGTTTAACTAAGGACCGCTTCCGCCAATATGCCCGCTGTCCAGCCCCTTCTTTCCATCACACACCATGCACTTGGGATCCTTGTCACAATTCCGAGCAATGTGACCGTTTCTCCATAAGGTTTGCATCGGTCAGACCAATCAACTTCACTTGTGCACGCTTTCGCTAGATGTCATCTTTTCGACGACGGACTGCCCATCTAAAACGGACCTTCTCGACATCCAGCAGCTTGCGCGCTGCTTCTGTTGGTAGCCGGATGGTCGCTGTCTCTATACGTAAGGCTTACAATGGATGCATCCGGCAAGTTAGCAGCTTAAACTGCTCTGCTAAGGTAGAGCATATTTCAGCGTTAAAAGTGACCTTATCTAGGTCCACTGTACAGTGGTGTCAGGCTTTTGAGCATGCACGGTAGGATTTTCTCCAAGTAAATTTTTGACTTGGCTGCGGAAGCCTTCCACTTTGCTCTCTTCGCACCTTTTCAATTCTAGCATGAGATCTCTCTACTCATATTGCTGGAAATGATGATCGTCTCAGGACGGATCCTCATTCTTCTTCTTTTTTGGCTTCTTTGGTCCAACCTTAGTCCAACCATCGTGTACTTTTTGAGACATCGGCTGCCTTGGTGGGGCTATTGTTTTGGCCACTATTTTTTCTCCCCCCACCGAGGTTTTAGGTTTGGTGCACATTTTTGCTTATCTTTGATGAATTGCAACAACTCAACAAATTTCGCTCAGAGCAAAATAAAGGATGACTCTTCCAGGTCCTATTTCTGTTCCAAAGCCTTTATTCTTCTTCTGCAAATTTTCTGGCATTAACGGGGTTCCTGTGGCGGAGGTCCTCTTTCGCTATGGATATTGGACGAGATCTTATAATCGTTGAGCTTCTCCCAAACGGATTGAGCTCTCGATACTGAGGAGCCTCCACTAACTCTTTGCCCTCGGATGCGGTTGGTGTCATTGCGGCTTGTAACGAACACCGTTCTTCCTTGGGCACATCCTTCCGCGTGTTTGTTATGGGTGTTCTCGGGAGGGATGTGCTTGGCTTAAACTCCTCTTTGTTTAAGCTGTTTATAGCATTAGATGCCACGGTGGCCAAGCTGTCCACCACTCTGCTCTCCGAGAAATACATGAGGGCGTCCATCTTCGTGTAGGGGGCCAACAATTCTTTAGACGATTCTTTTGTCGAACGCGGCCAAGGGTTCGCAATTCTTCTTGCTAAGAACCCAAGTCTCCGAGGAATACATGAGGGCTGGCAAGATCATTGTCTTGTACAGTAAGAGCTTTGACCCTATGTTGAGGCGTTTCTAGCGGAACAGTTTTTGTAAGCTGAAATAGGCTCTGTTGGCTGACAACAACCGTGCGCGGATTTAATCATCGTAGCTGTTATCGGTTGTGGTTTTCGACCCTAGATAGGAGAAATTGTCAACGGTCTCAAAGTTGTATTCTCCTATCCTTATTCTTCCTGTTTGACCAGTGCGGTTTGATGTTGTTGGCTGGTTGGTTTTCGGTGTTGACGTTGCCACCATATATTTTGTCTTGCCTTCATTGATGTGCAGCCCAAGACCTCGCCCTGATAGCCGCCTGCTCGATCTGGCTGGATCGGCTGGATGACGGCAGTTTGTTCCTCTCGGGTGGGTCTTCCCATTATATTATTATCGTCAGCGTAGGCCAGTAGTTGGGTGGACTTAAAGAGGATGGCACTTTTTGCATTTACCTCAGCATCAGGGATCACTTTCTCAAGGGCCAGGTTAAAGAGGACGCATGATAGGGCATCCCCTTGCCGTAGACCGTTGTTGATGTCGAATGGTCTTGAGAGTGGTCCTGCTGTTTTTATCTGGCCTCGCACATTGGTCAGGGTCAGCCTAGTCAGTCTTATTAATTTCGTCGGGACACCAAAGTCTCTCATAGTCGTGTATAGTTTCACCCTGGCTATGCTACCATAGGCGGCTTTAAAGTCGATGAATAGATGATGCAACTGTTGTCCATATTCCAACAGTTTTTCCATCGCTTGCCGCAGAGATAAAATCTGATCTGTTCCTGATTTGCCTGGAGTGAACCCTCTTTGGTATGGGCCAATGATGTTCTGGGCATATGGGGCTATCCGGCCTAGCAAGATAGCGGAGAATATCTTATAGATGGTACTCAGCAACGTGTGATATCTCCCTTTTTATGTATGAGACAGATAATGCCTCTTTGCCAGTCGTCAGGCACTGATTCGCTGTTCCATACCTTAAGCACAAGTTGATGAACCACTTGTGTAACTGGTCGCCTCCATATTTAACCAATTCGGCTGTAATTCCATCGACCCCAGGCGACAGATGATGAATTGCACGGACTGTTTCTTCTATACTTAGTGGTGGCAGTGTTTGTCCGTCGTCTTCAGTTGGCAGGACCTCCAACTCGCCGATGTTCTGGTTGTTCAGTAGCTCATCAAAGTACTCAACCTCGCTCCAATATGACCATTCTGTCCAAAATCAGATTGCCCTCTTCGTGTCGGCAGGATGAGCATCGAGGTGTATAAGGCTTCATCCTGCGGACTTGTTGGTAAAACTTGCGCGCCTGGTGCGGTTGCTAGTTCACAGACTTGTTGGTTCTCCGAGGCTTCCTTTTTCCGTCTGTGAAGTCGCTTCTCCGCTCGACGGAGTTCGTGATAAGTCTCTGGTGAGGTAGAATGTGTATATCTCCGTGCTGTTAAATTTACCGAGGTGAGGTGGACCTCAGCGCAAAGCCGGGATGTCTGGAGCTCTTTATTAAGGTAGGCCTAGACCGGATACCGACGACTCCTAGAAGAAGCTCATCTCTGAGTTTATCACAATACTGAAGTTTTCCACCACCAGCTTCGAGTTGACCCAATTTCACCAGTTTAAATAGACAAGACTCTGGGGCAAGACGACCATTTTGGCTTTCTCCAGATCTACCTTAAATCCGGGATTAGTCATCCATATTTTGACTTGCCGCACCAACATTCCCAGCACTTGTTGGAGGACCATCCCTATATACCTTTCATTCTCCCTTGTCTTTTCCGGGTTCCTTTGGTGATCTCTCAATATCCGCAAGGCATAGCCTGATTTTCCAACGGCTCAAGCGTAAGAACCATGCACCATTCAAGTGCATTCATGGCCAAGGGTTCGATCCTATCTGCAACGCTGCTTATAGTTTACACAGAAGAGATTGTCAAGCCCGTGTTTAGGTAGCCCCCGTAGTCCCTCTTAACAAGAAGTTTGACCACACTTCACGGATATTTAAGTGGTTCTGGTATCTGTTACCAGAAATGCAGATATCTAAAGTGCCATAAAATTTTATCTAATTATTGTAATATAATTTTATGACTATGTAAGTTGCCTTTCTGATGCCCCCCCAAATATGACTTCATTTATAAAATGGAAAGCATGCTTCCTAGAATGTGTGTGGCTTGTGTTTGTGTTTTGTGTGGATTTTGTTGTAAAAGATAATTTTAATTTGTGTATTTTTCAGGATAGATACATTTATTTCATTTTTGGGGATTCATATATTACGTTACAATAATTTCAAAATATTTTCAAAGTTTTTTTTTCTTTAGTTTCTTCATTTGTTCTCATTTCATTTTTGATTTTAGTACACGCTATGGATACGACACCAATTGTTAAAACAATTCAATCGAATGGTAAAGATATATTTATCTATTGATTTTTATTTTTTCAAATTTTAAATTTTGACATATTCTTTCAATTTATTATTTTTTGATTAAAGTTCACGAAATTGTTCGGGTGCATGCATAATTGACTAAGGTTTTGATGAAATTTTGCAATAATTTGTGTGTTCTATTTCGCTTATTTTATGTTTCATTTTATCTTTATTTAATTTTATCTATCTATAACATTTCTACTACATTTTGCTATTTACAATTGTTATTTTTTTAAGGTTTTGTGTAAAACAAAGCCTTATTGAAATTCCATGTCTATCTGTCTGTCTGTCACACGCATTTTTCTCCAAAACGGCTAAACCGATCCGAACGAAATTTGGTAGACAGATGTGAACTATGAAATCCCACGCATACAGAGTGGGATAAATTTAGGTGGTGTTTGAAGGGGGGCTCCCTATACATACAAAGGGGAGATTCAAAATTTTTTTTTCTCCGGATATAGTCGTGTAGGGTATCAAATGAAAGGTCTCGATTTATACTTTCCGAAACTGATATTAGTTTTGGCATGAATTGCAAAGTGCGTGAGTAAGGACTCAAAATGTACGCACTTAAAGTGAGACAGGACTCATTTTCGGAAACTAGCCAACCTAAAAATCCGAAAAAAATCAGGGTGGTGCGCTTAGATGAAATCTAGGCCTCAAAATATGTCCCATTCCGATATCTTACTAATATTACTACTTCTTAGAAATTCACTGAAAAACCCCCCTTAAATTCATCCTAGGGCTTCCGAATTTCGTATCAGCATAGAGGACAATATTTCGTATAAACGCGCTAAATTTCATGGAAATCTGGCCATTAACGCCAAAATTATAACAATTCAAACTTAGCTATTTCGCGCGAATTTACTGCTTCCAAAGTCGTGCAAATAAGATGCTGACGTCATAAGTAACCTATAAGGTAGGTAATCCCCGCAGTGAGGAAGGGTGGAAATTCCTCCGGTCGACTCATGACCTGATTTATGCTATGTGCCAACCGACTGTGTACGCTGGTAAATTTCTTATACGAGAAATTCTGCACCCGATTCAGACCTGGGCCCCTCCAGTTCTTCGAGCTGTCTCTGGCCCGTCCAACTTCCTCGCTCTGTTGGAATTCGTTGAGAGATACAAAAAAAATCCCATGGTTCCTCGCGACAGTTGCATTTTGGACACGTCTGGAGTGACTTCGCCATACCGTCGTAACCGACTGCATATGACAGAAAGTTTCTGCTTTAGTGTGTCGAGAATTTCAACTACGAGTGCCTCACTAGGGATGGCATAGTTTCTGTAAACCCTCTGCACTTTATTTCTCACCCGTCTGCTGGCATTGCCAGTGCCAATTTGAGTCAGTATAGCAATGTCTTGCCTTAGTGAGTCCTGTCGACGTTCCAGACGAATTTCCTATGGTGAATCTCTTCGATCCCTCAAACCAATAACATGAAAACGAATCTACTGACCACACAGCCGAGATGCAATTTCATCACTGATTTTAGATAGAACTCTCGGAGCTGTAGCAGATGCCTGAGAATACCTGGTCTATGCAAAGGATCAATTTCTGAGAATTCTTTACACGCTCTTTGGAATTCGTTCCGAACCTCAGCGAAAATCTCAGCTGGAGAAGACTGGTTCGGCGAGTACTGAAACTGTTGCCTGCAGTGCGGGGTAGTGTTGTTGATGCTGCCAGGTATACCCCCATCGATCCACGGTCACCACTTTCCATGATGACCTCAAGCTGAACATACTCCCTGATGATGGCCGGGTAGGATTGTGTCACTCCAAGTTATAAAGCGATACTGGTCTGCGACTACATAGTCGTGCATAGTCACGTACGCGAATTGCGGGAAACGCTCGACGAATCTCTGGTGCAACAAGGTTATTTCGTAATAGGAGCGGATAATGAAGAGGTTCATTTCTTCAGTCCACTTCATCCACTGGCTGAAGGGCTCGCCACAGGCTATGGCGAAACAACCAAGCAGAAGCATTGCTCCTGGTCGTCGTGGCGCCTAGATTTCGAACCGCCCCACGACTAGCGATTTCGACGTCCTGCTGTTCATTACGGGAGCCCGACTCAGTCACCAAGTCAGACGACTCTCGCCGGTTATCCGTACCAGACCTTAAAAGTCTCCTTCTCCTCATTTTAGGTAGTGCATTTTAGGTGTAGTGGTAGCTTCCTCAGTGAGTAATCTGCAAGATTGCAAATTTCCTGGACTTTTCTCACCTACCCCTTGAGACGCCAAATTTCTTTGATTTCCCGAGCCAATGGCTCATAGTTCACCTTCTTCTCCACGTATTTCCGTTCAACGTTGCTATTATGGGGGATAGAAACATCAATAATATACGCGGAGCGACCCGTCTTGTCAACTAATAGTACGTCAGGCTTGTTGTGTGCGGTATGGCGATCAGTCAGAACTTGCCGGTCCCAATACATGCTGTAAGCGGAACTATCAAGTACCGCTTGCGGCTCATATCGGTAAACTGGACATGTTCCCGTGATCAGCCCATGCTTGTATGCGAGGTTTTGATGGATAACCTTACATATGTACAGCATTATGCCTGGTGATGTATTGCACCGGCGCCATAACAGTACAGCCAGAAATGAGATGGTCCAACCTCTCGAACGCTGAACCACACATTCTGCACTGGTCGCTCTCCACCCGTTCTTTCATGATGAGCTTTTTCTAAGCTCGGGTGGCGACCAGGCCATCCTGAATGGCACACATGAACCCCTCCGTCTCAGCAAAGAGCTCCCCAGAACACAGCCATCTGTTCGACAGATGCAAATCGACAAATGGCTGTCGAAGACAATTCACATGTTTACCGTACATTGCCTTCGACTTCCATTCATCGATCCGCTCTTGGTCCGACTTCACCCCACTCAGAGGATTGAAAGATCGATCCTTTCAAGTTAAGTGGAGTCAGTCCACAGTCTGCCTTACAGACAGCCGCATGCAAGGGACTCGCCTGCTCTTTGCTGTAAAAATAAGCGCGCAGCGAGTCGACTTGGCGATGATGTTGTGCCGCCACGTCAACCACGCCCCTACCTCCGATGTCACGAGGCAGGTTCATCCGCTCCACGGCAGACTTTGGGTGATGCATTCGGAATTTGGACATAGTTGTCCGTATCCGCCGCTGGACGTTTTCCAGGTCGGTCTTCGTCCACGGCAATATTCCGAATGCATAAACCAGTGAAAGGATAACGAATACATTCAACGCGCTTATTTTATTCTTCCCCGAGAGATGCGATTTCAGCACCAGCTTTACACGTCGTAGAAATTCGGACAGCAGAGCTTCCTTCAGATCACCAACTCGAGCATGGGTTCCTTGCAGACTTCCTAGGTACTTGTAGAAGTCTGTCTCGATCATAGCTTCGATGTGGAGGTCACCAATGCTATGTCCGGCATGCGGCTCGTGATGACCTTTGCGGATGGCTTGGATTCGACACTCCATCCAAATATCACGGCTGAACATGTCTATTATTCGCAACAGACTTCTAAGATGGTTGTCAGTACCAGCGTACAGCTTGATGTCATCTAGGTACATCAAGTGCGTCAGTTCGCACTGAGCACGTAGGCCATACTATATTGCAAAACCATGCCCTCTAGCATCATTCAGTAGCCATGAAAGGGGGTTCAGTGCCATACAAAACCAGAGAGAGACCGTAGTTAGTTTTAGGGTGAATATAATGGGGGTTTTTCGGCTAATTTTGAAAAATTGATAATATACTATTTCTGAGTTTATTTTTGTAGATATTGGGGTGGGATATATTGGGTTGGGGAAAAGAAATGTTGTATTTGTGATCGAAATTTGACGCTTTTAAATAACATACTTAGAATTATCCGATTTGAATCAAATATACGCCATTTAGAAGGCAACTTCATTATCCCCCCACACTCTTTATAAAACCCCTCCTCCTTATTCGCAAAAAACTCAGACAGCCAGTTTTCGCAAGCTTCTCTTGAGGCCGACTTAGTAGCATCAAGAGCGTTTTGCATGGACCGGAAGAGATGGTAATCACTTGGTGGTAGGTGCGATAGAACATCCCATCCGAGCTCTCGTAGCTTCTGGGGGGTCATCAAAAATATGTGAGGCCGAGCGTTGTCCTGGTGGACAACAACACCATTCTTATTGACCAATTCTGGCCGCTTCTGATCAATCGCCTGCTTCAAATGGTCGAGTTGCTCACAGTAGAGGAGCGAATTCAGGGTCTGTGGCCATAGTTGAGCAGCTCCCAATCCCACCAAACACACAGCAAAACCTTCCTGGCCCTCAATTCGGGCTTGGCGATGGTTTGGGCCGGCTCGCCGCGCTTCGATCACGATCTTTTTCGCTTGATCCACTTTTCATCACCAGTCATCATCCGCGTCGAAAATGGGTCGAATTTGTTCCGTTTCAGCAGTGCATCGCAGGCGTTGATTTGGTCCAAGAAATTTTTTAGCGTCAACTCTTGTCGCATCCAAACATCCAGATTTTTTTGGAATTCAATCTTCTGCAAATGGTTCCAAACGGTTTTATGGGCTATACCCAAGTTCCTGGCCAATCGAGCGAGTGCTCACATGCCGGTCTACTTGGATGATTTCGATGATTTTATTGGTTTCTACGACGATTGGCCTACCAGTACGGGATGTACATATCTTCGACATCCACTACACCAGAACGAAATCGATCGAACGAACGCTGTGCTGTTCGAATCGTTACAGTATTAAACTTCACAAATTTTTTTTTGGCCCCCTTGGTTGCATTTTTACCTCTCAGGTAGTAAAAATGTAAAATATGACGAATTTCTTCCTTGCTGGACTCCATCTTTGACGCACTATAACTTGAGACTGAAACGTACGATCATAAAACTGTCAAAGAGACACCTGTAGCCCAGATTGTCACAGATATGTTTAAGTGTCGCGATCTATTGACAAAGTACGGCATTACTTTTTCCAAAATTCAATATTTAGGTTTCCACGCTTTAACCCCTTACTGGCCAATTTCGCAGTTTACCTATGAAAATGTTAATTGAGACCTTTCGTTTGATATCCGCGTGACAAACAGAAAGATATTGAACCGATTTGAAAAAGATTTTGTTTTAAATTTAATATTAATTGACCGCAATTATCGTGAACCAATTTTGTTATATTTCTAGTTGCTTACGCTTATGCTTTTCTACACTAATTATTGTTTTTATTTATATTTCATGTTTATTCGTTATGATTCGAAATATCACTATCATCTGCTAACGCTTTTCACTTTAACGCCTGCATGCGCTTGTGATCCCTTTGACCGCCCGTTTCTGATATCGATTGGCTTCATTACATACCAAATTTATTTGGAAATTTTTCGCAAAATTTTATTTTAATATAAAAAATGGCATTCTTAATGCAAAACTATAATTGAAAAAAATATACAAACCTTGCTCGTAAAAAGCCTATGGTTTCTATCGTCAAAATAATAATTTTCCAGTGACTACACCATTGTTTGGTACCAGCCGAAGCTATGTTGATCCTCACACCTATGAGGATCCAAACCAAGCAATTCGTGAATTTGCACGAGAAATTGATGCAAGTTATATAACAATTGAAGCAATTATTGGTGAGTAATAAATTCCTTTAATAATTTACTAAACTTTGGGAATTAATCAAATTAAATTATTTAAATTTTTCTGATTTCTCATAAAATTGCACAGGTGGCGGTGAATTTGGTGATGTCTGTCGTGGCCGTTTAAAAATACCACCAAATTTTGTGCAAGATATTGACGTTGCAATCAAGACGCTTAAGCCTGGTAAATATATTAATAAATTAAAAACTATAAATTTTTTACAAATTAAGAATAATTATGGGCAAACAGAAGATTGGAATCCGTTTTAATTTCTTTGATTATGAGAAATTGGGGGATATATCATCAAAATCATTATAGACTGATTAGGGCCCGGTCCTTGACTCCTTTGCTTGATAAGAAGTTGGAGATCTCAAGGGACAAATCAGCTGCCTTTCATGTGATGTTTTCATCTAGGAGCACAGAGGCAACATTGGCTACGGTTTTTGATGGGACCACAAAAAGGGCTCTCGCTCATCTCTTGAACCTTGATTTTCAAGTTGTAATGACCCTTTGCCGATCCTTACAACTGCGGACTGGTTAGTTGGCCTACTTAGACTCATACGTATCCGGGTTTACTTTGTGGCACCAAAGCTGTGTATTCAAGGAGCTCGAGGCCTGGAGGCCTATTGTGGTTTTTCTGAAACCATCCACAACCCAGCCCTCCGCGACTCCTATAAAAGGGAAATGGATGCCGCAATATCAACACCCATTTGAACAACGTTATTATTCAAAGCCTGGGAGAACCAACAAGTCTGTGAACTCGAAAAGTACAGGGAGTAACCACACCAGGCGCGGAAGTTTTACCAACAAGTCAGCAGGATGAAGCCCTATACACCTCGATGATCATTCTGTCCAGACAAAGAGGGAGATCTGATTTCTGACAGAATGGGCATATTGGAGCGATGGGTTCAGTATTTTGATGAGCTACTGAACAACCAGAACATCGGCGAGTTGGAGGTCTCGCCAACTGAAGACGATGGACAAACAATGCCACCACCAAGTTTAGGAGAAACAGTCCGTGCAATTCATCATCTAAAAAATCATAAGTCGCCAGGAGCCGATGGAATTACAGCCGAATTGGTTAAATATGGAGGCGACCAGTTAGACAAAGTGGATCATCAACTTGTGCTCAAGGTATGAGACAGCGAAATCAAGCGGGGAGACCATCAAGCCCAATGGCTCTCTTGTTTTGATGGGCACTTCGTATTCGCATATTACGATGGTTGGTCATTTCATTCACAAGAGGCGAAATTTTACCAGATGTGATACGGTTAAGAACCGTGCCGGAAATAGGGGCCTAACCGCAACCATCATGAAAATCCCACCAGGGGGGGGGGGCAACCGCAAATAACCGGGGCCAGAGCAGATCCCCCCCGGAAATCTCCTGGAACCTATGCTTTCATAGGGGCATCCCGGTATCAGACAACATTCGTTGAGGATTCGTACAAGAGCCACTTAATATGAGACCCATGTAGCGTCGAGTTTGATTACCCTTCTCACATAGGTGAGGACGGCACTCTAGAACGGGTTGACTCGATTCAGCCCCGCGCGGAGAATCGCAACAAAACCCTTCCATCAAGAAAACACTAACACGAAACCCATAGAACTAGTGACTGTCTATTACGGCCACTATGGCCATTCGGTCATTACACTGCAGGTGAAGCAGCGTCGAGAAACTGCCTCCGTCGCCAGAAGGCTCATTCAGTATCCCGCCATTCAAGGTCGTTGGTAGATCTGCCAGGACGGAAGTCGTACTGTCTGTTTGACACCAGATTGGATGTTTTAGCCGCCAGTCGCTGGACCATAATCCTCTTCAGGACCTTGTTGTGATGTGGTCCTGTACGACCGAGGGTTACTCTGGTGACTTCAGGAGAATCTGTCAGTCTTTTAGAATGCAGGGAAATAGTCCTCCCGCAGACAACATTCATACAGGCACTGGACTTGAGATAGGGCGGTCCACCAGATGGCTTTGTATCCCAACCATATGAATAAAATTTGAGAGAAGGCATTTTTTGAGCCTCTTCAGCACCAGGTCGCCAGGAGACATTGAAGGTTCGGATCACGAAAATAGTTCACCCAGCAAAGCACAAACACTCTCACGCCAGGTCAACATAGGCTCTCCGTTCACGTTGATGTCGGTTCCACCCAGTTTCAATACGCGCCAAACCACTTCATCTAGGTGCGCAATATTCTACTCTGGGTCGTCTGCAGGCAGACAGTACATGCTTACACAAAACCACCATCACGAAGGCCCTATAATTGAGACATATATGTCCCACTTATTAACGCTCAACAGACATTAACCAATCAACTGGAGCTAGTATCCTCTCCAGAACTTCATTTCTGATCGCTTTAGCGTCAGTCAGGATCGGTCGACTTACAATTTTGGCTTTCTTCCTAAATCTTTCAAACAACATGTTGTCCACGATCAGTGAACATCGTATACGATCGTCATCAGCCCACGCTTTTAGACCACAGCCGTCTACAATCCATGTTCGAAGATTTTCGGTGTTTTCCACCATCTTGTTTCTCTCCTTCTGGCAAGGCAGCCGTAAGGCCACCTGCTCAGATTTCAACGAATTACCGGTTCGAACCCTAGCTCAAAGCGCAGAAGCTACCTCGCCTATTACTGCCTTCCCTCGGTGAGTCCTCTTTTTGTGGCTTTTCACCACCACTCACCAGATTTTCGCCGGTTTAGAATCAGCGGCAGAGTATTGGCCACTAGTGCCACTCCCTTTCGACCAATAACAGCGGGGACCATATGATCGCCCTTTACGATCACCAGTCCTCTCAGTTTGCCTTTGAGCATGGCAACCTTTTCTGCCATTCTGGTCCACAACTCCCCCCCCCCCCCCACTCTTCAGCCGCCTAGTTTGCCGACTATCTGCTTGCGCTTTACTATTTTGTCGGACTCTCCTATCTTCCATCCATCTTGAGGCAACTATGCTCTTCGCTCCGCTCCCTCTCTCACTTCACTTTGGTCGAAAGACTCTTTTTGACCGCCCTCTGCAGGTCAAACTTCTTCACTGTGCCCTCTTCACTGGACATCTATACTTCCTCCTCATCAGTGCTCACATTTACGCACTTGCCTCCTGTTTCCTTCCGAGCTCGATGGGCTGCGCAACTACAAATACCCTTTTGTCACGGGGCACACGCCATCGCTCGCAGCGGTCAATAGAGCCTTAAATATCTTGCGTTTATCCATCCGCATCCACGATTCTGCAGTCACTGCAGTGTACTGGTGCACTTTCGACAACCTGTGTAGGACCCGAATTTTTTATGGTGGCCCAATAATCATCGATATTTTTAGGCGAGTTACCAGGCGACATCTGGATCATTCAAACGGTCGATGTTGAACTTAGGGGGTCGCAACTCTCTAACCCTGCGCCATCACTCGCATCGGTCAGTAGAGCCTTCAACTCTTTCCGTTCGTCGTTCTGCTTCTACGGCTCCGCAGTCAACCAGATCCTATGATGCCCTCTCGGGACGTGGTCGACGACCTGTGCAGCACCCGAGAAAGGAGCATTTTTGATGGCGACTCAATACTCATGGATATTCTCAGGCGCGCGCGTGACTCAGTAGATCTGCCGTTCGATCAGCAAGATAGCTCTCCTACTGTCGAGCGACAGGTGGGTCATACAAACGGTCGATGTTGAAGTTAGGGGATCGCAGCTCTCCAACCCTACGAGAAGTGGCGGACACAACGTAAGTGGCCATCAGATGGTGATTCCTTTCGAGGCTAATGTTAACGTCTCTCTTGTTGCGCACATCCATAAGACAACTCCTAAATGACCGATAATCGCGAAGTGGTCTAGCTGACTGCTGGTACGGCATCGGTCAGTTGAAACCCAGCCAACCTTATGGCAGACTAAGACAATATTCCACCAATGACGAGGCTATAGAAGTTGCAGAAATCCACGAACTTCCCACCATTACCGATGCGGCCGGCAAGATCGTGTTTTCCCATCACATGTCCGAGCAATGCATTATCAATTCCCACCTTGGCTTTCAGAACACCCATCATGATCACAATGTCATTTTTAGGAAGCCTCCATTGAACTGCGTTGCTCGTAGAAATTATCCTTCTCTACTAAATGGGAAGTCTCCATTACTTCCTTTCGTTGTACAATTGTGACATTTCTTTATCTGGACCGGAATCTTGCAGTTACAAATCTGTCAGAAACCGGCTCTCAGATCAAGCCAGCGTCTCTTGCGGTAGCTGTCAGAAGCAATCCGACACCGGATTCACATCTGCTGTCACTTGGCTTTCCAGAAAGGGGTACTCTCCAGAGTCGCACCATCTTACTTCGGTTAGGCCCAAAATTTCCAGCTTATATCATTGATCTTGCTCGAGTTGGAGAAAATAAACATTCTGGGGACCTTCCATACCGTTGACGAAGAGCGTGGGCACATTCCAAAAACCAATCATAATCCGTTTTCGATAACCAAATGCTGTAGCCGTGAGGTCAGCTCCTATTCGAGTCATTGTTGACGTTTTGGAGATTTCTATCCCTTTTAGTCGCCTTTTACGACAAGCAGAGAATACTTTGAGTGTTTAATGGAAATTAGAGCGGATTCCATCTATTTACCTTTACTAATTAACATTTTCCCTTTAAGTACCGTAAACAATGCAAATTAATCTTATAAATATTATTTATGTTCAACTGATTTCACCCTAGGCTCATCTGAAAAGGCTCGCTGTGATTTCCTAACGGAAGCATCTATAATGGGACAATTCGATCATCCAAATGTAATTTATTTACAGGGTGTTGTTACACGTTCAAATCCTGTTATGATTATAACAGAATATATGGAAAATGGCAGTTTAGATACATTCCTACGTGCCAACGATGGTAAATTTCAAACATTACAATTAATTGGTATGCTACGTGGTATTGCCAGCGGTATGGCATATTTAAGTGATATGAATTATGTTCATCGTGATTTAGCCGCACGTAATGTGTTGGTTAATGCTCAACTTGTATGTAAAATAGCTGATTTTGGATTATCAAGAGAAATTGAAAATGCCAGCGACGCATATACAACACGGGTAAGTTATAATTAATTTATATCTTGACAACATCATCTCAGGAGTCTATGTACCAGGCCTCTCAATCTGTGTTGAATTCGACTGCAATGCCTTGCTATATTAGAGTTGCTTCCACTGGATCTACACTCCTGATCTAGCGGCCCCCATGCGAAGAGTTACGGCACACCGGGCCTCCGATTCTGTCTTGCTCCATCGAGCCTACAACGGGACAATATCGGCAGCCTCCTCAGGAAGTCACGAATCGAAACCCAGTCGCCCCACTTTTTGACATCGTTCCTGTCGCCAACGAAGCTCCACTTCCTGCTACTGCCATACATCCTGGCAATTCATACCAGTGGCCCCAAGCTAAAGGTGGCGTCCTCACCTAAACAGCTCTTTATCTCCAGGCTAGGGTTCACAACTTCTACGGACGATGTCCTGGAGTATATAAAGAGCAAAGTTGGTTTACTCTCTCCTCTGACCTGCATTAAACTCACAAAAGACAAAAACACCGACCAGGTGATTCCATCTTTCAAGGTTACTTATCCACCCGAAGTTGACGTCCTCGGCAACCCTTCTTTCTGGCCTGAAGGTGTATTCATCAAGCCATTCAAGCGCGCCAATTCGCGGGTAAATTTCAGGGTCACCCGCCTGCCTCGTCGAGTTATATAACTGGATCCGTCTGTTTTATCAGAACGTTAGGGGTTTAAGAACCAAGCCGGGGGCCTTCAATTAATCCGAGCTGGCTCAGCAACACCATGTAAGCTGTATCTCCTAAACCTGGCTGAACGATGCCATATTAAACTCCGAGCTCCCCGAAGGGTACTCCACTTTCCGCTGTGTCAGAGACTGGGATCCTTCTCGTAAGTTCACCGGCTTTGGGGGCCTAATTGCAATAAAAGCTACACTCCCGGCCGAACTCGTTTTCTCCTCCTCTGGCTCTCCTTTTGATTGTGTTGCTCTTCGTGTCTCCCCGCCCAACTTCCTCCCTTTCATTGTTTCTTGTGTATATGTCCCCTGTGCTAGCCCTTCTCATCATAGTTTGTCTGAACTCCTTACCGTCAGATTCCTTTCCCTTCCTTCCTTTCTTTGTGGAGATTTCAACCTCCCCGTGCTCAACTGGCCTAATCATCCTAGTCTTCCAATTCCTTCCAAAAACCTCTCCCATTCTTCCCTCCCACTTTCTTCTTTTATGAACACTTGCTCTGCCCTGAATTTCAATACCACCAAAAACTTCTTGGGCCACACTCTCGATCTCTTTCTTTCCAACCTCATCGAGCGCCATCTCTCTTTATTTCCTTGCACATCCCTGTATGTCAAAACTGACGCTCACCACCCCGCGGTTGAATTTGAAACGAAGCTCTCTCGTTCAAAATCCAAAACCAAGTGTAAACCCACTAAATTCAACTTCCGCAAAGCCAATTTTGACGGTCTGAACTCAGCTGTAGCGTCTTTCAGCTGGGTATATATATTAAGGAACTCATCGTGGTATCAAGCTCTTAACACCTTTTACAATATCCTATCCGATCTCCTCTCCTCTTATGTCTCTTCTTCCCTTCCCTGCCTACGTTCGTACCCAACTTGGTTCACAATGGAAATTCTTATTAAGATTCGCTTGAAACATACACTGCGGAAGAAGTTTCGCGCTTCTAAGAATGACGCCAACCTTGCTCATTTTAAGGCTATACGTTCTACTGTGAAGTCAATGGTCAGAAAAGCGGGTAAAAGGTACTTGTTGAGCGTCGAAGCCGCCCTTGCCCGCAGTAACTTGAAACCCTTTTGGTCGCACGCTCGCAATTTTCGTAATCCAACTCATTCTCTCCCTTCTTCTATTAGCTTCGCTGACTCCCACTGCTAGCTCCCCACAACAATCCTGCGACCTTCTCTGCACCTACTTCTCTTCGGAGTTTTCCCTCTCGAGCCCTCCATCCTCTACACTTTTCTTAACTGCAGACTCCTCCGAATCTTTAGCCATTCCTGTCCTTACGCTTTCCTTGGTTGAGTTCCTCATTGGTAATCTTTACCCCAATGTCGGACCTGGCCCTGGTAGGCTTCCTAATCTCTTCCTCCTTAACTGTAGAAAACACATTTCCCTCCCCCTACTTCCCCCATCTACAACAAAAGTCTAGATGAATGCTATTTTCCCCGTCTCTGGAAAGTGGCCCTTATCATTCCCATATCCTCAAGAGCGGAGACCTTTCCCTTGCTGTGAACTACCGCCCTATTTGTCTTCTCTCCTCTTGCTCCGAAATCCTGGAAAGATACGTGAACGACTGGTTGACCGCGCACTTTGGTCACCTCATTGTCAAAGAACAGCATGGTTTCGTGAAACATAGATCCACGGCTTCAAATCTTCTGGTCTTTACCAACTTTGTTGCTACATGCTTGTATTCACGACAGGAAGTACATGCTATTTCTACCGATTTCTCCGAAGCCTTTGACACCGTTGACCATAACATTCTCCTCTCTAAGCTTTCATTACTAGACTTCCCTCCCTCAGTCATCTCCTGGCTTTCCTCCTATCTCTCATAGCGTTCCTGCAAAGTTTCTCTTCATGGTCACTCATCTGGTTCCTTCTCTCCTTCCTCTGGTGTTCCCCAAGGCTCTACACTTGGTTCCCTACTCTTCCTATTGTTTTCAATGACCTCGCCTCTATCTTCACCTGCCCGTATTTGCTTTACGCAGACAACCTTAAATTGTTGGCCTCTGTTTCGTCTCCATTGGACTGTGCTCTCTTACAATCCAACCTTGATAATTTAGCCCGTTGGTGTCCGGTCAACAAGCTAACACTGAATGTCAACAAGTGCCACTGGATGCGCTATTCCCTGAAACCCTCCCCATCATCCTTTTCCTATTCTCTCAGTGGTCAACCCCTTTCACTACTGACCTCCTTCAAAAACCTGGGTGTAATATTCGACGATAAACTTCATTTCAATTCCCACTTCGTTGGCATCATCAATAGAGCTTCCAAAATATCTGATTTTATCCTACGTTCCTCCTCTGACTTTACCTCAATCCAGCCCTCCTTAACACTCTTCAATTCCCTTGTCAAAAACATCCTTGAATATTGCTGTGTAGTCTGGTCCCCCTACCGTATCCGTGATGGCCGCGCTCTTGAAGCTGTACAACGCAAATTCACCCGGACCTTTTTTTACAAAGAGAAGCTTCCACGGGTTGATTATCCGTCACGACTCCGCACCCTCAATCTCCCCTCCCTACAGCAACGCCGTACCTTCCTTGATATGTGTACTCTTTTCAAACTCTGAAATTGTCTGACAGTTGTCAACTTGGATATTACTTTCCGTATCGCCTCATCTCATAACACACGTAGTGCGGACATTTTTGATGTACCCTTCGCGGAGCTCGAGATTTACTTTCACTCTCCGATGGGTCCTTTGACTCTATTTCCCTCTCTGACTTTAAGCGTAAAATAAGCCATTTACTTGCTCCTCCCTCTGAGGACAATATGTAATAAGGAGTTTGCTTTCTGTGTATTGTCATTTTGAGACAACTTTCACTTGGGAAGGATAAACAATCACAAGAGCTGAGATTAATTGGTTTAATTAGTCAGCTTTTGAGCTCCTTTTGGAGTACGGAAAAAGGCCTACGAGCTGGCTGTCCCTACTTTGTGTACAAGCCAGATATATAAGTTCTAGACCTCATATGGGATCACAGCTTCTGAACTATCGGCCCCTGTAGTCGTTTTGTCTCAAGGCTTCCATTTTGCGTCCTGTCTGAAGTCGAACCTGCAAATTGTCTGAAGTAACATCACAAATCCTTGGAAGTAGGAAATTAGAACCCTTCCATTATGCTATCCTTAAATTCCTTAATAATCTTATATCCTTTTGCTATTTTTACTACAGGGAGGCAAGATACCTGTGCGCTGGACTGCACCTGAGGCAATTGCATTTAGAAAATTCACATCGGCATCGGATGTTTGGTCCTATGGCGTTGTGTTATGGGAAGTGATGTCATATGGGGAACGACCATATTGGAATTGGTCGAATCAGGTAAGACAATAATGCACATCCTTTTTGCTGGAGTAATCATTACATAATCATTTCTTTTCTCTCCTTCAGGATGTAATTAAAAGTATTGAGAAAGGCTATCGTCTACCTGCCCCCATGGATTGTCCGGAGGCTCTTTATCAATTAATGTTAGACTGTTGGCAAAAGCAGCGAACGCATAGGCCTACATTTGCCAGTATAGTATCAACACTGGATAATCTAGCGCGGCAACCACAAGCGTTGCTAACAACACGTAGTTCACCGGATAATGACGGTTCCCATATGATTGATACACAAAGTGGTCATAATATATTTATTAGTACAGATTTATGGTTGGAAAGTATTAAAATGTCACGATATTCGCAACATTTTAAAGAGGCCAATTTAGTTACAGCGCAACAGGTAAGTGAATTTTTGAAATTACGTATATTTCAGGGGGGTCATTCCGTGTATCGAATCCGAGGAATCCTTTCTGTCAAACTTCTTCTTTCTGTCAAACGAAACCTCATTAGAATCGAGTCTACGTCTGTCTTTCTGTCTGGCTTTTTTTCAGGAGGTGGATATCTTCAAAAGACCCTGGTCTGGACACACCAGCGTGTGGGATTTTAAACCACTAAAACCATCCCCGACTTCCCCCTGCCCCGCGGAATCACCATAAGGTATTAGGTCACGGGGCGGAGTCAGCTCATTCTAGCTTAGTCACCTTTCTTCTATACGCGGCGCACGCGACCGCGCTTTTCTCCTCTCCTCTCATGGAGTTGATCGCATCCCAATTTTCTTGATGTGCTAGCATTTTTGGCATCAGATTTTCTGGTACCAGCACCTCTCCTAGAGTCTCCTCTAGATTCCTCCTTTCTTCCACAAATCTCGGACAGTGGAAGAATACATGCTCTGGGTCCTCTGGGACTCCATCGCAATTTGGACAGTCGGGTGAGGTCTCCAATTTAAACCTGTGAAGGTGTTGGAGATATCCTCTATGTCCCGTGAGAAACTGGTCTGGTGTTGTCTCTCCAACCACTCCTTGATGGCAGGAATGAGCCTGTGAGTCCACCGACCCTTTTCCGAGAGTTCACACCGCTCTTGCCATCTATTTATGGATCTATCTCTCTCAGCGTTCTTCGTCTGCAATAAGGGAGAGATTGGCTTTGCATGGTATATATTCGCCATCTCATCTGCCAAGATGTCAATCGGCATCCTTCCAGAGATGACGAATGCTGCATCATCTGAGACAGTCCTGAAGGCAGCGCTTACCCTCAGAGCTGTCCTCCTGTAGACTGCATTCAGTTTGCTAGTGTTAACTGACTTCCTCGCTCCAATATACCCATTCTGTCGAAGATCAGACTTCGCTCTTCGTGTCGGCAGGATGAGCATCGAGGTGTACAAGGCTTCATCCTGCTGACTTGTTGGTAAAACTTCCGTGGCCACAGACTTGTTGGTTCTTCCAGGTTTCCTTTTTCCGTCTGTGAAGTCGCTTCTCCACTCGGCGGAGTTCGTGATAAGTCTCTGCGCGTGCCCGCGTTCTTTGAGAAGGCAACATTACTCGGTATGCGACATTCTTCCTTTCCGTAGCTAGCCTACATTCATCGTCAAACCAGCTGTTCCGACTTTTTTTTGCGACTGGGGCCAAGTATTATATCTTTGTGGCCGTGTCAATGATAACATTCTTCAGGTGGGTGTGAAGATCATTTGTTGATGATTCATCTCCAGGATCTCTGTTGACTGCGGTTCAATCAGCACATGGTCAATATGGTTGAAAGTGGTCCCGTCTGGAGGGGCCCACATATGTTTGTGGACCGCTTTCCGCGCAAACCAGGTACTTCCAACAACCATTTCGTGCGATACTGCTAACTGAATAATGCGCAGTCCGTTTCCATTGGTATCCCTATGTAAACTATGGGAGCCAACATATCGCCTGAATACGGGCTCCGTGCCTACTTGACTGTTGATAACTCCAAGTATGATTTTGATATCATACTTAGGACAGGCTTCGAGGTTCCGCTCAACTGCCCCGTAGAAGGTATCCTTCTCCGACTCTCTATAGGGGCGTGAACGTTAGTGAGGCTTATAATATCTAAATTTGCTTCGCAAACTCAGAGTGCGTAGCCTTTCTCTTATATTTTTAAAGCCGATGTCTGTTACATCAGTCTTATATTGGGATAGGGTATCGGCTAGCTGCTCAGCAGCATTCGGTCTGTACAGGGAGTGCACGGCCAATCAGAAAATGCCGGGTTCGTCCTTGTAAAATCCATCCTGTCCGACGCTCCTTTAGGGGCTTCGTAACATCGGTTTTCCGTGTAAGGTTGTTAAGGGCTAAGGGTAGGGCACCCAACCCAACCCAACCTGGCACCCAACCCAACCCCCAACCTGGAGGACCAGTTGGTAGATTTTGTCCCGTTTTTAGGCGCAAGAGACTCGCCTTCATCCTTCTCCGTCTGCAGTGCACTCCCAGCGATCACCCCGTGGAGGTGGAGATAGGGTTTGGTAGTAGAACTGTTGGTGTTGGTTCAGCAGCCGTTTCCCAGGTTTTATGCTCCATCGTGGGTACCAATCCACGTTTCGCCCTGGGACCTATACTATCCTTTGACCGCTACATAAGCGATTTGCGGCGCAGAAATGTTGAGAGAGAAATCACCGTGGATTTTGTTTTCCTGTGGGTTCCGAAGATGTGAAAAAATATAGGTTGGGCATGAGAGGCAAAATTAACAGCGATCTCAATTGACTGTGTTATCTCTGTTACGGCGAAGGACAGAATATAGTAGTGAGGATCTCAGAATTTCCTACTACAATTATTTTTTTAATGCGTATTTGCATGCAGCGGACCAACTTCCTCCCCTTAGCCAGCAGGGATTTCGATGAGAATCGTAGCACATTAGTGCTTTGCTGTATTTCCCCTTTCACCAGCATGTTAGCCTTTCCCCTGGCTTTGTACTCTGTCGAGGACTCCCCGCAACATCGAGCACGTATGTAGGGTGGTCTACTTCTGCTTGGTTTGATCCAGACTGTGCGAGAGTCCTCCTAAGGGAAGCCGTGAGGCATTTTGGTACAATACCTGTAGCTGACAATATTATGGGAATTACAACCACCCGCTCGAGACGTCAAATTTCTTTGGCTAATAGTTCACCTTCTTCTCCACGTATTCCCGTTCAAAGTTGCTATTGTGGAGGATAGCAACATCAATAAGATACGCGTCAGGCTTGTTGTGCGGTATGTGGTGGATCAGTTAGAACTTGCCGGTCCCAAAACATGCTGCAAGTAGATCTATCAAGTACTGCTTGCGGCTCATGCCGGTAAACTGGACAGTGCAGCCGGAAATGAGATGGTCCAACCTCTCTAACTTCTGCACTGGTCGTTCACTATCCGCTCTTCCATTATGAGCTTTTTATAAGCTCGGGTGGCGAACAGGTCCTTTTGAATGGCGCACATGAATTTATCCGTTTCAGTAAAGAGCTCCTCCGCACACAGCGTTCGACAAATGCAAATCGACAAATGGCTGCCAAAGATAAGCCTTCGACTTTCGTTCATCAATCCACCCTGGGTCCGACATCACCCCACTCAGAGGATTAAAAGATCGATCCTGCAAATTAAGTGGAGTCAGTCAACATTCTGTCTTACAAACAGCTGCATGCAAGGGACTCGCCTGCTCTTTGCTGTAAAAATAGACTCCCAACGAATCGACTTGGCGCTGATGTTGTGCCGCCACGTCAACCACGCCTCTATCTCCGATGTTGTGAGGAGGTTCATGCGCTTTACGGCAGAGCTTGGATGATGCATTCGGAATTTGGTCATAGTAGTCCGTTCCAGATCGATCTTGGTCCACGGCAATATTCCCAATGCATAGACCAGTGTTGTGGATAAAATCCGGCTCAATAGGTTACGGTGGGCGGGTCACTTAATCCGTATGGATGAAGATGATCCCACCCGGAAAGTCTATAAGGGCAATATCTATGGTAGGAAAAGAAGACGAGGCAGACCCTGCCTAAGATGGAGCGATGGCGTGGGCCAGGACGCCAGACAGCTTTTAGGGATATCGAATTGGTGGACCTCGGCGCAAAACCGGGATGTCTGGAGTTCCTTATTAAGGCAGGCCTAGACCGGATACCGGTTGTTGCGCCGTTGATGATGATGATGATAAACCAGTGAGGGGATAAGGACAGATGCGATTTCAGTACCAGCTTTACACGTCACAGGAATTCGGACAGCAGAGCGTCCTTCAGATCACCAACTCGAACATGGGTTCCTTGGAGAATTCCTAGGTACTTGTAGAAGTTTGCCTCGGTGATAGTTTCGATGTGGAGGTCAATGATATGTCCGGCTTGTGGGTCGTGATGATCCTTCCGGATGGCTTGGATTCGACCCTTGCCTAATCCAAATTCTATCCGAATATCTCAGCTGAAGATATCTACAACAGACTTCTAAGATGGTCGTCAGTACCAGCATACAGCTTGATGTCATCTAGGTACATCAAGTGTGTCAGCTCACACTTAGCACGTAGCACGCTATATTTGACTGCGACACGATGCCCTCCAGGATTATTCAGTAGCTATGAAAGAGGGGTTAGGTGCCATGTAAAACCAAAAAGGACTCAACGCCTGGAAGATACCTCTCCGTATTCGGATGGTCTCTGGAGTGTTAGCGCCCTCAGATGTACGCACTGAAAAGGTGGTATGCCACCCTTCCATGACTGTCGCCAAATACTTCTTTAGTTTCGGGTCAATGCGATACAGATGTAGGACATCGATTAGCCAGGTATGCGGAACGCTATCGAAAGCCTTGGCATAATCGATATAGCAACTGAAGAGGTTTCTTTGGTCTCTAGTTGCTTGCCCTACAACTACCGAATCGATAATGAGTGGCTCTTTGCAACCCGTTGACCCAATTCGGCAGCCCTTCTGCTCCTCGGACAGAATGTTGTTGGTCTTGAGGTACGCATTGACCCTTCCACTAATAATGGACGTGATGAATTTGTAGAGGGTTGGTAAGCAATTGATCGGTCTTGTGTCTGCGGGGTCCTGCACCGTGTCCTTCTTAGGGATAAGGTAGGTAATCCCCGCAGTGAGGAAAGGTGGAAATTCCTCCGGCCGACTCATGACCTCATTTATACTGCGTGTCAACCGACTGTGTATGCTGGTAAATTTCTTATACCAGAAATTCTGCACCCGACCCAGACCAGGGCCCCTCCAGTTCTTCGAGATGTTTATGGCTCGTCGAACTTCCTCTTCGGTAACATCCGCAAAATTCATGCCAGGTGTATTGGCATGGCGAGTGCCTTCGGCGGTGATCCACTCAGCATGTTGGGCAGGTAACTCCCAAAGTCCACCCTAATACTCTTTCGCTTCCGTCACCGAGAACTGTATTGTCTGGGCGCTCTGTTGGGATTCGTTGAGAGATCTGAAAAAGCTCCGCTGGTTCCTCGCGTATGTTGCATTCTGGACATGTCTGGAATAACTTTCGCCATACCGTCGTAACCGACTGGATATGACAGAAAGATTCTGTTTTAGTGTGTCCAGAATTTCAACAACGGGTGTCTCACTGGGGATGGCATAGTTCTGGTAAACCCTCTGCACTTTGTTTCTCACCCGTCGACATTGCCAGTGCTGATCTGAGTCAGTCTAGCAATCTCTTGCCTTAGTGAGTCCCGCCGAAGTTCCAGACGAATTTTCCATGCTGGATCTCTTTTGTCACTCAAACCAATAACGCGAAAGCGAATCTTCTGACCGTGCAATCTGATTGCCGCAACTGCACCACAATACACAAGTGATTGTAGTTGCAGCAGCGACATATCAGCACACAGCCGAGTTGCAATCTCATCATTGATTAGAAATAGAATTCCCAGAGTTGTTGGAGATGCCTAGAGTCTGGGAATGCCTGGTTTATGCAAAGGCTCCATTTCTGAGAATTCTATACAAGCTCTTTGGAATTCGTTCCGAACCTCAGCGGAAACCTCAGCTGGAGGAGACTGGTTCGGCGAGTACTGAAACTGTTGCCTGCAGTGTGGCGTGGTGTTGCTGATGCCGCCGCCTCTGCCCCCATCGATTTTTAGTCACCAATTTCCCCGATGACCTCAGGCCAAACGTGCTCCTTGATGATGGCCAGCCGGGATTATATCGCTGCGAGTTATAAAGCGGTGCTGGTCTGCGACTCATTGCATAGGAAACGCTCGAGGAATCTCTGGTGCAACAAGGGGCCGTAAGATGTTATTCCTGCCCCGTTATTTCGTAGTAGGAGCAGATGATGAAGCGGTTCATTTCTTCAGTCTATTTCATCCGTTACCTACGCGAACCTACTAAAGTGTCCGCCACAGATTGTGGTGAAGCTGTAGTAGGCGGAGCAATGCTCCTGGTCGTCGTGGCGTCTAGACCTCGAACCGCCCCACGACTAGCGGTTTCGACGCTGTCCTGTCCATTACGAGAGCACAACCCAGTCACCGCGGCTATCTGCACCGGACCTTAAAATCCAACTCCTTATTTTCGGTAGTGCATTTTATTCCTAACTGTCAGGTGCGGTGATAGCTTCCTTTAGTTTAGTTTAGTTAACTGGGGGGAGCCGCAGCTCCGAGCACTCAGGCCATTATTAGGCCCATTGTACTATCCCCGTAGTTGCCTATTCAATGGCTTCTCGCCTACGGTGTTCGCAGGCTTTAGCGAATCTGAGAACATTCTCCAGAGGCAGAGAGTGTGCAGATTCTTCATTGAAGAAAACCTTGCCAAGGTGTCTTCGTCTGAGATCTGAGGATGCCGGGCAGCTGCATAAAAAGTGTAGGGCCGCCTCCTCCTCCTCCTGACATTGGCTGCACACAGCCGAAACCACTATCCCAATCTTTTTTATATGGTAGTTTAAGGGGCAGTGTCCCGTCAAAAGCCCTACTAGGGTTTTCATGTCCCACTTCTTAAGGGACAACAAAAATGCCGCTCTAGTGGGCCTAGGCTCTTTCACAAGGATTTTCGCTTGCCGGCAAGAGTCCAAATTTCTCCACTCGGTTGCGTGAACCCTTGCAATTTCACCCTTCAGAGTAGACTTGATAGTAGATGGTCGGATTCCAAGAGCTGGTTCTGGGCCCACCATTTTGGATCGAGACCCTCGGCGAGCTAGTCTGTCAGCCTACTCATTGCCGGCGATGGATGTTTCGTTCAGTCGGCCAAGTTTCAGCAGCACCTGATGACAACTCCACACCAACTGGCTTGATATGTTGTTGCCATTTAGTGCTGATAATGCCGCCCGACTGTCGGAACAGATTCGAATGGTGCAACCCCTCCATTTTTGTCGCAGACATTCTTCTGCTGCCAATGAAATGGCATATATCTCCGCCTGGAATATGGTCGTCATTTTTCCGAGGGGTCGAGCCAGTTCTATAATCGGATTCTCCGAGAACACCCCTGCACCCGATCCATCCTCCGTGACTGACCCGTCGGTGAAGATTATTAGGTCATGAAAAGACTCATGGCCACTTGTCGACCATTCTTCTCTTTCGGTGATTACGACAGTGTATGTCTTTTGAAAGACGAATCTGGAAATCATATGATCGGTCGGCATCAGGGCTACCGGATGTTTTTCAAAGAATTTCCGGATAGACGCATGCCCGTTGGATTGGCCGCCTTTCCAGGCCCCAATAGTATCGAGCCTATATGCGTCGTTGGCCGCTTTCCGTTTCAACTCCAAGTGAATGGGGGGTAAATTTAGGATAGCAAGCTATCCATCCCTCTTCCTTTCACAACCAGGGTTGGGACCAGCTAGGAGTCATTATTTATTATTATAATTTTTTTAAAATTATTTTTTTTGTTTCTCTTATTCCAGATATCAAGATTAACAGCCCAGCAGCTATCTGATATGGGGATTACATTAGTTGGCCATCAGAAAAAAATATTACATCAAGCTCGACAACTTGACACTATAATTTAGTGCAATTAATTATAAATATTTCATTTAATAAGTCTAGGATATATCTGAAATCTTGAATTCAGCTAATTTCCACTGATTCCGTTTCTCTTTTGAGAATTTCACATTATAAGTTATTCAAATTGAAAACGTATTATAATTTCCAAAAAAAGATAAAAACAAAAAATATATAAAACTAAAAGAGACGGACATGAAAATATTTGGTGAAATAATGAAAGATATGGATGAGCGTTAGGGTACCGGCAAATGTTTTAACAAACCAGTCAAATATTATAAATTAACTGACAATTGGATTTATTCGAAATGTAAAACTGATAGAATTAGAATTAAAATCTAAAATGAAGAACGGCGTCCGCTTGAAATGGAATTTAATTAATTCAGCATGTGCTAAGTTAAATAAGAGTCGAGTGATTGAAATTTACTAGTTAACATTTGGAATTCTAATTTATAATGAAAAAAATAACAATATGGAGGACATGATGTATTAGAATTGTTATTTGTATTTGGTTTCTATTTAATTTTAAAGGATATCTTTATAGATCGAACCCAATGATATAAGTGGCTCTTCCATTGCTGTCCCTCCAAGACTTCGGTTTTAATATATATAACTCTTAGAGCCCTATTTCTATTTCTATTGAATTTTTTGTGTTCGGTATTCAACAAATATTTATAACCTGAACAATCATAAATCGCAAGCAATTTAAAGATCTCTTATTCCTTGTTGAATCTCTGAAAGTATAATTTTTAATTTAATTTAATTCTTGATCAAAAACCATTCTTTTTTATGTAAAACAAGGCAGCGAATTTCATATGCTAATTTCTTGCCATTTAATATTTTTCTAATGGGAGAGAAAGGATCTAAAACGTACAAAATATAAACGGCCAATTAAATTTTATGTGTATATATGTGTTGTGTTCTTCTTGAAAAAAATTAATTTACTAACGACAGGCCTGAACGTATATAAATATTGAACTGTTGATAATTTGAAATTTGAAAATCAGAGACATAGCAATATGATATATGCCTAATATCACAAAGTGAGACATTTTTGAGAAACGAAATCAAATAAATAGATTTGAAACAACGCAACACCAATATGCTAAATTCTATATGTATATAATTAAAAAACAAACAAGCCTACATATAAAAAGAATGGAAATGTACAATAGGGGCCTGCTCTCGTTATTTCAATAAATTTAATTCTAAAAAAACACAAAACAAACCAGTGAAAGAATAGATAATTTCATTTATCCATTTGAATATTCAAAAACATCAATATCTCAAAATTCCGTTTTATATTTCTAATAATTATAAAAAAACTTAGATTTGCGATGATATACGCGAATCAGAGACTTGAAAATAAAAATAGAGAACATAAACATTTGGAAAACAACAAAGCACTCTAATGAGGCGAAAATTTCAATGAACCGAAATGTGATTTAATTTTCCATTTATTTTTTTTTATTGTATCTTTTTTTTTTTAATTATTAATTTAATTTTTTTAAATAAGAAAAAAAAAAAAACAAATATTTAACTTAAGTGTAATTCCTTTTTATACATACATTAAAACAAGAAAAAATATTAAAATTTTTCACTAGCTTTTTTAAAAATTATATAGTTATCATTAAACAAAAGAAAAATGAATGAAAGAAAACTTATATAAAAAAAAATACAAAAAGAAGACAGCGTGTTTTTACTTTAGAATAAGAATTATGTGGATATCATTCATTTTTTCATTATCATGAATTAAAAAATAAATGCAGAATCTGTTATGGTGACAATTCAATGAAAATGAAGTTAGAAAAAGTCAACAAAAAACCCAACATAAATAAATTATATCTCTCAAGCGGGAGAATAAGAAATAGTTACAACACCACAAACATTTCTGTTTTGATATATTTATATATGTATATATATCCATGCATATACATGTAGAACGAAAACGCCAGCTTGATTTTTATCTTCCATTTTTTTTTCAACTGATTTTTTACTATTCCTTTTTTTACATATAAATTAGAAGAAGGGAAGAAAAGTAAACAAGAAAATAAAAAAAAACAAAAAGTATATATATATATAATATGTAAAGTCGTGTAGAGAAATAGTGCTAAAAGAAACTAAACGAAGGAAAATCAACAACTGGTGAGCGCATATATAACATACATTAAAGCAAGAAAACACACAAAAAAACAAAAACGAGGCAACCAAAATCTAGAGAACAAATCCAGAAGGCGATAAGGAATATTTGAATAAAAATCACACAAAAAAAAATAAATCAAAGAAGAAAAAAATATTACATATTACTTAATGCGCAATGTGAATATGTCTGAGCGAATGAGAGAAATAGAGAGAAAGATAGAATGAGAAAAAAAAAACAGGAAAATGAATAAGTGAAATTAAAAATTAAAAAAAAAAATGTGTATCTTTTTTTCCTACTTCGACTGGAATTCCAGTTTCCCTCTGTTCCAGCTTTTCTCCCATTTCCGTGACCTTCAAAACACAGGCTATACACTTACTCTCAGACGCTGATACCCTGAGACCTTAAAATCACAAATCAGGTTCGTTTTCATTATTTTGTAAGTACTAAGCGAGAAATTAACATCTAAATCCTCGAAAAATGATTTTTCAGCTTTTAGCCCATTTTCGTCATCAAAAAATCAAAGGCTATAACCTTGCTTTCTGACGCTGATACCCTAAAATCTCAAAATCGCAAATCGCATTTTTTTTTCATTATTCGGAAAGTACTAAACGAGAAATTAACATCTAAATCCTCGAAAAATGATTTTTCAGCTTTTAGCCCATTTTCGTCATCAAAAAATCAAAGGCTATAACCTTGCTTTCTGACGCTGATACCCTAAAATCTCAAAATCGCAAATAGCGTTTTTTTTTTCATTATTTGGAAAGTACTAAACGAGAAATTAACATCTAAATCCTCGAAAAATGATTTTTCAGCTTTTAGCCCATTTTCGTCATCAAAAAATCAAAGGCTATACACTTGCTTTCTGACGCTGATACCCTAAAATCTCAAAATCGCAAATCGCATTTTTTTTTCATTATTTGGAAAGTACTAAACGAGAAATTAACATCTAAATCCTCGAAAAATGATTTTTCAGCTTTTAGCCCATTTTCGTCATCAAAAAATCAAAGGCTATAAACTTGCTTTCTGACGCTGATACCCTAAAATCTCAAAATCGCAAATCGCATTTTTTTTTCATTATTCGGAAAGTACTAAACGAGAAATTAACATCTAAATCCTCGAAAAATGATTTTTCAGCTTTTAGCCCATTTTCGTCATCAAAAAATCAAAGGCTATACACTTGCTTTCTGACGCTGATACCCTAAAATCTCAAAATCGCAAATCGCATTTTTTTTTCATTATTTGGAAAGTACTAAACGAGAAATTAACATCTAAATCCTCGAAAAATGATTTTTCAGCTTTTAGCCCATTTTCGTCATCAAAAAATCAAAGGCTATAACCTTGCTTTCTGACGCTGATACCCTAAAATCTCAAAATCGCAAATCGCATTTTTTTTTCATTATTTGGAAAGTACTAAACGAGAAATTAACATCTAAATCCTCGAAAAATGATTTTTCAGCTTTTAGCCCATTTTCGTCATCAAAAAATCAAAGGCTATAACCTTGCTTTCTGACGCTGATACCCTAAAATCTCAAAATCGCAAATCGCATTTTTTTTTCATTATTTGGAAAGTACTAAACGAGAAATTAACATCTAAATCCTCGAAAAATGATTTTTCAGCTTTTAGCCCATTTTCGTCATCAAAAAATCAAAGGCTATAACCTTGCTTTCTGACGCTGATACCCTAAAATCTCAAAATCGCAAATCGCATTTTTTTTTCATTATTTGGAAAGTACTAAACGAGAAATTAACATCTAAATCCTCGAAAAATGATTTTTCAGCTTTTAGCCCATTTTCGTCATCAAAAAATCAAAGGCTATAACCTTGCTTTCTGACGCTGATACCCTAAAATCTCAAAATCGCAAATCGCATTTTTTTTTCATTATTTGGAAAGTACTAAACGAGAAATTAACATCTAAATCCTCGAAAAATGATTTTTCAGCTTTTAGCCCATTTTCGTCATCAAAAAATCAAAGGCTATAACCTTGCTTTCTGACGCTGATACCCTAAAATCTCAAAATCGCAAATCGCATTTTTTTTTCATTATTTGGAAAGTACTAAACGAGAAATTAACATCTAAATCCTCGAAAAATGATTTTTCAGCTTTTAGCCCATTTTCGTCATCAAAAAATCAAAGGCTATAACCTTGCTTTCTGACGCTGATACCCTAAAATCTCAAAATCGCAAATCGCATTTTTTTTTCATTATTTGGAAAGTACTAAACGAGAAATTAACATCTAAATCCTCAAAAAATGATTTTTCAGCTTTTAGCCCATTTTCGTCATCAAAAAATCAAAGGCTACCTTGCTTTCTGACGCTGATACCCTAAAATCTCAAAATCGCAAATCACATTTTTTTTTTCATTATTTGGAAAGTACTAAACGAGAAATTAACATCTAAATCCTCGAAAAATGATTTTTCAGCTTTTAGCCCATTTTCGTCATGAAAAAATCAAAGGCTATAACCTTGCTTTCTGACGCTGATACCCTAAAATCTCAAAATCGCAAATCGCATTTTTTTTTCATTATTTGGAAAGTACTAAACGAGAAATTAACATCTAAATCCTCGAAAAATGATTTTTCAGCTTTTAGCCCATTTTCGTCATCAAAAAATCAAAGGCTATAACCTTGCTTTCTGACGCTGATACCCTAAAATCTCAAAATCGCAAATCGCATTTGTTTTTCATTATTTGGAAAGTACTAAACGAGAAATTAACATCTAAATCCTCGAAAAATGATTTTTCAGCTTTTAGCCCATTTTCGTCATCAAAAAATCAAAGGCTATAACCTTGCTTTCTGACGCTGATACCCTAAAATCTCAAAATCGCAAATCGCATTTTTTTTTCATTATTTGGAAAGTACTAAACGAGAAATTAACATCTAAATCCTCGAAAAATGATTTTTCAGCTTTTAGCCCATTTTCGTCATCAAAAAATCAAAGGCTATAACCTTGCTTTCTGACGCTGATACCCTAAAATCTCAAAATCGCAAATCGCATTTTTTTTTTCATTATTTGGAAAGTACTAAACGAGAAATTAACATCTAAATCCTCGAAAAATGATTTTTCAGCTTTTAGCCCATTTTCGTCATCAAAAAATCAAAGGCTATAACCTTGCTTTCTGACGCTGATACCCTAAAATCTCAAAATCGCAAATCGCATTTTTTTTTCATTATTTGGAAAGTACTAAACGAGAAATTAACATCTAAATCCTCAAAAAATGATTTTTCAGCTTTTAGCCCATTTTCGTCATCAAAAAATCAAAGGTTATAACCTTGCTTTCTGACGCTGATACCCTAAAATCTCAAAATCGCAAATCGCATTTTTTTTTCATTATTTGGAAAGTACTAAACGAGAAATTAACATCTAAATCCTCAAAAAATGATTTTTCAGCTTTTAGCTCATTTTCGTCATCAAAAAATCAAAGGCTATAACCTTGCTTTCTGACGCTGATACCCTAAAATCTCAAAATCGCAAATCGCATTTTTTTTTCATTATTTGGAAAGTACTAAACGAGAAATTAACATCTAAATCCTCGAAAAATGATTTTTCAGCTTTTAGCCCATTTTCGTCATCAAAAAATCAAAGGCTATAACCTTGCTTTCTGACGCTGATACCCTAAATCTCAAAATCGCAAATCGCATTTTTTTTTCATTATTTGGAAAGTACTAAACGAGAAATTAACATCTAAATCCTCGAAAAATGATTTTTCAGCTTTTAGCCCATTTTCGTCATCAAAAAATCAAAGGCTATAACCTTGCTTTCTGACGCTGATACCCTAAAATCTCAAAATCGCAAATCGCATTTTTTTTTCATTATTTGGAAAGTACTAAACGAGAAATTAACATCTAAATCCTCGAAAAATGATTTTTCAGCTTTTAGCCCATTTTCGTCATCAAAAAATCAAAGGCTATAACCTTGCTTTCTGACGCTGATACCCTAAAATCTCAAAATCGCAAATCGCATTTTTTTTTTCATTATTTGGAAAGTACTAAACGAGAAATTAACATCTAAATCCTCGAAAAATGATTTTTCAGCTTTTAGCCCATTTTCGTCATCAAAAAATCAAAGGCTATAACCTTGCTTTCTGACGCTGATACCCTAAAATCTCAAAATCGCAAATCGCATTTTTTTTCATTATTTGGAAAGTACTAAACGAGAAATTAACATCTAAATCCTCGAAAAATGATTTTTCAGCTTTTAGCCCATTTTCGTCATCAAAAAATCAAAGGCTATAACCTTGCTTTCTGACGCTGATACCCTAAAATCTCAAAATCGCAAATCGCATTTTTTTTTCATTATTTGGAAAGTACTAAACGAGAAATTAACATCTAAATCCTCGAAAAATGATTTTTCAGCTTTTAGCCCATTTTCGTCATCAAAAAATCAAAGGCTATAACCTTGCTTTCTGACGCTGATACCCTAAAATCTCAAAATCGCAAATCGCATTTTTTTTTCATTATTTGGAAAGTACTAAACGAGAAATTAACATCTAAATCCTCGAAAAATGATTTTTCAGCTTTTAGCCCATTTTCGTCATCAAAAAATCAAAGGCTATAACCTTGCTTTCTGACGCTGATACCCTAAAATCTCAAAATCGCAAATCGCATTTTTTTTTCATTATTTGGAAAGTACTAAACGAGAAATTAACATCTAAATCCTCGAAAAATGATTTTTCAGCTTTTAGCCCACTTCCGTCATCAAAAAATCAAAGGCTATAACCTTGCTTTCTGACGCCGATACCCTAAAATCTCAAAATCGCAAATCGCATTTTTTTTTCATTATTTGGAAAGTACTAAACGAGAAATTAACATCTAAATCCTCAAAAAATGATTTTTCAGCTTTTAGCCCACTTTCCGTCATCAAAAAATCAAAGGCTATAACCTTGCTTTCTGACGCTGATACCCTAAAATCTCAAAATCGCAAATCGCATTTTTTTTTCATTATTTGGAAAGTACTAAACGAGAAATTAACATCTAAATCCTCGAAAAATGATTTTTCAGCTTTTAGCCCACTTTCGTCATCAAAAAATCAAAGGCTATAACCTTGCTTTCTGACGCTGATACCCTAAAATCTCAAAATCGCAAATCGCATTTTTTTTTCATTATTTGGAAAGTACTAAACGAGAAATTAACATCTAAATCCTCGAAAAATGATTTTTCAGCTTTTAGCCCATTTTCGTCATCAAAAAATCAAAGGCTATAACCTTGCTTTCTGACGCTGATACCCTAAAATCTCAAAATCGCAAATCGCATTTTTTTTTCACTATTTGGAAAGTACTAAACGAGAAATTAACATCTAAATCCTCGAAAAATGATTTTTCAGCTTTTAGCCCATTTTCGTCATCAAAAAATCAAAGGCTATAACCTTGCTTTCTGACGCTGATACCCTAAAATCTCAAAATCGCAAATCGCATTTTTTTTTCATTATTTGGAAAGTACTAAACGAGAAATTAACATCTAAATCCTCGAAAAATGATTTTTCAGCTTTTAGCCCACTTTTCGTCATCAAAAAATCAAAGGCTATAACCTTGCTTTCTGACGCTGATACCCTAAAATCTCAAAATCGCAAATCGCATTTTTTTTTCATTATTTGGAAAGTACTAAACGAGAAATTAACATCTAAATCCTCGAAAAATGATTTTTCAGCTTTTAGCCCATTTTCGTCATCAAAAAATCAAAGGCTATAACCTTGCTTTCTGACGCTGATACCCTAAAATCTCAAAATCGCAAATCGCATTTTTTTTTTCATTATTTGGAAAGTACTAAACGAGAAATTAACATCTAAATCCTCGAAAAATGATTTTTCAGCTTTTAGCCCATTTTCGTCATCAAAAAATCAAAGGCTATAACCTTGCTTTCTGACGCTGATACCCTAAAATCTCAAAATCGCAAATCGCATTTTTTTTTTCATTATTTGGAAAGTACTAAACGAGAAATTAACATCTAAATCCTCGAAAAATGATTTTTCAGCTTTTAGCCCATTTTCGTCATCAAAAAATCAAAGGCTATAACCTTGCTTTCTGACGCTGATACCCTAAAATCTCAAAATCGCAAATCGCATTTTTTTTTTCATTATTTGGAAAGTACTAAACGAGAAATTAACATCTAAATCCTCGAAAAATGATTTTTCAGCTTTTAGCCCATTTTCGTCATCAAAAAATCAAAGGCTATAACCTTGCTTTCTGACGCTGATACCCTAAAATCTCAAAATCGCAAATCGCATTTTTTTTTCATTATTTGGAAAGTACTAAACGAGAAATTAACATCTAAATCCTCGAAAAATGATTTTTCAGCTTTTAGCCCATTTTCGTCATCAAAAAATCAAAGGCTATAA